>NC_052100.1:1398750-2785000 GCF_015852505.1 Tachyglossus aculeatus | reverse complement strand
TGGGAATGCCTTTCAACTGCATGTAAACATCGATCACCTGCTCTCTCGTTTTAAGTTTTGTCGAGCAGTTTCGTTGACTACTTTGAGTGTGATACGGGAAGGACGGCGTTCTCTATGCTGTTGTCAGTGAGGAGAGTGAACCGCTTTGATACGTTTCTGGTGTGCCGTGGTTTTTGTTGTTGTCGTTGATGCTGTTGTTCTTGTTCAAGTTCAACATTGCGCCGTAGGGCGTTGGCGTACCTGTGGGCCAGTGTTGTACGATATCCAGCAATAAGTAGTGGGAGTCAACAAAAAAAAAAGGCAGCAAACTTAGGCAAAGTGTCCTTCTTTTACTGTAGAATTGTCAAACAGGTTCCCTCCCGAGGTTTTCTCTGGCTTGGAGAGTGCAGATTCTGTCTGGGGGAATCCGGCCCGGCCCAAGCGGCCAGCATGAGGGCCGTATCGTTCCCTTTACATTATTGCAGTTGAACACAGTCTTAGCAAGGTGTCACGAACAGTTTGTATTCAGTGGTTTTTGGGTGTGTGATTTCTGGGTTTTTTGGGGGGGGCTGTTGGGTTTCTTTTGGTGTGTTTTTTTTTTTAATCCAGAGATAGAAACACTAGGAGTCAATCGGTGTTCACGAGAAAGACTGAATGACTGTAAAGATGCTATTCCCATATCTCCCGGTCCCCGAGGTGGCTCGGTACTTTACCCAGGACCTATAGCTCAGTGTCTCGCGTGTCCCCGAGGGTTTGTTTTTGGCATGTTTTGATTTGACTAGGTGGTCAACCCTGCTTATGCTGGAACGATAAGGGAGATGGGATAGTTCGACCTTCCCTGTTGTTCTCAGAAGACTGTGTGATCAAACGTGGCCCCCGGCCCCCACGCGCACACACACACAAAAAGAACTCAATTCTTGACAAGCATGCCTTATTTTCCTCGATTAATCTGCTTTGTTGTAAAGGTCTAAGTGCTTGGTCAAACTACTTCACTTTATTTGCCTAACTGCAAAAGAAAACTTGAAATTCATTGCAATACTGGCCTTCCTTAAAGCGAGAGACGCCGTCGAGTCATTTCTAACCCAGAGGCTAGTCCCCGGATTTTAAATGTCCATTTTTCTTCTCCTCCCGCCACCGAAGAAACAGATATATATATAGATAGATAGGTAGATCTACCTATACATCTCTATATATCTATATACAGATAACTGGCTACAGCCCCTGTTCATTTGTGCTTCCCGTTTGATCACACTGATGCTACTAGAAGCAGGCATCCGTAGAAGCAGCCGGAGAGGGAGCTGAAGTTAACTAGAACAGGATCGAAGTCTTTGTGCGTTGCCTTTGACAACAAAGGAAGTTCATAAGAAAAGCCATATTGGCTTGTGCTCTCTAAGATTAGGGTTAGTGGGCCAGTGGAAAGAAGGAGGTTAGGAAAAAACTGTTTGGCAGTTGAGTTTTGTCTCGTAAGTAGCCATGGAAGTCAGAACCAAAAACAACCACAACAACAATAACAAAAAAAATCACGATAGTGAAAAAACTCTTGATAGAGTCACTTTTGGGGCATCCCCTCACAAGGGTTGAGATTTGGTTCAGAACTTGAGGCGGAGCAAAACGTGTCATTAAATTGCCTCACTTGGTGAGGGGGGGGAGTGGGGATGTGTATGTGTTTGTGTATGTGTGCACATGTGTGAGTGTGGGTGTTTGTGTGTGTGTGTGCGTGTACATGCTGAAAGAGGCCCGGAGAGGAGGTTCACTCTCTCCCGTCTGATCTTTCAGGTAACGAAGAGGGCTGCTAATCACTTTAACCCCCTGCCTAGAGCAGACAGATATTTTCATTTGGGAGCAAGTATGTTGTTGCCTTTCAGAATAGCACTGTAGCAGACCTCTGACAATTAGCTGGAGCGCAACCTTTATCCTTTTCAAACTATGCAAACTCTTAAGTAAGAGTAAATTAGATTCAATTAAAGGTAGTTGATGCTCTTTTGCAATCGGATGGCATTCAGGACCCTAACCCGAGCGTATACCAACTGTTGGGCTCAGAATTTCGTGTGCTAACAGTGAACTCTAACCTGGCCATCTATTCTGATATTGTGTAACGGGGAGGGGGGAGGATTGCCTCGCACCTTCTTGAGAAGAGAGGGATTAAGGATTTTTATACTTGTTTTTCATCAAATTTTAATATTTTTGTCAACATTTTTAGGGTATTTAATTTGTAAAACAGACTTTGCTTTGTATCGGGCGTACAGAAAAGAGGGGATTGATTTAAGCTTTTTGAAGCCGAGCGATCAAGTGCATTTGTAATAAAAGTCAATGGATCTCTATCAGTCGTACTCACTGTTTTCATTTCTTGGACCTACGGATTCAGTGACGCCGGAACTTCTCGGCTGAGCTTGAGTGGCGGGGAAGGGAACCTGCCGAGGGGCTGGGAAGGTCAGGGCGGCTTCTACGAGAGAGGGGCGGGGCCCCCACCCCCTGAACTTCCCCCACGTTTTCCCCAATATTTCCCCCTCCCACCCCGACGCTTGAGATCCGTGGTGCTTTACCGTTCCTCGGACTTCCCTTGCCCATTCGAACTCTCCAACGAGAGGGTTCTTCTTTTAACGCCTTGTGCGGGCCTTACTCTCCCAAGCGCTTAGTGCAGTGCTTGGCACATAAGCGCTCAGTAAATACGATCGCATGAATGACAGCCCTGGTAACCCATCCTAACCAGGATCAGTTTTCTTTCCCACGGGTTTTCTCCTCCTTAGAGTCCGAAACCTCCCCGCTGTCATGATCTAAAATGACCTGCCCTAGATATTTTGTTTTTCCAAGTGGTCCGGAAAGGATTCGGATCGTGTCTTACCAACTGGGCTGTAGTGGACTCTCCCGAGGGCTCAGTACAGTGCTCTAAAGAGCGTAACTGCTCAGTAGATACAGTCGGAGGACGTGTAAAATCCCTCCCTGGCCTGAGAATTCATTTCCTATTTTCCTAGACGAGCGCGTACATCCCCGCGCCCAGTTGGAAAGACCATCCCGAGCCTCATGGCCACTTTTCTCCATGGCCTGGAATGGATGCGACATCCTGCCGACAGTGTCCGAGAGCACGCACTCCATCAAGGGCGGGCATTTTCAGGAACTTGGGCTTTTGACTTTGGATTTTTGCAACGCAGTTTGGGGCCGCGGTTTTGGTCTCTGCCCAGTTTGGACAAGTGGTTGTGTCTGAGAGTTGCCGGACTCCTCCGAAGCCCTTCCCAGCTGCAGAGAATTGTTTGGATTTGGGGTTTTTCGGTTTTTGTTTTAAATGGCATCTGTTAAGCCCTCACTGTACTAAGCCCTGGGGTAGTTAGAAGGTGATCGGGTTGGACGCAGTCCCTGTCCCACATGGGGTTCACAGTTTTTAACCCCATTTTACAGATGAGGTGACTGAATCACAGAGGAAATTAAATGACTTGCCCAAGGTCACATTCATTCAGTCGCATTTATTGAGCGCCTACTGTGTGCAGAGCATTGTACTAAGCACTTGGGAAGTACAAGTTGGCAACGTATGGAGACGGCCCCTACCCAACAATGGGCTCACAGTCTAGAAGAATAATAATGGTGGTATCTGTTAAGCACTTACTGTGTGCCAAGCACTGTTCTAAGCACTGGGGCAGATACAAGATTATCAGCTTGTCAATCCCCATTTTACAGATGAGGTACCTGAGGCACAGAGAAGTTAAGTGATTTGCCCAAAGTCACACAGCAGACAGATGGCGGAGTGGGATTAGAACCCAGGTCCTCCAGAGTCCCAGGCCCGTGCTCTATCCACTGGACCACGCTGCTTCTCTCTTGTCGGCGGCAGAATTGTTGGTGGACTAAAACGAGAATTTGGTAGAGCCATTTCTACAGAGTTTTCCGTTTCAGGGATGTCTTGTGGTTGAAGAGTCGTATTTCAAAAAGAAAAAAAATCCTTTTTAGTGTTCCCTTCACCTTTTTGCACTTGGTTTGAAAGTCTGCATTTCACCCAGCATAGACAGGGAAACTCGATTGGTCACTTCTGTTAGCCTTCCCGGCTCTCATTCAGTAATATTGATCTTGGGACTGCAAGATGCTTGACCTGGGTCAGAAAGTCTAATTTTTTTTTTTCTGATTTTGTAAGCATCCAGTTGTTAGAACTTAAAGCAGAAGCCAAATTTGAGATCTGGGCCACCTGACCAGAACACTTGATTGTCATCCACGTGGTTCAACAAATACCACAGATTATTATTATTATTATTATTATTATTATTATTTTATTATTATGGCACAGACCAGATGAGATGAAGATCAAAAAAATTCCTCTCTGTTTCTGGAATACTTTTGGAACTTAGGTGATTACTGTGTGCCAAGCACTGTTCTAAGCACTGAGGTAGAGACAAGTGAATCAGATTGGGCACAGTCCCTGTCCCACATGGAGGGTCACAGTCCTAATCCCCGTTTTACGGATGAAACAACTGAGGCACAGAGAAGTGAAGTGACTTGCCCAGACTCACACAGAAGACAAGTGGTGGAGCCAGGATTAGAACCCAGGTCCTTTTGACTCCCAGGCTCGGAGTCTGTCCACTAGGCCAGGCTGTGAAGTGGGGTGCAAGTCCTCACTTGGAATTTTAGTTGGGCAAATGAACATTAAACTGGTCTTCTTCAAACCAGTGGTAGTAAGAATTCTCCTAACTTCTCATCCGCTTCTGTTATCATTACTATTTTTAATGGCATTTAAGTGCTTACTGCGTGCCAGGCTCCGTAATAATAATAGTGGTATTTGTTAAGAGCTGGGGTAGATACAAGATAGGTTGGACGCTGTCCCTGTCCCACATGGGGCACACCGTCTTAATCCCCATTTTACGGTTGAGGTAACTAAGGCCCAGATAAGTCAAATGACTTGCCCAAGGTCACACAGCAGATAAGGGGCAGAGTCGGGACTAGAACCCAGGTCCTCTGACTCTCAGGCCTTCGCTCATTTCAGTAGGCCACGCTTCTTCTATTTAGAGAGTGCCCTGTGGTGTTGGTGATTTACAAAAGAAGTTCCCACCTTTTGCCCTGTTGAAAACCTGACTGATACCAGTGGAGGAAACGTGACCTCGTCGGGGGCAGCATAAATTGTTTCCTAATGGCTGGAGTTTTGCCTCTAGGCCTTTGTGGTGGTTTTCAAAACTGAGCCATCAGTCTTACTGTTTGAGCACGTACTGTGTGCAGAGCACTGCATTAAGCATTTTGGAGAATCGGGTAGAGTTGTAGACATGATCCCTGCCCTCGAGGAGCTTACACGGGGTGGGGATGAGGGGGGCAAGATGACCCCTGTTATTGGGGTCACAAGAAGGAGAACTCGTTCACCAGCACTTGGGTCCTGGCTTGGGTGAGATTAGGACAGTAATACCCAGTGAGTCCGGCCTGGTTTTCCAGTTTGAGTCAGCCAGTTGCCCCGGACCATTCCAGCATTTAGGATTATGCCTGAGTTGTAATGGAACTTAACTGTTGTGGGGGATTTTGAGAAAATACAGAAATGTGCTTCTTGTCTGTGTGGGTTATGCCAGAGGTGATCAGAGCAGATGGGCAGATGGACTCGCTCAGTACAGTGCTCTGCAGGCAGTAAGTGTTCAATAAATACGATCGATTGATTCTTAAAGAGGAAACCCCATTCCTGGGCTGGCCTCCTTGGCTGTCTCAGCCCGTGGGATCTCCCAACCGATTGGCGGTTGGGCTGTGGTGAGAAAATACCCCCTCCCACTCCAGGGGGTCTTTGGGGCTACCGTGGCTAAAGGGTCAGAAGCTTGGGCTAGGCTGGTACCACGGAGGGAGGGGGCAGTTGTCCATTCAGTTTCTTTACGTTTGTAAAGTGGGAGGTGTGAAATTGGAAAGCATAAGTATGTGTCTTTCAGGAAAGTCCCTGGGAGTTGTGGGTGATGGTTGGAAAACTGGGGAGTAAGTGAAGGGGGAGATTCGAGGGAGAAGGACCGTAGGCGTTTGGGGAAAGGGATGGGACGTGGTCTGGGGAAGACGTATGGTTGGAAGGGAGAGACGAGGAGGTAGAAAGAGGCCGATGGGCAGTTTAGGTGAGTTTAGGGAAATCACATTGGTCACGGCCCCTTGGTGGTGGTCCAGGCCAAAGCCGGTGGAAAGGGTACCTGATTGGTTTGGGGAACTTCCATGATCCTCCTGGTGGTGCTGCCCACACAGTCTTACATTTGGGGCTCCAGTCCAGCTACTTTTCCATGGAATCCTACGTCCATATCTGTAATTCATATTAATGTCTGCCTCTGCCTCTAGACCGTAAGCTCATTGACGGCAGGGAGCGTGCCAGCCTAACTCTGTTACATTGTACTCTCCCAAGCGCTTAGTACTATGCTCTGCACACAGTAAGCACTCAGTAAATACGATTGATTGATTGATTGATTGAATTCCCTGATAATATCCTTCTCCACCGTTCTGCACTGTCCTAAAGGGAAGTGGGGGATTAGATTATTTCAGGCTTTTTCAATCTCTGAACATCTAGAATGAAGCATCAAAAATTAGTAGTGGGGGAAGGTCTTGTGGGGTTTTTTGTTTTGTTTTGCTTTTCCCTGTAGCCTTTTCAGAGAGGTTCTTTGAGTCAGAGGATAGTCTGAAGTCTTCGAGACCCGTGGGACTTTGCTGTTTGGGGAAATTCTCCAAATCAAGATGGGGCCTTAGTCCTGGTTGATGGCTTCCGTCTGGGCCAACTGAAATGGTTAGCCGCACGTTGAGTCTCCACACATTCTGGGGCACTCGGTGAGAAGGAGCTTTCTCTGGTAGGAATGAGCAAGCGTGGGCTCTGCTCTCTCTCCATCTCATCTTTGTAGTCGCTCTGGTGTAGCTCTCTCTCTGTCTGCTGGGTGGCTAAGTCAGCATGGGCTGAGATGCGTTAAGCACTTTATGGACTCTTGTTGGTCTCCTGCAAGTTTCTGGCCTCTTTCGGTAGAGCAGAAACGGCGTTGAAACGCGTCCCCCACTCCAGATAGTGTTTAGTGTAAAGCTTAGTGGGTATGATTTTGCGAAATGACTGTAATAAGCTCAACAAGGCAGACGTAACTTAAGTTAGTTCCCTCTGAAAGTAAAATCAGATCTAGGTGCGTGGTCATTTTTACCAGCGGGTTTCAAATTTATGACTTTGGCCGGTCCCGTCTCTGAAAATTCCGGGCATGTCATGATTTAAAGAATCAATCAACCGTGACCTCTTGCCGACCATTTTGGTAGCTAGAAGGTAGGAATAATTATTAAGCAAATAACGCTAAGTACGCGGACAATAGGGCTTCTTTCACGGTAGCTTATTTTGTAACGCTGGCACACGGTCTCAGCGTGATTTGCTAACTTTAGAGTGAGTCGGATTCGGAAACTAGAGTAGTCCCAGACTAGAATTTGTTGGAGTCAGCGCGGGGTTGGGTAAAGCGGCCTCTCAGTTTAACATTTGTGTGGGCAAAGGAAAGCGGTCGTCCTTGCTGGCATTAACTAGCAGGGCTGGAAATGACTAGGAGAGTCGAGGCCCTCGGTCTTCCTGGAGTTTTGTGCGTGGCAGTAAGTGATAGCAGCTGCCAGGGTAGAGTTACCTCCTGCACTGGTTTGGGTGCATAATTCCGCCCCTGCGGAATCATGCAAGGGAGGGTGGTGGGGGGGGGGGGGGGGGGGGGGGGGTCGAATTTAGTTTCCACCAGTGCCCCGGTCGGACTTTACACTCACCTCCGAACACAAAAACTGGCTGGCCACTTTCACTTTTATTTCCAGTCATTTTCAATTCCTTGGTCCCTGAGCAGAATTCTGGACTGGGTTTGTTTCGCCTCCTCGGGTGCCATCAGACCTGTTTGGCAAAGGGTCAGGAAAACAGTCAGCCTCGTTTGTGTATGGTGAGGGCGCTTTTAAACCGGGGGCGGCCAACAGCCCCGCTGGGCTCCCGGGACGCAGTTTTCGACCCTGTTTTGTCACCGTGCGGGGCGGAAGTTTGGGATGGGAAAGAGAAAATGAGATGGCGGTGACTTAAGAGCTGGGTGCCAGAGTTTTCTCATTCTGAGCCCCCGCTGCCAGGGAGGAAAAACTAGACCGTTCGGATTTGGACGGATTGAGGGATGAGTCCTGCTCTCTTACTGGGTCAGTGGGGAACTTTCATGAGTGTGATCAGCACTTTCCCCATGGGCCTGCCTGGTGGTGGGGATTTTAGGAGGGAGCAAGGCCTAAACCGCATTGCTGGACAAATGAATAGCAGTCCCTTAGGAATTATGTGGCAGCTTTCGGGAGGCTTAGGAGAGACCTGGAATTTGATTCTCCCCTCTTCTTGGAGGATGCAAAAGTTCAAACCCTATGGAACTGCTTGGGCCCAAGGGGTGGTAAATATGCCCCGATCCCCATTCCGGCCTGGTTCCTGGCACTTTACTGAGCTCCTTGAGGACCGGGATCACGTCTAGTGCCTCTGCTTGTATTGACCCCACCCAAGCACGTCTGGCGCCTCTGTTATACTGTGCTCTGCCAAGCGCTTAGTCCAGTGCTCGATAAATACCATTGATTGATGGATTGACACTTAGGCTGTTCCCACTGCAAGCCAAACCCACTTGGTGCGAGTGTTCCAGAATCAAACTCATTTTCAAGCCACAGGCAGTCTGTTACCGAAAAAATTCACTCTAGAAAGAAAAGTTTCCTAGAAGTCCAGCCGGTCTGGGTGAGCCAGTGCTCAAGAGCATCTGAAAACTCGATCTCCAGGTTCTTGTCAGTAAAGTCGAATGAGGAATTCCTGCCTAAATGATTTTTATAAAGCTATTTCTATAATGAGTGGTTTTTCTGCTCTCTTTTCCACAGCTTTTTAAGCACATTATGCTTAAAAGCAACGAGCGAGAGGTCTGCCTTTAAATCTGGTTGATTTGGGGGCGTTACTTGAGTGAGTGACTGTTGACAGTTGGCAGTGGGGAGAGACAGAGGGTGATGAGTGTGTGCTTGTAGGCATGCGGGGTAGTCCATAGTGTGGTTTTGCTAGTCATTCTGGACTTGTGTGCAACTATTGTTGAAGATGTAGTACTGTTTGTGTAAAAAAAAAAAATTATCTATGCTGTGTGTGTGTGTGTGTGTGCACGCGCCTGCACGCGTGCGCTTTATGAGTTGACTATTGCCCCAGAACTTTGTATCTCTTTGATTTTGGTCAGGAAAGTTTCAACTTCCATTGTTCAGATTTTAGATTTGTGTTCTTGTCTTGTGGAAATGTGCCAGTTAGTGGTCTGAATACAGACTGATGATAAAATGCGGTATTTTGGGAGATAAAGCTAACGAGTGTATCTTCGCCTCTTAGAGAATGAATCCAATTAAGCAAAAAGTACACTCAGTGTGGTGCACGTTTCAGAGTTCTGGCTTCTACGGCGTGAGCAACCAAGTTTTTCACTGTCAGACTTCAGGCTGGAAAGTTATTGGAGAGAGGTCAGGGGCAGAATTCTACTCACGTGGGTTTCTTTAAAGAAAGAGGGTCGATGTGGGTCTCCGAGGCACCTTCTGAGGCATCTTAGCTGCCCAACTAAGAGAAATTGAGAAAGTGGCTTTTTGGGTGTTTTGTTGGGTTTTTTTCCCCCTCTTGAGTGTACGTTACAATTTCAGAATAATATCTTTCCTCTGCTCCATCTTAAGTCTAGAGTTTGAACATTTCTTTCCCAAACTTGAGTACGGGGAGTATGATTGGACTTGGGGGCTGTTTTTAAGGACCGCCCCCCCACCCCCGAACTCCAAGATCCAGTTGAACTCTTTATTGAGAGGGAATGGAGACAGGAAAACCACATTGATTTCTCCACATAAACCAGGATTTACCCGTCTGTCTTGTGTTTTGTGGTGTGTGCTGTTGATGGTTTTTACCCGTTGGCGGGCTCCTGAAACCAGAAGCCTAAACATTCCTTTAGTGTCAACCAGTGGATAGTTACTTCTCCTCCCTTAGGTGAAAACATAGGTAGTTTTGAATATCCAAATATCTCTCCCCTTTGTTTCTCGACTTGTTCCAAATCTGTAGGTCATGCAAATAGGCATCCGGCAGCATAGACGCCTGACCTCGTCTCTTGGGAGTTGAAGCTTTGTAGAAACAGTACTTTGAGTCTAATCTACACTACTCTATTGTGTGTAATGGTTTTATTACCGAATTCTGGTGCATGTCTTTGGGCTTATTCAAAAGTGTACAATAGGAAAGTATATTTCCTTTCGTAGAAAGGAGATGATTTTTTTCTACTTTGCAAAGTGTGAGTACAGAGATCTTCTACTATGGGAAGATTAACCACGTACTGAACTACTGAGGAGTATATATTTTTACATATATAGAAGGAACCTATATAGAACAGCATTCAGAGCCTAAATTCTATATAGACGCAACATTCAAGACGCTAAACGGACTCTGTCAGGTAGAGTGAGCGGAGAAAACTCACAGAGCCGGAAGGAACCTTGAGAGAGGTCATCTGGTCCAGCCCCCTGCCTCCAGGCGGGGAATGACTAAACCGTTCGGGGTAGACGACTGCCCGTTCTCGTAAGATCTCTTGGGGGAGGAGACCCTACGTCCCGGTCCTCGCAATGGCTTCCCAATTGCGGCCTACGCAGCAATGTCGTCACCGACTCCTCCTAGACCCACCGAACGTTTTATCCCGTCGCATAAATGTCCTCACGCGGCGTCTGCCGCCCAAACACGACAGCCCGGGGATAGCACGTAGAGGAGTCAAAGACCAAAATTAAGCAGATCGGCCTGGTTTGCCGAGCCAGCCCCAGCGAGGCGGACGAGCAGAATAGCCCGCGCGTTCCGGAAACCGGATGGCATCTTAACCTGCCCAATTCCAGGAAGATTCGCGTTTGGGGGAAACGGTCTCTCGCCCCGACGGTGCCGTCGGAGGAGAAACGGCACCGGCCTGTAACTTGTGCCCAGCCACCCGCTGATTTCCCCCGAGATTCCCCCCTCCCCCGCCCCCGAGGCCAAAGCCGCCCTGCCGGCTCCGTGCACCGAGCCACGAGGGCCGGGGCTTTCCCTGAAAGGGCAACTTCTTCGGGTGCCGTAGAAGGACCCGTTAATTCACGAGCGGTGGCTCATCTGCTTTCGAGTCAGTGTGAGACCAGTACCACCACCACCATGGCGTGACTGCAGGTGCTATCTTTCAGAAGAGGCGTGAAACCACCGCCCTCAGCCCCCAGCCCGATCGCCCCCGCCGACCCGGGGCATTTTCAGAGCAGAGTGGGGCGGGGGCGGGGCGGGCCCGCCTCAGCCGCCCCGGCCCAACTCCAGCTCAGGGGTTCACCTGCCCCCCCACCAACCCCAGTTCTTCCTGCGGTTTGAATTGGACCCAGTGCTGACCGCGTTCCGCTTCTCGCGTCGAGTAGCGCTGTCAAGTGTCTCTCTCTCTCTCTCTCTTTCTCTCTCTTCTTCCCCCACCCCCTCCCCCGCGAGCCTCAGAGATGGCGATGGGTCTGAGATGTGGGCCTCGTGAAACCCGTACCTACCTCACAGGGCTGTTGTGAGGCTGAAAGCTAGTGAAGCGCACCGCGAGCTCCTAGACTAGGAGACACGGTCCGCTTCTGGTTTCGTTGGACTTTTCCTGGCCCAAGTTGGGAATCTGTAGTGACTGGAGTCTTCCAGCAGTATGGCATGAGCTGAACGGAGCCTGCTCTCCTTCCCTTCCCCCTCACCCCCCGCGCCTGAGAAGATGGGGCTGGCGGGGAAGGGCTGAGTGGGGGGGGGCGGTCTGGGGCCCGTCGGCTCGGATCTGGGTAACTGAGGCAGGGCCAGCAGGATCGTCAGAGGGGTTTGAGCGGGGCGCCGGCGGGCGAGCCAGCTGGGGGCCTTGGTTGCCACAGACGCAGTGAGAAGAGTCACCATTATTTTCAATGGTCGTGATAGTCGTCCCCGCTCCCCACTCCCACCCGGTCCTTGCCCCCCTCCCTCCCTTCCCTTGGTCGTTCTCTTAAACTGATATTGTAGAGTTGCTTTATTTTGAGCTGTCCGTGTATCCACAATCCCAAACTGGAAAAAATAAAAATCCTGCTGTGAAAGGTATATATTACTCTAGATTTTTTTCTTACTGTAAATATTGTAAGATTGTAATACTGTCAATATTTTATTAACCAACAACTGTTAATCTGTGTGAACTCAGACTTACTTTAAGTGTGCTTCATATTTCCTGTACGTGGTCCCTGTTGCAGACAGTATTAAGTTATATTCTGATGTAAGATTAACTTTATTAAAGAATGTAAACATTAATGTTTCCTTTGGGGAAAACAAATAAAGTATACGGAAGACAATTCTTGTCATGGAAACCTATTGTGTACATGCACTCGCTGTTGTGTACTTACACTCGCTAGACCCAAGACCACTTATCGATTTCGCACAGCCATTCCAAAACCTTCGTTAACACAGCTGATCTAGACCGAGTTGTGACCGAGTCGGAGAATGAGTTTTGTCGGAATAGCGACAGTCTCCAGACTGGAAGCTCGTTGTGGGCAGGGAACGGGTCTGCCGACTCTGTTGCATTGTGCTCTCCCAAGTAGTTAAGTGCAATGCTGTGCACCCAGTAAGCGCTCAATAAATATCAATGATGATGGTGATGATGAGTATCAACAGTTTGTATCAGTCCGCTGTGAATTGGAATCTTGACATTTCTAATCAAGTTTGTACACTTTTTATAGTGAAAAATTTTACTGACTTCATTTTAAAACTTCACCTTCTCTAAAGAATGATCCCTCCCCACCCTCCCCCCCCCATCCTCCCCCCAAAATTGTGTACCCTTCCGAGGTAGAATTGTTCTTTAATATCTTGGCGAAATGGCTTGGTTGGATGGACCATGAGTATATTTGCTAAAGGTTTTGGGGAGGAGTTGATGATATTCTTTGAGTTTACAAGTTAATCTTTATTGAAGATGTGCCAATATACAGTAGGACATTGTTAATTTGCACTATCGAATGGAGAACCCATGAAGAATGCCTTGATTATTGCCAATTAGGACCTAAGCAAATGCAATTTTAAAACATAGATAATATATATATAAAACATATACATATGCAAATATGTATATGTTCTCATATGTATACATATACGTCAGAACACCGTCTCATGTGAGCAAGAGTTAGGGGGAGGTGTTGACCTATAATCTCACCACCTTGAGTGGAGGGGGGGGGGCCCCCCATTCCCGGTGCCGGGAAGTCAGAATGTACATGGAAGGCCAGCAGCTCTGTAATGCAATGACGAGCTTGCCCGTTCGAAACATCGGACTGGAAACTAGCGATGTTCTACTGTATTGCTTTATCGAAGTATTGTGATTATTTTAGGCATTTTGATTCTTACCAAATATATACTGTAACAGTATACATTGTACAGATTTAAATTTTATTTGAAAAATGAAATAAAGTAGGCGAAAAATAAAGATGTTTATTTTTCACGTGACTCTGTAAACAGATCAGTGTTTTGTTTCAGTGCCCCGGTGGGGAGGGCCGAGGGGGTCTCGAAAGGCGGACTGACTTTTCAGGTGCGTGGAGCGAGCCTATCGACCTGCCTTAAGCCCTCTGGTGAGTGGGCGGAGATGTCTCAGGACAGAAGGGGACGGTCCCGAAGACGTTTCCGGTTTACGACAGAGAACCTCTTGGACGTCCGTAGGCCCGCCGTCCAACCTCCAGGGTCAGGGGCCTGGATTCCCGGCAAGGGGGACGGGCTTAGTCTCTGGAGATGAGAGCGGCCATTTGGAAGGGAGCGGGGAGGGGGGGTTTCCTGAATGTGGTCTGGGCTTTGGGGCTGGGGGCGGGGGGGTGTGGGGGGGATGTCTTTCAGAATCCCCGGCATGAAATAGATGAATTTCCCCAGGAATCACTTTTCCCCGGGGCCGGAGCCGATGTGTCACCTGCTTGGGTTCACATCCTGATGCTCTCTGGGGTGAACTCCCTCTGAACCACATGAAGGAAGGTACCGAAAAGTGGGACTTGAGGTGGACTTCTTTGAAGACGCAAACGGTAATTGGGAAATCCCCCAGCCTCCCCCACTCCCAGAGCAGCGAGCGGCGGAAGACAACGTTTGCCCCGTTGGCGATTAGCGCCTTCTCCCTGCCCACCGCCTGGAGCTGGGTGGAAGCTTTGTCTAGGGCTTCCCCTTTCCACTCTCACTTTTCCCAAACCTCCAGTTGTCTCCTGGGGATGAAACGGGTATCGTGTCCTTCCTGGGATCCAACCGTCCAGGCCCAGACCATCACCCTTGGGGAATCCCAATCACGTTGGGCTAGAACCCAGCGTGTAGGTAGACCCCGAGGCCGGAAGGTCACCAGGGTCCGGCTGAAAACCGAGATTGAGCCTCTGATTCTCCTTGGGAGAGGTTGGCAGAAGTGGAAACGGGATCCCTCCGCTCAGGCTTGAGCAGGCTGCTGTAATGCGGGGTATGGGCTGATGGTTAGAGGTCTCGTAGGAGACCCATCCCTGATCTGCATATCCCATTTGCCTGTTTAAGCCAGGGCTCTGGGAACCGGGGTCAAGGTGCGTAGCTTTCCAAGTGAACAGGAATGGGCCGAAGATACTGCATGCAGGGGGAAAGAAAGAGCCAGCGAGAGGGTCGGGGGATTGAGCCCTGACCTGGAGCACTGGAGCCCGCTTTGGTGGCCAAACGCAGTCTTCCCAAAGTCACCCCACCTGGACCTGCCACAGGCATTCCCGGGAACCTAACTTCAGTGGTCCCAGTGTGCCCGGATTTTGCCGAGGCTCCTCATTGCCCGCTGACGTGGGGTCTCGGTGCCGTGAGCTGGGGCCGAGGGCAGAAGGCTCTGGGCTCCGGGCTCTGGAAAGAGCCTCGGGATGGGGTTGAAAACCAGCTCGATCCGGGAAGAGATCAAGACTGGGGCGGCTACGCCCTCAGACCTCACTCTGGCTTCTCGTTAGAATTGAGCGCGAGAGCCCTAAACGGGGGCCTGACCCCTGACCCCCTCCCCCTTTCTGTCAGCCGTTCCACAAGGATGCTTGGCTTTTGATCATTTTTTCCCTCTTATTTGGATTCAAAAGGAGTAATGCAATATGCAGGCTCAATGTTTTTTAGATTTTCTGCTTGAGTATGTTAATTTTGATTCACCAATGCAGCGTTTCATTTTCTTTGGCTGCCTTGCACTTTTTCTAGAAATCCTTTTGCTTCTACTTCCAATAAGCTTTTGTTGTTATTGTTGTTGTTATTTTTGCTTTTTTCCCCCAAGAGGGAGGGCTTTTTTTGTTGGAGTTTTGGTGGAGGTTTTTGTATCCGGTCTGGGACGAAGGGGAGATAAATCTCCCTTTATTATCAGTGTCCGATCTTACCGATTGGTGGGATGGGAATACCCTTTCCGACACCAGATGAGCACAGGCCTCGGTTCTCCCTTTCCTGTTTTGGATCACACATCTGCGAGACCTAGGGGAGCTAGCTCCTTCTCCAAAGGCCTTGGTCGCTGGGGTAGTCACGGTATTTATTGGGCACTAAGTGCACCGCACTAAGTACTTGGGAAAGTTCAAGAGAAGCACAACCCATATGCCCTGCCCTCACTTTAACGGGGAAGGCAGACAGAGAAATATTTCCATAGCTCCTCAGGGACTCAGAACTGCAATCTCGGGAACTTCCGCCCCTCCCAAATCCCTCCCTTCCCATCAACAGTCTTCCTGCAGATGCCAGCCCAAGCCAGCTCTTCACTAGCCTAACTGTCCAGGAATAGTAGTAATGGTATTTATTGAGCAACCACTAGACGTAATGCACTGGATCCAGCTCTCGGAAAGTACAGCAAAAACTCACGACACGTCCCCTTCCCCTAATCCTGGCTCTGCCACTTGTCTGCTGTGTGACCTTGGGTTAGTCACTTCGCTTCTCTGGGCTTCAGTTCCCTCATTTGTAACATGGGGATTAAGACTGTGAGCCCCAACAGAGCAACGAACCCGGCCCATCCTGCTCCCTCCTAATGCCGCGTGGGTGGTGGGCAGTCTCCCCCAAGATGGTCACTGGATGGGGGCAGTGGAAAGTCAGGAGCGTCTTCCGTAGATCCTGCTGAACGTCCAGCTCTTAAATTGGCCACTTCTCCTGGCCGCTGCCCCATCTGAGGATGCACTGACTTGGCCAAAAAAGTGCACCCTGGGCCTTTAGTTTCCCGCCCAAAGCCTAATAATAATTATAATAATGGTATTAAGCACTTATTATGTGCCAAACACTACTGAGCACTGGGTAGATACACGATTCTCAGGTCAGATAAGGTCCTTGCCCCTCATAACATTCACAGCCTGAGTAGGGGGGAGAAGAGGTAATAAATCCCCATTTCATAGATGAGGAAATTGATTTTCTCATTGACCTCAGATGGGATTTATCAGAAAAAACTTGAGCTCCTTGGGGGCCCAAGCCAGTTGATGACAATCCATTAGAGATGTTTTCCTCTTCCAAATGAAACCCGTTGATTTCAGACCCCGCTTCTGCCAGGGGAGCAGGGCCCAGGCTTCAGTGTCAGGCCATGCGGTGGCTTGGCCTTGATTCCCAGGAAAAGGGGAAACGGGAAATATTTTTTTAACGGTATCTGTTAATCGCTTATTATGTGCCAGGCACCATACTAAGTGCCGGGGCAGATACAAGCTAATCAGGTTGGACACAGTCCCTGTCCCAGTGGGGCTTCTAGTCTTGGGGAAGCACCGTGGCTTAGTGGAAAGAGCCAGGGCTTGGGAGTCTGAGGTTGTGGGTTCTAATCCCAACTCTGCCACTTGTCCGCTGTATGGCCTTGGGCAAGTCACTTAACTTCTCTGTGCCACAGCTCCCTCATCTGTAAAATGGGGGTGAAGACTGTGAGCCCCACGTGGGACAACCTGATTACCTTTTATCTACTCCAGTGCTTAGAACAGTGCTTGGCACATAGTAAGCGCTTAATACCAACATTATTATTATTATGAACCCCATTTTACAGGTGAGGTTGCTGAGGCACAAAGAAGTGAAGTGACTGGCCCAAGGTCACACAGCAGATGAGTGGCAGAGTTGGGATTGGAACCCAGGTCCTTCTGATTCTCAGGTCCAGGCTCTATCCACTAGGCCATGCTGTTTCCATTGGGCCAGTCCCTGTTTCCTCCTGGATCTCTTTCTCCCCGGTGGGTCTTGGTGCCCTGGGCACCATATCACCTGAGGGGTTTTGCGGGGCCTCTGAAGATGTCTGACTCCTATTGCCAATTCCCTGCTAAAAAATAAACGCTTCATTGGGGCCCCGACAAGCTCCCCTCCCCCAGATCACAGAAGTGAGAGCAGGAATCCATGTGTGAAGGAGAGATGATGTAGCGATGAGAAGCAGCGTGGCTTAGTGGAAAGAGCCCAGGCTTGGGATTCAGAGGTCATGGGTTCGAATCCCAGCTCCACCACTTGTCTGCCGTGTGACTTTGGGTAAATCACTTAACTTCTCTGGGCCTCAGTTCCCTCATCTGTAAAATGGGATTAAGACTGTGAGCCCCACATGGGACAACCTGTTAACCTTGTATCTACCCCAGCGCTTAGAACAGTGCTCAGCACATAGTAAGCGCTTAAAAAATGCCATCATTATTATTATTATTAGCGGGAAGTCCCTAACTGCTGCCCAGTTTTAATGCCTGGAGCCTTCCCTTTCAGATCCTAGTCTGGAGCTGAAGGAGACCCTTCCCCCGCTAGTCCCCTCGCCCCTTAGTACCACATGCTTCCTCGGGCCCTGCTGTCAGAGCAGTGGTTAGAGCCTGGCTCTGGGACCCAGGAGGCCTGGGTCCTCTTTGCAGTCCTACCTGGTGGGGCCGAGCCGACGGGATGAAGGTTCCTGACTAAAGGACAACAGTGAGGTGAACGGGCCCGGTGGGAACGCTGAGGTACAGCTGACCGACACAAGCAGAGAAGACTGTGGAGGGCACAGAGGCGTCCTCCTGCTGGGTCGTGGTACTCAGGCCCGCGTTGGCACTGTCCCGTGCCCAATCTGGACATAAATGGCCCTGCAGGTCCAGCCCCCTGCCCGCCCTCCCGCCATCTTCTTGAAACCCAAGAACACAAGCACCTCGTTCTAGTGGGAATGACTGGCCCTGAAGTTCCTGTGATGGGAGGGTGGAGTTGGGACCTGTCGGGTCTTTCTGCTCCTTGGGATTAACTTTTGGGGGTGGGGGAGGAGGAAGATAAATCCCACCCGGATGCCCTTTTCCAAAGCCAGATGGGAGTAGTGGGGTCCTGCATCCCTCTCAGGACATCTGACAGGATGAACCCAGCCAGCTGATGAGAAATAGCTTCGAAGTTCTGTCCCTGAACTGAACCTCCTCTCTCCTTTCCCCTCTCTCCCTCCATTCACCCCTGCCTATCTTTTCTTTCTCCCACATGCTCTTTCTCTCTCCCTCACTGTCCCCCCACCAGGCACAGCCATCTCGGATCTAGATGGTGGTGGTTCGGTGTCTGTGGTATCTGCGGAGTTCGGGTTTAGTGGCCTTAGGGATTGAGTAACTTCGATCCCGGCCACCCCCACCCCCACCTCCTACCCCATCCTTTCCAATCCTCGCCGCTTCCTCTCCCAAGGGATTCCAGTTCAGGAAGAGCCGTTGGTGATGGGCGGCCAGGCCGGAGCTTTCCAAGAATCTCTGGATCCAGCCCGCAGCTGATATGATCTCAGCCCACCCTGGAGGCCCCCCTGCAGTGGCTCCTGCTCCGGGATCCTCTCCTGGTGGGGTGAGTGGGGGCATGGGGGTCCCCAGGTTTGTAATAAAAATAATAATAATAATTGTGCTATTTGTTAAGCGCCGACTATGTGTCACGACTGTACTAAGCGCAAGGGTAGATTCCAGATCATTAGTTCCCACATGGGGCTCACGGTCTAAGTAGGAGGGTGATCAAGCATTTTTTGCAGATGAGGGAACTGAGACACAGAGAAGTGAAGTGACTTGCCCGAGGTCACGCAGCAGACAGGTGGCTCATTCCGGCCCCCAGGGAAGCATCAGCTTCCTCAGTGCTTCCAATTATTTCCCAGAGACTGGAAATCCCTTATTTCCAAGTGACTGATCACCACCTTCATCTTACAGATTGGGGAAACTGAGGCAAAGACCGCCACCTGTGACTCATAGGCCCATGCTCTTTCCTCTAGGCCACAGAGAAGCCTTACAGTTGTCCCTGGGCATCACTGTTTGATAGGTTAACACTGGGGGAAGTTGGAGCGGGTGGGGAGCCGGGGTCAGTGACATCATAAATAATAATAATGATGGCATTTGTTAAGCGCTTACTATGTGCAGAGCACTGTCCTAAGCGCTGGGGGAGGAATACAAGGTGATCAAGTTGTCCCACGTGGGGCTCACAGTCTTCATCCCCATTTTACAGATGAGGTAACTGAGGCTCAGAGAAGTTAAGTGACTTGCCCAAAGTCACACAGCAGACAGGAGTTGGGATTTGAACCCATGACCTCCGACTCCAAAGCCCGGGCTCTTTCCACTGAGCCAACCTCTGTTCCTGAGCTTGGGGGCCATGGGCTGGCCATGGGTGACTAGGACCCTCTGGCCATTTTGGCAGCAAGGCCTTGAGAAGGTCGGGCCCACCTGGAGCGCTTAGTACAGTGCTCTGCACACAGTAAGCGCTCAATAAATACGATTGATGGTGGAGCGAGGGAAGGGGGCAGCCGGAGGAAGAGGCTTTCCAGACCTTCTAGGGGTGGGGGGTGGCCAACTGGCTCGCTGCCTGGACCCTGCTCCTCTCTGGCCTATCGAGTCACACTGGGCATACCAACCCCTGGTTCTTTGCCTCAGTTTCCCCAAACTGTAAGATGAAGGTGGTGACCAGTCACTTGGAAATAAGGGATTTCCAGTCTCTGGGAAATAATTGGAAGCATTGAGGAAGCTGATGCTTCCCCGGGGGCCGGAATGAGCTGAACTGGGTCTGCAAAGTGAACATTTTCTTCCTCACCAGGTGCATCTAGTAATAATGATAATAATGTCATGATAACAATAATGGATTTTTGGTAAGCACTTTCTATGTATCAAGCACTGTTCTAAGTGCTGGGGTAGATAGGAGTTTATCAGGTTGGACACAGTCCCTGTCCCACAAGGGGCTCATAGCCTAAGTATGAGGTAGAACCGGGATTCAATTCCCATTTTACAGATGAGGAAACTGAGACCCAGGAAAGTGAAGTGACTTGCCCAAGGTCATACAGCGAGTAGTTGCCATGGCTGAGATTAGAACCCAGGTCCTCTGACTCCCAAGCCCGTGCTCTTTCCAATAGGCCATGCTACTTCTCAATAATAATAATAATAATGATAATACTTAACAGAAGTATAATAATAATTGTGGTGTTTGATAACTGTGTGCCAAGAACTCTGCTGAATACCAGGATAGGTAGGTAGAAGGTGATCGTCAGCCTCAGTCTCACATACAGTGCTCTGCACACAGTAAGCGCTCAATAAATACGATTGAATGAGTGAATGAATGGGAGGAAGCCTTCACCCCAGGCCCTCTGGGGCCACCCCCTCATCAGCAGTGGCATTTACTGAGCATTTACTGTGTGCAAAGCACTGTAGTAAGCGTTCGGGCGGATACAATTCAATTGGGAGAGACAATCCCAGCCTTCAAGGAGTTTACAGTCTGCTATGTGCAGAACCCTGGACTGAGGGCTTGGGAGAGGACACCATCCCTGTCCTCAAGGAGCTCATAATCTAGCGGAGGGGAGACAGACGGATTAATAAATTACAGGCGAGAGGAAGTAATGGAGTAGAAAGCTAAGTACCTAAGTGTTAGGGTGCCGTTGAGTACTTGAGTGCTTAGGTGGTGCAGAAGGGCATAAGAACATCAGACCAGAAGCCATGACATTATTGAATCAGACCATTGGAACATCCAGCCCAGTTCTCCATATCCCGAGTTTTGGCTGCGTGTTTTGGAGGGCGAGAACGCTCCTAAGGAATCAGGGAACTTCTTTTTGATAATGCCCGTTGAGAAGCAGGGTGCAGTAGTGGAAGGAACATGGCCCTTGGACTCAGAGGACCTGGGTTCAAATCCCAGCTCCACCACTTACCTGCTGTGTGATTTTAGGCAAGTCACTTAACTTCTCTGTGCTTCGGTTCCTAAAATGGGGATTCAATATCTGTTCTCCCTCCTGCTTAGTGAGCCCTATGTGGGACCTGATTATCTTGTATCTACCCCAACACTCAATAGAGTGCTTGGCACATAGTAAGTGCTAAGCAAATACCACAACTAGCATTTTACTTGCACATATCTATTCTATTTATTTTATTTTGTTAATACGTTTGGTTTTGTTCTCTGTCTCCCCCTTCTAGACTGTGAGCCCACTGTTGGGTAGGGACTGTCTCTATATGTTGCCAACTTGTACTTCCCATCATCATCATCATCAATCGTATTTATTGAGCGCTTACTGTGTGCAGAGCACTGTACTAAGCGCTTGGGAAGTACAAGTTGGCAACATACAGAGACAGTCCCTACCCAACAGTGGGCTCACAGTCTAAAAGGGGGCGACAGAGAACAAAACCAAACATACTAACAAAATAAAATAAATAGAATGGATATGTACAAGTAAAATAAATAAATAAATAAATAGAGTAACAAATATGTACAAACATATATACATATATACAGGTGCTGTGGGGAAGGGAAGGAGGTAAGATGGAGGGGTGGAGGGGGGAGAGGAAGGAAGCACTTAGTACAGTGCTCTGCACACAGTAAGCGCTCAATAAATACGATTGATTGATTGATTAATATTATTATCTGTACAGAACGGGACACGGTGTTGGAAGAGACAGCTTCATGGGCGCAGGTAGCATTCTCCTTAATGCGGGGTTTATTAGGAAGTAACTCCTACTTTTAGGGGGATGGAGCGTGTTCTGCCTGGCAGTGAGAAAAGGATGCTGAAGCCCCTGTGGGCCGATCGGCCCTCCTGGACACCCGTTGCCACGGTGAGGGATGGACCCTTTAGCATCTCGTACTTTTTCCTCAAATGTCTTCCTGGCTAGCACGAGGGTCTCTGATGGAACAATAAGGAGAAGGGCTGAATGAGCCCGACAGGGAGAGGGTGTTCTCTGGAATGGAATGACTCAAAGGGAGAAAAAAAAAATGTTGTTTTTCCTTTAGGTTTCATTCCATTGGAGACTTTAGGTTGCCTGACTCAGTTGAGTCCAAAAGGAGAATGATAATAGTGATAATTATAATTTGTGGTATTTGTTAAGGGCTTGTCGTGGGCAGGGAACACGTCTACTGTATTCTCCCAAGCGCTTAGTACACTCAATAAATGCCATTGATTGATTGATTGCTCTGTGCCGAGCACTGTACTCACCGCTGGGGTAGATTCAAGATAATCAGGTCCGACCCAGCCCCTGCCCTATATGGAGCTCACAGTCTAAGGGAGAGGGAGAAGAGAAATTTAGTCCCAGGATGAATTTAGGATTTTAGGCACAAGTAAATCTATTCCGAGCCAGGTCTTCGGGATACCAGGGAGATCTGTGTGTGTCGTCCTTTGGACTCAAAGGCTGTGTTGTGTGCACGCATATACACACACACTCTCTCTTTCTCTCTCTCTCTCTCCCTCCCCGCCCCCCCCAACCTTCTTGTGCTTACATATTTATTGTTTGCAGTGCCTGGTGCTGTTCTGGCTCAGTCACCAATGGGCTGTGAAATCCACCCCGCCTCCCAGAAGACCCCCCAAACCAGAACTGCTTCCCCCTGGGGAGGTCAACGCGCTTTGCCGACCGGCTTCTAGGCACCTCACCACCTGACATCGGCCAGGAAAAGAGGGCGGCGTTCTGGAGGGTGGGGAAGCTGAGGCCCAAAGTGTTTTGGGGTTTTTTTTTAAATAGTTTTGTTAAAACGCTTACCATTTGCCTGGCACTGTACCAAGTGCTGGGATAGTTCAGGTTGGACACAGTCCCTGTCCCACATGGGGCTCACAGTCTCAATCCCCATTTTCCAGATGAGGTCACTGGGGCCCAGAGAAGTGAAGTGCCCTGCCCAAGGTCACACAGCAGACAAGTGGCACCCAGGTCCTTCTGACTCGCACGCCTGGGCTCTACCCACTAGGCCAGGCTGTTTGAGAGCCCAGGTCTCCCGGCTCCTAGCTGCCTTCCCCAACTTCCCTAGGAGTTTTTAGTTACTGTCCCTTTGGTAGGTTGAGTAAAAAGTTTCCACCTCCGCCCTTTCAAGAACCAGAGCCAGAGCCGCTAAGACGGCCTGAAGAGGCCACTTGGCCTCCGTTCAAAAGCAAGCACACACCGTCCCACTCGGGCTCCTTATTGGTGGGGTGGAATTGCCCAACCATCTGTCAAGGAAGAGAGGGCGAGTAATATAAGATTACTCTAGGTCAATAATTAATATTAATCGACCTATTGGACTTTTAGATGGAAGGTTCTCGGCACTCGCCGTTCCGGGCCCTCCTGCTGGTCGGACCAGAATGCCGTGAGTCTCTGATGTGGCGGACCGACGGGATATGTTGATGCATGCTAATCGGGCCTGTCCTCTAAAATATCCAGGGCTTTCGAGCCACCTCGGACGGAGACGGAGCCGCCTGCAACTTAGGAAGTTCTGAGCCGAGGATGGGCTGTGTGATCTCCAGCCCCCTCGGAGAGGACTTAGATTCTGAAGACCACCCTGTCTCCACCTCAGTCGTGATTAGGTTAGAGGGGTGGAAACAGGCACCGGCCTGTCCCTCCTCCCTGCTGCGGGTTTAGGAGTCTCGGGAATGGTCCTGGAGAGCAGAGAAGCAGCCTGGCCTAGTGGAAAGAGCACAGGCCTGGATTCCAATCCCAGCTCTGCCACTTCCCAGCTGGGTGACCTTGTGCAAGTCACTTCACTTCTCGGTGCCTTAGTTTCCTCGTCTGTACAATGGGATAAGATTACTCATTCTCCCTCCCCGTTAGACTCTGGGACAGAGATTGTGTCCAGCCTGATCATCTTGAATCTACCTAGCACTTAGTAGCGTGCTTGGCACATAATAAGCATGGTCTAGTGGAAATAATAATAATAATAATAATAATAAAGATGATATTTATTAAGTGCTTACTATGTGCAAAGCACTGTTCTAAGCGCTGGGGAGATTACAAGGTGATCAGGTTGTCCCACAGGGGGGCTCACAGTCTGCAAGAACATAGTCTGGGAGTCGGAAGACTTGTGGTCTTGACCCAGCTCCGCCGCTTGTATGCTGTGTAACCTTGGATTAGTCACTTCACTTCTCTGTGACTCAGTTTCCTCATCTGTAAAATGGGCACCAAATCCTACTCCTCCGACTTAGACTGTGAGCCCCACGTAGGAAAGGGACCGTACGTATCCTACCCGATCATCTTGAATCTACCCCAGTGCCCGACTCCCAGCCCTGTGCTCTTTCCACTAAATCATGCTGTTTTCCATGACACTTTCTCATTGCAATTCAAATACAGCAATACTCTGTCTCTTTTGTTTGCCACCAATCTGTCAATCAGTGGTATTTATTGAATGCTTCCTGGGCACAGAGTACTGTAGTAAGAGCTTGGAGGAGTCCAAGAGAACAGAGCTGATAGATGCTATCCCTGTCCACAAGGAGCTTACATTCTACAAGGGGCCATAAAATATGATTGGACAGCCTGCAGCTTCCTTTCCCCTATAGAACCCCCTCTTGCCTGACTTTCCTTCCTCCCTCCCAACCCACAGCCCAGCAACTGTCCCTAACCGAGGTCCTGAACTGCCTGGGACCCGGGAGCCACAATCCCTGAGTTTCCTGGACAAATTCCAAATCAGGTCGTTGCAATCACCCTGCCTCGATTTCCACTGACTGCCCACTCCCCTCTCCCCCCCTTCCCTGCCCTCAGATCCCATGCCACACCCCGGGCCTGGGCGTCAGGGGACCTGAGTTCTAATCCCGGTCTTCCCCTTGCCTGCTGTGTGACCTTGGACAAATCGCTTCACTACTCTGTGCCTCAGTTTCTTCATCTGTACATGAAGCCTGTTCTCCCTCCTACTTATAAAGGACAGGGACAGTATTTGACCTGATTATCCTGTACCTATCCCAGGGCTTAGTACAGGAATGGTACACAGTAAATGCTTAACAAATACTAATGGTATTCAGTCAATCAACCAGTGGTAGAGGAGCAGCATGGCTCAGTGGAAAGAGCCCGGGCTTTGGAGTCAGAGGTCATGGGTTCAAATCCTGGCGCTGCTAATTCTCAGCTGTGTGACTTTGGGCAAGTCACTAAACTTCTCTGGGCCTCAGTTACCTCATCCGTAAAATGGGGATTAAGACTGTGAGCACCCCCGTGGGACAACCTGATCACCTTGTAACCTCCCCAGCGCTTAGAACAGTGCTATGCGCATGGCAATCGCTTAAAAAATGCCATTATTGTTACTATTATTATTATCATTATTATTTATTGACTGCTTACTGTGTGCTGAGCACTGCACGTTTTAGACTGTGAGCCCACTGTTGGGTAGGGACTGTCTCTATAAGTTGCCAACTTGTACTTCCCAAGTGCTTAGTACAGTGCTCTGCACACAGTAAGTGCTCAATAAATACGATTTATGATTGATTGATTGATTGATTGCACTAAGTGCTTGGAAGAATACAGTATAACAGAGTTGGTAGACATGTTTCCTCCCCACAATAAGCTTACAGTCTACAAGATATTATTATTATTATAAATGCTATTGATGGAAGGCTCTTGGGCCTACCTGGGGGTAGCCCATCTGAAGTCCGTCCCTCCACCTGAGCCTTGAGGTAAATTACTCCCCACCTCTACTTACAATATCTTCCTCCCACCTCGCCAGCTTTCCCGGCCCCTATCCCAGCCCCACCGGCTTTCCTGATGGGCAGGGGTCTCTATCTCCAAATACAGCGTCTGCCAAGCTGGTTGATCTCCTTCCGTCGCGCTAATAAATCTCCCTCCACGCTTGGCTTCTTCAGTTAACTCCTCATAAGCTCCGCTCCTTAACCTGCCTCGATGCCGGGAGGGTTACGGTGCCTCGGTCTCGGGGAACACTCGAGATTCCCAGATTCGCTTGCTCGGGCCCCCAGGCAGTGGGAGGAGACACGTGGACTGCATCTGTGAGTCACTGTGGAAACCGGAATAGAAGTCCTCATATTGAGAAGCGGCGTGGCCTAGTGGAAGCAACACGGGCCTGAGAGTTTGGGGATCCAGGTTCGAATCCCGGCTCTTCCGCTCGTCTGCTGTGTCACTGTGTCATCATGAGAATGACTGATGATGATGAAGACAAGGACTGAGCCCAAGAAGCGGTGCGGCCTAATGGATAGAGCAAGGGCATGGGAGCCAAAAGGACCTGGGTTCTAATCCCGGCTCCACAACCTGGGGAACCTTGGGCAAGTCACTTGGCTTCTCTGTTCCTCAGTTACCCCATTTGTAAAACTCATTCATTCAGTCATATTTACTGAGCGCTTACTGTGTGCAAATCGATCAGTCAATCAATCAATCGTATTTATTGAGCGCTTACTGTGTGCAGAGCACTGTACTAAGCGCTTGGGAAGTACAAGTTGGCAACATATAAAGACAGTCCCTACCCGACAGTGGGCTCACAGTCTAAAAGGGGGAGACAGAGAACAAAACCAAACATACTAATAAAATAAATAGAATAGATATTCTATTTATTCTATAGATATTCTACAGATAGCACTGTACTAAGCACTTGGGAGAGTTCAACACAACAATAAACCGACACATTCCCTGCCCACAACGAGCTTACAGTCTAGAGGGGAGGTAGACATTAATATAAATAAGTACATAAATTACAGATACGTACATAGTCTTGTGGGGTTGGGAGGGGGATGAATAAAATGGGGATTTTATTCACCCTGTATATATGTATATATGTTTGTACATATTTATTTCTCTATTTATTTATTTATTTATTTTACTTGTACATATCTATTCTATTTATTTTATTTTCTTGGTATGTTTGGTTTTGCTCTCTGTATCCCCCTTTTAGACTGTGAGCCCACTATTGGGTAGGGACTGTCTCTATATGTTGCCAACTTGTACTTCCCAAGCGCTTAGTACAGGGCTCTGCACACAGTAAGCGCTCAATAAATACAATTGATGATGATAAATGGGGATTTTATTCACCCTGTATATATGTATATATGTTTGTACATATTTATTTCTCTACTTATTTATTTATTTATTTTACTTGTACATATCTATTCTATTTATTTTATTTTCTTGGTATGTTTGGTTTTGCTCTCTGTATCCCCCTTTTAGACTGTGAGCCCACTATTGGGTAGGGACTGTCTCTATATGTTGCCAACTTGTACTTCCCAAGCGCTTATACAGGGCTCTGCACACAGTAAGCGCTCAATAAATACGATTGATGATGATGATTAGGACTGTGGGACAGGGACTTTGTCCAACTTATTTGCTCGTATCCACCCCAGTGCTTAGTACAGTGCTCTGCACACAGTAAGCGCTCAATAAATACGATTGATGATGATGATTACGACTGTGGGACAGGGACTTTGTCCAACTTATTTGCTTGTATCCACCCCAGTGCTTAGTACAGTGCCTGGCACATAGCATTTAACAAATACCACAGTTGAGTTATTATTATTATCTGCTTCTGTTGTATAACCCCAGGACTTAGTACAGTGCTCTGCACACAGTAAGCACTCAATAAATACAACTTATCAGTTGATTGACTGCTTACTACAGTGCTTGGTATACAGTATTCCACAATTAACCATTTTCCTCACTCTTGTCATCCAGCCTCGAGTTTGGCACCGCTCGACCCGCGCTCTTGCTGCTTCTGCAGCGACTCAACTCAGCGAGTCTCATCGTTCCGCTCCCCTCCGCCTTCTCGCAGGACCGAGCCGATGAAAATTCCCACCGAGACGTTCCTCCGCTACGGGAGAATGGTTTCCTTGCAGCTGATGCAGAGCCAATGGACACGATTTCTGATTTCCGGCATGGGGCTGTGGCATCAGCCACAGGGGTTGAAGCGTTATGCTAATGGGAGAATACTATAGAAAATGATTCCTTGACATTTGCACCTCAAAAGACGGAATGAGCCCCGCACCGAATAGTTAACAGATTGGTCGGGGTCTGAGAAATCTGTCCCCGTGATGGGAAGTTGGCCGTTACACAAACGACTTGGATCAATTAATCAATCGATAGTATTCACTGCGCGCTTACTATATGGGGAGCACTGTACTGAGTGCTAGGGAGAGTTGTATATATGTTTGTACATATTTATTACTCTATTTTGCTTGTACATATCTACTCTATTTTATTTTGTTAGTATGTTTGGTTTTGTTCTCTGTCTCCCCCTTTTAGACTGTGAGCCCAATGTTGGGTAGGGACTGTCTCTATATGTTGCCAGTTTGTACTTCCCAAGCGCTTAGTACAGTGCTCTGCACATAGTAAGTGCTCAATCAATACAATTGATGATGATGATGATGATGAGAGTTCAAGGCAACAGAATCAGCGGACACGTTCCCTAGCGATCAGTCGTATTTTTCGAGTGCTTACTGTGTGCAGAGAGTTGTACTAAGCACTGGGGAGAGTACAATAGAACATTGTAACAGATCCAGTCATTCAGTCAGTCAGTCGCATTCCCAAGCGCTTAGTACAGTGCTCTGCACACAGTAAGCGCTCAATAAATACGATTGATGATTTATTGAGGGCATACTGTGTGCAGAGCACTTTACTAAGTGCTTGGGAAAGTACAAAAAAAAATATACACACACATTCCCATATGCCCACAAACGAGTTTACAGTCTAGAGGGGAAGGCTGACATGAAAAGAAATACATAAATTACAGACACTTATGGGGAAGCAGCGTGGCTCAGTGGAAAGAGCATGGGCTTTGGAGTCAGAGGTCATCGGTTCAAATCCCGGCTCCGCCACTTGTCAGCTGTGTGACTTTGGGCAAGTCACTTAACTTCTCTGTGCCTCAGTTACCGCATCTGTAAAATGGGGATTAAGACTGTGAGCGCCCTGTGGGACAACCTGATCTCCTTGTAACCTCCCCAGTGCTTAGAACAGTGCTTTGCACGTAGTAAGCGCTTAATAAATGCCATTAAAAAGAAGGGGGAGTGGAAGAAAACCTGTAACGAGCTTACAGTCTTGAAAATGAGAATGTCATAGAGATTTCACAAGCCCCCTGCACTGCCCCTTTCCACCCTTTGCTTCCTAAGTCAGGGATTGTGAAGCGGCCTGGCATAGTGGATAGAGCACCGACCTCGGAGTCAGAAGGTCATGGGTTCTAATCCTGCCTCCACCACTTGTCTGCTGTTTGACTTTAGGCAAGTCACTTCACTTCTCTGTGCCTCAGTAACCTCGTCTTTAAAATGGGAATTGAGACTGTGAGCCCCACATGGAACAGGGACTGCGTCCAACCCAATTTGCTTGTATCCACCGCAGCACGTAGTACAGTGCCTGGCATATAGTAAGCACTTAACAAATACCATAATTATTATTATTGTGGGCTAGAGTCCCATCTGGGATGCAAATTTCCCTCCACTGTAAACTCCTTGTGGGCAGGGAATGAGTCTGTTAATTCTGCTGTACTCTTCCAAGTGCTCAGTACAGTGCTCTGCACAGAATAAACGCTCAATAAATATGATTGAATGATTGAATCGTACTCTCCTAAACACTTAGGACAGTGCTCTGCACACAGGAAGCACTCAATAAATTCTGTTGATGGATTGATTGATGGTTTGATTTCTCTTTTCCCTCCCCCAAGGGTCCAGGGCCACCCACCACGCAGCTGGGCATCCTTCATCCTGAAATCCAAGCCCCGCGCTGGGAGAGAGATTGTCGCAAGTTACGGCAATAACCCACAAGAACTTGCTTGGGATTGGAAGGCAGGGCTGACTGGAGTCTCCTCCGGCTCCCGGGCCAGGTTGGCCTTAGTCCCAACTCTGACAAGCCGGCGCTTCTGAGAAGCTCATTTGATCCGTCCCGACATGTGTAACATAAATGTTTGTCTTGGGCCTGCTTGGCAGCTGTGAGGAGCTGGCCAGGAGGAGCAGGTGCGATTTAGACGGTAAATTTGCCCCTCTAGAGTGTAAGCTCATTGTGAGGAGGGAGTATGTCCATTTATTGTTGTAATGTGCTCTCCCAAGTGCTTATTACAGTGCTCTGCACACCGTAAGTGCTCAATAAATATGATGGAAATGAATGAACTTAGGCTGGAGCCAGGGCCGGGGCTGATGGACGAGGCAGGGAGGGAAGTCCTCAGGTCCCAGTTCCCCCCCTGAGGGCACAGTGGAGAGCTTGTCCTCCGGCGGAGCCCCCCCCCCACCCGTGCCTCAGTCTCTCCAGAAAGCGGGGAACACTTGGGACCCTTCTGGGAGTCAGGCAGGAGAGGGGAGGCTGTCTAATAATAGCGAAAATCATCGTTTTTGTTGTGTCAGTCAGTCAATCATTTATTGAGCACTTAACTGTGTGCAGAGCAATGTACTAAGTGCCTGGGAGAGTACGATATAACAATAAACACACATTCCCTGCCCACAACGAGCTTTCAGTCTGGAGGGGAGACAGACAAATAAATCCCTATCCGAACTCGCTTCCAAGCTCCTCCTTCTGAACCCCAAGGACCCAGAGGAGGCATTATGAAATGTGGACTTTCTGTTGGTAAGTATCTGAGAATTAAAGTCAGGCAAAAGTGAGAAACCCCGAAGAGTTGCGGGTTACCCATTTCTCGTGGTCATCTGGCTCCTGAGGGTAATTTTTCCTTGTCTCTTCTGGTTCTCAAGGACCTGGGCCACAGAGCTCCTTCCTCCTCTTCCCTAGCAAGATCTATACACTTTGATATGTACCCTTTGGCTATTTGCCTATTTGGTATTCACCCCATCCACAGCACTTACGTCCGTATCCATAATTGATTTATTTATATTAATGTCTGTCTCCCCCTCTGGACCGTAAACTTCTTAATAATTATAAATGATAATACTTGTTAAGCACTTACTATGTGCCAAGCACTAGTCTAAGCGCAGGGGTCGATACAAGTTAATCAGGTTGAACTCAGTCCCTGTCCCAAATTGGGCTCACACTCTTAATCCCCATTTTTTACAGATGAGGTGACTGAGGTCCGGAGAAGTTAAGTGACTTGTCTAAGGTCACACAGCAGCCAAGCGGTGAATCTGCTTAGTCCTAAGCGCTTAGTACAGTGCTCTGCACATAGTAAGCGCTCAATAAATACGATTGATGATAATGATCTGGGATTAGAGCCCCTGACCTTGATTCCCAAGCCCATACCCTGTCCACTACACCATGGGACGAGGCCAAGCGCTTAATACAGTGCTCCGCACACAGTAAGCGCTCAATAAATACGATTGAATGAATGAATGAACCCTGTCGTCACTGAGGCTTAGGCGCCCCCTGCTGGCCAACCCGCAAAACTGCCATTGTTAATCCTTAGCTCCTTCCCATCGAGCTTTCCTCTCCCAACGCCTGGGGTGTTGTTTGTTTGTTTGTTTTGATAGTTATTTGTGAAGCCCTTATTATGTGTCAAACACTGTTCTAAGCGCTGGGGAAGGTACAAGTTCAGACGCAGTCCCTGCCCCGCCTGGGGCTCACAGTCTTAAGGAGGAGGGAGAAGAGGTATCCCCATTTTACAGTTGAGGAAACTGAGGTACAGGGAAGTTAAGTAACTTCACTTGAGAAAGAAGCTGCTTCTCAATCAATCAACCGTATTTAGAGTGATTACTGTGTGTGCAGAGCACTGTACTAAGCGCTTGGGAGAGTACGATGTAATAGAGTTGGTAGACACATTCCCTGCCCACAGTGAGTCACCCATTTAAGAGTTTGATGGCTTCTTTTTCCTTTCCTCTTTCCCACCTTGCATCCCTCAGAGCCAGGACTTGGCCTATAGCCCCTAAACGTTTTGATACTCACCCTACCCCTACAGCATTTACATCTATTCTAGACTGTGAGCCCGCTGTTGGGTAGGGACCGTCTCTATATGTTGCCAACTTGGACTTCCCAAGCGCTTAGTACAGTGCTCTGCACACAGTAAGTGCTCAATAAATACGATTGAATGAATGAATATATATCCTAATACACTACTGCTTCCCCTATCTTCAATTCATTCTAACTTCTTAAACTCCTTGAGGGCAGGGATTGGATCTACCGACTATCATACTTCCCCAAGTGCTTAGTACAGTGTTCTGCTCCCTGTAAGTGCTCAATAAATTATCGCTGATTGATCAATCAGTCGGGGTTTGGATCTTTTTCTACCTGTTCCTGGAGCCCGCCCTGCATGGAGGAAGCCTTCTACTCCTTCTACTGCCCAGCCCGCACCCTCCGCTCCTCCACCGCTAATCTCCTCACCGTACCTCGTTCTCGCTTGTCCCGCCATCAACCCCCGGCCCACGTCATCCCCCGGGCCTGGAATGCCCCCAATCCCTCTGCCCCTCCGCCAAGCTAGCTCTCTTCCTCCCTTCAAGGCCCTGCTGAGAGCTCACCTCCTCCAGGAGGCCTTCCCAGACTGAGCCCCTTCCTTCCTCTCCCCCTCGTCCCCCTCTCCATCCCCCCATCTTACCTCCTTCCCTTCCCCACAGCACCTGTATATATGTACATATGGTTGTACATATTTATTACTCTATTTATTTATTTATTTATTTAACTTGTACATTTCTATCCTATTTATTTTATTTTGTTGGTATGTTTGGTTCTGTTCTCTGTCTCCCCCTTTTAGACTGTGAGCCCACTGTTGGGTAGGGACTGTCTCTATGTGTTGCCAATTTGTACTTCCCAAGCGCTTAGTACAGTGCTCTGCACATAGTAAGCGCTCAATAAATATGATTAACAACAAACAACAACAAGCCCGAGGCAGGGCAGCCTGGTCCCAGGATTGGTGATTTCGTGGAAAGGCGGGAAGGGCTGGTTTGGGAAACTGCAGCTCGGAGCTCTCCAAGCCCATGGCCAGGGCTGGGGGGAGAGGGAGGAGTGTAAGATGGCAGGTGGAAAAAGGCAGGGGATTTTCTGGGGTGGCATTGGATCTCCCAGGCCCAGGAGGCTAAAAGCAGTTCAGATTGCCCTGGGACTTAGTGGTTGCTGGGAGGACGGAGTGGGGTGGCTGAAACGATTCAGCCTAGCTTCCACACCTCTCCTGAGGGTCATTCCAAGAAGAAAGAATTTCACGTTCGAGGTCGGGCCTTATCCCTGTGGCCCCAATTTCCTCATGACTCCTGAAATCTGAACCTCCCCTTGCAAAAAGAAGGCATGGTAATAAATAAATAATTAAATAAATAAATAAATAAATCCAATGTGTACTTCCCAAGCGCTTAGTACAGTGCTCTGCACATAGTAAGCGCTCAATAAATACGATTGATTGATTGATTGATTGGTACCAAGAGGGGGTGATGCTTTTGAAAAGCAGAGAACTGCCGTGGGTTGGACTGAAACAGGCAGTCTCAGCAGACCCCTTCCCCCCTTCTGGCCAGACGTTCCCAGCACCTGGAAAAAAAGTCAGTCCCCTTTTCCAGAACCGACAGATGGGGTCATCCTCCTTAGCCTTGATAATTGTGGTACTTGTTAAGCATTTATCACTTGCCACGCGCTGAGGTAGATACGAGACAATCAGGCCGGACCCGGTTCCTATCCCGCATGGGACTCATAGTCTGGGAGGGAGGGAGAACAGGGATTGAACCCCCATTTCACGGGTGAGGAAACAGGTACAGAAAAGCGACTTACTCAAGGTCACACAGCAAGCATGTTGAGGAGCCGGAATTAGAACCCATGACCTCTGACTCCCAAGCCCGGGCTCTTCCCATTAGTGCTTTGCACACAGCAAGCACTCAATAAATACAATTGAATGAACACACACACACACACACACACACACACACACACACACAAACACACACCTCTAGACTGTAAGATCACTGCAGCGGGCTCACAGTCCACCACACACACACACACACACACACAAACACAAACACACACCTCTAGACTGTAAGATCATTGTGAGCAGGGAATTCCTGTTTGTTATATTGTACTCTCCCAAGGGCTTAGTACAGTGTGCTGCACACAGTAAGCACTCAGTAAATACAATTGAATGAACACACACACACACACACAAACACATACCTCTATAATAATAATAATAATAATAATAATAATAATAATAATGTCATTTATTAAGCGCTTACTAGGTGCAAAGCACTGTTCTAAGCGCTGGGGAGGTTACAAGGTGATCAGGTTGTCCCACAGGGGGCTCACAGTCTTAATCCCCATTTTACAGATGAGGGAACTGAGGCCCAGAGAAGTGAAGTGACTTGCCCAAAGTCACACAGCTGACTAGTGGCGGAGCCGGAATTTGAACCCATAACCTCTGACTCCAAAGCCCGGGCTCTTTCCACTGAGCCACGCTGCTCTAGACTGTAAGATCACTGTGAGCGGGGAATGTGGCTGTTTACTGTTATAGTGGACTCTCCCAAGGGGTCAGTACGGTGCTCTGCACACAGTAAGCACTCAATAAATGCAACTGAATGAACACCCAATCCCCCCACCACACACACACACAGACACACACACACACACACACACACACACGTGTTAAGCCTGCGAGTTGTCACCGTTGGCCAGATGATGGGGATGTGGCCTCCGAGCCCCCCGGGACCTGAGGAGAGCTGGTGGACCCAAGTCGGGGGGTCTTTGCCTTTGGGGGCACACGGTCCCCCTGCCTTCTCCTTCATGGCCCTCCTTCACGCCCCGGGATTTTCGTGCCCCCACGGACCCATCACTCAGCCCGGCGCCCGGCACGGGGCTGCCCCTTGGAACACGTTGCTCCCGGAATTAGTGTGGTCCAGCGGATACAGCCCGTGCCTGGGAATCAGAAGGACCTGGGTTCGAATTCAGATTCTGCCACTTGTCTGTTGTTTGATCTCGGGCAAGCCACGTCACTTCTCGGGGCCCACCCCCATCGGTAAAATGGGGATTAAGTCCAATTTATCTATCCCAGTGCTTAATACAGTGCCTGGCACACAGTCTGCCCTTAACAGATACCACAATCATTATTATTATTTCCCCTTTGTGGAACTCCTTTCCCCCTCAAATCTGTCTCTCCCGCCAGACTGTAAGTTCCTTTAATGCAGAGATGTGTCTACTATCATCATCATCATCATCAATCATATTTATTGAGCGCTTACTGTGTGCAGAGCTAATGCTACTGTACTCTTCCAAGTGCTTAGTAGAGGGCTTTGCACACGGCAGGGACTCAATAAATACTACTGATTGAATGATCTGCCAAACCAGCCCCCCATACACATTACTTCAAAGCCCTCCTAAAAGGTAGTTCAAGAGGCATTCTACAGTTAATATATTATACTATACTAAGCACTTAGTACAGTGCTCCTCACACAGTAATTGCTCAAAAAGTGACTGATTGATTGATTCCTCCTTTTTAAGGTATTAAGTTCTTACTATGTGCCAGGCACTGTTGTAAGCGCTGACATAGATACAAGGTAAGGGACGCAGCATGGCTCAGTGGAAAGAGCCCGGGCTTTGGAGTCAGAGGTCATGGGTTCAAATTCCGACTCTGCCACATATCTGCTGTGTGACCTTGGGCAAGTCACTTTACTTCTCTGCGCCTCAGTTACCTCATCTGTAAAATGGGGATTAAGACTGTGAGCCCCACGTGGGGCAACTTGATCACCTTGTATCCCCCTCAGCGCTTAGAACAGTGCTCTGCACATAGTAAGCGCTTAATAAATGCCATCGTTATTATAATCAGGCTGGACACAGTCCATATCCCACATGGGGCTCGCAGTCATAATCCCCACGTTACAGATGCGGCAACCGAGGCACAAGGAAGCAAAGAGACTTGCCCAAGGTCACAGAACAGACAAGTGGAGAAGCCAGGACTAGAACCCAGGTCCTTCTGACGCCCGGGCCCGTGCTCTATCCATTAGGCCACACTGCTCACGTTATCCCATCAGCAACCTTGCCACGCACGGGTGGATCTGTTCATCTAATTTTTTTCTAGTTATTTTTGCCATGAGACCCAGGTTACAGAGAAGGGAGAAGGCAGGCAAAGAGACGGGGAGAGAAGTTCCATGCCCCAAGCATTGCCCCCTGTCAGTGTCTTAGAGGAGTCTGTCCAAACCCCTGAATCTAGAGCATTTCTTGAGGGGGACCCCTGATCCTGCCCGGTTCCGGAGCCATGGCCTCTGTTCACCCACATGCTGACTCCACCTGGGCATCTTTCCATTTTCAACCCCGGCAGTCCTGCAGATGCCCCACCCTGAAACTCCTGCTTACCCTCGGATGATGGCCCTGAGAATGTGGGAATTTCGGTCCCACCAACCGCCCTCTGTGTTAGTCAAACGTATTTATCGAGCGCTTACCGTGTGCAGAGCACACGGGAGGGTACAATGCAGCAATAAACAGGTGACACGTTCCCTGCTCACAGTGAGCTTACAGGCTGAGCCCCTCTGCCAACCAGGGGGTGGTGACTGATCCTCCCTGCCTCCCCTTCCCGGAGTGCTCTGGGGCCAAATCAACCAATCAATCGTATTTATTGAGCGCTTACTGTGTGCAGAGCACTGTACTAAGCACTTGGGAAGTCCAAGTTGGCAACATATAGAGACAGTCCCTACCCAACAGTGGGCTCACAGTCTAGAAGGGGGAGACGGAGGACAAAACCAAACGTATTAACAAAATAAAATAAATACAATAGATATGTACAAGTAAAATAAATAGAGTAATAAATATGTACAAACATATATACATATATACAGGTGCTGTGGGGAAGGGAAGGAGGTAAGACGGGGGGGATGGAGAAGGGGACGAGGGGGAGAGGAAGGAAGGGGCTCAGTCTGGGAAGGCCTCCTGGAGGAGGTGAGCTCTCAGTAGGGCCTTGAAGGGAGGAAGAGAGCTAGCTTGGCGGATGGGCAGAGGGATTGGGGGCATTCCAGGCCAGGGGGATGATGTGGGTCAACGGCGGGACAGGCGAGAATGAGGCCCGGTGAGGAGATTAGCGGCAGAGGAGCGGAGGGTGCGGGCTGGGCTGGAGAAGGAGAGAAGGGAGGTGAGGTATGAGGGGGCGAGGGGATGGACAGCCTTGAAGCCCAGGGTGAGGAGTTTCTGCCTGATGCGCAGATTGATTGGTAGCCACTGGAGATTTTTGAGGAAGGGGAGTAACATGCCCAGAGCGTTTCTGGACAAAGACAATCCGGGCAGCAGCATGAAGTATGGATTGAAGTGGGGATCATCATCATCATCATCAATCGTATTTATTGAGCGCTTACTATGTGCAGAGCACTGTACTAAGCGCTTGGGAAGTCCAAATTGGCACCATCTAGAGACAGTCCCTACCCAACAGTGGGCTCACAGTCTAAAAGGGGGAGACAGAGAACAAAACCAAACATACTAACAAAATAGGCCTCCGGATATTCATTCATTGGCCAGAAATCCTGCCAGTGAGCAGGCCTTTCTGGGAATTCACCAGCCTCCCTGCCGCCTTTCTCGTGTGGCACTTCGAGGAGGCCAGAGAGGAAGACCGAACCCTCCTCTCAGTAGAGGACCTGGCCTCCCCCAGCCCTCCGAAACATGAGATTTTACCGCCACCCGGTGAAAGAACAAAACACCTCTAACAGGCACAAATGAACCGCTAAACTTTTTGTATTTTATTTTTTAAATGGTATTTGCTAAGCTCTTACTATGTGCCAGGCACTGTTCCAAGCGCGGGGGGCAGACCCAAAGTAATCAGGATGGACTCAGTCCAGGTCCCACATGGGGCTCACAGTCTTGATCTCCATTTCACAGATGAGGTAACTGAGGCACTGAGAAGTGAAGAAACTTGCCCAAGGAACTGTTTTTCTTCACTGGCCATTTCGGTTGACCTAGTAGGACCCTGATCACGTTGTTATTATTATTATTTAATTCATTAAGCAAAGCATTGTACTAAGCACAGGAGCAGATACAAGATAATCAGATCAGAGACAGTCCCTGTCCCATGTGGGGTTCACAGCTTAAGCAGGAAGGGGTACAGGTATTGAATCCCCATTTTACAGATGGGGTAACTGAGGCATACAGCAGTGAAGGGACTTGCCCAAGGTCACACAGCAGGCAAGTGGCAGAGATGGGATTAGAACCTAGGTTGCAGCGTGGCTCAGTGGAAAGAGTCAGAGGTCATGGGTTCAAATCCTGGCTCCGCCAGTTGTCAGCTGTGTGACCTCGGGCAAGTCACTTCACTTCTCTGTGCCTCAGTTCCCTCATCTGTAAAGTAGGGATGACGACTGTGAGCCCCCCGTGGGACAACCTGATCACCTTGTAACCTCCCCAGCGCTTAGAACAGTGCTTTGCACATAGTAAGTGTGTAATAAATGCCATCATTATTAGGTTCTCTGACTCCCAGGGCTGTGCTCTTTCCACTAGGCCAAACTGCTTTTCTGGTCACGTCTCCCTCTGAACTCAAGTGCATCTCTGGAAGGTTGGATGCCTTCAATCAATGGTATGTATTGTGTGTACTACTGACTGATTGATTGAGTGAGTAGGGTAGGCGACTGGAGTTCCAGTTTGATATTTTTTTCCTTTCACCACTGCTTACATGCTCATCTGTGCTCTATGACACTGCCATCTGTAATTTATTCATTCATTCAATCGTATTTGTTGAGCACTTACTGTGTGCAGAGCACTGTAGTAAGCGCTTGGGAAGTACAAGTTGGCAACATATAGAGATGGTCCTCTCCCATCTCACTGACTGTCTGAGATGGTGACAGTCACAGGACACCCGGGCAGGGTTACAAAACAATGACTCAGAGGGGGGGATGTATATAGGGGAGGGGGGCTCGCTCCACAGTAACCACTTAATAGATTGGTTGATTGAAAAAAATCCAGTACTGCCTTGTTCCTGGAACTTTTTGATTTCACAATTTTGGATTTATTTTTATCCACTTCTGCTCTCAAGAGGGTAGCGATAGGCAGGTCTGGATAATCAACAGCACTGGATCCTCGGAGTTAGGGGTCTAGGGTGACAAATAAAAAAAATACTTAATTCACAAAAATAGAAAATTGTGTGAACTTGTGGATGAGTGAAAACAGGTAAAAGTGCAGTGGCTGCCTTTCATCACAAGGGGGCAATATGGGGCCTTTTTGGGGAGAAGATAATAATAGTAATAATAATAATGGCATTTATTAAGCGCTTACTATGTGCCAAGCACTGTTCTAAGCGCTGGGGAGGTTACAAGGTGATCAGGTTGTCCCATCCCAGTCTTAATCTCCATTTTACATATAAGGAAACTGAGGCCCAGAGAAGTTAAGTGACTTGCCCGAAGTCACAGAGCTGACAGTTGGCAGAGCGGGGATTTGAACCCATGACCTCCGACTCCAAAGCCCGGGCTCTTTCAGCTGAGCCAAAGGCCTCCCTCGCCCACCTTTCCCACTCCATTATCAAGGCGCTCCTGGGTAGAGGGGCATGATGGGGTGGGCCCAATCGTCTGAGACGGAGCTTGGAGCTGGGGGGTCTGGGGAGCCCCTGACCCTGGGGTGCCCCTCACAGGCCCTGAGAGAGTCCTCAAAATAGCATTATCTCTGGTTCCCCCTCATCATCATCATCATCATCAATCGAATTTATTGAGCGCTTACTGTGTGCAGAGCACTGTACTAAGTGCTTGGGAAGTACAAATTGGCAACATAGAGAGACAGTCCCTGCCCAACAGTGGGCTCACAGTCTAAAAGGGGGAATTTTAATTCAACCTCAATTCACCCCCTGGCAGTATGCCCTAGTGGAAAGATCCTGGGAGTCAGAAGGCCTGGGTTCTTTGAGCCCATTGTGGGCAGGGCTTGTCTCTCCTTGTTGCTGAATTGGACTTTCCGAGCGCTTAGTACAGTGCTCCGCACCCAGTAAGCACTCAATAAATGCGATTGAATGAATGATGAATGGCACCGCCACTTCTCTGCTGTGTGACCTTGGGCAAGTCACTTCACTTCTCTGTGCCTCAGTTTCCTCATCTGCAAAATGGGGATTCAATCCTTGTTCCCCCTCCTACTGTGAACTCCCCAGTCTGACCTGTTTAACTGGCACCTATCCCAGTGTTTAGAACAGTGCTTGGCACCTGGTAAGCGCCTAACAAATACCAGAATAATAATAGTAACAATAATAACAGTTGCTCAACCCACACCATCAATTAATTGATTCTTTTATAGAACATCAGCACCTCCTGCATCAACTCCACTTGTTTTTAACCAGGCAACATACAGAAAGAAAAAAAGAGAAACTCTGATTCATATTCCCACTTTAAGTGCATTTACTATTAGCCTTAATTTAATTGGATAGAGATTTAGGGTAGCATATTTATTATCTGAAAAGCCCACTGAAATATATGTCACGTGCCATAATGCATTTCCTTTCCAAAACAATTCCAGTAATTGTTTTTGGTGGTGGGGGGCATGAGGAAGGGTCTGTCTCCTTTCAAGCACCATGAAGGGAATTTTTTTTGAAGCAAACGAAGCGCAGAATTTCAGAATTTTCATGATGTATTTTTCATGTATGACAACTATCCGATTCTGCCTAAAAATAGCCGCAAAATCAAGAATAGTTGCTTGCCACTGGGCATCTAATTCAATTTCTTTTGTGTTCCTTCTAGTTAGGAGGCAAGGCAGAGAAGCAACGCCCAGGATATTTTGCCATTCTTACAAGAAGTCCACATTTCGGAGGGTGGTGGGGAGAGGTGGGAGAGGGCAGAGAAGTCGAGGAGGTGCAATGTGATTTTTAGAAACAGGCTTGTTTGGAACAAAGGCTTGTAGGTGGAGAAGATAATGATCACCCAAGACTTCAGACTGAACACATGACCTAGCTTGAAGTTAAATATTCCCTTCCAAATAAAATTGGACCGGCATCACTGAATCACCCAAGAATGAAGTTAATGCCCGCAAAATTCATCTGCAATAGTCAGTGGTTTGGAAGCTTTCATTTTTCTCTGGTCTTCGCCTTCATTTATTACTAATTATGTGATGATGAATAATTAATAGAAGAATTTGTTTTGAAGCAGAGACTATGACTGACCTGATTTCCTAAACTTAATCACATCTTTTAGACTGTGAGCCCACTGTTGGGTAGGGACTGTCTCTATATGTTGCCAATTTGGACTTCCCAAGCGCTTAGTACAGTGCTCTGCACATAGTAAGTGCTCAATAAATACGACTGAAGATGATGTGCTTAGCATAGTGTTTAACGCACACTACATACTTAATCAATGCCATTTATTGTCGTTAGTACTATTATTATTATTGTTATTTTTCCAGGACAACCTGCCAGCAAGAGCATTCTCTAAAGTAATAATAATAATTATGGTATTTGTTAAGCAATTACTATGTGCCGGGCACTGCATTAAGCACTGGGGTAGATACAAGCAAATCGGGTTGGACGCAGTTCCTGTCCCATGTGGGGCTCACAGTCTCAATCCCCATTTTACAGATGAGGTAACTGAGACACAGAGAGGTAAAGTGACTTGCCCAAGGTCACACAGCAGACAAGTGGCAGAGCCGGGATTAGAACCCATGATCTTCTGACTCCCAGGCTGTGCTCTATCCAGTACACCAAGCCGCTTCCCATATCAAGTACATATCAAGGTTTTATTTAAGTGCCATTGCAGAACATACGTGAGCATGCAAACATAATTTCCATCTTCATAATCAAAAAAGCATTTACCACCAGTACAGTGAATGTCATATATACCTTACTGGTTAGCTCTCACCAGTGAACGTCGTAGGCAATAAACCACAATGGCATTCTGGGTGCCACTAAGTATTTACTCTAGGAATTACTCGTGTCAATTATGATTTGTAAATTATTCATGACAAATGCAAATGAGCTTGAATGACTCTTACTTGTCCTAGATCCCACTGGCTTGCTTTCTCCTTTCAGCATCTCCAGACTCCAGGGGAAATGATCACTTTTTCGGACTGACGAGGGCCTGTTTTTGCCACCCTATTCTTCCCCGGGGCTGGCTGGGTGAGGCTTGCCACTCTGTCTAAATGCATTGACTCTGCCATCCCAGACTGAGCCCCCTCCTCCCTCTCCCCATCCCCCCCGCCTTACCTCCTTCCCCTCCCCACAGCACCTGTATATATGTTTGTACATATTTATTACTCTATTTTATTTGTACATATTTATTCTATTTATTTTATTTTGTTAATATGTTTTGTTTTGTTGTCTGTCTCCCCCTTCTAGACTGTGAGCCTGCTGTTGGATAGGGACCGTCTCTATGTGTTGCCAACTTGGACTTCCCAAGTGCTTAGTACAGTGCTCTGCACACAGTAAGCGCTCAATAAATACGATTGAATGAGTGAATGAATACCCCCCCATCATCTATCCCATGGTCTTCTTTTAGTGGCCTTTGTTAAGTGTTTACTATATGCCAGGCGCAGAAGAATCAACCAGGTTGGACAAAGTCCATGTCCCGCGTGTGTTTCATCCCCTTTCACAGATGAAGTAATTGAGGGCCCAGAGAAGTGACGTGACTTGCCCACAGTCACACAGCAAAAAAAGGAGTGAGGCCGGGATTAGAACCTAAGTCCTTCTGATTCTCAGACCCCTGCTCTTTTCACTAGGCTATGCTGCTTCTCCTTTCATTAACCTGATGTTTAAAATGCCCCACGACTCCAGACTCTTTCTGGCTCTCTCGCTCTCTCCTCCTGTGGCATTAATGCTTGGTTCACCTACCTAGGGGAGTTCCAGGCACTCTGATGGATGAATGGTTGACTCTTCTCCAGCTCACCCTCTTCCCCTGAAAGGCTACTTTTGTACTCTTGGTTTTGTTCTCTTATACCAGGCATTTTCTTCACTCTGAAAAAATGGAAACACATCGGTGTGATCAAGCAAGGTGGTGAGATAGCCTCAGCTTTCTGTGCTGGTGCTGGTGTCTGAAAACCTAAAAAACAAGATAGATTCATTCAATCATATTTATTGAGCACTTACTGTGTGCAGAGCACTGTACTAAGCGCTTGGGAAGTACAAGTGGGCAACATATAGAGACGGTCCCTACCCAACAACGGGCTCACAGTCTAGAAGGGGGAGACAGACAACAAAACAAAATACGTGGACACGTGTCAAGTCATCAGAATAAATAGAAATAAAGCTAGATGCACATCATTAACAAAATAAATAGAATAGTAAATATGTACAAGTAAAATAGAGTAATAATCTACAGTAGAGTAATAGATCCTAGTAGTATTCTAAGAGGTACTTACTGAATGCCCACTGAGAGAAATGCATTTTACTAAGCACTTGGGAAAGTATAAAAGAAGCATGAGACAAGTTCTCTGTGAACAAAGAGCTCTGCCATTTGCCAGTGGTGTGATCTTAGGCAAATCACTTAGCTTCTCTGAGCCTCAGTTTCCTCAATCAATCAATCAGGGGTATTTACTGAGCACTTTACTATGTTCAGAACGCTGCACTAAGTGCTTGGGAGAGTACAGTACAGTACAGCAGAATGTCCTCATCTGGAAAAATGGGGATTAGCTACATTTTCTCTCCCCTACTTAAACTATGAGCTCCAGGTGGGACAGAGACTGTATCCGATCTGCTTATATGTGGTTGCCTAGGCTGATTCAAACCCTGCCAAAGCAATCAATCAATCAATCAATCAGTGGTATTTATTGAGTGTTTACATGTGCAGAACAATGTACTAAGTACTTGAGAGAGTACAATACAACAGAGCGGGTAGTCATGTTCTCTGCCCACAACTCACCACCTGGTCCATGGTCAGAAAGGAAAATAATAATAATAATGGCATTTGTTAAGCGCTTACTATGTGCAAAGCACTGTTCTAAGCACTGGGGGGGATACAAGGTGATCAGGTTGTCCCACGTGGGGCTCACAGGCTTAGTCCCCATTTTACAGATGAGGTAACTGAGGCTCCGAGAAGTTAAGTGATTTGCCCAAGGTCACACAGCAGACATGTGGCGGAGCCGGGATTCGAACCCATGACCTCTGACTCCAAAGCCCGTGCTCTTTCCACTGAGCCACGCGGCTTCTCCAAATGACATCTACATGTATTCTGATGGTTAAACACTGGGGCCCTAGAGTCCGACTATGTAAAATGAAAACTCTAGCAATTTTGCCTTCTTCCTCCACATTCCCAAATGCTACTTCCAATGCCAATATCTTCTTATCCAGCTCAAAGGCCCGAACCAGGGAATGTGTCCAATCCAATAATCCTGTAACTACCCAGAATTTAACACAAAGTAAGAACTTAAAGGTGCTCACTATGAGTGTCAGAAGAACCCTGGTTCTAATCCTGGGCTCTGCCACTTGTCTGCTGTGTGACCTTGGGCAAGTGACTTCACTTCTCTGGGCCTCAGTTACCTCTTCTGTAAAATGGGTATTAAGACTGTGAACGCCATGTGGGACAGGGACTTCATTCAGTCATTCAATTGTATTTATTGAGCACTTACTGTGTGCAGAGCACTGTACTAAGAGACTGGAAGGTACAATTCTGCAACAGATAGAGACAATCCGTACCCAACAATGTGCTCACAGTCTAGAGGGGGGAGACAGACAACAAAACAAAACAAACAGGCATCACTCGATTAACTTGTGTCTACCCCAGCACTTAGTACAGTGGCTGGCATATAGTAGGCACTTAACAAATACCTTTAAAACAAACAAAAAACAACTGTAGAAGGGAGCAAGGTGGGAATGTGATCAAAGGGGATTTATTCTATGGATAAATTCTTCTCAGGTCGATCAGTCAATCGTATTTATTGAACATTTACTGGGTGTAGAGCACTGTATTAAGCGCTTGTTACAATATAATAGAGTTGGTAGATATGTTCCTTGCCCACAAGGAGCCCACAGTCTAGAAGGTCACAATGAGGAGCTGCAAATCAACTTTCCTTCAGCAGAAGAGAGCAGGGAGTAGTGAGAAGGAGTTGGAGGAGGGATTTTACAGCTAAGAAAATGGCTATAAAATGGAACAGACCTTTAATCCAGCTTGGAAGAGCGCTGGTCCAGAAAGAAAATCGTCAGAGAATAGTCTCCTCCCTGCTAGTTGGGGCTTTCACTAAGCATTCATTTTCCACTGAAGTTGGTGCCTTTTCCGAGGTGAAGGGAGAGACCACGGCCACAAGCGCTACCAGTTTATGTTACCCAGGCCTGTGAGGCTTAGCGGAGACTTGGAACCATTCTCGATGGGGGGGAAGGTTATCAAATTGGAAATGGACTTCTGGCTTGAAGCTAAGCTGAGGGATCCTGGAAGCTGTCGTCATAAGGCGTTTTGGACGGACTCCATTCTGGGCTTGGGATCTGCGGAACATTCTGACCAGATCTGCGGGGAATTTTCTTTAATCAAAGAGAAAGGGAAGGGCCATCTAGCAAGGGCCATCCTGGAAGTAGGGGTAGAGGGGTGTTCAAGCACCCCAAATTCCTACCACTATATAAGTCCCACTGGTTCATCGAGGGGGCTTGAAAGCTCTCCCCACCAGTCAGATCTTGAGTTCTTTGAGATGAGAAGCAGAATCTCCCTCCATTGCTCCCCAGCCCCGAAGGGAGGCCCAGGGGGTCAGAGGGCTTTGGGTTGTTTCCAGGGAAGGAGCTGCTTCTTCATCCGCTTCCAGTCTTGGGGCTGGTGGTTGGGAAGCTGAGGATGGCAAGTCAGCTGGTACTGGATAAGGGATTTATCTTCAGCCCAGCGCTCAGTGCAGTGCTTGTCAAGTGCTAGTATGTATGAACAACCAATACTGCAGTGATTTATAGTGGTAGTGGCATTTATTGTTATTATTGTTAGAATAGTAATGACTATTATTAGGGGAAAGGTGCAGGAGGAGTGGGGGCGAACTGCGAAGTGAGGGGTTGTGATTGTGTGTGGGAGGGGAGTCTCCCAGGATCTTTTAAAATCCATCTTCTTGTCTGGGGAGGGGGTTTCGACGCAGTCAGAGGTCGTGGGTTCTAATCCCCGCTCTGCCACTTTTTTAAAAATGGCATTTATTAAGCGCTTACTATGTGCAAAGCACTATTCCAAGCGCTGGGGAGTTTACAAGGTGATCAGGTTGTCCCACGGGGCGGGGGGGCTCACAGTCTTAATCCCCATTTTCCAGATGAGGTAACTGGGGCCCAGAGAAGTTAAGTGACTTGCCCAAAGTCACACAGCCGACAAGATTTTGGTCATGTCGTTTGGCTTCTCTGGGCCTCAGTTCCCTCAACTGTCAAATGGGGATGAAGAGCAGGAGCCCCACGTGGGCTAACCTGACGACCTGGGATCTACCCCGGGCGCTTAGAACGGTGCTTGGTACATAGTAGGCGCTTAACAAGTACCATCATCACCATCATCATCATCATCATCATCATCATCATCATCATCATTCAAGCCCTGGCTGAGGGCCAGAGAGCCACTGTGGGCGAAGGGGGCCGGGCCGAGGGCTCCCGTCAGAGGCGCGGCCGCTGAGGGGCCGCTCCTGTGCGCACGCGCGTTCGGCCTTTTCCCGCCCGAGGCTCGAGCCTCCCCCCGCCCTCGCGCCCGGCGGCGGCGGGAGGGGCGCGCGCATGCGCAGCGACGTCACCCCGCCCGTCCGCCCTATCTGGTTACCAAGGAGATCAGGTGACTCCGCTCCCGGTCCTTCCTCGGGGGGGGGGGGGGCGCTGCTGACGTCATCTCCCGACAGCTCGGCCTTGGAGGCAGGTGGGTCGTGTCCGCCGCCCCCCCCCCCCGCCCTCCGTCGGTCCGTCCGTCCGCCTGTCGGTCATCCAACCGCAGGGACCGAGCGGGCACGGCCCGCTGAGGACAGGAGGTGAGGAGCATCCCGGGAACAGCCGGGGGGATTCCCCACCGGGATACGGGGGGGGGGGCGGGGGGGGCTGGAAAGGGGAAAGGGGAAGGAGTGGGGAGAGAGTTGGGGAAGGAAGGGGGTTGGGGGGAGTAAGGATGGAGTGGGGAAGGAAGGGGGTTGGGGGGAGTGGGGATGGAGTGGGGAAAGAATTGGGGAAGGAAGGGGTTTGGGGGGAGTGGGGATGGAGTGGGGGAAGGGGGTCGGGGGGGAGTGGGGAAGGAGTGGGGGAAGTGGATGGGGGAGTGGGGAAGGAGTGGGGGAAGGGGATGGGAGAGTGGGAAAGGAGATGGAGTGGGGAAGGAGTGGGGGAAGGGGGTCGGGGGAATGGGGAAGGAGTGGGGGAAGGGGATCGGGGGGAGTGGGGAAGGAGATGGAGTGGGGAAGGAGTGGGGGAAGGGGATCGGGGGGAGTGGGGAAGGAGTTGGAGTGGGGGAGGAGTGGGGGAAGGGGGTTGGAGGAAGTGGGGAAGGAGATAGGGGAGTGGGGAAGGAGTGGGGGAGGGGGGTCGGGGGAGTGGGGAAGGAGACGGGGGAAGGGGATCGGGGGGAGTGGGGAAGAAATGGGGGAAGGGGGTCGGGGGGAGTGGGGAAAGAGGAGGAATTTGGAAAGAGTGGGGGAAGGAATGGGGGAAGGAATGGGGAAAAGGTGGAGGAAGGAATGGGGAAAGGGTGGGGGGAAACGGGTGGGGGGAGTGGGAAAAGAGTGGGGGAAGGGGGTCGGGGGGAGTGGGGGAAGGGGGAGTGGATTAGGAATGGGAGAAGGGACTCGGGGGGTGGGGGAGGAATTCATTCAATCGTATTTATTGAGCGCTTACTGTGTGCAGAGCACTGCACTAAGTTCTTGGGAAGTACAAGTCGGCAACGTATAGAGACGGTCCCGACCCAACAACGGGCAAGGAACGGGGGAAGGGGGTCGGAGGGGAGTGGGGAAGGAATGGGGGAAGGAATGGGGGAAGGGGGTCGGAGGGCAGTGGGGAAGGAATGGGGAAAGGAATGGGGGAAGGGGGTCGGAGGGCAGTGGGGAAGGAATGGGGAAAGGAATGGGGGAAGGGGGTCGGAGGGCAGTGGGGAAGGAATGGGGAAAGGAATGGGGGAAGAGGGTCGGAGGGCAGTGGGGAAGGAATGGGGAAAGGAATGGGGGAAGGGGGTCGGAGGGCAGTGGGGAAGGAATGGGGAAAGGAATGGGGGAAGAGGGTCGGAGGGCAGTGGGGAAGGAATGGGGAAAGGAATGGGGGAAGAGGGTCGGAGGGGAGTGGGGAAGGAGATGGGGTTCGGTGAAGCCGGGACGGGGGGATGAAAGAGCTGGGCCCAAGGGGAGCGGGTCACCCCGGATGATCAGCGTTGGGGCCGGGTTTTCCAGGGGGAGTCTTGGGCGAGAGAAGGGGTCGGATGGCAGTTTTGGGGGGGCTGTGGCAGCGGGGAGTGGAAGGACGGTGGAAAAAAAGACCCGAGTTCTGCAGGAGGACTGGCCCGGAGAGCCTGGGCGGGGGTTGGGGGTAACCGGGAATATGCCACATTGGTGGGCGCTTGGTGGGCGAGGGGGATCGGGCCGGAGAAAAACTTTCCCAGGGTCGGGCGGCCTGCTGTCGGTTCCCCCAGAGAGCGGGCATCCCGCTATGTTCAGAATATTTATCAGGCTTCACCGACCTCTGCACGTAGGCTGTCCGCTAATGCTCGCCCAGCCTCCCGGGGGGACGGAGCCTGAAGGATCCTGTTGGGAAAGTCGCTGGTGTAATCGGAAGGCTGAAATTTCCCGAAAGACCAGAGCTTTAGCAACCCAGTGTAGCCAATCAGTCGTATTTATTGAGCGCTTACTGTGTGCACAGTATAGCGGTTGGTGACTGACCCTTGCAGGTGGCAAGGAATTGCAGTAAAATTCTTTTTTCCAAATAAGAATAATAATGATGGCATTTATTAAGCGCTTACTATGTGCAAAGCACTGTTCACCTGACCCTGGGGCTTCATTTCTTCCCTGTTGAAAGATGAACTGTCTGTCCTCATATCTATTCTATTTATTTTATTTTGTGAGTATGTTTGGTTTTGTTCTCTGTCTCCCCCCTTTAGACTGTGAGCCCACTGTTGGGTAGGGACTGTCTCTATATGTTGCCAATTTGCACTTCCCAAGCGCTTAGTACAGTGCTCTGCACATAGTAAGCGCTCAATAAATACGATTGATGATGATGATGATGATGTCCTCCACCCTTCCTAATCTCAGCCTTTCTTTGAATGCTTGGAGATTCCTTATGAATAACAGTAGTAATGGTGGTATTTAGCACTTACTCTGTGCCAAGCGCAGACCCCAAAACCCTGAATGAGAGTCGCTACAATGGGATTTCTTGTGTCTGATAACTGTTTTTGGTTAGACCGAGCACGGTTGGATCTTTAATCCGTTGATTTTAATCTAGTTGTTTGTTACGCAAACAGTGAGATTCAAATCCGCACGAATTCCAGTGTGCCACGCCCCATCCCTAGGGATGCGAACAGGATGGTTCTAGTTTTCCGATCCTTACGCCCGACTCCAAAGAAGCCCCCAGACATGGTTCAGTGAATAGCTCGTTTATCCAATGTTTGAGAGAGCAGTACAGAGGAGATTAGGGAACAGGCGTCCCTGTCGGTACACACCACTGCCATTGTTAAGTTTGTTAAGTTTGCCATTGTTATGGTTGTACATATTTATTACCCTATTTATTTATTTATTTATTTATTTTACTTGTACATTTCTATCCTATTTATTTTATTTTGTTGGTATGTTTGGTTCTGTTCTCTGTCTCCCCCTTTTAGACTGTGAGCCCACTGTTGGGTAGGGACTGTCTCTATGTGTTGCCAATTTGTACTTCCCAAGCGCTTAGTACAGTGCTCTGCACATAGTAAGCGCTCAATAAATACGATTGATTGATTGTTAACCGACTTTTGCAGGGTTTATTCTTTGGTGGCGATTCCCCTATTGTCTCATTTTGCTCGGAGCTAGCACAACCCAATGGGGACTGAACCCCGGGGCCCCGACTCCCCGAAAGTCACCAGTATCTGGCACCTTCTCCTGAAGATTTAGAAGAGGCTGAAAGAATAGCTTTTTATCCTTTAGTTATGGCTGGTGAAACCGAAAACAGATTTATACAAGGTCACCCAGATTTAGTATCTGAGTTAAAAACAGAACTCAGGAACCTTTCTCCTTCTCCCTCTCTGTCTTTCTCCTCTTTTGATTTCCCTGTCTCCCACCCTGTGTATCTCCCTGTATGTCCTGCCCCGCTTTCACGGTCTCATGAGATTGGTCTTCTGGCTCATATTAAAGCTGAGTGACTTCTGTTTTCTGGAAGGAGATAAAATTGGGCATAACTTCAATGGAAGTACCTACCAAGTTCCATTAAAAAAAGAAGGATTCAAAAGAAAGACTCCAAAGACCATGTAGATGGCATCATGATTGAATTACAGTTCAATAAAAGAGCTGGTGGAGGGCTATACTTAAACAAATGATGATCTGTGGCATTTCTTTGCGAGAGGGTACGCGAAAACTATGATTAAGAACAAACAGCTATGAGTTTCATATTAATACTTTTAAAGTGCAGTCTAAAGAGACGTGTTTATTTCAGATCAAAAAGGACTCTCCGTGGAGGGAATAACTCATGTGTAATACGTGCACACTTAAAAAACTAAGGTGTTGAGCAATGGCATTTACTGAGCGCTTACTGTGTGCAAAGCACTGCACTTGAGAGTACAGTGTGGTAGAGTTGGAAGATACAGTCCTTGACCACAAGGATCTTCAGTCAGTCAGTGGTATTTGAGTGCTCACTGTGTACAAGAGCACTGTACTAGTGGCTTGGGAGAGTCCAAATCGACAGTTTAATCTTACAGTCCTTAGGGAGGTCGGGGAGAGAACTACTGTCTTCATGGGAGCGACCACCATAGTTTCTTCCACAGGGTCCTCAGCCCACACTCTTAATGCCAACCTTCTCACTGTACTTCGATCTTGTCTATCTCACCGCAGACCTTTCGCCCACATCCTACCTCTGGTCTGGAACACCCTTCCTCCTCATTTCAAAGACATAATTGCTCTCCCCCACTTCAAAGCCTTATTGAATTCACATTTTCTCCAATAAGCCGCCCTCCTCTCTTCTCCCACTCCCTTCTGTGCCACTCTTACTTGCTCTTCATTCATCCTCCCTCCCATCTCCGCAGCCCATATGTGTCTATCTGTATGTAACTGTAATTTATCTATTTATTTATATTAATGTCTGTCTCCCCCTCTGGGACTTTGAGCTTGTTTCGGGCAGGAATGTGTCTGTTGTTGCATTGTACTTTCCCGAGTGCTTAGTACAGTGCTTTGTACACAGTAAGAGCTCAATAAATATGATTGAATGAATGAATGATGCTTCATAAGCCTTCTCGTCAGGAAAACTCAAACGGTAGAGCAGATAGATTTTTTGTGTATTTTTACACACAAAATATAAACAAAAGATTTGTTTGGTAATAAGCTAAATATCCAAGAAAGTGTCTGTCCCACCAGCCAACATTTTCAAAGAGCAAATTTTTCCAACTATTTCATAATAATAATAATACTTGTGGTATTTGTTAAACACTTACTATGTGCCAAACCCTGGGATAGTTACAGGATGATCAGGGCTGACACAGTCCCTGTTCCACATGGAGCTAAACGGTCTAAGTAGGAGAGAAAACAGGTATTGACTCCCCATTTTACAGATGAGGAAACTAAGGCCCAGAGAAATCAAGCGACCTGCCTGAGGTCACACACCAGGCAAGTGACAGAGATGGGATTAAAACCTGGGTCCGCTGAGGTGCCCAAGCCCATGCTCTTTCCTTTAGGCTACGCTGCTTCTCAGTTTGCCTCAGAGCAAATGGTTTTCAGGCCAGTAAGTAGGTCAAAACTCTGGAGATTTTCCATAGGCGGACCTTCAGTGTCTCCCACCCACCCAGGCAGCCAAGAACTCTCATCTGTCTCCAGTCAAATCTTGCAGGAAAAACCTTTGGGCGGTTTGGGTATCCCTAATTCTTCCCTATCAGAGTTGAACTGAAGTGAGATTCCTTAAGAGTCCTGGGGTCTCAGATTCTGGAGCCCCCACCGTGGAAGTCGGAGAACGTGGGTTGCATCCCCTACCTGCCATTTATTTTAACGCCTGCCTTGAGGGCAAGGATCATATCACTTTATTGTACTCTTTCAAGTGTTTGGTACAGTGCTGTGCACTCAAATACCAATTATTGATCAATGTTGCATCCGTGTTTTTCTCACACAGTGGCCTTACATAATCCACTTCCCATCTCTCTTACTTTCCCCATCTCTGAGGGATAAAAACTATTTCTGCCCTTCAGCGGGGTCAAATCAGGTTTCGCTCCATCCGAGAATGGTGTTCTTAATTCAAGTTGGTGGGGAAGGCCCCAAGATTATTTTGGTCAGTTCCCTCTGGAATCCTGGAAGAGGTGGAAAGATTTTTAGCACTGGTCTGATTTAGCATAAACCACAGATGTAGACAAGTATGCTTTGCCAAGATATTTTCTGTACTTCCTGTCTTTAAAAGTTAATCAGTAACCAACAAGTCGGTGGTATTTATTGAGTGCTTACTGTGCTCAGAGCACTGAACTAAGCGCTTGGAAAAGTACAATATAATAGTATAGACACTTTCCCTGTCCTCAACGAGCTTACAGTTTACAAGGGGAGGCAGCCATTAATATAACTGAATACATTTTGGAGGCGGACATAAGCGCCGTGGGGCTGAGGGAGGGGTGAATAAAAGATGCAAATCCAAGGCAAAGGTGATGCAGAAGGAAGTGGGAGAAGAAGAAAACGAAGGCTTAGTTGAAGAAGGCCTCTTGGAGGAGATTTACTTTTAATAAGTGGGTAGCCATCTTGCATAGCAATGCAGAAGTCCTATTTCTTTAGTATGGAAGAAGTTGTTTACCCACTCAGTCCCACTGTAATTTAGTGTCCATCCTGTTTAGGGGTTACCTGTTTGTTGAGAGGAAGATTTTGGCAGGAAAAATTCTGTACTCTCAACGAAGTCGTTAAAAAGTCATGAATGCAGGTCATTGTGAACAAGAACAAAAACAGTCGCCCCTCTGGAAATTCTTCCCCATCTTGATTTTGCCGGATCTGAGCCGGCAGGGTCCAGTGGCGGCGAAGTGCTTAGTGCTTAACTAGGGCAAGGTATCCGGGGCTCTGGAGACCCAAGAGTAGGATACGGCAGAGCCTGCATCAGAAGCATGTCAGGTGGTGCTGGGGTGGTTTCTCCTTCGCTGACCTCCCCTCCTCTAGTCTCTCCCCACTCCAGGGCACACTTCATTCTGCTGCCCGGATCATTTTTTTTCTAAAAAGCCATTCTGTGCATGTTTCCCCATTCCACAAAAGCCTCCAGTGGTTGCCCGTCCACCTCTGCAATCAATCAGTGGTATCTGTCGAGCGCTTTCTATGTGCAGAGCCCTGGACTGAGCCCTTGGAAGAATACAATTCAACAAGTCAGCAGACACATTCCCTGCCCACAACCATCTTGCAGTTTAGAGGGAGAGAGAGACATTAATATAAATAAGTAATTTATAATAAATCATTTGAAGGTATGTATGTAAGTGCTGTGGGGCGAATAGCAAATGTCAAAGGTCGCAGATGCAAGTGCATTTCTGCATCAAACAGAAACTCCTCACCATTGAATTTAAGGCACTCAGTCAGCTCTCCCCATCCTACTGTCTTGTTTCTCTCCCACTAAACTCAGCCTGCACTTTTCACTCTTCTAACACCAACCTACTAACCTTACCTCGTTCTCACCCCTTAATGTCTATATCTCCTACTAGACTTTAAGCTCCACAAGCGCAGGGATCGTGTCTACTCAGTCTATTGTGTTGTATTCTCCCAAGAGCTTAATACAGCGCTCTGCGTACAGTTTGCACTCAATAAATTCCGTCGATGGATCAATTTCCAGGTTGGGAGAGACCGAAGCCCCCAGAGGATCATGGTGCAGAGAGTTGGGGGAACTGGTGAGGCCCGGTCTGGTGAGGGGTCCGTGTGGGATTAGGGCCCTCGAGTTCTAGTTTTTCTTGTTTCCAGGCCTTCCCTCCGTTCCCAAAAGGCTGCCCCTTGCTGAAGTCAACCTAGATGCCAAGTGGGAGTTAGGCCATGAGAAAGAAGCAGTGGACCAAGAGATATGATCTTACAAGGCCCCTCTGCAGCCGGAAAATCTTTAGAGAGGGAAAGACAGTAGGGACATCGGGGTAGTCTCAAGGAGACCCCGCTAGCACTATTATTGCTGTCTCGGGCCTCGATTGTAGCCCAGAGAAAGGAAAGTAACATCACAGGGGTCCGAAGTGATGGAAATCTAGTGTTTGGGGTGAAGAGCTGGGAGAGAAAACAGGCTGGAGGGTTTGTCCCCCTCCGCTTCCATGCGCCCCTCCCCCCCAACGCCCCGTCCACCGCCCTGTACAAAAAGAATTCATGAGAATGAGGCCCTTCTTCCTTAACTTTACCCCAGCTGAAATAAAAGGGTTGAAATGGAGGCCTCCAAAACATTTCCCTCGGAGTCTATTTTTTCCTGTATGTGCTCTTGATTCAGATGAGTTTCTCCTCCACCCCACCCCAACCCCACCAGTGGAATATGCACCAAATAATCATTAACAAGTCACAGAAGAACTAGAAAAACCTTAACTAGAAGCCTAGCCGGGATTATGGAGTGACCAGCGAGGTCACCGCGTTCCAAAAACAAGGCAGTGGAAATACTGGTTGGATCGGTGCAGAGAAAGACGTGGGGGCGGTGGCGGAGTCTGTCTCATAAGAATCACCGTCCGGGCCACGGCATTCTGCCCCCGTCCGTGGGGAAACCCGATTCGGTTCAGCTGGGCAACTAGCAGCAAATGAGCAAACCTTTAAAAAGAGAGAGAGGGGCTCTGAAGTTGGCACTGGCCGTTGGGCTGGAGTTTCAGGGGACAGAGGGTGGAGGGGGGTAGATTTGACCGCTGTGTATTTGAAATACCAAATCTTAGGCCCAGGTCCAAGTGCTGGCCTCTGTTCACCCTTAAAGCGCCGTCCTCGCCATTCATGCACGTCCCTGACCAACTGTGGCTTCTTGTGTGCGGGAGTAAAGTTATCTTCACCCCGTATACCCAAAACCTCTTTAAGCCCTTGTCTCTCAATCACAGAGACCTAGCTGTTCGCTGCAGATGTCTGTAATTAGAAACGTCACCGGTGCCCTGCTAATATTTGCCTTTGGTGACCTCTCTTAGCCACAGGGGAATTCCCCCTTCAGTCATCCTGCTTAAAGTTCAGAAGGGGAAGATGCAGGGCAGGGGTGGGGAAAGGAAGAAATGACGGAGGAGACCTGGGATTTCGTCCACGGGCTTATCTCCCAAGTGGCAATGCAGATTCACGTCTTAGTGGACTCTCAAATTTTGGTTCAGAGGATCCTCTTTGCTTCGAGGACAGGAGGCAGGCCGGTTCAGCGGCCTCAGCGTAACCTAGTGGATAGAGCCCACGCCTGAGGGTTTTCATCCCGGCCCTGCCACTTGTCTTTACCGGTAAAATGGGGATTAAGACTGTGAGCCCCACATTGGACAAGGGACTGTGTCCAGCCTGATTAGCTTGTATCTACCCCAGCACTTAGTACAGTGCCTGGCACATAGTAAGTGCTTAACAAAAACCACATTAATTATTATTATTACTCTTCATTAAGCAGCTCATGAAGAGGCAATGAGGCCTACTGGAAATCAATCAATCATATTTATTGAGCTCCTACTGTGTGCAGAGCACTATTCATTCATTCATTCATTCAATCGCACTTATTGAGCGCTTACTGTGTGCAGAGCACTGTACTAAGCGCTTGGGAAGTAAAAATCGGCAACATATAGAGATGGCTCACAGTCTAGAAGGGGGAGACAGACAACAAATCAAAATAAGTAGACAGGTGACAATGCCCTCAGAATAAATAGAATTATAGCTATATACACATTATTAATAAAATAGAGTAATAAATATGTACAAATATACACAGGTGCTGTGGGGAGGGGAAGGGGGTAGGGAGCGGGGGGCGATAGGGAGGGGAGGAGGGGAGGAAAAGGGGTGCTCAGTCTGGAGCTTAGTGCTGGGGCTCAGCACTGTACTAAGTGCCGGGAGAGTTCAGTATAACAGCATAACAGTTGGTAGTAACTCTCCCTGTCCACAATGAGTTTACAGTCTAGACATGGAGTTTACAGCCTAGACTAGGAGGGAGCACAAGGGTGGGACCAGGAGACCTGGGATCTAATCCCAGCTCTGCCACTGACATGCTGAGGGACTTGGATTGAATCAGCCCCACTGAGTTTTGTTTCCTCATCTGTAAAATGTGGATAGATCCCCTATGTTCCCTCCCTCTTAGATCAGGAACCCCCAAGTTGGGGAGAGGTTGAATCTGAATCTGTTTCCATCTACCCTAGCAGGTAGCACAATGCTCTGAAACTTAGGAAATGCTGTATTATTATTATTATTAGCTACAGGAATCTTGTTATTCATAAAGATTCCCAGTTTAATTAGATCCCTGAATCTTGGCTCTCAGAGAGATAAACTGAGTCAAGCTTTAGCAGGGCTGTTCCCATTGGGAGAAGAGGCCTGGACAGAGTTAGGCCTGTAGTAAACTGGTTTGAAATTTCTGCCTGTGGTAGAAGAGCGAAAAGCGGGGAGCTAGCCCCCTTTATCAGACTATTGCTAGTGAAAATCCTCCAAGACTTTGCAGGAAGCTTAAAATTCTATGTCCTCTGCCTTCTCTTTGGTTTCTGCCTTTTATCATGGGAATTCTTCATGCTCCCATATTGAGAGAGCTCTCCCGCCTCGTTTTGCACCTCACTGGGCCCGTGCCTCACCTTTTTGTAGTAATAGTAGAGCACCTATGTGCTGAGCACTTACTGAATTCATTGAACTGTATTGAGTGTGTGGGGAACCACAGAGGAAGCTGAAAACATGTTCCCTGTCCACGGGAGTTTCCACTCTAATGGAGTGGTTCCATTTGTGGATGACACTTTTTTTTAAAGTTATCTATTAAGCACTTACTATATGCCAAGCATTGTATCAAGTGCTAGGGTAGATCCAAGCTAATCAGGTTGGACACAGTCCATGTCCCATTCGGGGCTCACAGTCTTAATAATAATAATAATGGTATTTGTTAAGCGCTTACTCTGTGCAAAGCACTGTTCTAAGCACTGGGGGGATTTTACAAGATGTAAGATACCCATTTTACAGGAGAGGTAATTGAGGCAGAGAGAAGTGAAGAGACTTGGCCAAGGTCACACAGCAGCCAAGTGGCAGAGCTGGGATTAGAACCCAGGTCCTCAAACGCCCAGGCTTTTTCCAGTAGGCCACCCTGCTGCTCTCTGCACTGTGGCCTGCTGGGTGGGGTGGGCAAGGCATTTGGCCACCCCTAAGGACCCATTTGATGGCGGAGGTAAGCTGTAGGATTGGCACCAGCCACACTTTAAAGGTGAGTTTGACTGGCCAGAATGCCCTATCCTCCCATTTCTGATGGCCACACATGTTTCCGGCTGGGGCAGCGATGAGAACGGAGCGGTCCAGGCCCTCACTGATTCCATTCTCTGCTGCATTATGTTTTCTCCATTCAACCGGACAGAATGGGTATTCAGAACAAGGAGAGAGGGCCCTCTCCCCTAGGGCCTTCTGGTCCAATTAGTGCACTCCCGACCGCTCAAAGGAAGTAGCTAAGTGATCCCAGGGCACAGAGCCTAGCAGTATGCATTTTATGGTAGAAGCCTGAAAATGCTCATTTCTTGACACCACAGATATCCAAGTCCAGAGTCGAAGGCAGAGCTAGACATTTCCCTCCTACCTCACCTCGCTACTCTCATTCTACAACCCAGCCCGCACATTTCACTCCTCTAGTGCTAACCTTCTCACTGGGCCTCCATCTCGCCTGTCTGGCCGTGATCCGTAACCCGTGCCCTGCTTCTGGCCTGGAATGCCTTCCCTCCTCAAATGCCACAGACACTTAGTCTCCCCCACTTCAAAGCCTTATTGAAGGCACAGCTCCTCCAAGACGTCTTCCCGGACTAAGCACCCCCTTTCATCTTCTCCCACTCCCTTCTGCGTCACCCTGATTTGCTCCCTATTTTCTTCCCCCCTCCCAGCCCCACACCACTTATGTTCAGATGTGTAATGTATTTATTGATAGTGATGTCTCCCTGCCTCTAGACTGTCAGCTCATTGTCGGCAGGGAATATGTATGTTTACTGTATTGTACTCCCAAGCACTTAGTACAGTGTTCTGCACACAGGAAATGTTCAATAGATACGATTGAACGAATTAATTTCCTGGCGTGGGCCATCATCATCAATCGTATTTATTGAGCGCTTACTGTGTGCAGAGCACTGTACTAAGCGCTTGGGAAGTACAGGTTGGCAACATATAGAGACAGTCCCTACCCAACAGTGGGCTCACAGTCTAAAAGGGGGAGACAGAGAACAAAACCAAACATACTAACAAAATAAAAAAAAAATAGAATAGATATGTACAAGTAAAATAAATAAATAAATAAATAGAGCTCGTTGTCGGCAGGGAATATGTATGTTTACTGTATTGTACTCCCAAGCGCTTAGTACAGTGTTCTGCACACAGGAAATGTTCAATAGATACGATTGGACAAATTAATTTCCTGCTCTGGGCCAGGTGGCACAGGATTGTCCTGAGGATGCCTGGGCCAGATTGGTTCTATACGTTCATGTCTGGGCCACTTCCCGATCCCAAGGTGTATAATGGGGGTGAAATTTGCCAAGTGCTTACAATGTACTAAGTGCTGGAGTAAAGCCAAGATAATTAAGCCTCTTACAGTCCCTCCAGGAGGGCGGAGAGGGTGATGTGGGAGGCAAGGCTCGGGAAGGACCAACAGGTGGGTGGTCTCCCTTCGCTCCTGGGGAGAGTCCGGTGGTTTCTGTCCATGGGGCACCTCATCCGGGGCCACAGCAGACCATCCAGCCAGGCCCAGACCCATGGATCCTAGACCAGCTAGGCCCCACCATCATCATCATCAATCGTATTTATTGAGCGCTTACTATGTGCAGAGCACTGTACTAAGCGCTTTGGAAGTACAAATTGGCAACATATAGAGACAGTCCCTACCCAACAGTGGGCTCACAGTCTAAAATGGGGAGATAGAGAACAAAACCAAACATACCAACACCAGCCACGGATCCTAGCACTGTCCCTTTCACAAATATTTGTGGGGTTCGACGGCACAAATATTTGTTGGGTTTGATGGCATTTTGTTGGAAAACCCCGAGATTTCACCGCTGATTAACAATCCTAACGAAGGGATAATGCCAAGAACAAAACACTCTGTTCAAGAATATGGCAGGTTCAGATAACCATCTAGCTCAGATCTGCAGAAACCCCAGATTCTCCCATAGCCCAGGTCCATGAATGGTAGGCTTTTTGGGTGTTTTTCAACAGCTTCATAATAATAACAGTAATAATGGTATTTTTTAAATGCTTACTATGTGTGAGGCACTGTACTAAGCGCAGGGGTGAACACAGGCAAATTGGGTTGGACACAGTCCCTATCCCACATGGGGCTCATAATCTCACACACTCGAGGGCGTTTGGCTAGTCTGAACTGGCTTGAGTGGTCAGTTGATAATAATGATGGTATTTGTTAAGCACTTACTATGTGCAAAGCACTGTTTTAAGCGCTGGCCCTGTTTCGATGGTCCCTTTGCAGACAGACACTGGGCTCTCAGAGAGAGAAACTGGATCTTGCTCGTCATTGGTTTTTGTTCTTAGAGGACAGGGGAATCTACCTATTTTATTGGAATCTCCCAAGTGCTTAGTCCAGTGCTGTGCTCAGTGAATACTGCTGATTGACTGCAAGATATCATGGAGGGCAGTAGTCAATAGCATTGATTAGGAATAATTATAATTATGGTATTTGCTAAGAGCTTAGTATTTGTCAAGCACTTTTCTAAGCGCTGGGTTAGAGAAAAGTTAATCAGGTCATGCCTGTTCCACTTGTGGCTCACAGACTTAAATAGGAGAGAGAACAGGTATTGAATCCCTGTTTGACAGTTGAGGAAACTGAGGCACAGAGAAGTGAAGTGTCTTGCCCAAGGTCACACAGTGGGCAATCAACTCTCCCTCTTGTACTGGACTTCACTGATCTCCTACTATAGCCCAGCCTGCATACTTCACTCTTCTAGTGCCAGCTTATTTACTGTGCCCTGATCTCCTCTATCTTGTCGTTGACCCTTTTCCACATCTTCCCTCTGGGCTGGAATTTCTTCCCCCTCCGTATACCCCAGAACACCACTCTCCCCACTTTCAAAGCCTTATAAAAGTTACATATCCTTCAAGAGGCCTTACCCAATTAAGCTCTCTTTTCCCCAGGTCCCCTTCCCTTGTGTGTCTTCTAGGTACTTAATAGTAATAATAATAATGGCATTTATTAAGCATTTACTATGTGCAAAGCACCGTTCTAAGCGCTGGGGATGTTACAAGGTGATCAGGTTGTCCCATGAGGGGGCTCACAGTCTTAATCCCCATTTTACAGTTGAGGTAACTGAGGCACAGAGAAGTTAAGTGTCTTGCCCAAAGTCACACAGCTGACAGTTGGCAGACCCGGGATTTGAACCCATGACCTCTGACTCCAAAGTCCGGGCTCTTTCCACTGAGCCACACTGCTTCTCTTGGAACGTCCACTTGGATCCGTGGATGTTTGATATTGGCCCCACAGCACTTAATGTTATTATTATTAAGTGCTGCCGAGTTGTTTCTGATTCATAGCGACTCCATGGATATAGTTTCTCCGGAACATCCTCTCCTCTGCCATAATCCCCAACCTTTCTAATAGTACTTCTGTTATCGTTTTTATGTTCTCTATCCATCTAGCTGCCGGTCTGTCTCTTCCACGTTTTCCCTGGACTTCTCCTAGCATTAGTGTCTTCTCCAGAGAATTAGTCCTCCTGATTATTATGTACCCCAAATATGCTCATCTAAGTCGAGTCATTTGGCCTTCCAATGACCAATTTGCTCAGCACTTATGTACGTATCTATAAATTACGTAACTTACTCATTAATGTCTGTCTCCCCCTCTAGACTGTAAGCTCGCTGTGGGCAGGGAACATGTCTCCCAACTCTGTTGTTCTCTCCCAAGCGCTTAGTACAGTGGTCTGCACACAGTAAAGCGCTCAATAAATTCCATTGATAGAGAAGCAGCGTGGCTCAGCGGAAAGAGCACGGGCTTTGGAGTCAGTGGTCGTGGGTTCAAATCCCGGCTCTGCCAATTGTCAGCTGTGTTACCTTGGGCAAGTCGCTTCACTTCTCAGGGCCTCAGTTCCTTCATCTGTAAAATGGGGGTTGACTGTGAGCCCCCCGTGGGACAACCTGATCACCTTGTATCCCCCCAGCGCTTAGAACAGTGCTTTGCACATAGTAAGCGCTTAATAAATGCCATCATTATTATTAATGATGATGATGATGCCTTCCTAAAGAAGATGACTGGAGTTTACAAACTAGCTGAATCTAGTTTGCAGGCTAATTAGGTGCCATTTAATGCCCTGGAAGAGGTAAGAACTAAACCCCTGAATTGGCAGCTAAGGCACCTTTGAAAAACCAGCATCTAGGATCAGTGTTCCAAAAGTCTTCTCCAGAAATCAATCCCGACAGTCGTGAATGCAGTTAGGCTGCTGCAGCTAGAAGATGCTTTTCTATTTCCTACCACCGACTGAATGTAATGGCCCCCCCACTAATAATTATGGTCGTGTTTGTTACGCAGTTACTCTCTGCCAGGAATTATACTGAGCACTGGGGTGGATAGGAGATTATCAGGCCCCTCACAGTCCCTCATTGGGCTCAGAGTCTAAGTCGGAGGGAGAAGAGGCATTTAATCCCCATTTCACAGATTAGGAAACTGAGGCCCAGAGATGTGAAGTGACTTACTTGCCCAAAGTCACCCAGAAGGCAAGTGGTGGAGCAGAGATTAAAGCCCAGATCCTTTGACTCGCAGGCCTGTGTTCTTTCTATTAGACAGCTGGTTTCCTGAACGTAAACATATATACCTGTGGACTGCAACAAGGCAATCTAGTCGTTTACATCAAGCGCTTAGTACAGTGCTCTGCACACAGTAAGCGCTCTATTCTATTTATTTTATTTTGTTAGTATGTTTGGTTTTGTTCTCTGTCTCCCCCTTTTAGACTGTGAGCCCACTGTTGGGTAGGGACTGTCTCTATGTGTTGCCAATTGGTACTTCCCAAGCGCTTAGTACAGTGCTCTGCACACAGTAAGCGCTCAATAAATACGATTGATGATGATGATAAATACGATTGATTGATTGATTCTAGGAATAAAGGACCCAGTCCCTATCATTTGTTCAGTAGGAAGGTGCTATTTGAGAATTAGTGTGCGTCACTCACCTTTTCATTCATTCAATCGTATTTATTGAGCGCTTACGGTGTGCAGAGCACTGTACTAAGCGCTTGATGTGAACAACTAGATTGTGAGCTCACTGTGGTCACGGATCCAGTCTACCAACTCTATGGGACTCTTTCAAACCCTTGCCTCATAGCAAGCACTCCATAAATACCATTCATTGATTTGAAATTGGAAAAAGTCCTTTTGGAATGCTGCCTCTCTGGAAGACGAGCTACTTTGGGAATACAAAGGAAAGATGAGTCTTGAGACCCCAACAAAATACCTCATTGAAATGTGGTTTTTTTTGGGGGGGGGGAAGCAGGGGAGTCTCTGATGTTCCCAGCCATTGAAAAACAGTTTATCCTCTCCTGGCTGGCCCCTGCTCCCCTCATCCTTTTTTACACCCCCGGCTTGGTACTGACTTCCTGACTCTCCCAGTTTCTGGGGAACGGGAATGAGTCCTGGAGTTGTTGTGAAATCTTGATCTGAGCATTTGATTACTAGATAGCAGTCCCCTGGAAAAGGAATTCCCAGGACATGGGGATGACTTTTTTTAGCATTGGAAAGTGAGTGGAGTGTGGCTGGTCAGATGAATCCTGACTGGGCTGGTCAGTGGCTCCATGTCGATGAACCCCTGGGAAAAGGCCCTGCAGGGGCAATCCTGCCTCCTGCTCCCACCCTGTGCCGTACCTTTGATGTGGAAAAGAACAAAGGCGGTTGATTAGCATATGTGAATGGACAGGGTTGAGCCTCTGAAACTTTGATCCTTGATCTGGCCGCCTGAAACTCTCCTCTCCCCACCCTCCCCTTCAATAAATCACCCTCCTTTTGGTCAGGCACCCCCCCACCAAAAAAAATACACCACTTACTGGATGCTTTTGTGATTATGCTCTGGGCCTTCACTGTCTTGCTGCCTTATCAGACCCCTCATGACCCATCTTTCGATCAGTCTATTCTGATTAATCAATTTTCTTACCGTGTTCAACTCCTCTAATAATAATCGTAATAATAATGGTGGCATTTAAATGTTTACTAAGTACCAAGTACTGTTCTAAGTACTGGGGTAGATACAAACGAATCGGGTTGGACAAAGTCCCTGTCCCACATGGTGTTCACAGTCTTAATCCCCATTATACAGATGAGATGTTTGAGGCCCAGAGAAGTCAAGTGACTTGTCCAAGGTCACACAGCAGACCCAGAACCGGGATTAGAACCCAGGTCCTCTGCCTCCCAAGGCTGTGCTCTATCTACTAGGCCAGCTTGCATGTACATTTGTCAATTCATGAAGGCCTCTCCCGATAGACTCTAAGCTCCTTGAAGGGCGGGGGGATTGCATCTTTAATCTCTTTCCCACAGGCGCCTACTATGGTGTTCTGCACTGTTATCCATTCTGGTGGTAGCGATGATTGCCCATTGGCTCAGGCGGGAGAAGAATAAGGAGCAGCTGCCAAATACTCCTTCCTCACTGCCATCACAGAAGCTGCAAAAATGGTACTTTGAGTCCATCCTCTGCAGAGCCAATTTAAGCTCTTTCAAACCAAAGGGTTCGCCCACGCCCCTGGTTTTCTTTCATAACTCTCAGGACCCCAATTCTTGTCATCCCTACAGCTACCTAGGAGAAGCAGCATGGCTCAGTGGAAAGAGCCCAAGCTTTGGAGTCAGATCATGGGTTCAAATCCTGGCTCCCCCAATTGTCAGCTGGGTGACTTTGGGCAAGTCACTTAACTTCTCTGGGCCTCAGTTACCTCATCTGTAAAATGGGGATTAAGACTGTGAGCCCCCTGTGGGACAACCTGATCACCTTGTAATTTCCCCAGCGCTTAGAACAGTGCTTTGCATATAGTATCCTCAGAGGAACTCTCCTCCCTCCTCTCAAGTGCTACTCCGGCCACCTGTGCTTCTGACCCCATTCCCTCTCATCTTATGAAATCTCTCGCTCCATCCCTTCTCCCCTCCTTAACTTCCATCTTCAACCGCTCACTCTCCACTGGTTCCTTCCCCTCTGCCTTCAAACATGCCCATGTCTCTCCCATCCTAAAAAAACCCTCTCTTGACCCCACCTCACCTTCTAGTTATCGTCCCATATCCCTCCTACCATTCCTTTCCAAACTCCTTGAACGAGTTGTCTACACGCGCTGCCTAGAATTCCTCAACAACAACTCTCTCCTCGACCCCCTCCAGTCTGGCTTCCGTCCCCTTCATTCCACGGAAACTGCGCTCTCAAAGGTCACCAATGACCTCCTGCTTGCCAAATCCAACGGCTCATACTCTGTCCTAATCCTCCTCGACCTCTCAGCTGCCTTTGACACTGTGGACCACCCCCCTTCTCCTCCACACGTTATCTGACCTTGGCTTCACAGACTCCGTCCTCTCCTGGTTCTCCTCTTATCTCTCCGGTCGTTCTTTCTCAGTCTCTTTTGCAGGCTCCTCCTCCCCCTCCCATCCTCTTACGGTGGGGGTTCCCCAAGGTTCAGTGCTTGGTCCCCTTCTGTTCTCAATCTACACTCACTCCCTTGGTGACCTCATTCGCTCCCACGGCTTCAACTATCATCTCTACGCTGATGACACCCAGATCTACATCTCCGCCCCTGCTCTCTCCCCCTCCCTCCAGGCTCGCATCTCCTCCTGCCTTCAGGACATCTCCATCTGGATGTCCGCCCGCCACCTAAAGCTCAACATGTCGAAGACTGAGCTCCTTGTCTTCCCTCCCAAACCTTGTCCTCTCCCTGACTTTCCCATCTCTGTTGACGGCACTACCATCCTTCCCGTCTCACAAGCCCGCAACCTTGGTGTCATCCTCGACTCCGCTCTCTCATTCACCCCTCACATCCAAGCCGTCACCAAAACCTGCCGGTCTCAGCTCCGCAACATTGCCAAGATCCGCCCTTTCCTCTCCATCCAAACTGCTACCCTGCTCATTCAAGCTCTCATCCTATCCCGTCTGGACTACTGCACTAGCCTTCTCTCTGATCTCCCATCCTCATGTCTCTCTCCACTTCAATCCATACTTCATGCTGCTGCCCGGATTATCTTTGTCCAGAAACGCTCTGGACATATTACTCCCCTCCTCAAAAACCTCCAATGGCTACCGATCAATCTGCGCATCAGGCAGAAACTCCTCACCCTGGGCTTCAAGGCTCTCCATCACCTCGCCCCCTCCTACCTCACCTCCCTTCTCTCCTTCTACTGCCTAGCCCGCACCCTCCGCTCCTCCACCACTAATCTCCTCACTGTACCTCGCTCTCGCCTGTCCCGCCATCGACCCCCGGCCCACGTCATCCCCCGGGCCTGGAATGCCCTCCCTCTGCCCATCCGCCAAGGTAGCTCTCTTCCTCCCTTCAAGGCCCTGCTGAGAGCTCACCTCCTCCAGGAGGCCTTCCCAGACTGAGCCCCTTCTTTCCTCTCCCCCTCGTCCCCCTCTCCATCCCCCCATCTTACCTCCTTCCCTTCCCCACAACACCTGTATATATGTATATATGGTTGTACATATTTATTACTCTATTTATTTATTTATTTATTTATTTTACTTGTACATTTCTATCCTACTTATTTTATTTTGTTGGTATGTTTGGTTCTGTTCTCTGTCTCCCCCTTTTAGACTGTGAGCCCACTGTTGGGTAGGGACTGCCTCTATGTGATGCCAATTTGTACTTCCCAAGCGCTTAGTACAGTGCTCTGCACATAGTAAGCGCTCAATAAATACGATTGATTGATTGATTGATAGTAAGCGCTTAATAAATGCCAATTATTATTATTATTATTACCTCTTGCCCTTGCTTATTTATTCCCTCCGCCTCACCCCTTGTGAGTTTCAGCTATGTGATCTTACTGCTTGTGAATATTTTCCATGTCAGCCTCCTTCAGTGGAGTGGAAGCACCTTGTAGGTAGGGAATGTGTCTCACGCTTTCACGCTCATTCAACCGCCAGGAAGGAAATTTGACTGACCCTTCCTGGGAACTAGAAAATCAATTCACTACATGGGAAAGAACGCTTTTCCTTCCGGACTTCTATTTTGCTAGTTTAAAATCAGGCTGCCGGGGTTGGGGGGGTGGTCAGATGGCCGGAGCAGGTTTCGGTCCTGAAGCTTTAACTGTTGCTTGCTAAGGTTCTGATTTGTCATTAGCAAGCAGGTGAGGAGGTCTCTGGGTTTGTTTTTTGTTTTTTTTCCTTTTTTTCCCTGGCTTGAGTGAGCACCGGCCTCAGTGATCATGCTGAATTGCCGGAACAAGGCATTCTGGTTTTAAAAGGCAAGCCTGCTGGCTGTTTTTCAGGAGCTGGGGAGGGGGAGAGAGTTTGTGGGAGTGGTGGTTGATCCAGCCAGCTGATGGGCTCCGAGGCGGGACAGTCTGTCAGGAACTGAAACCGCACTGTGACTTCCAAGCTAAAATTAAGGTCTCCCGAGGCATCCTGGTTGGAGCTAGAATTAGGTGACGAGTCATGGGCTGTGGAGAGCAGGGCGGAGAATGGTCTTCTTATGTGTGCGCTGGTTTTGTGGGGCTGATTACTGAAACTCCTCCTCCCCCCCCACCCAATACACACTAGCACACACATGCACAAGCATCAGAAAGTTTTGTAAACCAAGGTTTGAACCCCGGGTCAGCATCAAGGTTATCCCCGGGCCAGGGCACAGTTTGATAACCTCTTGCTTGTCTCTGTTTTGGGGGTTCAGACTGGAGAGACGGGCACAGTGAGGGCACCAACATGAGTGCCCTCTGGGCTAATGGAATGACCATTCTCAGCTCTCCGAGAAGTGGCCAGCGCTACATGGGTAGAGGTCCCTGGAGCTCAGTTCTGAGCTGGTACCGGGAGCTGGCCCCGGCTGGGTCCCTGGGTTTGGGGCAGCTTAGACCAGATAAATCCCATCTTTCCGGTTAGTTCAGTACTCCAGAACCAAGGTCCAGAACAGAATAGAGGTTAGGACTCGGAGAGTTGAAAGCCTGCAGGGTCCTGTTGGTCCGATGGAGGGGGATTCCCTGGGGCTTCGGCATCGGCCTGCCCTATGCTGACCGGCCCCACCAACCTTGCTAAGGCCCAGGATGACTCGGGTGCCCTGAGTGGGTTGGGGCACAACCGGAAAATCCTATTCCCAAAACTTGCCTCATCTAGACATTACCGCTGGGTAACATAGAGAAGCAGCATGGCCTAATGGATACCTCACGGGCCTGGCAGTCAACAGGACCTGGGTTCTAAACCCAGCTCTGCAGCTTGTCTGCTTTGTGACCTTGGGTGAAACACTTCACTTCTCTGTGCCTCGTCTGTAAAATGGGTATTAAGACTCAGAGCCCCATGTGGGACATAGACTGTGTCCAACCTGAGCCCACTGTTGGGTAGGGACTGTCTCTATATGTTGCCAGCTTGCACTTCCCAAGTACTTAGTGCAGTGCTCTGCACACAGTGAGTGCTCAATAAATACGATTGATTAGCTTGTATCTACCCCAGGGCTGAGTACAGTGCCTGGCACGTAGTAAGCGCTTACCAAACTGCCATTTAAAAAAAAAATTGCAGCAAGAGCCTTCTGCTTTCTCTGTCTTGGTGTCTCAATCCCCTATGTCGACAGCAGCGTGGGGTTGACGTGCATTTCGCAAAGAGCATTTCCCCTTCTGGGAAGCGGTGGAGCAGTGAAGTCGACAGTGGAAAACAACCCAGATTCCCATGCACAAAGTAGAGGAGGAGTATCGGAACCTTCCGTGAGGGATTCTAAGGGCATTTTTGAAATCAAAATTCAGCAGGATTTCGGTTATCTTGGAAACTCCTCCTGGAGATATCTGCCCCTGATATCAGTAGTCTTTTATCCTTATGTTCCCGTGTGGGCTCGGGGTGAATTCCTGGGGGACGTGGGGCTGACCCGGGTGCGGTCAGCAGGAAGCCAAAGCTGGACACTGGTTCTAAGCTGCCGGGCGTTGAAACAGCAGGAGCGGATGCCGTGGCCACTGACGTCCCTGGTGAGGTCTGGACAGAGGCACCTGGGTTCTCCCCCGCGGAACCCCGAGCCACGCGGCAGGATGGCACGACGTCATACGCCCCATTTTGTGCAATTCCATCAAGGCCATCCGGATGTAGAGTGGTTCCCTGGGGTGGATCCCTTCCCAGATCCCTAGGCCCAGACATGGGCGCGACTTCCAAGTCGTGGCACAAGGGGTAAGGAGTTGCACCCGAGAGTGGGCGGGAACAAAACAGAGAAATGCCAGACGAAAAGGGGCCTGGTGCTGTACCTTCACTGAGCAGAGGACCGGTCACTGTAAAATTGGAGACCAAAGCCATAGCAGTAGCAGCAACCTCTCCCCAGAGCTGTATTTCCAGCCATTTACAGCTTGGTAGCTTTGTGACCGACGTGCTACAAGAGGTAATAGGTCACAGGACAAAGGCTCGTACCAGGCCAGGATTGGGCAGGGGCTAGAGTGGGTTAAAATTCCTAGATTTCTCCTCCTCCTTCCCCCACCTGCCTCTCCAGCTCCGATTCAACCTGAGCCTCTACTTGGATTGCTCCTGTACCTTCTCTTTTCTTGGTTCTTGAGCGAAGGAGCCCTGGCTGTCGTGTCACTTACGAGACGCAGTGTGGCCTAGTGGAAAGAGCCCAGGCTTGGGAGTCAGAGGACCTGGGTTCTAATTCAGGCTTCGCCACTTGCCATTTATTCATTTGTTTATATTTACTTATATTTGTGTATTTATTTATTTATAATTACTTATATTTATTTATTTGCTTATCTACTCACTTATTATGTATTTATTTATTTATTCTATCTATCTATTTATTATTTATTTATTTATTCTGTCTATCTATCTATTTATTTATTTTACTTGTACATATCTATTCTATTTATTTTATCTTGTTAGTATGTTTGGTTTTGTCTCCCCCCTTTTAGACTGTGAGCCCACTGTTGGGTAGGGACTGTCTCTATATGTTGCCAACTTGTACTTCCCAAGCGCTTAATACAGTGCTCTGCACACAGTAAGTGCTCAATAAATACGATTGATGATGATGATGATGATGATGGTGACCTTGAGCAAAGTGCTTCACTTCTCTGTCCCTCAGTTACCTCATCAGTAAAATGGGGATTAAAACCTACTCACTCCTACTTAGGCTGTGAGCCCTGTGTGGGACAGGGACTGTGTCCAATCTAACTAGTATCTCCCCCAGGGAAAAATATAAAAAATTACAGGCTGCCTGGTGTATCTCTGCTTCCTGTGTTCAGGTGTAGCAACTTCCTTTTTGGACATCCCCTGCTCAGTAAATTAATTCCCATTCCATTTGCTAAAGTCACTGGAAGACCCGGGGCTCAGAACAGACAGAACCCAAGTAACTAGTGGACATTTCCCCTCTCCCCCCAGGCGATCCAGTCATCAATGGTATTTGTTGTTTATTACCGTATTATTAAATACGTTGGTAATGAGCGCTTACTATGTGCCGAGTACCATATTGAGGACAGGGGACAGACGTCAATACAAATAAAGAAGCAGTGTGGCCCAGTGGAAAGAGCCCGGGCTTTGGAGTCAGAGGTCATGGGTTCAAATTCCGGCTCCACCAACTGTCAGCCGTGTTACTTTGGGCAAGTCATTTAACTTCTCTGGGCCTCAGTTACCCCATCTGTAAAGTGAGGATTAAAACCGTGAGCCCCCCGTGGGACAACCTGATTACCTTGTAACCTCACCAGCGCTTAGAACAGTGCTTTGCACATAGTAAACGCTTAACAAATACATTATTATTATTATTATTATTATAAATAAAATTACAGATATATGCATAAGTGTTGTGGGGCTGGGAGGGGGGAAGAATGAAGGGAGCAAGTCAGGGTGACACAGAAGGGAGTAGGAGATGAGGAAAAGTGGGGCTTAGTCTGGGAAGGCCTCTTTGAGGAGATGGGCCTTCATTAAGGCTTCGAAGGGGGGAGAGTAATTGGAGGATTTGAGGAGGGAGGGCACATCAGCAAGCTCTGGGGGTGGGGGGGTCCTCTATGCTCACCTGAGGATGAGTTTGTTAGTTTATTCCCTCATCTGCAAAATAAGGATTCAATACCTGTTCTCCCTCCTATTTAGGCTGTGAGCACCAGGTGGGATGAGGTCTTTGTCCAACCTGGTTTACTTATATCTCCCAGTGCTTAGAACAGTTTTTGACACACAGTAATTATTAATTATTGGCCAGAGCCCCCTACAGCAAAGAATCAGAGTGAAATGGAAAGTCCAACTGGGATTCGTGGCTTCTCGGTGCCCAAAATGGAAAATGGCAAACCCAAGTGACAGGGATTTCAGTCAATCAGTCAGAGGGGCACTTATAGAGTGCCTTCATTGTGCAGTGAGTGCCCTGTACTAAATGCTTGGGAGAGTACGGTGGAGTTAGTAGAAGTGGTCCCTGCCCTCTGGGAGTTTACAGTCTAATTTAACTGAGCTCCAGCGTATTTCCAAATGCCGTTCTGCTCGGGGTTGCCGCCTGGTTTGGCTTCATTGTAGAAACATGGGTTCCAAACTTTGAGGCCATCCCTGCTTTTGCGGCTAAGAGGAGCGGCCCGGCCTCTGAGGAGTTCATCTTCTCTGGGGATCCCGCCCTTGGCTCACCTCTGGAAACAGCACCCCGTGAGCTCCAAGGGCAACTTGTAAACAAGTCGGGGACCCTGGCGCCGGGTTCTGGGGACTCCCCCGAGACTCATTCCTAAGAGGAGAGGTGACACAGCAAATGTAAACAGCTCAGTAATCCGGGGAGTGGCTTTAACCACCTGGTGTTCTAGGTGGGCTCAAAGAATCCCCAAACCATCGGTTGATTTCAGCAGAACTGCTTAGACCTGATGCCCCGGGCTGCCCCGTCCATTGGACGGTGAGGCCGGACGTGTGATCGTTAGAAGTCAGTCGTATTTATTGAGTGCTTGCCGTGTGCAGAGCACTGTACTAAGTGCTTGGGAGAGTACCATATGACGGTATTACAGATATTCCCTTGCCGAAGGTCACCTAGCAGACAAGTGGCAGAGCTGGGATTAGAACCCAGGTCCTTTGATGCCCAGGTCTGTGCTGTATCTACTAGGCCATGCTGCTTCCTATTCGTTGAGCGTTTACTAGGTGCAGAGCACGGTACTAAATGCTTGGGAGAGTACAATTCAACGAAGTAGGGCTTTGGATGTTACAGAATGGGGCAAATACAATGGGAATATATTAGAGCAAGTCAACAATTAGGGTGCAAGGACCTAAAGTACAAGGCTCCTTCCGACCTTATGATAGTCCACCAAGATAGAAACAGCACAGTAAACAATGTGTTTACCAACTTTATTTTAGTGTACTGTCCCGAGGGCTTAGTACAGTGCTCTATATGCAGTTAGCACCCCCTAAATGCCATTGATTGATTAGTAGTGATGATAATGAAGGTAGTTATTACCTGCTTGCTCTGGGGTAGATCCAGGATTATCAGATCCACCCCTGTCTCTGCCCCACATGGGACTCGCTCTAAAAGGGAGAGGGAATCATCCCCGTTATACAGAGGAGGAAACTGAGGCCCAAGGAAGTTAAGAGGCTCACCCAGCAGACAAGTGACGGGATTTAGAATCTGGGTCTCCCCACACCCAGTCCTGTGACCTTCTCAGTAGGTCAGGCTGCCTGCCTTTATAAAGGGCAAATCCCACTTGCTTAAGCTTATTTTCTCTTTTGGAAAAATTACAGACTCCATAGAGAAGCAGCATGGAGAGAGCACAGGCCTGGGCGTCAGAAAGACCTGGGTCCTAATCCTGAATCTGCCAATGGCTTGCTGGGTGACCTTGGGCAAAACCGCTTAATTTCTCTGTGCCTCAGTTCCCTCAACTGTAAAATGGGGATAACTGTTCTCCCTCCTACGAAGAGTGTGAGCCCCTTGAGGGACAGGTGTACCAACCTCACTGCTGAGGATAGTATTTGACAGATAGTAAGAGCTTAACAGAAACCTTAAACATTATTCTATGAAAAGGCCAAAATGGCTTTGGATTCCGGTAATGTCATGAGAGAGCGAGAGAGAGAGAGAATGAGAATGAATGTATGAGTGTTTGTTGGCGTGATGGTGTTGTTAGAGTCCCAGCTGGCTGGAGAGCCATACCCAAAGGTAGTTCTGATTGGTTTAGCATCAGTTCTTTGGGGACATGTTAAGTGTATCCCCCAGAGATGGTCCCTGGCTCCTTTAATGAGGTGCTGTTTGCGCAACACTTTAATAGGTAGGTTATGGAGAAATTAGAGCAGTTCCCCCTAAGAGCAACAAAATGGTTAAAAAGTTGGTACATAGAGTCTCCGATTGTTGTTATTATAGTATTTGTTATGCTGCAGGGGTGTCAGAGGGACGTCCGAAGCCAACTCGGCTTTGCCGTAGCCCGCCCCTACGGACTGGGAGCCGGGAACTTAACGCGGAAGCCACGTGGGTCCCAGCTCCGGATTCGAGTCGAGTGAAACTAACGGCGTCTGGCCAGACCAAGGAGAATTTGACCTTTCTTCCCTTGGACTGGCTCTCAGATTACCCTGTCATCATCATCATCATCATCAATCGTATTTATTGAGCGCTTACTATGTGCAGAGCACTGCACTAAGCGCTTGGGAAGTACAAATTGGCAACATATAGAGACAGTCCCTACCCAACAGTGGGCTCACAGTCTAAAAGGGGGAGACAGAGAACAAAACCAAACATACTAACAAAATAAAATAAATAGAATAGATATGTACAAATAAAATAAATAAATAAATAGAGTAAAAAAATATGTACAAACATATATACATATATACAGGTGCTGTGGGGAAGGGAAGGAGGCTCAGTAACCGGGGGCTCAGAGGAGCCCGGGGCCTGCGAGACTGGAGACGTGGGGTCTAATCCTGGTGCCAACTCTGGCCTGCGTTGCGTTCTTGGGCAAGTGACTGGAGCTCTATACCTCAGTTTCCTCATCTGTAAAGTGAGGATTCAGTATCCGTTCTAACCATTAGCCTGTGATCTTCCAAGGTGAACAGAGCCTGGGGCTGAGCTGATAGTAGCGTATCTCCCCCAGTGCTTAGCGCAATGCTTGGTATAAAGAAAGTGCTTAACAAGTACTATTTTGATTATGATTATTATTACTACCCAACTGGGGAGCGAGTGGAGTGCTGGGAATGATGACCTTGCCCCGATCTAATCTCTTGGACAACCACAGGAATAATTAGACAACATTCCAGTTAAAATCACAGGCTTCGTGGCTGCCTGAAGGGCAACCAGCCGGCCAGAAAAAACGTGGGCAGTTTAGCTTCCTGTGGGCTCTTCTGGGCTAACTGTAGTTTATTTTAATGTCTGCCTCCCTATCTAGACTGTAAGCTCTCTGTGGGCAGTGGGCGTCTACCCACTCTGTTGTATCGCCCTCTCCCAAGCGCTCAGTGCAGTGCCCTGCACACATAGGAAGCCCTCAATAAATACCAACGACGGATTGACGTGGTAGGACATTTCTTCTCCCCGGGAGTAAACTGCCAGAGGAGCTTTTGTCTGCGATGAATGCTTTCAACCCAATTTGCTTGTTTCCACCCCAGTGCTTAGTACAGTGCCTGGCACATTGTAAGCGCTCAACAAACACCGCAGCTATTATTATTATTTCCTCGACGATGGCCTGTGGCTAAACAGACACGGTAAAATGAATCCTTTTTTGTCTATTTGTTTGTGTTTTAGGAAGGCGTCACAGTCCCCCATGAATTACGAAAACCCGCCACCCTACACGGGCCCCGGCCCAACCGCCCCGTATCCACCGTACACCCAGCAGCCGGCCGGACCCTCTGGTCCCCAGGCCTACCCCGGATACCCTCCTGGCCCTTATCCTCCTGGCAACCCGGGCTACCAAGGCTACCCACAATATGGCTGGCAGGGCGGACCACCTCCCGGACCGATGTACGCCGACGCTCCGAAAAGCACAGGTACGGTGAAGGCCACGGCCACCAAAGCGGAGCCTTTCTCCCTCGGCCACTCCTCGGGACGGTGGGCAGGGAGCGGTGGCCCTCACACTTGGGCGGGGAGGGGTTGGGGTGCCTGGATGTGGCGCAGGGCTGGCTTTTCCGGCCCCGGCATTCCCAGAAGTCCCGGTGCCATCGCTGGCCGATCCCACCTGGGCCTGCGGCTCCAAGCCTCCCATGCCGGAGGATGGCCAGGAACTTTCTGCTGGGTATCCCCAACCCCCCTCCCCTTCCCGGCAACGGGTCTTACCGCCATTCCGGTTTAGCCTTCCGGGGTGACATCCTGGTCACCACGTCGGAAGCAGGAAGGGAGGGTTTCACTCCAAGGTATTTTCCCAGCTGAATCAACTCACCGTTCAGGCACCAAGCGTGAATTTTGCGGTTTGATGGAGGATTTGTACGTGTGTTTGTTTTTTTTCCCCAAGTTCACGTTGGGGATCCATTTTATGACCTTGTCATGGGCTGCAAGGGACTCTCGTGGCCCCCATGGCACCCCTTCCATGGTCAGTTTTTGGTCTCGTGCATCCCCCTGGACTCTGACCCTTGGCAACACTGATTTCTCAGCTGATGACGAGGCAGAAGACCCAGAGTCTGGTGTTGCAGGATCTTGTTTTTTGGAAAATGGGACAAACCAGGAAGTCCCTTGCTTCCCCCCTGGGTAGGCCCAAAGTTGCCCTATTTGTAGCCCTGCTGGTACTCTGATTTCCCAAATTATCTTTATCATCATCCACATTTATATCTTATATGGCAGAGCTGTTTTAAGTTGCTTGGGGGCATATAAAAGTCAAAGACACAGTTCCAAATCTCGAGGAGCTTACAATTTTGACATAACTCTTGGAATTTAAAAGGCAAGGAGTACCCTTGATTTTGTATGTATGTGTGTGTGTGTGAGTGTGTGGGGGCACTGCAGGTATAATTTTGTTGACTTTTTCACATGATTTTCTCCCATTGGAATGTAAGCTCCTTGAAGGCAGAGAAAGTGTCCCTTCTTCATTCTTGTACTTCCCATGGGCCTAGTGCATTGCACCACACCAAATGGACGCCCAGTAAATACTGTTACCGTTCAAACCCAGCTATTCTCAAATCTCCTAGTGGGTGAGGTGTAGAGCACCTCAGAACTCCTTAACCATTTAAAAAAAAAATATCTTTTAAGGACTTACTAGTTGCAGACAGAAATCAATCAGATTGGAAAAAGACCCTGTCCCACACGGGGCTCACAATCCAAGAGGGAGGGAGAGGAGGTTTCGTCTCTCCATTTTACAGTTGAAGAAACTGAGGCCCAGAGAGGTTAAGTGACTTGCTTAAGGTTACTCAGCAGCCCCGAGGCGGAATTAGGACTCAAATCCAGATCTCCCGACTCCTAGTCCTGTGTTCTTTCTGCTAGGCCACACTGCCTTCCATTTTTTTGCTTTAAAAGAAGCAGCATGGCATAGAGGAAAGAGTGTGAGCTTAGGAGTCAGAGGATGTGGGTTCTAATCCTGCTCTGCCACTTGTCTGCTGTGTGACCTTGGGCAAGCCACATAACTTCTCTGTGTCTGTTACCTCATCTACAAAATGGGGATTAATACTGAGCCCCGCAAGGGGCAACCTCATTACCTTGTATTTACCCCAGTGCTTAGGACAGTGCTTGGCACACAGTAAACACTTAACAAATACCATAATAATTACTTTTACTATTATTCTGTTCTTTATGGGGGTTTAGTATCTTCAGTCAGTCATATTTATTGAGCACTTACTGTGCAAAGCATTGTATTAAATGCTTGGAAAAGTACAATATATCAATAAATCAGAAACACTCACTGCCCACATACCATGTGATTTCTGGAGAATTCTTGTGTCTCTGAGCTCTGTCTGAATAAAGCTGACCTTCTGCTGCCTCTTTGCATCAGTTTCTAAACTTCGGGCAGCACTAAGTAGTAGCAAGAATCATTGTTCAGAAAGTTAAGCCCCAGTGTTCCAGGATTTTAGAATTCCTCCATAATATTCCCCACTCTAGCCTGAAAGCTCATTGTGGGCAGGGAACAGCATTGGCAGATTTGTTGCATTGTACTCTCCCAAGCACTTGGCACAGTGCTCTGCCCACAGCAAGAGCTCAACTACCACTAATTGGTTCATTCATTCATTCATTCAATCGTATTTATTGAGCGCTTACTGTGTGCAGAGCACTGTACTAAGCGCTTGGGAAGTACAAGTTGGCGACATGTTGGTTGATAACAGGTGTTGGACTAATGCCCAGAGACTCCAAGTAAGAATTAAGGGGGAAGCAGCGTGGCTCAGTGGAAAGAGCATGGGCTTTGGAGTCAGAGGCCATGGGTTCAAATCCTGGCTCTGCCACTTGTCAGCTGTGTGACTTTAGGCAAGTCACTTCACTTCTCTGGGCCTCAGTTCCCTCATCTGTAAAATGGGGATGAAGACTGTGAGCCCCTCCTGGGACAACCTGATTACCTTGTATCTACCCCAGCGCTTAGAACAGTGCTTTGCACATATTAAGCGCTTAACAAATACCAACATTATTAATTAAATGGGGCCCCTTAAAGAGACTTCCCACCCCAAACACGAAATATATTTGAGAAGTCTGTCAAGTACCGGGAACTGGTTGGTTGCTCTAGTGGTTTTGCAGGTTGATTTTGCAAGCTCTAAACCCCCGGCAGGAACTGCTGTCAGGTATAATCAAATATTCCCCAATTTGGGGCTCAGCTTGTGTAATTTTTTCTTCAGTCACTAACAAGCCTCGTGGTGATACGACCCATGTTTCCCATACCACCAAGAAGGCATTCTTGGGCCGGAGAAGGGGAGTGGTTTTATTTTTATTTTTTTTAATGTATTTTTTAAGCACTCACTATGCCAGTGCCAGGCACTGTAGTAAATGCTGGGGTAGATCCAAGCTAATCAAGTTGGACACAGTCCCTGTCCCACATGGGGCTCACAGTCTTAATCCCCATTTTGTAGATAAGGTAACTGAGGCACAGGGAAGTGAAGTGACTAGCCCCAGGCCCCACAGCAGGCAAGTGGCAGAGCCTTCAGGTCCTTCTGACTCCCGGTCCCCTGCTTACTCAACTAGGCCATGCTGCTTCTCTGTGATTCATTCATCCAGTCATATTTTTGAGCACTTACTGTATGCAGAGCACTGTACTAAGCACTTGGGAGAGTACAATACAGCAATAAACAGTAAAATTCATTCATTCATTCAATCGTTTTTATTGAGCGCTTACTGTGTGCAGAGTACTGTACTAAGCGCTTGGGAAGTCCAAGTTGGCAACATCTAGAGACGGTCCCTACCCAACAGTGGGCTCACAGTCTAGAAGGGGGAGACAGACAACAAAACAAAGCATATTAACAAAATAAAATAAATAGAATAAATATGTACAACTAAAATAGAGTAATAAATCCTTACAAACATATATACATATATACAGGTGCTGTGGGGAGGGGAAGGAGGTAAGGCCCCCGCATGGGGCATGGGGGATGGGGAGAGGAAGGAGGGGGCTCTGTCAGCTGTGTGACTTTGGGCAAGTCACTTCACTTCTCTGTGCCTCAGTTCCCTGCCCTCAATGGGCTTACAGCCTAGAATGGGGAAGACAGACATCTATACGAATATGATAGTCATCATCATCATCATCATCAATCGTATTTATTGAGCGCTTACTGTGTGCAGAGCACTGTACTAAGCGCTTGGGAAGTACAAGTTGGCAACATATAGAGACAGTCCCTACCCAACAGTGGGCTCACAGTCTAAAAGGGGGAGACAGAGAACAAAACCAAACATACCAACAAAATAAAATAAATAGAATAGATATGTACAAGCAAAATAAATAAATAAATAAATAAATAAATATGTACAAACATATATACATATATACAGGTGCTGTGGGGAAGGGAAGGAGGCAAGATGGTGGGGATGGAGAGGGGGACGAAGGGGAGAGGAAGGAAGGGGCTCAGTCTGGGAAGGCCTCCTGGAGGAGGTGAGCTCTCAGTAGGGCCTTGAAGGGAGGAAGAGAGCTAGCTTGGCGGATGGGCAGAGGGAGGGCATTCCAGGCCCGGGGGATGACGTGGGCCGGGGGTCGATGGCGGGACAGGCGAGAACGAGGTACGGTGAGGAGATTAGCGGCAGAGGAGCGGAGGGTGCGGGCTGGGCAGTAGAAGGAGAGAAGGGAGGTGAGGTAGGAGGGGGCCAGGGGATGGACAGCCTTGAAGCCCAGGGTGAGGAGTTTCTGCCTGGCACCCTCTCTTGGCCAGAATCCTGCTGGAGGGAGCAAACCTCTGAGTTGACCCTGCAGTTGCCCAGAGAAGCCCTATCAGGGCCTCCACTATCACCCGTCTATCAGGCTAGGAAGCTGGAGGACCATCTTAGAGTTCTTGTCACCCAGAGACCCAGGGGACCCACATTACCGAGTCCCCCTCAGCTGGAGGGAGGCCCCTAAAAGCCTCCGGCCTTTTCACAAACCATTCCCCCAAACCCTTATTCACGGCGGCCAACCCTCAGAACAACACACAATTTGGACCCATCTGACCGGTTTCCTATGGTGAAATCCGATACAGGCTTTCCAGACTTGTAACTGTACCATTTTCAATAGATCTGCTGTTTGCACTGTTGATGTGCAGTTGCTGTCAAGCCTGCAGTGATTTGTTCTTCGTATTTTCAGAGGGGTTTTCTCCCTCTCTCCATTGCTACCAGAAGACGCTTTATAGAATTTTTTTTCCTCTCCCACTCCTGGCCTTAATGCTAGTTGCGTTATTTAAGTATGGATGTCAGCCTTTGAAAACCATGGTTTTCATCAGGCTCCTCTAACGGTTTTGGTGGGTTTTTGTTGTTGTTTTTAGGGTTGGTGTTTTTTTTGGTGGGGGGTGGGCATTGTTTTTGTTTTTTTAAATGAACACTTCATTTGTGGGGTTTGAGTTCTGGTCAGTGACCTGTCCCTGATGCTTTTTATTCAGTTGTATTTATTGAGCACTTACTGAACTGAACTAAGTGCTTGGGAGAGTACAACAGAACAATAAACAGCCACATTCCCTGCCCACAGTGAGCTTACGGTTTCCAAAGGGAGTGATGATGGTTTCCAAAGGGAGTGATGATGTGTCGTTTAGTTTAGAAGTCTCTCTGGGAGGATTACTCTGCCTCTCAGCAGTGCACTCTCCTGAGTTCTTCCCTCTCCAGGACCCTACCTGAGAGATCAGTAATATAGCACTGAGAAGCAGCATGGCCTAGTGGAAAAATCAGGGACCCGGGAATCAGAAGTCCTGGGTTCTAATCCCAGCTCTCTCGCTTGCCTGCTGAGTGACCTTAGGCAATCATATTTCAGTCGGTCAATTGTATTTATTGAGCACTTACTGTGTGCAAAGCACAATATTAAGCGCTAGGGAGAATACAGTATAACAGACACATTCGGTGCCCATAACGAGGTTACAGTCTCAAGGGATTTAGGCAAGTCACTTCACTCCTCTGTGCCTCAGTTTCCCTCAACTGTAAAATAGGGATCCACTACCTTTTCTCCCTCCTACTTAAATTGCGAGCCCATGTGGGACAGGGACTGTGTCTGACCTGATTATCTACCCTAATGCTTAGCACAAAGTAAGTGCTTAACAAATGCCACAAGTATTATAGCACTGAATTAGCTATGTCATCTGGGCTCTTAAGACCCAAAGAGGGTGGCCCCCCAAGCTTTGGACTTCTAAGAGCAAATCACAGTTCCCAACTTTCCCATCTCCTCGAGATGCAGAACTGAGGATGGAGATTCTTTTCTCCCGAGGGGAATTTGTGAATCAGTGCCTGGGCGGAAACTGAATCCAAACCTTTTAGCGGGCTGAGAACTGTCTCTCTGTGTCTCTCTGTGTATTTCTGTGTCTCTTTGTGTCTGCCTATGTCCATCTCTCTTTGTGCCTCTGTTTGTCTCCTTCACCGGACACATACATATTGTCTTCATCTGGATCAGAGCAGAAAGACATGTCCCGCAGCATGGCCTAATGGAAAGAGCTCCGGCTGGGAGTCGAGGACCTGGGTTCCAATTCCGGCTCTGCCACTTGTCTGCAAATCATTTTACTTCTCTGGGCCTCAGTTGCCTCATCTGTAAAATGGGGATTCAGCGAACCCCAGATGGGATGTGGACTGTGTTTGTCCCTACCCCAGTGCTTAGTCCAGTGCCTGGTACATAGTAAGCACTTAACAAATGCTATAAAAAAAATATACAAGACAATCAGGTCCCACGTGGGGCCTCACAGCCTGCGTAGGTTGGGAGAGCAAGAACTGAATCCCCATTTTGCATACGAGGGAACTGAGGCACAGGTAATTGAAGTGGCGTGCCCCAAGTAACACGGCAGACAAATGGCAGAACATGGTTTAGAACCCAGGCCTTCTGACTCCCAGGCTGTTTCACTAGGCCACGCTGTCTCATCTCCACTGTAACCCAGATGAAGCTGTGGCTATTCAGGAAGATCCCCAAAATGGTCTTACAGATTTCTATCTGGGGGAAGGAGGTTCTATGCAGCCAATTTAGGAATGTGGGTTTTGTTTTTTGGGCTTTTTTTATATGGTGCTTGTTAAGCATTTACTATATGCCAAGCACTGTACTACACCCTGGGGTAGATACAAGATAAGTCAGGTTGGACACAGTCCCCATTCCACCTGGGGTTCACAGCCTAATTAGGAGGGAGGATGATTTAATCCCCATTTTCCAGATGAGGGGATGGAGGCACAGAGAATAAATAATAATAATAATAATGATGTTGGCATTTGTTAAGCGCTTACTCTGTGCAAAGCACTGTTCTAAGCGCTGGGGGGGATACATGGTGATCAGGTTGTCCCACGTGGGGCTCACAGTCTTAATCCCCATTTTGCAGATGAGGTAACTGAGGCTCAGAGAAGTTAAGTGACTTGCCCAAGGTCACACAGCAGACAAGTGGCAGAGCCGGGATTCGAAACCATGCCCTCTGACTCCAAAGCCCATGCTTTTTCCACCGAGCCACGCTGCTTTTGATTTTGTTTCCCCAGTTCCAATTCTGATCGACACTTCAGCCGCCTCATGCACCTGTGCCCATTCTCAGCCCTTGGGTGTTGGTGTATGTTCGATGTTTGTACGTCGATCTCCTCCCGCCTGGAGTGGAAGCTCCCGGTGGACAGGGACAGGTGGACTTACTTGTCTTGCATTTCTGTTGTACTTCCCATGTGCTCAGTGCAGTGCATTCAGTAGCTGCTCAGTAAATAACATCGCTACTCCAAGGAATAGAAAGTTTATTCATCCTGCCTACCTGCGGAGCTGCAGCTGGGTCATCTCTGTTCCTGATGTGGATAGCGGAGAGTCCGAGATGGCCCGTTTGGCACCAAATCCACCGAGGAACTCCTAGATTTTGCAGTGTCCGAGATGCTCTGTTTGGCGCTGTATCGCCGTCTATAAATAAATGAGGTTTTTTTTGTAGTTGCCCCCGATTTTCAGCCTGGTTCCCTAAATAGGACCACGTGTACGGGAGCCAATTCCCATGGAAAAAGTGCCGTGGGCAGTTGGAGGGCGCAAAAGCGGGTACAGGCACACGCAGCAGAGAAGACCCCAGGGTCCAGGGACTCCTTCCAGAGGACCGGGACCCCCTCCCCAGAAAACAGCAGGCACATCTTGTTGATCCTCTGGTAGGAAATATGAGGCGGAATGGGGCCAAGGGAATTCGAGTCGATGACGGATGGGGCGTCTCGAGAGCGATTCCCTCCGTCAGAGGCGGTATTAGTATACCGGGTGAACTTAGCCTCGTCCCCCTCGCTGCTTTCAACTGAGAAACTACCATTTGCAGAGCACTGTCTCTGGGCACTTAGGAGAAGTACGGTAGAAGTCGAGAATGCGATTTCTGCCCTCGAGGACTTAGTGTGGTGGGGGGATAGGGGACAGGCAGGCATCAGTGGACAAAAGGCAATAGATAAGAGTGGGAGAGTAGAAAGAGCGGGAAGCAAAATGGCCTAGTGGAAAGAGAGGCCTGGGAATCGAAGGATATGGGTTCTAATCCCAGCTCCGCCACTTGCCTGCTGTGTGACCTTGGGTGAATCACTTCACTTCTCTGGGCCTCCGTTTCCTCCTGCGGAAAATGGGGATTCGATACCTGTTCTTCCTTCCCTTTAGACTGGGAGCCTCATGTGGGACAGAAACTGTGGCCTACCTGGTTTTCTTGTATCTACCCACGGCACTTAGTACAGTGCTTGCCATATAGTAAGAACTTACCATCATTATTACCATAGTCTAGAACACTGGTGGCTCTATCACTCAGTAAGACATAGAGAAGCAAAGGAGTGCTCAAGAGTACTGAAGTGGGAAAGGGGATGGCATGAGCAGGAAGGTAGGGGACCAATCCGGGAAGACTTCCTGGCTTTTTAGGATTTGAAGGAGGGGAGGCTGCATTATTTTAATATTTGTCCCCCCCATAAGGCTGAAATAATAATAGTAATGATGGTATTTGTTAAGCGCTTACTTTGTGCCAGGCACTGTACTGAGTGCTGTAAACACCCTGAGGGCGGGGAACACATCTACCATTGGACTCTCCTAAGTCTTTAGTACAATGCTTACTTTGTGCCAGGCACTGTATTGAGTGCTGTAAACACCCTGAGGGCGGGGAACACATCTACCATTGGACTCTCCTAAGTCTTTAGTACAGTGCTTTGCACACAGGGTTCAATAAATACCATTTATTGATTGATGACCACTTTCTAGCATGCTCTCTTTCTCGGGCCACAGACAGATATGGCAGTCACCCACTAATCAATCAATCAATCGTATTTATTGAGCGCTTACTGTATGCAGAGCACTGTACTAAGCGCTTGGGAAGTACAAGTTGGCAACCACCAGTAGTCCAAGGAACGGCCCACTGGCCATATGGCTCTGGCTGTCCTGGAGGAGTTTTGCATGGGGATGGAGAAGCCTGGCCTAGTGGCCAGGTCCTGGGAGCCAAAGGGCTTGCCACTTGCCAGCTATGTGACCGTGGACAAGTCATTTAACTTTTTTGTGGCTCAGTTTCCTCAACTGCAAAATGGGGATTTAGTACCCGTCCTCCCTCCTACTTGAACGTGAGTCCCATGTGGTCCCATGTGATCAGTCAATCAGAAAGAGAAGGCAAAAAGAACACGCTAATGTTCTTTAAGGGGCAATCACTGCAGTGGCAAGAGTGGGTAAGATGACCCCAAGAGGGAGTTTTTGCATCCTGAATTCTTTCCAACTTGTACTTCCCAAGCGCTTAGTACAGTGCTCTGCACACAGTAAGCACTCAATAAATGTGATTGATTGATTGACAGGGATTCTGTCCACCCTGATTAACTTTTATGTACCCCAGTACTCAGTACTGTTTTTGACACATAGTAAGGGCTTAACAAATAGTATTTTTTTTTTTTTAAAAAAAGGAGTCAATAACTTTGGAAGTGTCAGCTGGGAGAGAAGCAGCCAGTCCCAGGCCAAGTGAGCAGGGCCGAGCCAGAGGTACACAAAGCAGGGAAGACAGAGGCTGGGATTCCCAGAATGGGAACAAAACCGTGATTTCATAAGGCCACGTGGACCGGCCCTCTCCCACCCTGGGCGAACTCTGGGTGACTTGGGCATGGGGGAAGGGTGGGTTCCCTCCAAAAGACCGGGCAGCCTGACTCTTCATTGAAGACGAAAGAACGGGTGGGATTGGTGGCGTCAGGGCACGTGCCGCCCCTCCAAACGCTGTGCCACGTCCGGCTCTGCCCTGGATCTGTCAGCGGGCTGTCTGCCAGATCATTCCCAGTCATTTGTGCTGGGCCCCAGAAGGGCCTTCTGCCTCTCAGACCAATGAAAGCGGGGCTGCCCGGTCCTCGGGGAGAGCTTGGGGCTGGGTTTCTCAGCAGGGCCCTGGGGGCAGAGTGCCAGAAGTGCCAGCATTTCAATGTGGGGGGGCGAAAAGGGGACAGGAGTTGTGGGGGGTGGAGGGGGAGGTGGGTTGAATTGCATCTGGCAGATGTCCACTTGAGTTGGGAGCTTCAGTATTGGGAAGAAAGGGCAAAAGAAGCAAAGTCTAAAGGAAGCTGAAGGGATGGGCAGCGCTGGAGAGAGGCCAAAGTGGTCAGCTGCATTTTCAGCAGCTTCTGAGCCAAAACGTGCAGAAAAAAGCAGTTAATGCTGCTGCCCCTTATCCATCTGTCCATCGTCCCCCACCCCGTTTGCCCCACCCAAGGACAGCCATTTGGAGCAGATTGAGATGATGCTGCTGTCTAGATGAGGTGGATAGCCCAGCTCTGACAGTGCCCGGCCGTAGCGGAGGGGGGCCAGAAGCCGGGTGCGGGTACAGGTTTCTGCCTCATTGTGGGGAGCCTGCATGTGACCCCAACTAATGCCAAAGGGGTGTTTGGGCACCGAGGACATCGGCGGGGCCAGAGAGCTTCTAGCAGATAGCCAAGCAGGGGATGTGAAAGGTCTCTCTTCCGACCCCCAAGACTTCCCCCAAATCCCCTCCCAAACCTTTGGCTCTTTTGGTGGCCAGTTGTCCGGTAGCCACCTCACCCAGTTTGGGCACTCATTTGTGAAGAGTCGGTGTGCATGTAGAGGTCCCCCTCTGGGGACTCTAGTCCCCAGAGTAAACTGGAGCTAGGCATTTCTCCTAGGTTCAGCTCAAAAGTAAAGGAAACACAACTTCAGCTGGCACGGTCAAGCAGAGGGGAGGGGAGCGCTCTCAGACGAAGCTCTGAGGCAAGCTAAAACTATCAACAAGTTTCGAGGGGCTTCAGGTAGACCCAGGGATAAGTGGTCCGTGCTGGGTCACTGGGGGAGAATCGGGGATAGAGAGGGGAGAATCAGAGGTGTCGGATGGTCCATCCCAAAGCGGTGGTGTCAGGGAGGACAGTGTAAGTACATGGTTCCTTCAAGCCCCCTGGATCTTTTGTCCCAGTCTGGACGGGCTGAGCCAGGGATGCTTGGGCCTCGTGCTGGCACTGCAGGCTTTCACATAGAAACCGCTGCTCGCCCAGCAGGCTGGTATGGTGGGGGTGGCAGCGAAGTGCGGAATTCAGAAAGGTCTGCCTTTTGAAGAGCTCAGGACTTGGGCAGGGTGGTTAACCTCAAAGGAAACGACCGAAAACCCAATAGCCTCTTTACTCCAGAATAACTTCCCTCTGGCCTGGCAGACATCTGGCCTAGCAGCCAGACCCGGCGGGGGAGGGCACAGGGAGGAACCCACCGTGTTCTTACAGATAGGCAGTCCACCTCCCGCCCTAATTGATGTGTTTCTGCATGCGTCGGTGGTACTGAAGTGAGGTCAGCATCGGGCCTGGCCTCAGTTTGGCCCGGCCTTCATGGCTGGGGCGGGGGAGGAGGGGTTAATGGTAGCACTGCCAAGGCTGGGGCCTGGGGGAACAGCAGGCAATCCCTGAGTGATTCCCAGCATGTATCCCAAAACTGCTCGAGGAAGCAGCAAGGCCTAGTGGAAAGAGCCCAAACCTGGATTCTAAACCTGCCTCCGCCAGTTGCCGCCCATGTGACCCCGGGGAAGTTGCTTAACTCATCTGTGCCTCAGTTTTCTTATCTGTGAAATGGTAATTAAATCCTTCTTCCTCCTACTTAGAGGTGTGAGCCCACAGGACTGGGACTGGGTCCAACCTGATTATCTTGTATCTATCCCAGTGCATAGTAACCATTTTAACAAGTATCATAATTATGTGCTGCCGACTTGTACTTCCCAAGCGCTTAGTACAGTGCTCTGCACACAGTAAGCGCTCAATAAATATGATTGATTGATTGATAATTAATGACCCGACACAGATCAGCTGGACCCCAGGCACCAGAATGTTGGACCCCCAACCCCCGAATTTGTGGTTTGGGGCCTGAAAGTTTTCCCCAGCTGATCCATTGGTTTCTACCTTCTCCAGTTAACCCAGCACAGGAGGAGCAGCCATTTTGACATTTATTGAGCACCTGGCCCTGTACTGAGTGTTTAGGAAAGTCTAGCATTACAGCAGTGAGAGAGCCCTCAAGAAGTTTACAATCTAATGGTTCTAATGGAACTGCCTGATGCCTTGAAGTGATTTCCCCGCTCCCCAGAAGGAGAGGCTGAAAAAGTGGCCAACAGGGACTGTCCTAGTTTGAGAACATTTCTTCTCTTCCCCACACCCACGCCACCCCACCCCCGACGCCCCATGAGGGGCCGAAATTGGGAACTCGGCCTCATCGGTGAGTTGTGGATTATGCCTTCCCCCACCCTGCTCCATCCCAGAGATAATATGAACACCAAGTATGCCGGGTAATGTGAGCGTTTAGGGAAAACTCGCTCCAAATTTGAGAGCTGTTGGAAAACAGTCGATCGATCAGTGGTATTTATCGAACCCTTACCGTATGCAGAGCACTGAACTAAATGCTTGGGAGAGTACAATACAAGAGTCATTAGGGGCAGTCCCTCAAGGAGCTTACAGTTTACTATGGGTAGAGCAGTGTCATGAGTGGTTGGGAGGGTACAATGCAATAATAATAATGATGGTATTTGTTAAACACTTACTGTTCTAAGCGCTGGGGTAGATACAAAGTAAACAGGTTGTCCCACGTGGGGCTCAGTCTTAATCCCCATTTTACAGTTGAGGTAACTGAGGCATAGGGAAGTTAAGTGATTTGCCCAGGATCACACTGCAGACAAGTGGCAGAGCCAAGATTAGAACCCGTGACCAGAGCTAGTGCTTGGCAGCCGATGTCTCCCATTCTCCCCGACCCTGGCCCTGGTGGTTACATGGTGTCCCATTGAGCTGCCTTCCACCAGCTTGTTATCCATTTCCAGGTTTTTGCCTCTTGGCCACCTCCTCCTCCTCCTCCCCCCACCTTTCTTCCTTCTTCCAGGCTGTTGGCTGACCAGTAATCTTTTTGGCAAAACCAGGACAAAGTGCAAGCATGGAGACCTGCCTTCGTACTACCAGGTTTTTGCTGGGTTACCGCAGTAGAGGACAACACAGCACAGCTCCTGTATAAACTGCTGAAACGTGCCCCACCTCCCCCCCACCCAACCTCACCTCTGCTTTCCCTCTTCTGTTTTGGGCGTTTTCTTCCCATGCCCCAACTGCTCTCTTGGCTAGATCGTAAATCCCTTGAGGGCAGGAATGGTGTCTGCTGGCTGGGTGCTTTGCCCACGGTGGGTGTTCAGTACTGATTGATTAGTTGGATGTGGAAGCTGGGGGATCTGAGAGCTTTGTCACCCAGAGTTTAGGATGAGGCGGCTCCCCAGTCTACCCACCTTGGTTGATCAGAAAGCCCTTTGCAGTCTTCTCTTCGTTTTGGAGGGTGGAGGATATTTAGTAGAGATGGGCACCACCATCTCTGGGGACCCTGATCCTCCTGAACCAACCCCGCTCGGGGCTCAACCGCCGAGAGGACCGAGCCATAGGGAATTTTGCCAGGTAGAGGAGTGTGGCCTAGTGGATAGAGTCCGGGCCTGGGTGTCAGAAGGCCCTGAGTTCTAATCCCAGCTCCGCCACTTGTCTGCTGTGTGACCTTGGGCAAGTGGCTTCACCTGTGTGCCTCAGTTCCGTCATCTGTCAAATGGGAATGAAGACTGTGAGCCCCATGTGGGTCAGGGACTGTGTCCAACCTGATCAACTTGTATCTACCCCAGTGCCTGGCACATAGTAAGTGCTTCACAAATACCATTTTTTAAAAAAGACAGGAAAACTTTCCAGTTGTCAGGGGCCGTCGTGCACACCCTCGGGCTTCATCAGGGGAAATGGCAGGAAAACCTTCCCTTGTTCCTTCCCAAGGTGGCCCTGAGGAGATGTTGAATTCTCAGGCTTAGAACAGGGGCAGCCCAAGTTGCTGGTACCAGTGGGATTGCCACCTCAGGGGCTCACGTTCAGGCCCAAACGCCTAGTACAGTGCTCTGCACCCCGTAAGCACTCAATAAATACTTTTGAATGAATGAACGAATAGATCAGCTCTCCAGCAGGGAGGGTGCTACCACAGGAGCAGCTGGCTGGTTTTTAGCCATGTCTAGGGGAGGAATTCCAGGCCCAGCCCGGCTTGGCCTTCCAGAGAGGGAGAGAACAGAATGAAACCAGACCTCCCGGCAGTTTGCCCCAAATCAATTCACATTTCCTTACGATGGGGGCTGCTGCTGGGGCAGAGGGGTGCCCCTGGCTCAACAGAACTGGGAGAAAGAGCGATTCTGCACTCAGGTTGACCTTTGACCCACCCTGAAACAATAGGCAGAGATTGTGCATTTGGAAACAAACCCGTGGGGCAAAAGTCCATCCCGACATAGTTTCCCCTCAGGGACATTCAGAATGCACCCATGTGGCTGCAACTCTCCTGCAACCAGTCAGATCAATTAGTGCTAGCTGTTGACTGCTTTCTTTGTGCAGAGCTCTTTAATAATACTACTGATGATAAGGATAATAATATTAATAATACGGGTACTTGTTAAGTGCTTAACTATGCCTTCCCAGACTGAGCCCCTTCCTTCCTCTCCCCCTCATCCCCCTCTCCATCCCCCCCATCTTACCTCCTTCCCTTCCCCACAGCACCTGCATATATGCATATATGGTTGTACATATTTATTACTCTATTTATTTTACTTGTACATATCTATCCTGTTTATTTTATTTTGTTAGTATGTTTGGTTTTGTTCTCTGTCTCCCCCTTTTAGACTGTGAGCCCACTGTTGGGTAGGGACTGTCTCTGTTGCCAATTTGTACTTCCCAAGCGCTTAGTACAGTGCTCTGCACATAGTAAGCGCTCAATAAATACGATTGATGATGATGATGTACTAAGCACTGGGTTAATACAAGATAATTGGATTAGACACAGTCCCTGTCCCAAATGGGGCTCACAGTCGAGGGAGCGATAATAGGGATTCAATCCCCATTTTACAGATAGGGAAATCAATCAATCAGTCGTATTTATTTATTACTCTATTTATTTATTTATTTATTTATTTATTTATTTTACTTGTACATTTCTATCCTACTTATTTTATTTTGTTGGTATGTTTGGTTCTGTTCTCTGTCTCCCCCTTTTAGACTGTGAGCCCACTATTGGGTAGGGACTGTCTCTATGTGATGCAAATTTGTACTTCCCAAGCGCTTAGTACAGTGCTCTGCACATAGTAAGCGCTCAATAAATACGATTGATTGATTGATTGATTGAGCGCTTACTGTGTGCAGAGCACTGTACTAAATTCTTAGCACTGTACTAAACAGGCTAAACTAAACTAGGGAAACAGGCCCAGAGAAGTGAAGTGACTTGCCCAGGATCACACAGCAGGCAAGTCACACACACACACAGCAGGGATTAGAACCCAGGTCCTCTGAAACCCAGGCCTAGATCAGTAACTGCTTGGGTGAGTAAAATACAATCGCGTTGGTAGACACAATCCCTGCCCACAAGGACATGAAAAAAAGATTAGGGAGAGGGGAAATATTAAGGTGTACGGGTATAGACATAAATGGGGCAGGGCTGGGATATCATCAGAGTATTAAAGAGGAACACAGTCATTTGCAGAGGGGTGGGTGGATAGGGGAAATTTGGGTTTTGATTCAATCAATCAACCGTATTTATTGAGCGCTTACTGTGTGCAGAGCACTGTACTAAGCGCTTGGGAAGTACAAGTTGGCAACATATGAAGACAGCCCCTACCCAACAGTGGGCTCACAGTCTTGAAGGTGGGAAGAGTCCTGGTATATCATCATCATCAATCGTATTTATTGAGCGCTTACTATGTGCAGAGCACTGTACTAAGCGCTTGGGAAGTACAAATTGGCAACATATAGAGACAGTCCCTACCCAACAGTGGGCTCACAGTCTAAAAGGGGGATATGGCACCGAGGAATTTGTAGGCATTAGCATTTGTAGGCTTAGAGAAGCAGCGTGGCTCAGTGGGAAAAGCCCGGGCTTTGGAGTCAGAGGTCATGGGTTCAAATCCCGGCTCCACCACTTGTCAACTGTGTGACTTTGGGCAAGTCACTTAACTTCTCCGGGCCTCAGTTTCCTCATCTGTAAACTGGGGATGAAGACTGGGAGCCCCACGTGGGACAACCTGATCACCTTGTAAATTTCCCAGGGCTTAGAACAGTGCTCTGCACACAATAAGTGCTTAATAAATGCCATTATTATTATTATTATTATCATTAGCGAGGGAAGAGCTGAAGTGGGGTTTTTTTTTTTTGCATAAAACTACCCTAATAGAGTTAATCTGTAACCGAAACTAGGTCCCACAGCGAGATAAAAGCAGCACTGACCTAAAATACAGATAGAGCAAGCCAGAGAGAGCCCTTTTGTTCCGGCTGGGGGTGGGCACTGTTTGAACTGGGCTCTACCGCCTGGTCCTCTGTGCCAGCCAGGCACCTCCCCAGATAGAAAGCTGCCAGAGCAGGCCCAAGTCACCCCACCAAAGCAGCAGGGGCAGAAAGCAAACAGATGCTTGGCATTCCCCATCAACAGTTCTTGCTTCTTGAAGGACCGGATCAGCCTCTTCCCTCGCTTGATCCTCAGTTCTGGTCCGTAATAATGGTGCTGTTTGTTATGCGCTTAGTACATTCCAAGCACTGTGCTGAGCCAGTGGGTAGATAGATCAGACCCAGTTCCCATTCCACAGCCCGAGGAGGGAGGAAAGGAAATGAACCTGCGTTTTTAAGAATGAGGAAACTGAAGCCCAGTGAAATCAAGCGACTTGCCCAAGGTCACGCAACAGGCAAGAGGGCTTTAAAGTCTAGCTCTTTCAAGATATTTGGTAAGTGCTTATTAGGTGCCAGACACTGTTCTAAGCACTGGGGTAGATACAAGGTAATCAGGGTGGATACAGTCCATGTTCCACATGGGGCTCACAGTCTTAACTCCCATTTTTACAGATAAGTTAGCGGGCACAGAGAAGTCTCGTCACTCGCTCAAGGTAACACAGCAGACACGTGGTGAAGCCAGGTTCCGAACCCAGGTCTTCTGTCTCCCAATCCTGGGTTCTTCCCGTTAGACCAGACTGCTTCTCTGTGGCTGAAAAGGTTTTGCGTGGTAACTGCTCTGCTTTTGGGCATTATTTGATATCCTGGTCTGTAGGGTGACCTCCCCAGCCACCTCCCGTCTTCTCATCTTCTTCTGCCCCGATGTGGAGGGTTGTGAGGAGGAGGAGGATTGGGAGTGTGGATTATATATTCTGTGTCTTTGAAAATAAGATGGAAAAAGCTGTTTTCCAGGTAGTTGATCTACTGGGAAGCGCTGGGAGCCGGGAGTCCCAGGTCTGCCACTGGCCAGCTGTGTGATCTTGGATAAGTGACTTAACCTCTCTGGGCCAATTTCCTCCTCTGTAAAATGGGGATAAAAATACCAGCTCTCTGTGCCTCTTTTATTGTGAGTCCTGTGTGGGACGGGGTCTGTGCCCAACTGACGACCTTTTATGTGCCCCAGTGCCCAGCAAAGTGGGGGATACCTAGAAAACAATTCAAATGCCATTTGAAAGACCAAGAAAAAGGAAAGTGGAGCGGTGGGCCCTGATGGGTTACACTCTCTTGTGTCTACACTACCCATAGTCAGAGTCTGGAGGGAGAAAGGAATGGTGGTAATAATAATAATAATGATGGTATTTGTTAAGCACTTACTACGTGCCAGGCATTGTAGTAAGTACGGGGGTGTATGCTAGCAAATCAAGTTGGACACAGTCCCTGTCGCACGTGGGGCTCACAGTCTCAATCCCCATTTTACAGATGAGGGAAGTGAGGCACAGAGAAGTGAAGTCACTTGCCCAAGGTCACAGAGCAGTTGAGTGGCAGAGGCTGGATTAGAACCCATGACCTTGTACTTGTACATATGTATTTACTTGTACATATCTATTCTATTTATTTTGTTAGTATGTTTGGTTTTGTTCTCTGTCTCCCCCTTCTAGACTGTGAGCCCGCTGTTGGGTAGGGCCTGTCTCTATGTGTTGCCGACTTGTACTTCCCAAGCGCTTAGTGCAGTGTTCTGCACACAGTAAGCGCTCAATAAATACGATTGATTGATTGATTGATTGATTGACCTGATTCCCAGGCCCGTGAGATTTAGTGTCCCCTGCTCTCCTTAACCCTTTTCCTGCTCCACCTCATGCCCAGTCATGCAAAGCACAGACAAGGTGACGACCTTCAGGACTTACCTTTGGCCGACTCTTGGCCCCCAAACCCAGGGGAGTCCAGTCTGGAACGGGCAGAGCGGCGGTCTGGGCCGCAGGCTCTCGAGGGAGGAGAGGATGGGAGGCTGCAGAGGCGGGGACTCAATCAATCAATCGTATTTATTGAGCGCTTACTGTGTGCAGAGCACTGTACTAAGCGCTTGGGAAGTACAAGTTGGCAACATATAGAGACAGTCCCTACCCAACAGTGGGCCATATGGGGCCCAGTGGCCCCGGGCAGGGGGTGAGGAGAGGGAGAGTCAGTCTGTCAGTCGGATTTATTGAGTGTTGACTGTGTGCGTGGCATTGTACTAAGAGCTTGGGGGAGGACAACAGAACAGACGCATTCCCTGCCCACAGTGAGTTTAGTCTAGAGCTCCCGGCTGCAAAGGCAAGACCACAAAATCCGTCCCGCTGTCCCCTTCTGACCGGTGGGCGAGCCGGGGGAGACTGCCTTTAGGAGCTCATGGAGGGAGCTGGTCGGGCTAGGGGATGGGGTGCAAGCCCCCTCCTCGTTCGCTGGCTCCTTCAAAGCCCAAGCAGGGGCTGAGGGAGAGGGAAAGGCCTGGCCTAATGGATGGAACCTGGGCCTGAGAATCAGAAGGACCTGGATTCTAATTGCCGCTCTGTCGCTTGCCTGCTGTGTGACCCTGGGCAAGTCACTTCACTTCTCTGTGCCTCAGCACCCTCATCTGTAAAATGATTAAGACTGTGAGCCCCATGTGGGGCAGGGACCGTGTCCAACCTGATTAGGTTGCATCTACCCCAGCGCTTAGAACAGTGCTTGACACATAGTAAGGGCTTAAGAAATACCAAAATTATTATCATTATATGTGATGGGGCCTGGCCGTGAGTGCGGCATTTCAGTAGGTCTTTAGGAGCCCTGCAGCTCTGAAGCCCAGGTGTGGGATAGAGCCCCGGGGATCTAGGCAGTGCTCAGTCTTTTCTGGGTTGAGGGCTCAGTCTTTTCTGGGTTGAGGGCTGCTGGAGGCAGGGGCAGGGGCGGCAATAACTGCCTCCAGCTAGTTGGGAGTGGAAACCTGCCTTCTGCTCCCTGGTTGCTTCAGTGCCCTGCCCTTGGCCTGAAAAAACTAGCAAATTCCACCCCCTTGAGCCTCAGTCTCCTCTCCCGCTTCCCAGTCCAGCTCCAGGGTCCACTGGGATTCTCTCCCGTTTCCCCCCCACCCAGTAATTCCCTAGTTCAGAGGAGGAGGAAAGGCAGTCGGGAGCCTGGTGGAGCAGCAAGGAAAGTAGTAGTAGTACATGGTTTTTAAGTGCATACGATGAGCCAGGCCCTTTACTAAGAGCCGGGGTAGATCCAATCATCATCATCAATCGTATTTATTTATTTATTTATTTTTTTAATGGCATTTATTAAGCGCTTACTATGTGCAAAGCACTGTTCTAAGCACTGGGAAGGATACAAGGTGATCAGGTTGTCCCTCATGGGGCTCACAGTCTTAATCCCCATTTTACAGATGAGGTAACTGAGGCACAGAGAAGTTAAGTGACTTGCCCAAAGTCACACAGCTGACAGTTGGCAGAGCCGGGATTTGAACCCATGACCTCTGACTCCAAAGCCCATGCCTTTTCCTACTGAGCCACGCTGCTTCTCAATTTATTATTATTAAATTTATCTATTGAGCGCTTACTGTGTGCAGAGCACTGTACTAAGCGCTTGGGAAGTACAAGCTGGCAACATCTAGAGACAGTCCCTACCCAGCAGTGGGCTCACAGTCTAAAAGCTTGGCCAATCTAATCAGCTTGGACACTGTCCATGGCCCATGTGGGGCTCACAGGTTAAAACCCCCATTTTGCAGGTGAGGGAACTGAGGCCCAGAGATGTGAAGTGACTTTCCCAAGGTCACACAGCAGGTAAGTGGAGAAGCAGGGATTAGCCTCTCCCAGTGGCGCTCCCAGCACGTGCAGGCCTCTGGGCAGGGAATTGTGGTCCCTGCTCTTCCTGCCTGGGCCCAACCTCTGGGAGATGGCAACATTCTTAGCTCGGGGAGCCCGAGGCGGAACGGGCACCACAAGGTGACGGGCAGAGCCACCTGTCGAGACCGGATCTGGGCGGCTTTCCGCCGCCACCCCTTTCCTCCGGCCAGGGCCGGGCCTCTATTGACAGTGACAGCCCAGGCCCCTCCCCTGCTGCGTCCTTGGACCTACCACGCCGGCGGCCTGGCCTGCCTGCCCTTGGAAGGGAATCCAGGGCCCAGGACGAGGGCCGAGGCCGTGGCAGGGCTTGGGAAGAGAGCGGGGGAGGGAGGGGTGTGTCCCTGGCCGCAACCCACAATTCCCAGGGAAGGCCGAGGCGACCGGTTCCCGTCGCTTCCCGTGGGCCCCAGGGAGCCGACGAAGCCCCTCGGAGGTCCGGGCGGCCCCGAGGGCTTCCTGAGGCAAAGGTCCAGGCCTGTTTCCGGCCCGTCCGTGGCCCCTTCGGGCCATACCGGGCCAGCGGCCCCCCGAAACCGCCCTAAGGACGGGGGGGGGGCGGGGGGCGGGGGGGGAGATGCACCCTGACCAGTGTCCCTGTCTCCTGCCCCGCAGTGTACGTGGTAGAAGAACAGAGGAGGGACAACCTGGACCAGAGCACCTGCCTCACAGCGTGCTGGACGGCGCTCTGCTGCTGCTGCCTCTGGGACATGCTCACCTGACGGCGTCCAGGGCCCCCCCCCCAGCCCCCGCAGGGCCCACCCCACTCTCTTTCTCGACTGTAATAACTGGCCAGCTCCGCGCGGCCCTAGCCCCGATGTACCCGAATCCTAGATTTGTGGTGGTTCCCACGGTTTCACTTAGCGTCACGGGCCTTCCTTTCGGGTTCCCTCTCAGCCGCCTCCCGCTGGACTCCCACCACGGGCTCAGTGACTCTCTTCCTCCTTTGCGTTTGTCTGGGGCTGAGAACTGGGGTGTGACACGCGTATTTATCACAATGGCAAAATATGCAATAACTCAAGCCAATGAATGATTTTCTTTGCTCGCTCCCCCCCCCCCCCCACACTTCAATAAATTGGTCCAAAAACCCACGTGTCTGTGTATGTCTATACCAGCAAGCACGTGTGTGTCTGTGTAAGACTGTACACCAGCAAGTGTGTCTGTGGAAGACCAAGAGAACAGCAAATGGGGGTGTTTGTGTAAAACTGTAGACCAGCAAGTGTGTGTCTTTAAAACCTCAGACCAGCCAAACCAGGCACCAGGTAGACGCCTGGGCCCATCTTGGCATGAATTGGACCGGGGGTCGGCGGGTAAGGAGGGCTTTGCTTACCCTACCCTGGTCCAGGCACTTGTCATATCCTTCTGAAGACTCTGTATTAGCCGCCTCATGAATTTCCTTGCCCCCAGCCCTCCCCTCCCCAGTCCTTATTTCCCTCTGTTGCCTCTCTCTCAATAATACATCATTCTGCTCAGGTCTTCCCAATCCTCAACGGCCTCCAATGCTGCCCATTCCTCTTCCCATCAAGCAGACACGGTCTGGAGAAGCAGAAGACCATCTGGAGAAGCAGCGTGGCTCACTGGAAAGAGCCCGGGCTGGGGAGCCAGAGGTCACGGGTTCTAATCCCGGCCCCGCCACTTGCCAGCTGGGTGACTCTGGGCCAGTTACTTCACTTCTCTGTGCCTCAGTTATCTCATCTGTCAAATGGGGATGAAGACTGTGAGCCCCCCGTGGGACAACCTGTTCACCTTGTAACCTCCCCAGCGCTTAGAACAGTGCTTTGCACAGAGTAAGGTGCTTGCCTGTAGTTACCTGGTTGTGTGGGAGGCTGTTAGGAATACCAGCATTATCGGCCAGTCCTGAAAAAAGGGGTGATTGAGTGGCGAGCCCCCTGAAGGAATTCCTTCCCTCCCTGGGCAAGCACCTGGTCTCTCCAGTCCAGGACGCCCCCTGGTGGCTCCTGAGCTGTAGATAACACCACCGGCCAGCGACAAACAGCCCTCCTTCCTGCTAGTGCTTTATTGTCTCCGGCCAAGGCCTGCTCTCAGGGGGTCTGCAAATGTCTCAGTTCCCTTCAAAGCCCTACTGAGAGCTCACCTCCTCCAGGAGGCCTTCCCAGACTGAGCCCCCTCCTTCCTCTCCCCCTCCCCCCGCCCTACCTCCTTCCCCTCCCCACAGCACCTGTATAGATGTTTGTACAGATTCATTACTCTATTTTACTTGTACATATTTACTATTCTATTTATTTTATTTTGTTAATATGTTTTGTTTTTCTCCCCTTTCTAGACTGTGAGCCCGTTGGTGAGTAGGGACCGTCTCTATATGTTGCCAACTTGTACCGCCCAAGCGCTTAGTACAGCGCTCTGCACACAGTAAGCGCTCAATAAATACGATTGACTGAATGAATGAATGTTTGGAAAGCATCGCTGTGGCAATGACACCTGTGGCTTCTTCCTCTCCCTTCTGCCCTGCCCAGTTAAGAGCACCCTCAGGCCCCAGAAAAAGTCTTCCCCTTTGGAAGCAGCAGAAAGGCAGGCAGGCAGGGCGGGGTTGTGAGGGACCCTGCCTTGCTTCCAGTAAGCCTAAGAAGTGACTTGGACTTCCCAAGCGCTGTTTATTGGCACCTAGTAAGCGCTCAATAAATATGATTTATATAAATCCTGTATATATGTGCACGTTTGTACATATTTATTACTCTATTTTACTTGTACATATCTATTCTATTTTATTTTGTTAATATGTTTGGTTTCGTTCCCTGTCTCCCCCTTCTAGACTGTGAGCCCACTGTTGGGTAGGGACCGTCTCTAGATGTTGCCAACTTGGACTTCCCAAGCGCTTAGTACAGTGCTCTGCACACAGTAAGCGCTCAATAAATACGATTGATTGACTGATCCGGTCCCTAGTCTCCGCCTCACCGCCAGCTCTGAGAGAGGAAGCCACCCTCCCCTGAGCCTGTGCCAGAGGGACACCTGCGGCCTGGCTCCCCCAGCCCCAGTGTTGGCTGGATTAAGACTGTGAGCCCCACGTGGGACAACCTGATCGCCTTGTAACCTCCCCAGCGCTTAGAACAGTGCTTTGCACATAGTAAGCGCTTAATAAATGCCATCATTATTATTATTATTATCAAGAGCCAGTTTCCCAGGCCCCTGGAGCCACACTCACAAGACGATGGAAACTGGGAAAGCCCAGGGCCTCGAGTCAGAGGACCTGTATTCTAATCCCGGCCCCGCCACTTCACAATAATAATAACAATTATAGTAGTGATAAGTATGGTTTACGTTAAGCGCCTTCTACGTGCAAGGCACTGTACTCTGCCACTTTCCTGCTGTGTGAACTTGGGCAAGTCACTTTATTTTTCTGGGCCTCGGGTTGGAAAACAGGGATTCAGGACCTGTCCTCCCTCCTGCTCAGACCGTGGGACAGGACCTGCTTCCAACCTAATTATCTTGTATCTACCCCGGCGGTTCCTAGAGTGCTTAACACAATACGCGACAGTGCCCAGCGCTTAGAACAGTGCTTTGCACATAGTAAGCACTTAATAAATGCCATTATTATTATTATTATTATTATTATTATTATCAAGAGCCAGTTTCCCAGGCCCCTGGAGCCACGCTCACAAGACGATGGAAACTGGGAAAGCCCAGGGCCTCGAGTCAGAGGACCTGTATCCTAATCCCGGCCCCGCCACTTCACAATAATAATAACAATTTATAGTAGTAATAACTATGGTTTACATTAAGCGCCTTCTATGTGCAAGGCACTGTACTCTGCCACTTTCCTGCTGTGTGAACTTGGGCAAGTCACTTTATTTCTCTGGGCCTCGGGTTCCCTCAACTGGAAAACAGGGATTCAGGACCTGTCCTCCTTCCTGCTCAGACTGTGGGCCCCATGTGGGACAGGACCTGCTTCCAACCTGATTATCTTATATCTACCCCGGCAGTTCCTAGAGTGCTTAACACAATACGCGACAGTGCCCAGCGCTTAGAACAGTGCTTTGCACATAGTAAGTGCTTAATAAATGCCATCATTATTATTATTATTATTATCAAGAGCCAGTTTCCCAGGCCCCTGGAGCCACACCCACATGACAATGGAAACTGGAAAAGCCCAGGGCCTCGAGTCAGGGGACCTGTATTCTAATCCCGGCCCCGCCACTTCACAATAATAATAACAATTTATAGTAGTAATAACTATGGTTTACGTTAAGCGCCTTCTATGTGCAAGGCATTGTACTCTGCCACTTTCCTGCTGTGTGAACTTGGGCAAGTCACTTTATTTCTCTGGGCCTCGGGTTCCCTCAGCTGGAAAACAGGGATTCAGGACCTGTCCTCCCTCCTGCTCAGACCGTGGGACAGGACCTGCTTCCAACCTGATTATCTTGTATCTACCCCGGCGGTTCCTGGAGTGCTTAACACAATACGCGACAGTGCCCAGCGCTTAGAACAGTGCTTTGCACATAGTAAGCGCTTAATAAATGCCATTATTATTATTATTATTATTATTATCAAGAGCCAGTTTCCCAGGCCCCTGGAGCCACACTCACAAGACGATGGAAACTGGGAAAGCCCAGGGCCTCGAGTCAGAGGACCTGTATCCTAATCCCGGCCCTGCCACTTCACAATAATAATACCAATTATAGTAGTGATAACTATGGTTTACGTTAAGCGCCTTCTATGTGCAAGGCACTTTCCTGCTGTGTGAACTTGGGCAAGTCACTTTATTTCTCTGGGCCTCGGGTTCCCTCAACTGGAAAACAGGGATTCAGGACCCGTCCTCCCTCCTGCTCAGACCGTGGGACAGGACCTGCTTCCAACCTGATTATCTTGTATCTACCCCGGCGGTTCCTAGAGTGCTTAACACAATACGCGACAGTGCCCAGCGCTTGGAACAGTGCTTTGCACATAGTAAGCGCTTAATAAATGTCATTATTATTAATAAATACCACGCAAAACTGGGCAGAGTGGGGTGCAGATCTCAACATCGGCCACAAGGTGGCAGCAAAGCCTGATTAATCAATCAATCAAATCAAATTAACCGGGCAGTGCCTTAGTTTCCCCCCCAGCCACGACTCACCTGAGAAGAGGAGCTGCTCTGTGGATCCGCATTTCCTCTCCAACCTTTCCCCCTCTTCTCCCACTTCCTGCTAGGAGAAAGGCCCGGGACGCTGGTGGAAGTGGAGAGTGGGCTCCAGTTTCTGGAAACCCTGTCCCAAGCCCTACTTAATAATATTCATTCATTCATTCAATCATCATCATCATCATCAATCGTATGTATTGAGCGCTTACTGTGTGCAGAGCACTGTACTAAGCGCTTGGGAAGTCCAAGTTGGCAACATCTAGAGACGGTCCCTACCCAGCAGTGGGCTCAGTCTAGAAGGGGGAGACAGAAAACAAAACATATTAACAAAACAAAATAGAGTATGTACAAATAAAATAAATAGAGTAATAAATCCGTACAAACATATATACATATATACAGGTGCTGTGGGGAGGGGGCTCAGTCTGGGATTCCCAAAGAAAAACCCACAAACTGCCTACAAAACAACGCACTGTACTCTAACATCTAACAATTCCACTGCCTACAAATTATTACTCGCAAACTTTATCATCGTCATCATCAATCGTATTTATTGAGCGCTTACTGTGTGCAGAGCACTGTACTAAGCGCTTGGGATGTACAAATTGGCAACACATAGAGACAGTCCCTACCCAACAGTGGGCTCACAGTCTAAAAGGGGGAGATATGGGCTACTTTGCCCCACCACTCAGCGCTTAGAACAGTGCTTTGCACATAGTAAGCGCTTAATAAATACCATTATTATTATTACTTGACAACTTTTTAGTCTTTTGGGTTCTCCCGCACCCCCTCAAGTTCTCCTTTAACAGGAGAGTACCAGATGCAGTACAAGTGAGACTTGCAGCTTAAACTGTATGGGAATCACAGCATCTCTGACAAAGGACCAAGAGAAATGGGCTGGGAGGTGTTTCCGTAGCTGTTAAGAGGACAAACTAATATCTAAGTTTTTGGTTTGTTTTTTTTTTTTTGGGGGGGTGGTTTATGTTGTTTAACTCTGTCTCTAAATTAGCATATGTCAGTGCTCCAGTTCATTCCTTCACTCATTCATATTTGTTAAGCGCTTACCATGTGCCAAGCACTGTACTAAGCACTGGAGTAGATCCAAGGTAATCAGGCTGTCCCAGGCCAGCCTCACAGTCTTAATCCCCATTTTACATATGAGGTAACTGGGGCTCAGAGAAGAGCCCACTGTTGGGTGGGGACCGTCTCTATATGTTGCCAACTTGTGCTTAGTACAGTGCTCTGCACACAGTAAGTGCTCAATAAATACGATTGATTGATTGATTGTCCCAGCCCTACTTAATAATAATGATATTTGTTAAGTGCTTACTATGTGCCAAGCACTGTACTAAGCACTGGAGTAGATCCAAGGTAATCTGTCCCACGGCGGGCTCACAGTCTTAATCCCCATTTTACATATGAGGTAACTGGGGCTCAGAGAAGAGCCCGCTGTTGGGTAGGGACTGTCTCTATATATTGCCAACTCCCCACAGCACCTGTATATATGTATATATGGTTGCACATATTTATTACTCTATTTATTTATTTATTTTACTTGTACATATCTATCCTATTTATTTTATTTTGTTGGTATGTTTGGTTTTGTTCTCTGTCTCCCCCTTTTAGACTGTGAGCCCACTGTTGGGTAGGGACTGTCTCTATGTGTTGCCAATTTGTACTTCCCAAGCACTTAGTACAGTGCTCTGCACATAGTAAGCGCTCAATACGATTGATGATGATGATGATGAACTTGTACTTCCCAAGCGCTTAGTACAGTGCTCTGCACACAGTAAGCGCTCAATAAATACGATTGATTGATTGTCCCAGCCCTACTTAATAATAATGATATTTGTTAAGTGCTTACTATGTGCCAAGCACTGTACTAAGCACTGGAGTAGATCCAAGGTAACCAGGTTGTCCCACGGCGGGCTCACAGTCTTAATCCCCATTTTACATATGAGGTAACTGGGGCTCAGAGAAGAGCCCACTGTTGGGTGGGGACCGTCTCTATATGTTGCCAACTTGTACTTCCCAAGCGCTTAGTACAGTGCTCTGCACACGGTAAGTGCTCAATAAATACGATTGATTGATTGATTGAAGTGACTTGCCCAAAGTCACACAGCTGACAAGTGGCGGGGCCAGGATTAGAACCCCTGGCTCCCAAGCCCGTGCTCTTTCCATGAGCCACGCTGCTTCTCCAACCGCTTTGGGCCTCCTCATCTGTAAAATTTTACTTGTACGTATTTATTCTATTTATTTGATTTTGTTAATATGTTTTGTTGTCTGTCTCCCCCTTCTAGACTGTGAGCCCGCTGTTGGGTAGGGAGTGTCTCTAGATGTTGCCAACATGTACTTCCCAAGCGCTTAGTACAGTGCTCTGCACACAGTAAGCGCTCAATAGATACGATTGAATGAATGAAAATGGGAGTGAGGTACCCGTTCTCCTCCCACCCCACCTGGGAATGTCTCTGATCCGATTATTTTGCACTTACCCCAGGACTTAGCAGAACGCTTTCAATCGGTGTTTTACAGACAGCTTACTGTGTGCACGGTACTGTACTGAGTGATTTGGGGGATTACAAAACAATAATGTCAGTAGATGCGATCCCTGTATTTATAACCTAGTGGTACAAAGTAAGCACTTCTTAAATATCATAAACTAAACATTTATGGAGAGACTTCCAGGTGGTTCTGCCCGTCCCTGGCCCCCTTACAGAGACCTCCCCCCACCTCACCTTCTCCAGAGGCGCTCAGGCAGTAGACTGGGTCCCAGAGAAGTTCCGAGAAGAGGCTTTGGGGAGTTAGTCCAGAGCCCCTTAGCCTAGCGGCAATAATAATAATAATAATAATAATAATAATAATAATAATAATAATAATAATGGCATTTATTAAGCGCTTACTATGTGCAAAGCCCTGTTCTAAGCGCTGGGGAGGTTACAGGGTGATCACGTTATCCCACGTGAGGCTCACAGTCTCCATCCCCATTTTACAGATGAGGTAACTGAGGCCCAGAGAAGTGAAGTGACTTGCCCAAAGTCACCCAGCTGACAAGTGGCGGAGTCGGGATTTGTGCTTGGAAGAGTGGGAGTGGGGATGGGGCGTGAAAAAGTTACCAAGGGCCGAAGCCTTGCGTTCTTCCGCTTGCCGTGGGTTGACCTTGCCCGACCCCCTCACCCTCGGCCAGTCTGCTGGGCAGCCAGGATGAAACGTCGCTCTCACCGCCCGTCCCGACGGGCACGGTTCTGGGGGCCAGCTGGAGATGGATAAGGCTAGGCCATCAACTGCCCAGCTCCCTTGCAGTCGGAGAACTCGAAAGGGGAGGTTCTCAGGTCCCCCACTGGCTGGATCGTCCAGTCCCCCCCAGCCCAGGCCGGTGCCCCCCTGCTGCCTCTGACCCACCTTGGGGAGGGCTACCATCTGCAGAAACCACCGACCCCTCTGGGGTAATGCCCTTCTTCCAGCCCCTCTGCAGCCCCGAGGGGCCCCCTCCCCCTGCTGTGACTGCTGGAGGAATGCTTGGAAGTAGGACCAGCTGAGGGCACCTACCGTGGCTTGGGAGTGGCCAGGAGTGGGTGGCACACAGGATGCCAGCCCCTGGCCGGAGCTCTCTCCTGTCCCCAGAGAGCACTGGCCCGGCCCGAGGCCCTTCATCCCAGGCGTGCCTGGGTGCGTCCCACCAGTTGTCTGGGCCCTGATGTCCGTCTGGCAGCCCGATGACAAGCCAGGGGGACCCACCCTGGCCAACGCAGCCTCCCTTCCTCGGCCCTGTTGCGTGGCGACCGTGTCATCTTGAGGGTATTGCTGGGCCAGATCAGAGACCACCACCGCCCTCCCCGCCAGCCCTAAAAGCTCGTTTTCTTATAGCGGAAGTCTTCCTGAATAGGGTTGGGGGGTGAGGGGTTGGAGTGACCTCCAGGCCGGCTGAAATGCGCCCACCCGCAGGGCGTGTACCGGGCATGCTTGCAGCCGAACTGCAGTGACCGGCTCCGAGCCCGAGTGGCCGTGTTCTGACTTAACCCCCATCTCTTGGTGGGCTCTCACCGCTGCCTGGCTGGCAAAAATCAAAATGGGGTCAGTGGCCAATGGGCTGAAACAATTCCCCATACTAATAATGTTGGTATTTGTTAAGCGCTTCCTATGTTCAAAGCACTGTTCTAAGCGCTGGGGTAGATACGAGGTAATCAGGTTGTCCCACGAGGGGCTCACAGTCTCCATCCCCATTTTACAGATGAGGGAACTGAGGCCCAGAAAAGTGAAGTGACTTGCCCAAAGTCACACCGCTGATAAGGATTAGAACCCACGACCTCTGACTCCAAAGCCCGGGCTCTTTCCACTGAGCCACGCTGCTTCTCCAACCCTGGCTTGGGGCGTTTGGGCTCCTGTCCCGTTGGCCATACCTAGATTCTATGTTAATGTCTGTTTCCCCCTGTAGACTATAAGCTCGTTGTGGGCAGGGAATGTGGCTGTTATATTGTACTCTCCCCAGCACTAAGTACAGTGCTCTGCACACGATAACCGCTCAAGAAATACAACTGAATGACTGGAGACAAGAGTGCCCTGCAATCAGGTTGGCGTTTTCTTGCTACTGATGTATTAACCCATTTACGATTTAGGGCTACTCTTCAGTATAGCAAATCTGTAATCCCTACTGGACTGTAATAATAGCAGTAATGATTACGGTATTTGTTAAGTGCTTACCAGGTGCCAGGCACTAAGCGCTGGGGTGGATACAAGCAAATCGGGTTAGACACACATAGCGCTCAGTCTCAATCCCCATTTCACAGATGAGGTAAGTGAGACCCAAGGTCACGGGGCAGACAAGTGACGGAGCCGGGATTAGAACTTTCAGGCCCGTGGTCTATCCACTAGGCCATGCTCCTTCTTTAAGATCTAGGGGTGGGGATTATATTTTATACCCACGCACCCGGAGTAGAGCTCGGTGCAAGGTAGCTCGCCAGAGAGTACTCTGCGCAAGCTCAGTGCCCGGGACAGTGCTCTGCTCAAACCAAGTGCCCCGGGGCAGCATTTTGTTCACAGCAGTTGCTCAGTCCATCCTGGGCACACACGAAGAGGCCATGGGTGGGCAGGTGGGGAGGGAGGGAAAAGGAAGGCCCAAACAGGAGGGGAGAGAGGGAGAATAGAGGGCAGGGGCTCAGAGTTTGGGTGGGGGCCCGTGAGTCCTCAAGAAGATATGAGCCCTCGGGGAAAGTTGGGAGGAGAGCCGGGGGAAGACCCAGGCTGGTTGGGGGTCGGGAGAGAAGCTGGGGCTGGCCTGCGGGAATACCGGTGCCAAGGAAGCCGCCCACCTCACCCTCGCCCCCAGCTCCGAGTCCCCCCTCACCCTGGGGCAGTGACGGTGAGGAAAAAGCAGATTTAGCAGAATGGGATGGGCACCTTTTATTAGCACCCCCGAAGTAGTAACAGTTGAGCTTTTAGGTCCAGGGCTCCCTCCTCCCTTTCCCCCATCCACAGCAGGCCCAGCTGCAAGGCCGGGAGTCACTCAGCAGGGCCCGGAACGTACACCGAAATGTCCAAAGTGGCGAGCGAGGGCTACCCCGGGGGGTGAAGGTGAGCGGGACACCGCTTCGCCCCCCTCCCTCCACCCCGCCGTGGCCCGGTGCCCTGAACACGCAGCTAGAGGTGGGGGCTGCCAGAGCCCCCCACGGGGAAGCCCGGAGGCGGCTAGCTTCCGCGGCTGGTCCCGCCCGCCTGCCCGGTGCCTGCCGCCCCTCCGGGCCAGCCCAGCCGGCGGCAGGGGGGTGGACTGGGGGGGCCGGGGGTGGGGAGGGGGCCGGCTGACCTCCGCCTACTGGGCCCTCCGAGCCAGCAGCATCTCCCGGATGTTGTCCTCGGCGTCCTTCACGCTTCGCTCCAGGTACGACTTCCTCTGCTGGAAGGGAGAGGCAAATCAATCAATCAATCAATCAATCGTATTTATTGAGCGCTTACTATGTGCAGAGCACTGTACTAAGCGCTTGGGAAGTACAAATTGGCAACACATAGAGACAGTCCCTACCCAACAGTGGGCTCACAGTCTAAAAGGGGGAGACAGAGAACAAAACCACACATACCAATAAAATAAAATAAATAGGATAGAAATGTACAAGTAAAATAAATAAATAAATAGAGTAATAAATATGTGCAACCATATATACATATATACAGGTATATATACAGGCAAAGCCAAGGCCGTGAGGAGTTGGGGCCAGGGAAAGGCTGCCCGGGAAGTGGGGAGGTCTGAGGGGTGAAAGGGAGCGGGAGCAGCTCCTATTTATTTTATTTTGTTAGTATGTTTGCTTTTGTCTCCCCCTTTTAGACTGTGAGCCCACTGCTGGGTAGGGACTGTCTCGATATGTTGCCAATTTGTACTTCCCAAGCGCTTAGCACACAGTAAGCGCTCAATAAATACGATTGATGATGATGATGATGATGACTAAGGCCTCCACCGCCCCGCAATTCCCCAGAAAGACTCCAGCAAACGTCTCCCGGCCCTCAACCGTTCGATGGTACCGAGCTCTTACTGTGTGTGGAACACTGTGCTAAGCGCTTGGGAAAGGACGCTACGCTAGAGTTGGCGGGCGCGATCCCTACCTACCGTCGAGGGGAAGCACTCACTCCACAAAGTCCCGGGACGGCTTGCCTGGCCTGACCTGACCCGCCCAGCGCCGGCTCCCAGCCGGCCGGGGAGGGATTTTTCAGTGGTCTAGACCGCTTTAATGACCGCCAAGGGCCCCGTGACCTGGCCAACCCGTCCAGGGAGGGGAGGCTCGTGGACCCCGGTCACCCCGTCGGTACCGGAAGCCAACGGGAGCTATTTGGAGGCCAGACGGCTGGCTTCTCCCCAGAGGGAAGCGGATTCGAAAACCAAACGTCTCGATGCTCTGAGGCTGCAGCAGACAGACCAGGGGCAGGAAATTCCTGGACGGAACTTCTTACCCACAGCAGACTGTCTCCTCTCCGAGGATTTCCAGGGTCTGGGCCAGACGCCGGTGGGAACGTAGCCCGGGATCGATTCTGCCCACGATGGGCGGTGGGGAGGGGGGCGAGCCCCGTCTGGGCATTTGAAAGCATGGTATCTATTGGCCCACGGTTCTCCGGGACAGCGACCCGTGTGCGAGCGAGCTGATGACCTTTCTCAACCCAACAGCCCCCTCCCTGCCGGGAACCCCTCTCTCACCCCTCCGTTCTTCTCTTTGGCTAGGTTTGAATCACCCAGTGACAGTCACCAGGACCCAGCTCCAGCCCAGCACCCCTGTCCCACCCCCTCTCCAACCCCAGCCCCCCAACACAAAGGACAACAGCATCTAATGGCACACTCTCCCAAATCCGCCGTACACATGGGTCAAGCCTTCCCCTTCCGTTTTCCACACACTGCCTCCTGGGCAACCCCTGCCCCAATATAATAATCCTAGTGGCATTTATTAAGTGCTTACTATGTACAAAGCACTGTTCTAAGCACTAGGGAGGTTACAAGGTGATCAGGTTGTCCCACAGGGGGCTCACAGTCTTAATCTCCATTTTACAGATGAGGTAACTGAGGCGCAGAGAAGTTAAGTGACTTGCCCAAAGTCACACAGCTGACAATTGGCAGAGCCGGGGTTTGAACCCATGACCTCCGACTCCAAAGCCCGTGCTCTTTCCACTGAGCCACACTGCAATATCCATCCCCGGCAACATTTCTGTCGGTTTCTCTCCACAGCGCCCTGGGTCCACGTCTCCCACCTCCCAATCCGGGGCTCCCCCGACTTGCCCTGCTGCTCCACGAGCCCAAATGAGACACTGAAAACGGTTGGGGACCCAGCCCGGACCACTGCCCACGGTCTGGCACCGGGTAGACCTGAGCAGAGATGATGGGCAAGCTGGGGCCCCGTTCCCCAATCACCTAAAAATCCACTCTCTCGCCGTCGGGCACCGGTGGAGTGGCCCAGAGAACACGTCCCAACCGTAGCATACGACGCTGCCCCTCTTCCGTGCATCGCTCCCCAACCACACGCCCTCCTCCCCTGGCCCACGGCATGCGCAAACAGGCCTGTCCGTATAAACCCTGTCGATCCCGTCCACTCCATGTTGAGAGGCTCCCTCCCCACACGGGCTCTGGGGCACAGATGGTGTCGTCACCGGTGCCCACGCAGCAACCTCGGGGCCCGAGTGGCACCGAGCCCTCCTCGGGCACCGTTGGACCAGCCCGTTTGTTGTCGCTGTTGCTAGGGAATTTCACCTAACTACGCGGCACTTCTGAACGTCGGACAAGCCTCTGAGTGCGGTTATCGGGCTGAGAGGGAAATTAAACTTCCTCTGTGAGCCGGGCGTAGATAAACAACAACCTGTAGACTTTGCTTCTGAGTAAGGAGGAATAGGGGCCCTGGCGACTCCTGACACATCGCTGAGGAATCTACGTCCGGGGTGGCGCGCAGAGACGGGAGCAGCAGCCCAGCCGGCCACGCTGCCTCGTGGGCCCCGGGTGCTTCTGGAACACTTCGCCAGACGAGTCACTTAACCGCCCTCTGTCTCAGCTTTCCCCATCTGTAAAATGGGGACTCTGCCCCAGTTCCCTCTCAGTGTGAGTCCCATGTGAGGCAGGGACTGTTCAATCTGATTACCTCGCATCTCCCCAAGTGCTTAGCCCAGTTCTTGGCATATGGTTAAGTGCTTACCAAATGCCATATTTATTATTAGAGGTAGACCAGGAGAGGAGGAAGAGTGAATGCTGCCCGTGGCTCTGCTCACAGGGCTGCCCTGTAAAACAGTACAGTGCCGGGCATTAGCCCAGCTCAAAGCAAGTGGGAGACTGGTTTCTGGGGGAAATTTAGGGCATGGCATCCTTCTCTTTGGTCATTAGCAAAGGCCATTCAGTGCCACACGGGCCACTAACACAGACCACAGACCCCCCCCCCCCCCCCACACACACAGGGTGAGGGAGGGCTGACTTCAGTCACCTGGATGTCTTTCGCCTCTCTTCCCTGCACCCAGCAGGGCCACCAGTAAGGGCTCAGTAAACACACGATAAATCGATCGACTGATTTCCTGACTTTCCTGGCTGTGAGTACCTCCCACGACAGCGGAAGCGATAGAGTTGGGGGCTGTGACGTATGTGGGACCCAGAAACTCCTAAACAAGAGGCCCACCCCTTCCCTGACGAACCCCAAAGGAAAACCATGGCAGAACCCACGCTGAATCCAGCAGGATCGACAGTTCCACATTTTGAGTCACAGGTCCCTTTTGGGGGGAGGCTGGGGAGCGGCTGAAGCGGAGGGGAGGGACGGCCTTCCTGAAAGGTTGGGGGCTGCTTTTCCGCTGACCCCTGTGGGAAGGAGAACTAGCGCTGCAGTCCTTGCCGGGGAACACGCCGGGTGCGTGGGGGTCAGGGGGCCTTGCTTCCAGCATCTTGCTATTGGGATTATTATTATTACTACACCATGCTGCTTACTATATGCAGATCACTGTACTAAGCGCTTGGGAGAGTAGTATATAACAACAGACACGTTCCCTTCCCACAACCAGCTTACAGTTGAGAGGTGGGGAGACAGACATCAATATAAATAAATAAATTATAGATCTGTACGTAAGTGGTTTGGGGATTGTGGGAAGAAGAGCAAAGGGAGTAAGTCAGTGCATCACAGAAGGGAGTGGGAGAAGAGGAAAGGGGGGCTTAGTCAGGGCAGGCCTCTTGGAGGAGATGTGTCTTATTTGAAGATAGGGAGAATAATTGTCTGTCAGACTTGAGGGAGGGCGTTCCAGGCCGCAGAAGGATGCCAAGCGCGTGGGACAGTGCTCTGCACAAAGTAAGCGCTCAGCAAACATCACCGACTGATGCGGGACAACCACGTGTTCTGGAAGGGCCGAGTATATCCCGGAAGGGTGCCTGGGCGTTGCCAGATGCCTCCAACCCGGGGCTCATCGGCAGTGAGAGCTCTGTGCCCTGTCCCCTGGTTGCCGGGTTCCCCACACCACAGCTCCCGCCGTTCTGGAAGGTTTTCATTATAAAGCAGGCCACATCCACCCCAACTGTCCATCATCACCTCCACAAAACTTCCAAGACCCCGCACTTCTGTACCCAAACCCAAGGAGAACCGCCTCCCAAGGCCTGTGCAATGGCCCCGGGGCCTCGCTGTCACCCCTTCCCAGTTAGCCCACGCACACCCAGCCCCCTCCCGCTCTGGGCTCGCTTGTGTCATTCGAGGGCACTCGGTTCCGAGGAGAGGTGGCTGCCCCGTTTCCCGGTGGCTCAACTCGGGTGTTGGGAAGACCTCACCGGAGCCGCTCAGGCATGTCCGCAAACCCTCCATATCACGCCCGGTGACCGGAGAAAAGCCTCCACTCAGATCCTGCTCTCAAACTCCGGGGAGAATTCCGAACACGCAGACCACAGGCCTGGCCTGATTTGCAGAGCTATCTATGTGATGCTTTATCAGGCCAGGAGGGAAGAAATCCTTCCTCCCCCCAAAAACGACCTACAATCCATACAACATCCAGAATCCTTGTGCAGGAAAGAGGGAGAGTGACCCAGCCCCAGAGGATTCTGAGAGCGGGACCCGAGCTCAGGGCTGCACTCGGAGTATCACGGGAAAATCCCTCTCCTATGAGCCTTCCCCTTCTGGCTTGCCGGAGGAAGCTTTCCGGTCCCCCTGGATTCTTGGCTAGACCACTGCTCTGCCACCGGGTCGGCCTTTGCGGGGAGGGCCTGGGGGACCTCACCCCGACATGAAACACCGAGGCGTCTCCCGCGGGGGCTCGATGTGAGCCGGAGGAAAATGGGCATTCTTCACGCCGTGACTCATCGGCCGGCGTTTCCTTTTTCCAAGAGCCAGCCTGCAGGGGGCTGGTATTTCATTCTCACGACCGGAATCCTCTCGTGGAGGAAGAGGTTGGAATCCCTAAAACCTTTCTGCTATGACACAATCTCTTAAATAGAAACCCCTGATGTAACCCGTCTTGTGACAGCGTCGCCACGGACCCTTTCCTTCTCTTGCTAGGACTTCTGTCTCTCTCTAAAGTTACCGCTACCCCGGTTTTGCCTTGCTTGGATGGTGTAGGGAGCACCCGGCAGGCCAGAGGGGCCAGAGAGACCAATGGAGAGGTGGAAGTGGGTGCCTGGGCCCATGCCCTCCCCTCCAACCTATCCTATTTGCCTCAGCCTCCTACGGCTTGACTCTCTGGGGTGGTGACAGACCCCACCCCCTCCAAACTGGGATGCTCCCCCTCAGTGAAAGGACCTGGTTTTTCTCAGCAGCAAAGGCTAACCAGTTGCTCTTTGCCCCGGAAGATATCAAAATCAAGAGCTCAAGAAAGGTCTCCGATTCCTTCCTTCCTTTGGCATAAGCGGCGGTAAAATACCCGAACTTAGCCCACCGTGAGCCGGGAAGGCCTGGGTGGGCCTGCTGACCATGCTGGGAACATTTAAGCATATCTCTGGTGTCCAAGTGACAGCTCTGAGGGCAAGATTGTCCTGTGCCCATTTGTCGCTCATTAGAGGGCAGGGGGCAACCTAAGGAAGAAACATGCCCTAGTAGAAAGAGCCAAAGTGGGGATCAGTGGGTTTACATTCTCATCCCAACTCTGCCCCTGGCTTGCTGGGTGACCAGAGGCGAGTTCCTTAGCCTCTCTTAGCCCCAAAGTCTGTAAAACGGGGACAAGACCCCTCCCTCCCTCAGGCTGTGAGCCTGGAAATGGGGCAGGGATGGTGTCTGATATGATTATTATGATTATATGCTTATGATTATAAGCCCGTCCCAGTGCTTGAGTGCTTCACAGTAACCACTTGATGAAGACCATAACTAACTAGAAGCCGCACTTTGCTGCAGAAAGGGACAACTGCTGAGCCAGGGACCTGATGCAGACTAGCCTTAGTACAGACTAGGACTTAGACTATAAGCTTTCTGTGGGCAGGAGACTCTTGATATGCTGTACTCTCCCAAGCTCTTAGGATAGTGCTCACTAAATGACACTGATTGATTGAGAGTGGAAAAGGGGCTGCCACAGGGTTGGGTTTGAGTAAGTGGAGAGGGAGAGGATGAGAAGGTGGTGGGAAATGGGAACTGAATCCTAGCTAGTTTGGCTCAAGGCTCTGCAATGGTTGCAGAGGGCTGACCACAGTCTGAATCTGATGAGGAGGAGCAGCAGCAGCAGGGTGCCCAGGAGGAGCCCAGTGGAGGGCAAAATCTGACCCGGCCACAGAAGGCCTTACCCTGCTGAAGTCAAAGGCAGAGGGAGGAACTCACTTCCAACTGCTTCTGTCAAGTACCCAACGAGCCATGAAACACTCTTTGGGGGGCTTCCAGCTCCCCCCCGCCCCCCATAAACCCCAGCAATCTGGTAACATCAGTGGCAACATCATGACACAGGGGATGAGAGAAAGTCCGGGAGGGGAAAACCCTGACGAGGATGGAAACTGCCTTTCCTTTGATCATAAAGCTCTCCTGTTGCCGAGGAAACCTGGGGCTGTGATCAATCAATCCATCAGTCATATTTACGGAGCACTTGGGAGGGTACAATATAACAAAGGTAGACGTGTTCCCTGCCTACAATAAGCTTACAGCCTAGAGGGGGAGACAGACAATACCATAAATGAGAGAGAGAGAGAGAGAGAGAGAGAGAGAGGAGAGGAGAGAGAGAGAGGAGAGCTGTTTTCTGGCTGCTGGTCTTGTAGGCCCATGATGTCAAAGCATACCCTGGGGCCACCCACCAAGCAGTGGGTGTGAGCAGGACTCCTCAAAGTCGAGCCATTCCTCATCCCTTGTCCCGACCGGAGGAGAGGGAGAGGCTGAAAGCTGCAAATCCAATTTTCCACCAGGAGACGGCAGCCAGGCTGCTCGACCGACGTCACTCCTGCCACCTCCATCCCGCTCTGGGTCCCTGACGTCTGAGCCACATCTACTTACCTGCTCTGAAGCCCCCACACCGGCCACAGTGGAGGCAGGGAGGAGGGCAGCGAGAGGAGCCCGGGGGGCTTGTCCTGCTACCTGTGTTCCTTCCCCCTGTGGGAGCCGACCCTTGGACATTTCCCTCCCTGCCTACCGAGCCCTCCGGGACTTGGTCTGGGGAAAACCCCACTCAGGGCCTAACTTCCACTTCCTGCAGCAAGCTGGCCCTTGGGCGACTACAAAGGGGCTGAAATGCTACCCTTCCGAGATACGGGAAGGCTTTCAAAGTCCTACATACATACCTACACACTCTCTCTCTCTCTCTCTCCATCATCATCATCATCAATCGTATTTATTGAGCGCTTACTGTGTGCAGAGCACTGTACTAAGCGCTTGGGAAGGACAAGTTGGCAACATCCAGAGACGGTCCCTACCCAACAGCGGGCTCACAGTCTAAAAGGGGGAGACAGAGAACAAAACCAAACATACTAACAAAATAAAATAAATAGAATAGATATGTACAAGTAAAATAAATAAATAAATAAATAAATAGAGTAATAAATATGTACTCCACACCCACACCCCAAGCCAGCCCCCACAATCAATCAATCATATTTATTGAGCGCTTACTATGTGCAGAGCACTGTACTAAGCGCTTGGGAAGTACAAATTGGCAACACATAGAGACAGTCCCTACCCAACAGTGGGCTCACAGTCTAAAAGGGGGAGACAGAGACAGAACCAAACATACCAACAAAATAAAATAAATAGGATAGAAATGTACAAGTAAGATAAATAAATAAATAAATAGCCCACAGGGCTCCAGGAACACCTGGCGCTGGGGGAACCCACCGGGCTTACCCAGCACGTGAGGTGCAGACCGTGCTGCCCGTGGGCCGCACTGGGCTGCCCATCTGGTGGCGAGGCTGGGCAGGGAACACCCGGGGCACCACCACAAATATCCGCACGCTGCTAGGAGCCCAGTGAGTCACTCCTTCTGCTTCTTTGGCTTGAAAGTTCCCGCCCGGGCAGGGCTGAGTCTTTCTGCCACTTCAGGTTGGGAGAAAGTATCTACCTAGAATGTTGAGAGAAAGGATTCGCTCTTCTAGAGAACAACAGCAAATTAGGTGCCAGGACTACCCTTGCTTCCCTTGTCTCTGGCCCTGGGGTGATTCTGCACTGGCAAACTCCTCCTAGATTTCAAGAGCGTGTGTGTCGTCCCTCCCCACCCCCAACCACACAACCTGGCAGTCTGAGCCCCTTCCCCACCCCGCAGCTAGCCAGCCAGCAATCAAGAAGGAATCAAGAATCCTTGAGAAGCGCTGTGGCTCAACGGAAAGAGCCCGGGTTTTGGAGTCAGAGGTCATGGGTTCAAATCCCGGCTCTGCCAAACTGTTGGCTGTGTGACTTTGGGCAAGTCACTTAACTTTCTCTGGGCCTCAGTTACCTCATCTGTAAAGTGGGGATTGAGACTCTGAGCCCCCCCGTGGGACCAACCTGATCACCTTGTAACCTCCCCAGCGCTTAGAACATCATCATCAATCGTATTTATTGAGCGCTTACTATGTGCAGAGCACTGTACTAGAACAGTGCTTTGCACATAGTAAGCGCTTAATAAATGCCATTAAAAAAAAATTCATGATCTCAGCTCGATTGCATGAGTGACTGACTGACTGTGGGGGGGCCCCCATCCTTATAATCTTGCTTTCTCTGGGCTTCTGCTCTTTCCTTTTTCCCCCCAAATATCCTCCCCAGCCGAGAATGTGAGCCTCTGTGAGGAGCACAGGCTGAGACTCAATTGAATTCAGCTGGTTTACATTCACCCCAGATTTTTTTTTTTTTACAGTACCTGTTAAGTGCTTACTATGTGCCGGGCACTGTGCTAAGTGCTGGAGTTGACACAAGCTAATCAGGTTGTACCACAGTCCCTGTTCCACATGGGACTCACAGTCTTAATCCCCATTTTACAGATGAGGTAACTGAGGCACAGGGAAGTTAAGCGACTTGTCCACCAGGAGACAAGTAGCAGAGCAGGGATTAGAACCCAGCTTTATTAGTTTTCGACCTGTAACAGGTGCTGGATAAAATTCCATTACTACTACTAAAATAACTTCTACTACTAAAACTACCACTGCTACTCCCCGATAGTCTTGGAATTTGTCTTTGCCCTACGGGCACAAGTCATGGAAAGGGGCAAGACATCCAAATTAACTTTGTTTGGAGACTAGTTTGGCCTGTAGGCATGGTGCAGAGGGTGTGGAGGGAGTGCCCGGAGGAGGCCCGGGCAACACCTTGCATTCCTGAAAGCGGAGGTGGCACTGACTCAACCCCGGGGGTCCAGATGGCAGGCGGGGTATGGTGGCATGGGTGGCTGCTCTCCAAACCCATTCGTCTCCTGGCAAGCCTGCAAGAGATGCTACCCGTTGCCAACCGCCCCCTCCCCCCGGCCCCGCTCCCAGGGGTGCCACCTGCACAATGTAGGGGGGGTGGGTGGCGAGGAATCTATGATGAAAGCAAACAAGCAGCTTTCTCCTAAGGGTGCAGATCGGGCCTCAATCCTGACGGCGGCAAGGTGGAATTCTAGATCCTTTTTGGCAAACCGCCATCCAGAGAACTCCGGCCTTGCCGGAATAACATTGTTCTGATGGGTGAAGAAGGCACTGGAGTAAGATCAGCAGGGCCTTTGAAGGGTGGTAGAGTCAACAAAATCTTCAAGCAGAGGCACTGAACCCCAGCAGGTGAAGGGGCGTCTGAAACTCCGAGTTTCTCGATTGGGCCAAGGTCTCTACAGTTATAAAAAAGGAAGATCCGGTTACGCTCCCCTTACTCTCCCCGGAAAACCATAAAAGGGCCAGGGGTGGAAATGCCAAACAAAGCAAGAGCTCAGAGGGCTCTGCCTTGGCCGGGTGAGTCACTGGCCCCTCACCTCGCCGGGGGCTCGGGGCAGGTCAGCACAGGGGCAGATTCTCAATCTATCGTCTTGGGAGCCATTCCGGTCCAACCTAAATCTCCCAATCCCTCTCCCACTCTCTCTCTCTCCCTCCCTCTCACCTGCCCCAGGGTAGGAAGTTACCACAAACACACACACACACACACACGCACGCACACCCGAGCCTCAAGTTAGAAAGCTTACAGAAAACTTCCTCCCCGTCGCCCCACCCCTCCGCTCTGCTTTGGAGTTGTGAATGGGAAGAGGGAGAAAGAGAAAAAGAGAGAGAAAAAAGAAAAGGGTGGAAAGGAGAGGGAGAGGGTAGGAGAGGTCACATTTTTCCTGCTCCTCCAAAGCTCCCTGAAGGGCCGTGCAGCCCCTGGGTTCTGGTCGGGAAGAGGGGGGCATTGCATGCTGTGGGTGGGGTGGGGGAAGGACAGAGGAAGGGCCCGGTTCTGCATAGGCCCCCGGGCATGGTGCGGAGGGCCTGGAGAACATGGACGGGGGCAGAAGCAGCTGCCCCCTTGCCCTGGGCCCCCACATTGTATGTTTTGTACATATTTATTACTCTATTTATTTATTTATTTATTTTACTTGTACCTTCCTATACATACTTGTACATATCTATTCTATTTATTTTATTTTGTTGGTATGTTTGGTTTTGTTCTCCGTCTCCCCCTTTTAGACTGTGAGCCCACTGTTGGGTAGGGACTGTCTCTAGATGTTGCCAATTTGTACTTCCCAAGCGCTTAGTACAGTGCTCTGCACATAGTAAGCGCTCAATAAATACGATTGATGATGATGATGATGATGGCCCCGGTCCCAAGCGCCCCAGGTTACCATGAAAACGGGGCAAACAGAGAGGAAGGGGGTCAGGATTCTAGTCATTCTAATCTATGGAGCTGTGATATACCACCAATTAAAGCTGAAGCAATAAAGGACATCCTTGGCACCGTTCCTTTGGCAAATAAAACACAATTAGGCGGTGGGGGGGGTTTCTCTTTCCTTTGGTTTCACGACCCTGGGAGCCACTCGGGGTTGAAATCACTCACGAACCGCTTCACCTCTAGACTGTGAGCTCATTGTGGGCAGGGAGCGTGTCCACGGACTTTGATGTACTGTCCTCTCCCCAAGCGTTTAGTCCAGCGCTCTGCACACAGCGAGGGCTCAGTAAATATCGTTGATTGAGACACGATCGAGCCGCAAGGCGAACGGGGCTGACTATCCAGGCATGGAGCTCCTGGGCCCCAGCTGCTGGGAGCACTGGCTTCCTCGTGCTCCTGGGTGACCTTTGGAGAAAGTGAGCGCGGTGCTGACTGGACGTGGGGGATCCGGGGTCTCGTCCCTACTCGTGTGGGTTTTTTAAATTTTTTTCTCCCCTGGTTTTTGTTAAGCACTTACTATGTGCCGGGCCCTCTATTAAGCACAGGAGTAGATACAAAGTAACCAAGTTGGACAGAGTCCCTGCCCCACATGGAGCTCACAGTCTTAACCCCCATTTTACATATGAGGAAACTGAGGCACATAGAAGTTTTTTTATGGTATTTGTTAAGTGCTAAATTTGTGCCAACTGGGGTAATGCAAACCAATCAACTTGGACACAGTTCCTGTCCCACATAGGGCTCACAGTCTCACATCCCCATTTCACAGATGAGGGAACGGAGGCCCAGAGAGATGAAGTGACTGCCCCAAGATCACCCGGCAAACAAGCGGCGGATTCCCAGGCCCGTGCTCTAACCTTTAGGCTACATTGCAGGAATCCCTGTTCCACCTCCCTTGCCTGGGACACTCCGGCTTAGGGGCTGTCGGGCTTTCTCTTTCCTCCAGTTTCACGAGGCGCGTGAGAGGCTCCCAGGACCCCCACCCGCCACAGGCGCAAGGGCCGCAGATCCCAGCTGGGACCACACTCATCATCATCATCATCAATCGCATTTATTGAGCGCTTACTGTGTGCACAGCACTGTACTAAGCGCTTGGGAAGTACAATTTGGCAACATATAGAGACAGTCCCTACCCAACAGTGGGCTCACAGTCACACTCGGGGGCAAGGAGGCTGAAGGCCAACAAATATCTCTATCTGTTGCAGAATTGTACTTTTCAAGCGCTTAGTACAGTGCTTTGCACAAAGTAAGGACTCAATAAATACGACTGAGTGAATGAATGAATCCAACAGGCCACAGCCCTCCCCATATTCAAAGCCCTCCTGAAAGCACCCCTCCCCCAGCATGCTCTCCCCAAGTAATTCCCAGCACCCCAAATCCTGTACACCCATCAGTCAGCTGTAATACGTACCCTATTTACTCACATAAATGCCTTACTCTTTGGCATAGTTTTTGCAATACGGAAAACTTGGATGGGGCTGTTTAGAGCGATCATGGGAGAATTAAGGGTAGCAATAAAGTGAATAAAAACCAGGAACAAAGGGAGAGAAAGAAGGGAGGAAGAGTGCTGTGCACGCAGTAAGCGCTCGGCAGCATGGCCTGTTGGATACAGAACGGGCCTAGGTTCTAATGCCAACTTGTACTTCCCAAGCGCTTAGTACAGTGCTCTGCACACAGTAAGCGCTCAATAAATACGATTGAATGAATGAAGGCGAGCAGGGGGAGGGCGTTGAGCTGCCCAACGGCAGAATGGCAAGGGAAATTTGGGAGCGGCAATCCCAACAGCAGCCGCCCTGCAATCCGCGAATCATGGAGTGCCCTCACCCCTTCGGGGTCTTTGATGGAAAAGCGCAGCTGGGCTCCGCAAATGTACTGCCATTAAGGGCAATGAGGCTGGTTTATTGCCCTGATAGATCACTTTTCTACACGCTGACAACTCACAAGGCAAAAGGCCATTTTGGACCCAGACCCCTTTGGGTCTGCAACCTCTGCTCCGGGCAGAGAACTTTCAATCAATCAATCAGTAGGATTTATTTATCCAATTTCAAAACATTCCCAGTGGTCCCTGCATTCAGACCTTATGCTCCTTTTGCTGAGAGTTCACTCAATCAATCATATTGATTAAGCAATCTAAGGTATACAGAGCACACAACTATGCAGTTGGGCAAGTTCAATGGAGGCAAAAAAAAAAATCACTACCCATGTGGTACAGGTAATAATTATAACAATACCATTTGTTAAGCATTTGCTATGTGCCAAGCTCTAGGAAAAATGCAGTTGGATCAGAAACAGTCCCCTTCCCACAGGGAAGACAGGACCACTTTACAGATGAGGAAACTGAGGCCCAGAGAAGTTAAGTGGCATGCCTACCCAGCAGGTCAAGTGCTGGAGCTAGGATTAAAAGTCAGGGCCCCTAAGCCCCAGTCCTTAGCTCTTTCCACTGTCAACCAACCAATCAATGGTATTTACTTGTACATATCTATTCTATTTATTTTATTTTGTTGGTATGTTTGGTTTTGTTCTCTGTCTCCCCCTTTTTAGACTGCGAGCCCACTGTTGGGTAGGGACTGTCTCTATATGTTGCCAACTTGTACTTCCCAAGCGCTTAGTACAGTGCTCTGCACACAGTAAGCACTCAATAAATACGATTGATTGATTGATTGGTATTTACTGAGTACTTACTGTGTGCAGAGCACTGTACTATGCACTTGGTAGAGTTGGTAGACACGATACCTGCCCACAAGGAGCTCACAGTTTGGAAGGGGAGACAGACTGTAAAATAAATAGCAACATCTAAGTACCTGTACGTGAGTGTAGTGGGACTGAGACCGGGGTGAATTCCAAGATTGTAAAGAGGTCAGAAAATAATAATAATAATGATGATGATGATGATGGCATTTGTTAAGCGCTTACAATCTGCGAAGCACTGTTCTAAGCGCTGGGGGGGATACAAGGTGATTAGGTTGTCCCACGTGAGGCTCACAGTCTTAACCCCCATTTTACAGAGGAGGGAACTGAGGCCCAGAGAAGTTAAGTGACTTGCCCGAAGTCACACAGCTGACAAGTGGAGGAGCCAGAATTAGAACCCATGACCTCTGACTCCTAAGCTTGTGCTCTTTCCAATGAGCCACGCTGCTTCAGAGTGCATAGGTGACACTGCTTCTCTAAGGACCTCCTGTAAGCAACTGACCAAACAAATGAGGGAGCCGGGCACCCACAAAATAAATTAGAGGTCGAGGGTGACAGTGAAAGAAAGCTACAACTGGTTATAACAAGACTGTTGGAATGGTTACAGTCTCTAAATAATAATAATAATGTTGGCATTTGTTAAGTGCTGATGTGCCAAGCACTGTTCTAAGCGCTGGGGGGGGGATACAAAGTGACCAGGTTGTCCCACGTGTGGGGCTCACAGTCTTAATCCCATTTTACAGATGAGGTAACTGAGGCTCAGAGAAGTTAAGTGACTTGCCCAAGGTCACACAGCAGACATGTGGCCGGAGCCGGGATTCGAACCCCATGACCTCTGACTCCAAAGCCCATGCTCTTTCCACTGAGCCACGCTGCTTCTCTAAGCCACGCTGCCTCTCTAGTCTCTAGTGTTATGCTCATTGTAGACGGGGGCATGTTGTCTACCAACTCTGTTGTACTGGACTCCCCTAAGCGCTTAGTACAGTGCTCTGCACATGGGAAGCGCTAGGTAAACACCCCTGATTGACTGATACTGCCAGCTGAGTCTCCGATGCGACCACAAGCTCACAGCTTGTCCTCTCAAGCCTGAGGCTTTGTTGGTCCCAAGGCAACGGGAAGCACTGTGGTCTAGTGGATAGAGCCCGGGCCCGGGAGACAGAAGGTCATGAGTTCTAATCCCGACTCTATTTATTTATTTATTTAACTTGTACATATCTATTCTATTTATTTTATTTTGTTAGTGCATTTGTTTTGTTCTCTGGTCTTCCCCTTTAAGACTGTGAGCCCACTATTGGGTAGGGACTGTCTCTATATGTTGCCAATTTGTACTTCCCATAGCGCTTAGTACAGTGCTCTGCACATAGTAAGCGCTCAATAAAATACGATTGATGATGATGATGATGATGACTCCGCCACTTGTCTATCGGGTGGCCTTGGGCAAGTCACTTCACTTCTCGGTGCCTCAGTTACCTCATGTGTAAAATGGGGATTGAGACTGTGATCCCCATGCGGGGCAGGGACTGTGTCCAACGCGATTTGCTTGTGTCCATCCCAGTGTTTAATACAGTGCCTGGCACATGGTAAGCGCTTAACAAATACGACGATTACTATTATTATTATCAACTTTCCAGGGACGTGCCAGCGCTGCAGATCGGCAGGGCTGGAACAGTGTTCACTGAGAAAGGCACCTTGTTTCTTTTGCCCTTTCTCTCCAGGAACTGAGTGAAAACAAGATTATAGGCGGAGGGGAGGCCTGGCCCCTGGAACAGCCCCCTTCCCCCCTCATTTGTTATTTTTTAGCCTCTTAGGAGGACAACGCCTGACAACTAAACATGCCGGGAATAGCCGGAGGGAGGGGGCAACTATCAGATAGGGACCAGTGAAAAAACAGTAGTCATCACTTCCTCCAGCCCCCAAAGAAGGAATCTTTTTCCAAGTCCTTACAGCCATCACACACATACATGCACACACACACCGTTTCAGCTTTTTTAGGTCTCGTATAAAAACACACTAGACATATATTTATATAGAGATAGGTTAAAAGTGACAGTGGAAACTGATAGCACGATTGTTTCCACACCGCTCCCACAAAAATGTTCCTTCAAAACAAAAATTCTAGTGCTGCCTGAGCCCCTTCTGGAGTTCCTTCCATTGTAAAATCCTTCCCCGCACCAAAACTGACATTGCTTTATTAGACCTTAAAAAAAACTGCCTCTCTACCACGAAGGGAATACGGAAACGGAATAACGACAGCAATAATAATAATTGTGGGATCTGGCTAGCGCTTAGTAGGGCCCAAGCACTGGTCTAAACGCTGGGGTACATTCAATATGAGCATATTGGCGCAATCTCTTGTCTCACAAAGAACTCATCATCTAAAGGGGAGGGGGAACAGGTATCTTATCCCCATTTTACAGATATCACATCCCCATTTTACAGGACATTTTGCAGGGCAATGACTGTGAGCTCGTTGTGGGCGGGGAATATGTCTGTTTATTTTTATATTGTACTCTCCCAAGCACTTAGTACAGTACTTTGCACACAGTAAGCGCTCAATAAATATGACAGTGAATGAATGAGGCATGATGAAGAGTGAACTCAGTGGACTCATCCCACAGTCACAAAGTGTGCAAGTGGTGAGCAGCGATTGGAAACCGGGGCTCTAATCTGAGCCGGAGACTTATTCATGGGGAATATGGCAAGACAAAAAACACAATCTCACCCAAATCAGCCTTAGCGAGATGGTTTAGTTTCCTTTTTACCCAGAGACCCAGCGGGAGTCTCAGTAAAATCTGTAAAATTCTGTATTTTTGACAAGTGCTTAGTTGACCTTTCCGACACACCTCTCCCCTGCATGGCACCTTTGAGTACCATATAAAGCATCTTCCTAGTGTGAGCTGCAGAAGGGCCCACTTGCCTGGTAATTCCCAGTCTCCAAATTTTGCTCCTGAATTTATGGTTTCATTCCAGTACTTTGGTCCTGGATACTATTGTTCCGACCTTGCCCAAATGGTTCGATCTTGTCTATCTCCCGCTAAACCCTTTCCCACGTCCCCACCCTCGCAGCCTCGCCTTTCCCTTCCCCTCCCGGGGGAAAATTATGCCAGATCATCATCATCATCATCAATCGTATTTATTGAGCGCTTACTGTGTGCAGAGCACTGTACTAAGCGCTTGGGAAGTCCAAGTTGGCAACATATAGAGACAGTCCCTACCCAACAGTGGGCTCACAGTCTAAAAGGGGGAGACAGAGAACAAAACCAAACATACTAACAAAATAAAATAAATAGAATAGATGTGTACAAGTAAAATAAATAAATAAATAAATAGAGTAACAAATCCCCACCACTCGCTCCGCTTTCAGAGCCTTACTGGGATCACATCTTTGCCAATTAAGCCTTCTTCTCCTTGCCCACAATCAGCTTCCAGTCTAGAGGGGGAGACTGACATGAACAGAAATACATAATTTTTAATGCATAATTTATAGATATGTTACGTGCATCCTGTGGGGTTGAAGGTGGGGCAAATATCAATGCCCAAAGGTCACAGATCCAAGTGCACAGACTACACAGAAAAGTTTAATTGGCCCCCAGGTCTGCTTCCTCCCTTTCCTTTGGGGAAGAAATGGGGCAGGGGGACTTCTAAGCCCTAGGGGCAATCTAGAAACAGGCAGAGGCCTTGAATAAATGCTGAAATTTAGATGACCAATGAAGCCCAAGCTCCTTAAAATATTGTCTACCAAGATGCCACCTGGTCTCTTAGTTTCTTTTATGATTTAGGCTTGGGTACTTTAACTTCGTGAGGACTCCTTAATGACTCTCCCTACACACAAAAACACCCACCCACCCAGCCACACTCCATATGCAGCCTCTCGCTCTCCCAACTGCCAAGGCGGCCCATGTTTTCTGCTTGGCTTTATGACTTCACAAGTCTGGGGTGAGTAGGAACAGGGATGGGCTCGAAAGGACGAGCCCTGATTCATTCCTCCTTTTCATCCGGAAGGAGAACGGGGAAGTGGAGGCAATCGGAAGTTCGAAGGTCACCGGAGGAAAATCATCTCCGGGCCACCCGCAGACAACTGGAGGAATCCATGGCCACTTGAGACTACAGACAAATAGATGTGGTTTGGCTACGGCTAACTTGGGCCCACTTAAGACACTTAAGACTTTGTACATATTTATTACTCTATTTATTTATTTTACTTGTACATATCTATTCTATTTATTTTATTTTGTTAGTATGTTGGTTTTGTTCTCTGTCTCCCCCTTTTAGACTGTGAGCCCACTGTTGGGTAGGGACTGTCTCTATATGTTGCCAACTTTACTTCCCAAGTGCTTAGTACAGTGCTCTGCACACAGTAAGTGCTCAATAAATACAATTGATTGATTGATTGATTAAGACAAAATAGCTGCCGGGGGTGGGGAAGGATAATGTGATGGAACTGCTGGATTTTGTAATCAATCGATCAATCGTACTCACTGAGGGCTTACTGTGTGCACAGCACTCTAATAAGCGCTTGGGAGAGTCTGGCACAACACATATTCCCTACCCAGAGGAAGAAAACATGGGAAAATGAACCAGAGTTTTTTTTGTTTGTTGATTTTTGTCTACTCCAGAAGAAGGTGGTATGACTGGGTTGGGCGGGGGCGTAATGAAAGAACTGGGGCTCTGGAGATTGGAGGAAACCAAACATCTCCCGTCTTAAGGGTCAGTGTCTAATCCATCCCCTCCCATAAACAGAACACATCAGGAGAGAGGGTCACTACGACACTGGGAGATGCTAACCGATGCAACCCAGATGTAATAATAACAGTAACTGTGGTATTTGTTAAGCATTTATTGTATGCCAATCAATCAGTGGTATTTATTGAGCACTTACTATGTGCAGAGCACTGTATAAGTGCTTGGGAGACAGTATAATACAACAGGATTAGCAGGCACATTCCCTGCCCATATGGAGCTTTGCTAAGCAGCATGGCCTAGTGGATAGAACACACGCCTGAGAGTCAGAAGGACCTGGGTTCTAGACCGGGCTCTGCCACTTGTCCGCTGTGTAACCTTGGGCAAGTCACCCCACTTCTCTGTGCCTCAGTTACCTCATTCATAAAATGCAGATTAAGACTGTGAGCCCCATGTGGAACACGAGAGCTGTGTACAGCCTCATTAGTTTGTATCCATCCCGGTGCTTAGAACAGTGTTTGGCACATAGCGCTTAACGTATACCATTAAAAAAAAACAAACCCTGCCCTAAGCACTAGGGTAGATACAAGATAATCAGGTTGGGCACAGTCTCTGTCCCATTCAGGGGCTCATGGTCTAAGTAGGAGAGAGAACTGCAATTGAAGCCCCATTTTGCAGATGAAGGGATGTGCCCATGGTCACAGAGCAGACAAGGGTCAGAAGTGACAAATTCGGTTCAACTGGTGAACGTGGGAGCATAACCCCGTGAGGCCAGCGTTCCAGAGACCCTCTGCTTTAAGAGAGCAAGAGTCCACCTGTGAGGCTGCCATTCATTCATTCGATGAATGTACGTCCACACACCGCTAAGGGTATTTCTGAGCCATTTAATAGCTCTGGGGATTTCCAACCGCTAGTCACTTTGAGACCTAAGTCTTTACAAAAAAAAAAAGATTTGAAAGCATTCCTCCCCCAATTTGTGCAGGCACAGAGGGTCTCCTCTAAACTGTACGCTCGCTATGGCCAGGGAAGTGTCTATTATATTGTACTCTCTCAAGCACTTAGTACAGCGCTCTGCACACGGAAAGAGCTCGGTAAATACGATTCTCTGACTGACTGAAGCCTGACGCTACCATGTGGAGGGGCGGGGTCAAAACGGGGCCTTGGGTTGGGAATTTGAGCTGACCAAGGGACAGCGCGGAGGCGCTGAGCCGAAGGTGTTTCCCGCCTCCCTCCCTCCCTCGCAGGCGCAGAAGGGAGAAGGGCATTCCAACTTGGATGACGCTTTGGACGTCGGCCTGGCCGCCACCAACGCTGACGCGGTTTCTACCTCCCCGGCTGGGAGCCTCTGAGCCAACCGCTGCACTCCCCCACCCCGTCCCCGTGGTAAGAAGGGCATGGGTCGGCACTTTCTGGACAGCCGAACCCCACCGATAGGAGCGACTCTCCCCTCTCCGCCTCTGTCCTCGACCCCTTCCCCTGAAACCGATCAGAGGACTCGGAGGCAGACCCCCGCCATGCCCCAGCTCTGCTCTCTGCGGGGGCCACCCCTCTCTCCTGCCACGGTACCAGCTCAAAAATAAAGTGGTGAGGGCAAAGCTGGATCCGATGCCAAGTTCCTGCCGGCCCCCACCCGCGCTGTGGAAAGAATGAGCCCCTCTGGGAGGGGCCCTGCTTCCTCAATCGCGGGAAAGCCTCCAAAACATTATCTCATCCAACTATCGGCGGAGGGCGATGGGCCACCTCTCCCACCCCCGGCCCCACACCTCCAGTCTCCAGCATCTCCAGGTTGGGCAGGGCCCCGTTTCGGCAGAAGCCGTCGAGGCTGCCGGCTACGGGAACGGTTTCTCCGCTTTGATTCGCTGCCTCGGGGGAAAGGTCACCCCGACCCAAAAGGGACGAGACCCGGGTCCAAGCTGTGACCCCTACGGCCCCTTGGCCAACTGGGCAGGGTGCTCCATTCTCCCAAACAAGCGTCAGTACTGCCCGCCCAATACCCCGTTGACAACCCAGGTCCTCGCAGGGTGGCAGATTGGGGGATGGCTCGTCCCGCAGGAGGAGAAGGGAGAGGGGTCTCAGAAAGGGCGGCTCAGGTCACGTTGACGGAACGTGGGTCCTACGCAGAAAAAAAATAAATAAAATCTCTCCATACACGTTGCTCTGCTGTGTGACCACGGGCAGATTGTTTAATTTATCTTGACCTCCCTTTCCTCAGCTGAGAAACAGTAAATGCCTGATAGACTCCCTCTTTATTCTAAGTTCTTTTTCTAGTCAGTCAGTCCATCGTATTTATTGAGCACTTACTTGATGTACAGCACTGTAGTAAGCCCTTGGGAGAGTACAATAGAACAATATAAAACATTCCCTGCCAACAACAAGCTTACAGTCCAGAAGGGGAGACAGACATCAATATAGATTGTAACTTCTTTGCAGGCAGGGAACGTGTCTACCAACTCTGTTGTATTGTACTCTCCCAAGCGCTTAGTACAGTGTTTTGCACACAGTAAGAGCTCAGTAAATATCACTGATTGATTGGGAGCCCCATGAGAGACAGAGACTGTGTCCAGCCTGATTATATTGTATCTACCCCAGCACTTAATATAGGGCTAGGCGCATAGAAGGTGCCTTAACAAATACCACAATTATTCTTATCCTTCTTAAAAGTATCTACTGAGCTCCCTCTGGGGGCAATACAAAACAGAGAAGTACGACATCCCCTGCCCATAAGGAGCTTCCACTCTAATGGGCAGGGCAGGAAAGACTATTTAGAGCACTCAAAATAAACTGAATTAATCTTGACCCTGGAAAGGAAAATTATCCAAGTGATGCCAACCAAAGAAGAAAAAAAAAAACCTTCAGAGTCTACAAGCCCCTGTGGTTAATGGTCAATCACTCAGTCAATTATATATATTGAGTGTTTACTGTATGCAAAGCACTGTACTAAGCGCTTGGGAGAGTCCAGAATAAGAGAGTTGGCAAACACATTCCCTGCCTAAAAAGAGTTTACAGTTCAGAGAGGTCATGTCAGATCAGGCCTTCTGGTCGCTCTGCCCAACACTCAGCCCATTTAGCTATTAATGGGCGGTAACGGCCTAGGGGATAGAGGGCCTCGGAGTCAGAAGGACCTGGGTGCTAAGCAGCGTGGCTCAGCGGAAAGAGCATGGGCTTTGGAGTCAGAGGTCATGGGTTCAAATCCCAGCTCTGCCACTTGTCAGCTGTGTGACTTTGGGCAAGTCACTTCACTTCTCTGGGCCTCAGTTCCCTCATCTATAAAATGGGGATGAAGACTGTGTGCCCCAGGTGGAACAACCTGATCACTCTGTATCCTCCCCAGCGCTTACAACAGTGCCTTGCACATTAGTGAGCACTTAATAAATACCATTATTATTATTATTAATCCCGGGCTCTGCCACTTGTCTGCTGTGTGACCTCGGGCAAGTCACAACTTCTCTGGGCCTCAGTTGCCTCATCTGTAAAATGGGAACTAAGACCGTGAGCTCCATGTGGGACAGGGGTGGTTTCCAAACTGATTAGGTTGCATCTACTCCAGCGCTTAGAACAGTGCTTGACACACAGTAAATGCTTAACAAATACTATTATTATTATTATGGCAGTCCACCCAATGACCCCCCGCCCTCATGCCCACTGATTCTTCTCGCACATACTTTCCCCTAAGCTGAATAAAGGTAAGGAGAAATGACTCTGATAAGGGCCTGCAGCCTAACCTCACTACACTGAACCGGTCGATCTCAAGCACCACAAGAGATCGGGTCCCTTGGGGCCAGGACCCCACAAAATCTCCCGTGCCAAAGGAAGGATGTCACCTCCGTGAGTCAGCAGAAGGCTGAGGCAGATTCGGAACCACTGCCCCTGCTCCAACAAAATGAGCAGTTATTAAGTGGCCTATGAAGTCACTGTATCCCAGCCTCTGGGAAATCTTGGTCCCAGAGGGAGACTGACCATTTCTTTGTCCGTCTGCTCTAGGGGTCTCCAGGGACTGACCTCTCACCAGTAGCCCAGGGAGACTAGTCAACCGGGGCTCTCGATGACAAAACGTTTCTTGATTGACTCAGTTTTTCCAATTCTTAAATAATTCTTACCTACCGCTATCTCTAAGACCACCCTCCCACCCACCCAACATACAAAAAAATTTAAAAATCAGTTTCCGTCGTCGTGGTGGTACCTTTATTTATAGATCATTATGGCCCACTTCTGAGTCCTAGTTTAGGCCCTCGGCCAACTTACAGGAAGTACCGTGTGTGCAGCTGGAGATCGAACTAAGTCCTCCCCCATTTGTTCTCTTTAAAGATCTCAGTGCACTTTCAGAGAGGTGCTAATCTCAGGGCCTGGGACCAAATCCAAGCTAGTTTTAACTGCATCCTGCCTTCCTCAAATTCCCCTGAAGCCCTGGGCAGAGAGGGAACTATTCATTTCCTGCCCACTGCACTCCCAAAGGGTGGCCGGCCGGCCCCAAATGGTGGCCCAATCCCTCTCAGAGAGCCCCGCCGTTCGGTGGCGACGTTGGAGGGTCCAACATCATGGTGAAGGCTTTACAGTCCCGTCGGTCGCTTTCAATAATTAATAATTATGGTACTTAAGCGCTTACTATGTGTCAAGCACATTTCGCTTCTACGGCCCGCTTCCAACTTACTTCCAGTTCCTTAATCTTCTCTTCTGCTATTTTCTGTTTCTCTAACAGTTGGTTGTGAATGACTTCCTTGGATTGAAGAATGAACCTAAGAGGTGGATAAAAGAGGAAAAAAAAAAGAAAAAAGGACATGAAATGAAGCACCTGAGCCACTGCTTGCACCATAAATCACGAGGAATCAGTAAGCCGAGGAAAGGGACGGAAGCTGCGGCAGCAGGGTCGGAGGAAGCACCTTGGGGAAGCTATTGTGGGAGACTCCGGAAGAGAGACCGGGATTCCTGGGAAGGAGCGGGCGCCAGAGGGAGTGGGACCCAACTCAGGGTGAAGGGCGAGAAATGAGGAAACGAGCAAAGCCCACTTGGGCTTAGGAATCGTCAAAATTCACCGGGAAACTGTCAGAAGACACATTTTAAGCTTGATGGGCTTCATCTTAAACTCGCGGCCACGTGTTTTTTAAACAATACGGTTTAATGGGAGTTACTTTTTTTTCCCCTTATTGACTGCAGTTAACTCATGACCTTTTAAAAACACAATCAGGCACTGTGTTAAGATCAATGCCTAAGTGTTTGAGTTCCCAACACAAAAGGCCCTGTATAAGTCCTATTATCTTTCATTATTATTATTTCCAGCTCATGCCATACCTTCTGAAAAGCTCAAACATTTAAAAAAGGAAAATTTTCGTGCTTTTTCCTTTTCATTCGGGACCATTATTTGCATTCTACCATTGAGGAAGGGAGTTGGGGTGGGGGAAGGGATAAGAAGAGTTTGATATCAACCTGGTGCTTCTGTTTAACTTTCCTTGCTTGTGTGTTAGCATTACTCATGCATCATCCAGGAGGAGAGGCGGAAATTTGATTCATTTGTACCGACCCTCAAATAGCTGAGCCCGGGATGCTCCGAGAGTCCATTGCTCCCATGCACAGGGACATTTTCCCAGTGATCGATACAAGAAAATACTGAGGCCACTCCAAGAAAGGCAAAAAGAGCACCAGGTTCGAAGCCTGCAACAGGGTGGGCTGTCACGGGCCTGTGAAACAAAAGCACCACTTGGCTTTTAAGGAGTTATGGGGGCATAGGAGCTCAAAATTAGGCTCCCCAGAAAGGACAATGAACAATTGCCAGTGTGATTTAGCAGGGTCACAGCTCCAAAATTCGGGGCTCCCAGCTCCTGATGAAAAGCAGATGAAAAGCCCCTTGCGCTTGGATTTGCACGCTTTATTCACCCCACCCTCAGCACTTACGTGCATATCTGTAATTGATTTCTTCATATTAATGCCTCCCTCCCCATCTTGACTGTCAGTCCCTTCTGGGCAGGAAACATGTCGCCCGACTCTGCAATACTGCACTTTCCCAAGCCCTTACTATAGTGGTCTGCACACAGTAAGAACTCAGTAAAATAACTGATTGATTGATTGCGTGGAAGCCAAACAGACCACGGTTCCGTATGGCCTGATGATGCTTTAGACCCCAGCCTGTGACAGGCCTTCCCGGACCAAAGCTTTCGAACTGAACCCAGTGCCGTCTTGACTTCCAGTTTCGCAGGCCGGGCCAAACTCACACAAGCCCCTACGCTGACCTCGGCTGGATGCCTTCTCGACCACCCAATCCTACAGGTATCAAGAACGCGCCCGGGGTCGGGCATGTAATCCCGGGACCCGACGCAATGCCCGGTGATGATGAGCCAGTGACCAGAGGCGGGGGGCTGCCTAACGGAACTCCAGATGCTATTCTCAATTCTATAAAAGCACCTCTCTGGGCCCTTTTTTTGAACCTCGCTAATCTATTTGCCTGCACGATGCTCCTGCGGACGTCGGCTTTTTGCCGCGCTGACCCTCGTGTCTGGAATTCTCGTCTCGTTTGGTCCAAAAGACGGTGGCTATTTCTGGTTCGGGGGCTCAGGCCGAGGCGGTGTTTGGTTCCTGCAGAGGGTCCGCTTCGGTTCGGGGAAGGGAGGAGAAGCATGTTGTTTTGAATTGCATAAAGTCTCAGACACCACGTGAGGCCCGCCGAACGGGCACCAATCACGTTCGCCACACCAAATCCTTGAAAGGACAGAAACGGAGTTTTACTCAGAAGGTGTCTTTATCCTAGAAATGCTTGACATAGTAAGATGGACATTTTTAAAACGCTATTGATAGCTAGCCTGGCGGTACTGGTCTCAAATAATAGGTCACCAGACGGCTCCTTTATTAGCGTCTGGGAAACGTACAATGCTAAGATTAGAGGTCAAGCCATTGGTTATGAAGCCTTTAAAAAGAAAGACTCAGAGATTAAATGCCTTCAGTACAAAATAAAATTACTAGAAAGCAGGCACACAAAAGGCAAAACTTATATACGTGTGTGTGGGTGTGTGTGAGAGACACGTTATGCATATATCAATCGAGGGCTTACTGTAGGCTGCAGAGTACAATCCAATAAAGTTGGTGGACACAATCCATGCCTAAAGGGAGTTTACAGATTAGAAGGGCAATAAATGTGCGTGCCTGCATGTGTGTGCGTGTGTGTACACACACATTTTACAGCTTCCAGCTCCCTAAGCAGTGGTCCAACCCATCAGGTTGTAAGCCTTTGGCGTGCAACCACTGCAGGACTGGCTTCTGTTACAATCTCCCCCACCTCAGCACGGTGCTCCCTTTGCTCTTCCCCCTCCTGCCAGCCCCACGGCACTTGCGCTCAGTAAGCTCTTAATCAATCAATGGTATATATTGAGTGCTTACTCGGTGCTTAGAGTACTGAACTAAGCACTTGGAAAAGTCCAATATGATACGTGATAATAATTAACTATTATTATTATGGTATTTGTTAAGCGCTTGCTATGTGCCAGGCAGTGTTCTAAGCCCTGGGGTAGATATGAATTAATCAGGTCGGACACAGTCCATGTCCCACATGGGGCTCAGTCTTAACCCTGTTTTACAGAAAAGGTAACGAAGGCACAGAAAAATGAATATTTTTTAATGGTATTTGTTAAGCAGTTACTATGTGCCCAGCACTGTTCTACGAAGGGAATTGCCCAATGCCCCACAGCAGATATCTGGCAGGATTAGAACCCAGTTCCTTCTGTCTCCCCAGCACGGGCTCCATCCACTAGACATTGTGCTTCTGGCTTGGTGATATGCTCTCGTACTGAGATTGAGAGCGCTTGGTACAGTGCTCTGCACCCAGTAAGCGCTCAATAAATACGACAATGAATGAATTTACCTACTTCTAATCATTCAATATTCCCAAAGCAAACTATCTCAGCCAAAAGAGACTTGAAAAAAAAATATGTAGCCCTCACTTCCTCCCCCTGCCCACCTCCAAATCAACGGCCCTTGCTTCGACGCCACCTTCGAGTGGAGACCAGGCACACTAGAATTCCAACCAAAACCAGAATTAATTGGGGAAAACGGTTACTGACTGTGCAAGACGAGTTCTCGTGTTGCCACAGGCAACGGGAAATAACCTCCATAACAGAGTATTACAGCTCGGCCGGACGGCGTGACTTAAGAAAGGAGGGCCTCCTCCAACTTTCAATGGCTTGGCTTTTATAAGGGGCCCCAAGCATAATATTATGTACACAAATCCTCAGAATGATAGCATCACGCCCAGGCACTGCCCAATAGCTAATGGAAAGTTACACCCTATTTACTAAGGTCCAGGATCTGAAAGCTCGCGTGGCGACCGTCCAGCTACCTACGTCCCCAACAGCTGTCGGGGCTCAAACCAATGACTGGCTTAAGTTAGATGAGCGGCAGAAGTTACCATTACGTTCTCTCCATCTGTGCAACCGGTGGCTGGGACTGGTTCTCCAGGTAGGGATTTACCAATAGTTTAGCAGACTACCCAGTGGCACCTAATAATAATAATTATGGTATTTATTAAGTGCTTTATTATGTGCCAGGCACTATACTAAGTGCCGGGGTAGATATGTGTTAATCAGGTTGGACGCAATCCCTGTCCCACATAGGGCTCACAGTCTCAATCCCCATTTGACAGATGAGGGAACACAGAGAAATGAAGTGACTTACCCAAAGTCACACAGCAGACAACTGGAAAGGCCGGCAATTGAACCCAGGTCCTTCTGACGCCCAGGCCTGTGCTCTACCCACTAGGCCAGGCTGGCTGGCTGCAGAGACAGGCTGAGGTCAGGGAGTACAAAAAGGGGCCCCATACTGATTTCGTTTTTATTTTGTGGGTCTTCATATTTCATCATTCATCATTCATCAGCGCTTAGAACAGTGCTTTGCACATAGTAAGTGCTTAACAAATGCCATCACTATTATTATTATCATTCCCGATGAGTCTGTGTCAAGTCCCTTCTCCCCACTAAAACCCTGAGCTTGGAGCTCCCTGAGGGATGGGGACCTTATCTAATTCCCACCCGTATATCTCTCCCAGTGTTTGGTACAGTCCTCTGCCCGTAGTAAGCACTTAATAAATACTATCACTAATAGAAAACTGTAGGCAAAAACAGGATCATCTTACTCCCTCTAGTCAGTGTGCTGATGGTGGGCAGAGAATGTGTCTACCAATTTGGCAACTCTGTTGTATTGTACTCTCCCAAGCTCTTAGTACAGTGCCCTGCACCCAGTAAGCACTCAATAATAATAATGATGGCATTTGTTAAGCGCTTACTATGTGCAGAGCACTGTTCTAAGCGCTGGGGGGGATACAAGGTGATCAAGTTGTCCTACGTAGGGCTCACAGTCTTAATCCCCATTTTACAGATGAGGGAACTGAGGCTCAGAGAAGTGAAGTGACTTGCCCAAGGTCGCACAGCAGACATGTGGTGGAGCCAGGATTCGAACCCATGACCTCTGACTCTAAAGCCCGGGCTCTTTCCACTGAGCCAATAAATACCACTGATTGATAGGTGGGAGCCAGGACTGAAGAACAAGACCACCGTCAACTCCTGGCCCGTGAATTTGGCCACGGGAAAACTGTAAGCTCACTGTGGGCAGGGAACTGGTCTACCAACTCCCTTCTACTGTACTCTCCCAAGCGCTTACTACAGTGTTCTGCACACAGTATCCTCTCACTAAATACCACTGATTCACTGATCACCATAACAATCCCAGATTACTTCTCTCTTAAAAAGGCACTTAGAGAAGCTCAACTATTACACATCACAAACATACGCACACACCACAAATCGTGAGTCAGAGTCCCTGCCCTACCCAGTAGAAAGAGTGGATACTTTCACCAAGGGAACAACTAAATAAATCCACTTGGAGTTGAACCCAGCTAAACTACCTTCCACTTGACCTTTGCCCCAAGTTTAAGCTGTGTGCCCTATCTTCTTTGGCAAACACTTGCTAATGTTCATCTTTAGAATCCAACTCTTCCTCCCCATCCAAACTGCTCCCTCACTGCTCCAAGCTCTTACCCTACCCCACCCTTACCTACTGAATCAGCCTCCTCGCTGGCCTCCCTGCCTCCTGTCTCTCCCCACTCTAGTCCTTCCTTCTCTGCTGCCCGGCTCAAGTCATTTCTCCCCTCTCTTCAAAAACCTCCAGTGGTTGCCGATCCATCTCCACACCAAGTAGAAACTTCCACCACCGGCTTTAAGACACTCAATTGGCTAGCCCCCTCCTGCTTTACCTTGCTGATCCTCTACAACAACCCAACCAGCCCACTTTCCTCTTCTAATGCCAACCTACTCACTTTACCTCCATCTCGTCTTTCTCCCCCTCTGCCCCCTAGCCCACAGAACTCCCTCCCCATTCACAGCCCACAGACCACCCCTCTCCTATCTTTAAAGCCCTGCTAAAATCCCATTTCTTCCAGTACAGTGCTCTGCACATAGTAAGCGCTCAATAAATACGATTGATCGATTCCAAGAGGCCTCCCTTGACTAAACCCTCACTTTCCCTATCTGCTCTCTCTTCCACTAGGCAGCGTGGCCTAGTAACTAGAGCCCCGGCCTGGGAACCGAAAGACCTGGGTTCTAATCCCAGCACCGCCGCCTGTGTGCTGTGACCTCGGGCCAGTCGCTTTACTTCTCTGCCTCACTTCCCTCATCTGTAAAATGGGGATGAAGACTCTCAGACCCATGATTCATCCACTAGGTCACAGTGCTTCTCTGAAAGCCAGAAAGGTCCAAATGCTGAAGAGGTTTTATGAGGAGCAGTGAAGAGGCTGGATTATTTGGGTGGATGCATTCCAATCAATCAATCCATAGTATTTATTGTGCAAAGTTAGTAGGTGTGATTGCTGCCTTCAAAAATCTTACAGTCTAGAGACTGATACTAAAATAAATCACGGGTAAGGGAAAGGCAGAGAACAAAGACGTGCTCAGAAGGGCATCAGAGGGGCTTAGATGATATGGAAGTGATGAAGCAGTGCTGCAGGGGGTGGAGAAATAGAGTGGGGTCTGAGAGATTAATCAGGGCAGGCTTCATGGAGGATATATAATTTCTTGAGGGTCTTGAAGATGGGGAGAGAAGCAATATGGTCTAGTGAAAAGAGTACAGGACTGGGAGCCAGGAAATCTGGGTTCTAATCCCAGTTCTACCACTTCACTGCTGGGTGACTTTGGGCGAGTCACTTCCCTTCTATGTGCCTCAGTTCCCTCAGCTGTAAAATGGAGATTAAATGTCCATTCTCCCCCAAGTCCCCTCCAGACTCTGAGCCCCAACTGGGGCAGGGACTGTGTCTGATCTGATTACCCTCTACGTACCCCAATGTTTAACAGATACCACCATTACTATTATTATGGGTACAATGGCATGTGGGAAGTAAAGCAGCCGGCAAACTGGCCAAATTGGGTAGCACTTTTACTTTGCCTTTTGTGACACAACCCAACTTTCCCTGGCAACTTTGTTTTGGAGGGCTAAGGTTTGTGTACTTTGTGTGATCCAGCCTCCCTTCCCTTTGTATTTATTTTCTACAGCCGAGTTAATGGTTTATTATGGGTAGATTTGATAAGATGTTCTACACTTAGAAGCTGTTACGTTTCAGGAACCTTGTTCTTCATCTATTGCTCCCCTGAGGTTTAAGCTCAGGGATACCACAGGAAAGTAGTCTTTTGGACAAATTCTTGTAGTCCAGAAATCCACACAGCTCATAAGTCTTTTAAAACTGAAGCCTGTTCAATATACGTTAATTTACGGAAGGGTTTCACTGGGTCATATCTGCTTGAGAATTCGGTGACAGTGAGCTATGCGAACCCACTACTGTACTTTTCGCATCGCGAATATTTAAAATTTATAAAAATGTGTACACAGCATGCTGTTTCCCAAAATTACGGCCCAAACACAAGACTTTCATCATTACTGCACCCTCCAGGAGAAGTGTACCTGGGGAGTTTCACATCCCAGCCGACAATGAGCTTATAGTCTAGAGGGGGAGACAGACATTAATATAAATAGATAAATAAATACATTTTTTGTGCTTATTATGTGGCAAGCACTGTACTAAGGGAATCAGGCTGGAACAAGATAAAGATAATCAGGTAAGTCTTGCCCTATCCCACCTTACTTACTGCATCAGCCTCCTCACTGACCTCCCTGTCTCCTGTCACATTCCACTCTGGTCCTTGTTCATTTTTCTAAAATTACACTCGGGGCTGGAAACAAGGTGACTATCAAGGGCTTAAAGGGAACAGTTCCAAATTCACAGCCAATGCAGAAGGAAGAAAGAGGAGGGGAAATGAGGGCCAGGTCGGAGAAGGCCTCCTTGGACTGAAGGTCCTTGTAGGCAAGGATCGTATCTACCAACTCTATTGTTTTGCCTGACTGATTGATGGGATGTTAGCTGGGTTTTGAAGGTGGGTAGAGAGTTGGCCTGTTGGATATAGTCGGGGAAAGAGTGTAATCAGTCGATGGTATTTATTGAGTGCTTCCCGTGTGCTGAGCACTGTACTATGCTCTCGGAAGAGTCCGATAAAATAGAGTTGGTAGACACATTCCCTGCCCATGGTGAGCTCACGGTCGGCAGTGAGAGGGCAGGAGGATTACCCTATAGCAAAGGTTAGTTGCCGTGAGCAGGCAGGGCTAATCAATCAATCGTATTTATTGAGCGCTGTGTGCAGAGCACTGTACTAAGCGCTTGGGAAGTACAAGTTGGCAACATATAGAGACAGTCCCTACCCAACAGTGGGCTCACAGTCTAAAAGGGGGAGACAGAGAACAAAACCAAACATACTAACAAAACATACTAACATCAGGGCTAGGCTGATGACACTTGATTCTAGGCCACCCAGTAGTGGACGGTGAGGTCCCATTAAGCGACGCATTCTGGGGCTTTATCAGCGACTGCATCGCATCAGACTCTGTTTCTCTCAACATATGGGGAGCCCACTAAGCCTACTTCCTACTGAACTTCTGTTCCTAAAGCTCCATGTATTTGTTCTCCCACCCAGAAACGAACTGTGGATGACGATTACGGGATGGCAGAGATCCAGGACTCAAACCACGAGTCTTGGGACTCCCCGCCCGAATCCGAGGAGAAGGAACCTGGGGAAAAATCAGGTCAAGGGGAGGGGATCCCTGACTTGATGGTGTCACTTTTCAACCCCTGACTTCGCAACCTGCTGCTCAATCATCCCATCTCCTGTGTCCAGCTTATTTTCCGGGCGGAGACTACGGTTCCCACACACGGCCCTGTCAATCTCAATTCTCGGTTAATTAGACCCCCAGGGCTCGGAGCTCTTTTCTGCACAAAATTAAAATGGCTCCAGGGTTTTTTAAAGGGAGTAAACGTCCACTAGGGAACGGGAGGAAAATTCCCAATTGTTTCTCAAATAATCCCAGTTTTCCCAAAATGAAAAGCCTGTTCATTAGCCAGAGACAACGGAAAACTGTGAATATTCAAAAACCGACGGTGCACACAGGATTTGGCAAATTTTTTCTGGCACTTGCTAAGCTCTTACTACGTGCCCGGCACTATACTAAGCGCTGTGGTATACACAAGCTAACGTGGTTGGACACAATCCACGTCCCACATGGGGCCCACATGCTTAATCCCCATTTGACAGCTGAGGTAACTGAGGCACAGAGAAGTGAAGTGACTTGTCCACGGTCACATGGCTGATAAATGGTAGAGTCGGGATCAGAACCCAGGTCCTCTGATTCTTGGTCACGCTGTTTCTCAACACATCCAGAGGAAGCTTCATCACAGCCGGGAAGAGAATGGAGCACTTGAGAAGAGAAAGCCATTCCTACCACCATCACTACCGTTAATAGCTGCTTAATAAGCCCTGAGTTGAAAACCTCGGGTTTAGGGGTACTGCTCTTCCCCAGGTGTCCTGTTCTAGGAGGGACCACAATCATTTTTGGGGTTCAGTAAGAGCTCAATCAACTAATGCTTTGTTTAACAATTGAGCCGGCGATTATTTAGACTGGAATGGGACCCCTGGGGCTTTCTTTTCTACGCAGTCTATGAACTGTAAGACAATCACCGACAATACCCTTTCCAACTGTCTGTTCTGATTCAACCCTTCCACGAATCTCCTGAGACACACATTTGCACTTTCACATAGCCAAGGAATTTAGTTATTGTCCAACCTCAAATAGTCTGTCCTCTCCAGGTTTTGGGTTTTTTTCTCCCCCTTTTTTACATTCAGGCTTATAAACCTAACCCGAATACCTAAGGAGCTAGTGATAAATGGGAAAAAAAATAAGTCAGTGGGTCAGTCAGATTTATTGATCGCTTATTTTGTGCACAGCACTGTACTAACCACTTGGGAGAGTACAATAACAATGGAACAGACACACTCCCCGTCCATATAGATATGTCTGTCAAAATTTTACCCATTTATTGCACACAAGAACTAATATTTCTTTTATAGGAATCAAATGACTCCCCAAAGCACTTAACATGGAGAGCTCCGGATAATTTGGGGTTATGGAACTTTTCACTCTTCAGTTCATCATCAGAGCATTACTAGATCCTGGTATAACTGCAAAGGCCACAGAAAGACAGACAGACACACACACATGACAAATGATGGGGTGCAAACTTTTACACTGAGCCAAATAACACAAAAAGCTCAGCTACACACCCTTGCCCATGTCTATTTCAAGTTGAAAAGCAGTATGGCCTAATGGATGGAGCCCGGGCCTTGGAGGAAGAAGGACCTGCATTTTAATTCTGGCTCTGCCACCTGTCTGCTGTGTGACCTAGGGCAAATCATTTCACTGGGCCTCCGTTACCTGTAAAATGGGAATTAAGACTGTGAGTCCCACACGGGGACATGAACTGTGTCCAGACTGATTAGCTTGTATCTACTCCAGAGCCCAGTACAGTGCCTGGCACATAGTACGCACTTAAACAGCATGAAAAAGTTGCTTTTACTTACTGAACTGATGCTACTCTACGTGTGAGTTTCTATTCTCTGTGGTGTGCGCACATTCAAGGCCTTCTTCAAAGCCTGCGGAACACAGACTTTGAAACCCGATGGTCTCATCCCCCAAAGTGATTTAGATTCCCGAGGACAGAAACAGGCTCTGTTGCCGACACGTGCCCATCTGAATTGTGAATTCCGAGAGCGATGTGTATGGACATTCTTCCCGAGAGCTTGGCCACGGCTAATTACTCAGGCAACAAGCTGCCACTCTAATTGCTCCATCGGGACAAAGAACCCTGCCTGTCCTGCCCCTCCACCTCTCTGGCAAATTCCAACACAGACCTCTCAAATTTGAGAAAGGGGAAATCAGAAATTTGCTGTTTTTCTTGAGACGTTTCCATTTAATATCTCGGTCACTGATTCGCCTGTCAGCTCTTTCTTGAACTTTCCATTAAGAAGATAAAGGACTTCGATGGGGCATTTAAACCCTTCCACTGCAAAGGGATTATATGGCATGCTGCTCCTAAATTGGCCACCCTGAGATAAGTGGCAGCTAAAAGCAGAAGATTCTCTGTATAGTTGCAGGTTGACTGGCTTTTCTTTTCACAGAAAATCTGTTTGAGTTCGGTTTCTGCTGGTACAAATCACCTCCAAAGTTCAAGAAGCTTTCCCATCTTTACTCTTTAAGTCCATGAAGGTTATTCCTCTTTCTCCCTTTGGTTGACGTTTTCGGAATTGTGATTTCACAAAGCGAAAGAGGTATTTCTTTAATCTCTTGAAACACTATTCAATTAATTTAAGCCTCTCTGCAGGAAATGCAGAGAAAAAGACCTGTCCCAAATCAGTGGCATTTGGGGGGCATCAAGTGCAGGTATTTATTGAGCGCTTACTGTGTGCACAGCACTATACTAAGTGCTTGGGAGAGTACGATACGAAAGTGCCTAAACTTGGTCGTGTACCCTTCCTGGGATTTGGCATTTTTTTGGTTTATAGTACCATAGAAAATGGCACAGAGGACTACGGAAAGCATTTTCCTCCACCAAAAAGTGCCAAACCACGGCAACAGAATTCATTAACACATAACATCATTGTCTACTAAATTCTACTCTGATGTCATCCTATTCAGCAGCTTTCCTTTTCAACTGAGCAGAAGAGAGTTTTCCAATCAAGGAAAACTTGGGGAATGGGTGGCCACTGGTCCCTGATGACTTAAGGGTTAGGTAGACAGATGCCTGCTCAGTGTCCATGAAAAACTAGAGTAATTTTTCCCTGCAAAACAGGAAAAGGGTTTTTTTTTTCCTTTGAACAGAACACTCCAAGGACTGGGAACAATGACTTCAAAACCAGGCTGTGTTAAGCTGAGGGCTGGGTGGGGTGTTTTCTAATAGTAGCAGAGGAAGATTGACAGAAAGAATTCCAAATTCTTCCTTCCTCGGAGACTCATTCTGTCCAGGCCTTCTCCATCAGCGGAATGCGAACAATTCCGGCCATTTACGGCCCACGGTGGAATTGGGAGTATTTGGCATTGTTGATGAAACTGCTTGGAGAAGCAATGTGGCCCAGTGGATAGAACACGGGCAGAGGAATCGGAAGGTCATGGGTTCAAATCCCGGTTCTGCCGCCTGTTTGTTTTGTGACCTTGGCCAAATCGTTTAACTTCTGTGTGTCTCAGTTACCTCACCTGGAAAATGGGGATTAAGACGGTGAGCCCCACTAGCTTGTATCTAACCCAGCTTTCCAAACAGAGAAGCCGCATGGCTCAGTGGAAAGAGCATGGGCTTTGGAGTTGGAGGTGATGGGTTCAAATCCCGGCTCCGCCAGTTGTCAGCTGTGTGACTTTGGGCAAGTCACTTAACTCCTCTGGGCCTCAGTTCCCTCATCTGTAAAATGGGGATGAAGACTGTGAGCCCCCCGTGGGACAACCTGATCACCTTGTAACCTCCCCTGTGCTTAGAACAGTGCTTTGCACATAGTAAGCGCTTAATAAATGCCATTAAAAAAATACCACAGTGCTCTGAGGGCCTCAGACTGAGCACTTGTAAATCTCTCCACCACCATCAAGCAATCAATCCATCACTTGACGGTATTTACTGAGGGCTTATTGTATGCAGAACTATACTAAGCACTTGGCAAGCAGCTTAGCCCAGGGAAAGAGCCAGGGCCTGGGAATCAGGGCACCTGGCTTCTAATCCCAGCCCTGCCACCTGCCTGCTTGTGTGATCTTGAGCAGTTACTTCACTTCTCTCGTGTCTCAGTTCCCTCCTCCGTATGATTGATTGATTTATTTTATTTGTACATATTTATTCTATTTATTTTATTTTGCTAATATGTTTGGTTTTGTTCTCTGTCTCCCCCTTCTAGACTCTGAGCCCACTGTTGGGTAGGGACTGTCTCTATATGTTGCCAACTTGTACTTCCCAAGTGCTTAGTACAGTGCTCTGCACACAGTAAGCGCTCAATAAATACGATTGAATGAATGAATGAATGAATGGGGATTCAATTTCTGTCCTCCCTCCTACTTAGACTACATGCCCAACGTGGGATTGGGACTGTATCCAACCTGATTATCTTGTATCTACCCCAGCACTTAGTACAGTGCTTGGCTCATAGTAAACCCTTACTTAAATACCATTATCATTATTATTATTATTAATACTACAATACAGTAGAATTGGTGAGAATCCTGATTCAACTTTCCAGTCTCCTTCTCCTTCTGCCTGTAATGATTTTATGCCTGCCAGCCCCGCTACACTGTACGCTTCTTGCAGGTAGGCATCATCGTAATAATTGTGGTATTTGGTAAGCACTTCCTATGTGCCAGGCACTGTACTAAGTGCTGGGGTGGATACAGCCAAATTGGATTGGACACAGTGCCCGACCCACAGTCTTAATCCCCATTTTACAGATGAGGTAACTGAGGCACAGACAAGTGAAGTGGCTTGCCAAAGGCCACACAGCAGATGAGTGGTGGAGCCGGGATTAGAACCCGTGACCTTCTGATTCCCTGGCTCATGCTGTATCCACTACGCCTAGCTGCTTCCCCTAATTGTCTAACTCTGTTGTTCTCTCCCATGCACTTAACAGAGTGTTGGGCCTCTGATTACAGAGTTGGAGAGCTTTCACAGTAGTCACCACTCTGCCTTATTAAAAACTTTCCGTTTGAAGCCGCTGATCCGATTTTAAGCTCCTTGAGGGCAGGGATCCATTTCTACCAACTCCACTGCACTGTTCTCTGAGCCCTGTGAGCGCTCAGTAAATACCAATGACTGAATGATTCACTGATCTTCATGTACTGGAAAACTCCAGCACCTTTCCCAACCAGCCTTGGGTATATCCCAAAGAATACTTGAGGGACTGAAATCCCCCCAAAATGGATTGGGGTTGGGGGGGAATGAGGGAAGGTTAGCTCTTTTGTTGCCTGGTTTTCAGCTGCCTGAAACTGGGGCCATTATTTCAGCCCCTTTCTGGTCATTGTAGCTCTACTTGGAGAAACCTGCCAACATCAGTCATTGGTATCAATCATCATCATCATCAATCGTATTTATTGAGCACTTACTGTGTGCAGAGCACTGTACTAAGCGCTTGGGAAGTACAAGTTGGCAACATATAGAGACAGTCCCTACCCAACAGTGGGCTCACAGTCTAAAAGGGGGAGACAGAGAACAAAACCAAACATACTAACAAAATAAAATAAATAGAATAGATATGTACAAGTAAAATAAATAAATAGAGTAATAAATATGTACAAACATATATACATATATACAGGTGCTGTGGGGAAGGGAAGGAGGTAAGATGGGGGGGATGGAGAGGGGGACGAGGGGAAGAGGAAGGAAGGGGCTCAGTCTGGGAAGGCCTCAATCAATGGTATTTACTGAGTGCTTACCATTAGCAGAGCACTATACTAAGCACTTAGCACCGTACATCCCACCCAAATCTGACCGTGAATTCGGGTGAGTTAATTTTTCTGGACCTCCATTTCCTCCTCTGTAAAATGAGGGTTCAATTCTTGGTGGTCCTCCTTAGACCGTGTGCCCCCATGTGGGACAGTGACTGGTCACGACCCGATGATCTTGGTAGCATCCCAGGGCTCGGGACAGGGTTTGGCCCACGGGCAGCACTTAACAAACACAATTATTATCGTGATGGGTCTCACCAAAAACTCACCTAAAATTGAAACAATGAGGAGCGTCAGGCTCTTGCAAGGCTCTAGATTTCAACAACGGATTCCCCCAACAACTCCCGGGGTTGCCCCACTACCTTTCCCATTGGAATTTGTTCAAAATAATTTGAGATATGCTGGCAGCACCCCCAACCCTGCACCCTGCTTGCAATGGACTGCTTTTCCCATTACACCTGCACCATGTTTACATTAGCCCTGACTTCTGGGCCTCACGGTAGCCTCAGACTATTACGTTACCTCAGCAAGTAGAAATAGCCAAACAGCTCCCAGTGGCAATTTCTACATTGCTAGACACTTAACTAGCTGGTAGATTTACACCATTGTTCATTCTTAGGTCCTTAAATGTTTTTTTAAAAAGGCCCTAAATAGTGGCACAGCTCTAAGTTTGATTAAATATAGCACACAAAAAAACTTATCTATACTGAACTTGGACTCAACTTGAAAAGGGCACTAACCATTCTTCCCAAAAGGCTAATCTACTCGAGTTCCAGCCATATTAAAACAATAATTACCTAAATTGTTTTTCCTCTTTGGAAAGGACAGGAGCTATTTGTGGAGATGGCCCGACAAAAATATCCTCAGCGAAATGAGGACAAAAAAAATTACGTGAGACTTCAAACCAGAGTCCTATCTCGCAGTTGAAAATTCAATATAAGGTATTTTCGTCTAACTATAGCCCCAAGATAGCATTGCCAAGATGGTGTTTCTTACATGTGCTTTCAACCACAGTTCTTCCTACAGAAAAAAAAAAAAAGGACTACATTCACATCTTCCTAAAGGTCTCCATTCGAAATAAAGAAATGGAAGAAAAACTAGGGCATTATCTGAGGAAGCCACACAGCCTTCGGAGAAGAGCAGACGGGGCTGGAAGTCAGAAGACCCCAGTTCTAATCCCAGCTCTGTTACTGGCCTGCTGGGTGATCCTAGGCAAGTCACTTAACCTCTCTGGGCCTCAGTCTCCTCATGGGTAAAATGGAAATAGAATACTTTTCTCCCTATTTGAGGATTGTGAGCACCATGTGGGATAGGGTCATATATGATCATCAATGGTATTCACTGAGTGCTTGTACAGGGCACAGTACTGTAGACTGTAAGCTCATCGTGGGCAAGAAATGTCACTGTTTATTATTGTATTGTACTTTCCCAAGCACTTAGTAAGGTGCTCTGCAAAGTAAGCACTCGATAAATACGATTAAATGAAATGGGATGGACTAAGCACTTGGGAGAGTATAATACAACAAAGTGAATCATGTTCCTTGATCAAAACAAGCTTGCAGTCTAGAGGGAGTCTATCCCACCTAGTAAACACTTAACCGTTGTACAGGTAACAGTATTTACTGAGTGCCCACCAGGTGCAATGCACTGTACTAAGCACTTAGGAAGTTCAAAACAAGCAAATAACACATTCTCTGTCCACATGAAGGTTACAGTCTAGTGAGGGAGACAGAGAAGCATTTCCAGAGTAACCAATCAATCATCAGCATTTCCTGGGCACAGAGTACTGCACCAACTGCTTGGGAGAATACAACAGAATTACTATACACGATCCCTGCCCTCAAGGAGTTTACAGTCTAGCATGGGAGAAAGACATTAAAATAAATTACAGATAGGAGGAAGAAATAATAATAACTGCGGTATTTATTATGTGTTTACTACAGGCCAAACACTGTATTAGGCACAATCAGGTCTGAATCAGTCCCTGTCCTAAATGGGGCTCACAGTCTAAGCTGAGTATAAATATACATACATAAGTCTGTGTGCATCCAAGTGCTTAGGTGGCACAGAAGTGCTGAAATGGCAGATTGGGGAAAGGAGACTAATCAGGGTAGGCCTCCTGGAGATGTAATTTCAAAAGGTCCTTTGAAGATGCAGGGGAAACCAAGGGTTTATTGGTTGTAAAAGGGAGGGAGTTCCTGGCAGGGGTTGGTGTGGGGGGGTTGTGAGCAAGAAGTCGGGACAGCAGGAGAGATGGGAGGCAAGAGTGAGGCACAGTGAGTGGGTTGGCTTGAGAAGAACAAAGCATGTAGGCTGGGGTAAAGTGGCAGAAGAGAGGAAAAAGCAGGAGGAAGAGAGCCGATTGACTCCTTTCAATCAATCCATCGATGGTACTTATTGAGCACTTACTACATGCAGAGCACTGCACAAATGCTTGGAAGAATTCAGCAGCTGGTAGAAACGCTCCCTGCCCATCAGCAGGTTGCAGTCTAGAGGAACTTAAAGCCACTGGTCAGAAGTTTCAACCGGACTCGGGGAGGAATGGGCCAAGCCTGGGAAGTCTTTGAGGAGTGGGGAGAGCGGTATGAGGAATGAGGGTTCAAAACAATGATCTGGGCAGCAGATGGTGGGATGAACTAGACAGGGGAGAAACTGAAGGAAGGGCAGTGAGGAGTTGTCAAGCCCAGGATAGGGCAAGCTCCAGGACGATCGTGGTCAGTTTGGATGGAGAGGAAGGAGCAGATTCTAGAAATGTTGTGGAGGAAGAGCTGACAGGATTTGGTGACAGAATGACTATTATGGGGACTACAGGGGAGGGAACATTCATGGATAATGCCAAGGTTAGGGGGCTTGAGAGATGGAAAGGATGGTGCGTCTACTGAGACGGGACATTTAGGATGAGGAGAGGAGTAAGTGCATTAAATAGCTGAATGGACATCTGAAGAAGTGCAATCTACCCAAGTGCTGGGGATATGAACTAGTACATACAGTATTTAATCACAAATTACCTCCACTGTGTAATTTCCCCAACCCAACTTTTGAGGAGGAAATCAAACACTATTTTTTGTCCCTCAGATCTGTAAGCAAAGAGAACTGATGATGCTGTAGTTGGGGAAGAGGCAGTCTGAATATGGGTGTGGGGAGTTTCTTTAAAGGGCACATTCTCCAGGAGGAAGAGGCAACGGGGGCAGAGATTAATTCACTGACAGCCTACTGAATGCGGCACTCAGAAGAAATGGATACAAGAGGCTGAGTTTCAAGTGTCTTTTACACAATTGCGTTGTATTTTTTTATGGTATTTGTTAAGTGATGATGACGGTATTTGTTAAGCACTTACTACGTGTCAGGCTCTGTACTAAGCGCTGGGGTACAAGCTAATCAGGATGGACCCGGTCCATGTCCCACCTGGGGCTCACAGTCTTAATCCCGTTTACAGATGAGGTAACTGAGTCCCAGAGAAGTGAAGTGACTTGCCCAATTTCACACAGCAGACTAGTGCCAGCGGCAGCATTATTCATTCATTCATTCAATCGTATTTATTGAGCGCTGTGTGCAGAGCACTGTACTGAGCGATTGGGAAGTACAAGTTGGCATTAGAACCTAGGCCCGTGCTCTGTCCACTAGACCATGCTGCTGAGCGCTTACTACGTACACAGCACTCTGCCTCCCTTCTCTCCTCCTTTGTTCCTGGTTTTTATTCACTTTATTGCTACCCTTAATTCTCCCATGGTCGCTCTAAACAGCCCCATCCATGTTTTCAGTATTGCAAAAACTATGCCAAAGAGTAAGGCATTTATGTGAGTAAATAGGGTACGTATTACAGCTGACTGATGGGCGTACAGGACTTGGGGTGCTGGGAATTACTCGGGGAGAGCACGCTCGGGGAGGGGTGCTTTCAGGAGGGCTTTGAATATGGGGAGGGCTGTGGCCTGTTGGATTCATTCATTCATTCAGTTGTATTTACTGAGTGCTTACTTTGTGCAGAGCTTGGAAAGTACAATTCTGCAACAGAGAGATATTTGTTTGATTTGTTTTAATTTGTTGGATCTGGGAAGGAGAGAAGTGCACAAGCCCAGGGATGGAGGAGAAGAGTTGAAAGCAAGGCACGGCTGGGTGAATAAATGCCGAATTATATCATTAGCTCAATGGAGGCAGGGAACGTTTGCCCACTCTTTTGTATCATACTCTACCCGAGTGCTTAGCGCTGTGTTCTGCACATAGCAACTACTCAATTAAAACCATTGATGATGATGCACACTGATGGTCGACATGTTCCCTGCCACAACGAGCTCACAGTCTAAAGGGGGAGACAGACATTAATATAAATAACACAATAACATCAGTGCTGTGGGGTTGAGGTGCGGTGAATATTGAACGTCTAAAGGTCACAGATCCAAGCGCATAAGCGACGACCCAGAAGGGAGAGGGAGACGGGGAAAATGAGGGTATAATCGGTCTCTTGGAGGAGATGTGACTTTAACAAGGCTCTGAAGGTGTGGCGAGTGATGGTCAGGCATTTTTGGAGGGGGAGGGAGTTTCAGGCTGGGGGAGGATGTGGAAAAGGGGTCAGTGGTGAGGCAGACAAGATTGGGGAACAGTGGGTAAACTGGCACTACAGCCTGGGCTGTATTGTCCTCTCCCAAGCTCTTAGTCCAGTCCTCTGGACACAGTAAACGCTTAGTACATACCATTGATTGCCATGGGATCAATTTTTCTTATTCAAGACCAGGGGATTCAGGATTCATTAAATTATAGACCTATCGATTCCTTGCTGAACACTGGAAGGACTCTAAAGCAAAAAATGCCTCCACAGAGTCAGAGAGATTATTCCCCAGTTGTAACTTTCATCGCAATTCTCAAAGCAGCCCGTGAGGTCAGCTCACAAACAGCTTAAGTAGCAAAACTAGAAATCAGTGGTAGTAGTATCGGGCTACATAACAAGCCTCTCCAAAGAATATGAAGTAAGAGGCCTGAAATGTACTGGCAACAAGCCAGGAGGCTGGAATACAGCTCTGAGCAATGGATACTTTTGGCTTACAGTATATAGCAATTCATCATCTCCGACTATGCAGCTTGACTTAACTTGTGTTAAATCAAAAATAGCCATTGTGTGAGAGGTAGCTAGCCCTCCAAAATTTCTCCCCTCGTCAAGAGCTGAAAGGCGCTAGGGTGGCTTTGGAAACTAAACATCTTGCTTTTCAAAAAAAAAATACATTTGCCTCTGAGAAAAATCTTGCTCCAATTCTGCTAGAGGGGGAAGAGGAGGAAAATGAAAAAAAGGGAATAACAGCCTGGAGAAGAAGAAAAGATTTGCACTTATATAACACTTGGCCGCCAAAGTCGGTGCTACAATCAAGCTTTCTAAGAGCTCCATACAGGCCCTGCCCAAGCTTGTCATCAAATCCAGCTCAAGTCCGGATCTCTTTTTTTTTTTTTTAATGGTATTAAGCACTATGTGCCAAGCACCGTACTAAGCACTGGGGTAGACATAAGCTATTCAGGTGACACAATCCGTGTCCCACATGGGGCTCAAAATCTTAATCCTCTTTTTACAGGTGAGGGAACTGAGGCCCAGAGAAGTGAAGTCACTTGCCCAAGGTAACAGAGCAGATAAGTGGTGGAGCGGGGATCAGAACCCAGGTCCTTCTGCCTCCCAGGTTTGAGCTTTATATGCTTGGCCATGCTGTGGGCACACATACACAATCAGCATATAATAATAATAATAATAATGATAGCATTTACAATCAGCATATAATAATAATGATGATAGCATTTATTATGTGCAAAGCACTGTTCTAAGCACTGGGGAGGTTACAAGGTGATCAGGCTGTCCCACGGGGGGCTCACAGTCTTAATCCCCATTTTACAGATGAGGTAACAGGCACAGAGAAGTTAAGTCTTCTAGACTGTGAACCCACTCTTCTAGACTGTGAGCCCACTGTTGGGTAGGGACTGTCTCTATATGTTGCCAACTTGTACTTCCCAAGCATTTAGTACAGTGCTCTGCACATAGTAAGTGCTCAATAAATACGATTGATTGATTGATTGATTAAGTGATTTGCCCAAAGTCACACAGCTGGCAATTGGTGGAGCCGGGATTTGAACCCATGACCTCTGACTCCAAAGCCCGTGCTCTTTCCACTGAGCCATGCTGCATCAAGCCCTCAAGCCCCGTGGGCTCCTTGGCCCTGGACAGAGAAGACTGTGAGAGACCGGAGAGACTGGATTTTTTGGGGGGGGGGGGGGGGTTGATAGTATTTATTAAGCACTCAATGCGTCCCAAGCCCTGGGGGAGGTATAAGATCATCAGACTGAACGCGGCCAGGTTTTTGATTGACCCCCCAAATTAGCCGAAGATCTTCTAACACCCCTTCTGTGGAGACCTCTCCATTTCCCGTGTCTAGATGAGATTTCTATCCCATGTCTCACATCTTGGAGAAATGGGTGAGTCAGTTCTGACTGAGAATTTTCCCAACCAGCGGCTGGATTCATTAGGAATGCATAGGGAAAGGTGTCTGCCTCCAGACAGGACACCCAATCCCTGGTCTGAAAAACTTTTACCTCTAATCTACTTTCTGGTTTGAGACAAAAGGCAACAGATGTATTTTAGGCCTTTTTTCTTCTTTGTGGCATTTGGACACAGCCCATGCCCCACGTGGGGCTCCCAGTCTTAATCCCCATTTTCCAGATGAGGTAACAGAGGCACCAAAGTGCAGTGACTTGCCCAAGATCACAGAGCAGACATTCATTCATTCAATCGCATTTATTGAGCGCTTACTGTGTGCAGAGCACTGTACTAAGCGCTTGGGAAGTACAAGTTGGCAACATATAGAGACGGTCCCTACCCAACAGCGGGCTCACAGTCTAGAAGGGGGAGACAGACAACAAAACAAAACATATTAACAAAATAAAATAAATAGAATATGTACAAATAAAATAAGTAAACAGAGTAATAAATACGTGCAAACATATATACAGGTGCTGTGGGGAGGGGAAGGAGGTAAGGTGGAGGGGATGGGGAGGAGGGGGAGAGGAAGGAGGGGGCTCAGTCTGGGAAGGCCTCTTCAGAGGTGGTCGGGCACCTGTGACGAGGGCAGGATTAGAACTCAGGTCCTCTGGATCTCAGAGCCGTGCTCTTTCCATTGGGCCACGCTGCTTTTCTCTCGCATACACCAAGAGCAACTTAACCTAACCTTGAGCCCCTGATTCCTTTTACTCACCTTCCCCTTTCACAAAGCCAAAAAAGCAAAATACAGATAAGGAAGGTGGAGAGCCTGTTAGGGGCAAGGATGTATCCTATCCGACTATCCTGAATTCAAGCCAGCATTCCACATGGCGCTAGGACCTCTGTACTTATATGGATAGAGCAAGGGCCTAGGAGTGAGAGGGTCATGGATTCTAATCCCGGTTCCACCACATGTCTGCTGTGTGATCTTGGACAAGTCACTTACTTCTCTGTGCCTCAGTTACCTCATCTGTACGACTGTGAGCCCGTGGGAACGGGACTGTGTCCAACCCGATTTACGTGTATTCACCCCAGCACTTAGTACGGTACTTAGCACATAGTAAGTGCTTAACAAGTATCATCATTATTATAACGATGACTGTCACTAGCACAAACAAAGAACCAGCCAGATTCAACTGGCTTCTCTTCTACTGAAGAGGTCTGGGGTGGCCTAATCTGACCCAGTCCTGATGAAAATAAGCATTTTGATGGGCACCCTCGCACCAAGAAAGGTATGGATGTGATTTACCAAAATTAAAAATATATATAAAAAAATAGAAATTACTAGACATTGGGCCTGAGATGACAGATGCAAAAATAGATGTTTCTAGCTAGACATGTAGAAGAGGAATGTCCTGATGGCTAGACAGAGCCTCAGAAAGTCTCCTTAACAGTGCATGCTCTCTTTGGCCAGATAATACCCTCCTTTCACCTTATATGCCCCTGTAATTCTGGGTTGGACCGGACACCCAGTGTGAGAAAGCACTCAATCCCAAATGAAAACCTAGTTTCCATAAAAAGCGTCATCTCCTGCCCTCTTTTTCCAAGATACCCATGTGTCAAAAACAAAACAAAACAACCAGATTCCCTCTAGACTGTAAACTCCTTTGGGGCAGGAAACATGCCTTCCAACTCTGTTATACTGTACTCTCCCAAGCCCTCAATACAGTGCTCTGCACAGAGTAAGCGCTTAGTAAATATGAATGATTGAATGGTACCAAGTTCACCTCCAGAGACCTGACATGGATGAAAAGCACCTTCAAAGGGGCTTTTTTCCCAGGAAAGGGCTTCAGAGATGAAATTACTGAAGCCAAACATGAGATCTCCTGCAAGGCCAAAAGGAGGGTGTGAATTGCTTACTTTTAATTCAAAAAAAAGAGAGATTCTTCAGATGCTGCAAACAAAAGATGGTGATGTGAAAGCCATGGGTAATATTTTAAGAGACAACTCCCCCTCCACCCCCTCAAAAGCTAGTACTTTTATTTTAAGATTTAAGGATATTTGTGTTAAGGATAAAATTACCATATAATGAATGCCAACAATGTACTTGTGGGTGTCTAGAAACACAGGCCAGATTCCTACTTTGTCCTCGCCGCAAACCCATTGTGTCTCCGTACCCAGTTCACAAGTTGGGATTCACTTCCCAACAGAACAACTTAATCTGGAAATTTCAGTGACGCTGAGTTCTAAAAAGCAGCAAGTTCACTATTAGGTAATGCGGAGCTAGTGGAAAACCAAATCAGCTGAGTGACTAAACAGATTTTAAGAGACTCCTGTCAACAAGGAAAGGACTGGAGCTGTGTCTACTTGGCACGATGACTCTAAGCGGCTACTATACAGGCCGCCCTATATTAGGAAACGCAAAGCGATGTTACGGTATTTGGTGTTTATTAAGCGCTTTACTAGGTGCCAGGTTAATCAGGTTGGACACAAACATAATTAGAGCCTTAGTCCCTCTTTTAAATCTTAAAATTGTGGCAGCCCAGTCTATCAGTAGATCATTCAACGGTGCTTATTAAGAGCTTCCTGTGGATAGAGCACTTAACGCAGTGCTCCCTGCCCACAAGGAGCATATCGTCTAGTGGAAAGAACATCAGATCTAGGTTTCAGGAGACTAGGGGTCTGCTCCTGGCACTACCACTTGCTTGAGGGGGAATTGGGCAAATCCTCTACCACCAACTGCTCATACCCTTCCTCCTGCATGGGACTCCCCTTCCCAGGTAAATAATCCAGACCTCATCCTCCGGCAACTCCCTCCTAGAGAACCGCCACCTCCAGCATGCATTCCCCAACTGAGCCCCACGTCCCCGACCATATTACATACATGTATGGTTTTATATATTACCCGGCTCACTCTTAGGACGTGGAAAGATTAGGTGACAGATGAAAAATATTTAGGAAATTCTCCAAATCTTTTAAACATTTCGACATTGCTTTTCTCAAAAGACCTTGCAACCTTGGACGATTCTCAACAATGACGTTCCCACTGAAGGGGTTCATTCAATCGTACTTATTAAGCTAGACTGTGAGCCTGCTGTTGGGTAGGGACTGTCTCTATGTGTTGCCGACTTGTACTTCCCAAGCGCTTAGTACAGTACTCTGCACACAGTAAGCGCTCAATAAATACGATTGATTGATTAAGCACTTACTGTGAGCGGAGCACTGTGCCAAGATCTTGGGAGAGTACAAATATAACAATAAACAAACACATTCCCTGCCCATAATGAGGATTGTACTTACATTCTTCCTACACCTTCGTACATGTGAGTCTCATCAACTAAAGTCATGATTTCAGTGTCTGTGAGGTGTGCATGCTTTTTGGTCCTGTTCAGTTGCTCAATCTGCATATCTGCAAGCTTTGCCTTCTGCTGAGTGTCAATAACTTTGGCTTGTAGTTCAGCGAAGGCCTGAAAAATAGAAAAACGTTATGTTTTAGCAAAGCATATTGATGCACATTCAAGCGGAAAACCAACGTACCGGCCAGATAAGGAGCTTTAATAAATGGGAAAAAAGTCTCTTTGTTGGTTAATAATCAGTTAGTAGTATTCATTAGGGACCTACTACGTGAAAATCACTGACTAAACACCTGGGAAATCATAAGAGTTAGCAGTCATGACCCTGTCCTCAAGGAGCTGACAGTCTGAGTGCAGAACTCTGTACTGAGTGCTTGGGAAAGTACAGTGCAGCAGAGTTGGTAGACACGATCCTTGTCTCAAGGAGCTTACAGACTACAATGCACAGAGCACTGCAGAAAGCACTTGGGAGACTACAATAGTTAGTAGAAATGATCCCTGCACTCAGGGAGCTTGCAATCTAGAGGTGGAGATAGATGCTGAAACAGTTTACAGATGGAAGGAAGAAAGAGGAGAGGATATGTATATGAGTTGGTTCTTGCCGAAACCTCGTCCACATTCTTCCTCAGGTCTGGAACTCCCTCCCACTTCATTTCCAGTCAACCACTCTCCCCACCTTCAAAGACCTCATAAAAAGCACATCTCCTCCCAGAAGCCTTCCCAGTCTCCCTCTATTCCCCCTAATCTCCCTCGCCTCTGTGTTAATTATGCACTTGGCTTTGGACCCCTTAAGCACTTTGATACTCATCCCAGCCCACAATACTTAAACATTCTTATACTCTTACATTCCTAAAATAATTTCCCCTTACCCCTAAACCATTTTAATATCTGTCACCCCATTTGGCTTTACGCTCTTTGTGGGCAGGGACTGCACTTACCAACTCTTAGCCAAGTGCTTAGTATAGTGCTCTACACATAGTAAGCGCTCAATAAATGCTACTGGATTGATGACTGATTCTTAAGTAGCAGGATATGTAAGTCGATTTGTGCAGAAATGCTATGTGATTGTGAGTACCCAACACATTGCAAATTGCAGCATAATGGTTCACAAATGCAGGTCCCACGTAGAACCATAACCACAAATACAACACACTAGCTCAGAATAGTCCATGGAAGGATGCAAAAAAGAAGAAAACGTAAAGTTTTACTTTCACAGTGATCACATCTTGGTCGCAGACACACATGCCAGACCAAATTTTATCCTTGTATACACATATCCAACTCAGGGGATAAACGCTGTCCTTGAATACTCCTGCTGAAGTGCCTGGAATGATTTTCATATGCTGTCAAATTTATGCAGTAATAATAGCATTTGCAAATGCAATGTGATAGTGAAGGTGCCAGCTCAACTTTCATTCTAACTGCTTTTACCCACTCATAACTGTCTCCAAAGATTTTCTTATGGCTGAAATTTTCTTTATTTGCCTCCACTCAAAAAGGACTGCGGGCTCCTCCTCCCCCTCCCATCCCCTTACTGTAGGGGTTCCTCAAGGGTCAGTTCTTGGTCCCCTTCTGTTCTCGATCTACACTCACTCTCTTGGTGAACTCATTCGCTCCCATGGCTTCAACTATCATCTCTACGCTGATGACACCCAAATCTACATCTCTGCCCCTGCTCTCTCTCCCTCCCTTCAGGCTCGTGTCTCCTCCTGCCTTCAAGACATCTCCATCTGGATGTCTGGCCGCCATCTAAAACTCAGTATGTCCAAGACTGAACTCCTTATCTTCCCTCCCAAACCCTGCCCTCTCCCTGACTTTCCCATCACTGTTGACGGCACTACCATCCTTTCCATCTCACAAGCCCGCAACCTTGGTGTCATCCTCAACTCCGCTTTCTCGTTCACCCCTCACATCCAATCCGTCACCAAAAACTGCCAATCTCACCTCCGCAACATCGCCAAGATCCGCCCTTTCCTCTCCATCCAAACCGCTACCCTGCTGGTTCAATCTCTCATCCTATTCTGACTGGATGACTGCATCAGCCTACTCTCTGATCTCCCATCCTCCTGTCTCTCCCCACTTCAATCTATACTTCACGCTGCTGCCCAGAGCATCTTTGTGCACAAACACTCTGGGCATGTTACTCCCCTCCTCAAAAATCTCCAATCAACCTACGCATCAGGCAAAAACTCCTCAATCTCGGCTTCAAGGCTGTCCATCACCTCGCCCTCTACCTCACCTCCCTTCTTTCCTTCTCCAGCCCAGCCCACACCCTCCGCTCCTCTGCCATTAACTTCCTCACTGTGCCTCGTTCTCGCCTGTCCCGCCGTCGACCCCCGGCCCACGTCCTCCCCCTGGTCTGGAATGCCCTCCCTCCGCACATCGGCCAAGCTAGCTCTCTTCCTCCCTTCAAAGCCCTACTGAGAGCTCACCTCCTCCAGGAGGCCTTCCCAGACTGAGCCCCCTTTCCTCTCCCCCTTCCCCTCCCCACAGCACCTGTATATATGTTTGTACAGATGTATTACTCTATTTATTTTACTTGTACATATTTACTATTCTATTTATTTTATTTTGTTAATATGTTTTGTTTTGTTGTCTGTCACCCCCTTCTAGACTGTGAGCCCGCTGTTGGGTAGGGACTGTCTCTATATGTTGCCAACTTGTACTTCCCAAGCACTTAGTACAGTGCTCTGCACACAAGCGCTCAATAAATACGATTGAATGAATGAATGAATGACTGGCTGAAAGTCTGAGGATGAAAACTTTTCACCTTTTTAAAAACATGGGATTATATAATTACTGTTTTAGGACTGCATTTATGTCACTTGCCCTATTCTTTACTTAGAGTCTGCTCTTGTGCACTAGGTAAAGAAAATTTCTATTTCAATTTTAGTTATGAAGCTCCCCATAGGGTTCTGAACAAATATTCTGAGGGATAAGGAAAGAAAAGGTGAGAAGCAACATGGCCTAATGGAAGAGCCCGGGACTGGGAGATAGAGGACCTGGATTTTAATCCCAGCTCTGCCAATTGCTGGCTGTGTGACCTTGTGCAAGTCATTTAACTTCTCTGTGCCTCCGTTACCTCATCTATAAAATGAGTATGCCCTCTTCCCTCTAACTTACACTGCGAACTCCCTGTGGGACAGGGACTATGTCCAACCTTAGAAACTTGTATCTACCCTAGCACTTAGAACAGTGCTTGACACATAGTAACTGATTAACAAATACCATTTTTTTTAAAAAGTACCATTAAAATGCCATTTTTAAAAAAGGTAGATAATGTACTTCCTGGAGAAGAACAAGACAATTAAGAAGATTTGAGGAACTATAGTTTTTTAGCATAGCCGTGCCCCCCAGAAGGGACAGGGGGCTGTGTCCAACCTGATTTACTTAAATCTACCCCAGTGCTTAGTACAGTGATTAGAACAGAATAAGCTCTTTACCAGCACAATTATTAGTATTATTAGAAGATCTTCCCTCCCTCATAGACTGTGAGTTCCATGTGGTACAGAGACTGCATCCAATCTGATTAACCTAAATTACCCCAGTACTTAGAACACTGTTTGACATGGAGTAGGCGCTTAATACCATAATTATTAATTTTTGAAGTAGGAACCAGAGCAATTTTTACGGATGAGGAAACTGTGGCCCAGGGGAGTCAAGTGACTTGTCCAGGGTCACCCAACAAGTCAGTGGCACAGTCGGGATTAGAACCCAGGTCCCCCAACTCCCACGTCCATGCTCTTTCCACTAGGCCTTGCTGCTTCTTAAATGATGTTAAGAATGCATTTGATTTTAAAGTCTCTGAACCCCTCAAAATACCACCTCACTACCAACTTCTCAGAAGCCCTTAAAGCATTTTAATACCTAATGATTTACATTCCCTATTACCAAATCACTCACTCATCTACATATCCCCTTCTCCTTCTTCCTATCAATATATTATAATAATGATGGCATTTATTAAGCGCTTACTATGTGCAAAGCACTGTTCTAAGTACTGGGGAGATTACAAGGCGATTGGGTTGTCCCACGTGGGGCTCACAGTCTTAATCCCCATTTTACAGATGAGGTAATTGAGGCACAGAGAAGTTAAGTGACTTGCCCGAAGTCACACAGCTGACAATTGGCAGAGCCGTGATTTGAACCCATGACCTCTGACTCCAAAGCCCGGGCTCTTTCCACTGAGCCACACTGCTTCTCTAATTACTTTAGTGTAATCTCCTTGTGGGCAGGGATTGTATTTTCCTAAGCATTATTACAGTGCTCCGCACACCGTAAGTGCTCAATAAATACTAGTAACTGACCCATTGGGAAAAATCCACAGGGAAACTACAGAACCTATCCTATTTCCAAAACTCGAAAGCTATTACAGAGCAACATACTAATTATTAAGTTCAGAAATTCTAGGAACTCTCAAGTTGAGAATTTTTAGAGCAATAATAGCTGCGCTGCCTTTGTGCCTTGTCCCTCTAGACTGTAAACTTACTGTGGATGGGGAAAGCGGCTACTAATTCTGTTGTATTGTACTCTCCCAAGTGCTCTGCAAAGAGGAAGCGCTCAATAGATACTAGGGATGATGATGATGATTGCTTTCAGTTCCACTGGAATTTGCCATATGCAAAACCTGACTATGAGATCATGTGAAGTGCTGCTTAGACCCTCCAGAAAGCTAAAACTGCCACCAAGGGTCACCACAATGTCCTAGATACCTAAATCTTTCCTGCCTATTTTAGCCTCGTGCAAAGATTAGTCTAGCTCCAATTCTATTTCGAATGCAGTGGGAAAACCTTCAGTGGCCTAATTTTTTTTTTCTATCAAGGATCTCACACTTTTTCCCGCACCTCAAAGTTGTTGGAAGCCTTTGACATATGACATTCTTATATTATAACAGAATTATCAGGGCTTAGACCTTGGTAAACTCTTAATAAATGCAACTTTAAAAAGACCTACTAAAAGAAGGCCAGGGGGGTTCAGCAGGTTGAGTCCACAAAGTTTCAGAGTGCAGCGGTCAACTGCTTGAACCCATACATAATGTGGTTTTCCACAAGGTGTGAACTGTGGAACACACCATTTTCCCGACTTTTTTTTATAATGACTTTTTTTTTTATAATGACTGTGGTATTTTTTTAATAATGACTTTTTTTTTTAATAATGACTGGTATTTGTTAAATACTTATGTGCCAAGCACCGGTAGATACATGACCTTCAAAGCCTTAAATGAAGGCACATCTCCTAGAGGCCTTCCCAGACTAAGTCCCCCTTTCCTCATCTCCTGTGGCACTGTGCTGGGCGCTTGGGAAGGACAGGTTGGCAGCGTCTAGAGACGGTCCCTACCCAACAACGGGCTCACAGTTTAGAAGGGGGAGACAGACAACAAAACAAAACATATTAACAAAATAAAAGTCGTTAGGTGGTATTTGTTAAACGCTTCCCATGGGCCAAGCACTGTGCTAAGCGCTCACTGCGCACACAGCACTGGACTAAGCGCTTGGGAAGTACAGTTCAGAGAGACCAGCCCTGCCCACAAATGGCTCACAAGCTAGATTACCCCCCCCGCAACACAAACACCTTTCATCCCCTATCACCATTCACTCATTCAGTTGTATTTATTGAGCGCTTACTTTCATTCATTCATTCAGTCGTATTTATTGAGCACTTATTCACTCATTCAGTTGTATTTATTGAGCGCTTACTTTCATTCATTCATTCAATCGTATTTATTGGGCGCTTACTGTGTGCAGAGCACTGTACTAGACGCTTGGGAAGTACAAGTTGGCACCATATAGAGACAGTCACTACCCAACAACGGGCTCACAGTCCAAAGGACGGGTTTACTGTGTGCGGAGCACTGGACTAAGCGCTTGGGAAGTACAATTCAGCAATAAAGAGAGGCAATCCCCCCCCCCCCTTCCCCTATCCCCCCCCCTTCATACGAGAAGCAGCGTGGCTCAGTGGAAAGAGCCCAGGCTTTGGAGTCAGAGGTCATGGGTTCGAATCCCGACTCCGCCAACTGTCAGCTGTGTGACTTTGGGCAAGTCACTTCACTTCTCTGGGTCTCGGTTAACTCATCTGGAAAATGGGGATTAAGACTGTGAGCCCCCCGTGGGACAACCTCATCACCTTGTATCCCCCCAGCGCTTAGAACAGTACTTTGCACATAGTGAGTGCTTAATAAATACCATCATTATTATTATTATTATCTCCCACTCCCTTCTGCATCACCCTGACTTGTTCCCTTTGCTCTTCCCCCATCCCAACCCCGCAGCATATCTGCAAATATTTATTTGCACTGATGTCTGACTCCCCCCTCTTGTTGTGGTCTGGGAATGTGCCTGTTCACTACTGCCCTCCCCCAAGTGCTTAGTACAGTGCTGTGCATGCAGTAAGTGCTCAATAAATGCAAACGAATGATCAGAAACACCCTCTGTCCCGCATGGGATTTACAGTTTAAGAGGGAGGGATAACGGGTATTTAATCACCATTTTATACATGAGGAAACTGAGGCACAAAGAAGCTAAGTGACTGCCCAAGGTCTTACAATATGTATATATATTTGTACATATTTATTACTCTATTTATTTATTTATTTTACTTGTACATATCTATTCTATTTATTTTATTTTGTTAATATGTTTGGTTTTGTTCTCTGTCTCCCCCTTCTAGACTGTGAGCCCACTGTTTAGGGACTGTCTCTATATGTTGCCAACTTATACTTCCCAAGTGCTTAGTACAGTGCTCTGCATACAGTAAGCGCTCAATAAATACGATTGATTGATTGATTGATTGATTACAACAGGCAACTGGCGGGTCTGGGATTAGAATCCAGGTCTCCTGACTCCTAACTCTGGGCTCTTTCCAACTGGTCAAGCTTCTTCCCTGACAAACCACAAACATGCATGTGTACAACCCTAAAGTGGCCAAGTGAATAAAATAATAATAATAATAATTCTGGTGTTTGTGAAGCGCTTACTGCATGCCATAATTCTGGTGTTCGTTAAGCATCTACTGTGTGCCAGGTACTGTACTAAGCGCTGGAATGGATACAAACAAATCGGTCTGGACACAGCCCCTGCACCACGTAAGAAATGGGCCTGGGTGTCAGAAGGATCTGGGTTCTAATCCTGGCTCTGCCACTTGTCAGCTGTGTGACCTTAGGCAAATCCCTTCACTTCACTGTGCCTCGGTTACCTCAGCTATAAAACAATGGTTAAGATAGCGAGCCCCATGTGGGACAAGGAATATGTCCTACCTGATGACTGTGCATCTACCCCAGCGCTTAGTACAGTGCCTGCCACACAGTAAGCGCTGAGGAAATACCATAAAAAAGCCACCTCCTCTAAATACTGGGGCACAAGGGAGGGTGTCCCCGACGATGTCCGACCTGATTATTTAATAATAATAATGATGGTATTTGTTAAGCGCTTACTATGTGTGAAGCACTGCTCTAAGCGCTGGCAAGGTAATCAGGTTGTCCCACGTGGGGCTCACGGTCTTCATCCCCATTTGACAGATGAGGGAACTGAGGCACAGAGAGGTTAAATTCTAATCCCGGCCCCTCACATGTCTGCTGTGTGACCTTGGGCAAGTCACTTAACTTCTCTGAGCTTGTTACCTCATCTATCAAATGGGGATTAAGACTACGAGCCCCACGTGGGACAGCGTGATCACCTTGTATCTTCCCCAGCGCTTAGAAAAGTGCTTTGCACATAGTAAACACTTAACAAATGCCATCAATATTACTAGTAAGTGACTTGCCCCAAGTCACACAGCTGATATGATAAACTTGTATTTCCCCCAGCGTTTAGAACAGTGCTCGGCCCATAGTAAGTGCTTAACAAATACCATAATAATAATAATGATTATTATTATTATTATTATTAAGTGGCGGAGCCTAGATTAGAACCCATGACCTCTGACTCTGAAGCCTGGGTTCTTTCCACTAAGCCACACTGCTTCTCTAATTAGATTTCATTAGAATCTATTTTAATTAGATTCGATTCTCATGCAATCTAATGCTTAGCACAGTGCTGGACACTTGGTAAGCGCTTGGCACAGTGGTGGACACTTGGTAATGGCTTGGCACAGCGCTGGGCACTTGGCAAGCGCTTGGCACAGTACTGTTGATGATGGCATTTATTAAGCGCTTACTATGTGCAAAGCACTGTTCTAAGCGCTGGGGAGGGTACAAGGTGATCAGGTTGTCCCACGGGGGGCTCACAGTCTCAGTCCCCATTTTACAGATGAGGGAACTGAGGCACAGAGAAGTTAAGTGACTTGCCCAAGGTCACACAGCTGGGCACTTGGAAAGCACTGGGCACTTCGCAAGCGCTTGGCACAGTGCTGGGCACTTGGCACAGTGCTGGGTATTTGGCACAGTGCTGGGCAAAGTGCTAGGCACCTGGCAAGTGCTTGGCACAGTGCTGGGCACCTGGTAAGCGCTTGGTACAGTGCTGGGCACTTGGCAAATGCTTGGCAAGGTGCTGGGCACTTGGCAAGCACTTGGCACAGTGCTGGGCACTTGGTAAGAGCTTGGCACAGTGCTGGGCGCTTGGTAAGAGCTTGGCACAGTGCTGGGCGCTTGGCACAGTGCTGGGCACTTGGTAAGCGCTTGGAGCAGTGCTGGGCACCTGGCAAGCGCTTGGCACTTGGTAAGTGCTTGACATAGTGCTGGGCACTTGGTAAGCGCTTGGCGCAGTGCTGGGCACTTGGTAAGCGCTTGGAGCAGTGCTGGGCACCTGGCAAGCGCTTGGCACTTGGTAAGTGCTTGACATAGTGCTGGGCACTTGGTAAGCGCTTGGCACAGTGCTGGGCACTTGGCAAGCGCTTGGCGCAGTGCTGGGCACCTGGCAAGCGCTTGGCACTTGGTAAGTGCTCGACATAGTGCTGGGCACTTGGTAAGCGCTTGGCACAGTGTTGGGCACTTGGCAAGCGCTTGGCGCAGTGCTGGGCACTTGGTAAGCGCTTGGAGCAGTGCTGGGCACTTAGCAAGCGCTTGGCACAGTGCTGGGCACGTGGTAAGCACTTGGCACAGTGCTGGGCACTTGGTAAGTGCTTAGCGCATCGTCCCCCTCTCCATCCCCCCCATCTTACCTCCTTCCCTTCCCCACAGCCCCTGTATATATGTATATATGTTTGTACATATTTATTACTCTATTTATTTATTTTACTTGTACCTATCTATTCTATTTATTTTATTTTGCTAGTATGTTTGGTTTTGTTCTCCGTCTCCCCCTTCTAGACCGTGAGCTCACTGTTGGGTAGGGACTGTCTCTAGATGTTGCCAGCTTGGACTTCCCAAGCGCTTAGTACAGTGCTCTGCACACAATAAGCGCTCAATAAATACGATTGATTGATTGGGCACTTGGTAAACGTTCAGCACAGTGCTGGGCACTTGGTGAGCGCTTAACCAAGCGGGTATTTCTGATTATTTTCCTGAGAACCCGGCTTCCTGCCCCTCTCCCCTCAGGCCCGTCCTTCGGCCGCCGGGCCCGTCGTCTACCTTTTTCAACTCCAGGTCCACGGGGGCCGCCATCTTGCTCCCGGATCTGCGCCTGCGCGGGACTCAGGGCCGAGGCCCTCGCTCGGCTCTGCGCCTGCGCGGGACTCAGGGCCGAGGCCCTCGCTCGGCTCTGCGCCTGCGCGGGACGTGGGCCGAGGCCCTCGCTCGGCTCTGCGCCTGCGCGGGAAAGGGTTCTGCACACCCCCCCCCCCATGGAGATCTTGCCGAGCTAAGCGCGCGCGGGGGGCGTTTAACGCGCATGCGCCTCGGCGGAATTTGGCGGGAATCGACACCCGCGAGGCTCCCTCAACGGCCTTGGAGACTTTTCTCGGTGAATCATTGGTTCATTCATTCTTTCAATCGTATTTACTTAAAAATAATAATAATAATGGCATTTATTAATAGCTTACTATGTGCAAATCACTGTTCTAATTGCTGGGGAGGTTACAAGGTGATCAGGTGTCCCACTGGGGGCGCACAGTCTTCATCCCCATTTTCCAGATGAGGTCACTGAGGCACAGGGAAGTGAAAGCGTTTACTTCGGAAGTGCAATAATAATAATAATGGCATTTATTAAGCACTTACTATGTTGAAAGCACCGTCTAAGCGCTGGGGAGGTTACAAGGTGATCAGGTGTCCCACTGGGGGCTCACAGTCTTCATCCCCATTTTCCAGATGAGGTCACTGAGGCACAGGGAAGTGAAAGCGTTTACTTGGGAAGTGCAATAATAATAATAATGGCATTTATTAAGCGCTTACTATGTGCAAAGCACTGTTCTAAGCACTGGGGAGGTTACAAGGTGATCAGGTTGTCCCACTAGGGGCTCACAGTCTTCATCCCCATTTTCCAGATGAGGTCACTGAAGCACAGAGAAGAGAAAGCGTTTACTTCGGAAGTGCAATAATAATAATGATAGCATTTATTAAGCGCTTACTATGTTGAAAGCACCGTCTAAGCGCTGGGGAGGTTACAAGGTGATCAGGTTGTCCCACTGGGGGCTCACAGTCTTCATCCCCATTTTCCAGATGAGGTCACTGAGGCACAGAGAAGTGAAAGCGTTTACTTGGGAAGTACAATAATAATGATAATGGCATTTATTAAGCGCTTACTATGTGCAAAGCACCGTCTAAGCGCTGGGGAGGTTACAAGGTGATCGGGTTGTCCCACTGGGGGCTCACAGTCTTCATCCCCATTTTCCAGGTGAGGTCACTGAGGCACAGGGAAGTGAAAGCGTTTACTTGGGAAGTATAATAATAATAATAATAATGGCATTTATTAAGCGCTTACTATGTGCAAAGCACTGTTCTAATTGCTGGGAAGGTTACAAGGTGATCAGCTTGTCCCACGGGGGGCTCACAGTCTTAATCCCCATTTTACAGATGAGGTAACTGAGGCACAGAGAACTGAAGTGACTTGCCCAAAGTCACACAGCTGACAGAGCCCCCTCCTTCCTCTCCCCATCCCCCCACCTTACCTCCTTCCCCTCCCCACAGCACCTGTATATATGTATATATGTTTGTAAGGATTTATTACTCTATTTATTTTAGCTGTACATATTTATTCTATTTATTTTATTTTGTTAATATGCTTTGTTTTGTTCTCTGTCTCCCCCTTCTAGACTGTGAGCCCACTGTTGGGTAGGGACCGTCTCTATATGTTGCCAACTTGTACTTCCCAAGCGCTTAGTACAGTGCTCTGCACACAGTAAGCACTCAATAAATATGATTGAATGAATGAATGAAATCCCCCCACCTTACCTCCTTCACCTCCCCACAGCACCTGTATATATATATATATATATATATATATATATATGTATATGTATACATATATATATATACGTTTGTACATATTTATTACTTTATTTTACTTGTACATATTTATTCTATTTATTTTATTTTGTTAATATGTTTCGTTTTGTTGTCTGTCTCCCCCTTCTAGACTGTGAGCCCACTGTTGGGTAGGGATCGTCTCTGTATGTCGCCAACTTGTACTTCCCAATCAATCAATCAATCAATTGTATTTATTGAGCACTTACTGTGTGCAGAGCACTGGACTAAGCGCTTGGGAAGTACAAGTCGGCAACACATAGAGACAGTCCCTACCCAACAGCGGGCTCACAGTCTAGAAGGGGGAGACAGACAACAAAACCAAACATACTAACTAACCAAGCGCTCAGTACAGTGCTCTGCACACAGTAAGCGCTCAATAAATACGATTGAATGAATGGATGTGGCAGAGTTGGGAACAGAACTCATTTCTTCTGACTCTCAGTCCAGTGCTCTTTCCACTAGAGCCAGAGCTCTTGTCAGCATGAGGAGGGGCCGCTCCACACTCCGATATTTGGTGTGAAGTATTTATTTATTTTGCTTGTACATATTCTATTAATTTTATTTTGTTAATATGTTTTGTTCTCTGTCTCCCCCTTCTAGACTGTGAGCCTACTGTTGGGTAGGGACCGTCTCTATATGTTGCCAACTTGTACTTCCCAAGCGCTTAGTACAGTGCTCTGCACACAGTAAGCGCTCAATAAATACGATTGAATGAATGGATGAAAAGAATAGTTGAAATATTCCACCACCACCAAATCTAGCATCCTATCATGTCAGAACAGCATCTCCAACCAGTTAAACCAAGGCGGGGCTGCAGAAGAAACTGGGGAGAACTGGTCAGGAGTTTTAACTGACTGGGGATTTAATCCCCGATCATGATCATGATTTTAGACTGTGAGCCCACTGTTGGGTAGGGACTGTCTCTATATGTTGCCGACTTGTACTTCCCAAGCGCTTAGTACAGTGCTCTGCACACAGTAAGCGCTCAATAAATACGATTGATGATGATCAGAAAGAATTAGAAACTTCGGAAGACAAGAAGCTGAGGAGAGCTCTGTGCCTATTAACAGTAATCCTTTTGACAAGCAAATTAAGTGCCAAATAAAAGGGAAATTAGCATTTATCGTTTTAGAATCAGCAGCTTGAGTAATTTTAGTAGTAAGAGCACTGCACCTGTGTAGTGGATAGAGCATGGGCTCTATCCTTATGATGGAGAGTCATAAGGTCGTGGGTTCTAATCCTGGCCCTATCACTGGTCTGCTCTTTGACCTTGGATAAGTCACTTAATTTCTCTGTGCCTCAGTTACCTCATCTGTAAAAAATGGGGATTATTAATAATAATAGTGGTATTTGTTAAGTGCTTACTATTTCCAGACTTCTAGACTGTGAGCCCGCCTTCTAGACTGTGAGCCCACTGTTGGGTAGGGACTGTCTCTATGTGATGCTGACTTGTACTTCCCAAGCGCTTAGTACAGTGCTGTGCACACAGTAAGCGCTCAATAAATATGATTGATTGATTGATTGATGATTGATTTCCCAGACACTGAGGTGGATACAAGCAAATCAGGTTGGACGCCGTACCTGTCCCATGTAGGGCTCACGATCTCAATCCCCGTTTTACAGATGAGGTAACTGAGGCACAGAGAAGTGAAGTGACTTGTCCAAGGTCACACAGCAGACAAGTAGCAGAGACGGGATTAGATTAAAAGTGTGAGCCCGATATGGGACAAGGTCTGTGTCCAACCTGATTAACTTGTGTCTCTGCCAGCACTTGAAATGGTGCTTGACAGATAATAAACTCTCAACAAGTACCATCATCATCATCATCATCATCAATCGTATTTATTGAGCGCTTACCATGTGCAGAGCACTGTACTAAGCGCTTGGGAAGTACAAATTGGCAACATCTAGAGACAGTCCCTACCCAACAGTGGGCTCACAGTCTAAAAGGGGGAGACAGAGAACAAAACCAAACATACTAACAAAATAAAATAAATAGAATAGATATGTACAAATAAAATAAATAAATAAATAAATAGAGTAATAAATCTGTACAAACATATATACATATATACAGGTGCTGTGGGGAAGGGAAGGAGGTAAGATGGGGGGATGGAGAGGGGGACGAGGGGGAGAGGAAGGAAGGGGCTCAGTCTACCATAATTATTATTATTATTACTGATGATAGCTTCTTGTCAAGCACGATGGGTGAGCAAGAACCTGCACAAAGAAATGAATTATAGCGCTCGTGGTTCACCCAACACCACAGGCACTCTCTCATCCCCGCCAGCTGAGTTTTCACTGGGGCACGGAATGCCACATGTTGCAAAAGTGCACGCCAAGGTTTTGAATGCTCAAGACCCATTTACTGCCGAAGTGACCACAGAAGAGCGCCAATGCTCTGCTACGGCTTCATGACTTCACTGCCGGTTGCCTTGATAACCACTGCAACGTGCGCTGCCCACGTTGGCCAGTTAATTTTCAGGATTCTTGCTCCGGCTGGCACCGTCCGTGTACGGTACAGTACAGAAATCGTATTTATTGAGCGCTTACTGTGTGCAGAGCACTGTACTAAGCGCTTGGGAAGTACAAGTTGGCAACATATAGAGACGGTCCCTACCCAACAGCGGGCTCACAGTCTAGAAGGGGGAGACAGACAACAAGATAAAACATATTAGCAAACTAAAATAAATAGAATAAATATGTACAAATAAAATAAATAAATAGAATCATAAATACGTACATGTTAGCCAGCTAATTTTCTGTCCACATTACAGAACGCTCTAGGTGGTTCTTTGGACAGAAATCTTCGCCAGTGATAGCCTAATCCCAACAGGCAAGAATAGCACTTTGGTCTCCTGATTTCCAAAGCAGTGCTCTTTCCACACTAGTCTGACAGTGGGGTTAAAAAACATCCCTTCCCTTGCTTCTGTGAGTTATGACCCAAACTAGCCTGCAGAAGGGCCTCTGTTTGGTCAAAGAAAGACCAGTCCCTTATTTGGCTATTATTAAGGCACCGTAAAACCTCATGTTGAATAGATCTGATGTACATAAATGCACAGGAATTCCTCTCCGGTGACCCTCTTAACACCAGATAATTGCCTGAAGCATGCAGCACTGTACTGGATTTGTTGAAAAAGTGTGTGGGTAGGATTCCCCAAAACCAGATGTGCGGTTCATGAAGTGGTGAAGCAGCACTTTAAATTGATCAATGCCTCTGACCCTTGACAGATGACCGGAAGAGAAAACCCTGAACAATTTTAGCCCACCCGCTGAAGGACAAGAAGAGAAACTTCAGCCAACCCACCCAGAGAATGAGGCAATCGGAGCGAATTAGATATTTACATAATCTCCCTGGGAAAGTGGAGGTTGGGCTCCAGTGTCAGGACTTGATTGTCTTCCTGCCCTGATGAAAGAATGGGACTTCTTCCAAGGCTTAACCACTTCCACTGTTCAGTATTGTCTTCATGATCTCAGGACATACAGCCCCTCTCGTATCTCATTCACTGTGAGCTGTGAGTCTTTTAGACTGAGCCCACTGTTGGGTAGGGACTGTCTCTATATGTTGCCAATTTGTACTTCCCAAGCGCTTAGTACAGTGGTCTGCACATAGTAAGCGCTCAATAAATACGATTGATGATGATGATTCGCTGCTTACCTGTGTTCAGACTGCACCCTCCACGATCAACCAGCCAATTAATCAATGCTACTTATTTAGTACCTTCCAAGTGCAGGGTATCATACTAAGTGCTTAAAGCTTAGCCAAACATTTCCCGCTATTAGGAATTTACAATCTGATGGGAGAGACCAACGCTATTTATAAATAATAGAAACAAGGGGAGGAAGAAGAATATAATAGACATACAAATATGTAAGGATGCAATCACCAAAGAAATAATTGAATAAACATATGTTCAGAAATCCTGAGAGGATAGCAATAAAATATACAAGTGCTAATGATGAAGTTTCTCCTTTGCCAGGGCTGCCTTACACAAGTAATAGTAAAATTAAGCACGTACCAAATGCTAAGCACTGGAGTAGATATAAGAGAGAAGCAGCGTGGCTCAGTGGAAAGAGCATGGGCTTTGGAGTCAGAGGTCATGGGTTCAAATCCCAGCTCTGCGCCAATTGTTGGCTGTGTTAACTTCTCTGGGCCTCAGTTCTCTCATCTGTAAAATGGGGATTAAGACTGTGAGCCCCCCGTGGGACAACCTGAGCACCGTGTCACCTCCCCAGTGCTTAGAACAGTGCTTTGCACATAGTAAGCACTTAATAAATGCCATCATTATTATTATTATTATTAATATGGTCAGATCAGATAAACTTTTTCCCACCCAGGACTCACAGTCTAAGAGAGAAGGAGAGCAGGTATTTTACCCTCATTTTATAGATTAAGAAACAGGCCCAGAGAGACTATGACTTGCCTCAGGCCAGTAGCAGAACTGGGACTAGAATCCAGATTTACAGATTTATAGGCCCATGATGCTTTTTCCATTAAGCCACACTGCCTTTCTTACTCTGCCTGGAAATTATTTTTCAAGTCTAAAGCTGAAATGAAGTATGTATCTGTTTTATACACTTAAGAGCAGGATGCCAAGGAAGGTTCTAGACGGTGTTTTTTTATTAACGCTTCCTTTAGGAGTGCTCTGAACAAACCCCTGTCTGCGTATAGTCAAGTTGGGCTAAAATGGAGAAATATGTGCTGGGCAACACAAATGTAAATAGCTGTCATTAGCAGCCTCCACCTCAGTTTCTTCACTGATTTAATTTCAAGCTTCTGTGGCAGCCAGGAACTGTAATGGGATATGGGCAAAAAGAGAGTGCTTTTGCCACAAATCAGTATGGAAGGATTGGAAAGTACTTGACCCAAGTGTTTTCTGTTTGGCCCAGAAAGGATTCATCGAGTCATTCATTCAATCGTATTTATTGAGCGCTTACTGTGTGCAGAGCACTGTACTAAGCGCTTGAGAAGTACAAATCGGCAACATATAGAGACGGTCCCTACCCAACAATGGGCTCACAGTCTAGCAATGCCACCAGAGCTATCTGATTAGTCCAGAAGTCCACCCAATTCACACCTGAGACTTGGGGATCTTGGCAGAGAAGCAGTGTGGCCTAATGGAAAGAACATGGTCTTGTTGTCAGAGGACTTGGTTCTAATCCTAGCTCCACTAACCTATTGTGTGACCTTGGGCAAGTCACCTAACTTCTCTTTGCCTCAGTTCCCTCATCGGCAAATTGGGGATTCAATAACTGTTCTCCCTGCTACTTAGACTGTGAGCCCCATGTGAGACCTTATTATCTTGTATCTAACCCAACACTTAGTATAGTAATAATAACTGCGGTATTTGTTAAGCGCTTACTGTGCTCCAGGCATTGAAATAAGCACTGCAGTAGATACAAGATAATCGCGTTGGACGCAGTCCCTGTCCCAGTCTTAATCACAGTCTTAATCCCCATTTTACAAAGGAAACTGAGGCACAAAGAAGTGAAGTGATTTGCCCAAGTTCAAACAACAGACGGGTACCGGAGCCGGTGTTAGAATCCGCGTCCTTCTGACTCTCAGGCTACACTGCTTCTCATCCTTCATCTTCATCCTTCACTTAATAGTAGTAATTCTATTTATAGAAGACCTATTGAGTACAATGAGTAAAACTAACCTCTTGGGACATACAGTAGAAGCACCACAGAACTCTGCCCACAAGGAGCTTACACTCTAATAAATGTCCCAATTAGAACCACAAGGATTACTTAAAACCGAAGAGGAGACAAAATGGCTTCAGTCCTTCAAACCCTAACTTAGTAGCAGCATGGATTCTGAGTCACACAAAATCAGCTTTTTTTAGACTGCCCAAATTCTAGCCTCTTCAATATCCTGAGGGAGCAAACTGTCGGCATGATACCTTGGTTTTGTCTGGCGCTTTTATTCCCAGAGCACTCTCACATTTCTTATCACATGTTTGCCCTCACAACAACCCTGTGGGGAAGGAAGGCAGGTATTATTATCCACATTTTGCAGCCTGCAGCTGCCTCCTTTGACAAAAAAAAAAATCCTTAGAATGGGAAGGAAGTATTTCTAAGTGATCCTGAAAGGTGATGCGTGAGTCAGCATTCAGGTGACAAATTAACCAAGAAACTAGGGGAAAGAATCCTTTTGGGGGGCAAGTAACCCAAGCATGTCAGAAGGCATCTTCCCAGGGGAGCAAGGGTCTTTAGATAAGACCAACGGATGAATAATGGGAAAAAAGGGCAGAGAAAGGAACTGGTGGAAGCTTCCTCTAGGCATAAATCTGATCCAGTTAGCTTATGAAAAGTTAAAGGAAAGTGACTGTTTTCTCTTGATCTTGATGATTTGGAAATAGGTAAGGATGGGAGGGAGCCAACAGAAGCTTTTGAGCTGTTTGTCCCATTGCTCACAGAGGTGAAGAAAGACAGAGGGCTAGAGGGAAGGATTGGAGTTTGCAAGCAATGCAATAGAACTTGTATAAACACTTTGTACAGTGCTTTGCATACAGCAGGCACGCAATCAATACCACTGAATGAACTTAAAAAAATAACAAAAAAGAAAATATAAAAAAAGAAAAGACTAAGAGGAAGTGAAAGCAGAAAATCTGGCTTCTCCAGCTTCCTTAGTTCTACTGAAGTGTTTCCCACATTGTCTGGCCTTTAGCAGACCTAAATCTCTGGAATCTACCCCAGAGCTAATAGGAGAATAACGTCTGGCAAGGTGTTTGAGGAGCCAATGGAGTTGGAAGGTGCTTTGAGTTCTTCAAATTCAATCAATTGTATTTATTGGACACTTACTGTATACAGAGTAGACGCCTTTCCTACCGCAACCAGTTTACAGTCTAGAGGGAGGGGATGGAGGAAGCAGAAAACTAACATTTTTTACTTGGCTCTCAGTGGTTCCCAGCTGAAGTGGCTCTGAATCAATCAGTCGACTGTACTTATTGTATTTATCGAGCAGGACACTGTATTTAGCTCTTGGGAAAGTACAGCACAAGAAAGTAACAGTCACAATCCCCTCCATGATGAGCTGACTGTCTATCGGGGATTGTATAAGTGGATAAAGCTAGAAGTCAGAGGACCTGGGTTTTAATCCTGGCTCTTCCACTTGTCTATTCTGACCTTGAGCAAGTCACCTGACTTCTCTGTGTCTCAGTTACCTCATCTGTAAAATGAGAATTAAAACAGTGACCCCCATGTGCAAACTGGACTGTGTCCAACCTGATTAACTTGTATCCACCCAGCACTTAGTAGAGGGCCTGACACATAGTAAGTGCTTTATGTACCATAAAACAAGAAGAGATTGGCTGGCGGTCGTGGTGGCAAAATGGTTTTGATTGTGGCAGCGTGGTGGAGGAAGTCATTACTTCCCCCTTATTCCCGTGGCTGAGGTCAGTAGGGGAGGCTCTGCTTGACTGTAAGGGTTGGGTTCCTCAGTGATCTCATAGATCCTTTCCCTTTTGAACCAGAGTGACCCAAGGGAATGAGAAAAAGTTCAGCAGGAGGCATAATAATAATTGTTAAGGGCTTACTAACAGTCAGTCAAGCACTGTATTAAACGCTGGGGTAGATAAAAGATAATCAGGGACCACACGGGACTCGTCTAAGTCGGAGGGAGAACAAGTATTGAATCCCCATTTTGCAGATGAGGGAACTGAGGCACAGAAAAGTGAAGTGACTTGACCAAAGTCATTCTAGCCTTTGAGCCCGCTGTTGGGTAGGGGCCATCTCTATATGTTGCCAACTTGGACTTCCCAAGCGCTTAGTACAGTGCTCTGCACACAGTAAGTGCTCAATAAATACGATTGAATAAATACGGGAGATGAGTGGCAGAGCCGGGATTAGAATCCAGATCCTCTGACTCCCAGTCTGTTTCCACTAAGCCACGATGGTTCTCTAATAATAATGATGATAAAACGTAAAGCACTTATTATGAGTCAAGCACTGCCCTGCGCACTGGAGTAGATACAAGTTAATCAGGATGGACTTTTAGACTGTGAGCCCACTGTTGGGTAGGGACTGTCTCTATATGTTGCCAACTTGTACTTCCCAAGCGCTTAGTACAGTGCTCTGCACACAGTAAGCGCTCAATAAATACGATTGATTGATTGATTGATTGATTGATGGACACAGCCACTGTCCCACATGAGGCTCGCAGTCAATAGAGGAGCATGCGTATAAACACACACACACACCCCACACACACCCCACCGCCGGAAGGGAAACTGGTAGATTCCTGGAAGATGTGGACAACTGAAACCCAAGAAAACACTAAAATTCGGAGTAGCCTAATTATTCCCGGCCTTTAGGCTTTTGATTACAATCTCATGCCCCAGGCGGACTAGTTGTTTAGACCAACTGTTTGGCCAAACCATTACCAATGTATAATTGGGAGAGGCCTCAAATCCAAGAGTAGATTTTGGGGATTGAACCTTTATTGCTCAAGGGATTTGTCCGTGGAGTAGCTCAAAAAAAGAAGCTGTTCAGACATTGCGGTGCTGAATCTTTTAGACTGTGAGCCCTTTTAGACTGTGAGCCCACTGTTGGGTAGGGACTGTCTCTATATGTTGCCAATTTGTACTTCCCAAGCGCTTAGTACAGTGCTCTGCACATAGTAAGCGCTCAATAAATACGATTGATGATGATGATGAATCTATTTAACGTTGACTAAGCGCGCTGATTTCCTCAAGGCAGAGCTCCATTGTCCCTAAGAGGAGGAGAATCTGTGTAGCCTAGATGAAAGAGATTGGGTCTGAGAATCAGAGGCTCTGAGTTCCAATTCCTGCTCCACCACTTGTCTGCTGTGTGACTTTAGGCAAGTCACTTCACTGCTCAGTTACCGAACCTGTAAAATGCGGATTAAGATTGTGAGCCCCATGTGGGACAGGGACTGTGTCCTGCCTGATTAGCTGGTTTCTACCGCAGCACTTAGCACAGTGACTGGCACGTAGTAAGTACTTAACAAATACCATTAAAAAAAGGTCACTTCAATTGTCAGCTGTGTGACTTTGGGCAAGTCACTTCACTTCTCTGTGCCTCAGCTACCTCATCTGTCAAATGGGGATTAAGATTGTGAGCCCCACGTGGGACAACCTGATCACCTTGTATCCTCCCCAGCGCTTAGAAGCAGCATGGCTCAGTGGAAAGAGCATGGGCTTTGGAGTCAGATGTCACGGATTTGAATCCCGACTCCGCCACATGTCTGCTGTGTGACCTTGGGCAAGTCACTTCACTTCTCGGAGCCTCAGTTACCTCATCTGTAAAATGGGGATTAAGACTGTGAGCCCCGTGGGGCAACCTGATCACCTTGCATCCCCCCCAGTGCCTAGAACAGTGCTTTGCACATAGTAAGCTTTTAACAAATGCCATCATCATCATCATCAATCGTATTTATCGAGCGCTTACTGGGTGCAGAGCACTGTACTAAGCGCTTGGGAAGTCCAAGTTGGCAACATATAGAGACAGTCCCTACCCAACAGTGGGCTCACAGTCTAAAAGAAATCATTATTATTATTATTAGAGCAGTGCTTTGCACATAGTAAGTGCTTAATAAATGCCATCATTATTATTATTATTATTTTCTCCCTTTCCTCATCTGTAAAATGGGGTTGAAATACCTATTCTCCCTCTTACTTAGACGGTGAGCCCTGTGTGGATGAACGGGTCATCAGCACCGTCGTCGATTCCATCTTCCTTTAAATTAGTGGTTTCGGACAGGAGAATTACTTAGCAACTTCTCGGGATATGTAAACAAGACGTGAGGTATGAAAATACGATAATAAATAATATACTGTATAAAATTAAATACTGTAAACTACGGCAAGGAGGCGGGAGCGGGGTGGGGGGGTTACTGCTATACGCTGCGTATGGGCAGCTCTGGTCTCCAGTTTCTTTGGCTCTGAGGGGCGAGAAGCAGCCAGATTATCTTGTATCTACCCCAGTGCTTAGCACAGTGCTTGGCTAAGCACCTAACAAATGCCACCATTATAAAGAGTCCTGTCTTTACAGCAAGTTCAATATGGGGGAGGTGAGGGAGGAGCACCCACTGGGAGAATAAAGAGATTAAATGCTTAATCTGGCCCATCTGGTTCCCGAGCAGGGAGGTTTGGCTGGTTGCCGTTCGATTCCCACGGTCGGCCGCAGCTGCACTGATTTCTGAATCGCCGTGGGAGGGAATAAGAAGGTTTGGGTGTGTTTGGGAGTGTGTTGAATCCTCTTCTGGCTTCTTTGTAAATTTCCAGAATTGAGAAATGCCAGAAGAGGTGGGGCGGAGGCAGGGCTTAATCTGCACCAGGAAAGTTGCCGGGGCACAAAAGAATTGCGGCCACTGCCGGACGGTGATGCCAGGCTGAGATTGGGTTGGGGGGAAGCCTAATAATAATAATAATAATAATAATGGCATTTGTTAAGCGCTTACTATGTGCAAAGCACTGTTCTAAGCGCTGGGGGGGATACAAGGTGATCAGGTTCTTGTACATATCTATTCTATTCATTTTATTTTGTTAGTGTGTTTGGTTTTGTTCTCTGTCTCCCCCTTTTAGACTGTGAGCCCACTGTTGGGTAGGGACTGTCTCTAGATGTTGCCAATTTGGACTTCCCGAGCGCTTAGTACAGTGCTCTGCACACAGTAAGCGCTCAATAAAGACGATTGATGATGATGATCAGGTTGTCCCGCATGGGGCTCACAGTCATAATCCCCATTTTACAGATGAGGTAACTGAGGCTCAGAGAAGTTAAGTGACTTGCCCAAGGTCCCACAGCAGACATGTGGTGGAGCCGGGATTTGAACCCATGACCTCTGACTCCAAAGCCCGGGCTCTTTCCACTGAGCCACGCTGCTTCTCCTGGGGCAGGGGCACCAACTTGGGTCTCGGGACCCCCGGGGCCTAGGCAACGGGACGGCCCCAGCACAAATTAAAGCACTGAGCAGCGGGCAACTCAGTTATCTCATCTGTAAAATAGGGATTAAGACTGTGAGCCCCATGTGGGACAGGGACTGTGTCCAACATCACTGTCTTGTATCGATCCCGGCGCTTACTACAGTGCCTGGCACATAGTAAGCACTTAACAGCGTGGCTCAATGGAACGAGCACGGGCTTTGGAGTCAGAGGTCATGGGTTTAAATCCTGGCTCTGCCAATTGTCAGCTGTGTGACTTTGGGCAAGTCATTTAACTTCTCTGTGCCTCAGGTCCCTCATCTGGAAAATGGGGATTAAGACTGTGAGCCCCCATGGGACAACCTGTTCACTTTGTAACCTCCCCAGCGCTTAGAACAGTGCTTTGCACATAGTAAGCGCTGAACAAATGCCATTATTACTATTATTATTAACATTTTTTAAAAATTGACTGATTTCAAGCCAGATGGGAGAATTTGGGCGAACACCGAGAGATAAGCATGCCCATCCTCTTCTCCCGGATGGCTACTCTCCCCCTCTGTAAGCTCGTTGTGAGTAGGGACCACATCTACCAACTCTTGGTGTTGTACTCTCCCAAGTGCTTAGTACAGTGCTCTGCACACAGTAAGCGCTCAATAAATTCATTCATTCATTCAATAGTATTTATTGAGCGCTTACTGTGTGCAGAGCACTGTATTAAGCGCTTGGGAAGTACAAGTTGGCAACATATAGAGATGGTCCCTACCCAACAACGGGCTCACAGTCTAGAAGGGGGAGACAGACAACAAAACATATTAGCAAGATAAAATAAAGAGAATAGTAAATTAATTAATTCATTCATTCAATCGTAATTATTGAGCGCTTACTGTGATATGTGATAAATATGATTGAATGAATGAATCTACCAACTCTTTAATAATAATAATAACAAAAATGGCATTTGTTAAGCGCTTACTATGTGCAAAGCACTGTTCTAAGCGCTGCGGGGGATACAAGGTGATCAGGTTGTCCCAAATGGGGCTCACAGTCTTAATCCCCATTTTACAGATGAAGTAACTGAGGCACAGAGAAGTTAAGTGACTTGTCCACGGTCACACAACAGACATGTGGCAGAGTCGGGATTAGAATCCATGACCTCTGTCTCCCAAGCCCGAGCCCCTTCCTTCCTCTCCCCCTCGCCCCCCTCTCCATCCCCCGCATCTTACCTCCTTCCCTTCCCCACAGCACCTGTATATATGTATATATGTTTGTACATATTTATTACTCTATTTATTTATTTATTTTACTTGTACCTATCTATTCTATTTATTTTATTTTGTTAGTATGTTTGGTTTTGTTCTCCGTCTCCCCCTTCTAGACTGTGAGCCCACTGTCGGGTAGGGACTGTCTCTATATCTTGCCAGCTTGGACTTCCCAAGCGCTTAGTACAGTGCTCTGCACACAGTAAGCGCTCCATAAATACAATTGATTGATTGATTGATTTCCATTGAGCCACGCTGCTCTTTGTGTTGTATCCTCCCAAGTGCTTAGTACAGTGCTCTGCACACAGTAAGTGCTCCAAAAATACCGTTGATTGATAGATTTTTTTTTGAGGCCTGGGCTTAGACCAGTGCTTGACACACAGTAAGTGTTTACCAAATGCCGAAATGATTATGAGGCGTCAGCCCAAGTTTGCCTTGTGTAACCTGGTGAGGTGACACCTAGTCCTCGGGGAGGAAAACCCAAAAGCAGAACAGAATGTCTGCAGGCTGGTTCCAGGAGGCCATTATAGACTTTCGGCTATTAACTCAGCCTGCTAGCATTTTCGGAGCATGAGATAAACATTCACCGTGGAATTCACCTCCACCTCCGATCGGAGGTTAGTATCGCTCTCTCACAGAATCAGGCCGGCCGGGTGAGTTGGGAGGAAGGGGAAATACCGTTCCCAGCTGTAATGTCATTATCCTGAGTGGTATTTACTGAGCACTTACTGGGTGCAGAGCACTGTACTAAGCGCTCGGGAGGGCACAGTACAACAGGGTGGGTAGTCACGTTCCCTGCCCATAAGGAGCTTACAATCTAGAGGGGGAAACAGACATCAATATACATCAAGATACATACATCAATATACATCAATATACATACATCATATATATCATATATACATCATATATATGATATCATATATATACCATATATATGATATCATCGTATATACATACATCATATATCATATATACATCAATATACATAATATACATTTTAGACTGTGAGCCCACTGTTGGGTAGGGACTGTCTCTATATGTTGCCAATTTGTACTTCCCAAGCGCTTGGTACAGTGCTCTGCACATAGTAAGCGCTCAATAAATACGATTGATGATGATCAATAATTTATAATCTCTAATTTATAGATATGTATGTAAGTGATTTGGGGTTGAGGGCGAGCAGATAGAAAATGCACCATACTACAACCTGGGCTAGAAACACGATAATCAGGTCCCGCATGGGACTCACAGTCTAATCAATCAATCAATCAATCAATCAATCGTATTTATTGAGCGCTTACTGTGTGCAGAGCACTGGACTAAGCGCTTGGGAAGTCCAAGTTGGCAACATCTAGAGACAGTCCCTACCCAACAGTGGGCTCACAGTCTCAAAGGGGGAGACAGAGAACAAAACCGAACATACTAACAAAATAAAATAAATAAAATAGATAGTCTAAGTAGGAGGAGACTGTAAACTGACTGTGGGCAGGGAGTGTGTCTGTCCTATTGTTATGCTATACTCTCCCAAATGCTTAGTACAGTGCTCTGCGCACAGCGGGTGCTTGATAAAGATCAGTGAGCCCACTGTTGGGTAGGGACTGTCTCTATATGTTGCCAACTTGTACTTCCCAAGCGCTTAGTACAGTGCTCTGCACAGAGTAAGCGCTCAATAAATACGAATGATGATGATCAGTGATGAAGATGACAATGATGAAGGTAACAGTTTTGTCAAATCAAGCCCAGTGTCAACTACCAACCTAACATGAGCATGGCCTGCGATGTGATTTTGAATTTTACACACTCACACAGGATGAGGAGAGGGTGAACTCGAAATTGCGGCCCACCAAATCTCACCGCACCATGCCGAGGGGAAATGTGATTACTTAGTGTACAGAAAGAGATTTAATTCCCACTGGTACTTGGGGAGGCAGAACGTAACAGTAAGTTTAAGAGGAATTTGGTTAAATTAATGGACTAGTAACCTGTAATAGGTTAATGGAGAGAACTTTAGAGCAGCAGAGGGGAAAGGTAACAATGTGAACTGGTACGAGCTGTGGTATTGGTTAAGTTTTTTTAAGTTAAGGTTAAGTTATTTATTACTCTTTATTTATTTTACTTGTACATATCTATTCTATTTATTTTATTTTGTTAGTATGTTTGGTTTTGTTTTCTGTCTCCCCCTTTTAGACTGTGAGCCCACTGTTGGGAAGGGACTGTCTCTATATGTTGCCAACTTGTACTTCCCAAGCGCTTAGTCCAGTGCTCTGCACACAGTAAGCGCTCAAATACGATTGATTGATTAAGTGCTTTACTATGTGCCAAGAGCTGGAGTATTGAAAGGAAAATATTCCTTGAAGTATTGAAAGGAAAGGAAAATTGAAAGAAGAAGAGAAAAGGGGGAACAGGGCGGTTGGAAGGTTCCGCGTCCCGACTTTCTTTTCTTTCGGTTGTCTTTTCCTTTCCTCGGCAGTGCCAGCGACGGCCGGGTATGGGCCCGACGCTCCAGCGCTATGTGCAAATCATCTATAAAATGGAGATTAAGACTGTGAGCCCCATGTGGGACATGGACTGTGTCCAAACTGATTAGCTGTAGAGAAGCAGCTGTGGCTTAGTGGAAAGATCATGGGCTTTGGAGTCAGAGGTCATGGGTTCGAATCCCAGCTCTGCCACTTGTCAGCTGTGTGACTTTGGGCAAGTCACTTAACTTCTCTGGGCCTCAGTTCCCTCATCTGTAAAATGGGGACTCAGACTGTGAGCCCCATGTGGGACAACCTGATAACCTTGTATCTTCCCCAGCGCTTAGAACAGTGCTTTGCACATAGTAAGTGCTTAACAAATACCATTATTATTATTATTAGCTTGTACCTACCCCAGTGTCTGGCATGTATTAAGCGCTTAACAAATACTTGTTAAATAGTGAGGGGGAAAAAAAGGCAATCAAGTCCCCCATAGGGCTCACAGTCTAAGTAGGAGGAAGAACAGGTATTGAATCACCATTTTGGAGATGAGGAAACTTAAGCACAGGGAAATGAAGTGACTTGCCCAAAGTCACATACAGTAGACAGAGCCGGGATTAGAACCTCAGTCCTCTGATTCCCAATCCCTGACTCTTTCCATTCGGCTACACTACTTCTTTGGTACATCCCTAAACATCAAGTTCAAGGAGGATAACTATCCCTCGATTCCTTCAAACACCCGGTTGCCGCTGTCAAACGATTGTACTGGGCTGGATTTACGTTTGGTCTAACCTCGTGATGTCATTTCTTAAGTCAGAAACTCTGATGTGTAGTCAAAACAAACATTAGGAAGCATGAGAGGGCAATATATTAGTCCAATTTCAATGACCAATATAGGGCGGGGAGGGTCATACTAAGCAGTGCTTGGAATAGAGGTAGTATTGGTATTTGAGGGCCTAATAAGTGCATTAAGTGCATTGCACTGTCCTAAGTACTTGGGAAATGTTGTTGTTACAATGTTGTTCCACCAACAAGGGGCTTACACTCTAACGAGTAAGGTAGAGGAGGAGATAGGCAAAAAAAAAAAAAATTACGAGCAGAGGAATCAGAGTAAATTAATTGAATATTATCAGTCAATCAATCAATCGTATTTATTGAGCGCTTACTGTGTGCAGAGCACTGTACTAAACGCTTGGGAAGTACAGGTTGGCAACATATAGAGATGGTCCCTACCCAACAGTGGGCTCGCAGTCTAGAAGGGGGAGACAGAGAACAAAACAAAACATATTAACAAAATAAAATCAATCAATCAATCGTATTTATTGAGCGCTTACTGTATCGCAGTCACTTTTTATGGTATTTGTAAGCGCTTACTCCGTCAAACACTGTCTAAAGCAGTGTTTGACACAAAGTAAGCAATTAATACCATCATTATTATTTTATTACTATGTGTCAAACATTGTTCTAAGTCTGGGGGTAGATACAAATTAATCAGTTGGACACAATCCCTGTCCCGCATGGGGCTCACAGTCTAAGTAGGTGGGAGAATATGTAATGATAATAATAATAATAATAATGGCATTTATTCAGCACTTACTATGTGCAAAGCACTGTTCTAAGCACTGGGGGGATACAAGGTGATCAGGTTGTCCCACGGGGGCTCACAGTCAATCCCCATTTTACAGATGAGGTAACTGAGGCCCAGAGAAGTGAAGTGACTTGCCCAAAGTCACACAGCTGACAGTTGGCAGAGCTGGGATTTGAACCCATGACCACTGACGCCAAAGCCCGGGCTCTTTTCCACTGAGCCACGCTGCTTCAGATTCGGATTCAGGTAATGAATCCCCATTTTACAGTTGGGAAAACTGAGGCACAGAGAAGTTCAATGACTTGCCCAAGGTCACACAGTAAGCATCTGGCAGAATCGGGATTAGAGCCCAGATCTTCTGACTCCCAGGGCTGTGCTCTCTCCATTGGACCACGCTGCTTTTTATCCCTATTAAGACACAATGCCAGGTACAAAGCGCTTGGGAAATACAAAACAAAGGAGAGGGACACTCCCTGCAAGCCACTTAACTTCCCTGTGCCTCAGCAACCTCATCTGTAAAATGGGAATAAGAGCGTGAACCCTCGTCCCCCTCTCCATCCCCCCATCTTACCTCCTTCCCTTCCCCACAGCACCTGTATATATGTATATATGTTTGTACATATTTATTACTCTATTTATTTATTTTACTTGTACCTATCTATTCTATTTATTTTATTTTGTTAGTATGTTTGGTTTTGTTCTCTGTCTCCCCCTTCGAGACTGTGAGCCCACTGTTGGGTAGGGACTGTCTCTATATCAATCAATCAATCGTATTTATTGAGCGCTTACTGTGTGCAGAGCATTGTACTAAGCGCTTGGGAAGTACAAGTTGGCAACATATAGAGACAGTCCCTACCCAACAGTGGGCTCACAGTCTAAAAGAGCCCAGGCCTGGGAGCTGGAGGACCTGGGTTCTAATTCTGGGCTCTGCCAATCGCTTGCTATGTGACCTTGGGCAAATCACTTCACCTTTCAGTGCCTCACCTGTAAAATGGGGATCAAAATCCTGTTCTCCCTCAAGTGTTTGACATGTTGCCAGCTTGTACTTCCCAAGCGCTTAGTCCAGTGCTCTGCACGCAGTAAGCGCTCAATAAATACAATTGATTGATTGATTGATTGAGCCCCATGTGGGACGGGGACTGTGTCCAACCTGATTAACCTGTATCTACCCCAGTGCTTAGGACGGTGTGTGGCACATAGTAATTTCTCAACAAGTACCATCATTATTATAATAATAATAAAAGTACCACTGATTGATTGATTGATAGAGCTGGCTGATGGATCCCAGAATGCACTCGGGCCAGGAATCATCATCAATCGTATTTATTGAGCGCTTACTGTGTGCAGAGCACTGTACTAAGCACTTGGGAAGTCCAAGTTGGCAACATCTAGAGACAGCCCCTACCCAACAGTGGGCTCACAGTCTAAAAGGGGGAGACGGAGAACAAAACCAAACATACTAACAAAATAAAATAAACAGAATAGATATGCACAAGTAAAATAAATAAATAGAGTAATAAATATGTACAAACATATATACATATATACAGGAATGTGGTAAGGGAGGGCAGAACGGCCAGCATCCCGGGAAGCAGCCATGAGGAAGTGATCCGTTGTACTTCGGCCTCCAGGAACTCCAGCTGGTTTCTGTAGGCTGGCCTCAACAGCCCCACATTGCAACAGAAAATATTAATTCCCGAGCACCCTTCCGGGTCCTTCAAACAAGGCCCCAGTGTTTGCGCTGGGAATAGATGGAAGCCTGTTACCTTTCTTTTCCTTTTTTTCTCCCCTAGACTGTAAGTTCCTTGTGGGCAGGAACATGTAAACCAACTCTGTTACCTCATCCTCTCCCAAGTGCTTCATACCGTGCTCTACACGCAGTATGTGCTCGATAAATATGATTGGTTGATCAATCAATCAATCATATTTATTGAGTGCTTACTATGTGCAGAGCACTGTACTAAGCGCTTGGGAAGTACAAATTGGCAACATATAGAGACAGTCCCTACCCAACATTGGGCTCACAGTCTAAAAGGGGTTGATGATTTTTTTCAATACTCCGGGAAGTTTCCTTTGGGCTGATGTGTCTGAAATAATAATGATGGTATTTGTTAAGCGCTTACTATGTGCAAAGCACTGTTCTAAGCGCTAGAGAGGTTACAAGGTGATCAGGTTGTCCCACGGGGGGCTCACAGTTTTAATCCCCGTTTTACAGGTGAGGTAACTGAGGCACAGAGAATAATAATAATAATAATGATGGTATTTGTTAAGCGCTTACTATGCGCAAAGCACCGTTCTAAGCGCTGGAGAGGTTACAAGGTGATCAGGTTGTCCCACGGGGGGCTCACAGTTTTAATCCCCGTTTTACAGGTGAGGTAACTGAGGCACAGAGAATAATAATAATAATAATAATAATGATGGTATTTGTTAAGCGCTTACTATGAGCAAAGCACCGTTCTAAGCGCTGGAGAGGTTACAAGGTGATCAGGTTGTCCCACGGGGGGCTCACAGTCTTAATCCCCATTTTACAGGTGAGGTAACTGAGGCACAGAGAATAATAATTATAATAATAATAATGATGATGGCATTTGTTAAGTGCTTACTATGTGCAAAGCACTGAAAGCTTTGAGCTTTAAGAGGCTAGAGAAGTGGAAAGCAATAACAGAAAAGGCACCTGCACCTTGGCAAGTTTCCTCAGGGTGTTCATAGGATTATTAGTTTTTTTAATGGTATTTTTTAAGTGCTTAAAAAGTAGATACATGTAATACAGGGGAACTCAGCCCCTGTCTCACATGGGGTTCACAGTCTTAATCCCCATTTTAATCTCTCCACTAGGCCATGCTGCTTCTTAGGTCCTGATTAATAATGATGGCATTTATTAAGCGCTTACTATGTGCAAAGCACTGTTCTAAGCCCTGGGGAGGTTACAAGGTGATCAGGTTGTCCCACGGGGGGGCTAACAGTCTTCATCCCCATTTTACAGATGAGGTAACTGAGGCACAGAGAAGTTAAGTGGCTTGCCCAAAGTCACACAGCTGACAATTGGCGGAGCCAGGATTTGAACCCATGACCTGTGACTCCAAAGCCCGGGCTCTTTCCACTGAGCCACGGTATCTTGTATCTGCCCCAGCGCTCAGTACGGCATTTGGCATATAATAATAATAATAATTATGGTATTTGTTAAGCGTTTACTATGTGCAAAGCACTGTTGTAACCACTGGGGAGGTTACAAGGTGATCAGGTTGTCCCACGGGGGGCTCACAGTCTTCATCCCCATTTTACAGATGAGGTAACTGAGGCACAGAGAAGTGAAGTGACTTGCCCGAAGTCACACAGCTGACAATTGGCGGAGCCAGGATTTGAACCCATAACCTGTGACTCCAAAGCCCAGGTTCTTTTCACTGAGCCACGGTATCTTGTATTCGTTCATTTGATCGTATTTATTGAGCGCTTACTGTGGGCAGAGCACTGTACTAAGCGCTTGTGCTCAGTACGGCATTTGGCACATAATAATAATAATAATTATGGTATTTGTTAAGCGCTTACTATGTGCACAGCACTGTTCTAGGTGCTGGGGGGATACAAGGTGATCAGGTTGTCCCACGTGGGGCTCACAGTCTTCATCCCCATTTTACAGATGAGGTAACTGAGGCCCAGAGAAGTGAAGTGACTTGCCCAAAGTCACCCAGCTGACAATTGGCGGAGCCAGGATTTGAACCTCTGACCTCTGACTCCAAAGCCCGGGCTCTTTCCACTGAGCCACTGTATTTTGTATCTTCCCCGGCACTCAGTATGGCATTTGGCATATAAGAAGTGCTTAACAAATATCACAATTATTATTATTATTACAATAACTATTTCCTGAGCATTGACTCCGTGTCAAGCGCTTGGATAAGTAAGCGAAACAGATGGGATTTCCAGCCAGAAACCGAGTTCCAAAGTGAGAGGTGTTCTTCCCCCAGGGAAAACAGCGAGGCAGTGTCAGAGCCTTGGACTTCTGCTGTGATTCCATCACTCACCCTCCCACTTTTGTTCTCCGGCCCAGGCAGAAATGTCATGACACATGGGGGATTTTTTTTTCTTTTTTCCGTCCCCGGCATTTTTCTGCCGTGACTCCAGCTTCGGGGAGGGAGCCCAGGGCCCTGGGGAAGAGGCGGCTTGTGGTGAGGAGGTTAGGGCCGGCATTCCCGGGCCCCCGACTGCGTAGCTCTGAGGGGCGAATGGGCTTGGCGGGCGCTCTGAGCATCAGCTCCTGTTCTGGCAGCGGGAAAGCCGCGTGGATGGGCCCTGTCCCGGCCCCGGGAGCGGAGAGAGCCCTTCCTTGGACCAGGCCAGACCGCCTCCCCAGCTGCAATGTCATCACCATCATCAATCAATCAATCAATCGTATTTATTGAGCCCTTACTGTGTGCAGAGCACTGTCCTAAGCGCTTGGGAAGTCCAAGTGGGCAACATCTAGAGACAGTCCCTACCCAACAGTGGGCTCACAGTCTAGAAGGGGGAGACGGAGAACAAAACCAAACATACTAACAAAATGAAATAAATAGAGTAGATACGTACGAGTAAAATGAATAAATAGAGTGATAAATATGTACAAACCGCCTCCCCAGCTGCAATGTCGTCACCATCATGGAAGCTGCGTGGAGTATCAATCAATCAATCGTATTTATTGAGCGCTTACTGTGTGCAGAGCGCTGTCCTAAGCGCTTGGGAAGTACAAGTGGGCAACATATAGAGACGGTCCCTACCCAACAGTGGGCTCACAGTCTAGAAGGGGGAGACAGAGAACAAAGCAAACATACTAACAAAATAAAATAAATAGAATAGAAATGTACAAGTAAAATGAATAAATAGAGTAATAAATCTGTACAAACATATATACATATATACAGGTGCTGTGGGGAAGGGAAGGAGGTAAGATGAGGGGGATGAAGGGGGGGACGAGGGGGAGAGGAAGGAAGGGGCTCAGTCTGGGAAGGCCTCCTGGAGGAGGTGAGCTCTCAGTAGGGCCTTGGAAGCCCCTACTGGAAGCTGCACGGAGTAATAATAATAATAATGGTATTTGTTAAGTGCTTACTATGTGCCAAGCACTGTTCTAAGCGCTGAGGGGGATACAGGGTAATCAGGTTGTCCCCCGTGGGGCTCACAGTCTTCATCCCCATTTTGCAGATGAGGGAACTGAGGCGCAGAGAAGTGAATAGCTTGCCCAAAGTCACCCAGCTGACAGTTGGCGGAACCGGGATTAGAACCCACGACCTCTGACTCCCAAACCTGGGCTCTTTCCACTGAGCCACGCTGCTTCTAGACTGTGAGCCCACTGTTGGGTAGGGACCATCTCTATATGTTGCCAACTTGGCTTCCCAAGCGCTTGGTACAGTGCTCCGCACACAGTAAGCGCTCAATAAATATGATTGATTGATTGATTGATTGATTCTTTGTAGTGGAGCAATAATAATAATAATAATAATAATAATAATAGCATTTATTAAGCACTTGTTATGTGCAAAGCTCTGTTCTAAGCGCTGGGGAGGTTACAAGGTGATCAGGTTGTCCCACGGGGGGCTCACAGTCTTCATCCCCATTTTACAGATGAGGGAACTGAGGCCCAGAGAAGTGAAGTGACTTCCGAAGCCCTGCTGCTTCAGAGCCCAGGCCCTGGGAGCCAGATGGACCTGGGTTCTCATCTTGGCTCTGCCATTTGTCTGCTGGCCCTTCTAGACTGTGAGCCCACTGTTGGATAGGGACCATCCCTATATGTTGCCAACTTGTACTTCCCAAGTGCTTAGTACAGCGCTCTGCACACAGTAAGCGCTCAATAAATACGATTGAATGAATGAATGAATGCTGGGTGACTTTGCTGGGTGACTGGACTCCCAGCTCCATGGTCTTTCCACTACTTAGAGAAGCAGCGGGGCTCAGTGGAAAGAGCACAGGCTTTGGAGTCAGAGGTCATGGGTTCAAGTCACGGCTCCGCCAATTGCCAGCTGGGTGACTTTGGGCAAGTCACTTCACTTCTCTGGGCCTCGGTTGCCTTATCGGTAAAATGGGGATGAAGACGGTGAGCCCCCCGTGGGACAACCTGATCACCTTGTAACCTCCCCAGGGTTTAGAACAGTGCTTGGCACATAGCAAGTGCTTAATAAATGCCGTTATCATTATTATTATTAGGAAAATGAGATGGGAAAGTCATCCCTGCCAACCACCGCTCACCAACCTGGGCAACGGACTAGTGCCCGCACAGCCCTCCCCTTCCCCCAGCATTGTGATGCCCCCGCCGGTCAGCGGGGCCGGTCAGCGGGGGCCGCTGCCATCGCATTCCAGAGCGGGGGCCGAAGCTGCAGAGCGTGGCCTGGGAAAGATCATGGGGCTCCCCTCACCATGGAAACCAGACTGCAGAGGGAAAGGTCACATATTTGGTGTCGCTGTCATCCGGGCACCTTGAATGCAAGTCTGTTCCCCTTTTCCTATAGTACAGCGCTCTGCACACACCAAGTGCTCAATAAGTACCATTGATTGTACCATTAAAAGTACTCCACAGGACAGCAGTTCCCTGATGCTCGTTGGTACCCAAGCTGCGGTAGCTACAGCCCTCGTTCCCCCCCCCCCCAAGACATGCCCGCCGTGCCACGCTGGAGAAGCAGCGTGGCTCAGTGGAAAGAGCACGGGCTTTGGAGTCAGAGGTCAGGGGTTCAAATCCCGGCTCCACCCATTGCTTGCCGGGTGACCTGGGACACGCTGGGTGCCTCAGTGTCTTCAGCTGCAAAATGGGGATTCAATACCTGTTCTTCCTTAGATGGTGAGCCCCATGTGAGACCTCTGCCTATCCCAGAGTTTAGAACGGTGCTTGACACCTAGTAAGCGTCTGATGAATACCATAAAAAAAAAAGAAATCTGGGAGAAAAAAATAGCAAAACCTAAACAGGGGACAGAAAGGGGTGGGGAGAGAGGGACTGGAAATCATCACTTTTCCCTGGCCAAACTGGACCTCAGTAAAAACAGACTGAAAGGGCAAAGATGGGGCAGTATGCAGAGCGAGCTTCATACGCTAAATCAGTCTATCAATTAATGCTGTTTACTGAGCACTTACCATGTGCTAAAGATTGTACTAAGCACTTGGGAGAGGATGATGATGGCATTTATTAAGCGCTTACTATATGCAAAGCAACAATGCGGCACAGTTGGTAGGTGTGACCCCTGCCCGCAAAGACCTGACAGTCTAGATGGGGAGATAAATATTTTTAAAAATGACAGATCTATACGTAAGTGCTGTGGGACTGAGGGTGGGGTGAATATCAAGTCCTTAAAGGGGACAGTTCCAAGCAAATGGGCGACGCAGAAAGGAAAGGAAGAAGGGAAATGAGGGCTTAGGGAGGTAAGGGCTCTTGGAGGAAGTGTGATTTTATAAGGCTTTGAAGATGGGGTGAGGGATGACTTGTTGTGGTCTGTGGCTCATGGGTCCTTTTAAGGAGGGCAGAGGGAGAAAGGTCAGGGGAGCTACGACTAGTAATAATGATGGCATTTGTTAAGCGCTTGTTCTAAGCGCTGTGGAGGTTACAAAATGATCAGGTTGTCCCACGGGGGCTCACAGTCTTAATCCCCATTTTACAGATGAGATCATTTAGGCCCAGAGAAGTTACATGACTTGCCCAAAGTCACCCAGCTGACAATTGGCGGAGCTGGGATTAGAACCCATGACCTCTGACTCCAAAGCCCGGGCTCTTTCCACTGAGCCATGCTGCTTCTCTAGTAATAACTACAGTACTTTTCAAGTGCTTACTATATGCCAAGCCCTGTTCTAAGCCCTGGGCTAGATACAAGTTAACCAGGTTGGACACATTCCCTGTCCCACACTGGGCTCACACCCTTAACTTCTCTGTGCCTCAGTTACCTCATCTGGAAAAAATGGGGATTAAGTGACTTGCCCAAGGTCACACAGCGGGCAAGTGCAGGATCCAGGATTAGAACCCAGGCCCATGATCTAGCCACTATACCATGTTGCTTCTCTATTTGGGAACCTCTGGAGGGTCAGGGGCCACCTCAAATTCCCACCTGTCTATTTTTTCCTCGTGCTTAGTGTAGTGCTCTGCCCCCAGGAAGCGCTTAATAAATACTACTACTACCGCTACCTTTTTAGGAGTTTTCACCTTTGTCAAGCCCTTCTCCCAGCCAAAGCGAGTGAGCAACAGAAAATCACACCGGGGGCCTTGTGTTAGAGAAATCAAAACAGTGACCTAAACGGGAGGCAAAGCAACTGGAGTTCGGCAAAAATGGAAGAGTGACATAATTCCTTCTCCCTGTCTGGCTCCTACACCCACACCGTATGTCTTTGAGGAAGTCTCCCACGCACCCAAGCTGGGAGAGACTCTCTTCCCCCGGAACTACCGCCCTTCGATTCCGTCCAATCAATGCTACTTTATTGAGCTCCTACTGTGCGCTACCACTGTACTAAGTGCTTAGGCTCTCCTCTTGGTAGACACCAACCCTGCCCTGGAAAAGGTTGTGATCTAGTTGGGGTGACAGACACTAAAAAAAATTGCAAGTAGGAGAAAGTAATAGAGTATAAAAACGTGCACGTACGTTCTACAGAAGACGGGAGAATACCGCGTTGAAGGGGTGGTTATGGGGAGGTAGGGTGGGGAGATTAGAGATTAATCAGGGAAGGCTTCCAGGAGGAGTTGTGCTTTCAGAAGGGCTATGAAGATTAACCAATCAATCAACCAGTCAATGATATTTTTTGAGAGTTTACTGTGAGCAGAGCACTGTCCTAAGCACTTGATATTAATCCAATAGCGTTGGTAGATATGATCCCTGCCCACAAGGAGGTTACAGTCTACAGATGGAGACAGGGATTAAAATAAAATACGGCTAGGTACATAAGTGCTGTGGGGATGAGGGTCAGGTGAATATCAAATGATTAAAGGGTTCCCCCTCCTACTTTTCATTCATTCATTCATTCAATTGTATTTATTGAGCGCTTACTGTGTGCAGAGCACTGTACTAAGTGCTTGGGAAGTACAAGTTGGCGATATATATAGAGACGGTCCCTACCCAACAACGGACTCCCAGTCTAGAAGGGGGAGACAGACAACAAAACAAAACATGTGGACTTAGTCTATGAGCCCCATCCTTGTGTTCCCCCCAGCGCTTAGAACAGTGCTTTGCACATAGTAAGCGCTGAACAAATACCAACATTATCATTATTATATGGGATAGGAACTGTGTCTTACTTGTTTATCTTGAATCAACCTCGGCGCTTGGCACATAGTAAACACTTAACAAATACCATTATCAATCAACCAATCAACTGTATTGAGAGTGTACTGTGTGCAAAGCACTGTATTAAGCACTGTCATAGTACTGAATAATGAGCATTAGTAATACAATCATTATTATTATACTGGGTTGCAGTAGATTAGGGAGTTAAGGTAGGAGGGGGAGAGCTGATCGAATCAAGCTGATCGAGAGCTGAATCAATCAATCAGTCATATTTATTGAGTGCTTACTGTGTGCTGAGCACTACTAAGCGCTTGGGAAGTACAAGTTGGCAACATATAGAGACAGTCCCTACCCAATAGTGGGCTCACAGTCTAAAAGATGTCTCTTCTTTCCACTCCAAGCCATTCACTTATGCTAGAGAAGCAGCATGGTCTAGTGGCTAAAGCCCAGGCCTGGGAGCCTAAAGGAACTGGGTTCTAATCTCGGCTCCACCACTTGTCTGCCGTGCAGCCTTGGGCTAGTCACTTCACCGTGCCTCAGTAATCTCATCTGAAAATGGGGATTAAGACTGAGAGCCCCACATGGGACAGGAACTGGGTCCAACCTGATTAGCTTCTATCTACCCCAGGGCTTACTACAGTGCCTGGCACGTAGTAAATGCTTTAACAGATGCCATAAAATAGAGAGACCAAATGGGTCAAGTGTAGCAAAGTGAATTTTGCAAGCCAAGAAATGAAAACGAACCTGGTGGAAAAGGCAGGATTGCCAGCTCCCAAAACAATATGTGGATGTAAATCACAGGAATCAATCAATCTGTCAGTATTGAGCATCTATTGAGTGTCATCAACCAATCATATTTACTGAGTACTTACTGTGTGTAGAGCCCTGTATTAAACACCTGGGAGAATATAATGTAACAGTATAACGGAGTTGTTAGACACATTCCCTGCCCACAAGGAGCTTACAGTCTAGAAGGGGAGATAGGCATTAATGTAAATGCTACGGATTTGTACTTAGGGCCGTGGGACTGAGAAAGGGGTGAATAAAGGGAGCAAATCAGGGCGAGGCAGAAGGGAGTGAGAGAAGAGGAAATGAAGGCTTAGTCAGGGAAGGCCTCTTGGAGGATTTGTGACTCCAATCAGCTTTTGAAGGTGGGGAGGGTAATCGTCTGTCAGATATGAGGAGGAAGGGCGTTCCAGGCCAGAGGTCGGCGGCGAAATAGACGAGATCGAGGTTCAGTGAGGAGTGAATTTTGTGGGCTGGGTTGGCGTAGGAAAGAGCTGGGGCAAGGTGATTGGGGGCTTTAAACCCAACGGTAAGGAGCTTCTGTTTGATGCAGAGGAAGACGGGCAACCACTGGACTGGGCTTTTTTTGGATTAATGATCGGGGCAGCAGAGTGATGTATGGACTGGAGTGGGGAGAGACAGGAGGCAGGGAGCTCAGTAACGAAGCTGATACAGTAATCGAGGCAGGATAGGATAACGTTGCCGCAGTTTGGTTGGAGAGGAAAAGGTGGATTTTAGCAATGTTGTGAAGGTTGAACTGACAGGATTTAGTGACTGAAGCATTTGGGCGAGTATGACAGAAGCAAGACACGTGTTCCCTGCCCTCAGAAGACAACAACCTAATGTGAAGCAGCTGAGGAGGGCAGAGGAAGCATTTTAAGGACAGGGTAAAGCAAAGCCTTAGACCACACTGCATTACAGTTGGAAACTGGGAGTCAGTTCTGAAGAGAGACCTGTGAGGCATGCTGACAGCAAGAAGGGAGTGGCTCTCTTGAAGCCAAAATTTCATATGGAAAGAGCGATAAGGAGGCAAAAGAGAAAACAGTGCCAGGCGCTATAAACATCTAAGCACAACTCAAGAGACAACCTTTTTGGGCATCCAGTGTGTTCGGGACTGTGGATGCCCCATTGGCCCTTTAACTCCAGCCTGTAAACTGGTTGTGGGCAGGGAATGCATCTGTTTTATTGCTACATTGTACTCTCCCAAGCGTTTAGTACAGTGTTTTGCACACAATAAGCACTCGATAAATATGATTGAATGAATGAACCGTACATGCACTGATAGGTGAACACTTCACCATCAGTGGTGTCTTCTTTGAATACAAAAGACAACTGTATAGTAATGGCGAAGCAGTGTGGTTTGGTGGGTAGAGCAAGGGCCCGGGAGCCACAAGAAACTGGGTTCTAATCCCCGCTCTGCCGTTTATAATGGCATTTATCAAGCGCTTACTATGTGCAAAGCACTGTTCTAAGCACTGGGGGGATACAAGGTGATCAGGTTGTCCCACGGGGGGCTCACAGTCTTAATCCCCATTTTACAGATGAGGGAACTGAGGCCCAGAGAAGTTAAGTGACTTGCCCAGCTGACAGCTGACAAGTGGCGGAGCCGGGATTTGAACCCATGACCCCTGACTCCAAAGCCCGGGCTCTTTTCCACTGAAACACACTGCCATTTGCATTGTATTCTCCCAAATGTTTAGTACAGTACTGCAAACAGTAAGTGCTCAATAAATACGATTGACTGACTGATTTTGGGTCACTCAACATACACTTTTGCAAACATTTTCCCTTTCCAATCTGCCCAGGATTTTACAAGTTCAGGGCTGTGGGCACTATTAATTCTGTAAACGTTTTAGACCAGTTTATTTCCCCAGGCTTCTAACAATAACTACAATTGTACTATTTGTTGAACACTTACTATGTGCCAAACACTGTACTTCTCTTCCCACTAAGGACGTCAGAGGAAGAGGAAGGGGATAGGAAGTCAAAAGGGCTCGTTGAAAGTACGGTCTGCAAAGGCCCTGCTTAGATAAGGTACAGGACAGCAGAATTTGTATTCAGCCCTCAGCGAGTAATTAAGGGTCATACGGGATCACTGCCAATGATTAAGTTGATGCTTAGAGCCCCAATCAACTTCAGAGGACGTGAGAAAAGCATAATTAAAGGAGGATGCCAGATGCTAGGAGGAAATAGTAACACAAGGAAACAAGGAGGGAAATGGGAGAAGGAAAGTACAATTTGAATAACAGATGAGCTGGGGAAAATCAGGAGGAAACTACCCGCCATCTAAGCAAAAGCAGCAACCCTCTGGGGCCGGCAGTTGTGGGATGTTGGGTTTAAAGGGCATTTCAAACCAATACCAAAGCTCCCGTTTGAATGCGTTCACTCATCAGGATCCTACCGTCCGTTAAAAAAGAGGGTAATAATGGTCGCCAAAATATTCCCCTGGGATTATGCCATCCCACTATGCTGTGGTCCATGGAGTCACTTTCCTCTAAAAAAAATCAATCAATTAGTGGGATTTATTTAGCCCTTAGTGTGTGTAGAGCACTGCACTTGGCAAAATTCAATAGAGTTGGTGGACACGATCCCTGTCTCAAGGAGTTTACAGTCTACAAATTACAGATATGGGAAATGGTAGAGCAGGAGGCTAGGGACGAAAGTGCTTAAGGTGGCATCAGTCAATCAATCAATCATTCGTATTTATTGAGCGCTTACTGTGTGCAGAGCACTGTACTAAGCGCTTGGGCTTAGTGGCCTAGTGGCTAGAGCCTGGACCTGGGAGCGAGAAGGTTGCGTGTTCTAATCCTGGCTCCGCCACTTGTCTGCTGTGTGACCGTGGGCAAATCACTTCCTTTCTCTGTGACTCAGTTCCCTCATCTGTAAAATGGAGATTAAGGCTGTGAACCCCCTATAGGACGGGGACGGTGACCAACCTCGCTAGCTTGCATCTACCCAGCACTTAATACAGTACCTGGCACATAGTAAGCGCTTAAATACCGTTTAAAAAAACAACAAACAAACCTGTCTAGTATAAAGCTGAATGGATGGCCACCCTAGAGAGTCCTTCCTTCCCCACTATTTCAATGGTTTCCCAGCCACCTCAAGGAACAGGACTCACAATCCAGGGAGAAACGGTGTTATCTTTATTTGGGTGGTAAAGTGTAAATATGAACCGAATTTGGGAGTACAGAATGTAACAGTTCAGAAGTTGGCAGGAACTCCTCAGAGCGTCGACAGTTGTGACACGATAAAGCCGGCCTCCCCTGGCAGTGGCGGAGGGAAATTCTTCACCCCCCACCTCAGCCATGTAGAAGGAAGAAACTACAAGATCTAGACCCCAGTTCTACTTTGAATTTCAAAGGTCAGCATCGACAGTTCCATTCTACTCCAACATTGTAACCGCTAGCACCTTGATTTTTAAACTTGCTGAGGATCGATAAACACTCTCCCCCTAACCCCTCCACTGCACCTATGGTAGCACCAGATGAATTTTTGGAAAACAGAAATGTATTGATGCAGAATCCTCCCGCTCGCATCCAGCCCACAGACTCGATTTCTATCCTCATTGAGAAGCAAACGCCTTCTGGACTGCTCTTAACTGAGCTCCGGGAGGGAGAATACAAGCAGTAGAACTGAAATCTGTTACATGCAAATCAGCATTTGAAACTTAAACAATGTATAAAATATAAAGAGCAAAACATTCTCCAACTCATAGAGTGGATGCTACATATTTAGAGTCCCAGTGTCCTGACAACAGAATTCCATCCTCACCCCTCCCAATATTCCCGGTCATGCAATATCAAAACTCTTCCCAGATGCTAAGTCACTACTTGCTGTATAGAAACCCTTTAGCCTACCTGGGCAGGGAGGGGGGAAAATAGCTGAAGTAACAGACTAGGCACTTGAAATATTATTGTTAGATTGTTAAAAACTAAATAAATTAATAGATGTATAGAATAAAATAAATATATAATTTAAAAAGGTTTTTTTAAACAAAAAAATATCTGTTAAATTATTTTTCCCTCAGAAAAGTCTCCAAAGTCTGGAATCCTGGGACTTGTAAGCTTTCACAGTTTCTCCTCCAAGCACAGAGCGAGAGGGTCTGAATGCAGACTCCTGTGAGGCTAGTTGAGTGTGTAGCCTCCTTGTCCTATATATATATATATATATATATATACACACATGTGTGCATATATATATACATACGTGTGTGTGTGTGTGTGTGTGTGTGTGTGTGTATAAAAAAAAAATCCGAAGCCAGCCTATCTTTCCTTCTTCAGTCAGAGTCCTTTGAGCACGTGGAATTAACTGGTATTTTAAAAACCAGAGAGTGAATGTCTAAAGGAACTTTTACAGGAAACAAAGACGATAGTGTTCTCTTTCCCTTCCAGAGTCTATTCGGCCAAATGGTTTGTCCCGTTCAAGCTCTGAGGTGGAAACTTTTGGGGGCCCGGTCTTGTCGTCAGCCCGGAATCAAGGCGTCTCCGTGGGCCGTTTTGAAATACGCCCGAGATGCATAATGTGCAATAAGTCAACCCTGGACTTCCCAGAGGTAGCGAGGCCCAGCCAGTCCTGAAACACAACACAAACGACTTTCATTCCTCATGGCTCCTGAGTCCAGTACTGCCCTTGGCCTAGAGGGACGGGTTCAGATGCCTAAAGGAAAATGGTGACTCAAACGGAAAGAGGCCGCTGCAGATCTCTACCCACCGCTCTCCAACGCTTCATCCGTCACTGGTATCTCGTCTATCTCTTCCCAGGTTCTGCCCCTGGACCAGAACATCCTCCCTCTTCATACCCGACATGCAATTAACGCTCCCACACTTCAAAGCCTTACTGAAGGCACAGCTCCTCCATTAGGCCTTCTCTGGCTTCTAGGAAAGAGGTTGGAGCAGCTGTCTGGGCTGTAGGTAGGGCAGGGTGGAGGTCATCCCAATTTAGGGCTAGGCTTTCCCCTCTCCTAAGTCCCCACTACCCTGCTCTGTCCAAAGTAAGCAGCCAGGACAGTGCTGTACCCACAGCAGGAGTCTAATAAATGCTCTGGATTGGTTGGTGACTACCTTAGGCATTCCAGATTTCCATCAGTGGGCAGAAGGAATCCCCAGCTTCGTTTTCTCTTCATTTTCAACATCATAAACTCCTCTTCTATGATACCTGGGGAAGGGAGGAAAGACAGCAATATTCATGACCAATGGTTCCTCTAGTTCTCAAAATTCCTGAAGACTTCATCTTGCTCCTCTCAGGGACTGTAATCTCTACTGTTATCTCCGTTGGCAGATGGGGAAACGGAGGCACAGGAAGCAGATGAGAACTTCCCAGGAAGCATAATCCTTGTACCCCAGCCTGCATCTAGATTCCTACCTCCTCCTCCCAAAAACTACATCCCCAAAAGGAGAGGGCAGCTGAATTTGCAGGACATTAGCTTTGGGCATTGACTAGGAGACATAAATGGCCAAGGAAAGCAGGCTTTGAGCTCACCTCCTGGCACTGCCTTCCCCCCTCCCCTTCACTCATGTCCCCCCCACAAACAGAAAAACCAAATTTCTTCTTTTATCTCACACAGGGCAGGAACCCAGGACGCCAATCTGAATCACCCAACCTGAACTGGTGCTGGATGCCAAGGAGCGATGGTTATGAAGGAGGAATTTTCCTCCCAAGGCTCACTGGCAGATGCCAGTGAGAAGGCAACTTAAACAGACATATCCCCCCGAGGAGACACAGATGGCCCACCCCGTCACCGAATGCTACCTGGATCCGGCCCAGGAACTCACCGAAACATGAGCAGCCCGGCAATGATAAGGAGGCAGACCGAAGACAGCACCACGGCCACCACCGCCAGGGCCGTGGTGTGATCGTAGCCGTACAAACGATTTTCCACTGGCAGGATCAGCCCGTGGCACCTCTCCCCGTGGTATCCTTGTTGGCAACTGGTTTGAAAGCAGAACAGGTCACGTAAACGACTTTCCCACTGGCAAGAGAAAGGACCCCCACATCCCCCTCCCAGAGCCTGTTTCCGACCACCCCGCTGTGTCCAGCCAGCATAGCTCACACCAATCAGTCGATCAGTGGTATCTATTGAGCGCTTACTATATGCAGAGCACTGTTCTGAGAGCTTGGGAGAGGTCAATACCTCTAGGACCTCTGGGACCACAGAGAAGGAGTGTGGCTCAGTGGGAAAGAGCACGGGCTTTGGAGTCAGACGTCGTGGGTTCAAATCCCAGCTCCGCCAATTGTCAGCTGTGTGACTTTGGGCAAGTCACTTCACTTCTCTGTGCCTCAGTTACCTCGTCTGTAAAATGGGGATTAAGACTGTGAGCCCCCTGTGGGACAACCCGATCACCTCGTAAGCTCCCCAGCGCTTAGAACAGTGCTTTGCACATAGTAAGTGCTTAATAAATGCCATTATTATTATTAATACAATACAGTTGGTATTGCCCGCAGGGAGTTAACAGTCAAGAGAGGGGAGATGGACAGTAAAATAAGTTACAGATATGTACATAAGTGCAGTGGGGTGACTATCGAGTGCTTTATGATTCATTTAATCGTATTTGTTGAGTGCTTACTGTGTGCAGAGTACCATTGCTGAGTGCTTGGGAGAATGCAATATAACAATAAACTGACACATTCCCTGCCCACAGTGAAAGGGAAAGGACTGGGAAAGGGGGTTAAGGAAAAGGAGGGCTTAGTAAGGGAAGATCTCTTGAAGGAGATGGGATTTTAGTAGGGGTTTGAATATGGGGGTGGTGGTCGTCTGTCTTATATGAAGAGGGATGGGGTCTAGGCCATTCACATTGCACTCTGGGACCTTCTTGGGTCCTGGAGGTACTTAGTATGATGCCCAGTTGGCATTTAGTAAATGCCCAAGGTCGCACAGCAAGCCAGTGGCAGAGCTGGGATTAGAATCTGGGTCCCCTGACTCCCATCCCTGTGTCTTTCCATAAGGCCAAGCTCCTTCCAGAACAGAAAGAAGCACCAGGCAATATTTCAGAGGGGAAAATATTTCAGAGGACACCCCCATAACCCACTCCCCTGACCCCCGACAAGCAGGAAAAATCCTTCTTCAATCCCAACTCCTCAGGCTACTTTTAGGGCCAAGAGTTGCAGGGACTCCTACTTGCCAGCAGATCCGGGGAGGTGGAGGGAGGCAGAGAGACGGGAGAGAGCTTAGGAGTTTAAATAAACACCTTCAATGCTGACCCTGCAGTTTGCGTTGGATTTATTCCACGTGTGGTTGTGGTGCTCCCCAGGGCAGCTAATTATTGCGAAAACATTAGTAGTTTGTGAATGAACCCAAGAGAGGAACTCGCATTGTTCAGCCAATCCGAATCCCACCTGTTTCCCCTTACACCAGCCCCACTCAATCCCCTCCCTGGTTCCCCTATGCCTTCAGCTTCCATCCCCCAACACAACCTATTTATAGGTCCCTTACTCTGCCAGAAGTCATTTTTGCTTGAGCTTTCCTCATCTATTCCCGACTTCCCGTAGGGCAGATCAGAACTAAAGTACAGAAGAACCAGCTGTTCTTCTGTCGACAGGAGACCTTTGAACCCGGAGAGCTTTAACCCCCCTCCGGTTTCAACTGGTCACTCTCAGATCTGCCCAGTACAGAGCCTGTTGAGGAGCAGTCGTGGCCTAATGGAAAGAGCACGAGCCTGGGATTCGGAAGGGCTTTGGTTCTGATCCCAGCTCCGCCGCTTGCCTGCGGTGTGACCCCTGGCAAATCGCTTAACGTCTCTGTGTGACTCAGTTTCTACATCTGTAAAGTGTAAAATAGAAGTGTTAGATCTATCTTCCCTTCCCTGACTAGGCCCTCCTTTTCCCTGACCCCCTTTCCCTTTCCCAGTCCTTTCCCTTTCATTGTGGGCAGGGAATGTGTCAGTTTATTGTTGTATTGCACTCTCCCCTCATTGGGGAGGGGCTGAGTCTGTCCTGATTACCTCGTTTCTGTCTCAGTGCTTAGTACGGCACTTGGCACTCAGTAAGTGCTTAAATACCGCGATGATTATTATTGGAGCAAAATGACCATTATGAGGTATTCCTACTCAGTCCTCAGGGCCCTAGACTGCTAAGATAGCCCACACTGTCTTGATTAAAGACAACCAAGATAGGCAGGGTCTGAGTCTCACGGGACAAAACACTTAAAGAATATCAGATGGCAAGCAACCTCATCCCTAGATCAGCACCATTTTCCAGTCAGCCCAGAAATCTGCCCCCAACAGGGGCAACAGGACCCTTGGAAGAACTATGTGCTGGTTGTCCTCTTGGACACCCACCCTCATGATTAAGGATAGAACATCCAACACCCCTGACACTCCTCTCTCCATTCCTGAATCTTCTCACGAACGTCAAACACCCTTGAGACTCCCCCCGGGACCCAGTACAGCCCCTTCAACACCCCTGGTTCTCCTCCAGTGAGCCAGCACGGACACCCCTAACTTTCCATCCCCAACAATGGGGATGGGGGTCCATGAGGGCAGTTACGTTCTTTCAAGTGTCTGTCTGAGGCAGAGTCCTGGTCTGGATGGACCACGTGCAGAGCACTGTGCTAAGCACTTGGGAGCGTACGACGCAACAGAATTAGCAGGTAGATGGATTCACTCTTTGCTTCAGGCCCAATTTCTCCCGCCAGCGATAACCCTCAGGTAGTTTACTCACATGATAGAAATAAAACCAGCCTCAGAGCCATGAGATTCAGTTACATAAATCCCCCTTGCCTTGAGTCAAAAGGATAATAATGCAAACGGCTTAATATACACCAGCTCGAGTGTCCCGCCCCGCGCCAGCCCTCCTCTAAGCTCTGCACATTCCGGCGGCCACGTCATCCTCCAGGGCTGTCACTCTACCCCGGCCACGTTGTGTGGGGCTTCGAGAGTGCACTATCCCCTACACAACGTCCCCCAGCCTTGCGGTGGGTCCTTTCGGGCCAAACCCAGCAAACCTCAGCCACTGGGTTCATTCAGAAAGGACAGCAGAACCGGCCGCGTGAGGAGTCGGAAACAAAAGAAGCAGCTTGGCCTGGTGGCTAGAACACGGGAGCCACAAGGGCCTGGGTTCTAAATCCGGCTCCACTACTTTGCTGTGTGACCTTAGGCAAGTCACTTCACTTCTTTGGGCTTCCATTACTTCATCTGCAAAACGGGGATTAAGAGTGCCAGCCCCATGGGGGACAGGGACTGGGTCCAACCTGATTAACTTGAATCTACCCCGGGGCTTAGAACGGTGCACATAGTAAGCATTTAACAAGTTCTTAAAGCAAAACAAAGAAATGCACCCCTCAGTTTAAGCTCCCCTTAGTTCATCGTTCATCTTTGCTGTAGTCTCACGTCAGCAGCCTCCCCGCATGGGATCCTCTGAGCCCCAAAGGGCCAACCTCAGGATACTGACCCAGCACAAGTTTCCTGTGGCCGGCAACTGTGGGGATTTAGTTCCGGGCATCAGCTGGCCACACGCTCACCACAACCCTGACCCCACCCCCCCTCAGCAACCACATTCGTCCCTGGGGCAGAGAAGGTGACCGGGAGGACCAGAGCAACCTTTGGATCTATTCTCCGAGACCCCAGCACCCTACCTCACGCTATCCTGGGATCCAAGCGGTCTGTAAGCTCACTGTTGGGTAGGGACTGTCTCTATATGTTGCCAACTTGTACTTCCCAAGCGCTTAGTACGGTGCTCTGCACACAGTAAGCGCTCAATAAATACGATTGATGATGATGATGGTTGTAAATTCCTTGAGGGCAGAGAGCGTGCCTTACTACGAATTTACTTCTCTTCATATCCGTCTTTCCGCTCTCCTTTCTGAAAACTATTTCGTGTGTCCGTCTCTCCTGCTAGATAGTCAGTTCCTTGAGGGCAGGAACTTGTACTTCCCAAGTAAGCGCTCAATAAATACGATTGAATGAATATCTTCTAACCTTGCTGTTCTCTCCTTAAGCTCTTAGTCCAGTAGGCTCTCTAAGGGAGGCACGAAAAACTATTTCGTGTCCGTCTCTCCTGCTAGATAGTCAGTTCCTTGAGGGCAGGAACTTGTACTTCCCAAGTAAGCGCTCAATAAATACGATTGAATGAATGAATGAATATCTTCTAACCTTGCTGTTCTCTCCTTAAGCTCAGTCCGGTAGGCTCTCTAGGGAGTTCCCTCCCTAAGCACTTAATACTGACTGATCAGGCCAGTTCCTGCTATCAACTGGGTGCTAATGCAGCGTGGCTCAGCGGAAAGAGCCCGGGCTTTGGAGTCAGAGGTCATGGGTTCAAATCCCGCTCCGCCGATTGTCAGCTGTGTGACTTTGGGTACGTCACTTGACTTCTCTGGGCCCCGGTTCCCTCATCTATAAAATGAGGATTAAGACTGTGAATCCCCCGTGGGACAACCTGCTCACCTTGCAACCTCCCCAGCGCTTAGAACAGCGCTTTGCACATAGTAAGCGCTTAATAAATGCCATCATTATTATTATTATTAATGGGCAGGAGGCCCCAGAGGCCTTAAGGTCTCTGCTCTGAGCACGGCCTGGGGCCTCAGAGCTGAGGGAGGGGGAGGAAGAGGGGACAGAAGTGCTCCTATTTTCAAGCCCCCCCAGCTCCAACCCAGAGGGCCCACTGGGGAGGGAGTCAGCAGGATCTTAAGAGACTCCCACCCATCCAGCTCTCTGCATGAGCCCAGTTTAGCTGACAGGGGAGAGGCTGGAACAGATTCTTGGCCAGTGGCCCTCATTTCTGCTGCCTACACCCAAGCAAGGCCCGTTTTTTTTTTTTTAAGGTCTCTCTGCCTGGACTCGAGCCCCACAGAGGACAACAAAAGTTTTGGAACCCTCCCCACTGCTGCTGGTTCCTCTCCCCCCAGATCCAGCGCTTCGAACAGTGCTTTGCACATAGTAAGCGCTTCATAAATGCTATCGTTATTATTATCAACCCGTCAGTGGTATTTACTGAGTACCTGCTGGGCTTGGGAGAGGACCTGGGAGACTATGATTCAGAGTCGGTGGACTCTGTTGGAGAAGCAGTAAGACTCAGGGGATAAGAGTACAGGTCTGGGAATCAGAAGATCATGGGTTCTAATCCTGACTCTGTCACTTGTCTGCTGTGTGACCTTGGGAAGTCACTTCACTTCTCTGGGCCTCAGTACCTCATCTGTAAAATGGGAATTGAGAGCGTGAGCCCTGTGTGGGACAGGGATTGTGTCCAACCTAACTTGTATCCACCCCAGTGCTTAGAACAGTGCTTGGCATAAAGTAAGCGCTTAACAAGTACCATAATTATTATTATTAGACACGATCCCTGACTCCGAGGAGCAGTGTGGCTCACTGGAAAGAGCCCGGGCTTGGGAGTCAGAGGTCATGGGTTCTAATCCCGGCTCTGCCACTTGTCAGCTGTGTGACTTTGGGCAAGTCACTTCACTTCTCTAGGCCTCAGTTCCCTCATCTGTAAAATGGGGATTAAGACTGTGAGCCCCATGCGGGACAACCTGATCACCTTGTAACTTCCCCAGTGCTTAGAACAGTGCTTTGCACATAGTAAGCACTTAACAGATACCATCATTATTATTATTATTACAGTCTAGTGATGACTAGTGACATATATACCTGTATATATGTATACATATATATATGTATATATGTTTGTACATATTTATTACTCTATCTATTTATCTTACTTGTACATATCTATTCTATTTATTTTATTTTGTTAGTATGTTTGGTTTTGTTCTCTGTCTCCCCCTTCTAGACTGTGAGCCCGCTGTTGGGTAGGGACTGTCTCCATGTGTTGCCGACTTGTACTTCCCAAGCGCTTAGTCCAGTGCTCTGCACACGGTAAGCGCTCAATAAATACGATTGATTGATTGATTAGTGGCAAAGAGAGACCGGAGCTCACCAGTTCACCCAAATCAGGCAAGAGCGGGGGGAGAAGCGGGGAATAGTGAGAAAGCAGAATTTTCCAGATTGCTGCAGTCTCGGGAGATGGGTTCGGGGGCACCCGCAAATCATTCGTGCAGGGAGAGGTTTCATGTTTTTCCCCTGCCTCTGTCCCTCTCTCCAGACAGAGGCCGAGGGTGGGGGGAACTTCCTCCATTGACGCCCAGGGTGCCTCTTTCCCTTTCCCCCACCCCCAGACTTCATGGTCCCATGAAGGGAGACAGTTTTCTGCCTGATGCTGAAGAAATGCCAGCTCGCTTCGGGGACACTGGAGGCATTATTCCCGCCCCGCCACTCTGAGCAGTTTAGCATCGCGGTTTCTCTCTGTGGGGCTGCCAAGATCAGAGCTGCTCCAGACAGCGCCAGGAGGGAGTGCGGGGAGCGGGTGGGAGAAGAGGAGGAGGACGAGGCGGGCGAGGCCGGCTTGTGTCTAGCTGGGGTCGCCGGAGACTACCAGCTGGGCAGAGCGCCAGGGGAGAATCTAGACTAGTCCTCTAGACTGTCAGCTCCTTACGGACAGGGAACGGGTCTGCTCATTCTGTTGTCTTGTCCCCTCCCGAATGCTTAGTACGGTACTCTGCACATAGTAAGCGCTCAATAAATACCGCTGATTGACTGTCACTTCTCCCCTGATCCCCCCGGCTCCCCTCCCACCACAAGGCAGCTGGCCAAGGACCCCCTTGGCTTCAGTTCCCCAGCCAGGGTCCCCAGCTCAAACGGTGGAATGAGCCCAGGCCTGGGAATCGGGGGACCTGGGTTCTCGTCCCGGTTCTGCCACTTGCCTTCTGTGTGATCCTGGGTAAGTCACTTAATCTCTCTACGCCTCAGTTTCCTCCTCTGTAAAGTGGGTATTTAATATCTGCTCTCCCCCACTTACACTGTAAGCCGGCTTTCGGATAGGGACTGTTTCTGTTCTGCTTGTCATCATCATCAGTCATATTTATTGAGCGCTTACTGTGTGCAGAGCACTGTACTAAGCGCTTGGGAAGTACAAATTATCTTGTACAAATGTCTTGTATCTACCCTAGTGCTTAGCACAGGGCTTGGCCCTTAAGTTACCACAGTTATTCTGCTGTATGACCTCGGGCAAGTCACTTAACTTCTCCGTGCCTCATTTCCCTCATCTGCAAAGTCTGCGAACCTTAGGTGAGACAGGGACTGTTCCAACCCGATTTTCTTGTCTCAACCCCAGTGCCGCTGCTGGGTAGGGACCGTCTCTATATGTTGCCAACTTGTACTTCCCAAGCGCTTAGTACAGTGCTCTGCACACAGTAAGCGCTCAATAAATACGATTGAATGAATGAATGAATGCTTAGAAGAGTGCCTGGCACATAGTAAGCGCTTAACAAATGCCATCATTATTTATTATTATTATTCTAATCCTACAGTTGGTGCCGCCTGAATCCTGCTTTCTGCTGCCTGCAGTCCCGAGCTGTGGATGGGTGCTTGGTCCTTGAGCGGCCACAGTCACCCATCCCATCTCGTGCCTCTGGTTAAAAATGCCTTCATGAATGCTTGGAGAACCCCAGTATTGCCTTCGGCCTCTTACACGGAGAAGTAGTGATGGGAGGGGAGGGGAAATGGAAATGCAAACAGGTCCTTGGCCCCAGCTTCACTAGCCAAACCGTTCACTTCAGGACCATTATGAAACAATTACAAAAATGTAAGGACGTCACTAGACAACCCCCCCCACCAACCCCAACACAGGATGTTGCATCAAACTAGGGAGCCTATCCGGTCTCAAAATAACTTCCTCCTTCCCACTTCCGCCCTGCGGTGGAAGTTCACCAGGAGAAATCTCAAATTTAAGGAAGAGGGGTGACGAATTTCCCCTGAAATCGGGGGTGCTACCTACACGCAAGAGGGGGCTTTCAGCTCTTTGACGTATTTGCACTCGCCGTGGATGCAGAAGTCCTTGTATCTGCGCAGGCAGGGGTCTCTTTTCCTTCCCAGCCCTTGGTTTTTCTTCCTCCTCTTGCCATTTTCCGCCTTGCCCGGAGTGACCAGAGCTTGTGGCTTGGAAGAGAAAGCAACTGTAAGAGAGGAAAGAGAATGGGGGATGATCAGTTTTCAGAAAAGAGGAGGTGATACCACTGACCCCACACCCTCCCTCCACTTCATTCTTGCCATACAGAAGGCTAATCCCAGGTCGCTCCTCAAGAGATGGGGAGGCAGAAGTTATGTCAAACAGTAAAAAAAAAATTCAAATCCCACCTTTCTTCACTGGAAACTCAAAGGGGTGGCAAGTGAAAAGTGCAGAGGTCTGAGGATCAGGGTTCTAGTCACTGGCCCGTTGTGTGATTTGGGGCAAGTCACTTCACTTGTCCGGGGCCTCGGTTTTCTCACGGTGGAGATAGGGTACTCGCTCTCCTTACTTCTCAGACTTTGAGCCCCATACGGGGCTGAGACTCTGTCCAATCTGCCCAACAGTCTCTCCAGCTATCATCAATCGTATTTATTGAGCGCTTACTGTGTGCAGAGCACTGTACTACGCGCTTGGGAAGTACAAGTTGGCAACATATGGAGACAGTCCCTACCCAACAGTGGGCTCACAGTCTAAAGCTATATAGCGCACTCCTTATGGTCAAAGATCGGGTCTTCTGATGTTCCTCCCAAGGGCTCCACAGACAGTGGGTGCTCAATAAACGGTATTGATTGGTCTGATTAACTTTAGTGCTTAGCACATAGACACACACACACACACACACACCTTACAAGAGTAAATGGGGACTAGAAGAGGGTCACTAGGACAGGCACCACTGAGAATCGCCCTCCCCACCCACGGGCCTTACACATCCGGGCTGGCGGCAACTGCACCGGGGAAACTGAGCCAGCACGGCCCCCTCTCCCCTCCCGGGAATCCGGCACAGGCGTCAGTGCTATTTTGGCCCGTCGGCCTGGTTTTCCGGCGGAGTACGTGATGACCCACTTCCAGGGAGAAAGTATCAGTGATGAGCGGAGGAATGGGAGGAGGGAGCAACAAGGGGGGCGGAGGGGAATTCTTCCTCAAAAAGGAAAGGATCCAAGCCCCGAACCGCTGTAGGCCGGATGCTCCTTGGACTAACTACTCCTTGAGGACAGTGATCGCTGCTACTAACTATCGTGATCTCCCAATCACTGAGTGCAGCGCTCTGCACACAAGAGACGTGCAGGCTATTTGAGGGGCTGGATTGTGCTTACTAACTCTAATATGCTATCCTAAGCAATCAGTACAGTGCTCTGCATATTCTGCATCCCTCGAGAGTGCTCTTCCCCAGCGTTTAGCATGGAGCACTGTGCTCACTAGGCTCTCAATAAATACTGTTGATTGATTCTCTACTAGGAATGGGGGCTCCCCTCAGCCAGCGCTCCCAGAGACCAAGCAAGAAAGGTTGGGGGTGAGGCGGCTGTCGCTGGTAGGGATACTGCCTTATTAATTTCAAGGAAAATATTTTGCCACTTTCCCATCCTCTCCCTCCCAGTACCATTTTCCTGCTTCCCGATGTGCTCGGCGATTTTTCCGGCTTCTCCCCTACATGACGCTATTTTTAGGTCCCCGGCATTAGGAGGCACGACGTGTACAAGAGGCAGAGACGTGGAAAATGAAGGAAGTGTCAGGAGGGAGGGAGGGTGTTTGTAAGGATGGAGTGGCAGCGCTCCAGACTCCTGGAAGAGGTAGCAACAAATACACATGCACAGCTTGGCCCCAAAGACCTGGGAAGAGCAAATTATCTTCTCTGCTACCTCTCCTCCCTACCAAGGACCCCTCTAGGGCAGAAGAGAAGATGGCAGAGTAGGCATCATAAGTGTCACTGTGGACCCAGGTGTGAGGGGAGGAGAGAAATTTGGGGGATTCTTCTGGCCCTGTTCAGAGACCTGGAGGAGAGGCTGGGAGTCCAGTCCAGTCCAGAGAGCTGTTGGGGAGGAAAGGGAAGCTAGGAACGTGGAGACTCCAGTCCCCAAAACCCCCACAACTGGAAACTGGGGAGATGGGGTGGGCATTAGCATTCCTGGAAAAGCAGCTCGGCCTAGCGGAAAGAGAACCAGTGCTGAAAGTCAGAGGACCACCTGTCTCTGCCATTTGCCGGCTGTGTGACCTTGGACAAGTCACTTAACTCATCGGTGCCTCAGTTTCCTCCAACTGCGAGATAGGGAATCCGTACCTGTTCACCCTTCCTCAGACTGTAGACCCCATGTGGGACAGGGACTGAATCTGACCTGACTAACCTCCATCTGTCCCATGCTCAGTACAGTGCATGGTACGCAGTAAGCACTTAAAGCATTTACTCTTGTCATTTGCCCCCTGAGGAGCTGGTGCCAGGGGTCAGCACGGGGCAAGGCTCTCTGCCCCCAGGACCCTCAGCCGTACCCCCCTGCGGGCCGACCGAGAGGCACCTGGTGGGCGAGGAAGGGGGAGAACAGCAAAGCGGCCTCCGGAGCAGGGGTGCTAGGCCGGCCAAGGAAAACCGGGCTGGGATGGGAAAACTGGGCTGTGGAGCGGATCCAGAATCCCCACCCCAGGGGAGAGGGCAGCGTGACTCAAACCTGCGGAGGTATGAGGTGCAGCCAGCCCTGTGTGGGTGGGGAGGGAGTGAGTCACCCCGGAGCCAGGGAGAACCCCAGACGCCCAAGGGTGGGGAATGGGAAGAGGGAAGCGGCTATCGATCGGGGTTCAGAGACGGGGATACCGGGAGGGCTGGGGGCTGCAGATGACCGGCCGGGCCGGCTCTCGGTCCGTTTCCCAACCAGGGCCCTTGACGAATCCCTGTCCGGCCGCACCCTCGAGAGCCCTTATGGGGTCGGGGGATGGGAGAAGGGGAGAAGGGCAGGAGGGCGGGAGAACTGGCCTCTTCCATCCCTACCTGGGAGGGCAGAGCAGGGCAGAACAGGCCAGGGCCCGAAGCCCCGTGCCCCTCCACCCCCCTGGGGGCTTGGCTGTTCGCGGGTTGCCCCCTCGTGGTGGACCGAAGGCATTTCCCGGGCACTCTGGAGCTTCTTGGGGGTCCCCCGGGGGTCCCCCCTTATCCTCCCACCCGCCACTCCCTCGCCATCCTCTCAGCCCAAGACCCCTGCCCACCCCGGGCCAGTGCCGCGCATGGACTAGCGGCAACATCCCGGGCTTGGGAGTCACAGGTCTTGGGTTCTAATCCCGTCCCCGCCACCTGTCTGCTGCGTGACCTTGGACAAGTCACTTCACTGGGCCTCGGTTAGCTCATCTGCGGAAGGGGGACTGAGACTGTGAGCCCTAAGTGGGACAGGGACTGTGTCCACCCCCATTACCTTGTATCAACCCCAGTACTCTGGGTGGGGACTGCCTCTATAATGTTGCCGATTTGTGCTTCCCAAGCGCTTAGTACAGTGCTCTGCATACAGTAAGCGCTCAATAAATGCGACTGAATGAATGAACAGTGCTTGGCACATAGTAAGCGCGTAAAGACCATCATCATCATTATTATTATTAACTAGCAGGAACCAGGCTAGGCTCCATGGCCCACGTCCCCCAAGGAGGTCTGAGGGTGCAGAGGTCCGGAGCATCCGAGAGATCCGCCCCCCAAATTACCCCCGGCGGTGGGGGCATTATAATGATAATAATAACGGCACTTGTTAAGCGCTTACTACGTGCAAAACACTGTTCTAAGCACTGGGGAGGATACAGGATGATCAGGTTGTCCCACGTGGGGCTCACATTCTTCATCCCCATTTTACAGTGGAGGTCACGGAGGCTCAGAGAAGTGAAGCGACTTGCCCAACGTCACACAGCAGACATGTGGGAGATCACGGAGGCTCAGAGAAGTGAAGCGACTTGCCCAACGTCACACAGCAGACATGTGGGAGGGCCGGGATTAGAACCCACGACCTCTGCCTCACAAGGCCGGGCTCTTTCCCCTGAGACCGGCCGCTTCTGATCCTCCCCTTCCTCCGGGGGTGAGGGGGGCCGGAGCCGTGCACCTACCTCTGGGAAGGGCCGAGCCGTCCTCCGGCTGTCCGTGCTGTCCGGTCCGGTCGGTGGGGGCGGTGGGCAGTGCCCCCGACGCCGGGAGGTCCTCGCCCTCGACGGCCACCAGCCCCCAGCACACTGTGGGAATGGGGGGAAGGACAAGGGGACCCGTTAGCCCACCTCGGTGAAGGGGGAAGGGGACGACGACCACCACTACCACCCGCTCCCGGACGCTCAAAGGCCTTCCCGCGAAGGACGGAGCCCGCTGTTGGGTAGGGACCATCTCTAGATGTTGCCAACTTGGCCTTCCCAAGCGCTTAGTACAGTGCCCTGCACACGATTACATGAATGAGTGACTGAATGACGGGTGCGTGCCCGGCAGGGCCTGGGCGGGAAGTTAGGGCCAGGCACGTGCAGGAGGGCTGACCCCCTCCCTAGGCCACGGTCGCAGGCCTCCAAAGACCCCCACCCACCCGTCTTTTAATCAATCAATCAATCAGTCGTATTTATTGAGCGCTTACTGTGTGCGGAGCACTGTACTAAGCGCTTGGGAAGTCCAAGCCGTTAACACATAGAGCCAGTCCCTACCCAACAGCGGGCTCACAGGCTAGAAGGGGGAGACAGAGCCAACTGTTGGGTAGGGGCCGTCTCTATATGTTGCCAACCTGGACTTCCCAGGCGCTTAGTCCAGTGCCCTGCACACAGTAAGCGCTCAATAAATACGATTGATTGATTGGTCGGCGCTGGTCCTCGAGTAGTAATAGTAATATTCCCACTACTACTACTACTACTACTACTAACTGAGCATCTCACCTGCGGCCAGAAGGCAGTGAGCAGCAAACGAGGGAAGTCTCATGATCCCGGGCACGGGGGGTGGATAATCCAAGGAGCAGGAGGGGGAAGGGGCAGCCCCGATCCTGGGCACCAGAAGGGCGAGGGGCACCGAGCCGATCGATGCCCGTCCGTCTGTGCCAAGCCGGCGGCTCGTCCTTCGGCTCCCTGCCCTCCGGGTGCCGGGCACAGCGGGCACCGTCGACTCCCCACGGCCGGGCCCGGGCACCGTGCGAGGCTGAAAGCGGGAGCCGCCGCCGCTCGGCTCCCGTTTATAGCGGGAATGCCGGCCCCTCCCCTGCCCACGCCCCCATCCTCCCCTGGCCACCTCCCCCTTGGCCAAATCTCCGATTGCCAAAGAGCCTGCTGCTCCTCGCTCCCTGTGAGCTGGCATCTCGACTTCATTCATCCCCTCAATCGTACTTATTAAAGAATTATTATTATTATTATTATTATTATTATTATTATTATTAGGCTGTCAGCCTGCTGCTCCTCGGTCCCCGTCAGCTGGCATCCCGACTTCATTCATTCCCTCAATCGTACTTATTAAAGAATTTTATTATTATTATTATTATTATTATTATTATTATTATTATTATTATTAGGCTGTCAGCCTGCTGCTCCTCGGTCCCCGTGAGCTGGCATCCCGACTTCATTCATTCCCTCAATCGTACTTATTAAAGAATTATTATTATTATTATTAGGCTGTGAGCCTGCTGCTTACTTATTAAAGAATTATTATTATTATTTTATTAAATAATAATTATTATTATTATCAGGCTGTGAGCCTGCTGCTCCTCGGTCCCCGTGAGCTGGCATCCCGACTCCATTCATTCCCTCAATCGTACTTATTAAATTATTATTATTATTATTATTATTATTATTATTATTATTATTATTAGACTGTGAGCCTGCTGCTCCTCGGTCCCCGTGAGCTGGCATCCCGACTCCATTCATTCCCTCAATCGTACTTATTAAATTATTATTATTATTATTATTATTATTATTATTATTATTGGACTGTGAACCTGCTGCTCCTCGGTCCCCGTGAGCTGGCATCCCGACTCCATTCATTCCCTCAATCGTACTTATTAAATTATTATTATTATTATCAATATTATTATTATTATTGGACTGTGAACCTGCTGCTCCTCGGTCCCCTTGAGCTGGCATCCCGACTTCATTCATTCCCTCAGTCATACTTATTAAATAATAATAATAATTATTATTAGACTGTGAGCCTGCTGCTCCTCGGTCCCCATGAGCTGGCATCCCGACTCCATTCATTCCCTCAATCGTACTTATTAAATTATTATTATTATTATTGTTATTATTATTATTATTATTATTATTATTAGACTGTGAGCCTGCTGCTCCTCGGTCCCCGTGAGCTGGCATCCCGACTTCATTCATCCCCTCAATCGTACTTATTAAATAATAATTATTATTATTATTAGACTGTGAGCCTGCTGCTCCTCAGTCCCCGTGAGCTGGCATCCCGACTTCATTCATTCCCTCAATCGTACTTATTGAATAATAATAATTATTATTATTAGACTGTGAGCCTGCTGCTCCTCGGTCCCCATGAGCTGGCATCCCGACTTCATTCATTCCCTCAATCGTACTTATTAAATAATTATTATTATTATTATTAGACTGTGAGCCCGTTGGTGGGTAGGGACCGTCTCTATATGTTGCCAACTTGGACTTCCCAAGCTCAATAAATACGATTGAATGAATGAATGAATGAATGAATCAATCAATCGTATTTATTGAGCACTTACTGTGTGCAGAGCACTGGACTAAGCGCTTGGGAAGTCCACGTTGGCAACATATAGAGACAGTCCCTACCCAACAGTGGGCTCACAGTCTAAAAGGGGGAGACGGAGAACAAAACCAAACATACTAACAAAATAAAATAAATAGAATAGATATGTACAAGTAAAATAAATAAATAAATAAATAAATAGAGTAATAAATCTGTACAAACACATATACATGTAGACAGGTGCTGTGGGGAAGGGAAGGAGGTAAGATGGGGGATGGAGAGGGGGACGAGGGGGAGAGGAAGGAAGGAAGGAATAATAATGCTGCTGCTGATGGCACTTGTTAAGCGCTCACTATGTGCCATGCACTGTTCTAAGCCCTGGGGTAGATACAGGGTGATCAGGTTGTCCCACGTGGGCCTGACACTTTTAATCCCCATTTTACAGATGAGGTCACTGAGGCACAGAGACGTTAAGTGACTCGCCCAAGGACACACAGCAGACGAGTGGCGGAGGCGAGATTAGAACCCACGTCCTCTGATTCCCAAGTCTGTGCTCTTATAATAATAATCATAATGGTATTTGTTAAGCGCTTTCTATGTGCCAAGCACTGTTCTCAGCGCTGGGTTTGATACAAGGTCATCGAGTTGTCCCAAGTGGGGCTCACAGTCCTCATCCCCATTTTACAGATGAGGGAACTGAGGCACAGAGAAGTGACGTGACTTGCCCAAAGCCACACAGCTAAGTGACGGAGCCGGGATTTGAACCCATGACCTCTGACTCCAAAGCCCAGGTTCTTTCCACAGAGCCACGCTGCTTCTTTATTGAGAGCTTACTATGTGCAGAGCACTGTACTAAGCGCTTGGGAAAGTACAACATAGCAATCAAAGGAGACAATCCCTGTCCACAACGGACTGGCAGTCTAGAGGCGGGGAGACGGACGTCAATGCAAGTAAACAGGCATCCAGACATCAATACAAATAGAGTTTAATATAAATAAATAAAATGAAAGATATATTCGTAAGTGCTGTGGCGCGGGGAGAGGGGAGAAGAGCAAAGGAAGCGAGTCAGGGAGATGCGGAAGGGAGTGGAAGATGAAGGATAAAAATCCAAATTATTGGGGTAAGTCTGGCCCTTGTCTGATCCCTGCTTTCTGGTCCCTAGTAGTTAATTGTATTTATTGAACGCTGCTTACTGTGTGCAGAGCACTGTATTAAGCACTTGGGAGAGTGCAATAGAACAATATAACAGACACATTCCCCTCCCACAGCAAGCTTACGGTCTAGCGCGGGAGACGGACATTAATAGAAATAAATAAAATTACGGATAAGCACATAAGTGCCGCGGGGACTGCAAGCTCCTTGAGGGCAGGGATTGCGTGGACCACCTCTATTGTACTCTCCGAAGCGCTTAGTACAGGGTTCTTCACAGAGTTGACTGCAAGCTCTTTGAGGACGGGGATTGTGTCCACTAACTCTGCGGTGCACTCCCAAGCACTCAGTATGTTGCTCTGCTCACAGTAGATATTCAATAAAGATTGATTGATTACTTCTTCCTGAGCCCACTGTTGGGTAGGGACTGTTTCTATATGTTGCCAACTTATACTTCCCAAGCGCTTAGTACAGTGCTCTGCACACAGAAAGCGCTCAATAAATACGATTGATTGATTGATTCTTCCTCCTGTGTGATCTAGGTCCCATCCAGGTGACTGCCCCCACCCGGAGTCCCGCTTTGGGGGGAAACTGAGGCAACTATAGCGTGGACAGCCCCCTCGGCCCCACATCCTATCACTTATAGGATGAAGCAGCGTGGCTCAGTGGAAAGAGCACGGGCTTGGGAGCCAGAGGTCATGGGTTCTAATCCTGCCACCGCCACTTGTCAGCTGGGTGACTTTGGGCAAGTCACTTCACTTCTCTGGGCCTCAGTTCCCTCATCTGTAAAATGGGGATTAAGACTGTGAGCCCCACGTGGGACAACCTGATCACCTTGTATCCCCTCCCCAGTGCTTGGAACAGTGCTTTGCACATAGTAAGCGCTTAACAAATGTCATCATCATTATTATTATTATTATTACTTATCCCACCCCGCCTTGATTACTGTACCAGCCTCCTTGCTGACCTCCCTGCCTCCTGTCTCTTCCCACTCCAGTCCGCACTTCACTCTGCCGAGTGGAAAATTTTTCTTCAGAAATGTTCAGGCCATGTTTCCCCTCTCTTCAAGAACCTCCAGTGGTTGCTCAGCCACCTCCACATTCATTCAGTCATATTTATTGAGCGCTTACTGTGTGCAGAGCACTGTACTAAGCGCTTGGGAAGTACAAGTTGGCAACATATAGAGACGGTTCCTACCCAACAATGGGGTCACAGTCAGTCCGCGTCAAACAGAAACTCCTCACCATTTGCTTTAAAGCACTCAATCACCTAGCCCCTCCGACCTCAACTCCCTATTCTCCTACTACGACCCAGCGGGCATACTTCACCCCTCTAATGCCAATCTTCTCACTGTATCTCCATCTCATCCGTCTCACCACCGACCTCTCACCCTCCCTCTGTCCTGGAACATTCTCCTTCCTCATATCCCACAATTATCCTCCCCGCCTTCCAAGCCTTACTGAAGGCCCATCTCTTCCAAGAGGCCTTCCCTAACTAAGCACCCCCTTTCCTCATCTCCCGCTCCCTACTGAGTCACCTTGACTCGTCTCCCCCTCTAGAACATAAGCTCATTGTGGGCAGGGAATGGGGTTTGTTCACTGCTATATCATACTCTCCCTCGTGCTTAGTACAGTGCTCCCCACCCATCATCATCATCAGTCGTATTTATTGAGCGCTTACTGTGTGCAGAGCACTGGACTAAGCGCTTGGGAAGTACAAATTGGCAACATCTAGAGACAATCCCTACCCAACAGTGGGCTCACAGTCTAAAAGGGGGAGACAGAGAACAAAACCAAACATACTAACAAAATAAAAGAAATAGAATAGATATGTACCAGTAAAATAAATAAATAAATAGAGTAATAAATATGTACAAACATATATACAGGTGCTGTGGGGAAGGGAAGGAGGTAAGATGGGCACCCAGAAAGTGCTCAGTAAATACGACTGGCGGACTGAGATCCCACTTCTCCGTGTCACCCCTGGGTGAGGGCCATCACCCGGGAGGCTCCACTTCCCGACCAGCTATCGACTCACCGTGACCTGGAATCCGACACACACCTCAGGCGTGCCGAGACTTGACTCCCCCTTCTCCGCCAAGGCCGCTTCCGCCTCCTCAGCTCCCCATCAGCACGGCCCGGATGCAACAATTCCGGATTTTCCTCGGCCCAGCTCCCGCTCTGCAGGCCGGGCCGTGGAGACACGACTCGGAGGTGTGGCCGTCCCCACCAGCGATCCCTTTCTCATGAGTCACGGCGTTCCCGTGAGGCAACTGAGGCCAGCGGGAGTCCCTGACATCCCCGGGATGCCGTCAGTCCTGGATACCAGGATGGGAGACTCATTCCTGATTCCCAGGGATCTGGTGCTGCAATCCATGAGTAACATTCAGAACGATAAACACCCAGATGCTTTGAATTCGTAGTGCTGTTATTTCCCCAAAGCGCTTTCACACCAATTATCTCTTTTTATCCCCATCACATCCCTTTGAGGTAGGGAGAGGCAAGGGAAGAATGGCCCTATTTTAGGGATGAAGAAACCTAGGCGCAGAGAGGTTAAGTGCCTTGCCTGAGGTCACAAGGCAGGCAGGGGACTAAACTGGAATCTCCTGTCTCCCAGGCCCGAACGCTTTCCACTGTACCACACTGCCTCATTTCCTCCCTGATGAGGCCTGCCATGTTCCAATGGAAAATTCCCTGGAGTGTAAGGTCCTTCAAGGCAGGGATTCTGTCTACTAAATCTACTGTACTTTCCCAACGCTTAATACAGTGATCTGCACAGAGTAATAATATTTTTGGTACTTAAACTCTTGGTATATGCCAAGTGCTCTACTAACCACTGGGGTAGATACAAGATAATCAGGTTGGACACGGTCCCTGCCCCTTATGAGGCTTTGCAAGTCTATGCAAGAGGGAACGGGATTTAATCCCCATTTTGCAGGTGAGGAAACTGAGGTACAGAGAAGTTAGCTGACTTGCCCAAGGTCACACAGCGGACAAGTGGATAAGAGACCATTACAACAATAACAGAAGAACTGTTAGAAAGGTTGTGGATCATGGCAGAGGACAGGATGTACTGGAGAAAGTATATCCATGGAGTTGCTATGAATTGGAAACGTCTCGACGGCACTTAATAATAATAATAATGAATGGGAAGCTCTTCAAGGGCAGGAATCACATCTTTTATTTCCCGCAGTCCCACCAGGCGCCTCACAGTACAGTGCTGTGCTCATAGCATGCATCTAGTTCAGAGCTCTGAACACGGTAATAATAATAATAATAATAATACTGATGGCATTTATTAAGCACTTACTATATGCAAAGCACTGTTCTAACCACTGGAGAGGTTACAAGGTGATGAGGTTGTCCCACAGGAGGCTCACAGTCTTAATCCCCAGGGGCCTTAAGCATGTGGGCGTGGGTCCGGGGGCCTGGGCAGAGCCAGAGAGATGACCCTGCAGGAGGGAAGATTGAGGCCCAGGGTGAGGATGTTCACAGGCCCTGAGGTCAGCACCGAACATTCAGGAGCAGAGGGCTGGGAATGGCAGAACAATGTCCAGCAGACAGGAGGCCTCCGAGACCTGCCTGCCATTGTTCATTTGATTGTATTTATTGAACGCTTACTGTTCCTGCCCTAGGTTATTTCAACCCAGTTGCGGGGATGGGGGAGGGACTTTCCTGCTGCCCTTCCACACTGTGGATTCAGGCCTGGGGCTCTGGGGCCTTCTCCATGTGGACCTTTCTTCTCTCCTAACCACTGATAAATTGGAGAGAGGGTGGGAGGGTGAGGGATGGGCGCTTATATCCCCAGGCAGGGCTGAGAGGGAGCTGCCCAGTTGCTCCTCACCCTCGGCTTCAAGGCTGTCCATCACCTCGCCCCCTCCTACCTCACCTCCCTTCTCTCCTTCTACAGCCCACCCCGCATCCTCTGCTCCTCTGCCGCTAATCTCCTCACCGTTAGGCCTCGTTCTCGCCTGTCCCGCCATCGACCCCCGGCCCACGTCATCCCCCGGGCCTGGAATGCCCTCCCTCTGCCCATCCGCCAAGCTAGCTCTCTTCCGCCCTTCAAGGCCCTACTGAGAGCTCACCTCCTCCAGGAGGCCTTCCCAGACTGAGCCCCTTCCTTCCTCTCCCCCTCGTCCCCCTCTCCATCCTCCCCATCTTACCTCCTTCCCTTTCCCACAGCACCTGTATATATGTATATATGTTTGTACATATTTATTACTCTCTATATTTATTTATTTTACCTGTACATATCTATTCTATTTATTTTATTTTGTTAGTATGTTTGGTTTTATTCTCCGTCTCCCCCTTTTAGACTGTGAGCCCGCTGTTGGGTAGGGACCGTCTCTATATGTTGCCAACTTGTACTTCCCAAGTGCTTAGTACAGTGCTCTGCACAAAGTAATTGCTCAATAAATACGATTGATTGATTGATTGATTGATTCTCTGACAGGAGGGGGAGAAGAAGGAGGAGGAGGAGGAGGAAGAGGAGGAAGAGGAGGAGGAGGAGGAGGCAGGTGGGCCCAGGCCAGAGCGAAGTAGGGCGGGGATCTGGCGCCCTCCCGTGGCCTTGGGGAGAAACGAGCGCTGCTACTCCCAGTTTCTAATTTCCCTCCTTCCTACTGTTCCCAGTTGATTAGCCTGTGGACTCTGTTCCCCCGGGAAGCGGCGGGGCTGCAAACAGCAGGTTCCAGAAGATTTTGGTTAGCTCTATGGGAAAGCCGTCCGGGCTGGGTCATTCCTCAAAAATCTCCAGTGGCTACCAATCAACCTAGGCATCAGGCAGAAACTCCTCACCCTGGGCTTCAAGACTGTCCATCCCCTGGCCCCCTCCTACCTCACCTCCCTTCTGTCCTTCTCCAGCCCAGCCCGCACCCTCCGCTCCTCTGCCGCTAATCTCCTCACCGGGCCTCATTCTCGCCTGTCCCGCCGTCAACCCACATCATCCCCCTGGCCTGGAATGGCCTCCCTCTGCCCATCCGCCAAGCTCGCTCTCTTCCTCCCTTCAAGGCCCTACTGAGAGCTCACCTCCTCCAGGAGGCCTTCCCACACTCAGCCCCCTCCCCATCCCCTCCGCCTTACCTCCTTCCCTTCCCCACAGCACCTGTATATATGTATATATGTTTGTACATATTTATTACTCTATTTTATTTGTACGTATTTATTCTATTTATTTTATTTTGTTAATATGTTTGGTTTTGTTGTCTGTCTCCTCCTTCTAGACTGTGATCCCGCTGTTGGGTAGGGACCGTCTCTATATGTTACCGACTTGTACTTCCCAAGCGCTTAGTACAGTGCTCTGCACACAGTAAGCACTCAATAAATACGATCAAATGAATGAATTCATCCCCCCTGCCTTACCTCCTTCCCTTCCCCACAGCACCTGTATATATGTATATATGTTTGTATGCATTTATTACTCTATTTATTTTATTTGTACATATTTATTCTATTTATTTTATTTTGTTAATATGTCTTGTTTTGTTGTCTGTCTCCCCCTTCTAGACTGTGAGCCCACTGTTGGGTAGGGGCCGTCTCTGTATGTTACCAACTTGTACTTCCCAAGCGCTTAGTACAGTGCTCTGCACACAGTAAGCACTCAATAAATACAATTGAATGAATAAATTCATCCCCCCCGCCTTACCTCCTTCCCTTCCCCACAGCACCTGTATATATGTATATATGTTTGTACGTATTTATTACTCTATTTATTTATTTATTTTACTTGTACATATCTACTCTATTTTATTTTGTTAATAAATTTTGTTTTGTTCTCTGTCTCCCACTTCTAGACTGTGAGCCCACTGTTGGGTAGGGACCAACTCTATATGTTGCCAACTTGTACTTCCCAAGCGCTTAGTACAGTGCTCCTTTTAGACTGTGAGCCCACTGTTGGGTAGGGACTGTCTCTATATGTTGCCAGCTTGTACTTCCCAAGCTCTTAGTACAGTGCTCTGCACACAGTAAGCGCTCAATAAATACGATTGATGATGATGATGCTCTGCACACAGTAAGTGCTCAATAAATACAATTGATTGATTGATTAGTACAGTGCTCTGCACACAGTAAGTGCTCAATAAATACGATTGATTGATTGATTGAATGAATTAAAGGGAGAATCAGAGGTGGAGAGGGGAGAGTCAGGGGTGCTGGATCAGGAGGAGAGTCAGGGATGGAGAGGGGAGAGTCAGGGATGATCCGTGCTGCATCCCTGGGAGAATCAGGGTTGGACTTCCCAAGCGCTTAGTCCAGTGCTCTGCACACAGTAAGCGCTCAATAAATACGATTGATGATGATGATGATGAGAGGGGACAGTCAGGGATGTGGGGTGGACATTTGAGCAGCTGGGCAGGTGGGCAGGCCCAGGCCCTAGGGATCATCATCATCATCATCATCATCATCATCAATCGTATTTATTGAGCGCTTACTGTGTGCAGAGCACTGGACTAAGCGCTTGGGAAGTACAAGTTGGCAACATATAGAGACAGTCCCTACCCAACAGTGGGCTCATGATATGAGGAGGGGAATCCAGAAGCAGTCTGGGGAGTGAGGAGGAGTTGGGGGGGTGTGAGGGGCACATGGGGGGTCCTGAAATGTGATGTAGTCTATGAGGAGGGCGCCGGCGGATGGGGAGAGCCACGGGGCACCGGAGTGAGACTTGAAGGGTGCAAATCTGTCCCGGATTCTCCATCATCCCCTGTCCATCTTCACACAAACCTGCATAGCTGCACATTCATTCATTCATTCATTCATTCAATCGTATTCATTGAGCGCTTACTGTGTGCAGAGCACTGGACTAAGCGCTTGGGAAGTCCAAGTGGGCAACGTCTAGAGACGGTCCCTACCCAACAGCGGGCTCACAGTCTAGAAGGGGGAGGCAGACAACAAAACAAGACATAGTAACCAAATACAATAAACAGAATAAGTAGGTACAAGTAAAATAAACAAGTAGAGCAATAAATACGCACAGACATATATACATATACACAGGTGCCGCGGGGAGGGGAAGGAGGTAAGGCGGAGGGGGGGAGGAGGGGGAGAGGAAGGAGGGAGCTCAGTCTGGGAAGGCCTCCTGGAGGAGGTGAAACAAATGCCATTATTCGCCCGGCCCACGTCCTCATGCCCTCCCTCCAAACATTCGCCAAGCTAGCCCTCCTCCTCCCCCCAAAGCCCCACCGAGAGCTCACCTCCCCCAGGAGGCCCTCCCACACTGAGCCCCCCCCCCTCCCCTTCCCCTCCCCATCCCCCCTGCCCCACCTCCCTCCCCTCCCCACAGCACCTGCACATATGTAGATATGTTTGTACGTAGTCACTACTCTATTTAATTTGTACACATTTATTCTATTGATTTTATTTTGTTAAGATTCATTCATTCATTCACACCCAGGTGCAGCCACGCGCCAGGCGGTTCTGAGGGAGGCCTTCCCAGACTGAGCCCCTTCCTTCCTCTCCCCCTCGTCCCCCTCTCCATCCCCCCCATCTTGCCTCCTTCTCTTCCCCACAGCACCTGTATATGTGTATATATGTTTGTACATATTTTTTACTCTATTTATTTATTTACTTATTTTATTTGTACATATCTATTCTATTTATTTTATTTTGTTAGTATGTTTGGTTTTGTTCTCTGTCTCCCCCTTTGGACTGTGAGCCCACTGTTGGGTAGGGACTGTCTCTGTATGTTGCCAATTTGTACTTTCCAAGCGCTTAGTACAGTGCCCTGCACATAGTAAGCACTCAATAAATACGATTGATGATGAGGGAGACAAACCTCCCACCTCCCTAACCCTTCCTTCATGCTACTCTCCAGTTTTCCAGGGTCCCAGCCTGAAGCCCCCATCCCATCCACGGGAAGGCTCTGGGGGTTTTGGGGGGCAGGAGTTTGCTCCCCTGCTTCCCGAAATGTGACTCACACTGTGTCGGCCCTTCCTGGGGTGTGTTGATGATTCCCCAAACAGAGAACTCTGTTTGGGTGTTTGCACTGGAAACAGGAGGGCAGTGCCAGGGTGAAGCCAGAGGCCGGAGGAATTCGGGGAAGGGGAAGGGCTGGAAGGGGACAGCGAAAGGGGATTTTCTCCCCCGCCGCCATGGAAACAGGACTTCCCAGGCTCAGTCACTCGGACCTCATCCCTCTCTAATAATAATGATAATTGTGGCATTTGTTAAGCGCTTATTCTGCGCCACGCACTGTAGTATCCTGGTATCAAAAAAAATTGAAGCATCCTTCCCTTTTGTAGCAAACTGGTCTGCCTTCTGCTATTTCCCTTTTAGACTGTGAGCCCACTGTTGGGTAGGGACTGTCTCTATATGTCGCCAACTTGCACTTCCCAAGCGCTTAGTACAGTGCTCGGCACACAGTAAGCGCTCAATAAATACGATTGATTGATTGATAGTAAACGCTGGGGTGGATACAAGCAAATCGGGTTGGACACAGTCCCTGTCATTCATTCATTCAATCGTATTTATTGAGCGCTTACTGTGTGTAGAGCACTGGACTAAGTGCTTAGTCCCACACGAGGCTCACGGTCTCACTTCCCATTTTACAGATGAGGTGACTGAGACACAGAGAAGTAAAGTGACTTGCCAAAGGTCACACCACAGACGGGGTGGTGGAGCGGGGATTAGAACCCATGACCTCAGAGAAGCAGCGTGGCCCAATGGAAAGAGCCCGGGCTTGGGAGTCAGAGGTCATGGGTTCAAATCCCAGCTCCGCCAATTGTCAGCTGTGTGACCTTAGGCAAGTCACTTGACTTCTCTGTGCCTCCGTTCCCTCATCTGCAAAATGGGGATGAAGACTGTGAGCCCCCCGTGGGACAACCTGATCACCTTGTATACTCCTCAGTGCTTAGAACAGTGCTTTGCACATCGTAAGTGCTTAACAAATGCCATAATTATTCAACTTGTACTTCCCAAGGGCTTAGTACAGTGCTCTGCACACAGTGAGCGCTCAATAAATACGATTGATTGATTGATTCTGATTCCCAGGCCCATGCTTTATCCAATACACCATGCTGCTTCTCTAGAGCTCATGTCTACCCGCTCCGTTGCACCGTACTCTCCTAAGCTTACTACAGCGTTCTGCCCACAGTAAGAGCTCAATAAATATCCTTCCTCTCCCCCTTCCTTCCTCTCCCCCTCGTCCCCCTCTCCATCCCCCCATCTTACCTCCCTCCCTTCCCCACAGCACCTGTATATATGTATATGTTTGTACATATTTTTTTACTCTATTCATTTACTTATTTATTTAATTTATTTCTACATATCTATTCTATTTTATTTTGTTAGTATGTTTGGTTTTGTTCTCTGTCTCCCCCTTTTAGACTGTGAGCCCACTGTTGGGTAGGGACTGTCTCTATATGTTGCCAATTTGTACTTCCCAAGCGCTTAGTACAGTGCTCTGCACATAGTAAGCGCTCAATAAATACGATTGATGATGATGATGATTGATTGGTTGATCGATCAGTCCTCCAGAGTCCGTGCAATAGCAGAAAGTCTCCCACTGCCTCTTTCCCCACCTTGCCCCTGTCCTACCAGGACCTGGGTTGTGACCGAGTGAGGGTCCTCAGAAACAGAAGGGATCATCATCATCATCATCATCATCATCAATCGTATTTATTGAGCGCTTACTGTGTGCAGAGCACTGTACTAAGCGCTTGGGAAGTACAAGTTGGCAACAGATAGAGACAGTCCCTACGCAACAGTGGGCTCACAGTCTAAAAGATGTCCTCGCAGCTTCAGTATCCAGGGGCTCGGGAGGGAGGGGGGATCCAACTGGCTGGGGGTGGGCGGCGGGCAGGGAGGCGGACAACACCGAGGTTTTGGAGACGGCCCCATTCTGAGTTTGAATCCTGGAGGGTGATGAAGTTTGGCAACAAGAGCAGTAGTAGTAGTAATGATAATAATCACAGTAACAACGCTATTTGTTACTTTGTACTGGAGTAGCTACAATACAATCAGATCGGACACAGTTCCTGTCCCACGTGAGACTCACAGTCTAAGGGGGAAGCGGTACTGAACTCCCATTTTACAGATGAGGAAACTGAGGCCCAGAGAACGGGTTTGACCGAGGTCTCCCAGCAGGTAAGTGGCAAAATCGTCCGTGCCTCCGATCCCCCGTGAAAGCCCCATAGCTCCTATCGTGGTGGGGGTGGAGGGAGGGGTGACAGCCGGAAAGCAGCGTGGTTCATTCATTTGTTCATTCAATTGTATTTATTGAGCGCTTACTGTGTGCAGTGCACTGTACTAAGCGCTTGGGAAGTACAAGTTGGCAGCATATAGAGACGGTCCCTACCCAACAGCGGGCTCGTTCAGTGGAAAGAGCCCGGGCTTGGGAGTCAGAGGTCATGGGTTTGAATCCCGGCTCCACCACGTGTCAGCTGTGTGACCTTGGGCAAGTCACTTATCTTCTCTGTGCCCCAATTACCTCATCTGTAAAATGGGGATTAAGACTGTGAGCCCCACGTGGGACAACCTGACCACCTTGTATCCCCCCCAGCGCTTAAAGCAGTGCTTCATACCTAGTAAGCGCTTAACAAATATCCCTTCTAGACTGTGAGCCCGTTGTTGGGTAGGGACCGTCTCTATATGTTGCCAACTTGTACTTCCCAAGCAATTAGTACAGTGCACTGCACACAGTAAGCGCTCAATAAATGCGATTGAATGAAGGAATGAATGGGAGGGAGAGGCCTTGGTCCTATCTCCTGGAGGGGAGTGGGGGGGATTTGGAGGTTAGTGGCGACTAAAGGGTCAGTTTGGAGGGAGGCTGGCGTGTGGGAGAGGAGGGGTCGGCCCTGGGATCAGCCAGGATCTCTGGTGGGATGGGGGTGGGGGGGGGGCAAGGTCCGGGCTGTGCCAACCTGTCTGGAGACAGCTGGAGCCCGCAGGCCCCAGCCGGACTCTGTTTGGGGTTTAATGTCTGTGGGGGGCGGGAATTGGGGCTGGGCCTGACCCTGCTCCAGCTCTGACCAGCAGTGCCTTTATAAGGGGGGGGGCCGCCCTCAGCACCCAGAGACTGAGCTGAACGGGGTCGCTGCTTGCCCTCCGTGACCACCTCCACCCAACGCCCACAGCCCACAGGCCACCATGAAGCCGCAGGAGAAGCCGGAAGACCCCGACACCGACCCGACCGGCGCCCAGATCAGCCGCACCCAGAGCCATGGGGGGCCGGGAGACCCGGGGGACCCAGGGGTCCCGGGCCCGGACCAGAGGGGCCCCCAAGACCCTGCCCCCACCCTCTTTATTCAGCTCAATGAGCTGCTGGGGGGACCCCAGGCTCCTGAATGGAAGGAGACTGCTAGGTGTGTTTATGGATGTGTGTGTGAGGCAGGGGAGCTTTTGGGGTGGGGGGAGATGAGTGGGCCCCTCAGCCCCTTCCCCTGCAGGCCCCCGCCCCCCAGGGGGGACCAGAGAGGGAGGGGACGGGCTATGCTTGGAGGTCTTGCCCCTCTCCACCTCCTCCCCTCTGTCCCCACACTCTCCCTTGCTGGTCTGTAGGGTCTACCCGGGGGTGGGAGTGATGATGGAGCGGATCCCAAGCCCCTTAATCATAATAATAATGGCATTTATTAAGCGCTTACTACGTGCAAAGCACTGTTCTAAGCGCTGGGGAGGTTACAAGGTGATCAGGTTGCCCCCCCGGGGGGCTCACAGTCTTCACCCCCATTTTCCAGATGAGGGAAGTGACTTGCCCAAAGTCACACAGCTGACAGTTGGCGGAGCCGGGATTTGAACCCGTGACCTCTGACTCCTAATAATTCTTAATATGTCTGGCCCCCGTCCCATCCACCCGGTCCCGCCCGCAGATGGCTGCGCTTTGAAGAGAAGCTGGAGCTTGGGGGTGCTCGCTGGAGCAGCCCCCACGTCCCGACCCTGCCCCTGCACAGCCTGCTGGCCCTCCGCCGGGCCTTGCTGGCCGGGGGCCTCGTCCTCCCAGACTGCCCCTCCTGGGACCTCCCCCAGCTCATAGGTATTTGGGGGACGGTCCCCCGGCCAGGGGCGTTGGGGCTGGTGGCGATGGGAGGGAGGCCTCGGGTCGTCTCTCGGCCTCCACCGCAAGGACGGGAGGACGGGAGTCCCGGGCCTGTTGCTGGGGGAGGTTGAGGCTGGCGTCTGTCTGGCCCAGAGCAGGTGATGGGCCTCCCCGAGCTGGGCCCGGCCCTGAGCCCGGAGCTCCGGGCCAGGCTGGCCTCCCTTCTGCTCCAGAGACCAGAGCACCACATCCCGGCCACGTGGAGGAGGCTGCTCACCCACCTGGGTTCTCCGGCCTGCTGGGGTGAGACACTTCCCCCAGGCTCCCAAGCCTTTCTTCCCTCTTCTCCCTCTCCCTTCTGCAACACCCTGGCTTGCTCCCTTTATTCATCTTCCCCCCTCCCAGCCCCAAAACACTTTTTTCCATATCCATAATTGATTTATTTCTATTAACGTCTGTCTCTCCCTCAAGACTGTAAACTCACTGTGGGCAGGGGATGTGTCTGTTTTATTGTTATGTTGCACTCTCCCAAGTGCTTAGTGCAGTGCTCTGCATGCAGAAAGTGCTCAATAAATACGATTGACTGACTGATCCCCACCAGTGGGGGGGCGGGGGGTTCCCCAGGAGCTCCCCAGAAGGTGCCAGTGAGGAGGGAGGGGCAGGAGACGCCTCCTTCCTCCCTTTCCCTCTTCCCATCTCCCAGGCTGGGGCTCCTCATTCCCCCAAAGCCTTTTCCCTCTCTCTGAGGTCCTGCCGGTGAGGGAAAGGGAATGACCAGGGCTGGATGGGCTTTGGAGGTCCCAGGCTGCCCAGAGACCCGGCTCAGTCATTGTCGGCTGTGTGACGTCGGGCAAGTCACCCAACCTCTCTGGGATCTTCCATAAAATCAACCGGTCAATCCATCAATGGTATTTACGGTGCGAGCAATAAATGTGTGTGTGCGGAGCACTGCATTAAGCGCTTGGGAGAGTACAACACAACTGAGTTCGTAAACACATTCCCTGGAGAGAATCAATCACTTCTATTAATTGAGCGCTTACCATGTGCAGGGCACTGTACTAAGTCCCTGCCCAGCGTGAGCTTACATTCTAGAGAATACAGAGAATCATTCCAATCTCTCCCTCCTGTTCAGGGATATTGGGAGGATAAAGTGAGATAGGGGCTGGGATTATAAAAGGGCCATTCCCAGGATTCAGCAACTTCCCAACAGGTTCGGCTCATTCCCGCCAAGACCCCACTGCTGGGAAGACCCCACAGGAGGAGCAGGTGTGTATGCTTTTTCCTTTTTCTTCTCCCCCTCCTCCACTCCCCCGCTTCCTGTCTCTCTCCCCCTTCAATCAATCAATTAATAGTATTTATTGAGTGCTTACTATGTACAGAGCACAGGGCTAAGCGCTTGGGAGAGTACAATACCACAGAATTAGCAGGCATGTTCCCTGCCCAAAATGAACTTACAGACTTCCCCACTCATTCCCCCTTCCCCTCTCCCATTTCTTCCTTCCTTCCTTCCTTCCTTCCTTCCTTCCTTCCTTCCTTCCTTCCTTCCTTCCTTCCTTCCTTCCTTCCTTTCTTCCTTCTATTGAGTGCTTACTGTGTGCAGAGCACCATACTAAGTGCTTGGAAATGTACAAAAGGACAACAAATACACACATTCCCTGCTCACAACGAGCTTCTTTCTCTCCCTCTCCCTCTCCCCGTGCTTGCTCTGATAGGGAGAGGATGAGCATTTCTTCTTTGCGCACCTGGGTGTTTCCACCAATCACTTAAGCCATCCGTGGTATTTACTGAGCGCTTACAATGTGCAAAGCACTGGACTGAGGGCTTGGGAGATCCCAGTATAACCCAGTTGGTAGGCATGATCTGTTGCCCTGAAGGAGCTTACACACTGGGATCAGCTCAGCAGGGCTGGGGGCTGGTTGGAGGGGGAGTTGAAGGGGCTCCTGATGTCATGTCGTAGACCCTCCTCCCCCTGTTCTCCCCATCTAGTTTGTAAGCTCCTTGTGGACAGGGAATGTGTCTACCAACTCCGTTGTATCGCTACCTTGTACTCTCCTTAAGTTCTGTTGTCTGTCTTCCCCTTCTAGACTGTGAGCCCGTTGTTGGGTAGGGACCGTCTCTAGATGTTGCCAACTTGGACTTCCCAAGTACAGTGCTCTGCCCACAGTAAGTGCTCAATAAATACGACTGAATGCTTAGTACAGTACTCTGCACACAGTAGTGCTCCTTAACATTGACTGATTGATTAATTGATCGCTTGTCCCCCCCCCCGCCAGAGGCAGAACCCGCTGGAACAGAAGCTGCCCCCGGGGACCGAAGCCGCGGTCATCCTGGCCGGGGAGCTGGACTTTCTGGAGCGGCCGCTGACGGCCTTCGTGTGCCTGCGGGCCCCCCAGGTGCTGGGGACCCTAGTCGAGGTGCCCCTGCGCATCAGGTACTCCGGCCGGGCGCCCTGCCTGGCTCCCGGGGGTCTCGGGGAGAAGTCTTGGGGTGCTGAGCACTCGTTGGTCACTTCTTCTCCTCCGGCTAGGGCGGGTCTGTCACCATCGGTGGCCTTTATTGAGCCCTTACTGTGTGCAGAGCACTGTACTAGGCTCTTGGGAGAGTCCAATACAACAGAGTTGGTAGACTCGTTGGTAGACGAGTTCCACTAGAGTCCCGGGGAAAGACCCCCTAACCCGGCTCCGAACCATCGCCCCCCATCCATCTAACGGGGGTCAGGAAATGGTGGGGGGAAATCTGCGGGGCGGTACTAGAAGGGGGGGAGACCTTCATTCATTCATTCGTATTTCATCATCAATCGTATTTATTGAGCGCTTACTGTGTGCAGAGCACTGTACTAAGCGCTTGGGAAGTACAAATTGGCAACATAGAGAGACAGTCCCTACCCAACAGCGGGCTCGCAGTCTGAAAGGGGGAGACAAAACCAAACATACTAACAAAATAAAATAAATAGAATAGATATGTACAAAGGAATGAATGAATAGACGATAGTCGTATTTATCAATCAATCAATCGTATTTATTGAGCGCTTACTGTGTGCAGAGCACTGTACTAAGTGCTTGGGAAGTACAAGTTGGACTTGTACCTGGACCCAGCTAACGGGGGTCAGGAAATGGTGGGGGGAAATCTGCGGGGCGGTACTAGAGGGGGGGAGACCTTCATTCATTCATTCGTATTTCATCATCAATCATATTTATTGAGCGCTTCCTGTGTGCAGAGCACTGTACTAAGCGCTTGGGAAGTACAAATTGGCAACATAGAGAGACAGTCCCTACCCAACAGCGGGCTCGCAGTCTGAAAGGGGGAGACAAAACCAAACATACTAACAAAATAAAATAAATAGAATAGATATGCACAAAGGAATGAATGAATATACGATAAACAGTCGTATTTATCAATCAATCAATCGTATTTATTGAGCGCTTACTGTGTGCAGAGCACTGCACTGAGCGCTTGGGAAGTACAAGTTGGACTTGTACCTGGACCCAGGTAACGGGGGTCAGGAAATGGTGGGGGGAAATCTGCGGGGCGGTACTAGAGCGGGGGGAGACCTTCATTCATTCATTCGTATTTCATCATCAATCGTATTTATTGAGCACTTACTGTGTGCAGAGCACTGTACTAAGCGCTTGGGAAGTACAAATTGGCAACATATAGAGACAGTCCCTACCCAACAGTGGGCTCGCAGTCTGAAAGGGGGAGACAAAACCAAACATACTAACAAAATAAAATAAATAGAATAGATATGTACAAAGGAATGAATGAATATACGATAAATAGTCGTATTTATCAATCAATCGTATTTATTGAGCGCTTACTGTGTGCAGAGCACTGTACTAAGCGCTTGGGAAGTACAAGTTGGACTTGTACCTGGACCCAGGTAACGGGGGTCAGGAAATGGTGGGGGGAAATCTGTGGGGTGGTACTGGGGGGGGAGACCTTCATTCATTCATTCATATTTATCAATCAATCAATCGTATTTATTGAGCACTTACTGTGTGCAGAGCACTGTACTAAGCGCTTGGGAGAATACAACAATAAACAGACACATTCCCTGCCCATAAGGAGTTTACAGTCTAGAGCCAGGGAGGCAGACATTAATATAAGTAAATAAAAGGACAGATAGGTACATCATCATCATCATCAATCGTATTTATTGAGCGCTTACTGTGTGCAGAGCACTGTACTAAGCGCTTGGGAGAATACAACAATAAACAGACACATTCCCTGCCCATAAGGAGCTTACATTCTAGAGCCAGGGAGGCAGACATTAATATAAGTAAATAAAAGGACAGATAGGTACATCATCATCATCATCAATCGTATTTATTGAGTGCTTACTGTGTGCAGAGCACTGTACTAAGCGCTTGGGAGAATACAACAATAAACAGACACATTCCCTGCCCATAAGGAGTTTACAGTCTAGAGCCAGGGAGGCAGACATTAATATAAGTAAATAAAAGGACAGATAGGTACATCATCATCATCATCAATCGTATTTATTGAGCGCTTACTGTGTGCAGAGCACTGTACTAAGCGCTTGGGAGAATACAACAATAAACAGACACATTCCCTGCCCATAAGGAGCTTACAGTCTAGAGCCAGGGAGGCAGACATTAATATAAGTAAATAAAATGACAGGTACATCATCATCATCATCAATCGTATTTATTGAGCGCTTACTGTGTGCAGAGCACTGGACTAAGCGCTTGGGAAGTCCAAGTTGGCAACATCTAGAGACAGTCCCTACCCAACAGTGGGCTCACAGTCTAAAAGGGGGAGACAACAGAAGTGCTGTGGGGCCGGGAGGGGGGAAGAGCAAAGGGAGCAAGTCAGGGCGATGCAGAAGGGGGTGGGAGGTGAGGAAACGGGGGGCGTAGTCTGGGAAGGCCTCCTGGAGGAGATGTGTCTTCAATAAGGCTCTGAGAAGGCCCCCCCGTCCCCTCTGTTCCGGCTCCTCAGGTTTGTCTGTATCCTCCTGGGCCCCCCGGGGCGACCGAGGGGCTACCACGAGCTGGGCAGAGCCGTAGCCGTGCTTCTGAGTGACCAGGTGAGGAGGATATATTCATTCATTCAATCGTATTTATTGAGCGCTTATATATATACACATATATATTATATATATATATGTGTGTATATATATACTATATATATATAATATATATTATATATATTATATATAGTATATATATTATATATATACACATATATATATACAGATATATATACATATATATATGTATATATGTTTGTACATACTTATTACTCTATTTATTTATTTATTTATTTATTTTACTTGTACCTATCTATTCTATTTATTTTATTTTGTTAGTATGTCTGGTTTTGTTCCCTGTCTCCCCCTTTTAGACTGTGAGCCCACTGTTGGGCAGGGACTGTCTCTAGATGTTGCCAACTTGGACTTCCCAAGCGCTTAGTACAGTGCTCTGCACACAGTAAGCGCTCAATAAATACGATTGATGATGATGATGAGGAGGAGGAGGAGGAGGAGGAGAGACAGGGAGGGAGGAGCCCCCTCCCCATCTACTAGCCTGACCTTATTCTCTCTTCAGCTCATTCATTCCTTCAGTCGTATTTATTGAGCACTTACTGGGTGCGGAGCGCTGTACTAAGCACTCGGAAGTCTCCCCCCCCGACTCTCCCTTTGACGGAAGCACCCAAAGCTGCCCCTCTCTTGTCCCCACTCCCGGCCGGGGGTCCTGAGATCGACGGCTCTGACGGCTGCCCTGTTCCCTCGCAGCTGTTCCAGTGGTCAGCCCGGCGGGCCCGGGGTCCCCAGGACCTGGTGGCTGGGATAGACGCCTTCTTGGACGACCTGACGGTCCTGCCTCCCGGCAAGTGGGACCCCACCGCCCGCCTCCCCCCGCCCAGGTGCCTGCCCCCCGACCACAGGAGGTAACTTTAGAAGCAGCATGGCCTAGTGGCTAGAGCCCGGGCCTGGGGGTCAGAGGGGCCTGGGTTCTAATTCCACCTCTGCCACTTGTCTGCTGGGTGACCTTGGGCGAATCACTTCGGTTTTCTGTGCCTCCATTACCTAATCTTCTAGACTGTGAGCCCACTGTTGGGTAGGGACCGTCTCTATATGTTGCCAACTTGCACTTCCCAAGCGCTTAGTACAGTGCTCTGCGCACAGTAAGCGCTCAATAAATACGATTGATGATGATGATGATGAAGGGACCATCTCTATAGGTTGCCAACTTGTACTTCCCAAGCGCTTAGTACAGTGCTCTGCGCACAGTAAGCGCTCAATAAATACGATTGATGATGATGATGATAAAGGGACCGTCTCTATATGTTGCCAACTTGTACTTCCCAAGCGCTTAGTACAGTGCTCTGCACACAGTAAGTGCTCCATAAATACGATTGAATGAATGAACGAATAATCTGGATGGGGATTAAGACTGTGAGCCCCATGTGGGACAGGGACTGTGTCCAATCCATTCATTCATTCAATCGTATTTATTGAGCACTTACTGTGTGCAGAGCATCCATCCCAGCGCTTAGTAGAGGGTCTGGAACATAGTAAGCGCTTAACAAATTCATTCTGCTTCTTAGAGAAGCAGCGTGGCTCAGTGGAAAGAGCCCGGGCTTTGGAGTCAGAGTTCGTGGGTTCAAATCCCGGCTCCGTCACTTGTCAGCTGTGTGACTTTGGGCCAGTCACTTCACTTCTCTGGGCCTCAGTTACCTCAAGTGTAAAAATGGGGATTAAAACTGTGAACCCCCCCGTGGGACAACCTGATCACCTTGTAACCTCCCCGGCGCTTAGACGAGTGCTTTGCACATAGTAAGCGCTTAACAAATACCATCCAAAAAAACCAAATACCACAATTATAATTATTAATAACGTTAATAATAATAATCCTGCCTCCCCCCCTTGTCTGCTGGATGACCTCGGGCAAGTCACTTCACTTCTCTGTGCCTTGGTTTCCTCGTCTTTAAAATGGAGGTCAAGACTGTGAGCCCCAGGTGGGGCATGGTCTGCGTCCAACCTGATTTGCTGGAATCTACCCCAGCGCTCAATACGGTGCCCGGTACGTAGTAAGCGCTTAACAAGTATCCAATAAATAAATAAGTAGTGTTGCTGGGGTGCAGAGGAGCTTGAGGAGAGGGCAAGGGCCGGGGGGGAGAGTAGGAATTCAGGGGGCGCTTCCCCCACTGCCTGGCGGCCCGTCCTGCCCGCGGCCTCTGGTCCTGGGAACTCTGGAGGGCGAGGGGGGCACAGTGCCCACTGCCTGGGCCCAGGTGGGCGGTGGGGTTGCGGGGGGCACTCAGACCCTCTCCCCGAAACCCGGGGACCATGCACAGCCCAGCCCCGCACCCTGAGACCCACTGTGACCGCAGGCTTCCCCCGGAGCTGCGGGAGAACCAGGCCGCCTGCAACGGGAAGGTGTTGCGGGCCGCGGACAGACGCGGGCACCAGGCAGAACCCAGCGAGGAGCTCCGAAGGACTGGCCGGTGAGCACCGGGGGTCAGGCCGGGGGCACGGTGCAGCCACCAACAGGGACAAGGGAAAGGGCGACCAATTGGTAGTCCCTTCTGCGTCGCCCTGACTTGCTCCCTTTGTTCTTCACCTCTCCCAGGCCCACACCACTCATGTCCCCAGACTGAGCCCCTTCCTTCCTCTCCCCCTCGTCCCCCTCTCCATCCCCCCCATCTTACCTCCTTCCCTTCCCCACAGCACCTGTATATATGGATATATGTTTGTACAGATTTATTACTCTATTTATTTATTTATTTTACTTGTACATATCTATTCTATTTATTTTATTTTGTTAGTATGTTTGGTTTTGTTCTCTGTCTCCCCCTTTTAGACTGTGAGCCCACTGTTGGGTAGGGACTGTCTCTATATGTTGCCAACTTGTACTTCCCAAGCGCTTAGTACAGTGCTCTGCACACAGTAAGCGCTCAATAAATACAATTGATTGATTGATTGATTGAATGTACATGATTGTATGAATGTATGAATGTATATATGATTGAATGTATATACGTACATATGTTTGTACATATTTGTTACTCTATTTATTTATTTTACTTGTACATATCTATTCTATTTATTTTATTTTGTTAGTATGTTTGGTTTTGTTCTCTGTCTCCCCCTTTTAGACTGTGAGCCCACTGTTGGGTAGGGACTGTCTCTAGATGTTGCCAACTTGGACTTCCCAAGCGCTTAGTCCAGTGCTCTGCACACATTAAACGCTCAATAAATACGATTGATGATGATTGAAGTGACTTTCCCAAGGTCATATAGTAGATTGTGCCCGGGGCCCACAGGCTGTTCGGGGGCCTGGCGCAGGACGTGCGCAGGAAGGCCCCCTGGTACCTGAGTGACTTCCTGGACGGCCTGGACGTGCAGTGCTTCTCGGCCGTGCTCTACATCTACCTGGCCACCGTCACCAACGCCATCACCTTCGGCGGCATGCTGAGCGACGCCACCGGCAACTTCCAGGTAGAGGTCGTGGGGGAGGCCGGGCCCGGCGCCCCTTCCTCTGACCTTGGGTGGGCTGAGGCACTGTCCCTTCCCCGGCCCCCCACCCTGACACTCAGCTGGATCGCTCTATCGGGACCGCCGGGAATACTGGCAGAGGTTGGGGCCTAGGAAGGAAGTCTGGTTTGCCCTCCTGCCCCTCTCACTGTGGTTGTGTGTATGGGAAGGGGGAATGGGTACAATCGCACAGGCCCAGGATGAAGAGGGAGGAGTCTCTGCCCACCCCAACCCCCGGCCCCAAGCTGACCACCAATCCCACCAAAAGGAAAGACCGCAGCCTCTAGGGCCGAGGCCGACGCCACTTGTTTGCTGTGTGACTTCACCTCTCTGTGCCTCAGTTACCTCAATCTGTAAAACGGGGATTAAGACAGTGAGCCCCATGTGGGACATGGACCCCCGTCCAACCTGATTAGCTTGTATCTACCCCAGTGCTTAGTATCATCATCATCATCATCAATCGTATTTATTGAGCGCTTACTATGTGCAGAGCACTGTACTAAGTGCTTGGGAAGTACAAATTGGCAACACATAGAGACAGTCCCTACCCAACAGTGGGCTCACAGTCTAAAAGGGGGAGACAGAGAACAAAACCAAACATACTAACAAAATAAAATAAATAGAATAGATAAGTACAAGTAAAATAAATAAATAAATAAATAGAGTAATAAATCTGTACAAACATATATACATATATACAGGTGCTGTGGGGAAGGGAAGGAGGTAAGATGGGGTAAGATGGGGGGGATGGATATAAATTCATATTTATAAATTGTATTGATTAAGCACTTACTGTGTGCAGAGTACCATGGCGGTACAGTGCCTGGCACCTAGTTAACGCTTAACAAATACCTTTTTTTTAAAGGTGCGGAGGAGGTGGGAGAAGGGGACAGAGGGCAGGTGCCCCAGGGCCAGAGTTGGGGCAGGACCTAGGTGGGCAGATGGAGGTGGGATTGGGGGTGTTGCCAGTGTGTACCCACACTCTGATCTTTGTTCCCTTCTGCCCCACCCCCTGCCCCCCACTCTTTGTGCCCAGGGCGTCTTGGAGAGTTTCCTGGGCACGTCAGTGGCGGGTGCCACGTTCTGCCTCTTTGCTGGTCAGCCCCTCACCATTTTGAGCAGCACTGGGCCCATCCTGGTCTTCGAACGGCTCCTTTTCTCCTTCTGCAGGTGGGGAGGGGCCTGGCGTCGCAGGGGGTCAGGCCGTGGGAGGGGGAGGAGCCATCGGGGGGAATGGGGAGCACTGGTGGGGGTGGGGGGGGACCCTCTATCCAGGGAACACAGCAGGGCTGGCTTCCCAACCCAACACTGTTATTTCCTGAGCGTCTACTGAGTGTGCAGTGCTGTATTGACCTTTTGGAGAAGCAGCTTGGCCTACTGGAAGGAAGGCAGGGCTAGGAGCTGGGTTCTAATCCCGGCTCCACCACTCGCCTGCTGGATGACCTGGGGCAAGTCGCTTTACTCCTCTGTGCCTTGGTTACCTCATCCGTAAAATGGGATAAAATACCTGCCTCACCCTCTAGACTGTAAGATCATTGTGGGCAGGGAATGTGTCTACCAACACTGTTGTAATGTACTCTCCTAAGTGCTTAGTCCAGTGCTCTGCACACAGTAAGTACTCATTAAATAGCACTGATTGATTGACTGATTGACTCTGAACCCCATAAGGGTCAGGGGCTGTGTCCAATCTTCTTGTATAGTACAATACTTGACACACAATAGGCGCTTAAAAAATATCACAGTGATTTCTATTATGGAGAAAACAGCATAAGCAAGACCCATTCCCCACCCTTAAGGAGTTTATCGTCTAGTAGCTCAATCAGTCAATCCATCATATTTATTGAGTGCTTACTGTGTGCAGAGCACTATACTAAGCATTTGGGAGAGCACAGTATAACAGAGAGGGTAGACACACTCCCTGCGGACAATGAACTTACAACCTAGAGAAGATCTTACAGTCTATTCCATTATTTGCTTGATAGGGGAGGTAGGTAGGCGATAAAATGTATTTCCCAGCAGTGAAAACGGGAGAAAGAATGAGGTTGAAACAGACTGTGGTGGGAATATGCCCTGCCCCTCCCCTCATTCATTCATTCATTCATTCAATCGTATTTATTGAGCGCTTACTGTGTGCAGAGCACTGTACTAAGCGCTTGGGAAGTACAAGTTGGTAACATGTAAAGATGGTCCCTACCCAACAGCGGGCTCACAGTCTAGAACAACGATCTGGGGGCAGGTATGGGGAAGAGGGAGCAGGGAGGAAGCCAGTCTGGTGAGGTGGAAGGTGGACACAGTTGGCTGGCAGGGGTTGGGGGCTGGAATGAGTTGGGCTCAAACAAATTGTCCACACAGACAGAAACACCCGGATGGATTTCAACCCCGGGTACCCCGCAGTTTTAATTCAGGACCAATGACACACCGCCCCGGCCCGCGTTTGACACCTGGGCTCCTTCTCCCCTGCTCTCCCGCAGGGATCACGGTCTGGATTACATGCCCTTCCGCCTATGGGTTGGGATCTGGGTGGCCACTTTCTGCCTGGCGCTGGTAGCCACCGAGGCCAGCTACCTGGTGCGCTACTTCACGCGCTTCACGGAGGAAGGCTTCTGTGCCCTGATCAGCCTCATCTTCATCTACGACGCCGTCAGGAAGCTGCTGAGCCTGGCCGAGCTGCACCCCTTCCACCGCCCGGACCGGGCCTCCGGCTTCCCCCTCTACAGCTGCCTCTGCCACTTCCCCGCCCAGGGAGGTGAGGCCGCCCGCCGCGGGACGCTGGCAGGTGGGGAGCTCCCTGCTCCGGTGCCCCCCACCTTCCTCTGCGATCAAGGGCAGGGCGTGAACGGAGAAGAGAAGCAGGCCCCGTAGGGCAAGGGGAAGCTCCAGTGGGACACGACTATCCCTTCCTCAGTAATGACTATTGCTGATAATTATTATTAATAATAATAATGGTTAAGTACTTACTATGTACCAAGCACTGTTCTAAGCACAGGGGTAGAGACGAGTTAATCAGGTTGGACACAGTCCCTGTCCCACACTGGGCTCACAGTCTGAATCCCATTTTACAGATAAAAAAAAACTGAGGCCTAGAGAATCGAAGTGACTCACCTAGCAGGCGATCATCCTGGTATTTATGAAGTGCTGACTATGTGCCAAGCACTGTCCTAAGCCTTGAGGTAGCTACGAGACAGTACAATCCAAAAGAATCCCACGTGGGGCTGACGGTCTAAGGAGGAGGGAGTAGGATTTAATCTCCATTTCACAAAGGAGGAAAGAGAGGCTCAGAGTGACTTGCTAAAGGCCACATAACAGACAAGAGGTAGGGCCGAGATTAGAACCCAGGTCCCGTGATTCCCAGGCCGAAGCTCTCTCCACTAGGCCCTGCTGCTTCCCTCTCAACCAATGAGCCGGCGGTCCTTGCTGAGCACCTACAACCAATTGTACTACTTATTGGGTGCCTGCTATGTTCAGCCTGCTGGTCCAAGCACTTGGGAGAGTACGATTGACTTGGAAGACAAGATTTCTGCCCTCCAGGAGCTTACAGTCTAGCTTTGCCAACCAAGTGCCAAACGCTGCACTGTTTGGGATAGAACAAACCAGGAGCAAGACATACGTTTCTTGCCCTCAAGGAGCTTGAGTCCGGGCCCAGGCCCCGGTGGAAGGTGGGGTGGGGGGGCTGGACGATGGGACCCCGTGTCTGCTCTGAGGGGATGAGGCCCGAGGCGCTGTTTTCTGTCTCCCCAGCGAACGCGTCTCTGTGGAACCAGACGAGACCGGCGGCGGGAGATGGGGACCTGGTCTTGGGGACGGTGAGGGGCGGGAGGGAACGGTAGAGGGGCGGGAGGGGATGGGAAGGATGGTGAGGGGTGGGCAGGGGGGTGGGGGTGAGCCTCCCCTCTCTCCAGGCCCTCCCCTCCCTTTGGGCAGGAGCTGGGCCTCGTCAACGTGTCCTTGCTGCTGAGACCCGAGTGCCTTGAGCGGGGGGGGTCGCCTGCTGGGACCCGGCTGTCCCTACGTGCCGGACGTGGCCTTCCTGTCCGTCCTCCTCTTCCTCTCCACCTTCTTCTCCGCCATGATCCTCAAGCACTTCAAATCCAGCCCCTTCTTCCCTACCACGGTGGGCGCTTTTGGTCGCTTCTTTCTCCTCCCCTTAGTTCCTCCCTGTCTCTTCTCCCCTGTCCCACCCTTACCAGCAGGACCTCCCTAAGTGATCGAGTGCCTCTTGGGCGCAGAGCTCTGCACAGAGAACTTCCTGGTTACTGAGTGTTGTACTGAACACCTCTTATTGAGCACTTCCTGGGTGCAGAGCACTGTACTGACAACCGCGGCACCGTGCCCAACCCCTTTTGGGTGCAGAGTACTGTACTGAGTACCTCCTGATGCAGAGGGCTATATTGAGAGCATTCTGGGTGCCCAGAACTGTACTGAGCACCTCTTGGGTGCTGTTGAGCACTGTATTGAGCGCCTCTGGGTGCAAAACATTGTACTGAACACCTCCTGGGTGCAGAGCACTCTGCTAGGTGCTCAGAAACATACTGACACAAATTCCCCCAAATCCCCTCCCCATGACGTGGGCGGTCCAAGGGTAGGCCGACAGGAGCAGGGGTGGGGTCTTAGCGCCTCTCCCTCCACCTGGGGGTCTGGGGCCCTCCCGCGTGGGGTCCTCGGGGGCCGGAGCAGGCACAGTGCTCAGCCCCGCGTCTGGCAGGTGCGGAAAGCGGTCAGTGACTTCTCCATCATCCTGGCCATCCTACTGGGCTGCGGGCTGGATGCCGCCTTTGGACTCGACACCCCCAAGCTCATCGTGCCCAGCGAGTTCAAGGTGAGGCAAGGGTCTTGAGGGCGGTTGCGGGGTGCGGGGGCAGGAGCACCCCAGGGATTGGGGGCACCTCTCTCCCTGCTCCCCGCTCCTCCTGAGGTCCCCAGGCTGACTACGGCCAGACCAGTAGGACAGTGACCCTGGCGCTTCCTCCCGCCCCCACCGGGGCTGGGCAAATTGGGGGTGCGGGTCGAGGGCGACCATAGGAAGGGGGTTGTCTCAGAGGGGGTAGGCCAGGGCCTCCCCGCAAGCCTCACCCTGGTCTGGGGGTTCTGGGCCCCCTCCCCACCCTTCCTCCCCTGGCTCGGAGACCCGACAAATGCCCAGCACCGAAGGAGATGGCCCTCTCCCCACGTTTCTTGCCCCCCGACTCCACCGGGAGTCCTTAATCAGAGCTGAAGCCACCGCACCCAGCCCTGCCCTAGACTCGGAGCATGTCCATTCCTGGGCTGGGAGGTGGTTAAAAGGGAGGAAGGGAGGGAGGGGGCTCCCCCAGGGCCGCTCCAGCTGGCCCTGACAACGTACCCCCGTTCCATTCCTTTCCCCCATGGCCTTGGGATGGCTGGAGTCGCGTCACCCTGGGACAGGGCAGGTTGGGGGCACCCTGGAGATCAACCCTTCCGCCCCCCTGCCCTCCTCCCTCTCTTCCCCGAAGCCGACGCACCCTGGCCGGGGCTGGCTGGTGCCGCTGTTTGGGGCCAACGCCTGGTGGCTGTGCCCGGCGGCTGCCCTCCCTGCCGTGCTGCTTGCCATCCTGGTGTTCATGGACCAGCAGATCACCGCCGTCATCCTCAACCGCAAGGAGTACCGCCTTCAGGTGCTCTCACCTCGGGCGCCGGGTCCAAGGGGGTCCAGGCCGGGCCGCACGGAGCCGAGCTACCCAGGCCGGGGGAACCAAACCAGGGGCTTTTTATCCCTTCTTGGAAGCTTAGGTTTAGAGGGAAATCCGGGGACGTTGGCCCGATTGTACCGCACAGCACAGAGTCTGGGGGCACCAGTCTCACCACCCTACAGCGAGAAGCCAGGGCCCCAGCCCCGTCACTCCCACAGGGGAACCCGGGGCACTGGCCCCATAGCTCCCACAACCGGAATCCGGGATCAGATCACTGGCCCATCGTCTTCGTAGACAGAACACGGGGTCACCGGCCCCGTGACCGGAACCCAGCACCCTCATGGAGCCGGGCCAGGCCTCAGGGTCCCCCTCCCTTAATGCAGAAGGGTGCCGGCTTCCACCTGGACCTGTTCTGGGTGGCGATGCTCATGCTTCTGACCTCAGCCGTGGGATTGCCCTGGTACGTCTCGGCCACGGTCATCTCCCTGGCCCACATGGACAGCCTCAAGCGGGAGAGCTCCGCCTGCATCCCCGGAGAGCCCGCCCGCTTCCTGGGCATCAGGTAAGGGGCCCTGACCCCCAACCCCCACCCCAGTCTCTCCGCAACCCTAGGGGGATGGAGGGGGCTGGGAGAGAAGCAGAGTGGCCTAGTGGATAAACCTCGGACTTGGGAGTCACGAGGACTTAGGTTCTAATCCAGTTTCCCCCACTTGTCTGCTGTGTGACCTCGGGCAAGTCACTTCACTTCTCTGGGCCTCAGTTACCTCGTCTGTAAAATGGGGATTAAGGGGTTGAGACTTAAATCTACCCCAATGCTTAGCAGAGTGCCTGGCACTTAGTAAGTGCTTAACAAATACCCTATTTTAAGAAAAGGAGAGAGTGGACCGGGGGTTCAGTGAGGGTGCTGGGGAGGAGAGGCAGGCCAGAAGAGGGACGCAGAGGTCCATCCTAGGAGATTGGTGGAGGGGAGATGGAAAACGAGGCAGCTGCCAAACCACCTGTGGCCCAAGACTGGCATTGCCCAGGGGGCCCCTGGAGGCCTGGTGTGCCCGCCCTGCCCTGCCATCAATGGCTCGTGTTGCCAGTGAGCAGCCCCCAGGGGCTCACGGAGGGATGGGGGGACTCTCGGCAAGGGACAGATCAGGCCCCTTGGGCTGGGGAACGGTCGAACTCGGCTGAGACAGAGGCCGGGACCCAGGTGAGACCCAAGGCCGGGATCTCAGTGGAGAAGAGCACGGGCTTTGGAGCCAGAGGTCATGGGTTCGAATCCCGGCTCCGCCACATGTCTGCTGTGTGACCTTGGGCAAGTCACTTAACTTCTCTGAGCCTCAGTTACCTCATCTGTAAAATGGGGATTAAGACTGTGAGCCCCATGTGGGACAACTTGATCACCTTGTATCCACCCCCAGCGCTTAGAACAGTGCTCTGCACATAGTAAGCGCTTAACAAATGCCATTATTATTATTATCTGGGCAGTGTGGAAGGAACCAGTCTGTGCCCAGGCCCCTCTGGGAGCAAATCCAGTGCCCAGGGACTGGCCAAGTAGTTTGTGGCTTCTCCCTGGGAGCGATGGCGTTGAGGGACCGTGGCGGCTGGGGGGGGGGGGGGGGGTGTCCCACCCCAGAGAGCTAGGCCTGTGGGGGTTGGGGTCAGGGGGAGGGACCCTGTCTTCACTGGGTCTTCCCCAGCCCCACCCCCCCCAACCCCCCCACTGTTGTTTCAGGGAGCAGCGACTGACAGGCCTGCTGGTCTTCATCCTTACTGGGGTCTCGGTGTTCCTAGCGCCCATCCTCAAGGTAACAGAGAATCCCGGGGTCCCCCTTACAAAAGCTCCCCCACCCACCCACACACCAGCACCCTTGGACAAGGGCAGAAGCAGAAAGCTTGCCCCCAAGCTTTCAGCCCCATCCTGGGCTGAAAGTCTCCCACCCTTTGCCCACTCTCCGGGACCCTTCCCCACCTCCCCGCCAATTCCCGAGCCCCTATTCCCACACTCCTTAGGCAGAAGCCCCGAGGTGAGTTCAAGTCCCTCCATCCTCCCTGCTGGATCCTGTCGTATTGTCCTCTCCCACGCGCTTCCAACAGTGCTGTGCGCTACATATTACCGATTGACTGACTGAGATGCCCAGGGGCACGGCCCAGGTGGTGGCAGCCCCTTCTTCCCCCACCCTGGGATCCAAAGCACGTAGGCCCCAGCCCCACCTCTTACCCGGTTTCTTCCAGTTCATCCCCATGCCCGTTCTCTACGGCATCTTCCTCTACATGGGCGTGGCAGCTCTCAGCAGCCTCCAGGTGAGTGCCCACCCCCCCAACTCCCACCCCAGGGCCGGACTGCCCACACTCAGTAGGGCAGAAGCTCTTTGAGGGCAGGGAATGGGGGCCCGGTGCCTCTGTCGTATGTCTGGAGTACTGAGTACAGTACTGCGACAGGGAGCAGCCCGCCCTAGTGGAAAGAGTGCAAGGCTGGGAGTCAAGGGACCTGGGTTTCGATCCCGGTTCTGCCACTTGCCTGCCGTCTGTACTTGGGAAAGTCACTTTGCTTCACTGGGCCTCAGTTACCCCATCTGTATAATGGGGATAAAACTAATCGATCAGTAGATTGCCTCTGCTGCTAATCTCCTCACCGTTAGGCCTCGTTCTCGCCTGTCCTGCCATCGACCCCCGGCCCACGTCATCCCCCGGGCCTGGAATGCCCTCCCTCTGCCCATCCGCCAAGCTAGCTCTCTTCCTCCCTTCAAGGCCCTACTGAGAGCTCACTTCCTCCAGAAGGCCTTCCCAGACTGAGCCCCCTCCTTCCTCTCCCCCTCATCCCCCTCTCCATCCCCCTCATCTTACCTCCTTCCCTTCCCCACAGCACCTGTATATATGTATATATGTTTGTACATATTTATTACTCTATTTATTTATTTTACTTGTACATATCTATTCTATTTATTTTATTTTGTTAGTATGTTTGGTTTTGTTCTCTGTCTCCCGCTTTTAGACTGTGAGCCCACTGTTGGGTAGGGACTGTCTCTATATGTTGCCAACTTGTACTTCCCAAGTGCTTAGTACAGTGCTTTGCACACAGTAAGCACTTAATAAATACGATTGATTGATAGATTGGGAAGGAGCTTGGCCTAGTGGATAGTTAGTCAGTCAATCATACTTATTGAGCATTTACTGTGTGCAGAGAACTGTACTAAGTTCTTGGGAGGGTACAGCAGTATGACAGACACATTCCCTGCCCAGAATAAGCTTAAAGTCTAGAGGATAGAGCCAGGGAACTGGGAGTCATGAGACCCGGTTTCTAGTCCCAGCTCTTGCCTGCTGTGTGAATTTGGGCAAGTCACATAAGTCCTCTGGGCCTTCCTTTCCCTGCCTCTAAAATGGGATAATAATAATAATGATGATGGCATTTATTAAGCGCTTACTATGTGCAAAGCACTGTACTAAGCAATGGGGAGGTTACAAGGTGCCTCAGGGTTGGGTCTGCAGTGATCCTCTCTTCCTCCTCCTCCTCCTCCTCTTCCTCCGCTTCCCCCACGGGGGGCTCACAGTCTTAATCCCCATTTTCCAGATGAGGTAACTGAGGCCCAGAGAAGTGAAGTGACTTGCCCAAAGTCACCCAGCTGACAAGTGGCGGAGGCAGGATTTGAACCCATGACCCGTGACTCCAAGGCCCGAGCTCTTTCCACCGAGCCACAGGAGAAATACCTGTTCTCCCTCCCCGTCGGACCTAAGCCTTGGGAGGGACGGGACCTGTGTCCGATCTGAGCATCTCTCTTGGGAATACCCCGGCACTTAGCACAGTACTTGAGAAAAGCCACCCCCGTCATTAAGCCCCTCTGGGGTATGGGGCACTGCATTAAGCACGTGAGAGAGGGTGGTAGGGTGAGAGGAGGGGGAACCCCACTCCCGAGGGTCTCTGAGAGCGTCTGCACTGGATCCCTGTCTGCCCCCCCTCCTCCCGCCGTGCCCACCCTCCTGCAGTTGGTGGAGCGGGTGCAGCTACTGCTAGTGCCCGCCAAGCACCAGCCCGACCTCCTGCTGCTCCTGCGCCACGTGCCCCTGCGCCGCGTCCACCTCTTCACCGCCGTCCAGCTGCTCTGCCTCGCCGGGCTCTGGCTCCTCAAGGCCACCGCCGCAGCCATCGTCTTCCCCCTCATGGTGAGAGCCGAAGCCCCCGCCCCCATCCCCACCTTCCCTTCCCGCTCCCTCTCCGCCTCATTCATGCCCCCCACCCTGGCCTCAGTTCCCCTCCCCAGCCTGGTCCTCCTGGCTGTGCTCTCCTGCCCCCCCCCCCCCGCCCCTCACCAACCCTAGCCACGTGTCCCCACCTGAACCCCCCGTCCCGGCCCCTGACGGTATCTCCGGCTTTGGATGCAGCTGCTGGGCCTGGTGGGGATCCGGAAGGCCCTGGAGCGCGTCTTCTCGCAGCAGGAGCTGACCTGGCTGGACGAACCGATGCCGGAGCCGGAGCGGGCGTGGGCCAAGGATGAGGAGGAGCAGGGGGAGGAGGAGGAGGAGGAAGAGGAAGAGCTCCCACCCCGGCTGGAGCCCGGGGAGTCCGGCAGCGAGGATGTGAGCAACTAGGGTGGAAGGCCCGGTGGGGGCGAGGGGCGACCCTTTGCCCTCTCAGCACCCGCATGGCCTGAGCCCGCTGTCGGCGGCGGAAGGAGACCCCGGGGGTCACGCCAGGCTGTCGGTGGGGCCGGGGGGCTCACAGGGTGGAGGTGGGAGGCTCTCTGGTCCAGGAACAGGCCAAGGGGGCTGCTCCTTTCTCCCCCCCTGAGAGCCTCTCCCAGGGGGCCCACGCCTCCCCCCCAGCGGGTCCCCTCTCTCTGCTCTCCCCTCAGTCTGAGCTGCTGTATCAGCCCAAGGGCCCCGAAATCAACATCTCCGTGAATTAGTGCCAAGAGGATGAGGAGGGGGAAGCGGAGGAAGAGGAGGAGGAGGAGGAGGAGGAGGAGGAAGACAGGATCACTGCAGACCCAACCCTGAGGTGAGGGGAACTAAACATCTCCAAGCGGGGTCTTCGGGGGCAGGGGTCGGGCCAGGACAGTGAGATAATAGGACCCAGCCCCCATCTCCTGGTCCCTCTGGCCCACTCACTTAACTTCTCTGTGCCTCAGTTACCTCATCTGTAAAATGGGGATTAAAGCTGTGAGACCCATGTGGGACACGGACTATGCCCGGCCTGATGATCTTGCATCTATCCCAGTGTCTAGTACAGTGTCTGGAACATAGTAAGTGCTTAACAAATACTATTAAAAGAATATAAAAAACTACCTTCCATTTTGGCTTCCCTAGACCCCATTCCCCATCTCTTTTTTTTAATCAATCAATATTTATCATCATCATCATCATCATCAATCGTATTTATTGAGCGCTTACTGTGTGCAGAGCACTGGACTAAGCACTTGGGAAGTACAAGTTGGCAACATATAGAGACAGTCCCTACCCAGCAGTGGGCTCACAGTCTAAAAGGGGGAGACAGAGAACAAAACCAAACATACTAACAAAATGAAATAAATAGAATAGATATGTACAAGTAAAATAAATAAATAAATAAATAGAGTAATAAATATGTACAAACATATATACATATTTATTGAGTGCTTATTATGTGCAGAGCACTGTTTTAAGCACTTGGGAGAGAACAGTGCAACAGAATTAACGGATCCGTTCCCTGCTCATAATAAGTTTACAGTCTAGTGGGGTAGACAGTTTTAATGGATTTTCTTAAGCGCTCACTATATGTTAGGCACTGTTCTAAGCTCTTGGGTGGATACAAAGTAATCAATCAATCAATCAATCAATCGTATTTATTGAGCGCTTACTATGTGCAGAGCACTGTACTAAGCGCTTGGGAAGTACAAATTGGCAACACATAGAGACAGTCCCTACCCAACAGTGGGCTCACAGTCTAAAAGGGGGAGACAGAGAACAGAACCAAACATACCAACAAAATAAAATAAATAGGATAGAAATGTACAAGTAAAATAAATAAATAAATAAATAGAGTAATAAATAAGGTTGGACATGGTCTGTGTCCCATGTGGGGCTCACAGTCTTAAGCCCCATTTCACAGATGAGGTAACTGAAGCCCAGAGAAGTGAAAGGACTTGTCCAAGGTCACCCAGCAGACACGTGGCAGAGCTGGGATTAGAACCCAGGTCCTCTAACTTCCAGGCCTATGCTCTCTCCACTAGGGCAAGTGGCTTCTCAACAACAATAATAATAATAATAATAATAACGGCATTTGTTAAGCGCTTACTATGTGCAAAGCACTGTTCTAAGCGCTGGGGGGATACAAGGTGATCAGGTTGTCCCACATGGGGCTCACAGTCTTAATCCCCATTTTACAGTTGAGGTAACGGAGGCACGGAGAAGTGAAGTGACTTGCCCAAGGTCACACAGCAGACATGTGGCGGAGTCGGGATTGGAACCCATGACCTCTGACTCCCAAGCCCGTGCTCTTTCCATCGAGCCACGCTGCTTCTCATGAGCCTTCTCAAGCCTCCATTCCCACGGCTTCATTCATTCAGTAGCGTCTACTAAGAAGCACCGTAATAACTGTGGTATTTGTTAAGTGCTTACTGTGAGCCAGGCACCGTACTAAGTGCTGGGGCACTTTTAGACTGTGAGCCCACTGTTGGGTAGGGACTGTCTCTATATGTTGCCAACTTGTGCTTCCCAAGCGCTTAGTACAGTGCTTTGCACACAGTAAGCGCTCAATAAATACGATTGATTGATTGGGGTAGCTACAAGTAAATCGGGCCGGGTTTCAAAGGGTGAGTTTCCAGCCCTTGTGGTAGGAGGCCTAGGGCAGAAGGGAGGCGTGCCAAAGTGCCAGGTGGCAGGGCCAGCCCTCCCTCCACGCTCTGCTCGGCTGGCAGCGGGGCCCTTTGGGCCACTGTCGGGCCGAGCAAGAATCAATCAATCGTATTTATTGAGCGCTTACTGTGTGCAGAGCACTGTACTAAGCGCTTGGGAAGTACAAGTTGGCAACACATAGAGACAGTCCCTACCCAACAGTGGGCTCACAGTCTAAAAGGCTTCCAAGCTGGAACCTGGCTGGGCCAGACGCCCTGACCCTCGTGGCGGCTGGTCCTGGGGAAGGGGAAGGAGGAGGAGGAGGAGGAAGAGGAGGAGGCCAGCCCCTTGGGGCTGTGGCGCTGAGCTCAGTCCAGCAGGGAGCACCAGGGCAGAGGCCTTGGGCACACACTACCCTCTGCGGGGCCTGAGCATGCGGCTGCCGGGCCTGCTCTGGGACCCGCTCCGAAGGCCGGCCCGGGGTCGCCGGACCCTGTACGAGGAAGCTGAGGCTCCTGGCACGGCCCCCACCTCGGCTTCGACCGCCTCCCCTTGTTTAAGGCGGTCATCCCTGGGCCCCCTGCTTCCTCCCCTCAGCCCCCCGCCCTCCGCCCCCTTACCCCAGCTTTCGGCCTTGTGCCCCCTGCCCTCTGTCCCCGGCCCACATCCTGCTCCAGAGGGCCCCCGGCTCCAGAGGAAACAGCCCCCGCTGGGCCGGCCGGGAGAGCGGCCGGAGAGGGCCGGGCCGAGCTGCGGGTTGAGGCCGGTAGCCCCCTGCCCAGCCCCGGGGACCATTTCCCGGGGTGCCAAGATGCAGCTCCGCAGCTCTCCCTTGCTCCGGGCCCCAGCTCGCTCCGTGTCCACCCAGATGTCCACCCCTTCCCCCTGGGCCGAAGCCGGACGCTGGGCTTCATCCTTCTTAGATGTTTCTTTCCCACCCACCACCCCCCAGAGGTGCCCTGCAAGCCTCTCCCCGCTGATTCCGAAATGAAGCCGCCACCGCTGAGTCCCTCCCTCCCTCAGCATCGCGCACGGTGACCAACTCGATGGGGACGGAAGGGCCAGGAGGAGGAGGAAGACGGGGAGAGCAGCTCACCCATCCTCACCCCCCCAGTTGGCCGCTGTCACTACCCACTTCCAGAGTAGAGCTCTGCCCCCCTGTACCCCCCCAACCCCCACAGCTGGTGGTCCAGCACCTTTGGGGGAGAAAAGTAGTTCGCACATCCCCTCCCTGATGCGGAAGACTTTGTCTTCTAACTTTATTGTACTCTTCCCAGTGCTTAGTACAGTGCTCTGCACATAGCAGGCATTCAATAAATACTATAATAATAATAACGTTGTGCTATTTTTTAAATCACTTATTATGTGCCAGCTGAGGTGGATAAAAGCTTATCGGGTTGGACACGGTTTCTGCCCTTCGTGGGGCTCACGGTCCAAGGAGGAGGGAGGACAGGTATTGCATTCCCATTTACAGATGAGAAAACCGAGGCCCAGAGAAGTGAAATGACTTGCCCAAGGTCACACAGCAGACGAGTGGCGGAGCCGGGTTTAGAGCCCACGACCTGCTGACTCCCAAGCCTGCGCTCTATCCTCTACACTAATAATAATAATAACAATGATGGCATTTATTAAGCGCTTACTATGTGCAAAGCACCGTTCTAAGTGCTGGGGAGGTTACAAGGTGATCAGGTTGTCCCACGGGGGGCTCACAGTCTTCATCCCCATTTTACAGATGAGGGAACTGAGGCCCAGAGAAGTGAAGTGACTTGCCCAAAGTCACACAGCTGACCATTGGCGGAGCCGGCATGACCTCTGACTCCAAAGCCCGGGCTCTTTCCACTGAGCCACGCCGCTTCTCCGGTGCAGTCTTGTATCCATTCCAGCGCTCAGTACAGTCCTTGGCCCATGCTGCTTAATGAAGACCACTGTTGTCGTCATTAGATGGGTTGGGGTTGCCCAGAGAGTGGGCTTCACCCCAACTGGATCGCTCTCTGTCTCCTCGCGGACCCCTCAAATGCATGGACACGTCTTGGTCCCGGGCCCACAAGCCTAGAGCGTTCTGCCCCTCTGGAGGCCCCTCGCCTGCTCATGACGGTCACAGGGTGGCTCAGTGGAAAGAGCCCGGGCTTTGGAGTCAGAGGTCATGGGTTCAAATCCCGACTCCGCCACTTGTCAGCTGGGCGACTTTGGGCAAGTCGCTTCATTATCATCATCATCAATCGTATTTACTGAGCACTTACTGTGTGCAGAGCACTATACTAAGCGCTTGGGAAGTCCAAGTTGGCAACATATAGAGACAGTCCCTACCCAACAGTGGGCTCAGTCTAAGAGGGGGAGACAGAGAACAAAACCAAACATACTAACAAAATAAAATAAATAGAATAGATCTGTACAAGTAAAATAGAGTAACAAATATGTACAAACATATATACATATCATCATCTTCATCAATCGTATTTATTGAGCGCTTACTGTGTGCAGAGCACTGTACTAAGCGCTTGGGAAGTACAAATTGGCAACATATAGAGACAGTCCCTACCCAACAGTGGGCTCACAGTCTGAAAGGGGGAGACAAAACCAAACATAACACAAAATAAAATAGAGTAGATATGTACAAGTAAAATAAATAAATAGAGTAATAAATATGTACAAACATATATACATATATACAGGTGCTGTGGGGAAGGGAAGGAGGTAAGGTGGGGGGGATGGAGAGGGGGGCGAGGGGGAGAGGAAGGAAGGGGCTCAGTCTGGGAAGGCCTCACAGGTGCTGTGGGGAAGGGAAGGAGGCTTCACTTCTCTGGGCCTCAGTTCCCTCCTCTGTAAAATGGGGATGAAGACTGTGAGCACCACGTGGGACAACCTGATTACCTTGTATCTACCCCAGCGCTTAGAACTGTGCTTGGCACGTAGTAAGCGCTTAATAAATGCCAACATTACAGCGCTTAGAACAGTGCTTTGCACATAGTAAGCGCTTAATAAATGCCATTATTGTTATTATGGGGTGCCCGGGGTGGGCGGCAGGGGACCAAGCTGGGCCCGTGGGTGCCGCTGTCCCTTGCCCGGCAGCCCAACGCCTCTGCGTCTTTGGGGTTTATGGGCTGACCGCCCCGGGGTTGGGGTGGGGGTGCCCAGTCAACCGGCTGAGTTCAAAGGAGAACAGAGGCAGGGAGCTGAACCGGAATGGTGACGGGAGCCTCGCTTATAAATCTCAATTTTTCCCAGATAGGAGTCAAGGCCGGCTCTGGCTCTTTCGCCGCCTCTGCCTGTTAGACTGAAACGCTTCTCCCTCTCCAGAGCACACAACCTAACAACCGGGCTGGGGTGGGGGGAGGTTCAGGGACTCCACTCATCATCATCATCATCATCAATCGTATTTATTGAGCGCTTACTGTGTGCAGAGCACTGGACTAAGCGCTTGGGAAGTACGAGTTGGCAACATATAGAGACAGTCCCTACCCAGCAGTGGGCTCACAGTCTAAAAGGGAGAGACAGAGAACAAAACCAAGCATACTAACAAAATGAAATAAATAGAATAGATATGTACAAGTAAAATAAATAAATAGAGTAATAAATATGTACAAACATATATACATATATACAGGTGCTGTGGGGAAGGGAAGGAGGTAAGATGGGGGGGTGGAGAGGGGGACGAGGGGGAGAGGAAGGAAGGACTCCCCCTCCTCACGACCTCACCTCCCCACAGGTGAGGGCCCCAGCCATATGTGCATTCAAAACCAGCCGGGTATTTGAGCACGGGCTTGGGAGTCATCATCATCATCAATCGTATTTATTGAGCGCTTACTGTGTGCAGAGCACTGTACTAAGCGCTTGGAGTCCGAAGAACCCGGGTTCTAATCCAGACTCCCCCACTTGTCTGCTGGGTGACCTCGGGCAAATCACTTCACTCCTCTGAGCCTCAGTTACTGCTCTGTAAAATGGGGATTAAGACGAAAACGGGGATTAACGTGGGACAAGCCAACCTGATCAGCTTGTATCTACCCCAGCGGTCTGGCGCTTAACAAATACCATAGAAAAAAAAAATTGGAGACGTATCCTCCGTCCACAGGAGCTTACGCGGTACAAAGGTTTTTGCACTGTGCTTTGCATGCAAGAAGCATGGCCTAGTGCAAAGAGCATGGACCTGGGACTCGGAGGGCCTGGGTTCTAATCCTGGCTTGCTGTGTGACCTTGGGCACTTCTCTGTTGGCTCAGTTACCTCATCTGTAAATTAGGGATGCTCCATTTCTGTCCTCTTTTACTGCATAGATGTGGGCCCTGGGTGCAACAGGGACTGTGTTTGACCTGATTACCTTGTCTCTTTTCCAGCACTTAGTACATTGCTTGACACACAGTAAGCGCTTAACAAATACCACAATTATTTTCATTATTATTAAGAGTCATTCTGGATCGATGTCACTAGCTCTAAGCCATACGCTGAGTCAACTGAGAAGCAACCGGGAAGCTACTGAGAAGCCGCGTGGCCAGAGCTCGGGCCTGGGAGCCAGGGGGACCTGGGTTCTAATCCCGACTCCCCCAGTCGTCTGCTGGGTGACCTTGGGCAAGTCACTTCAATTCTCTGGGCCTCAGTTACCTCATCTGTAAAATGGGGACTAAGACTGTGAGCTCCAGGTGAGCCACGCCAACTTGATTACCTTGCACAGTGCCTGGCACATTTTAAGCGCTTAACAAGTACCATTAAAACAAACAAGTAAATAAAAGCTGGCCAAAACAAGCACCACTGAAACAAACCATAAACCAACAAAAACTGTCCAATATAATAATAATAATAATAATAATAATAATAATAATAGCATTTATTAAGCACTTACTATGTGCAAAGCACTGTTCTAAGTGCTGGGGAAGTTACAAGGTGATCAGATTGTCCCACAGGGGACTCACAGTCTTAATCCCCATTTTACAGATGAGGGAACTGAGGCCCAGAGAAGTTAAGTGATCTGCCCAAAGTCACCCAGCTGACAGTTGACGGAGCTGGGATTTGAACCCATGACCTCTGACTCCAAAGCCCGGGCTCTTTCCACTGAGCCACGCTGCTCCTCCTTGAAGAAAACACGTCTGCCAGGAGGCCTTCCCTGACTGACCTTTCGTCTCCCCACCCTATTTCCCCCCGACCTTCCGCCATCTCATCCCTCCCACTTCACCGACATACACCTCCCTCCCTCCCTCCCTCCCCTGACCCTGCTGCGGCTTAGGCCCACATCTTTACACCATTTTTTAATGTTATTTTTTAAGCATCTACTATGTTCCAAGCATTGTACTGAGCGCTGGGGTAAATACAAGCCAGTCAGCTTGGATACAGCCTACATGGGGCTCACAGTCTTAATCTCCCTTTTACAGATGAGGTAACTGAGGCCCAGAGAAGTGAAGCGACTTACCCAAGGCCACACAGCAGACTAGTGGCGGAGCCGGAATTAGAACCCAGGTCCTTCTGAGTCTCAGGCCCATGTTCCCTCTCCATCCCCCCATCTTACCTCCTTCCCTTCCCCACAGCACCTGTATATATGTATATGTTTGTACATATTTATTACCCTATTTATTTATTTATTTATTTTACTTGTACATATCTATTCTATTTATTTTATTTTGTTAGTACGTTTGGTTTTGTTCTCTGTCTCCCCCTTTTAGACTGTGAGCCCACTGTTGGGTAGGGACTGTCTCTATATGTTGCCAATTTGTACTTCCCAAGCGCTTAGTCCAGTGCTCTGCACATCGTAAGCGCTCAATAAATACGATTGATGATGATTATTTTAGCGGCCGACTCCTCCCCTTCATCGTAAGTTCTGTGAGGGCAGGGATCAGGTCTATTCGCTCTCACTCTCAATAAATTCATTCATTCATTTATTCAATTGTATTTCTTGAGCATTACTGTGTGCAGAGCACTGTACTAAGCACCTGTATGTATGTATATATGTTTGTACATATTTATTACTCTATTTATTTATTTATTTTACTTGTACATATCTATTCTATTAATTTTATTTTGTTAGTATGTCTGGTTTTGTTCTCTGTCTCCCCCTTTTAGACTGTGAGCCCACTGTTGGGTAGGGACTGTCTCTATATGTTGCCAATTTGTACTTCCCAAGCGCTTAGTCCAGTGCTCTGCACATCGTAAGCGCTCAATAAATACGATTGATGATGATGATGACAGGCCACCCTGCTTCTCTTCTGCTTCCCCCAACCTGTAATTTATCTTAGCGGCCGACTCCTCCCCTTCATCCTAAGTTCTGTGAGGGCAGGGATCAGGTCTATTCGCTCTCACTCTCAATAAATTCATTCATTCATTTATTCAATTGTATTTCTTGAGCATTACTGTGTGCAGAGCACTGTACTGAGCGCTTGGGAAGTACAATTCGGCAACAAATAGGGACAATCCCCACCCAAGAACGGGCTCATCAGTTGGCCTCTGCAGGGGCGAGGGGAAACCCGGAACGCAATCCCCTGCCTGCTTTTCTTTTTGCATTTCAGCTCTACCCGTCGCCGAGGTCCCGGGCACTGGGTTTAATTTAATAGCGTGGCATTTAGGCAGTTGCATCAGAAATAACTTGGGTCGAAAGAGGCGAGGCGGGCAGACCTTCTGTGGGCCGCACCAGTCTGTACCTGTTTGGGCGGCAGGGAGTGTGTCGGTGGTGATTCAGGCTCAGCCAGCTTTGAAGTGGGTTGGGCAGTGCTGGGTGCCCTCGGTTGGTTGGCACCATTAGGCCGTGAGGGAGGCACGGATGACTTCAGAACTGTGGACGCCGGGCCCCTCCGGGACAGGGGAGCCGGATCCGAACCCACGTCGACGTCAATCAATCGATCAGTCAATCAATCGTATTTAGTGAGCGCCTACTGTGTGCAGAGCACTGTGTGCAAATAGCTGTTCTAAGCGCTGGGGAGGTTACAAAGTAATCGGGTTGGACACAGTCCTGTCCCACACGGGGTTCCCAGTCTTATTCCCCACTCTATCCCCCCGCCTTACCTCCTTCCCCTCCCCAATCAATCAATCAATCAATCAATCATTCGTATTTACTGAGCGCTTACTGTGTGCAGAACACTGTACTAAGCGCTTGGGAAGTCCAAGTTGGTAACATATCGAGACAGTCCCTACCCAACAGTGGGCTCACAGTCTCACAGTGGGCTCCCCACAGCACCTGTATATATGTGTATATGTTCGTATATATTTTGTTATATATTTATATATAAATATATAAATAATATATAATTAATATAATTAATATATTACTATATGATATAACCTATATACATTAATATCATTAATTTATATATTAATATATAAATTTATATATGTAGATATTTATTTGTATATATTTTATTTGTTCATCATCATCATCATCAACCGTATTTATTGAGCGCTTACTGTGTGCAGAGCACTGTACTAAGCGCTTGGGAAGTACAAGTTGGCAACATATCGAGACAGTCCCTACCCAACAGTGGGCTCACAGTCTCACAGTGGGCTCCCCACAGCACCTGTATATATGTATATATGTTTGTATATATTTTATTTGTTATATATATATATAAATATATAAATAATATATATCATTAATATAATTAATATATTAATATATATCAATATAATTAATTTATATGTTAATATATACATTTATATGTGTATGTATTTATTTGTATATATTTTATTTGTTCATATTTATTCTATTAATTTTATTTTGTTAATACGTTTTGTTTTGTTGTCTGTCTCCCCCTTCTAGATTGTGAGCCCGCTGTTGGGTAGGGACCATCTCTATATGTTGCCAACTTGTACTTCCCAAGCGCTTAGTCCGGTGCTGTGCACACAGTAAGCGCTTAATAAATACGATTGAGTGAATGGATGAATGAAGTGACTCGCCCGAGGTCACACAGCAGACGCGTGGCAGCGGCAGGATTAGAACCAGGGTCCTTCCGACACCCAGGCTCGGGCTCTAATCCATTAGGCCATGCTGCTTCCCATCACAAACACCTTCCCTCCCCACAACAGTCGTTGTTAGGCGAATTAAGTAGCCTCGTGCTCCCCCAAAGACTTAGTACAGTGCTCTGCACAGAGTAGAAGCAGTGTGGCTTAGTGGGAAGAGCCTGAATTTGGGAGTCAGAGGACGTGGGTTCTAATCCCGGCCTCGCCACTTGCCTGCTGTGTGACCATGGACAAGTTACTTAACTTCTCTGTGCCTCAGTTACCTCACCTGTAAAAAGGGGGTGAAGACTGTGGGCCCCACGTGGGACAACCTGATTACCTTTTATCTACCCCACCGCATTGAACAGTGCTTGGCACATAGTAAACGCTTCCCAAATACCATTATTATTATTACTGTTATTATAGTAAGCCCTCGAGTCACTTAACTTCTCTGTGCCTCGGTTACCTCATCTGTAAAATGGGGATGAAGACCGTGGGCCCCACGTGGGACAACCTGATTACCTTGTATCTACCCCTCTGCTTAGAACAGTGCTTGGCACATAGTAAACGCTTCCCAAATACCATTATTATTATTACTGTTATTATAGTAAGCCCTCGAGTCACTTAACTTCTCTGTGCCTCGGTTCCCTCATCTGTAAAATGGGGATGAAGACCGTGGGCCCCACGTGGGACAACCTGATTACCTTGTATCTACCCCACCACTTAGACTAGTGCTTGGCACATAGTAAGCACTTAACAAATACCATTATTATTACTATTATTATAGTAAGACCTCGAGTCACTTAACTTCTCTGTGCCTCAATTAACTCATCTGTAAAATGGGGATGAAGACTGTGGGCCCCACGTGGGACAACCTGATTACCTTGTATCTACCCCACCGCTTAGAACAGTGCTTGGCACATAGTAAGCACTTAACAAATACCATTATTATTACTATTATTATAGTAAGCCCTCTAGTCACTTAACTTCTCTGTGCCTCAATTACCTCATCTGTAAAATGGGGATGAAGACTGTGGGCCCCACGTGGGACAAGCTGATTACCTTGTATTTACTCCATTGCTTAGAACAGCGCTTGGCGCATAGCAAGAGCTTAACAAATAGCATTATAATTATTATAGTAAGCGCTCGATACAGAGCAGCAGCGTGGCTCAGTGGAAAGAGCCCAGGCTTGGGAGCCAGAGGTCATGGGTTCTAATTTCGGCTCTGCCACTTGTCAGCTGTGTGACCTTGGACAAGTCATTTAACTTCTCTGGGCCTCGGTTACCTCATCTGTAAAATGGGGATCAAGACTGTGAGCCCCATGTGGGACAACCTGATCACCTTGTATTCATTCATTCATTCATTCATTCAATCGTACACACTGTATCCACCCCCAGTGCTTAGAACGGTGCTTTGCACATAGTAAGGTCTTAATAAATGCTATTATTATTATTATTATTATTATTATTATTATTATTATTATGAATGAATACATAGCACCGAGAGCATAGACTGTGAGCCCGTTGATGGGTAGGGACCGTCTCTGTATGTTGCTGACTTGTACTTAATCCCAGCTCCGCCAATTGTCAGCTGTGTGACTTTGGGCAAGTCACTTAACTTCTCTGTGCCTCAGTTCCCTCATCTGTAAAATGGGGATGAAGACTGTGAGCCCCCCGTGGGACAACCTGATCACCCTGTAACCTCCCCAGCGCTTAAAACAGTGCTTTGCACATAGTAAGCGCTTAATAAATGCCATCATTATTATTATTGTAACCTCCCCAGAGCTTAGAACAGTACTTTGCACATAGTAAGCGCTTAACAAATGCCATCATTATTATTATTATTACTTCCCAAGTGCTTAGTCCAGTGCTCTGCACACAGTAAGTGCTTAATAAATGCCATCATTATTATTATTACCTTCCTAGCGCTTAGAACAGTGCTTAGCACATAGTAAGCGCTTAACAAATGCCATCATTATTATTATTATTATTACTTCCCAGGCGCTTAGTCCAGTGCTCTGCACACAGTAAGTGCTTAATAAATGCCATCATTATTATTATTATTATTATTGTAACCTTCCTAGTGCTTAGAACGGTGCTTAGCACATAGTAAGCGCTTAACAAATGCCATCATCATCATTAGTACTACTTCCCAAGCGTTTAGTCCAGTGCTCTGCACGCAGTAAGCGCTCAATAAATACGATTGAATGAATGAATGAATTGAATGAATGAATTGAATGTTGGGCTTGCCCGCGGGGCCTCCAGCACGTGGTCGGGGCAGGATCCACATGGTGGGGGGCGCTGATGGCGGGTCTGGAAAAATCGTCTTTAATTAAAAAAAAACACACTTAAAAATCGGTTTTCGGGGGTGTCGGCTCCTGAGAGCTCACCCCCTCCTCCCCATCCCCCCCGCCTTACCTCCTTCCCCTCCCCACAGCACCTGGATAAATGTATATATGTTTGTACGGATTTATTACTCTATTTATTTTATTTGTACACGTTGATTCTATTTATTTTATTTTGTTAATCTGTTTTGTTTTGTCGTCCGTCCCCCCCTTCTAGACTGTGAGCCCGCTGTCGGGTAGGGCCTGTCTCTAGATGTTGCCAACTTGGACTTCCCAAGCGCTTAGTGCGGTGCTTTGCACACAGTAAGCGCTCAATAAATACGAGTGAATGAATGAATGGACCCCTCTTCTCTGAGAATATTCATTCGATCGTATTTATCCTCCCTTCAAAGCCCTACTGAGAGCTCACCTCCTCCAGGAGGCCTTCCCAGACTGAGCCCCCTCCTTCCTCTCCCCCCACAGCACCTGTATATACGTATATATGTTTGTACGCATTTATTACTCTATGTATTTATTTTATTTGTACATATTTATTCTATTTATTTTATTTTGTTAATATGTTTGGTTTTGTTCCCTGTCTCCCCCTTCTAGACTGTGAGCCCGCTGTTGGGTAGGGACCGTCTCTATATGTGGCCAACTTGGACTTCCTAAGCGCTTAGTACGGTGCTCTGCACACAGTAAGCGCTCAATAAATACGATTGAATGAAAGAAAGAAGGCTCTCTTCCTCCCTTCAAGGCCCTACTAAGAGCTCACCTCCTCCAGGAGGTCTTCCCACACTGAGCCCCCTCCTTCCTCTCCCCATCCCCATCCCCACCCCCCCCCCCCCGCCTTACCTCCTTCCCCTCCCCACAGCACCTGGATAGATGTAAATATGTTTGTACGGATTTATTACTCTATTTATTTATTTGTACATGTTGATTCTATTTATTTTATTTTGTTAATATGTTTTGTTTTGTCGCCCGTCCCCCCCTACTAGACTGTGAGCCCGCTGTTGGGTAGGGCCTGTCTCTAGATGTTGCCAACTTGGACTTCCCACGCGCTTAGTACAGTGCTCTGCACACAGTAAGCGCTCAATAAATACGACCGAATCAATGAATGGACCCCTCTTCTCTGAGAATATTCATTCGATCGTATTTATCCTCCCTTCAAAGCCCTACTGAGAGCTCACCTCCTCCAGGAGGCCTTCCCAGACTGAGCCCCCTCCTTCCTCTCCCCCCCACAGCACCTGTATATATGTATATATGTTTGTACGCATTTGTTACTCTATGTATTTATTTTATTTGTACATATTTATTCTATTTATTTTATTTTGTTAATATGTTTGGTTTTGTTCCCTGTCTCCCCCTTCTAGACTGTGAGCCCGCTGTTGGGTAGGGACCGTCTCTAGATGTGGCCAACTTGGACTTCCTAAGCGCTTAGTACGGTGCTCTGCACACAGTAAGCGCTCAATAAATACGATTGAATGAATGAATGAATGAATGAATGAATGAATGAACGAACGAACGAATGAATGAATGAATGAATGAGGGAGGCCCCGCGCGGCGCGCTGCGGGCTCCGGCCGGGAGGGGGCGTGGTCGATCACGCGGAAGGCCACGCCCCCTTCCCCGCAGGCCACGCCCCCTTGGGGGGCGCGGGGGGGCCCCCCCGCTCAGGGCGGGCGGCACGCGCTCCCCTGCGCGTGCGCCCCTCCCGCTGACTGACGTCCCGCTCCGCCAATCGCCGCCGAGCACGAGGGGCGGGGCCGGCCGCTGACGGACGGCTTACCTCGCTCCAATCAGGCGGCGCCGCCCTCGGACCGGCCATAGTCTCCGCGCTCGGCCCGGGGAGAACGGCGGGCGTCGCTCCCCGATTCGGCCCGCCGGGACCGCGAAGGGGCCGCCCCCGGGGACCCGAGTGTGTGGCGGGGCGTCCCGGGGGAAATCGAGAGCGGGGATTCCCCGGGCCCTTCCCGTCCCTCAGCCAGGGGCGGGGCCGCGGGCGCCCTCAACCGCCCAATGAAGCCACGCGACGTCCGGCGACCGCCCGCCGCGCCAGGGAGGGCGCCCTCCCCTCGGGGGTCAAGCCCCGACTGACGCGGCGGTCGGCCAATGAGGGCCCGGGTCGCGAGGCGACGGGCGGGCCGGCCAGCCAATCGGAAGGGCGCGCGGGCGGGGGGGGGCGGGGGGACCGGAAGCCGGGGCGCGCGCGCGCGCGCGCAGCAGCCCGCAACCGCCTGGGCCCGCGCGCCTCAACGCAGCTTGGCGGCCGCGAGCCAGCGAGCGGCGCGTGACGGCGGGGCTGAGCGACGGGGCGCGCCGGCCAATGAGCGGCGCCGGCCGGGGGCCGGCAGCCAATGGGGAAGGGGTAGGCGGGGAGGCAGCAGGTTAGGCTGTGGGAAGTTAGTGGCGCTGCTGGGGCTGAGGGAAGGAGAAGGCTCTTCCTCCTCGGCTCCTCTCGGGCGGCGGCACCGCGTGCTGAACGATGCTGACGGACGGCGGGGGCGGCGGCGGCGGCGGCGGCCCCTCGGAGGAGGATGTGGACTCGGGGACGCCGCGCTCGGGCCCGGCCGGGGCCTCGGAGTCGCCCGCGCCGGGCGGGGCCGGGCCGGGGCCGGGGCCGGGGCCGCTCCGCGCGGGGCGGATGTGCGGGGAGGCCGGGCCCAACGCCCACAGCGGAGCCGGAGAAGGGAGCGCGGACGCGGCGCTCGATTTCAAGCTGGCGGCCGCCGTGCTGCGCACCGGAGGCGGCGGCGGCGGCGGCGGCTCGGGCAGCGACGAGGACGAGGTGTCTGAGGTACGGACCAGGCCCCGACCCCCGTTGTTGTGTTACTTGCACATCTAACCAATCAATCGTATTTACCGAGCGCTTACCGCGTGCAGAGCACTGGACTAAGCGCTTGGGAAGCACAAGTTGGCATTTATAATAATAATAATAATAATAATAATGGCATTTATTAAGCGCTTATTCTAAGCACTGGGGAGATTCCAAGGCGATCGGGTTGCCCCCCGGGGGGCTCACAGTCCTCATCCCCGTTTTACAGATGAGGTAACCGAGGCACAGAGAAGTGAAGTGACTCGCCCAAAGTCCCACAGCTGGCCATCGGCGGAGCCGGGATTTGAACCCGTGACCTTTGAATCCAAAGCCCAGGCTCTTTCCACTTAAGCGCCCGCTCCGCGCGAAGCGCCGTTCTAAGCGCTGGGAAGGTTACGAGGTGATCAGGCGGGCCCACCCGGGGGCCCCCGGCCTTCACCCCCGTTTTGCAGATGAGGTCACTGAGGCCCGGAGAAGCGAAGTGAATCAATCAATCATATTTAGTGAGCGCGTACTGTGTGCAGAGCACTGGACTAAGCGCTTGGGAAGCACAAGTTGGCATTTATAATAATAATAATAATAATGGCATTTATTAAGCGTTTATTCTAGGCACTGGAGAGGTTACAAGGCGATGAGGTTGCCCCCCGGGGGGCTCACAGTCCTCATCCCCGTTTTACAGATGAGGTAACCGAGGCACAGACAAGTGAAGTGACTCGCCCAAAGTCCCACAGCTGACCATTGGCGGAGCCGGGATTTGAACCCATGACCTTTGAATCCAAAGCCCAGGCTCTTTCCACTTAAGCGCCCGCTCCGCGCGAAGCGCCGTTCTAAGCGCTGGGAAGGCTACGAGGTGATCGGGGGGGCCCCCGGCCTTCACCCCCGTTTTCCAGATGAGGTCACTGAGGCCCGGAGAAGCGAAGTGACTCACTCACTCAATCAATCAATCGTATTTAGTGAGCGCGTACCGTGTGCAGAGCACTGGACTAAGCGCTTGGGAAGCACAAGTTGGCATTTATAATAATAATAATAATAATAATAATAATAATAATAATAACAATAATGGCATTTATTAAGCGCTTATTCTAAGCACCGGGGAAGTTCCAAGGCGATCGGGTTGCCCCCCGGGGGGCTCACAGTCCTCATCCCCGTTTTACAGATGAGGGAACCGAGGCCCAGAGAAGTGAAGTCCCACAGCTGGCCATTGGCGGAGCCGGGATTTGAACCCGTGACCTTTGACTCCAAAGCCCAGGCTCTTTCCACTTAAGCGCCCGCTCCGTGCGAAGCACTGTTCTAAGCGCTGGGAAGGCTACGAGGTGATCGGGGGGGGCCCCCGGCCCTCACCCCCGTTTTCCAGATGAGGTCACTGAGGCCCGGAGAAGCGAAGTGACTCAATCAATCAATCAATCAATCAGTCGTATTTAGTGAGCGCGTACCGTGTGCAGAGCACTGGACTAAGCGCTTGGGAAGCACAAGTTGGCATTTATAATAATAATAATAATGGCATTTATTAAGTGCTTATTCTAAGCACTGGGGAGGTTACAAGGTAATCAGGTTGTCCCCCGGGGGGCTCACAGTCCTCATCCCCGTTTTACAGATGAGGTCACTGAGGCCCAGAGAAGTGAAGTGACTTGCCCAAAGTCCCACAGCTGACCGTTGGCAGAGCTGGGGTTTGAACCCGTGACCTTTGACTCCAAAGCCCAGGCTCTTTCCACTTAAGCGCCTGCTACGCGCGAAGCGCTGTTCTAAGCTCTGGGAAGGCTACGAGGTGATCAGGCGGGCCCACGGCGGGGGGGGGGGCCCCCGGCCTTCACCCCCGTTTTTCAGATGGGGTCACTGAGGCCCGAAGAAACGAAGTGACTCAATCAATCAATCGTATTGAGCGCGTACTGTGTGCAGAGCACTGGACTAAGCGCTTGGGAAGTACAAATTGGCAACATATAGAGACGGTTCCTACCCAACAGTGGGCTCACAGTCTAAAAGGGGGAGGCAGACAACAAAACAAAACATGGTAACAAAATAAAATAAATAGAATAGATATGGACAAGTAAAATAAATAGAGTAATAAATATGTACAAACATATACATCGCCCAAAGTCCCACAGCTGACAATTGGCGGAGCCGGGATTCGAACCCATGACCTCCGACTCCAAAGCCCGCTGAGCCACGCTGCTTCTCATATCTATTCTATTTATTTTATTTTATTCTGTTAGTTTGTTTGGTTTTGTTGTCTGTCTCCCCCTTTTAGACTGTGAGCCCACTGTTGGGTAGAGTTAGTCTCTAGATGTTGCCAACTTGGACTTTGGACTTCCCAAGCGCTTAGTACAGGGCTCTGCACACAGTAAGCGCCCAATAAATACGATTGATTGATTGATTGATTGATTGTCCCCGCCGCCCGGGCGGACCTTCCCCTGACAGCCCCCGGGCCCCGTGGCGGTGTGAGGCCTCCCTCCGGGATGCCCCCATTCATTCATTCATTCATTCATTCATTCATTCAATCAGTCGATCGTATGTATTGAGCACTTACTGTGTGCAGAGCACTGGACTAAGCGCTTGGGAAGTACACGTCGGCAACACATAGGGACAGTCCCTACCCAACAGCGGGCATTCATTCAATCGTATTTACTGAGCCCTTACTGTGTGCAGACCACTGGACTAAGCGCTTGCCTTCATTCAGTCGTATTTACTGAGCCCTTACTGCGTGCAGACCACTGGACTAAGCGCTTGGGAAGCACAAGTTGGCACAAATAGAGACGGCCCCTACCCTAAGCGCCTAGTGCAGTGCTCTGCACACAGTAAACGCTCAATAAATGCCCACTGTTGTTGGGTAGGGGTCGTCTCTATATGTTGCCAACTTGGACTTCCCAAGCGCTTAGTACACTGCTCTGCACACAGTAAACGCTCAGTAAACGCCCACTGTTGTTGGGTAGGGGCCGTCTCTGTATGTTACCAACGTGTACTTCCCAAGCGCTTCGTACAGTGCTCTGCACACAGTAAACGCTCAATAAACGCCCACTGTTGGGTAGGGGCCGTCTCTATATGTTGCCAACTTGGACTTCCCAAGCACTTAGTGCAGTGCTCTGCACACAGTAAATGCTCAATAAACACCCACTGTTGGGTAGGGACCATCTCTATATGTTGCCAACTTGTACTTTCCAAGCACTTAGTACAGTGCTCCGCACACATTACGTGCTCAATAAATACGATTGAATGAATGAATGAATGGATGGGCTCACAATCTATTCACTCATTCATTCAGTCGTATTTATGGAGCGCTTACCACCTGGGAAATACAAGTTGGCAACATATAACATATTTTCTTAATATGTTTTGTTCTCTGTCCCCCTCTTCTATAAGAATAATAATAATAATGGCATTTACTATTTTGTTTTCTTCTCTGTTCCTCCCTTCTATAATAATAATAATGATGGCATTTTTTAAGCGTTTACTATGTGCAAAGCACTGTTCTAAGCGCTGGGGAGGTTTCAAGGTGATCAGGTTGTCCCACGGGGGGCTCAAAGTCTTCATCCCCATTTTACAGATGAGGTCGCTGAGGCCCAGAGAAGTGAAGTGACTTGCCCAAAGTCACACAGCTGACAATTGGCGGAGCTGGGATTTGAACCCATGACCTCTGACTCCAAAGCCCGTGCTCTTTCCACTGAGCCACACCGCTTCCCTGCAGGGGCTCCTGCCCCGTCTTCATTCACTCATTCTTCATTCACTCATTCATTCAGCCGTATTTATGGAGAGCTTACTGCTTGGGAAGTACAAGTTGGTAACATATAACATATTTTGTTATTTTGTTAATATGTTTTGTTTTGTTCTCTGTCTCCCCCTTCTAGACTGTGAGCCCACTGTTGGGTAGGAACCGTCTCTATATGTTGCCAACTTGGACTTCCCAAGGCCTAGTACAGTGCTCTGCACACAGTAAGCGCTCAATAAATACGGTTGAATGAACGAATGAACCGCTGTAGGACTGGTTAGCCGCCATTCTAGACCGTGAGCCCATTGTTGGGTAGGGACCGTCTCTATATGTTGCCAACTTGTACTTCCCAAGCGCTTAGTACAGTGCTCTGCACACAGTGAGCGCTCAATAAATACGATTGAATGAATGAATGGTGGTTAACCGCACCCCCTCCCTTGCCAAGTGCTTAGCACAGCGCTCTGCACCCTGTGGGTGCTCAGCAAACATGGTCGACTGAATGCCCGTGGACCGGGGGAGGCTCCCCCCTGTTTTAATCCCAGGGCAAGGAGAAAAAGGCCCCCCGTCATCACCAACAATCTTTAAATAATAATAATGGTATTAAGCCCTTATGTGCCAAGCGCTGGGGAGGCTTTAAGGTGATCAGGTTGTCCCACGGGGGGCTCGCAGTCTTCATCCCCATTTTACAGATGAGGGAAATGAGGCACAGAGAAGTGACCTGCCCAAAGCCACCCAGCTGATGAGGCTATTTGGGGGGCACCCTTCTGGTTGGTGGAGGGCCGAGGGGGACACTTGATAATAATGGTGGCATTTATTAAGCGCTTACTAGGTGCAAAGCACTGTTCTAAGCGCCGGGGAGGTTACAAGGTGATCGGGTTGGCCCACGGGGGGCTCATAGTCTTAATGGGGATGAAGATTGTGAGCCCCACATGGGACAACCCGATCACCTTGTAACCTCCCCAGCGCTGAGAACAGTGCTTTGCACGTAGTAAGCACTTAACAAATACCACAATTATTATTATTATTAATAATAATCCCCATTGTACAGGTAAGGGAACTGAAGCACAGAGAAGTTAGGGGGCTTGCCCAAAGTCACACAGCTGATAAGTGGCAGAGCCAAGATTCGAACCCATGGTCTCCAACTCCAAAGCCCGTGCCCTTTCCACTGGGCCACGCTGCTTCTCCCCGTCCAGCCCACTGGACAAGGGAGATCCGACTCCTCAGGGGCAGCTCCCTCTTGGGGATCGGGGTCCCTAGGATCCCCCCCCACATTTTTAAATGGCATTTTGTTAAGCACTCACTCTGTGTTAAGCCTGACTAGCCTGGGCGCAGTCCCCGTCGCACGTAGTGTTCATAGTCAAATCCCCATTTTCCAGAGGAGGGAACTGAGGCACAGAAAAGTGAAGTGACTTAGCCAAGGTCACCCAGCAGACCTGGGATCAGAACCCAGGTCCCTCTGGCTTCCAAGCCCCTGCTCTATCCACTTGGTCACGATGCTTCTTTGTCAAAGGGATGGTTCCTTTGTCGTCCTTCAGTTTTGGGGACCCCCCCCGGCGGGGGAGGCCGAATTTCATGTTACCTTCAATTTTGCCCCAGAGGGGTGTGCTCCAGTGGTCCTCGCTTGTAGTCCCAAGGAAAGAGAGGTTCCCTAGGAGCTCCCCCTCCCCCACGCTCACCTTTTGGGCAGAAGAGATCGCCAGTTCCTCTTGAGCATCTTCAACCTTGGGGGTGAACAGACGATTAGCTGGTCGCCCCCTGCCCCAAATGTGGAGTTGGCCGAGAGACTTCCAACCATTTTGGAACCGTCCAGTCTAGAAGGGGGCCTGGCGATCAGCGAGCCTCTTTAGCTTGGACCTCAGGGGTGAACTGAGGAAAATATGGGCTCATGGGTGGGGTTAGGGTTCAGGGTACAGTCCTGTTCTTGACCTTGAGGAGGGATAAGGAGACCCCCTCCCCGGGGGGTCCTCAAAGCAACTCAGTGTCCCAGTAGGGGCCTTGAGGTGGAGGGGCATCCCCTCTCAGCCCTGACTTCTATAGTGGCATGGTGAGGGTGGGTGACCCAAGCGTCCCTGCCGTTTTGCCAAAGGGAAAGGTTCCCTGAAGCATTGCTTATATTAGGGTCTCACCCCCTGCCCCCCCCCCCCCCCCCCAAAAAAAAAAAAAATCGGAAGGTACCTCTGTGGAAAATACCCGTGCATTGGTTGGGGTAAAGGGAGTTACCAGAGTCCCTAAAATTGCTGTGGGGAATTTATAAGAGGTGTTCCTTATAGCTGCTTTGGGACATGCCTGAAGTACCAACCTGCCCCCAGGTAGGTTGGGGGAAAGTGGAGGGGGGCGGTTTCTGGGACTGAGGAAAGCCCCTTTTATCCAGGAAGTGCTGCCTTTTCCCTGGGGTTGCCTTCAGCTACAAGAACCGGGCCTTTCTCATCCCCCCACCCCCTTCGAGGCAGCAGGAAGAGGAGAGTACTCTGAGGGGCCTCATTGAGCGGAAGGGTGGCGTTACCCACATTTTTGTTTAAGGTTATTTACCCGAAGGGAATTTGGGTGGTCTGGAAGCCCCTAGAATAAGGTGCCATTTGTCCGTCCCACCCCAAAATGTCTGGGCTGCAACCCCATTTATCCCAGGCAAAGAGAGAGAGAGTGTGTGTGTGTGTGTGTGTTTGTGTTTTGGGGGGGAGTGTCAGGTGGGTGAAATTCTCCACAAACCCCCTCCTGGCAACTTTTGTCTCGGCTCTTATTAAGAGCAGGAGGGTGACACACCCCTCTTTTCACCCAGGTGAATGGAAGGGAGAGCACCCCCCCGCTGCCTCCATTTCCCAAGGTCAAAGAGTAGTTATTCGGTGAACCCCATCTCCCGAGGAGGGTGGCCATCCTCCCAAGATGAGAAAGGAGCAGTTGGGCTAGGAAATAGGGAATTCAAAGATTCTGGATCAAGTACCGTAAAAGACCGTGGGATTCTGGCGGGGTCCTTGTTGTCCCCCCCGGAATAATTATGCACTTAGTGTGTGGCAAGCACCATTCTAAGCTCTGGTTTAGATACAGGTTCCCCAGTTTGGACACGGTCTCTGTCCCACATGGAGCTCCCAAGCTAAGTGGAGGTATTAATATTGGAAGGCTGCCAGACGAGAGAATGCCACAACTTGAAATCTTTGACTGACAGGGTAACTAAGTTGCAGTTTTAAACCTAGGGCTGACTGGTTTGGTTTCTTTTTTTTCTCGTTTTCAGGAAGAGTAGGGGAAAACTTCCAGTAGTAGATTATCAGTCTGTTCATCAAGTATCCACAGCCCTGTTGCGGGGAGCCAGGGCCCTGAACGAAACTATGCTGAATTGATAGTGTTCAGTGTTGAGAGGGCAACAGGGTTTTGTAAACAGCTTTGGTAGACTCATTTAAAAAAAAACAAAACCAACAACCATAAAACAAAAAAAGCATTTTGCTTCAACCACAACATTCGTGATAGATTTTAAGCATTTAAATTTTGAGTCTTTTTGCCCGTACGCACCTATTTAGAGCTGTATAATGTGTACTTGTGCAGATGCGTATAGATATGTGTGTTTTTTTCCCACCAAAAGGAATTTTGGGGTGTAAGGGGCGGGGAGGGGTGAGTAGATTTGCTAATCAGTGTTTATGTGTGTCTATTTTCTACCCGGCCTCTACTGAACACTTTTGTGTCTTGAGCAGGTGGCGTTAGGCCCTGGATGGGAATTTTCTGCCCCGCGTGTGGGGTGGGTGAGAAATTGTACACAACTTGGGGGAGATGGGAAAGTGTCTCTGGAGGGGTGGGCGGAGAAGCTCTGGCTACAGAATCTACGTTGGGTTCGAAAAACTTGACGTGAACCGAACCCAGAAATCTCCGTGCTGAGAGAGAAGGTCTCTTCTTCCAAAGGGTTGGTAAGAAAGAACTCGGTCCTCTTCGTTAAGAGTGGCTAAGTTCTGTCATGAAAACCCAGGCTGGGTTAAGACGGAAGGTGAGTCACTGTTTTTAGTAGCATTTTAAAGGCTTACCCCAACCCCGAGACTAGGGAGAATAAAGGCAGTCCATTCCGATTTTACCTGAAACCTTCTTAGGGTTTGCCATTTTTTTCTGTTGGCTTGCTGGGATTTGAAATACGATCCAGATACCTTTTTTTTTTTTAATAAATAATTCAAACTTCACTTGCATATGGTTAGAGAAATGGTTGCTTTCTGGTGTATCTTGACATCTGTAGGAGCACCTCCAGGGTTGTGGATTTTGGGGGTTTTTTTTGTAGGGTAGGATTTCAGTTCTATCTCAAGGTGTGATCAGGCAGGATAAAGAGGGAGGCAATTGGCATCGTGGTCAGCCGGGCAGGTTTGGGAGACGGGATGGATGGAAGCCGGGAAATCTTTCAGATGAGCAGATCCCCCTAGTCATAGAGGGCCACATCTCTGACGTGTCATTCCAACTGCCTCGGGGCAGTTGAGCAGAGTTGATCAGGAGTAAGAGGTTACGTCAGCTCCAAGAAAGATGGGGGTGCATCCTACCCTCTTGGGGATTTAGGTGAAAAATTCTGATGGAATTTGAGCAGCATGGTGGAAAGGGGTAACACTTCAGCCAAGGGGGCCAGGTTGTGTTGTAAAGGCTGTCAGACATTGGGGTCTGTTGTCAAAGAAAATCATTCAACAGAATTAGAGCACTGAGCCAAGCGCTTGGGAGGGTACAGTGCAAATGAGTTGGTAGTCACGTTCCCTGCCCACAGTTAGCTTACGGTCTAGGGAACCGTCTAGAAAATGATCCATTTTTGGATCTCCGTCTCAAATAATTTAAAGCCCACCAATTTCCAGGAATATCTCTCTCACCATCTATCTGCCCGGACACTGTGGTGGTAGAGCATCTGTAAAAATAATAGTAATGGCTCTGGGTGTGTCCAAGCACAGGGAATAAAACAGGTGAAATTCTCAGGGAGAATATTATTTCAATTGTGGAATTCTTCTGTTGGCCGCCCTTGCAACCTGCCGATTTAGACCATCAGGTCTGGGAGAGGTGAGGTGGATGGGAAGACCCATCAAGGTTCCCGTCCCCAGGCCCTGCCCCGGCTCCGGGCTTCTCTGAGAAAACAGAAGATGGAAGATTAGGTTGAAAAAGGCAAGCTTTGCTTGAAAATACCTCCATATCGATCATAGCGAGAGGACGTAGTGATGGATCAGGATCTAAGGCAGCCTTGCCGATCCTTTCAAAGCGTGGACCGGAGCTCGAAAACTGCCACCTGGCCTCCTGTTTGGGAAGTAAAAAAGGCAGAGAGATAAAGGAATCTGGCACTCCTATTACTCACAAAATAAATAATAAGGATTGTATTTATTAAATGTTGCCTGTGTCCCAAGCACTTTGCTAGGCACTGGGGTAGATACAAGAGAATCTTATCGGACTCAGTCCCTGCCCCACATGAGGCTTACAGTCTAAAGGGAAGGAGAAGAGGTATTTCATCCTCATTTTTACAGTTGAGAAAACTGGGTGGGGAGGGTTGGGGCAGAGGTGAAGAGACTTGACCAAGGTCACACAACAGGTAAGCGGCAAAATCGGGGCAAGAATCCGGGTCCTTTGTTGCTCAGTCCCGGGCACTGTCCAGTAGGGCAACACTGGCTCCCCTGACCCCCGTCATTGGGCTCTTTAAGCAACTAATAATAATAAAAAAATAATGATAGTTATGGGACTTAAGCTCTTACTGTGTTCCAGGCACTGTTCTAAGCACTGGAGTAGATACAAGTTAATCAGGTTGAACACAGGCCCTGTCCCACAGTCTTCACCCCCGTTTTACAGATGAGGTAACTGAGGCCCAAGGAAGTGAAGTGACCTGTCCAGGCTCACACAGCAGACGTGTGGTGGAGCAGGATTAGAACCCAGGGCGTCAAACTGGCATCCCGCATGGTTGGGTGGGACCCCTTCAAGGTGGACTTGGAGAGTTCATTTATTCCAACCTACCGCTTCTGGACAAGACTCCAGGAGTTCAGCAGGAGAGACGGTAGGATTGAAACTGTCAGGACATGGACATTTTTGGAGGCAGCTCCAGAAACAGACACCTACCATCAGCTCGGTCTTAACAATCAATCAGTGGTATTTATTGAGCGCTTACTATGCAGAGCACCGTACTAAGAGCTTGGCAGAGTACGATACAGCAGAATTAGTAGACATGACATCTTGGCCCCGAAGGGATCTTTTAGAGGGGAGCTGTCGGTCAGTCCCCACAGACCAGGCAGTTACTGGCTGCCTGCCTTACTCCCCAAAACGTCGATTCTCAGGGCCAACTGGATCAGTGCTTGGCACATAGTAAGCGCTTACCAAATACCATAATTATTATCTTTGCGGCTCGTGCGTTTGGCAGCGGGAATAAGGGGCATTTCGTGCCTTCTGATTTGACTTTGGCCCTCCTTTTGTACCAGCTGTTCGAGGTCGGCCGGGGGATTGGAGCTCAAATGAATGTTGTGGCGGGTGGGTTGGCAGATCCTCGGAGGGGGGCTCTAGATTGTGATACAATCAATCAGTCATATTGAGTGAGCGCTTCCTGTGTGCAGAACATTGTCCTAAGCGTTTGGGAGAGTACAATATAACAGACATGCTCTCTGCCCACAATGAGCTTACAGTCTAGGAGGGGAGACGGGCATTAATATCAATAAATGGATTATGGATGCGTACGTGAGTGCTTACCTGCCATGATCGCTCAATCTCCCTACACCTGCATAACCCAGCCCAGCTGCATTTCCTGTTTAACCCTCCAGCTTCCCTAAAAAAGGATGGCACCCTATCCATCTTAGACATTTAGCGGTGGAGACGAGACCAGGACCATTCATCAGTAGTACTGACTGAGCACCTGTGGTGTGCAGAACACTATCCTAGTGCTTGGGAGATGACAATAATAATAATAACGTGGTATTTGTTAAGCGCTTCGTAGGTGCCAAGCACTGAAGCGCTGGGGTAGATACAAGATAACCAGATCGGACATAATCCCTGTCCCACGTGCGGCCCACAGTCTGAGGAGGCGGGAGAAGGGGTTTTGCATCCCCATTTTACAGATGAGGAAATCAGTCAGTCAATCAAAGGTGTTTATGGAGTGCTTACTGTGCGTAAGGACACGCTACTAAGTACCTGGGAGAATGCAATATGACTAAGTATGTGGAATAGTGCAGTATGAGCTAATTGGCAGTCATGTGTTCCCTGCCCACAAGAAGCTTACATCTAGAGGAGAAGAAAGATAGTCAAGTAAATTATGGCTGTGTATAAAGTACTGTGGGATTGAGGGGGTGAATACCAAATGCTTAAAGGGTACAGATCCAAGTGCAGAGGCAAAAAATAGAAGGGAGAGGGAGTAGGGGAAATGAGGATTTACTCAGGGAAGGCCTCTTGGAGTTGTGATTTTAAAAGGGCTTCGAAGGAGGGGACAGAGGTGATTGGTTGTATATAAAGGGCGAGGAAGTTGCAGGCCAGAAGATGAACCTAGGCAAGGGGTCGGTGGCAAGACGATTGAGGTATGGTGACTAGGTTGGCATTAGGTAGAGCAGAGTGGCTGGGTTTGGAACTGAGGTACAGAGAAGGTGAAGTGAACTGCCCAAGGTCACACAGCAGGCAAGCGGCAGAGTTGGGAGTAGAACCCAGGTCTTCTGGAGCCCGGGCCATGCTGCTTCCCAGTGGGCTCAGTAGGCACGATCCCTGTCCTCGAGGAGCTTGCAGGCTAGTGGGGGAGACAGATGATACAGTATAATCTGGGCAGCGGGGACTAGGAGGCCATGAAAGCTAGGGAAATCTGTGCTTGCCATCCTCCTCGACTCCTGTAGCTTAATCGGCCCCCTATACACCCAGTCCTGACTGTACTGCCGCTTAATACGGTGCTCTGAACACAGTGAGCGTTCAATAAATGTGATTGACTGACATAGCATTGCTCTTCAGATAGACTCATGTAAGCTGGCTCCAAACCTCAGGAAAGTCACCATCTTTTGGATCGCCTTGGGGCCCTTCACCGAGAGGTGAAGTAAGCGCTCAGTAAATATGATTGAATGAATAGTCCTTTGGGAGACAAGAGGTGTCCTGGGGAGCGGCTTTTGTGGGTGCCGGGGGTGGGGGTGTTTGGCTGGACAGGGACATCCCAGGCTACCCCTGGGAGCTTCCAGTCCCGCCCTCCCAGACACCGCCAGACGATTTCCAGACCTCTATGGACCGGGAGCGTGTGTACCAACTCTGTTATGTCGTCCCCTCTCAAGCGCTTAGTACAGTCCTCTGCACCCAGTAAGTGTCCCAGTCAGTACAGTCAAATTGAGCGAAAACATGGCCTCCGTGGTCAAAACCCAAAAGCCGGGACTCAGGAAGGAAAGCGGGCCGTGGACAAGAACCGCGCCTTCCACTTGTTCAATTTGCCTGAGGCCGGGGCACCCAGGCACGTCTCTGCTTTTCTGTTGAGCTGGGGGCGAGGTGGCGGGGGGGGGAAACGGGCATTTGCGGGGGCCTAAAGTATGGAGCCCTGCCACTGGGCCACCAGCCTCGCTTCTCCGCCGGCGAGCTGGAGGAAGAATTTACCGCCCAGTCTGAAGCGGATCACGGATAGCCAAAGGCTCCTCGCTCGGCATGGGAAGACACCCATGAGCCTAGTTAGTATATGGATAGACTGGGCTCCTGGGGTCATGGCCTTCCATCATCTTTGCCAGTAAGGCTGTTTTGTTGTTCTTGTTGTTAACGGTATTTTTTAAGCACCTGCTATGTGCCAAACACTGTTCTGAGCTCTAGGCTAGGCACAAGTTAAATAGGTTGGACACTGTCCCTGTCCTGCATGGGGCTCACCGTCTAAGTAGGAGGGAGGAGGGAGGCCTAGAGAAGTGAAGTGACTCACCCACAGTTGCGCAGCAAGCATTTGGCAGAGCCAGGATTAGAACCTAGGTCCACACTCTTTCCTCCAGTCCATGCTGCTTCCTTCTTAGAGCATTCATTCAATCGTATTTATTGAGCACTTACTGTGAGCAGAGCACTGTACTAAGTGCTTGGAAAGTACAGTTCAGCAATAAAGAGACAATCCCTGCCTACAGCGGGCTTACAGTCTGGAAAGGTTAGCTGGAACTCTCTACACATTGCCTGATGAAGTCGAGAACGCCCAGCCTCTCTCAGGCATTCAGACAGAGAGCGCTTGCCCGACTCCACGTTTTAATGCCACCTTTGGGGACCTTTGGACTTAAGTTGGCCCGACCCCGTGGCGTTTTCAGAAAGGCAAGGTTGGGATGTTTTTGGCCCGAACCCCGCATGGAAGTGGAGGCGGGAAGCCAAAGGTCGAGTCGTGTCACTCGAAACCCATGGTGACTTACGTGTGACTTTCACTTCTTGAGATGCTGAGGCCAAATCTGCAGGACTTACCCACCCTGTTTCTAAGAAGTGCCCGTAGGAGAAGCAACCTGGAGGTGCAAATGAGGGAAGGGGCAGGCCCACCCCTAGAAAAGTCAAAGCTCGTTCCCTCGACGACCTGAGATCTGGGTGGAGAGGGTTTAAAATGGCCGAAATCCGGGTGGATTGTTGGGGGTTTTCCTCTTTTTCTCCAACATTTGAAACTCGTGTGGCAAAAGAGAGCCCGGGGGTGATCTCAGGTTATTCCCACCTGGAATTTTTCTGCACTGGTGGGGCAGCTTAACTGTCCTTCCTGTTTCTTCAAGTGTTTTCTCTCGTCTCTCAGAAAAGGGACCCCGGGGAAAACCGATTGGAAACGAGCGTCAGGTTTGTCTTGGGAGCAGAAGTGAGGAGGAGGAGCAGGAGTAGAGACTGAGGTTTCAGGAAAGGGGAACCGGGCCGTCTTTGCCCAGTATAGAATTAATGAAGGGAATAAATCATTCAAAGTTAGCAGTTAGCGGCCGTAATCCTGCCAGCCAGCCGTGTTGCAGCAAGAAGTCCCCGAGTCACAAGACGCCGTCTTGAGCAACCCAGGGTTCGGTCCTTCTGTCGTTCGTGCGGGATGTGTGATGGCGATAGCCCAGTGAAGAGCTATCTTGGGTATTTAGAGCTTCAATTTTTATTGATTGATTTTATATTTCTTATAGTATATGTTAAGAGCTTACTATGTACCAAGCACTGTTCTAAGCACCGGGGTAGATACAAGGTTATCAGGTTGGATGCAGTCCCTGTCCCACGTGGGGCTCACAGTCTTAATCCCCATTTTACGGATGAGGTAACTGAGGCCCAGAGAAGTGACGTGACTTCCCAAGGTCACACAGCAGACAAGTGGAAGAGTCGCCATTAGAACCCAGGTCCTCCTGGCTCCCTCATCTATGCTCTATCCACTAGACTATGCTGCTTGTCTTTATTGGCGTCTCAGCGCTTAGTCTAGTGCATTGCAGTTAGTTGGCACAATAAATACCACGACTACTGTTAGAAGAAAGAAGATATTAAAGTTATCGACGCACAGTAAATGCCTAGTAAATACCATTGATTGGTTAACAAAAAAAGCTCGGTGAATCTGGGGTCTCTTTCTCATTTCAAAGCAAAGTAGTTTATTTTCTAAAAGAAATCTGATTCCCTGGGAATTGTTTTAAGATTTCTGCCGGGCGATTGAAAAACGCACGTGTGCTCACGCAGGCCATTTCTTCATTCGAGGGTAGGTCAGTCGTTTATCAGTATTTCTTGAACACCTGCTGGGTGCCGAGCTCCGTGCTAGGCTCTCGGTGCCATAAATACAGTAAATGGAAAAGACCTGGTCTTCCTCTAGATTGTAAACTCATTGTGGGTAGGGAAACCATCTACCAACTCTGTTCTGTTGGATGCTCCCAGGAGCTTAGCACAGTGCTCAGTACATGGTAAGTGCTCAATAAATACCACTGGCATTAATGGGAGAGCCAGGTGGACAGAAGTTATGTTCCTTCAGTCAGAGCAGGAGGCAGAACAGATCCGACTGCTTTACGCAGGGGGACTCAGTGGTTTGAGTGCATTGAATTTGAGTGGAGGGGGGGAAAATATCAAAAATGGGTTACAGTGTGTCTCTGGGGTTTGTCAAAATAGATTCCACTAGAAGGGTATCTGCAGTCTTCAGGAAGAATAAGCCCAGATAGTTTCAATCTCAAGAACTTTTATTTAGAGTACCGTACTTGAAAATGTTCCGTTCATTATGATTTTAAATTTATTTATTTATGTTTGCCAGGCATTTAGCTTTAAAAAAATAATTCTGCCTTTAAAACACAGACAGTGCTTTGAGTTCCAGTAGTTAGAGATGTTTCTCATCTCACGGGGGAGATCTCCATCTAGAGCATCAGCATAACTGTAACAGTAGAGCCCTGTGACTGCTATTTTTTTCTTGGTCAGTACAATTCAGTAATGTTTCAATAACTTCTGCATGAATTTGTTGTGGTTGGTAAATCATTAGTCTCTGAGAGCGATCCGCCAGAGTTGCAGGAAAAAACTGAAGCCCCTCACCCCAAATTCTCTCTCTGTGGGATCCTGAGATCAGAAGTCCCGGTTTACACAGTGTGTATGTGGGGGATGACAGTGGGCACTTAACCCACTTATCCATAATGTATATTAATGTTTGTCTCCCCCTCTAGACTGTAAGCTCGTTGTGAGCGGGGAATGTGTCTGTTTAGTGTTATATTGTACTCTCCCAAGTGCTCTGCACACAGTGAACCCGTAGTAAATATGGTTGATTGGTCCTTGATCAGTCAAGCAGTGGTATTTACTGAGTAATCAATCAACCAGTCTGGTATTTATGACGTGCTCAGTATGTGCAGAGCAGTATACTAAGCGCTTGGGAGAGTAGAGTGAAAATGAATGTGTAGACAAGATCCCTGCCCTCAAGGAACTTACAGTCTAGAGGGCAAGACAGGCATTGAAATTAAGGAGACAAGGGAAAAGGCAGAGTGTAAGGATATGGACGTAAGTGCGGTGGGGTGAGTATCCATGTGCGTAAGGGGTAGAGATCCAGGTGCTTAGGCAGCACAGAGTGGGGTACGGAGAGGGGAAATGAGAGCTTAGGGGAAGCCTTTGGAGAGTTGGGATTTTAGGAGAGCTTTGAAAGGGGGAAGAGCAGTGGTCAGAGGGGTCTGAAGAGGGTGGGAGCTCCAGGCCACCCTGGGAAAGTTCCACAGATGGAAGATGCAGCATCTCTGCCTTTGAGAACCATCCATGCTAATGCGGGAGACAGAATGTATTGGCAAAGACTAGGAGCAGGAGGAAGGGCAAGTAGATGACAGGTATGTTGGTACAGAGATCCCACTAGACAGGAAGCTCCTTGAGGACAGGGATTGTCTGCCGATTCTGGTCTCCTCCTGTCAGAGGCATGGTTCCTGTCCTTGAGGAGCTTACAATCTAGTGGAGACAGAAGGCCAGAAATGGCCTGATGTGTAGCAAGACCCTTGATACAAGTGACAAAAAAGAAAGTTAAGCCATTAGATGGGTATAAGTGATTCTCCCCTTGGGGGTATGTGGGTATGGGGCAGGGGATCACGTTGTCACAGAGTCCCAGGTGAAGGAAAACCTGCCCTGTAGCCATTGCCCCACGTCTGTTGGGCGCCCGCGCCCAGTCGCAACTTTTGACATTTCATCTGGATTAGCCGTGCGGCGGAACACGTTCCCCAATCAATCCTCACCAGGATGGACCAGAGCGGGACCCCGGGTTCTAGCCCAACTAAGCGTTAGCCATGGGAGAGGCAAGGCGGCTGATCGGAGCTGCGACCTGAAAGGGAGAGGGTCAGTCGTGGAAACCGCTTGGAAAAATGGCCCTGTAGGTGAGGGGGAGATGGGGTTTGGCGGATTTGAGGCCGAGAGCTAGTCCCACTCGTGGGCAGTGGGTCGGAGGTGGGAGAGTCGTGGTTGAGGTACAGTCTAAGCTGTTTCTTTATAAATACGGTCTTTTTCTTAGATAACCATGTGCCAACCAGTCAGTCAGTGGTATTGAGCGCTCACTGTGTGCAGAGGACTGGCCTAAGAGCTTGGGAAAATCCACTTTGGTAGACCTGATCCCTGCCCCCCAGGGGCTTTTAGTTTGGAGAGGGAGGCAGTGAAACCCAGTTAAGGCCAAGGTCCATCTGCTAGTTCTGGGTTGCTTCCCCCCGCTTTTCTGGAGTGGGTTTCCATTACACGCTGGGCAGTTGACTGTTTCTGAAAGGGCATTCGTAACTACTGGTTTTGAACCAGAAACTATAATCTGTTGAAGTACAAAGTACAGTAATTAAAGTATCTCATACCCACTCCTCTGCCCAGCCCAGTGCTTGGCACATAGTAAGCTCCTTGAGGACCGGGTCTCCTAACCCCAGTGTACTCTTCCAAGCACTTAGCACAGCGTCCTGCACTCAGTGAATACGATTGTCTTTGCTTCCCCTCCCCACATCCCTTCTTAGTCAACCTTTCTCCCCCTCCCACACAGTAACTTTAAAGCCGGCCAAGGAGGTGGGAGTGGCAGGGATGGACTCTCCCACATCATTGGGTTCGTACAAATGGAATAATAATAATTATGGTATTTGTTAAGCTCTTACTATGTGCCAGGCACTGTACTAAGCACTGGGGTGGTTATAAGCAGTCGGGTTGGACCTAGTCCCTGTCCCACATGGGGTTCACAGTCTTATTCCCCATTTTACAGATCAGGTAACTAAGGCACAGAGGAAGTGAAGTGACTTGCCCAAGGTCACACAGCAGACAAGTGGCTGAGCTGGGATTAGAAAGCATGACCTTCCGACTCGAAGGAAATATGGCCCTTGTGGTGGGTGAGAGTTACAAAAGTGCCGTGGGGCTCACAGGTCTAGACGAAGTTCCAAAGTAACTCCCCCTGCACCCCTTTTCAAAATACAGGGTCTTGGTCTGAGAGGGCCCAAACTCAAGTTTTTTGTTTGTTTGTTTGTTTTTGTTTAATTTGAATGATATTTAAGTGCTTACTATGTGCCATTCTACTAAGCACTGGGAAAAATAACTAGCTAATCAAGTTTGGACACAGTCCCTGTCCCACATGGAGCTCACAGTCCTAATCTCCATTTTACAGGTAAGGTAACTGAGGCACAGAGAACTGAAGTGACTTGCCCAGAGACAAGTGGCCGAGCTGGGATTAGAGCCTAGGTCCGAAGGAGGCTGTTTTTGAGCCGACCGTCCTGCAGTAAGAGCCCCCTCCTCTCATTCCAGCTTCTCCCCTTGACGAAGCACAGCACAACTTAATCCTGTCTTGGTCTTCAGCCATGGAGATAAACTGATACCAGAAATCCCCATAGTTTGTGTTTGTGTGTGTGTGTCTCTCTCACTCAAACCTTTTTTTTTGAGCTCCCGGGCCTTTAAGCCAAGAGGTGGATGTTGGAATGGAAGATCCCTTGAGCTAAATCACCTGGGGTCCAAGAGAGGAGTTTTCCTCTTGAGATGTGGCTCACGTTCGTGGTGTCAGCCAAACTCTGGCGTGGACACGTGACGATGGAGTCGTGGGCTGCGAATTCTGAGTCCTGCATCTGTAACAGCAGTCACGAACTTGACTAGGTTGCAGCAGCCTCATTATCATCAGTGGTATTTATTGGGCTGGTATTTACTGTGTGCAGAGCATTGTTCTAAGCACGTGGGAGAGTACAGGTCAACAGCTGGTAGACCCGTTCCCTGCCCACAGTGAGCTTATGGTCTAGAGGGAAGTGACTGGACTCCCCCAGCCTCCATTGTGCTGCTTGGGAACGTCTCTGGCTTGACCTGTTTCTGAAACGAAGGCTTTAATTTGGGGCTGCAACCAGGGATGATAAGGGCCGCCAAAGGAGAAGCTTGAGCAACTCGGCCCTGTGACCGGTGATCTCTCCGGTGCACTTCTTGGGGTCCCGGAGACGGTGAGTCCCCACCCTCCCCGTTCTGTTACCGGATGGCTCTTCGCCAAGGGAGTCTTCACATTTGAAAAAAAATTTGTTCCTCGGAAGGCGCTATCTGCCGCCTATAATAAGAGTTCATATGCTCTTCTTGATGTGTACATTCAACTGCAATTAGAATTCAAGGGAGGGGTGTTTACCCTTAAAGGAGACCAGGCCAGAGTCTGTGCCAGCTATTGTCTCCTTGCGTGTGTATGTGTGTGTTTGTGTGTCTCCCTGTTAATGGCAGAGGTTCGATTGTGACTCATCAGACTAAAACCTACATAAGACACCTGTCTGTTAATCAGAGGGTTTACCATGAAAGAGACTCGTTTTGATGGTTGCCCTTGTTTTTATTTGAGAGCGCTTCGAGCTGGGTGCCGAAACGCCATTTGCCAGTCTCGAAGCATTCTCGTCTTCCTCGTGGCATGACCGAGGAACCAGAGAAAAGTGAGGGCGTAATTTTCAGCTTTGAAAATGCCCCAACGAAATTATACCCAACTTGATTTTCCTACTAGTGGCCCGTGTCTTCCTGGATCTGACTTGGGTTATTTCTTGCCTGCAACGAACTGCCCTTGTATCCCCGAAGCAGTAGCTATGGGGGAGATTGATGGTGGATAATTCTTTTTAAAGAATTGCCTGAATTTTAAAAATAATTACTTCTTTTTGAAGGCTTTATACAGAGGTGTGTACAGTGTACTGTATAGACCTTGTTTCCAAGTAGAATCTGAGCTTTGGTTCAGTTCTAGCTGAATAAGTATTAAAAAAACAAATGTGTGTGTGTGGCGGGGTGTTAACCAACTAGTTTGTGGTTAGTGGGGCTGGGTACCTAGTCTCTTTAGCTGATTACAGCACTCTACTCCCGGTGGTTCAATCTCCATAGTAACCATTGCCATCCAATGGTTGATTTCAGAATGGTCAAAATGGGACAAAAGGCTCCTCCAGTGATGGAGATCATTTGGACCGAAGCTTAAAGATTGTGTCCATTTTAGGAACGGGAGAAAAGCGGAGCCCTGTGCTGAGGAGAAGAGGAGTTTCCCTCCCTCTTTACCTCCTTCCCTTGGACTCCGCCTGTTCTGGAATACAGTCAGCTTTTTAAGCATAGCTTCCTTTCGGGAGCAACAGATACACAGCCTGGCGAGTTACGTTTTTCCCTTTCGCCCTTCTTCTCTCATCCCGAACCTAATCCGGCCCACGAGACGGCCCTCGCTGGCCATTTAGCACCTCGCACGTATGACCTGACCCAAGCCCCAGCCGTGCTCTTGACAAGGTTAATACCAGGGATTGAATCTGTAGCCGCTCTCCTGGGATTTTAGCTGCCGAGTAACTGTAGCCTTTGAGCCTTTGGAAGTTGCAGTCTCCCTTAGCAGTACCTCAGCCAGAGGTGGAGAAACCATACTATTCCTTTGGCCGGCGAGTGGTATATACCGGGAACCTCTTTTTATTTGGCTGAGACCACCTTATCCGTAGGTCGATTGGTCGTTTAGGAAGGTCCAAGCTGCCCACAGATTTGGTGGAGTGGAGGTCCCCGATACTTCAACGTCGGCGTGTTTCACCTTGGTGGACTGTCTGTCTGAAGTGAGCACTGATGGGCAGCCTGATTAGCTCGCGGTAGTTTGGCTCTCGGCAGCTTACTGGATATAAGATGCTTATAAACCTTGCAGAGCAGCTCCGAAAATGTTCCCCGGGGAATTGGTGTGGAACGAACTCTCCACCCTCTCACTAACTTTTGATTGAGACAGGACAGGGAGACGATGTACACTCGCAAATATTCCAAGAGCCCGGGAAGCAGCTAAATGCCAGTAACGAGAGCCTGGTGGCAAATCTGATTTACCTCATCAGAAACAGAGATGATTTCAGTTAAAATTAAATGGCCGCAACCGTGCTCTGCTCCCTTCTTGAAAGAAAAGAGGTATCCGTTATTGAATTCGGACCACGGGCAATTAAAACCTATTTTGCGGAAGTGATTTACCGTCCCGGGATTCAACGGAGATGCCAGAGTTGTGGGCTGAACCCTGCTATTGCAGAGGAAACTTGGGCTGCCCTCAAAGGCATCAGTCTCCCGTCCTCATTAACACAATGTTCTCAGGAAAACCAGCTTTCAGCGTGCGGGACTGAATGCCAAAATCCGAGGTTGTCATGTACACCTCCGAAGCGAGGTGCGGGTGGTGTTTTAGACTGGGTGACCATTTTGGTGCTGCGTATACGTTTCCCACAGCATGTCGTGGGGGTGGCCAGAGGGAGAGAAGGTTTCTGTTCGCCCAGATGGGTGACGGTTGCCCACTCACTGCACCCGTGCTTCTCCAGACCAGGTGGAGATAGCCATGTGCAGTGTGCTTCCTTTCATACCAACCCCAGCCCTTTCCCCCACTTAGGGTGCATTCGTGACACAAGCATCTCCTTGCGAGTCTCGGCCCTGATCTCTTATTAACAGCCTCCCTTGTGCCTGGAGGTCAAGGGTGCGGGCGATTGAGAGGACACCGGAGTCTCTTCTGGCACCATTTCACCTTGATCCCCTCATTCAGACCTTGCCTTCCCCCTTCCCATCGAGCTCTCGATGCAGTCCAGCCGCTGGGAGAGACGTGGGCTGAAAGGAACCCCCTCTCACCCGAAGCCGAGGCCTTCAGGGAATAGCCAGGGCCTGTTTCTAGTGCTGGAAGGAAGGGGTCCCCTGCGAATCTGCCCCAAATCAACCCCAAGTTTGCCTTTACTCCCTAGACCAAAACGGTGGCTGCCATTTTTGTTTCCTTGGGGGCAGCCGACCCTAGACCCCGTGTGACACCCTCTGAGTGAGGCAGGGGAGCTGGGAGAGGGGCCGCTGAGGATGGAGGGGGATCAAGAGGAGGAAAGGGGTGAGGAGAATGGAGGTGGAGTGGAACATACAAGAGGTCCATTAGAGAGAGAGGCAGGAAAGACAATATAATAATTATAGTATTTAAGTGCTTACTGTGGGCCAGGTGCTGTACTAAGTGCCGGGGTGGATACAAGTAAGTTGGGTTGGAAAAGATGGGTGTAGGAGGCATGGAGAACAGAGATGGGGGGGCAACCTGAGTGGGGAGATCAGAGAGGGACAGAGGAGGGGATTGATCAGCCAGCTGGGAATAGGGAAGAAGGCATGGTGTCAGAAAGGGCTCAGGAAACAGCCGAGAAAAAGGGTGGTAAGAGCCAGCTGGAGCCAGCGAGACCAGAACAGAGAGGGGGCTGGAAGTGGCCAAAGAACACACCGATTAGGGAGTGATGCTAAAATACGGTGAGCTTGGATTCCCACTACTTATCTCAGGAAAGTGGTTCAGTGGGACATGCAAATCCTGAGAGCTATCCAGGAGGTTTTTCTGCAGGGTCATTGAGAGCAGGCAAGCTTGAAACGCAGAATTATGTACAGATCAAACACCTTAGCCTTTCTCCTCTAAGTCAAGGTTCAGAGCTGCTTTCCGAGAGAGCCAGTGTCTCCAGAAAGGGAATGAGAGTCTCATACCTTTCCTAGAAAAATCCACTCCAGATTCGGAAATGGCTAAGGCCGCAGAGAGCAACTTGGAACTCGGTCTTGGGCGTGATGCTTGAGGTTCACCCCCCTCCCCCCGCCAGTCCGGGTCCCCTGTAAATCAGCAATTTTAAGGTGTTTGTTTCAAAGAGGTTTTATCAACTCAAAGACGCCGTCCCCTCCTCCCTCTCTCCCCCTCTTCCGTCAGACCCAGCAGGCAGAGAATGGCCAGGAAGTGAAAGTCTGAACGAGCGAGGGTGACTTCAGGGTAAGTTTCTGTTTCAGCCTTCAAACCGGGAAGAGAAGCTCAGATAGGGTCGCTCTTAGCTCCCCGAAGCGATGAAGAGGCTGGATCTGGTAATGATAGGAGGGTCTCCCAATAGCAGTTGGAGGAAGCAATTCATCAGGCTACGGGGTGTCATTCAGCATTGGATTGACGCCCGGTTTTCTGAACTGCAGTGGGGACGACTTCCTGTTGACTCTCCGGGTTTCATCCCTCTGAACAAGGAAGAACTAGTTCGAGGATTGAAAAGTTCTCGGCTACCTTGGTGGGAAGGGAGAGGAGACGTTTGCCAGATAAAAAAATAAACATGGAGAAATAATCATAATTATTGTTACGATATTAAGCTCTTTCAGTGTTTCAAGCACTCGTCTAAGTGCTGGGGGAGATATGGGTTAATTAAGTCGGACATAATCTTATCCCATTTGGGATTTAGGGAAGATCACCTTTCTTGACTCCCAGGGTAACATAGAACAACCAGGAAGAGGGAGCTTGTGGAGCCTCTGATCATGAAATCTACTCCCCGCCCCGCATCCCAACCAGATTGCTTCTTCACCCAGCTGAAAGTAGATTGCTTCTTCACCTAGGGACCACCCCTCTCTAAACCCCTCCAGCTCAATTCGGTGATCTTTATGATTTTGTCAAATTAGTGGGAACACCTAACTTTCTTGTTGCACAGGAGAGATGTTGGCTTTAGAGTCAGCCCTGAAACAGAGCAAAGAGTGATTGAGATAGAGGGCTCTGGACTGTAAAAATTAATTTTTTTTGAGGGGGAGGGAGGAAATCCATCTTTCTACTCTCCTGGGATTTCCAGTCTCAGACCACTCAGGACCTCAGGTGCAGTCACTCCTTTTACTCAGACTGCAGCCATGGCCTTTAACAAGAGTTATCCCTAGACCTTTTAGCAACCTAAGTTAACCTAACCTAAGCTTGTTACAGGATAGATTACTATAATATTGGCAATTGATTATAATTTGGGCAGAATCTTAATTCTTTTTGCACTGTAATTAGGCCAAATGGTCTCTTGCTTCCACAGTCTTATGGTCTTAAAGGGAAAATCAGCTTGTGGCCCAGGGCAAGCGGCTTCATTCAGCCAAGCATATTTAATTGCCTGCTGTATGTAGAGGACTATACTGAGAGCTTGGGAGAGCCTAGTAGAGTCATTACACATGATATCTGCCATCAAGGAACTTAAAGTCTGTTTGCAGGTCATCGTACTAAGACCTTGGAAGAGTCAAAAAGAGTTAGTAGGCAAGACACAGTCCCTACCATTGTGGGGTGGTGGTGGTGAGGGGGGGCTCAAGGGGGTTATGTTCTGAAGTAATTTGCAGGTAAGTGGAGGTAATGATATAAGGCTAAGTCTGTAAGTGCTGTGGGGTGGAAGAGTCATGAACCCAAATGGTGTAGGTGGCATGGAAGTGCTCGAAATGGCAGTCTGGGACTGGAACGGGAATAAAAGGTTGGGTGATAAAATTACTTCAAGATCAGTCATTGGATTTGTGAATATTTAGTGTACACAGTTGAGCGTATCTTCCCTCTGCATTTTGGCTCGAACGCATCGGCAGAATTAGGGATATTCTTCTTGACAGGGCACCATCCAGCGCTATAGGAGTACCTGGATTGGGCAAAATCTCAGTGACCTGTAAACTAAAAGTCTGGGAAATTACTGATCTGGCAAATTTCCTTGTCTACCAAAACCTAGGACTGAGGCCCCCCAAAAGTTTCTTCATGGTTCCTGGCCCTTTGGTAGTGTTCAAAGGTCACTGTCACTCACCAGTGGGTGGGAGGGGGGGAAAGTTGAAAAACCGTATTCCTTTCCCTCACGCTTGAACCGTCTCACAATGTCCTCGTATTGTACCACTGTCAACGCTGAGCTATGGCAAACGTGAAGGAAGAAGAGGAGGAGTAAAAGCATTTATTGAGTGGCCAGGGCACTCTTCTAATTGCCGGTGGGAGGAGAGAAGATCAGGTGACCTTTCCCAGTTCCTTTCATCCCTGTGATTTTATAGCCAGGCTCTAGCTTGCGTTCTGGGGCAGGGTGAGCATCCCGTGACCTCGTGGTATGAGGGCCAAGGCCGGGCACAGCCTGCCAGCCCCCGCCCGAGTTAGCGTTGCCCGTCCCGTAGCTGCTGCACTTTGTGTCGGTGTACGTGACCCCTTTGTCACTGTTCGTGCAACCGTCCTCACAGTCGGGGCCCCTGCTTCTCTCCTTGGCTTACTCTACCCCGGCCTGGGGGCCTGAGGGTTGGAGAAGGCTTGGGGAGGCCACACGGGTTGCAAGAGCGGTGACAGAGAGAAGCAGCATGGCCTAGTGGCAAGAACACAGGTTTGGAAGTCAGAGGATGTGGGTTCTAATCCTGGCTCTGCACTTGACTGCTGTGTGACCTTGGGCAAGTCACTTCACTTCCCTGTGCCTCATTTACCTCCTCTGTAAAATAGGGATTAAGACTGTGAGCCCTCACATTGGACAACCTGATTATCTTGTTTCTACCCCAGGGCTTGGAGCAGTGCTTGGCACATAGTAAGCGCTTAACAAACACCATAATTATTATTACTCTTTTATTAGTTTATTTATTATTATTTATTATTGTATTATTGATTATTATTAATTATTATTATTTATAATTATTTATATAATTATTATTATTTTATTGTTTATTTATTAGTGTTCTCTGTCTCCCCCTTTTAGACTGTGAGCCCACTGTTGGGTAGGGACTGTCTCTATATGTTGCCAATTTGTACTTCCCAAGCGCTTAGTACAGTGCTCTGCACATAGTAAGCGCTCAATAAATACGATTGATGATTAGTCATTATTATTATGATTTTGGAGACCGGTGTTTCCTTCTCTCTGGTCCTTTCCCTCAGGGGTCTCTGGTGGATGCCCCCCCCCCACCCCCACCCCTTATTTATTCATTTTTTTTACCAAGGCACCTTCTAGACCACCTCCTCAAAACCCAATTTTTAAATTTTATTTTCTTAAGGGAAGTTAATAGGCCCCAGACCCTCCAGGTTAAATGTCCATCCATTGTTCTGGTCCTAAAACGACATATTTCCTGAATCTGTCCTCTAATTCCCTCCCAGGTCGAGTCATTTATTTTGGACCAAGAAGATCTGGACAACCCAGTGCTCAAAACAACCTCGGAGTTGTTCTTATCGAGTGCCGCCGAAGGAGCGGACTTGCGGACGGTGGATCCGGAGACACAAGCGAGGTTGGAAGCGTTGCTAGAAGCAGCAGGTACGTGGTGTTTTGGGGGGCCACCTCCAAGGTAGTTAGTGGGTCGAATCGCCTCTTCTCATCGCTTCCCAAGAAAGGAAGTTTGAAAACTGAAAAGTCACATCATTGTTTTGCAAAGGGGAAAAAAGGCTTTCTTGGTCCATATTTAATATTTAACATGCATGAAATACAAATTTATATATATGTATATATATATTTATATGTGCAAACCGTAAGTAAATGGTCACTGAGTAAAGGAAAAGTTACGCAGCTCCAACCCAGTGACCCCAGGTGAAAACCAGTCCATTATAATCGCAGTCTTCTCTCACGGGAACCAACATACAGGCCACGGTCAGCTGTGAATCAAGGGCTCCTCTTCCAGACGTTTCTGTTCCGGAGTATGGATAACCAGAATTTTGAATTGGATGGATTTATTTAGGAGAAAAATTCTCAATTTGAGAAACTGTCAAAGGAAACCTTGTGACCAAGTTTCTTCCAGGTTGGGCCCCTGACTGTTGTTGCTGGTGCTTTTTCCTTTTCCATTACCTTTCAGCAAGACATCTGGCACATGGACAACTTTGAGGCAGTTCCCACTTCAAACCAAGCTAGGGCAACTTCTCTCTATTATTAGGGGATATCAAGCAGGATCAAAAGCATTAGAACTGTCCCGAGTTAGTGATTTCAGTTAAAAGGGAACATAACATGGCCAGGGAAAACTTTGGAAATACTTTATCTTAGTTTTAGGCAGTGATCTGAACCCTCCCAGGTCCGGGCCCCCATCCCTGAAGTTCACATAAAAAGCGAAGAAATGAATCTGAGCTTTAGCTGTCCGCCTCTTCTCCAAGCAAAGGTTGACAGGTCTCTTAATGAAAACTTGGCCTGAATTCCGAGCATCATAATGCCACCCGCCGTCACAGAGAAAAATTGCCAGAGAAGACCGGTGGTCTCTGAGAGGCGGAAGGCCCAAGGTTAGTCCCCACAATGACCACCCTGCTGGAGGAGACTCAAATGAGGCTACTTAGAAAGTGGTAGATTCATTCTGTCGTATTTATTGAGCACTTACTGTGTGCAGAGCACTGTACTAAGCACTTGGGAAGTACAAATCGGCAACATACAGAGATGGTCCCTACCCAACAACAGGCTCACAGTCTAGAAAGGGGAGACAGACAACAAAACAAAACATGTGGGCAGGTGTCAAGTCCTCAGGACAAACAGAATTAAAGCTAGATGCACATCATTAACAAAATAAATAGAATAGTAAATATGTACAATTATAATAGATTAATAAATCTGTACAAACATTTATACAGGTGCTGTGGGGAGGGGAAGGAGGTAGGGTTGGGGGGATGGGGAAGGAGGAGAGGAAAAGGGGGGCTCGGTCTGGGAAGGCCTCTTGGAGGAGGTGAGCTCTCAGTAGGGCTTTGAAGGGAGGAAGAGAGCTAGCTTGGCCGATGTGTGGAGGGAGGGTATTCCAGGCCAGGGGGAGGATGTGGTCCGGGGGTCGACGGCGGGACAGGCAAGTAGATGGGGAGGGGAAAGTTTTGGAGGGCAGGGGGTGACTTCATCTCCATCCTATTGTGGAAGAGACACAATAGGGCCGAGGAGGGCCTGGTTTTTAGGAGATGGGCCGGTTGGCCAGCACTGGGTTTCGCAAGGTGCCCCTTTGTAGGCAAGTGGGGAGGAGGCTGGGCTCGGTGGGTGGACCGTGCTGGAGTGTGGGGAAATCAGTAGTTAGCGATACTTATCCGGCCCATCACCGATGGCTCCCTTCGTTTCCCATTGGCCAGACTCCCGTCTAATTCTTGGTGTTCTTCTGCAAAAGTCCAACTACCCCTTGCTAGAGCCCTCTGTTATGACCGGGGAAGTGACCTGAAATGCTCGAACCTTTTGAGCAGCAGAGTGCTTTAGCAATGACCTTCTCATCCAGATGCTTTTTAGAAGGGAAAAGGGCATATCGAGAGGAATGGTTCTCAGCCTTCCACAAGGTGTCAGCAACTGTTCAGCTAGTTATGCGCTTTGGCGGTCGCCCTTGGGATCCTGTGAATTCAGCCGGCCGAGGTGCTGGATCCAAGCTATCGGCAGATAGCCTAGAAAACTGACCGGGTCGTCCATGTGACCGGGTACAAGGCACTCGGCCAGTGGGTGTTGAGTTTTGTGTTTCAGCATTGTCTTTTTTTTGGTTTACTTTGGGGATTTTGAACCTATTAAAACTTTCAGTGTGTAATTCTCGTTGGTAGAGTGCGGAGGAATTTCAGCGGGATGCTGCCCGAGAATAAGAGTGGGAGGAAACAGTTGCTGCCAGTGGGCCTAAACGGCCAGTAATATGGTCATCTTGGGAAAGTGGTTCATTTTGCTGAGCGAAATAGAAGCTGCGACCCTCTTTGGTTGAGAGTCCCAAACGGGAGGAGACTGTTAAGGAGCTCTGACTTCGTTCTAACTTGTCAGTGTTCAGAGGAAATGCTCATCCCTTGCACCCAAAAATGCTCTCGGGAACAGCTATCTATGCAGGTCGGTGTCATCTGTCCATCCCCACTCCGGTCAGTGGGCTGCATAGGCTTGGAGACTATTTGGCATTTTAGGATGAGTTCCTAGAGTATCCATTTACACCCTGTGGGATGATGTTACCTGAAGTTGAAGTGTTTCAACTTCCGCTTCTCTTTGCACCTCCTTGGGAAAGAGTACTCAGTTTTTACAGGGTAGCTTCAGTCCTCTCTTCCTTCAGAATGAATTAATGTAGCAGACTTCATTTAGGGATTTTACAGACTGGCTTCTCTTCCCTAATTACAAACCCAAGCACGGAGTTAGAACTTGTTGGCTAGCACCGACCAAATGGAAAATAACTCCTTTAGAACATACGCTGCTCCTTGTCAGCTAAATTTTTGACTGATATTTCCGGGCGCGCTTTGCAGAGACCATATGCATCTTGGTTGCTGCAAGCATTGTGGCAGTCCGGTTTTGGAATGATTTAGATGTGGTGCCCAGCGGATACAAAAGGTTAGAATTTGCAGAGCTCTGGACACGAAGCAAAGCGTTCATTGTACTTCCTACAGTTGCATAAAGTCCAAACATACCAAACCTACACTACTCGGAATGGTATTAGTAATCCTGGTCGGATCGAAAGATGGAGATCTCCAGGCAGAAAGGCCAACTCTGAGTTGCTCGTTGAATGTACTCGTCCTGATTATTTGAAGAAATTAACGAGTTAGCGTGAATCCGAAGCACTGAAAATGCAAGTTATCGTTGCCTCCTTTTCAGCAGACCTTTTGACGTGGCCTCGAGCCAGTTCAGTGCCCACTAGAATTTTCCGGTCCAGGTGGCCAAAGGAGGGCTGCAGCTCAGCTCAGGAGGTGAGAGGCATTTCCTTCCCTCCTTCCCTCCCACCTGACAGGCGGAGTGAGTCCTCTGCTCCTTTCTTAGCGCCCTTCCAACCTCCTTCACGGCGGGGCGAAGCCGTGGGTGTCTGAATACGGTCAAGAATTCACTTGCAGCCAGGAGGACGGCCCTCTGTCCAGCAGGTGGATGGCAAATTTATTTTTCTCTCCACTGAGTTGGGCACCTGCATGCCCGATTATTCTAATTTTCATGTATCCAAAGGATCCCCCAGTGGTGCTAATGCAGCTCTCTGCATTCTTCCCACCATTTGTAGGTGTCTGAATCCAAATGCAGCTACAGAGCAGACTGGTGGGGATGGGGAGATACTGCTGGGGTCACATCAGCCCCTTCGGCCACACCCAAGGAATTAAGTTCTCCGCCCCGAGTCTCGTCCGAGAACCTGAAGCGGGTCCGTGCAGTCTGATTGCAGCTACGTACAATCAGAAATCAGTAATTCCTTGATCGTGGTACTTGCTCAGCAGTTACTATGTTCCAAGCGCTGGGGTACAAATGAGTTAATCAGGTTGGACCCAATCCTTGTCCCACAGTCTAAATAGGAGGGAGTGGTATTTAATCCCCACTCTACAGATGAGGTAACTGAGGCACAAAGAAGTGAAGTGACTTGCCTGAGGTCTCACAGCAGACAGTTGGCAGAGCCGAATTAGAACCCAGTCCACTAGGCAATACTGCTTCTCATTAGCTTCCTGGCAGGAGGCAGTGGGGAGGGAAATCACTTAAAAAAAAAAAAAAAAAGGATCCTGAGCAGTGGTCTTTTGGTCATTAATGACTTGGGACAAATCCAAATATCGCAAAATTATAAAAGGTAATGCCTGAGACCGTTTTTGAAACGCTTAGGTGCAATGTACTTATAGGAAAGGTCCCTGCTAAGAAAACAGAGTTGGCATAGAGTCCGATAATGATAATCCGTCCAGCGCTGTGCACATAGTAAGCCTTAAGTACCACTGATCCCACCTGCAGTGCTCTGACTGAGGAGTAATTATCCAATTTACAGTTAGGTGGAGCTTTAATGTCTTAAGTTTTTGGTCGAAACTAAACACACTTATAAGACAGTTCTCATTTTAATCACCTCAGAAGTTCCATGTAATGCTGAAGTAGCTGAAGTTGATTTCATTTTGCTACTGCTCCTGCAGTTCCCCCACCAAAGAGTTTGAAGGACATTGTGTGGACTCTGAGGTACATTTGAGCAACTTCTTTCTTCTTTGTCTAAGGTTTAGAACGGGAAGAATTTTACGATGGTTTTGGCTCGTCCCTGGCAGGGCCACAGTGTACAGGGATGGCTAAGGCCAAAATTCTCAAAGGGCAAGTGATCCCCCTGGAACTGGCCTACCCTTCCCCCGGAGCCTCCAGAGTAAATCAACTGTATTTATCAAACACTGTGTGCAAAGCACTGGACTATGCTTGGGAGAGTCCACTATAAAGAGTCAGTAGACCTGTTCCCTGGAGCTTACAGTCTTACATGGCTTAGTACAGTGCCTGGCACGTAGTAAGCGCTTAACAAATCCCATAATTATTATTGCTTTTCTGCTTCCTGGGCCACTTGGCACCCACAGGGTCACTGCTCCTGGGTCCCTGCCATGCGGGGTAATCCCACCACCCAAAATAATGCATTGGTGGGCGGGGCAGATTAACAGGGCACCCGAGAGGCACCACAAGACTTGTGGAGACCCCGCAGTCTGTGGAACCCTTGTCGGTGAAAGTTGAAATACCTTTTTTCCCTTAGTCTTTTTCCTCTGTTAAGCCACTGTATGCCTCAGTCATAGGTGAGAAAAGTATTTCATTTGTTATTCCATAACTCGGATTTTCCTGGTCCCATAGAAACAGTTTTAGCTCCTAAACGCCAAAATGAGGAACACTCAGTTTTCTAAAATGAGGGTGTGGCTTTTTTGTCCTTAAATGGTATTAAGTGCTCTTTAGGTGCCAGGCACTATACTAAGTTCTGGGGTAGATACAAGATTATCAGGTTGGATACAGACCCTGTCCATGTGGGGCTCACAGTCTTAATTCCCATGAGGTAACCAAGACACAGAGAAGTGAAGTGACTCACTCAAGGTCACACAGCAGACAAGTTGCCGAGCTGGGACTAGAACCCAGGTCCTCTGACTCCTAGGCCTGAGCCTGGGAGTGTTGACTAGGGCCATTCTTCAACCTCTTCCCCGTTGCCCTGCTTAAGGACCTTTACCAGTGACCTGAAAGCTGGTGTTTCAACATACATCCGGCCCTCTGGGAATATTTTTCCAACTCAGTAGGCTCTGAGCATCAGAAGATGGTCTTGAATCGGTTCACTGGGCATTCCCTCCGTCCAACTCCCAGTCCGGAGGCACGCACCCAAGGAATCTGCACGGGATTCCGAACGGCTTCACAGAATCTTCAGAGTTCTGAACAGATGGCCAAGGTTAACGTTCCTGGAAATTCCTGTACTAAACTGTCAGATTATTTTCACTGGCGATTCAGAGCCTTAAGGCTCCTGCCGAATTCTGCTACCTCAGCAGTACCCTGACCTATGTTTCGTACTTGCCCAGAGTCACACAGCTGACAACTGGCGGAGCCGGGATTTGAACCCATGACTTCCGACTCCAAAGCCCGGGCTCTTTCCACTGAGCCAGACAAAGCCACACAAACCCCCGCTAAGCAGCAGCACTCGCCCCAGCCCACCACCCCAGGGAGAGACACGGGAGAATGGATGAAAGCAGGGACCCAAAGCAGCTGCCGTAGTGGTGGGCTGCAGTACTTGGAAGCGGACTCCTATTTGAACTTAAAGGGTTCTCTGTCAAAACTTAGAAAATTCAGTTCTGAACGTTGATGGTTAGATGCCTTGTCAGCTTTCACCTGGCAAGGGGAAAATGAAGGTTGCCCAGCAGTTAATCCTGTGTATAATTAGCATATCCACAGGAGGAGGCAGAGAGATGTTGAGATACGACATCAAACAGGTCAGTCTGGTGAGCCGAACCTTTTAATTGTGTGTGGAGGGCACAGAACAGTAGAGGTGGAAGATAGGCCGCCTGCCCTCTAGGAGCCTCGAATCTGAGGAGACAGGCAAGGAATAATTTACAGATAGGAGGAAGAAAGGGGTAGATCAGTCAAGTGGTGATATTTATTGAGCTCTTTACTATGCACAGAGCACCAAGGGATTGGGAGGCAGAATTTAGCAGCCACATTGCCACCCCGCAACAAGCTCACAGTCTTGAAGGGGAGATGGACATGGAGAGAAATAAGTAATTTATCATTTAAAGAAGGGTACCTAAGTGGGGTGGGGTTGGGTAGATGGATAGGTGGAAGAGCGAGTGCTTAAATAGGAGAGTATATTATATGAAAAAATATACTTCCAGCACCAGAGCAACTAAACAAAGGCAAAGAGCCTGTTATGATCACAAGTGGCACTTTGTATTACCCTTCTGTTGCATCTATGGCTTTGTATTCAAATTTGTGTTGTCAAAGCAGTTGCTGTGGAATGAATCCAGAAGGTCGATGGAATTGCCTCTTTTTTTTTTTTTTTTTTTTGAAAGAAGCTTGATTGCAGAGTTTCCCATCTGTTACAGTAGGTGAGCCCCAGTCCTGAGACTGCGGGCCAAAGACGTGATTGTAACTTGTAGAGCTCAGGGCTTGCCCATTGCCACTCTCCCCCGCTCTGTCTCTCACCCGTGTCAATCAGGTCTCCCCCCGGGAGCCGGGGCTCACACCTGCATGGGCAGGGAGAAGTGCCAGACCCACTCACCGTGGTAGAGTTGGGCCTGGGCTGTGCCATAGCTCCACAACCCAGCAGGTGGTTGGCTCAGTAGGCGTGGCGGTCTCCTCCCCTGGCATCGGGCAGCTGTTGGTTTTCCAGGATTCCCCCTGGGCTCGTCCTCCCAACCAACAGCCTGGCCCCAGCAGGAATTTCCCTGCTGGCAGAGTGGGGGCTAGGACCTACATCTCCCGATTCCCAGAGCTGCGCTCTTTGAACAGCAACGACAGCGAGGCCTCTGACCCAACCAGCGTTCTGTCCCAACAGGAGGAAGGAGCCTAGAAACAGCCATCTTTTCTTTCTTTTTTTTCTTTTGTACTGGCTTGGACTGAGATTATGAACTAGTTGGCCTCTTCCAGCCTGAAAAACCATGGCACTCCATGAGTATTTTTTTTATCCAGCTTCAAGACCTTGAAAAAGCTAGTGTCCACCAAAGGACTCACGTTGCTTTTGGTGTGCCACGGAGAACTCCTAGGTGTTAGAGAGCTAGGCACACAGAGAATAATAATAATAATGGCATTTATTAAGCGCTTACTGTGTGCAAAGCACTGTTCTAAGCACTGGGGAGGTTACAAGGTGATCAGGTTGTCCCACAGGGGGCTCACAGTCTTTATCCCCATTTTACAGATGAGGTAACTGAGGCCCAGAGAAGTTAAGTGATTTGCCCAAAGTCACACAGCTGACAAGTGGCAGAGCCGGGATTTGTACCCATGACCTCTGACTCCAAAGCCCGGGCTCTTTCCACTGAGCCATGTGTGGCCTAGTGGCTAGAGCCTGCGAGTCGGAAGGACTTTGGGTCTGATCCCGGCTCCTTCACTCACCTGTTGTGCGGGCTTGGGCAAGTCACTTCCTTTCCCTGGGCCTCAGTTCCCTCATCTGTAAAGTGGGGATTAAGACCGAGCCCCATGTTGGTCATGGACTGTGTCCAACCTGAGTAGTTTGTATCTACCCCAGCGCTTAGAACAGCACCTGTCACATAGTAAGCACTTAACAAATACCATTTTAAAAAAAGGAGGAGATCTGTTGTTTCTCTAGGCTGTAAGCTTGTTAGGGGCGGGAAACGTATCTGCAAATTATTTTGTATTGCACTCTCCCAAGTGCTTAGTACAGTGCTCTGTACATAGTAAGTGCTCAGTAAGTGCCATTGATTAGGCCAGAGGCCCCGTGTGGGACATGGACTGTGTCTCTAACCTGATAAACTTGTATCTGGCCCAACACTTTGAACAGTGCTTGACACATAGTAAGTGCTTAACAAATACCAGGCCAAACAAATACCATAATGAGTTCCGGGCTCGAGGCTTTTTTTAAAAAAGAGAGTCTCCCGAATTAACTTCTAATTATGTGCAGTAGCAGTTCTGCTATGTGGAAATGTATTTAAAGTGAATGAGCCTGGCTCCCTGCTTTGTTAGATGATGCTAATTCTGTCCCCAGTATCTACATTTTGCTAAATAGCATCGCTGTCTTGAGTGTTTACAGTTCAGCTATAGCCAACCACAAAAATTTTAAATTTCCAGCGGAAGAGAAACCTTAAAAGACGATTTTCTTTTCAGGAGCTTGCAAGTAGAATTTTCAGGGGACGAGCCAGGAAGAAAATAAACAGGATTGGACAATTATGGGCTCTTCTGGAAAGATTAACTGGGACAAGGGGTTGATTTTTTTCTGTTCTTTGAGCACCGCGTGTACACGCAGGCACGCACACTCTGATTCACCTTTTTGTATCTAACCAAAGGATCTCTTCCTTTTGCTGTGGAGGGGCATTATTTAGAAAACACTAAAAATTAGCCTCAAGAGAGGGGTTGTGAGTACCCCCCTGCGGGGTCACACACATCTCCTATAAGTGGTTTTACCTTTCCCAGTGGCAGCTCGGAAAGCAGAGAAAATGTATAAAAGAAAATGTGGCGAGAGCCCAACAGAGTCATAGGGAACATTTGTTGCAAAATGTTTTAAAAGGTTTTTCGTGTCTCAGCCTTTTCCTTTGTGGCCTGCACTAGGTGAGGCAGTAGAGAAAGCGAACTCTAAGCCACCCACTGGCGTATGTGCCACAATTATTTTCGAGACGTGTTAGGAAAGGTGGGCACGAATATATTGGTATTACTTGATTCAGTCTGGATCCAGGAGGAAGTCTTCTCTTTGAGTGCTTAATGCGTGCTGAAGACCACACTAAGATCTTGAAAAGGGACATAAGTTGATTCTTCTCTTGTGAAGAATCTGTCATACAGGATTGTGTCATGAAGCACTCTAGGTATCAGAAACAATTGGAGTCATTGAAAAAGAAGTTCCATGTTTGAGTCTTCAAACTTTGGAGTTGTCCCTCATTTTAGGGTTTCATGAGCAAAATTTTGAGCCCTTGGTGAATTTATAGACTCTGGTCGTGTTCTCTTTCAGCTTCTGCCTTTCCAAACTAAAGAGCTTAAGTATTTTCAGTCTTAGTTTGGTATGGAAGCTTCCTCTTTACCGTCTTCATCTCTGCGTCCTCATTTTCGGTGGCTAACAAGCCAGATCCACACTGACCCAGTCGAGACCCAGATGGACTTGGGAAGCTTTTCCCAGGCCGCTGGAAGTTCATACTGACCAGCCCAGATTACGCTTTAGAAAGTTATGGAGTGTGATGAGTGCAGTGCAATAGAATGGATAGATAGGATCCCTGCCCTCAGGGAGCTTACAGTCTAGTGGAGAGGTTTATGGAGTTGACAGTGGGCAGCAGCAAAAACCCGGCACGCCATGGCCTTAACTTTGGGTCACAAGTCAGGGATTGACTGCCCCGAGAAACCCACTTTCTGGTTTCAATTCACCGTCTTTACGTAGAGCCACAAGTCCATCGTTGGCTACAGAGCCGATTGAACCGTTTCTTACTAGCAGAGAATTTGGGGAGGTGTATCTGGTTGAAGACATGAGGTCATTAAATGGTTAAAATCACCTAGATCGCAAGAGTGACTGGCTTGGGGAAAGCAGCATGTACCAAAGAAATGATCATTCATTCATTGTCGTATTGAGTGCTTACTGTGTGCGCAGCACTGTACCAAGCACTTGGGAGAATACAGTATAACAAACAGCCACATTCCCTGCCTACAGTGAGCTTGCAGTCTAGAGGATGAACTTATTATTATACATTTGAATATTAGGCCACCGATTGTGACCTTTCATTTGCCTCGGCTTCGCATTGTTGCTGGAAATGCCTATGGGGGAACAGATGGTCCCTTGTGCTGATGTGCGTTGTGTTTCGCCTTTCCTCTTGGGGTATTTCCAGTCGTCGTTCAGATGCTTTTCAAAGGTCCGTTCATTTAACTTGGTTTTATCGAAGCCTAGCTTATTGCAAAGAGTGGTCATTTTTTGTGGTGAAAATGGATCGAACTGTCAACGATGCGCTTTTCAAATTCGGTGATTGCAAATTCTTGGCTAAATCTGATTATTGATTGATTGATTGATTGATGGTGGGGGCCCTGAATGGGGAAGCCTTTTCCTTGAAGCATGTCTTTTACTGTTTCCGGGGCTGGGAGGAATGGCCCCTGGAGCCAGGGCTTCAGGTAGAACTCCCGACTCTGCTTTTGACATCTGGGGCCTTGAGCCACATTGTCTACCACAGTCTGCTCCATTGGGGAATGTGTGGTAGACACAAAGGTGTAATCAAGCCAAATTGTCAAGCCCTTTGAGGTATCTGGATGTTTAAAAGCTATTTTGAATATCCACCCTGTTGTAGAGCCAATGTAATAACCATGACACGGTGGCTTGGCATTAAGGAAATTGCAGTGTTTGCCAGCCCCTTTCATTCATTACCCAATCCAGCACATTTGGCCACGTTCATGTTACCCCTGTTCCATGGGATACAGTGCACATGAAAGGAAAACATTGTTTTCCTTCAGTTTTCCTCACAGTCTGGGTTAAAGTCGTAGCCATTGCAAGTGCTAGCATTTCTAAACTTTTTTATGGTTCTTAAGCACCTGCTGTGTGCCAGGCACTGTACTAAGCACTGGGGTAGATATAACATAGACTGGACACAGTCTGAGTCCCACCCGAGGCTCTCAGTTTTTATCCCCATTTTGCAGATGAAATAACCGAGGCGAAGTGAAGTGACTTGCTCAAAGTCACAGAGCAGGCAGGTGGCGGGGTGGGATTAGAACCCAGATCCTCTCACTCCCAGGTCTGTGCTCTATCCTCTAGGCCATGCTGCTTCTAGTATTTCTCTTTAAGAGGCAGTTGATTAAAGTGGAGCAGAACACACAGTAAGTAGCGATGTTTGGGGCCTTCAGGTTTTTGGTGTATGATCCAGGACCAGCACGCTGGTTAGAAGGTGTCATGATTTCCTAATCTCCGCCTGTCTTAATTACTGTAGATCCAGGGATGCTCTCTTCTTGCGAAGTCCTTTGTTTTGGGGGAGATGGGTCAATATTTTATAAAAAGTTGGAAATTCAGTTTCAGTTTGAAGCTTGTTGGGCACTCTGAGAGACCCCAAAAAAGAATAGTTAGGAGGCTTCTATTCAGAAATGAAATCCTACTCCAGGAGCCCTTGGTCCATCTTTCAAATTGCCCCCCCAAAAAAATTAGACCCTTGGAAGCAGCTGGCGGAAATTATTACAAGCCGGCTGAAGCAAGACCTAAATCAAATTCTTAACCACAGGATCGGGCAGCGGGTGTTTAAGATGATATCAGATGTAGTTTGCAAACCCCAGTGCCAGAAATGGGAGCAAGCTCTTTTTGGAGCAGAGCTGACCCACAGAGGAGGCAGCGTGGGTCTGGGGGCAGAGCCCAAGTTAGTTTCTATTTTGGCTAAACTACTGACTCACCCCGCGCCCACAGGCAGAGCAGCTTAGCCTCTTTGTGCCTCTGTTTCCTCTTTTGTAAAAAGCAGAGAAGAGAAACCCTGCCGCCTCAGAACCCCGGAGATGTCGCGTGCTGTAAATGGTTAAGTCGCCAGAGCTCTCGGCAAGCCTTAGAAGGCGGCGGGTGACAGAGGTGCCCTTTGGTCCCAAGGCGATGCGGGGGTGACGGTGAGGCCGCGTCCGCGCCCCGCCACTACGTTGGGGTCGAAACGTGCTTTCGCTCGTACCTAAAGGACTCCCATCTTCCTAGGAGCCAAGTTATTTCTGGTTTTCATTCCAGGGGGGAAAGTGAGGGGCGGGTGGAAGATGAGATCCCTTTTGATCAATGAGTGGTACCTTGGGCAGAGCGCTGTGCTGAGCGCAAGGGAGATTACAGTGCAACAGAGTAGGTAAACATGATCCCTGCCCACAAGGAGCGGACAGACTGGAGGGACACCGAACGGAATTATAGATGGATATGTATACAGGCGCTGTGTGGGTGGGAGAAAATGAAAATGCTGAAGGGTTACAGGCTCAAGAGCATGGGCATCACGGGGGGGGGGCTTATGGGGAAATGACTGAGAAGGGAGGGAAAATAAGGGAAATGAGGACTTAAGGAAGGCCTCTTGGAGGAGATGCCCATTCGGACACATTGGAACAAGGGGCAGCAATGACTGAGGTGGGCTGTCCAACCGGCAAGAAAGTGTGAGTGTTACAAGCATTATTTCACTAGCATAACCTCCCTCTTCTCCAGTTGGAAAGTGCACACTCTCCCTTAGTGTGATGATTCTGAATTTTGATAGGTGTATTTATGGTAGTAGTATTCATTCATTCATTCATTCAATTGTATTTATTGAGTACTTACTGCGTGCAGAGCACTGTACTGAGCGCTTACCCTGTGCACAGCACTTGAATAATCCTTTCTCCTCCCCCTTCCCCTCTGCCCCCCTCCGCCCTCCCAGAGTCCAATGAACAGTGCTGTCCTCCTTTGCCAGTCTACCCCTCCCAATGGCCTGATAAGAAATGAGGCAAATGAACTGAAGGCACTTGGAGAGAGATAAGGTGAAAGAGGGTGGGAGAGAGAAATTTAAGCTTCCCATCTCAGTGGTTATCAGAGAGGAGCACCAAATGGATGCAAACCGTCTGGGACCAGAAAGGAAAACTGACCGTGACTAAGGTTGATCTTTGGATGAGACTGGCCTGAGGGACTGGGAGAGGATTATGTTTGTTCTAGAGGCACCGGGAGACAGACCAACCTTAAGACCTGAAACCAGGTGATGGGCCACAAAAAGGCCAAGCATTTCCTTATGGTACTTGTTAAGCGCTCACCGTGTGCCAAGCACTGTACTAAGTGCTAGGGTAGATAGAAGATATTCAGGTTGGATACAGTCCTGTCCCACGTGGGGCTTCAGAGTATGAGGGACTAGGAGTTAATCCCTGTTTTACAGATGAGGAAACTGAGTCCCTGTGAAGTGACCTGCCCAACTAGCCCAGGATCATAAAACAGATGGGAAAAGCAGGGATTAGAACGTCCTCTCACTCCTAGGCCCGGGCTCCTTCCTCTGAGCCACACTGCTTGAGCAAAGTGAGCTTCCATGGAGCCTCTGAATAAGAGAGGAAAAGGAGTAGTTTTCACCCCAGAGAAGTGTTAGAAAACTGGATCTCACAGTCCGGGCATTCGAATCCAGAAATGGGCTTGGGGTCTTTCACCTGTCGAGAGTCCGTTCCTACCTCGGGAGAGACAAAACCCAGTGGGAAGGAAGGCTCTGAACCCGAGAGGCCGACTGTAATAACAGTCTCTGAAAGGGCTTGGAGTGGACTGGGGAGTAAATAGTACTTATTAGCAGTAAGACAGTCTAGTGCTGTAGAACGGTGAGCTGCCAAAATACGGATTATGTATTGCCTTCGCCATGAAAGTGGAAGCTCCTTATGGTCAGGGAATACGTCACTTGCCTGATGGCTACTTCTCAGGGCATTGCACCCAGTGGATGCTCAACTGCTAATACTACTAACGTGGTAAGAAATGGAGCTGGCTGGCCAGTTTGGCCATATGTGTCAGTAGACTAAGCCAGGAAAAGGAGCCAACTGACCAAAGTCCATCACTAAGTTGATGGCCAGCAAATAAGGTACTGGCCTGTTTGTTAATCCAGCTATTATGCCATTCAGCAGAGAAACGGTTAGCTGACCTTGGCCAATGTGTAACCTCCAGTTCCCCCATCCCCCCAGTGATAGGATAGGAGTAGAGTCACACTTCCTCAGGTGCTCTTATTCTTCCACCCTTTCACCACAATCACTTGGTATTGTATGGAATTTTAAAAACCAGCAAGACTAGAAACTTGAAAATCCCCACCATCAAATTAACATGAGCAGGGGCCAGAATCTTTGGTTCTTTCAGTGAGAAAGGTATGATCGTCTCTCTCCCTGCCCCGCCACAAGGAATTGGTAGAAAAGAATTGATGTTTGGTGATCCCTTATAGAACAGCCATATCTTTCTTAAAGATTTGAGGCAAATGACCTCATAGAGTTTGAGCAGTTTTAGAATTTTAAAATAGTAAAATAGTGTTCCCTGTTATCCCTTGGTTATCCTGGGTAACACATTGCTTTGAACTCTAATCATTAATCCCCTACCCCAAATTCAGCAATAGGTTGAGTGAGATGTTCAGTATTTGTGGACTTGAAGGGCAGTGGGACGCTGAAATAAAGCAGCTGAACACAGACGCATTTAATTAACCAATCCAGTCTATTGAGCATTTAGGATGTGCTGAGCACTGTATTAAGTGCTTGGGAGGGTACAGTTCAGCAGAGTTCATAGACACATTCTCATCCCACAAGGAGCTTCCAGTCTTGAGGGGGAGACAGACACTAATATCAATAAAATCACTGGTGCTTCGCAATAAAACCTGCAGCTTGAGTTCTTACTTTAATATGAAGGATTGATTGATTTCCTGTTACCACAAGGGCTGGACATTCAGCTTCCGAGCACATCAGTTTACCGTTGGCGTTAGGTGGTCCGGCGTGTTAGAAAAGGCTCCCTGACTCCCCTCGGATGGGGTCGAACTTTTCAGATGTCCCTCTGCGCCTTTTCCCGTATAACAGTTTGGTGTTTCTGTGTCTCTCTCCGTCACTCTCCCGACCGCACATGCCCTGAAGGAATCGGCAAGCTGTCCACCGCCGACGGTAAAGCCTTTGCAGACCCCGAGGTGCTCCGGAGGCTGACCTCCTCCGTCAGCTGCGCGCTGGACGAGGCCGCGGCCGCGTTAACCCGGATGCGAGCAGAGAACAGCCAGAATGCAGGGCAAGCGGACAAGTAAGTCTCCGGGGACTTCAATTCTCTGGGCATCAGTCCCCTCATTAAAATGGGGATTCGATACCTGTTCTCCCTCCCACGGGACCCTGAGCCCCATGTGGGGGCCCATTATCTTTGTTTCTACCTCCAGCACTGCGCACAGTGCTCGGCACGTAGTAAGCGCGTAACGACTTGCACAATTATTATTGTCGTTGCTATTAATGCTTCCGTCTGAAGGCCTTTTTCGGCACCACCGTCGGTGGTGAAAATTCGTTTCTGGCTCCCTGATTTGGAGGTAGAAGGGGGACTGTCAACCTTTGGCTAACTGGCTCCTGGCCTTTGCCATCTCCCTTCTTCCCAAATACGAGCGGACCAGCCCTTGATGTCCTTCTCCCTCCTTCTGCCCAGTGGGTGGGCCGGTGCTGGCCCGGTGACTGAAGAGTGCCGCTAGCCAGGTGGGTGGCGGAGGCTGGCGGGGATAAGAAGCGCTTAGTACAGTGCTCTGCACACAGTAAGTGCTCAATAAATATGGTTGAATGAACAAAGAAGAAAATCCCGGTGGGTGGTTCAGGGACCCAGATCAGTGCCTGCATCAGTAGGTCATTTTAATGGCTATGAGGAATGGCTCAAATCACTCCATGTAAAAAGGATTGTGGCACATAAGCAGAAGTAGAACAAGGTCCCGTGGAGTTTTGCAGCAGAAAATTAAGACCAACCCCCTTCCTCTCCCCCCCCCGCCCCACCAAACCCTGACCCACCAGGGGCTGAAAGGGGGGCTGGGCGGGGACGCACCTCTGCAATTTGCAGTATTAGGACGAGAACAGGTATATTCGGGGTCTCCTGTGCTCCCGATTCCCACTCTTCAAGCCCGGCCCTTTGGGAGACATTTTGAGAACTGCTCTGGGACTCTGTCACTCTGAAAGCACCCAGACTTCGGGAGGCAGCACTTGCCTTGGAAAATCAGAACTCCCCAAGATTTCAGAGGGGCTCCCCTCAGCAGCCCCAGTGCCTCTGTGGTAGCCCTGCCTTTGCGATTCAGAAATGATTCTGGGGCTACTGTACGCTGAACATTTTAATCTACTGTTCCGTTAAGTCTCCCCTCCTTGACGTGAGTCTGTGCGGTTAATTCCCCTGTAAAGGGTGTTTTCAGTCCTCGTTTTGGGACAGCCGTGGGGGGTTTTAGGGAATGTCCCAGGCGGGGCGGGGGTCTGTCCAGATAAGCGGTCAGGTGTCTGTTTTCGATCGAGGTGCATGTTCCTCCGTGAGCAGTTTCTTTCAAGCCTAGCCCACCAAGACCCTCGTACGTCAGGGGTACCTTGCTCCACAGAACGGTCCCTTTTCGGTGTCAGTTTCATTTGGCCGACGATTCTCGTTTCCAGTCGCAGTTTGGCCGAAGCTTGCTCCGATGGGGATGTGAATGCTGTCCGAAAACTGCTGGATGAAGGGAGGAGCGTAAATGAGCATACTGAGGAAGGCGAGAGCCTGCTCTGTTTGGCCTGTTCGGCTGGCTACTATGAATTGGCACAAGTAAGTATTCATTCATTCATTCATTCAATCATATTTATTGAGCGCTTACTATGTGCAGAGCACTGTACTAAGCGTTTGGGCTAGTATAATACAGCAATAAACAGTGACATTCCCTGCCCGCAAAGAGCTCATAGCCTAAGTAGAAGTTAGTGACTTCAGTTACTGAGCCTTGTGTCCGTTTTGTCCATTTCCAGGCTGCGCCATAGATGAGGAAGATCAACTTTTGATCAAGGGATTTAAATTCTGTAAAATGGGGATTCAGTCTTAGTCCCTCCTACTCAGACTGGGAGCCCCAAGTGTCCTGCCTGATTATCTTGAATCTACCCCAGTGTTTAAAACAGTGCTTGGCACATAGTAAGCACTTAAATGCCATTATTATTGTTGTTAACATCAACCTCAGCCTGGCACCGCGGGCCAGTCCCAGTCACGAGAACAAATAAGGGGTAGATTAGTTTGGAAAGGCTCTTCACCCCGATGGTGAGAATTCGCTACCCACTTAGCCGGTGGAATAAATGAAATAATCCCCAAAGTTTCCCCTACTCTCAATAGTCTCCCCTCAATCAACTCCGAGTCCTCCATATTGCACATAAGTTCTATTCAATCGATGGTGTTTATCTGGCGCCTGCTGTGTGCGGAGCACTGTACTGAGCACTTACTAAAGACTCAGACGTCTCTATTGCGGAACAACCCTCGTGCAGATCAGCCAAGCTCCTTGACCATGGTTGCACCCATAGTCTGCCGATGGGAGGCTGAGATAATCACCCACCTCACTGCAGTGTTGAGAATCAATGAATAATTGCAAAGCCCTCTGCAGCTGAAAGCGCTTTGGTGATTAATTTAATTAATCAGAAGTTGACACGTTTGCCTCAAACCCCAATTCTTTTGTTTCTCAGACCCACTCTGCAAAGAGGAAAAAAATCACCCCAGCCTCTGTGGATTCCACAGAAACTCAGGACCCGTGGGAGCTAGAAATCTGGTTGAGTCGGTGTCTTCATGAGTGTGATTTTTTTTTTTTTTTTTTTTTTAAGGTGTTGCTTGCCATGCATGCTAACGTGGAAGATCGAGGGAATAAAGGAGACATAACTCCACTAATGGCAGCTGCCAGTGGAGGCTACGTAGATATTGTGAAACTGTTACTGGTTCACTGTGCAGATGTCAACGCCCAGTCTTCTACAGGTGCGTAGCTCAATTGAATGTATGGTTTAGCAGTTAACACCAATTCAACGGCAGTATTGTTTGAACACCTACTGGGTGTAGGGCGTTGTACTAAGCCTTTGGGAGAGGGCAGTAGAGGTTAAAAAAAAACAACAACCCACCATCCTTGACTTCAAGGAATATATTGTCTAACAGGATATACAGGCAAGCACAAAATGTTTTCAGTTGGGGTGAATTAAAAACGGGGTGGGTGGGTGGCAGGGGGAGGTTTAGTGAATAAATGCTTGCCCAAATGGTAGAATGTGTTCACCACTGGGCTCATAATAATAATAATATTAATAATGGAATTTATTAAGCGCTTACTATGTGCAAAGCATTGTTCTAATCGCTGGGGAGGTTACAAGGTGATCAGGTTGTCCCACGAGGGGCTCACAGTCTTCATCCCCATTTTACAGGTGAGGGAACTGAGGCCCAGAGAAGTGGGTTACTTGCCCAAAGTCACACTGCTAACAGTTGGTGGAGCTGGGATTTGAACCCGTGACCTCTGATTCCAAAGCCCGGGCTCTTTCCACTGGGCCACGCCGCTTCTCATAGCATAAGCACCAACGGTAGCTGTGCATACATAAGTGCCCAGGGGCTAGTTGGGAAGGTGTGACCTGGGAAGGAAAAAAATTCACTAGGGAACGTGAGATTTCAGGTGGGCTGTGAGGGCGAGGGAAGTTGTGGACCGGCGGAACATGAGCTAGGCTAGAGGCCAAGTAAGTATTCATTCATTTAGCGTGAACTGAGTGCCAGGAAATTGTAGTTGGCCTCTCTTTCAAGGAGATCAAGACCTCATTCCCACTGTAGAACCATTTTCTTTTTTCATTCATTTATTCATATTTGTTGAGCACTTAACTGCGTGCAGAGCACTGTGCTAAGTGCTTGGGAGAGTACAACACAACACTAAACAGACACATTCCCTGCCCACAACGACCTGACAATCTAGAGTTGGGCTTACAGTCTAAGGTTACGAGAACGCCTCAAATTCCGGAGGGATCGGCATTGGCGACCACACCGAGATCCCCTGGCTATGGCCATGGGGCTTCCTGAGCCTCTTTAGCCATTGCTCAGCCGGCTCAGCTCCGAAGCGGGTAGCGAGCCTCCGGCGATCGTTCGGACCCCGGAGTCCGAGCGGGAACTCGACGGACAAACTTCATGCGTGCAGAGCAGAAAGAATCGGGCGGATATCGAGTCGGATTGTCTTATGACACTTTCCTTTCCCTCCCGTTCAAGGAAACACAGCACTAACCTACGCCTGTGCCGGGGGATTCGTCGACATCGTGAAAGTACTTCTGAAAGCGGGTGCTAACATAGAAGACCATAACGAGAACGGACACACTCCGTTAATGGAGGCGGCCAGCGCGGGGCACGTGGAAGTCGCAAGGGTTCTTCTAGAGTATGGTGCAGGCATCAACACTCATTCTAACGAATTTAAAGAAAGTGCACTTACGCTCGCTTGCTATAAAGGTATCGATGATTTGTTCAAGGACTTAGAGAACACTGAATCTCCGCCTCACTTTAAAATATGCTTATTATGAGTCCCCGGCAAATACCCGCTAACTCCATCTAGTTGTAAAATTGAACTGGAGTGATAACTTCCAGTGCTAATTCCACTTTAAAAAAAAAAAGTCTATGATCCCTTGCGCTTTTCTTCAGTGCGTCTGCCTGAGAAGTGTCATAATTTGGTAGCTTCTGATGGTGTGCCCGTCCATACTTTGAACTTCTGAGCACAAAGATGTCTAGGCGCCATTTTCCCCAGTTGGGTATTTGCAGTCAGCCTTTTAATTGTTTTTCATCTGGGCTGGGAAAGTGGCCAATTTTTTCACAGAATCTTGGACAACAAATCCTTGACACGGTTTCATTGTGGTCCTTTTGTAGCGTCTTTTCGTCAAATTGACTTACCCTGTCGCTGGTCCGTCTGTCAGGTTTTACTCTTCTGGCCTTCTGGATATTGCATTTCTCATATACCTGAAACGAACTGTTGTGCCTGGTGAATCTGCACACATGCATTAAGACAAAAAACAGGACTGTCACTTTAGCTTGAATTGAGTGCCAGGAAATTTTAGTCGGCCTCTCTGTCGAGGATATCAAGACCTCATTCCCACTGTAGAACCATTTTCTTTTTTTAACAAATCCAGCCACTGGTTATTCACTTGAGAATGTCAAAACCGTAAGTTTTGTGTTGACATGTTCAAACATTGCTGACCTCCCTGACAGCAGGCTAACTCGGTATGGTACGTTTCTTGCAGGCCATTTAGATATGGTTCGTTTTCTGCTTGAAGCTGGTGCTGATCAGGAGCACAAGACAGATGAGATGCACACGGCGTTAATGGAGGCGTGCATGGTAAGTCTGAAAGATCTCTGTCGTCTTTACAGGGGAGAAAGAATAGAGAAAACCACTTTAAAAGAATCCCCCGGGGTTTAGAAGAGCATGGGTTTTAGTGCCTGGAGTGGGTCTCCCCGATATTATTCACAGGTCGGTCACTGAAAATGAGTGTGCCCTTCGTGGAGGGAAAAAGTCAGTGCTCCTAAATATTTTGTAAAATACCTAAAAGATCGAATGAGAGAGCCCGTCAAAATTCCATCTCCCTGCCCCAGGTTTTCCTGTCTGTCCTGGGCCGATTGTTATATTTTATAAGGAAATGAATTTGATTCCCTTGAAAGCACTCGGTTTGAAGTTGATTCTACTGGATTGCTTAAGAAGAAAATGAATTTTTACAGAGTTAGTTTCTGGTTCCTTGTGAGAGTCTCATACTCTCTTTATGATCTCAAAATAACCAGACCAGGGTTGGGAGTAGGATTTCTTACCTTCAGGTGAGGCTGGTCAAAGCATTCAGTGACACAGAAAAGAACACGGATGTGATTGGCACCCTTTGGTACTAAACTTTTTAGTTATCCTTTAAAATAGGCCTAACTGTATTCGGGACAAACAGACCTCTCGGGCTCTTTAACGTGGGCAGAAAACGGGCGGCTGGGCTTAAGCGGACTGACCTTTTCCAACTTCCTCGCTCCTCTTCTAAGGATCTGCTAACATTTTGTCCCTTCTCACCCGGCAGGACGGCCACGTCGAGGTAGCCCGGTTGCTTCTAGACAGCGGCGCCCAGGTCAATATGCCGGCGGACTCGTTCGAGTCCCCGTTGACGTTAGCCGCCTGTGGGGGTCACGTGGAGCTGGCGGCTCTGCTGATCGAAAGGGGAGCCAATCTGGAGGAAGTGAATGACGAAGGGTACACCCCCTTGATGGAGGCTGCTCGGGAAGGGCATGAGGAGATGGTAGCCCTCCTCCTGGCCCAAGGTAAGAGACCCCCCGCCTACACCCCGTCTCGGTTCTCCGGGAGGTGTCACCCTGAGAAGCTTTAGAAGTGAAAAACCACTTCTTCCTGAGCTCAGAGCGCCCCCGAAACGTCCCCCTCTGGCCGAACCATCTCTGTAGAGGCTGAAATCCCGACTCCCCGATAAGGAGGCGTTGGAGGGTGATGAATGCCCGCCGGTCACCGTAGCTGTCCCCTGTTTTCCGCAGGAGCAAATATCAACGCCCAGACAGAAGAAACGCAAGAAACGGCCCTCACCCTCGCCTGCTGCGGCGGGTTCTCCGAAGTGGCCGACTTCCTGATTAAGGCCGGCGCCGACATCGAGCTCGGCTGCTCCACCCCGTTAATGGAGGCAGCTCAAGAGGGTCACCTCGAGTTGGTTAAATACCTCCTAGCTGCAGGTAGGTCCGTCTTCGCTTTAAAATAAAACAACCAGAAAACCAAAAACCCGAGAATGCCCCAAGCTGGTGTCAGAAAGTGCAGCCTGGTTCATCGACTTGTTTTCTTTCCCCGCGCCAGAGCTCTCCGCTTCACTGGCTCTCCACTTCGCCCCTTATTGCCGTTGAGATAAACGAATCAGTTGAGGGCAGGAGAGCAGGTGAAACGATCGAGAGTTTTGGAAATACGCTCGACTTGGTCACGGGCCATCGTTCACACGCCCACTGTTCGAACACCCGAGGGGAAATCCATTGGTGTTGGGAAAGCGTATCCCCACCTTTGGATCATTCCAGGCTTGGAGTTGGGGAGGCTGCCGGCAAAGGAGTCAGAAGGGGGAGGCGGGGACTTTGCGATGTGGTTGTTTTTGATTTTAAAGCAGCTCATTGTGGCAGGGAACGTGCTTTGCCCACCTTGTTGTACCACACTCTCCTGAGCGCTTAGTACAGCTCGCTGCACACAGAAAGTGCAGATGATGAAACCACAGGAGTGGGTAGCCTTACAACTTGCTTTGCACATAGTAAGCACTTAATAAATGCCATTATTATTATTATTAACGTGGGACCCAGAGCCCCAAGCTTTCCGTGCTATAGAGCCATTCGTAGAATTTATGGAGCACCTGCTGTTGGCAGAGCAGTACACGAAGGGCTTGGAAGAGTCCAGCAGAATCGGTAGACATGATGCCTACCCTCAAGGAGCATACAATCGAGCACGCGGGACAGATACTGAAGTAGATTACAGACAGGAAGAAGTGAGAGAGCATACACTATTTGATCACAAGTTATTCAGGGGTTTTGAGGCAGGAAGACAGCTGATATTTTTGCGGCTGCTTAGGCGAATTGAAAACTGCATTATAAAAGGAAGCATTGGAAACCTTCATCCAGATTAGATATTATCATTATTATTGTCACTTAGGTATTTCTTAAATGCCAACTATGTGTCGGGCACTATTCTAAGCACTGGGTGTGGATACCAATGCATCAGGTCCCACCTGGAGCACGCGAAGTAGGAAGAGGGACAGGTATTGAACCCCCATTTCCCGGATGGGGAAACTGAGGCCCAGAGGAGGGAAGTGACTTGCCCGAGTTCCCACAGCAGGCAAGCGGTGGAGCTGGGCTTAGAAGCCGGGTCCTCCGACTCCCAGGATGGGCTCTTTCCCTTAGGCCACGCTGCTTCTTTTCAGCTGGTCCCCACGAGCTGATTTGCAGTTAAGTCCGTGAGGTGCCAAAAGCAGCCGAGTACTCCTCAAAGGCCGAGGTTTCTCGGCGAATCTTCGGACGGTTCCCTTTCCTTCTGAGCAGTCTGACTCCACCAGGAACTGCAGAGCAAACATTCGGTCGTTGGTACTGATCGATGGCTTACTGCGTGCAGAGCACAGTACACTAAGCGCTTAGGAGAGTCAGTAGACACGTTCCCTGTCCGCAACGAGGTAACGGCCCAGATGTAATGTTCGGTTGGTTTTTGTCTTCCAGGCGCTAACGTTCACGCCACCACAGCCACAGGGGACACCGCTTTGACATACGCGTGTGAGAACGGACATACGGACGTGGCCGACGTTCTGCTCCAGGCGGGGGCTGATTTAGTAAGGCATCATTTCAGTCATTCCCATGCCCACATGCGAGACGGACGCGGCCGTGGAAACTGGCGGGCTCTGGGCCCAGTCACTACCGGGAGAGTCCCTGCTGCCCGGCACTCTTAGCTATCGGGTGCTCCACCGGAAAGAGATCTCCAGGCATCCCGCAGTTGTTGCAGAAATTTTCCAGAGGCCCCAGCAAGGGCAAGCCACAGATTCACTAGGGCAACTGCCCAAGGCAGTTGACTGCAACTTTACTAGGGGACGGGGGATAAAGGGTCACTACCGTTTCCTAGTAGGGAGGGATTTGGTTATAAGGTGACTCCCCCAGGCTGTTAGCAAACCAAAACAGTAGCCTTCTCTTCCTTTGATTGCTATGTCTTGTTTCCCGCCCCCCTGCAATCGTTATTCTTGACTTTTCTGGTCCCTGTGGTCCTGACCAGAACGCGGCCTCCTTCGGGAGGGCCATAGGGCAGTCGGCATGTGTTCGCCGGTTCTCATTTCAACGAGCCCCTTTGATCCTCTGGCACCCTGACAATGTCACATGCTCTATAGCACATCTCCTGAACGAACGTCCACATGAGCGATCGCCCAAGGGCGACCTGTTGAGGGCTTGGAGCCCCACCATCCCAAAGACCTTGGAAGAGCTGCCTTCTTAGAAGAACCACTGAAGGTTTCAGGAAGAGCTTCTGGTGGACCTTGTTGGAAAGCAGCCCCCCCATCCTCTAGTGAGGGAGTGTTGTCCGGGGTCCATTTTGAGTTCCTCTCGGTGTCCAGAGCCTAGTGCAGTCTCTACTTGCCCGGGTTGTTTAAAGATCCAACCCCACTGTTTCTGGCAAGAATTGAAACCCCACCCCACCAGCCTTTTTGTGCAGCCACAGTAAATTCCACACTGAGCTACCCCGGCTCGGGAGGAGACTTCAGATTTTTCCATTTGGGGACCACAGGCCGTACCCGGTGTGTGCCGTTGGATCGCGGAGCCCGGGTTATAGAGGGTAGCCAGCTCAGGGCACACTCTGCCATCCATCCCACCCTCCGTCCCTAACCTTACATCCTGCGGACCTGACCAGCCCTCCTCGGCTGGCCCACCACGATTGGGCAAGTGGCCAGAAAGGGTACCCCGCTGTCTTAGAGTGAGTGCAGTGACATTATTCAACCCTCCCGCAGTCCCACCCACAAGGTTAATGCTGTAGACTTGTACTGCGAACTCACCTCTTAGTAATAATTATAATAATAGTAATGATGGTATTTGTAAAGCGTTTACTATGTGTCAAACGCTGTTCTAAGCGCTGGGGTATAGAGACAGGCTAATCAGGTTGGAAACAGTCCCTGTCCTACATGGGGCTCACAGTCTTAATCCCCATTTTACAGCTGAACATACCGCCGAAGTATTTTAGCTGAGGCTCAGTTGGCGCTCTCCTGCAGCCCTGGAGCAGGGTTGGGACAAGAATAAGGCCTGCCCTCAATAAGAAGAAGGATAAGAATAATAATAATAGTATTAAGCTCTGATTAACTGGTCTCTACCCTAACACTTAGAACAGTGCTTGACACACAGCATTTTGCAAATACTGTAATTACCGTAATAATAATAATAAGTCCTAGGGTAGATTAAAGATAATCAGGTTGGACACAGTCCCTGTCCCTCTGGGGGCTCAAGCCCCCAGCCCCTAACCAGAGGCGAAGACGTAAAACGGTGTCTGGATCCCAATTCTGTCACGGGTTGTTCTGAGAGTAATAAGAGCAGTAGTGGTATTTATTAAGCACATACTATGTGCACAACACCGTACTAAGTCCTGAGAGAGGATACCCGGGTGGGACTTTGGCCTGGTCTCTGTCCCTCTAAGGGCTCATGATATAAGATTTTAAGTGGGGAAAGGGGATCGGAGGCATGCATCAAGGGTGAGGAGACCTTAAAACGCGACACAAATAAACGCTCAAAGTAGACTCAAAGTGTCGGTGGTGACGGAGGAGTCCGAGAGCGCGCAGGAGCCATTTTTGTTCAGGGCGCCCACCGAGCAGAGTGGGAGGAAGAGCCTTTGCCGGTGGGAGGGAAGGCGGTGGCAGGTTGGTGCTTTTCTTGGCAGTGATGTAGGAGTCAGAGTACACAGGAGCCAGAACCCCCAAGTTGTGGCAGGAAAGGCGACAGTAAAGAACTGGAACCACAGGTCTCGACTCAAGACAGCTGTACGCACCCGGGGGCCGCGTGTGAGCCTGTCCCCATTTCCCCCCTCTCCATCCCCGGAAGAGAGGCCCAGCCCCTTTATGGAGCTTGGCCATACCCCGGAGTCACCGGATTCATCTCGGGCTGGGTTGGACCTCCGCGGGGCTCTTGAGCGGAGGGCTTTGAAAAACGCAAAAGCGCCGTTTTCACGTTTCCATTCAATGGAATGCGTGGTGGATGTTGGGCTCCGTCTGGATCACTGCTCAACTGTCGGCCTTCCGCTGGCGATTGACTCAAAAGAGCGCTGAGGTGGCAGGGGCGTGAGTGGCACCAGGGAGAAGAGGGAAGGAGGAGGAATCTGAGAGAGGAGACCCGGGTGGTGAGGGAGAGGAGGAGAGTGTTTGCCAGACTTAATTGCCTTCTAGTTGTAGACCCATACGGAGGGAAGGCGCTATCTTTCTTCCTGGTAACCCCCATTTTGTTTGGCGACCTTCCATGGAGCCGCTTCCTAATTAGGAACCCAGATTAGGGGACTGACCAATCAGTCAGTGGGATTTATTGAGCGCTGACTGTGTGCAGAGCACTGTACTGAGCGCTTTGGAGAGTTCACTGCAGTAGAGTTGGTAGTCACGTTCTTTGCCCACAAGTGGTCAGCAGCATAGTCTAGTGGAAAGAGCCAGGATCAGGGTTCTAATCCTGTTTTTTCCCCACTTCTTTGCTGTGTGACCTTGGGCAAGTCACTTCTCTTCGCCTCAGTTTCCTCATCTGGCCAATGGGGATTCAATACCTGGTCTCCTTCCCCCCCTTAGACCGTAAGCCCCCTCTGGGACAGGGGCTATGTCCAACCTGATTAACTGGTATCTACTGTAGCGCTTAGAACAGTGCTTGACACACATTAAGTGCTTAACAAGTATAATTATAAGGAGCTTACAGGCTAGAGGACAATTTAGTGGGAGTTATGTTTCAGGGATTAAATTTATAAGAACTGGTTGGGCAAGCGCTGGTCGTTAATGGCTTTGGGGCAGTCCGCCTGACTAGATTGAATCCAGCCCAGGGATTCTGAAATGCTGAATTAGGACAGACTCGTGAGCTTCTCGGTGGGGAATGATTGTCTTTGAACGTAGAGCAGTGTTACGTAGGGGAGGGTGAAATCGTCTCCTCGATTTTTTTTTTTAATGGTCTGATATCTCCTTAGTAATGCTGAATGCCTGGTTGGAAAAGTTCTTCTCTTTAAGGGGTAGTTACCTCATAGGAATTCTGGGAAAGAGATTTAGCGAATTTTGGAAGTTCAAACCTTGTGGCATTCCAGAGCTAGCTAGCTAATCATATCTGTGTGGGGGAAAAAAAAGTGTAACTGGGAGTTGACATTATCATTCATTCATTTGATCGTGTTTATTGAGCGCTTACTGTGTGCAGAGCACTGTACTAAGCGCTTGGAAAGTACAGTTCAGCAACAAAGAGAGACAATCCCTGCCCACAACGGGCTCACAGTTTCAAGTGTTTACTCAGTCTGTCCCTCCTCCCAAATTCCATCTTGGGTGAAGTTCAGCCATGGGGACATTGACCAACAGAGTCAGCAGATGCAAGATTGCCTATGGTGGGGAAGACTCTTTCCACTCTAGTTTGAAAGTAGATTTTTCTTTTTTCCCCTTGCATATGCTGACTGATTTCATGATACCAGCAGGTCCTCTTGGGTTTCGTGACAGTGCAGCCCAATCTTCTGTTTTGAGCAGAGTAACAAAGTCTTGAAATTACAACCTCCTCCTTTCTCGTCCTGCCTCCATGTTATTTCTCCCCACCCTTCCCAGTCTATCTCTCTTCCTTCTCCATCCTGCTTTCTTTTGTTGCCTTCTTCCAGGCCCTGTTCTCCCACTTGACTCTGGCAAAAGCCTCACCGGTATTTGAGCGGTGTTTAGTGAGTCCTGCCATCCCTGCCTCCCTGCCCCTCCAAGTCCTTTTTCCCTCCAGGTTGTGGAGGAGGAGGTCCCCGCTTCCTCCTCTCGGGTAGTCGGCTCTAGGCCGGGTGTGGAGGAGCGAGGGATGGAAAATGAGAAAATAGGGGAATTCAGAAAGGATTTGGGCATCAAGCAGAGCTGGTGGTCATAGGAGCATTACATGGAAGGTGTTCAGTTGGTTCCCCCTCCCCTCTTCCTTGTGGACCTCAGCCTGGCTTTAAAACTTGGGAGCATACAGCAGGTAAGGATGCTCACTTGGGATTGGCAAATATTTCATGAAATTCTTTCAGCTCTGTCTTCAAGGAAGTCAATGCCCCTCTTACTGATCGCCTCCATTTGGCCACAGTGAACACTTTGGAATTTCATTTCTTAGAAAATTCTAGGCCTGTCTTTCATCTTTGATTCTGGAGAAGCCAAAAACCTCTTCCTACTTTTTGACTCCCTCGGTCCTCTTGAAAAGAGCCTTGTAGAGGTTTATGGCCGATTAGCATCGCTGCCAGCCACAGACTACGAGACTAAGCCCTCTTTGGCTCCTTCGATGTTGGAAGTCTTCTTTAACCATTTCAAAAGCAGACAGTGCTCCAGCAGTTCTGAATACTCCAGGTCAAAAGGAGGAACTGTCTAGGTGTCAGTAGTTTCCCAAGCTTGGAGGTGAATCATTCTTTAGCATTCTTGGAAACAAGCTTGTCTTGAATGCTCGCATCCTCTAATACGAGCAAAAGGAGAATCTGAGAGGCCAGAGTAGATTTTTTTCCGCCTTATTCCACGTAAATTAGGAAGCGTTTCTTTTGAAGACTCTTAAATTACACTTGGAAAGTTGGAAAAGGGGGGTTTTTTTGGTGGTTTTGTTTTTGGAGTTGTAGGACCTGAGTTTCCTACAGGCCTCCCAGGTTTTGCGGTACTACTTTCGTTTCTTCTCCCTTGCTCTCTTCCACGATGCCATCCCCAAAAATAAATTTTTAAGTTCATCTGGTCCCCCACCTGTTACTTGAGCAGAAGGTTTAGCCTGGGCTTCAGAGCCTCTGTTGTTCATTCAGGAGGCATTAGGCCTCCATTGCAATTTCTGGTTGCCTTCTACATAAGCGTTGCTGAAGCTGAGGCTTCGGTGATATACAGCCCTGCTCCCTTGTGAAGACAGAGTGCTTCCCTGCTCAAATGACCCTAATGTTGCCAGTGAGAGTCCTTTGGTGGAAGAGTTTTTATTAGCCATGGAACCCAGAGCTTTTATCTGTACCTTAAGCATCTGAAGCGCCCAGCCATGGGTCTTCACAGCCGCAGGTGATTTTCTTTTTTGTTTTCCCTTTTTTTTTTTTCCATTTTTGGAACGAGATCCGTGAGTTCTTGTTTTTCCTTCCGCAGGACAAGCAGGAGGACTTAAAGAAGACTATATTGGAGGGCATAGAGGCGGCCAGGCATCAGGTGAGGGTGGCCTTTGATGCTTGTAAGCTACTGAATGAGCAATCGATGTTTGGAGGCATGCCAGCAGGGATCAGGATTTGCCCCTTGGCCAAGAGGGGAGCTCTTCAGAGGGAAAAATGTCTGCCCAAATTAAGCGAGCACTCTACCCTGCAGTCTGGCAGTCCCTCAGTCCTCTTTCTCAACAGCTTGGCTTACGACAGCTCCTTTTACCTGCTTCTCCTTGGCTTTCCCTGTGAGCTTTAAGCGGGCTTGGCAGGGCGTGAAAGCTCAGCATCGCTGTGATTCATCTTTATCATCCGCTCTGTCCTCTGGACGTCAGAGATTCCCAGCTCTGGTAGCCGGATCTTGTTCCCCAAAGGGGCTGGAGAAAAGTTGGGGCTCCCTCGCTTGTGTCTCAGGCATCTCATCCTGAATTTTCGCATACAAAAGCCTTCAGAACCCTTAACGTGCTTTCTCTTGCTCCCAGAAATACATGACGGAGAAAAATCAGTACCCATTTAGATGCACGAATCGCCTTTATTTTAGGGGGAAACACATTTTGGCAAACGTACCAGCGAATATAAGGAGTCAGGTAGATTTCAGTGTGAAGCAGGGAGATGCAACTCACAGAGTAGTTTCAGCCTTTCGGACTCAAAGGGAAATCGATTTGGTTCTGGGGCCCAGCTTCCCAATTTCTAAAGCCCCTCCTGATTTGGGGAGGAGCTTGTCTTTTCTCCCCTCCTAATCGGTATTTTCATCGCTTATCTGCTCCTCTCCATCGTCTGTGTCCGGACCAGTTAGAAGGTGCCGTTCTGCATTTCCTTTCTAGAAATCGTAGTCTCCCGTCATCTCTCCGCTTGTGGCTTGCCCTACCAGGGGAGTCCTGACGGCCACCTCTCTCCTGCGGCCAGCCGTGCTGGGGCTCGAGCCCTAACCACGGGATCCTGTCTCTTGCTTTCCACGCACATGGCCTCCCCAGTGTCCTAGGGAAGAGCCTTGCGGAGACACGGCACAGCTCTGCCATCGTCCACCCTGAACCGCTGTCTATCGTGGAGCTACATTAGTGGCCGGGGAGAGGGTTTGTGGACTGAGCCGCCAAGGACTATCGCTGGGGCTTCCAATTCAGGTCCGATTTGGTAAGGGCCAGGTGGGCTGTCGGGAGCGCGAGATCCCAGCTTCAGCAACCTCGGTCTTCCGAGGACCCGACAGCCACAGGTTTGAGGAATAGTTTGTTTTCAGATCTCGTTGACACCAGCTGGTTCTCTAGTGCCTTCTCTTCTTTGAGGATGACGGTCCTCACCTTGTAGCGTTCTCCCCCCTGGCTTCTGAGAGAAACCACTTGTCCTTCTGACAACCTCTCGGGAGTTTAGGGTTGTTTTAGGAAAGACAAAAGTTTGAATGCCTAAGTGGGAAGTTCCGAGGAACAACTCTCCCCCACGGCCCGGAAGATCCCTTCACCGGGGGTGTGGGAATCAGAGCATATTTTTCTGGGCACTCAAGCCAGCTTGGCGTGCCACATTCAAAACATTCTAAAAAATCACCGCACCCCCCACTTCACGTCCCCCGATTTCAATTCTGTATTTATTGGGAAAGACTTTATAATGGCATTTGTTAAGCACTTGCTAGGCGTTAAGCACTGGGGTAGATATAAGTGAATCAGGTGGGACAAAGTCCCTGTCCCACATTGGGCTTCCAGTCCAAGTGGAAGGGAAAACAGGTATTGAGTTCCCGTTTTACAGATGAATGAACTGAAGCACTGGGTGCCCGAGGTCTTTCAGCAGGCATATAGCAGAGCCAGAATTAGAACCCCGGTCTTCCAAATCCCAAGCCACACTGCTTCCCTCCTTCTGCTAGGCCACATTGCTTTTACATTGGATGTTAGTACACCACGGTTTTTTGAGCAAGTATTTAAGGAGCGGGGTGCCGAGCTCACCTACCTTAACTGAAGACTCCTTTGTGCCACGCAGGTCTCCCGCTGTGCCTAGTACTTGCTGTTGGTGAACTTACATTGAATTGTGATTCTTTTTAATTCATCCTTACAGGAGCACGAATCCGAAGGTGGGAGAACACCTCTAATGAAAGCCGCAAGAGCTGGTCATCTGTGCACCGTTCAGTTTCTCATTAGTAAAGGTAAAGCCTCGTGGTTCATTTTCTAGCAAGATGCTGTTTAAATCAGAGGGCACGGGTATCTGCCGGACCATATGTTCAGGGTAGGCCAGTGAACTTTCCAGTGAACTTGCTTAGATGTTTGTGTCTGGGGGCATATAATAACAATAATAATAGTAATAATAATGTTGGTATTTGCTGAGTGCTTACTATGTGCCAAGCACTGTTCTAAGTGCTGGGGTAGATACAAGGGAATCAGGTTGTCCCATGTAGGGCTCCCAGTCTTCATCCCCATTTTACAGATGAGGTAACCGAGCCACAGAGAAGTGAAGTGACTTGCCCAAGGTCACACAGCTGACAAATGGCAGAGCCGGGATTAGAACCCACGACCTCTTACTCAAAAGCCCGTGCTCTTTCCATTAAGCCACGTTCCTTCTCTGAGCATGTGGATCTGAAGGGTCTTGAGAAGACTCGGGGGTGGGGTGGAGGGCAAATAGCGGGGTCACTGGGGAGCCACTCAGAAGCATCAGCAGCTGGAACTAGCGAGGAGAGACATCACCACTGCCGTCCCCCGGCCCAGCTCGGCTCCCTGTAGGCACCGGAGTACGGAAAGAGCAGATTATCCTCTTGCCTGCCCCAGCTGCTGCTGCTTTCTTCTTCGTCACAAGTTCAGCTTTGCTTTGGGGGGTATTTGTGGGGTGTGAGCAGAGGAGAGTGATGGCAGTGGTGGAGAGAGGTTGGGTGGATGGGGGCGGTGGTGGTGGCAAACCAGATAGGCGGGGAAGGTGCGTAGAGTGAAGAAATCAGTGGCATTTATTAAGTGCTTACCATGTGCAGAGCATTGTACTAAGCACTTGGGACAGTGCAATACCACAGGGTCGAGGGCTACATTCCCTGCCCGCAACGAGCTTACAGTGTAGAGGGGGAGACAGATGTTAATATAAGATAATTTGTAAATTTATAGATATGTACATAAACGCTTTGGGGCTTAGGGAGGGATGGGGCTACCAAATGGCCAAAGGGAACAAATCCAATGCAGAAAATAAAAGAAACCCCATATTGACTGTTCTGCACTCTGATACTGCCTGTTTCCAGGAGCCAAATACAGTTGCAGCAAGTTGTTGCCAACTTGTACTTCCCAAGCACTTAGTACAGTGCTGTGCACACAGTAAGCGCTCAATAAATACGATTGATTGATTGATTGATGCCAGGAGCTCAGGAAACCTCTCTCTGATGCAGCTTGCAGAAACCCCTCCATAGCTGGGACAGGCAGATCCAAAACCATGACTCAAGTGTTTTGCTCTCTGCCGTCATCCACTTGGCCCTTCGTAAATTCTGGAGTAGTTTTTAGGGCAGAGTTTCCTTTCCCGCTCCAAGACCGATTTTTCCTCCGTGTCCTTAAAGGAGAAACGCTCAAGTGGCGGGTGAAATCCAAAACGAAAGTACTGTGGAGCCCCTCCGAAGCTTGGGAGCTCCTTGCTTACAGTTGTAGAGCGGCGGTGGGGACGATCTTACTGGGGCCTGGGACATGCTTGTCGGCACCCCAACAATTAAAGATCTCAGGCATTACCAGTACCCAAGGCAGTGGTGGCTTCCAGAGCGATATACCTGGCCTGATGAATCTGTCTTGGAGAGCCGCCCTTCCAGCTCTCGCGTTGTGTCTGGCTGCTTTCATTCTGCAGTCCCCACAGTTTTGCATCCGATCGGAGAAGCTGCTTGGACCACATTTTACCCGAGACTCAGAGCTCCACAGCTCTGACCGAGCCACGTCTTTGGCCGGGGGGACAGCTTTTCGATAAGTCTCACGGATGTGTCTTTTTGAGAAAGGGAACCCGAGAGAACCAAAGCCACCTGGCCAGTGTGAGGAAAGGGGTCTACCCCACCGTGGGGTTAACACAGTGATTCTGTGTGGAATTCCTGGGTGTCGCCGTCGTGGATTTTACCAAACGTGCACGGTAAAATCCAGGATGGTGGTGGCCCGAGCCAGTGATCCCGTCATCCCGTAGCACAGGCGATGCGTGAGTCCTCTCCTGCTCTAGCAGGCTTCTGGGGTGGTGAGGAGGGTGCCTTTTAGCACTCTCATCCCGGGTTGGAGGCACTGCCCTAGGACTAGCCACCTCTGGTAGGGGTGGCAGGACATTAATAACAACTCTTAGAGCCTTCGCTCTGTGGCAATAGCTACTTCCTACTGTTGGGTGAGGTCAGAGGTCAAGAGCAGTTTGTAGGTGTCTGATCAATCAATGGTATTGACTGAGCGCCTGCTGTGTGCAGAGCACTGTACTAAGCGCTTGACAGAGTACAGTACAGCAAAGTTGATCTACACGTTCCCTGCCCACCAGGAGCTTAAAAGTCTAATTTTGATTGAATAATGGACTTCCAAATCAGACTCTTGGCTTTCAAAACTAGGTTCGCCTCTCCCTGAAAAGCCTACAACTTTTAATTTTCTCTTTATGAATGGGAATCTGTTGGACGGTATCTTGCCAGCCACCCTTCAGAGAGCTCCGAATAAATGGTCTGACAGTAATGATATTCGTACCTTGTGGTCTGCTTCTCTTAAACCCATGCTATGCCAACTGTTGAAACATTAATTCTAGAGAAATCTATCACACCTGATATTGTTGATTAGCTGGAGCTTTGAGGCTTGACTCAGCCCCGTTCCTTCTCCTCCTCTTGTCCCCCTTTGTAAAATGAAAGTGCGGCACATCACGTCTCCTGGATCTGAACCAAAAGACCAACTTAGCAAGTGGTTGTGAAACACTCAGAGCCCAGCTGACGGTGCCATCTTGTCAGGGTTAACAAGCAGCCCGGCTTCACGAGCAGAATCCTTAAGAGATAACATTAACATCTCTGGTTTTCCTCGCACAGTCAAAACCAGGCAGGATTGGAATTTCTCATTGCCTTCTGGAACCTCTGGGTGACTCTGATACCGCTTCTCTCCATAGGTGCCAATGTGAACAGGGCCACCGCCAACAACGACCACACAGTAGTGTCCCTGGCGTGTGCAGGAGGCCACCTGGCCGTTGTCGAGCTCCTGCTGGCCCACGGGGCCGACCCTACACATAGACTCAAGGTACTTGGGTGTGGGGCGGCTTTTCTTCTAAGAGATCGGCCTTCAGCTGCAGAGCACTGTCCTAAGTGCGAAGGAGATGCAGTGAGAGTTAAGATCCCTGCCCTCAAGAAGCTCACTGTCTAGCGGATAAGAAATAATAAAGTCTACCTAGCATGTCCATAGGTGATAATGGGGGTTGTGACTCCTTAAGTGGCCTGAAAGGTCAGGCAGAGGATATGAGGTGGGGAGGTAAGACATTTATTGGGGAAGGCCTCTCCGAGAAGATGGGATTTCAAAAGGACTTTTGAAGGTGGGGAGGGCAGCGGTCTCTCTGATGCAGAGGAAGGGGAATGAGCAAGAAGGAAAGAAACTCAGGCCGAGGGAGGACAGAGTAGGGTCACTGCCAAGTGAGGAAGAGGCTGAGATGAAGGGAGAAGGGGTGGTCTGAGAACAAGGCCCCACCCAGAGAGTGAAAGGCCAGTGATGAGGATGAGCGCATTTGTTAAGCACTTACTGCATGCCAGGCACCTTACTACGCATTGAGGGAGATGTAAGATAAACAGGTTGGACTCCCAGTCTGAGGCGGAGGGGTCACCTATGTTGATTCCCCGTTGTATGGATTTGAGGAAACAGAAGTGAAGTGATTTGCCCAAGGTCACCCCGTAGGCCAGTGACAGAGCCAGGGCCAGGATCCAGGTTGACTGGCTCCCAGGCCAGGACTTTTTCCATTAGCCCGCTTAGAGAAAACGGTGAACTAGTCGGGAAAGAGAAGGCTGCAAGCTGGCCTCTCTGGACCAGATTTCCATGCTCTCAAGCTCCCTTTGAGTCATGAGCAACTTTCCCTGGTTAGACTCCAGGTTTAGCGAGGAGCGACAGTCCAATTCAGTGAGCCGTTTCAGTAGTTGTAGGTGAAGCTCTCCGATTTGGAGGGGGCTTTAAGACCTGGAAACACAGCTGTGCTGTCTCTGAACTCTCCTCAGGATGGCTCGACCATGCTCATCGAAGCAGCAAAGGGCGGCCACACAAACGTCGTTTCCTATTTACTGGATTACCCAAACAACATTCTGTCCATTCCTGCCACCGACATGTCCCAGCTCACCCCACCTTCTCAGGATCAGTCTCAGGTAAGGTATAAAATGGAGCCAAATCGAGAAGGGGGAAAGAGGCCCCGTCTCCTAATTACGGTGAACGGAATAATCGTTAGAAATCCTCCGCCTCAATGGGGCAGGGAGGGTGTTCTCCCTTTTATGAAAGGGTGGGTTGGTTTGGCGGCCTAAACTGAGATGAACTGTCTTTGTAGGTTCCCCGTGTTCCAGTGCATGCCCTCGCCATGGTGGTACCTCCCCAGGAACCTGACCGAGCCCCTCAAGAGAACTCCCCTTCACTCTTAGGACTTCAGAAAGGTTAGTACTGAGCCCCTTCACTGTAACGATCGGCCTGGAAAAGACCACTTTCTGGTGGGGGGGGGCGCAGAGCGGCGACTTAAACGGCAGCCTTTGTTTCAACACGACCGGCTATCTGGAGGAGTCAGGATACCATTAAATCAACCTTGTCAATTCCCGTCCTCGTTGGCGTAGAGCTCTGCGGCAAACACTGCCTGGTTAATCGAAAGCCCGCACGGGTCCCAGGGGAAACCAAGTGCCACGTTGCTCTTGTCCGTTCTTAGGCCACAGAATTGAAATCTGCTTTCACGGCTGAAGCCGTGCAGGGGCCTTCATGTTCACAAGGTGGTGAATCTCTGGCCAAGTCCTAAAATAACCCAGAAGTTTGTCTTTTTTTTTTTTTAATAGAGATTCAAAGGAAAGGTGGAGGACTGTGGCCTTAAAGTTCTGGGCCGATGAGTTGTGAGCCTTGTGGTTAAGCAGAATACACACTTACATTCCTTGAGGGGTGGGGACAGGATGATATTTTTCGAAGTAAGGTTGCTCGCATCGAGACGGAGAAGACCGATTCTGTTTTGACTCTTAAGATGAATGGGTGCCTAGACCTATAGGCGAGCTAGGGTCCTAACAAAGGGCTCTGTCACTTTTAGGCTGTCAGTCCATGGGAAAGTAACTTCAAAAAATCATAAAACAAAAAACCCTGTTTCTCCCCAACCCAAAGACTAAATTGAAAAATGAACGACTGGCTTGGAAAATTGTACTTAGCTGACTTGCTTGGGTGTATTTATGTACGCTGAAGTGCCAGTGGATCAGATCTTTTTTCCCTCCCCTAAATAATTCAGCCCATAAAACCGGAGGTGTGGAAACACTCTATTAAATTCCCAGTTGAACAAGAACCCCCAAATTCTCCCAGGAGCATTGCTGGAGAAAGTCAGTCAGGCTGAGGAGAACAAAATAAGTTTAACACCCCCGTAACAGGGTCAGGGCACCTGATTCACCCAGGTCTCTGGGGACAAAGGCATTTGAGAAACCAAAGTGCATCTGTGGTAGAGACGCCATGTAATCAGGAGAAGAGGTGGGTCTAAAACGGGAAATGAGGGTATAGGAAAACTGAGTTGCAGAATCCTGGATGGTTGTTGGTCGGGGGTTTTAGTCCAAGCACCTAACTGTCTCTGTCACTTATTCTGACTGGAGAAGATAAAAAGCTGTTTCTCGGTTTCTCTTTCTAGTCTTCCTTCCCGTTGTTGCAGGTCTGGAGCAGGTGCAGACTTGAAAGGGGTTTGGGGACCACAAAGCTTGGCCTTGTAGTGAGTTGAACCACTGCATTTGTAGAGAAGTACGGGTTTATCAAAGGGAAAAAGCCTGCTGTCATGAGCCCAGTTAATCACTTGGCAGGTAGAAAAGAATGTTGGAAACCACTGATGGATGGATGGCAAGAGCAGGAAGACCCGGGCAGGGCATGGTGTTTTAAATGATCGTAGATTCATACGTGCCATTTTTTTCCCCTATTTTTTGGGTGTAGCAGTTCGTAGCTCTGCACCCCACTCTGGCTCTTTTAGACTGTTTCCACCTATTGCGTAGATTCTTATGCCCTTTCTCCCTAATTTTCTCCCCGTTTGTCACCCCAAAATTCCTTTTCTGATGCAATTTCTAGAGCGTCTCTTCTTTTATTCCTCTCTCTATTTTCCTTCTCACCCATTTCTTCCCTTGCAGCTCTCTTTCTTGTCAGCATTTTCTAACATTCTAGCCTTGAGGGATAGGGTCTTGAGTCCGATTTCTGCAGCCACCATCATTACAACTCCCTCTTCCCACATCCTGTCAGTCTGGGTAGCCCTTTCCCTTTCTAACCTACACCAGGTGGTTTTGGTGTAATTCCACCATCCTCTTCTGTTTTCATAAATTGGAGATTTCCGGCAGCCCTAGGCTGGGTCTGCATTAAGTAATGGAATGTGAATTATTGCTTCCCGGCCGGTTGTGTTGCCTATGCCATGATGGATATTAACGTATTCTTTATTGTTAGGAATAAGCATGATTAACCTCCACCAAAGCATTATTATTATTATTATTTTAACATGTCTAAGTTGGCCCAACTCATGACTCAGTTGCTTATGTTTTGAGAGCTTCAAAGTTTCTTTGCAGCAGGCTCCTTAGGTGGAGAGGTAAATGAGTTTCATCATAACTGGGCTTCTTTTCCGGTAGGGTGTGGATAGGTGGGCTGTTTCAAAAACACCTCACCCTTACATGCAACAAAACATAAAGGTCAAAGCCAAAGGGTCCAACATCAACTACAAGAAAATGACCATAAAGTTCATAAAGAACGCTGCCCAAGCCGTTCCCTTGGGACCTAGTCATGAGCAAACTGGAACCCTACCAAAATTGATGATTGATTCCTCAAGCCCAAAACAGATCTTTGCTCAGTTCTCCTGCCCTCTTGGAGATCAGAGTCACTGGGAAAAAAAGTTTGAGAGCCCTATCTGGATTTAGGGGAAGCTTGCAGAAGTTTCAATCACGGTACGCTCAAAGCAACGGTATGTCATGGTATTCTTAAAACTTTGGGTCAGAATATAATCTGCACAGTTTGAGACCACCATGTGGATGTCATGATATCTAATTTCATTTGAATATTATGTGAGCATCATTCCTCTGTCCCGGGTAAATGCTAATGAAATTTGTGCAAACACCATCTTCAACAGTCCGCCTGTACGAGGTCAGTTTTTGCCCACAACGACCCAAGAGATGATGATATCCAAGAGAGAAGCATGTGGGCCAGCAGAACCCCTTAGGAGCCTTTTGCCCCCAGAGAGATGAATAGCCAGTGTTTTGAGCCTCAGCATCGTTGCCCCGATATATGCTTGATGCACACGGGAATTTCAGGGCGCGATTTCTATACTTAGAGGTTTAAGCAGGAGCATCGTTGCCCTGATATATGCTTGATGCACACGGGAATTTGAGGGAGCGATTTCAATACCTAGAGGTTTAAGCAGGATGGGAAAGGGGAAGCAAGTGAGAAGCCACGCAGCAGGGAATAGAGTATCCAGTTCACCACAAGGTCCAAACTTGAGCCCAAACAGGGAAGGAAAGAAAATTGATTTATCCACCAGTGGAATTTATGGAGCACTTACTGTGGGTGCAGAACACTGGACTAACTCCTTTGGGAAATACAATATAATAAGGTGGTAGACAAGATCCCTTCCTTCAAGGGGCTAACAGGAAGAAGAACCTGGGAAGGGTGTCCGCAAAAACACTTCCAAGTGACACACAAACAATGCTAGGAGTGGGGAGGTTTGATTTCCAAGTCATAGTCAAGAGGAACGTGGGGACATTATTGCATTGGACAGTCATTGCCTGGGAGTTTCTCTAGAGGCTGCAGGCAGAACCTGCTCTATGCGTTTGCAAGCCTGGGAAGGGGGCCCCCCACCACCACCCCAAACCATCACCGTCTCCATCCCTGCAGCTTGAGGTGGTGTGGGGAAGCAGAGCTCCGATCCGATGAGTGGAAAGCCAGAGAAGGTGCCTTGGCTGCCACTTACGGCTGGAAATCAAGCCTGGCAGGTTGAGCGGGTTGGGAGGTGGGTTGGGGGCATCCTAATTGGTAACCTTATTAAACGACATCCAAATAAAGACGTCATAGAGGCAGAGGGAGATGTAAGATGGTAAAGAAGGAGCAGTCAGAGCTAGTGCCATGGATTTGGTACTCCTCCACGAGGAAATGGTAGTTGAAGCCGATGGGTGAAGATTGAGAGGGAAGGCTCCAACAGGGAAGGAAATGAACTGACTTGCAGCTGTCTGACGTAATGTTGTGGCGGAGGGATGTATGTATTCTAGGGCTCATGAGCCAGAGGTATTACAACCTGAGCACCCCCTGGATGTTTAGCAGCTTTAGTAAATTCTACTTCCATGCCAAATTTATAAAACATATAAATGCCATCTTTTTGAGTGAAGAAACTGTTCAATTCTTGGGTTAAGATAGTCTTTCTTGCTTTGTCTCCAGTTTAATTTCCATTCCACTTAAGGAGCTTTAGACGCTATCGGGTGGCATGGGTAATCATGCCACAGATGAGGGTGTGGGTTGCAAGCACCCATAAGTGGCTTTCTTCCTCCCTGCTCCCTCCCCAACCCCCAATCCAATTCTTTTGGTGTCAGTAGCTTGTGCTTTTATACTAATGATATGTTTCTGCCTTGCCCCCATTTGATTAATAGTTACATGCCAGAAGAAGCATACTGGTAGAGTTAGGCCTTGTGGAATAGTATTTCTTAAGCGCTCACTGCGTGCCCAACACAGTGCTAAGACCTGGGGGAGGTACAAGAGGGGGTGACCGTTCCTAGGGGGCTAAATGGTAGGGCACTTCATTCATCTCAGTTTAGCTGGTCCTTTCTGGGTCTTTTTGCCATGGGTGTTAACATAGACATTGTGAATCATCTACTATTCTCAGGTTCTTAGGAGAATTTGCTGTAGCACGGTTAATCGTGCCATCCCAGTCAGTCACTGACCTCCGCTTTCCAAGACTTATTCTTGGCCCCTTCTAATCATCGTTTTAAAGTTCTGAAAGATTTAACTGGTATTTATTACTCCTTTAAGGTTTTGAAAGATCTAACATTTATTTTTTATGGTACTTAATACTACTAATAATAATGTTGGTATTTGTTAAGCGCTTACTGTGTGCCAAGCACTGTTCTAAGCGCTGGGGTAGATACAAGCTGATCAGGTTGGACATGGTCCATTTTCCACCTGGGGCTCATAGTCCTAATCCCCCATTTTCCAGATGAGGGAACTGAGGGAACAGAGAAGTGGAAGTGACTTGCCCAAGCTCACAAAGGAGACATTTCTGATAGTGGTATTGCTCAGCGCTTACTATGTTCGAAGCACCGTGCTAAACCCTGGTGAAAATTCAAGATAATGAGGTGGATTGCCGTCCCTGTCTTTCCTACCCCAGGTATATCATTTATTGCAACTGCAAGCGGTTTGCTGTTGTCAGTTTATAAAGACCTTTCATTCTGTAGAGACCCACTGAATGGCATCTTAAAAATCGCCGTGTCCCTTCCCCTTCCAGAAACAGAAAGAGAAGGGCAGCTGAGAGGGGAGGCTGCCGAGGCCCAAAAAGCAGGCTTAAATTGTGCTAAACCGTGAAGCCAGTCTGCCAAAGAAGGGGTCTTAGCGGCCCCAGGCCGAAGGACCCTGCCAGATCCTCCATTATTGTCTTTTCTGTGTAAAAGTGGAGGTGCCAGGAGCCACAGAGATCCCTGGTGCCACCAATTAAGTGGTGAAAAGGTGTCCCTGGGAAGGGCACAGAAAAGGGGCCTACCAGATATCACAGAGCTTTGGGTGCGTGAATGTGTCTCTCCTAGTTTCAGCACAAAAACAAAATTGACCTTTGAATTCCTGTGTTTGGGTTTGCCACCTATGAACTTTTAGGATGTAAGATATCTAGTGGACTGGTGTGTGTGTGTCTTTGGGGTGAGATCTGTCCATTTTTTTTTTAATGACAGTTGAGTGCTTTGCATACATAGCCTGTTGTGAGTTTGAAAATATTTAAATAAGCTACACAAGTCAAGTGACCGTGCACAGACTACAGGTTAAACGGCTGGCTTTTTTTTTTTTTTTTTTTTAGCTAATTTCAGTAGGAAAGGACTCACATCTCAAATTTGCCTGTTACTGACTAGGCTTGAATTGCACGGGAAGGGGAGATTGGTGTGTGATTTAAAATAAACCAGTACGTAAAATAGCAGTTCAGGATGAACGGAGTGGAAACGTGCCTTCTGGTTGTGTGTGGAATGTTTGCTTGGGACGAAACAAGTCTCTTTCGAGTTGAGCTTGGCCTCCCGGCAGATTTTGAAGCAAGGACTTACTTTTTGGCCGGATTATTCGCCTTAACTCCGAAAAACTGTGCCCGGAAAATCCAGTTGAATACCGTGCCTCTGCCGGGGAAATAAAAGCCGCAAAAGCAACTGAATCCATCAGATGGGTTGGCCAAGAGGACTCGGGAGGAAAAAAAAAAAACGGGCAATGGCCACAGCCCACGGGGCTCATCTCAAATTTGAAAATTTGTGGCTCTGAGCGACAGAATTCCATCTCCTTGGTTAACTTGTGGCGTTAACCCGGGAGTGGGTCGGTGAAGTCCATCAGATCGGGGCCGGTTTCCTGAGTGCCCGTGACACACTTTTCAAATAGGGACCACGGTATCGATTCAGATTTGACCTTCTTGCCCTCCAGTCTTAGCAACCCACGTCAGCCGTCCCTTTTGTAGCCGCCGGGATCCATCCTCTGAGGTGTTGGAGTTGGCATTTCCATTTAAACGACTATGTTGGTACTGTGCTGGTTTGACCTGCGTGTTCTGACGGTGTCGGTGCCAACCTGTTGAACCAGAGCGTGTGTTTTGGACATCTCTACTCTCCTCGTATGAAGGGTTTTTCTCTCTCTCTTTTTTTTCTTTTTTTCTTTCTCTTATTTTTTTTTTTTTTCTTTTTTGGCGGGTGGGAGGTTTGTGTGGAGGGATAACTCTTTAGCGGGGCACTTTTTCAAACATTTTTCATGTGCTTAGGTACAGCCAAGCAGAAGCCAAGTTCCGTGCAGGTAGCAGAACAGAACCTCCTACCACCTTTTCACCCATACCAGCCCTTGGAGTGCATAGTAGAGGAGACTGAAGGCAAACTGAATGAACTGGGACAGAGAATTAGTGCCATTGAAAAAGCCCAGCTGAAGTCCCTGGAATTGATTCAGGGAGAGCCCCTGAACAAAGATAAAATTGAAGAGCTCAAAAAGAACCGCGAAGAGCAGGTCCAGAAGAAGAAGAAGATCCTGAAGGAGCTGCAGAAAGTGGAGAGGCAGTTGCAGATGAAAACCCAGCAGCAGTTCACCAAAGAATACCTGGAGACCAAAGGCCAGGCGGACAAAGCGGCTCCCCAGCAGCCGTCGTGCCCCCAGCGGGGCGGCTCCCCGGAAGGGGACGGAGACGGCGGCGGCGGTGGCGGCGGCCTCCTCCCTGAGGATCACTTGGCGGCGGCCCCTCCAGTCGATGCCGGGTCCGCAAAGGACGAGGGCAAGGAAGACGAGGCCGAGGAGCGGAGGTCTACCCCGCCCGCCGAGCAGATCGATTTTGTCCCCATCCAGCCCCTGCCGCCTCCCCAGTGCAACTTTCCCGGTGACTTAGGCTATAACGGGACGAATGCTCTTGAACTTCAGAAAGTATTAGGGAATCAGCAGAATGTAGGACAGCCACAGATTGCTGGACGTGGGCAGGGGCTCTTAGTTCAAGAACCAGATGGATTAATGGTTGGCACCCCAGCACAGACGCTTACCGACACTCTTGATGACCTGATAGCAGGTGGGTTAAGAATTCTCTCTCTCTCTCTCTCTCTCTCTCTCTCTCTCTCTCTCTCTCTCTCTCTCTCTCTCTCTCTCTCTCTCTCTCTCTCTCTTTCTCTTTCCCTCTCACTCACTCTCTGTGTCTCTCTCTTTCTCTCTTTCTCTCCCTCCTTCCTTCTCCCTTTCCCTCCATCTCTCTTTTCCCTTCCATCTCTCTCTCTTCCACTCTCCATTTCTCTCTCTCTCTCTTGCCCGGGTGCTCTCCCCTGTTTTTTCTTGCTTTGCCTTTTGCGCCCAGCCCCTCCCCTCCCCAGTGGAACCAGTTGGTTTTCCATTCTGGAAATGGCCCTTGCGCAAACCTCCTCATTTCCCACTGTGTTGGTGGGAAGCGACTATCCTTAGGGTCGGTAGGCCTTGCACCCAGTGGGTTTCCTTTCCTCCTCGTCTTTGTCAGATCGCCGAAGGTGGAGATGGTATCATTACTCTGTTGCTCAGTTGAAGCCTTCAGATGTGGCTGCAGAGTCCTCGGGAGGTTCTGTCCCACAGGGGTGGGCTTGAGAAGATGGAGAGCCGCGTCCTTGCTGGACAGCGATAACCGGGGGAAGGCAGGGTCACCCTATTGACTGGGCTCGGTGACTCTTCCATATTAACAGTTGTGATGGGCGTCCCTTTGCAGGATCTAATCTTGCGAGTCACAGCGACGGCCACTCAATCCCGGGTACCGAAACTCCAGGGCACCTATACCTGAAAGGCATTTTTTTGCACCAAAGGAGAAATCAGTCTGGGCGAATAGGCTGAAAACGCCTAGGCAGAATGCATTTTAAAGCCACACGATTGGGTTCAGACAAACCGTGCGTCTTCCCAGATGGGATGCAGTTCTAATCATGTTGCAGGACATTAGGAATCTGAGTGTCGGGGGTTGACTCTTGCAGGACAACGCTTCCGAAAGCTCCCTGCGGAGCTTGGCAAGCTTCCCTGTCTGTTGACTGTTTTCTAAGGTCCTTGGGTGGGAAGGTGTCAGTCAGAGGTGGAATCAGGTTGCTCGAGTTAGTCTCCAGCTTACCAGACCTCCTCCTCCTCCCACAACCTCCTCCCTCCCTGTCCCCAGCGTTGAGAATCCGGGCACCCAGCCTCTTACCTTCCGGAGACGGTTGGAGAACGTAGCATCTCTTTGGGGGTCTCAAAGCAGACGAACAGCAGACTAGCTCTTGGTGAAGGAAGAAGTCAGAAGCCAAGGATGACATTCAAAAGCTTCAGACCCAACCTGTCTCTTAGGCCAACCGATTTCTCCGCCCCCACCCCCCTACCTGAGGCCGGTCTCTTCCTATACTTTCCTTCGTCCTGTTTTGCAACTCAATGCTCCGAATCTCAACTCAGTAACTACGGAATAAGATTCTTTGTGCCACAGTTTAGTGCTTTGGCAGGGAGGGCTTCTGGGTTCTTCCCCTACTACCCCGGGTGGGTGATGGCTTGCAGTTCCATTTAGGAGTATCGTGTTGTCTTGAGGTACTCTTGGTAGGTTGTGTGTATTGCTGCCCAGCAGACAACGGTCCAAAAAGTAAATTAAAATCCGAGCATCTGTGGGGATGGGGACAGGGGTGAGCTCTAGGGGGTTGAGGAGGAAGGGAAGGCCGGGCTCTTAAGTACTTGTCAGATCATTTGCCAGTTGAGTTCAGCTCATGTAAAATGTGTAGCCACCCATCTTTGGGCACCTACTGCACAGAAGCAGTCCTTAAAGTCATCAGACATCTACGAAGCATTCAGCATTTTTGTCAGGTACTAAGTTAGCATTGGTGCATACAAGGGGACTGTCGTTTGGGTGTCTTGTGAAAGCCAATTTGTGTGTGTGTGAGTGAGAGAGAGAGAGAGAGAGAGATGGAGTTGGAGCAAACAAGCATTCTCCTGGGCAAGATATGTTTGAGAAAAATTGTACTTACGGTTTATAAGCAGGATCCCATCTTGCGCTCATCAGCGACAGCCAAAACAAAATCAAAAACTAGTGGTTAGTGAAAGGCCCATAGGACACCGAGATAAAAAGTTCAAGCGGCAACCAGCGGCGATCCCTCAAGCAGCATGGGCAGGCAGGGGATCAATTGGTGATATTGACTCAGCACCTAGTGTGTGCCGAGTACTGTACTAAGTGCCTGGGAGAGCACAGTGCAACAGAGATGGTAGGCACTATCCCTGTCAATTAGGAGCTTACAGTTTACGGATGTAGATTACTGTCTACATCTACAGAGCGGTGTGTTCTGTTTCATGAATTTGGCAGAGGTTTATTTGTTTTTGGTTTTGTTTTTTTTTGATCCCTCCCTGTATGTAATGGAATATTTCTCTCCCCAAAAAAAGGTTGTCCTGGCCTCTGATTATGCAACATTATGCAGCCAATTCAATTTCCTGGGAAAGGGAAGTCTGCTGGCAGTCTTCAGAACTGGAAAATCCCACGCTGGGGTCCTGTCCATTAAACTTTGTGAAATAATTGGACCTGGGGAAGGGGAAAATCAGGTAGAACCAGCGGGATTGAGGGGCAGCCTCCTGACATCCAATCTTGACCCCAGTAAAGGGGAACTGAGTCTTTTAATCTACAGCCCCAATTTCTGCCTCCAGATCGTACTTCCAGATCCGGAGTGGCCAGTGGAAGCTAGAAACACGCTCCCTGCCCCCAAGGAGCTTCCACTGAATTCCTGGCCTAGCCCTCTATAAGGTGTCGACCTTTGGGAATGGGTCCTAGTCTTGAAAAAGCACTTGGCCGGCAAAGTCTCCTGGGTTAGCAACTCGGCAAAGTTCCAGGTGCCTCGCAGCCACCTCCTCACAACAGAAGAGATGAGGAACGTGTCTCATTGGCCATAAAATTCCGAGCCCGAATTTCCACTTTCTGAGAGCCTCCATCACAGGTGTTCCCCTTGGCGTTTGTGACTGGGCGTCTGAGTCGTATTCTTCTGGCTCTGGCTGAACAAAAGGGGCTCCTGAAGCCACGAGGTGGCTTCGAGTTCTGAACGTGCGGCACTTCCGACTTTTAGCTAAAGCCTCTCTTGGTTGCCCTCCAAATAAATACGTGGCACCGAACAAAAAACTCTAAAAGCCAAATTCCCAGGTACTGTTTCACTTTCTAGTAGGCCTCACTCTCATTTAGTCAGGCCGCAGTGTCAGTGGAGCCCGATTCCGGTGACTTTGGGAGGTGAGGGATCCACAGTGGGAGAGTTCTCCGTCTCCTTTTGACCTTAAAGCTTGCTTTGAATCTGTCAGGAAGTTAGGCTCCATAGGAGATCGCGGCAATGCGTCCCCCCAGCACCACCCAATTCCTCTTCCTCACATCGCCGCCGCCACCACCACCAGTGTCTGAATCACGCACGGCCCCTCAATAGCCAATTCCGGTGGCCGGCCGAGATCCGAACTCTCACTACAACTTTTCTGACAAGAGTTTTCTCCCCCAAACTGTTGAGGGTGATTTCTCTCCTCCCTTTCAATTTTAGATTGACTCTTTAGTTTTCGGTTTTGTGTGTGTGAGTACGTGAGAGAGAGAGAGAGAGACCACTCAAACTTTGTGCCCTGTACCTCAATCAGTTTTTGCTTGGTTTTTCATCATTGTACTGCGACCGGAGAGGGGGTTTCTATGGAGATGTCGTGTGATAATGATAATCGACTGGACCTTGGTGGGGTATGCCCAGGTTAATAGGTCATAATGAGAAGCACCGTGGCTTAGTGGAACGAGCATGGGCATGAGAGTCAGGGGATCCCGGCTCCACCTGTGTGACCGTGGGCAAGTCACTTGACTTCTCTGGGCTTCAGTTTCCTCAGCAGCAGAAGGGGATTCAATACCTGCTCTCCCTTCTCCTTAGACTGTGAGCTCCCTGCAGGACAGGGACTGAGTCTGATCCGACTAACCTGTAATTACCACAGCTCTTAGAACAATAAAGCACTTAGCAAATACCATTTTAAAAAAAAAAAAAGGAGTAAAGGAAGGGTTGGGGAGTAGCGGGGATAGAAGGGTCTTAGTCAAAATGCTGAGGGTGACCTCGGGTCTAACGTAGCTGTCAAATGCCACTTTGCCCATGCAGGCCAGGGGCACCCGAGGGGGCCTCCAGGGTGGTATCATGTTGAAAAGGACCCAGACTCTCATCCGGCCTCGGTGGCACCTTGAGCTGACTCTCAGGCTGCCCTTAAAACACCTCCGGGAGCAAATCCCGCGGTGCCAGGCTCCACGCCCGCCACTCTTGGCTCCCTTCCCCAGTCCACGGATTCTTCATTTCGAAGCGGTACACCGAAGCGCCGTTTGATCGTCACGGTTTCATTAACGTCTGAATAATTCCGAAAAACTCCAAGGCAGTCCAGCCACAGTCTGGTAATTAAGTTATTTCTACTAGTGTCCCGCCTGGAACAGCAAAAATCTGCTGCCGAGTTAGGCAACAGATGTTTGTCGAGTTTTTTCTTTCCCCCTTCTCGCTCGCTCTCCCTACAAAAGAAGCTAATTGATTTTGCCGCCGTATGTTGAAAAGTGTGCGGCCACCTTAAGCAGATGACTAAAAGTCGTTTTTAATCACTCTTCGCATTTGTTTCACCTAAAATAGCAAACTGGATTTCTGGGGCAGGGGGAGGGGGGCTGGCTAGGGATGGACTGTGGGGTTTTGTAGTTGCCAGTACTTCATGTAAATTAGAAGTGAAGTCATTAACAAAAGAGGGAGAAATTCACACAGAGAATTTTCCTCTGCTGATGAAATAACTTTCCAGGAGACCCCCACAGTTTTGCCTGCAACCCCCCCACCTTTTTTAATGGTATTTGTTAAGCGCTTACTATGCATCAAGCACTGTTCTAAGCACTGGGGTAGATACAGGATAATTGGGTTGGACACAGTCTCCCTCCCATATATGGCTCACAGTCTGAGTCAAGGGGAGTAGGATTTAATCCCCATTTTAGAGATGAAGCAACTGAGGCACAGAGAAGAGAAGCAACTTGACCGTGCTCATCCAGCAGTCACGTGACGGTGCCAGGTTTAGAACCCAGGTCCTCTGACTCCCGGGCCCCGGGGTCTTTCTGCTTGGCCGTGCTGCTCCCGATTGGCTTTGGGACAGGGAGAGGCAAATTCCCATTTCCCACTCGAGGGTCCTCACCACTGGAAAGATCCCTCAGGAGGAACACCATTAGCCCACTCTGTTTTTCGGGCAGAATACTCAGATCACTGGCCAGAGGATCGCACATTTGACACCTTTTAGAGAAGCATCGTGGTTCTAGTGGAAAGAGTGCGAGCCTGGATTCCCATCCCAGCTCTGCCACTCACCTGCCGTGTGACCTTAGGCAAGTCACTGAACTGCCCTGGGCCTCAGTTACCTCATCTCTAAAATGAAGGTAAAAAATAATACTTCTCCCTCTCTCGTAGACTGTGAGTCCCTTGGTGGGCAATGACTTTGATCTTCTTTTATGGTCTTACCTCAGCGCTTAGGAAAGTGGTTGGCACATGGTAAGCACTTAACAGATACCACTTTATTATTGGTTGCTTTGAGACACTTGCCCTGACTTTCCATTTTCTAAGACACCATCAGCAATTGTGTTTCACTGCATCAAATCCATGGGCTCATCTCATGTGGCCCTCTGTCTTATATTTCCCCTGTAGAAAACTAGGAGCCCTTTCATTTAGCCTACATTCAATATGTAGTGACTATATACTGTCTTAATTCTGAATCTTAATTTAATGAAAGTCTTCTGTCCGCTTCCAGGTGGAAATGAGATCATCTAGGAAATTAGTTGGGAGAAAAAGCCTTTTCCTTTCCTGATGGGCAAGCGGGTCTGGCAAGGCGGGGAATCATGGGTGCTTCAAAATATACTCAAAAATAGTCTTCTGTCTGTCCTTTTAGCCCTTAGGTTGTACCTTTTCTTTATCAAAGGTACCTGGATTGGAGTAACCTTTTCCACAGACTCAAGATCTAATAGGTCGGGCTTCGAAACCGATGATCTGAACAATCACTTCCGCATCCGCGCCTTTTTGAGTGAAGGTGAAAGACGCATAAGCAGCAATCTCCCTGTTGTATGTGCCTTTTCTCAGTATTGTTGAACTGTGGGAGTCCTGGGTCAAGGTGAATTTAATTTACCATCCAATTCTGAACCATCTGCCCCCCTGTCCTGAATGTGATACAGATGAGAGAGTCGACACGCTAATCGTGGCCTTTTTAGTGAGGCCCGGTCTGGTTCTAAAATGTGGGTTCCCACCCCTGTCCCTGTGAGAGATTAGCTCACAAATCTAAAATCAGTTGCTCATTGATAATAATGATAGTGGTGATAATGATGGTTGTGATATCTGTTCAGGGCCTACTGTGTGATAAGCGCTGGGCTGGGTACCAGGTAAGAAATGGTCCCCGTCCCATGAGGGGCTCCCAGTTGTAGAAACCGAGGCACCAGGAGCCTTCTGCCAGCCGCTTTCTGTACAGGTGGCTCCAGTAAGAAAGGTCGGGGTCCCTGATGGTCTCTTCCTGGTGTGGGCAGTGTGCCCCAAAATTTGCGGCGAAGGGGTGCTGAGTCTTCCAACCATTGTCTTTCAGCTGTGAGTAGCCGAGTGCCCGCTGGGCCCAACAGTTCCTCACACACCACAGAGTCCCCCACACCAGAGCCCTGCTCGCAGACTACGGCCACGGCCGCGTCCCAGTCCGTCCTCCCCATGTACCCCTCCGTTGACATCGACGCCCACGTGAGTAGCCTGAGCGCCGCCTCACGCGTTCCCCCGAGGAGGGTCGGGGGCGGCCAGCGCGTTCTCGCCATTCGTCTCCCCCAACCGGAAATGAGCTTTCGGGCCATTGCACCCTCTCTTGCAGACTGAGAGCAACCACGACACGGCCCTGACCCTCGCGTGTGCGGGTGGCCACGAGGAACTGGTGTCGGTCCTGATTGCACGGGAAGCCAAGATCGAGCACAGAGACAAGAAGGGTAAGGCAGGGACCGACCGGGCAGGCGCCAAAATGAGAAGGCGACCTGGGTTTTCCATGGGGCCAGGCTGGCTCTGGACCCCTCAGATTGGTCGCTCGAACAGCGGTATTTACCTAGTGCTGGATGAAGCCCTCGAGGGAATCTGGGGGGATTTGTTGTCCTGATCCCCATCCCTCCAGGAGCTTAGGATCTAACACCTTGGGAAATGTCAGTCAACCTGTTTCAATCAGGAGCATCCTAAAAGGTCCACGTTGGCCCTTGAGATCCATGCAGGTTGCTCTCGGAAAGGTTCCCTGCGGCTTTCTCTGAATAGGCTTTTGAATGTAATTTTAACTCCTTGTTTTTCCCCTCCGGCGAAGGTTTCACTCCCCTGATCCTGGCCGCCACCGCGGGCCACGTTGGAGTAGTGGAAATCCTCTTAGACAAAGGCGGCGACATAGAAGCACAATCGGAACGAACCAAGGACACGCCGCTTTCGCTCGCGTGCTCCGGTGGGCGGCAAGAGGTAAAGTGACCGAGCTTGGCTACCCTCTGCGTGGGCTGCTTCGTTTTAGGTTTGCCTCCGTGGGTGTAGGGAGTGGAAATCACTTGAGCCGCCTCAGACGGAAACGCTGGTGCTCGTCCGGCCTTTATCGGGTATCCTTTTGACTGTCGCAAACCCCCTGGCCTCTGAAGGTTTTGTTTCGCCCGGGGCATTTACAACCTAGATGAGAAAGTACCCCTAACGTGGAGGAATTGGGAACGCCGAAAGTATGTGGTTTGCGGAGTGACGTTAGCTGCGTGTTTGCCAGCTGGAGGAGCCGGGATCAATTGATCAATCCATCATATTTACTGAACGCTTGCAGTGTGCAGAACGCTGCACTGAGCGCTTATAGTGCTCAGAGTCCCGAGGCGAAGTGAACCCCAGTTAGATGTTCCTCCGTGTTGGCCCTCGTTGAAGGCACATCTCTTCCGAAAGGGCTTCCCTAAGTCCTCATTTTCTCTTCTCCCACTCCCTTCTGCATCGCCGTGACTTGCTCCCTTTATTTATCCTCCCTCCCAGCCCCCCACTACTTATGTCTATATCCGTTATTTATTTATTTATATTAATGTCCGTCTCCCCCTCTAGACCATAAGCTCATTGGATAGGAAGTATGTCTACCACCTGGATAATATCGTACACTCCCAAGCACTTAGTACAGTGCTCTGCCGACATTAAGCGCTCAGTTTCATTTGGCATACTGGTGGGGAGGTGTGTAGCCAGCACGTGAGTGGGGTCCCGGACCCTAAATTCCCCAAACCAGGCTGGCTTGCGGCCAGCAGCCCATTTCGCTGGCGGGTGCGCTCGGTGTTCAGTAGCCTTAACGTGGCGCGACATCGCTTGGGTCAAGGAGGGCTTTCTCCTTTCGAACCAACCTGCCCAACGATCCGTGGATCCACCCGGCTTGTCTCTTCCTGCCCCACAGGTGGTGGACCTGCTGCTGGCCCGAGGGGCCAACAAAGAGCACAGGAACGTCTCGGACTACACCCCGCTGAGCCTGGCGGCGTCCGGGGGATACGTTAACATCATCAAGATTCTGCTCAACGCTGGAGCCGAAATTAATTCGAGGTACCGCTGGCCGGCTCCTTTCTGAAGAGCCTGGAGGGGGGTGGGGATGTCCAGAGCATAATGAATCTATCATCTAGGGGTGGCCAGGCAGCTAGCTAGGCCAGTCACGCCTCTCGGTCCAGATCTTAAAATCCGGGGCAGGGCCTATTTTTGCCAAAGCCCAGTCTTGAAGACCCTCCCCCACCACTTTCTTTGAGGGCGATCTGGCCACAGAATCGGCACCTTAAAGAAGGAATGAGTTCCTCCTCAACGGAGGCCCACCTCTTGCCTAGAGAAGCCAAAATGTTTTGTTTCCCTCGGGGATGTCATTTTTGAAGAAATCTTTGGTCCTTTTCAGGACCGGGAGTAAGCTGGGCATCTCTCCTCTGATGTTGGCCGCGATGAACGGTCACGTCCCCGCCGTGAAACTGCTGCTGGACATGGGTTCGGACATCAACGCCCAGATCGAAACCAATCGGAACACGGCCCTCACCCTGGCCTGTTTCCAGGGCAGGGCGGAGGTGGTGAGTTTGCTTTTGGACAGAAAGGCAAACGTCGAACATCGAGCCAAGGTGAGCACATCGCGACATGAAGCGTTTCTGCGGGAGCGTCAGGCCCGGGGAGTGGGCCCACTTCCTCACTCAGATGTGGGCTGGGCTGAGCTTGGCTGAGCGGGAATGGGAGATGTGTTTCCCTCCTTCCCCTTTCCCAAAGTGGGCCTCGTTATGAGGGACATCTCACCCACCCAAGAGTTGAAAGTTACTCCTTTTGATGTTTGAAAAAGTGTGAGTTAGTCTCATTGCGATTTGAGAGAGTTGCCGGGCAGTAAAAATCATTGCCCACTCATGCTCCGAACTGGCCTATGACCCACCGCTGCTGGTGACGTTTTTAGGAGAGGATATGGATGACCTTGGGGCCCAGTCTTGGTTTGTCTCATATCACCTGAAGCTTAGGACACGAAGCATTTCCAACATCTAACTTGAGGTAGTTACCATATAGAGCTTCATTTGTCTTTGAGGTCAGTTCCCCAAAAAGAGTAACTACAAGGAGTAAACTCTCAGGCAACTGACAGCTGCTCCTTGGGATGCCCAAAAATATTGAAAATATTTAAACCTTCTTCCAAAACGGAAGTTTGAGGTTATGGCCTTCCACACCAGAGCCGGCTGAATTCGGAACTAAGGAAGTAGGAGGCGAATGTCAGTGACCAGAACGTCTCTTTGCTCGGGCCCGGCAAGTGCATAATGTGGCTTTTTCAAGCAGAAGTGGAATTCGGTGGCCCCCTAATAGTCGTCTCCACGTTTTCCTCCTGTAACTTGCAAGATGATCCTCCCTTTTTCTCAGTCTGGACATTACCCAAGGCTAATGTTGTTTCCTTTATGCAGAAAAAGCCGTACAGTTCCCAAACAGTTTAGGCACCTGAAAAGATTCTGAAAGAATGAGCCTTAACTGTGATGTGTTCTGGGAAAGCTGGGATTTTTGAGGGGTGGGTAGGGATGGGCGGTACTTGCTGAAAAGTGACTTTTAAGAAGAGCCCCTTTGTTGTTCTCAAAAGGCTTCCAGGAAACATCCGGAGGGTGATGTTTTCCTGTGGAATTCTGACTTCAGGTCATTCTCCCCTAGAGTGATGCCAGGAAGTTGCCCACCAGCCTCTACTTGGGACTCTTTCTGCCACTCGTGCCTGGTCCAGTTCATTTCTGCAGCCTCCATTTTTTGGGTAGTTTTTTTTTTCTGTAGACCTCTCCTCCAGTCTAGGGGACTGGTCGAGGTGAGCAGGCCTCAGCAGCACACCTGTCATACACCCTGCCCTGATCCCAATGCCTTCTTTCGGCATGGAGGTGGGGGGCAGGTAGCTTGAAGGTATTTAATGCTGAGTAAAATAGTCGAACTGCCATCTCACCAGAATTGTCCCTGTTTGTCCTGGGCAGGAGCCTATGGGCTACTTACTGGCGTTTTGTTCTAGAAAATGCCACGGGAATCATGATTTTCCCATCCCGTCAGACCTGTTGGTTGCACGATAGCTGCGGAAGTGCTCTGAGGAAAGACAAATGGATTCTACAGCTATCTGGATTTTTTCTGATTTAAGGGTAGACTTCTTCAGCGGATTTACCGAACCACCTCTGTTTGTTTTATTTTTGCTCGAGATAGACCGGCCTCACCCCTCTGATGGAAGCCGCCTCTGGAGGGTACGCCGAAGTGGGCAGAGTCCTCCTCGACAAAGGAGCGGACGTCAACGCGCCTCCCGTGCCTTCGTCCAGGGACACGGCTCTCACGATCGCAGCCGACAAAGGCCACTACAAATTTTGTGAGCTCCTGATCAACAGGTGAGGCGGTTGGCTGCAGTAGAACATTCTCTCTCCTCCTGCCTTGCCAAACCCAGTCATCGGTTGCCTTTTTTTCCCCAAAGGAGTAGAAAATACCCCCTAAACTAATGCACGGGTTAGACCCTGGCTCAGCGGCCTCTGGCCGGGATAGCTCCCGTGAGTGCAGGCAGATGATGAGAATCAGTGAGTTGGGAGGAGGGGAGGGAATGTTCAAACAGTTGGACAAAGTGTGGAAAGGGCCCAGGACTGAGAGTCAGGAGACCTGGTTTCTAATTGGGCTCCGCTGCTTGTCTGCTCTGTGGCATTGGGAGAGTCACTTGACTTCTCTGGGCCTCAGCTTCTTCCTCCACAAAATGGGGGTTGGATACCTGTTCTGTACACCCCCCACCCCCCTTCTGCTTCTGTCAGCCTTGGGTGGGATGGGGACCCTGTCCACTTTGCTTATCTCGTCTCCATCCCGTCACTCAGTACTGTACTTGGCACGTAGTAGGTGTCCCCATTACCGTCGTCGTCGTTCTCACAGGGGAGCCCACATTGACGTCAGAAACAAGAAGGGAAACACGCCACTCTGGTTGGCGGCCAACGGAGGCCACTTTGACGTCGTCCAGTTACTGGTGCAGGCGGGAGCCGACGTGGATGCCGCAGACAACCGCAAGATCACCCCCCTCATGTCGGCTTTTCGCAAGGTAACGGGATGCACGCCCCGGGCCTTTGGTGGGGCGGCAGACACTGCTCCCCCAAAGTCCGTTCTTCTCCACAAATCGCCAGTCCCCCCCGGCTCTTCGCAGTTGAGACCCAAAAGCCCCCTCTGAATGGGTGGATCCTGCACAAAAATATGATCTCTCCTCGGTCTCTAGCTGGGCTGCTTCCTGACAGTTCCTTGCCCAAGGAAGGGTCGGTCAGTCAGTGGGATTTCTTGAGCATTTCCTGTGTGCAGAGCAGTGAACCGAACTTTTGGGAGAGGACAATTCAGCCGAGTCGGTAGCCACTATCCCTGCCTTCAAGGAACTTACAGACTAGAGGGGGAGACAGGCAGATAGACAGATGGGTATGTATAGAAGGTCTGAAGGGGTTTGCCCAGATTGGTGTGCATCATTCGGAGGTGTAGCTTGAAAGCAGAGAGGATTTCTCAGTCAAGCAATCCGTCTGTTGTGAGCCCTTAAGCTGGTTTGCAGCCGTCCTTCTGAGGCGGTGGATAAGGCACAATTTGCCTCCCGAAGTTCACTTGGATATTAGCCGTGGCTATCGAATGGTCTTCAGTTCGCGCCGGACTCAGACTCTGTGTCCAGCTTCCATCACTGAAGGTAAAAATCCCAGTGGCTGATTGGCGGCTGTGCTTCCTCTCCCCTCCAGGGCCACGTGAAAGTCGTTCAGTATCTGGTGAAAGAAGTGAACCAGTTTCCCTCTGACATCGAGTGCATGAGATACATAGCAACCATCACGGATAAGGTGAGTCTTTTCCGACACTGAAGCATCATTTGTCTTTGATGTGCGGCCTAGTGGAGGGATCCCAGGCCTGATAGCCAGAGGACCTGGGTTGTAATTGCGGCTTCTGCCACTTCTCTGCTGTGTGTCCTTGGGCAAGCCACTTTGCTGCTCTGTGCCTCAGTTTCCTCCCCTGTAAAGTCACTACAATCCTAGTGGGATAGGGACTGTGTCCAACCTGATGATCTTAAATCAGTCCCAGCGCTTAGCACAGTGATTGGCACATAGTAAGTGCTTCCCATAATTGCCGAACCATAATTATTATTATAATGATTACTCTCACATGGTGCCAGAGACCCCAAGGTCTAGCCACGCGCCCCCCCCCCCACCATAATCCAGGCTGATTAACAAATTGCCCTCTTTCTGTGAGGGTCCCTGCTCCTAGTGACGGTTATTCTCACCTTGAGTCCGATGGTCAGGGAGAGAGGTGATGCTGAAGAGGAGGGGGCCCTGTCCTCTGAAATTCTCTGCTTTTTTTGGCATTGGGAACTGTCCCTGCGTCTTGCCATCCCGGTGCCGGATGGCCCAGGTTTCTCAAGGACTGAACAGCTCTGGGATTGTACAGAGAATATTTTGGGAGCTCTCTGGTGATGAAAAGTGCCTGGGGAATGTAGCACAGAGTATTGTCCAAAGGAAATGTTCAGAATTGCTTGGAAGATGACCTTCAGTTGAGGGGAAAAGGAACTGCAAGTCAACCCCCCAAAACTAGCAAGGCATTCAGCTCTTTATTGTGGGGGCTTAGGCAGTACTGTTCCCTAAAACCTAGATTCGGTGGCTTTCTGCTCTCCCACTTCCCCTATTTGATGTAACCGTTGCCTGAGTTTTTCTTCTTCACCGCTTTGGCCCATTGTGCCCCCCGACCGAAACTTTGGGTTCCTTCGGGCTTTCTCCTATCCCACGACTCCATAAATAACATTGTGCCATTCCCCGTCTCAGGAACTATTGAAAAAATGCCACCAGTGTGTCGAGACAATTGTGAAGGCCAAGGACCAGCAAGCCGCCGAAGCAAATAAGAACGCGAGCATCTTACTGAAGGAACTTGACTTGGAGAAAGTGAGTTGGAGCAATGTTGTGGTTTTCCTTCGTCAGATTTAAAAAAAGAAAAGAAACACACAAACCAGGAATGCACTGTCCCCGAAACTTCTCTGCCCGTTTCCTTTTATGAGAAATTCTTTGATCTCCAAAAAAAAAAAAACCTCAGAAGGCCGAGGTAAATGGATCAGTCACGAAACCGCATTAACTGTTTGCGTTTGGGCAGACACCTGCGTTTCCCCCCCACCTCACTTCCCCCTGTCCCGATGCCCTGGAAATCTGTCTCCAGTGCCATTTCGGGTGACCTGGTCCAGCGGGTAACCAGGAAAAGTATCCCTTCCCTTTGTCCCCCCACCCCAAGATTTGGGCCCAGTGGCTTGTGTTTGTGTGGTGCTTTTTGTGTCTTTTTCCCCAAAGCACTCTTGTGTCAATCTATCTCACCTGGTCCTCCCAACGTCCCGTGAAAACTGGCTGAAAGCTGTGCCTGCTTCCTTCACAGTCAAGAGAGGAAAGCCGAAAGCAGGCCCTGGCAGCCAAGAGAGAGAAGAGGAAGGAGAAGAGAAAAAAGAAAAAGGAAGAACAGAAAAGAAAGCAGGAAGAAGACGAGGAGAACAAGCCCAAGGAGAACTTGGAGCTCCCAGAGGATGACGACGAAGAGGAAAATGACGAAGAAGGTAGGGGTTGGGAGTGGAACGCTTGTTGCCTTATGATTTAGAGAAGCAGCGTGGCGTAGTGGGTAGAGCACAGGCCTGCGAGTCAGAAAGTCATGGGTTCGAATCCTGACTCCGCCACTTGTCTGCTGGGGCAGTTCACCCCTCTGTGCCTCCGTTACCTCATCTGTAAAATGGGGATTGAGATTGGGAGCCCCACCTGGGACAGGGACTGTGTCCAACCCGATTTGCTTGCATCCACCCCAGCGGGATGTACAATGCCGGGCACATAGTAAGCGCTTAACAAATGCCATCATAATAATTTCCTGGGGCCTGACTGTTGCTCATCGCCCTGCCTGGTGGGAGGTGGGGATCTTGAGGATTGGGGCAGGAGCCCTTCTTCTGAAATCCTGTCCAGTTTTTCACCCAGTGGAAAGAACTAGAAGACCAGCTGGCCACCTAAGTCCGTGGCTAAGATGGCTAAGAATTGAGTATTTTAGTTGTATTTTGTTTGGTTTGGGTTTTATTAATGGTATTTAAGTGCTTATTATGTGCCAGGCATTGCTCTTTTTGCTGGGGTAGATTCAGTCCATGCCCCACATGGGGCTCACAGTCTTAATCCCCATTTTACAGATTAGGTTACTGAGGCACCTAGAAGGTTATATAGCAGACAAGTGGCAGAGCTGGGATTAGAACCCAGATCCTTCTAACTCCCAGGCTCTAACTACCACGCCACGCTGGGGAAAATGACTGGTTTGGGTGAGGCGAGAACAAAAGATAGAGAGACTTGACTGTAATCAATCAGTGGTATTTTTTGAGCACTTACTGTGTGTTTACCGATTTCCTACTACAGACCAACCCACTTGCTTTGCTTCTCTAACGCCAGCTTGCTCACTGTGCCTCAATATTTGTTGATTTCCCCGCCAACTCCTTACCCACGTTTTCCCTCTCCTTATACCCCACAACACCACTTTCCCCACCTGATTCAAAGGCTTGCTAAGGCCACATCTCCAAGAAGCCTTCCCCGATTATGCCCTCTATTCACCCACCCCCAGCCCCCTTCTGTCCGTATCCATTACTTATCTTAAGGTCTGTCTCCTCCTCGAGACCTCAAGCTCCTTGTGGGCAAGGGACGCGTCTACCATCTCTGTTGTGCTCTCCCAAGTGCTTAGTTCAGTGCTCTGCACACAGTAAGCGCTCAGTCGATACCACCTGGAAGCGCGCTCTGTGGCTTGTTCCCCCCCGTTCCGGGTTGGCTGTCCCTAACCGTCCGTCGTGTTTTGGGTTCGGTTTCTGCCTCAGCGGAGCCCGAAGTCCCCATAGAGCCTCCCAGCGCGACCACGACCACCACGATCGGCATCTCGGCCACGTCGACCACCTTCACCAACGTGTTCGGGAAGAAGCGGGCCAACGTGGTGACGACCCCCAGCACCAACCGGAAGAACAAGAAGAACAAGACGAAGGACACGCCTCCGAACGTGCAGCTCATCCTTCCCGACCAGCACATATCCCTCGCCCAGCAGAAGGCGGACAAGAACAAAATCACGGGGGAGCCGCGCGGCGGGGCCGGCGGGGCCGGCGGGAACAGCGACTCCGACAACCTGGACAGCACGGATTGCAACAGCGAGAGCAGCAGCAGCGGCGGCAAAAGCCAGGAGCTGAACTTCACCATGGACGTCAACTCCTCCAGCGAGCGCAGATACGCGTCACTGCTCCTCCACTCCCACGAAGAGAAACCTGGCAACAGCAGCGGCAGCAGCGGCGGCACTGCTGCGGCCAAAGCTCCGACCAGGTGACTCCCTTCATCCGGACCTATTCCCCAAACGACAGGCTCCCTGCAAACCCGGGAGAAGCCCCTTTGGGAGACTTAAACTCTAGATGAACCAGTGGGTTTGTTTTGCGAAGGTGTCCGTGTGTACCTGCACGTGCACTTTCTGAGTATAAGCTAACGGCTTCCTTGCCACCATATAAATACAGCCTTGGATATGATTAACTGATGAGATGAAGAGGCTGAATGTGGTCCCCCTTTCTCCCCAAAAAAGGGAAGGGGAAAAAGTTGCTGTTATTAGCCCACCTTTTGGGGTGGCGGTGGTTTGTTCGCGTTTTGTTTCTTCCACCTAAGTCGTCTTTGTCGCAGACCCAAGGGACGTGACCAGTCCGACCTGAATGTTCTCTCAGCCGTGCCGTGCTGAACTGTCAGGCCGGAAACTAGTTTAGGTCTGTTGTGGGCCTTGAGGATGAACTTGACTTAACGCTGAAGCATCTTTCAGCGTGTTTCCCGTTTCCCAAGTCAGCGGCCTTTCATTTGCTCTTTAAGTCATACGGCCTAGACTGGAGCAACCTCCACCCCCCACAGCTGGACCGTGACAAGCACGAGTCTGTCTCTGTGTCTCCCTTTCTGCTCCCCACCATCCCCATAATTGCTCCTCACCGAGAGTCCCAGCTCCCGTCGGCAGCGTGTCCGGCTCCTGCTTCAGCTTATCCTTGTGTCTCCCCAGGCCCGAGAGCGAAGCCAACCCCGGCTCCCTGTCGACCAACTACAAATCGGTCTCGCTGCCGTTGAGCTCTCCAAACCTCAAGCTAAACCTCACCAGCCCTAAAAGGGGGCAGAAGCGAGAAGAAGGTTGGAAAGAGGTCGTGCGGAGGTAATGGAACCGGCCCACCTATCCTGCCGAGGAGTTGGTCGTGAATGCCGCTCCGTGGGAGGGGTCCCAAGCTCCCTCCTTACTCCCTTCACCCGCTGGGTAACTGGAGGCGGTCCCACGTACCTGCTTTCCGGACCCTGCCTGCCTCAATTGTCCATCTCACCGCTGCCCCTCTTAACAACTCCTGCCTATGCACTGACTCTCTGCCATCATCATCACTTGTATTTATTGAGCGCTTCCTGTGTGCAGAGCACTGTACCAAGCGCTTAAAGCACTGTTCTAAGCGCTGGGGAGGATACAAGGTGATCAGGTTGTCCCACTTGGGGTTCACAGTCTTAATCCCCATTTTACAGATGAAGGTAACCGAGGCCCAGAGAAGTGAAGTGACTTGCCCAGAGTCACACAGCTGACAATTGGAGGAGCCGGGATTTGAACCTATAACCTCTGACTCCAAAGCCCGTGCTCTTTCCAGTGAGCCACCAACTGAGACCCTCTGCCAGTCTGGGAGGCCTCCAACTTGTACTTCCCAAGCGCTTAGTCCAGTGCTCTGCACACAGTAAGCGCTCAATACGATTGATGATGATGATGATGGGACTTGTTCTGTTTTAGCTTTCCAGTGGCTTTAGTAGACACACACACACACACCCCACTGACTGGAGAGTGGATTTTGGATCTGTCTCCAGGCCTGAGCTCCTCTCTGCCCTGGGCAGACACCTTGTTGACACGGCCCGGGGCCCAGCAGCTCTTCCTGCGGCCGTCGGCAGATCCACTACCCCTGTGCAGGCCAAGACCCCCTTCTCCTCATCCCCGTCCCCCTCCGCCCTCCTTTCAGGCCGTCGTATGCGGCGGCGGGGGATTCCCCCAGACCCTTCAGCGGTCGTGGCCGGCGGTCCGAGTCCCACGCCGACGGGCCATGTTTTGCGGTGCAGGTCGAAGAAGCTGTCCGTCCCCGCCTCAGTCGTGTCGAGGATAATGGGACGAGGTGGCTGTAACATCACTGCCATTCAGGACGTCACCGGGGCCCACATCGACGTGGACAAGCAGAAGGATAAGAACGGCGAGAGAATGATCACCATAAGGTAACAGCCGGAGCGGGGAGGCGGAGCGGGGAGCCGTGGCGTTCCAGAGGGCTTTCCCCCACGGGTCCCGGACCGTGTCGGAACCGAGGGAGAGGGGGAGAAGTCATCCGGAGTCGGGGACAGCGGGGCGGGCGCTAAGGTGACTCTCCTTCCGGGTCCTCGGCCTGCAGGGGCGGCACCGAATCAACCAGGTATGCCGTGCAGCTCATCAACGCCCTCATCCAAGACCCCGCCAAGGAGCTGGAAGACCTCATCCCGAAAAACCACATCCGAACCCCGGCCAGCACCAAGTCGATCCACGCGAACTTCTCGTCGGGCGTGGGCCCCCCGGCCCCGGCCTCCAGCAAGCCGGCCTTCCCGCTGGGCGCCCCGCCCCTGGTGACGTCCCAGGCCCCGACGCTGTCCACCTTCCAGCCTCCCAGCAAACTGAACAAGAACGTTCCGGCGAACGTGCGTTCGTCCTTCCCGGTGTCTCTGCCTCTCGCTTACTCCCACCCTCACTTCGCCCTGCTGGCGGCCCAAACTATGCAACAGATCCGGCACCCCCGCTTGCCCATGGCCCAGTTTGGCGGCACCTTCTCGCCCTCCCCGAACACGTGGGGCCCGTTCCCCGTGAGACCGGTGAACCCCGGCAGCACCAACGGCTCGCCGAAGCATAACAGCGCAGGGGCCCGCCTGCCCGGCCAGAGCAACGGGAACGTCTTGCCGCCGGAGGCCCCCGGGCTGGCCCCACCCAGCTGCCCCGCGGCCGGGTCCTCGGCAGCCACCGCCGCCGCCGCCGCCGCCGCCGCCGCCTCCTCGTCGTCCTCCTCCTCGACCTCGTCCCAGCCGCCGGGCGGGACCAGCAGCCGGACCCCTTCGTCTGTCCGCAAGCAGCTGTTCGCCTGCGTCCCGAAGACGAGCTCCGGGGCTACCGTCGTCCCCACGGTGACCAGCGCCTGCAGCGCCCCGCCTCCCGCCGCCTCCGCCCCCGCCGCCGGCGGACAGGTCCTGACGGCCTTCCTGCCCCCCAGCGCGCCCCAGCCCCCGCTCTCCGGACATAAGACGGACTCCTCTTTCCCGGCCGGCCCCGCGCCCAAGGAGAAGGCGGCTCTGCCTGAGCCGGCCCCGGCCGCCGGCAACCCGGGACCCCCGGAGGGCCGGCCGGCGGGCAGCCCCGCCCCGCCCGGCTCCCCGCAGGAGGAGCCCCTGCCGGCCGGCCTAGCGGAGCCCAGCCCCGGCCCGCTGGCCTTCACCTCCCACCCCGAGCCCTCCCCGCTCAGCCTGCCCTCGCCCCGCCCCGGGCCCGCAGAGCCTCAGGAGGCCCCCAGCTTGGCGCAGCTGGCCGTGCCGGCCCCGCGGGTCTCGCACCGGATGCAGCCCCGGGGCTCTTTTTACTCCATGGTCCCCCAGGACCCGCAGTCCATCTTCGTCACCAACCCGGTCCCCCTGACGCCCCCGCAGGGCCCGCCCGCGGCCGTACAGCTCTCCTCGGCCGTGAACCTGATGAGCGGCTCCCAGGTGCACCTCAACACGGCCAGCAAGCCCCTGCCGCCCACCTTCGGCCCGGCCTCCCTCTTCAATCACTTTAGCAGCCTGTTTGAGAGCAGCCAGGTGCCCGCCAACCAGGGCTGGGGTGACTGCCCGCTGGCCTCGCGCCCGCCCGCCGACCCGTCCTTCGCCGTCCAGTCGACCTTCCTGGGCGGCTCCGTGCTGGGACACTTGGAGAGCGTGCACCCCGACAGCTCCAAGGCCCCCGGGTTCCGGCCGCCCTCCCAGCGTGTGTCCACCAGCCCGGTCGGTAAGTGGCGGGCGCCGCCCCTCCACCCTTCCCCGCTTCCCGTCGGGGTCGGAGCCCACCGGGGAGCCGAGTGTCCGGGGGCGAAGGCTCGGTTTCCAGTCCCGCCGCCGGTCCCGGAATCCCACCCGTGTTGCGAAGAGGCAATGGGGACGGCGTCTGTTGGGCGCTTCCTCCATGCCCGGCGCCAGGGTTGACACACCAGTCAGGTTGGTCCCCGTCGGGCTCCAGATAGGACGGGGAGGGCCGTCAGCCATCGCAGCCCCATCTTCCGGAGAGGGAAACTGAGGCGCCAAGGAGTTAGGTGACCCGCCTGGGGTCATCCTCCAGGCTAGGGGCCCGGCCGGGATTAGAACCCGGTCCCACACGCTTTCCTCTAATGCCCCCCGGGGTTCTCAGTTTTCACGCTCGAGAGCAGGGCCGTTGTACCCCTGGTCACCTGGGAAGATCTGTTGCGCCCCACCCCCACTTCCAAAATTGGGCTGGGCCCTGGGCGTACAGCCTGATTTTGGGGTGGTCAGCAAGACTTCAGGGTCTAGAGCGGTCTTCGTTTCGAGATGGAGTTTGGCTGGGTGGAAACCGGAAAGGCTTGTGCATAAAAAGAAAGGCCCCCAGTCGGTTCGCGAGTGGTGGTCCGGCATCCTGGTTTCCTGGACCCTGCGTTCCTCTGCTGCTTTTCAAAGCCCGCTTCCTCGGCCCGTCGTCCCTCCACGGTGGGCGGCGGAAGCCTGGAAGACCGACACGGTCGGACTCGCCCGGGACACACTCTGAGTTTGCGACCGTCCATTTGTCATCCCGCGAGATAAACGGCCCGTCCGTTTGTCACCCCACCTCCGGTGGGCAGGGAGGGCCACGTCTCACGCTAAATTGCCGCTAGCTTGAGCCCCGGGCCTCCGGCTCGGCTCCTACTGGTGTCGTGTGGCTTGATTTTTGTCTCTAGAGTAGTTCAGGTTAGCCTTCTGCACCTTAAGCGTTCGACTCTCCCAGGAGCTTAGTACAGTGATCTCGTTAAGGGTCCGCCACACCTTTCCCCCTCCTCCACCCCCGCCACACTCTGGCCTGTTTCTACCAGTGGTCCACGGAGAGAAGAAACGCGTTACTCCGCGCTTTCCAAAGCGGGGAGCGAGGTGGGGGCGTCCCCCACTAAGCATGTCGGTCAGGCCCCGGGTGCGGCCGGGAACGAGGAGAGGCGGGTCCGAAGTCCGGGAGATCCTGAGCCGCGGGGTAGCCTCGCACCCCGACGAGCGGTCGCCCGGCCTCCGAAACGCGACTCAGCGGTTGTGTCGGAACTATCTCCCTGCAGGGTTGCCCTCCATCGACCCGTCCGGAAGCTCGCCGTCTTCCTCTTCGGCTCCCCTGACCAGTTTTTCCAACCTTCAAGGCACCCGGGTCTTCCTCCAAGGGCCCGCGCCGATCGGGACTCCCAGCTTCAACAGGCAGCATTTTTCGCCCCATCCCTGGACGAGCGCTTCAAACTCATGTAGGCCGCTTTTGAGGGGCTGACGGTTTCAGGGTCTTGATTCCCGGTGTCCGTTGTTTCGGAGAAAGCCACCTCTCCGCCGCAGTCTGTCTTAAGAAGCTAAGTCAGGCGGGCCTGGGAATTGGAAATCCCGCCATAGCCGTCCCCTTAGCGGTGGTTGGAAATGGGGCCGTGGTGGGGTGGGTGATCTGGTGGGATTCTCAGCCATCTCTCAGAGCTGAAAGAGAACACCCCCACACCAGGGAAGGGGTTCTGACCAGCCGGGGCCCGTATTTGGTGGGGAAGGGGGTCCCCAAAGGCCCAAGCTTTGAGCACCATGGCGGGCCGGTGGACCAACATTGGTGCTATTTGAGGTGGTGCCTCATCCATCCGTCCGTCTTAGGGCATGCCGTGGCTGTGGAGGTATCATTCCCTGGTCCGGCTGGCCAGGACGGGGTTGAGCTTTGGGTGGAGGTGAGGCTTTCCTGGGGCTGAGGTAGCGGCCGGCCCTGGAAGAAACAGTCGGGGGGTAGGCGTTGGCCATCGGCAGTGGGGTGCAGCCGGCACCCAGAGCAGTTGGCTGAGGGTCGATCCTGGGGTCTCTTCCGAGCGCTCGACCGCTCAGAGTGGAAGGCTTTAGCGATCTGGAAGTACTTCGGACAGAGCAAGTGCCGGTGTGTCCTGGCCTGCCCCGGCCCCTTCCCCGCTGAGTCGGGGCCGGGCGAGCGGCCCCTTCCGTCTCCAGGCAGTGGGCCCGAGAGTCCCGCCGGACGCCCCCCCTCCCCCACCCCGCCTAGGTCCCCGCTCGTGCGGCGCGTCATCAAACAGGCGGGAACTATTTTGCCACCACCAGGTGACTCTCCTATTCCATCTGTTTCTTCGGGATCACCTTCACCCCTTTCAGCTGCCTCCGCTCCACCCACCCTGGGCCAGCCCAAGACCGGCGCCAGTCAGGACCGGAAGGTCCCCCCTCCCATCGGGACGGAGCGGCTCGCCCGGATTCGCCAGGGAGGCTCCGTGACCCCGACCCCTCTGGGAACCAACTTCACGGCTCCGGTTGGACACAGCGGGATCTGGTCGTTCGGCGTCAACAGCGTGTCGGGTACGGCGGGCGGGCCCCTGGGAGCAAAAAGCTAGGCCTCACCAGCTGTGGCCGTTGGCTGGGCTCCTGGCCTCAGCCAGAGGTAGCCGTGACCCGTGTCGCGGGGAGGAGGGCAGCATCGGGGTTCTCCCTAACGCGGCCGGGTCCAGCGGCGCCGTGGGAACTGGGGACCGCGTGGCCTGCGGCGTAGCAAACTGGCGGGGCTGAGGGGACTGTCGCCACAGTGAGGACTTGGTGACCTCGCCTCAGCGCGTGGACACGGCAGCTTCCCCCGCCCTCTTCGGGATGGGGTCCAGAGAGCAAGGGGGGGCATCACCCAGAAGCAACAAGTCCTCAGTTGTCCTTGGAGAGAGTGCTCTCTCTAACCCAAAGACAGCCTCTCCGGAAGGCTCCCGGGAACCCGGCCTTGTCTTGCTCCTCTCGGGGGCTCAGTGGCACCGGATGGCGGCCGGCACCGCTGTGCCGAGCTCCGCCTGCACGTTGAGCGGAGGGCGTGACGGGCGCCGTTCTCGCGCTTCCCTTCCAGAAGGCCTGTCGGGTTGGTCCCAGCCCGTGATGGGCAGTCACCCGATGCATCAGCAGCTCTCGGACCCGGGCACCTTCTCCCAGCACCAGCCGATGGAAAGAGACGACTCGGGCATGGTGGCTCCATCCAACATCTTTCACCAGCCCATGGCCAGCAGCTTTGTGGATTTCTCTAAAGTAAGCGTCCGGCCCGTCGGCTCGGGGAAGCGGAGTGGGCCCGGGGGCTTCGCTGGGAGGGACTGACCTGGCGGGATCGGGAATAAGCTTGGGGGCAGTCCTCGGGCGGCTCCGCCGGGTGAGCTGTTTCCGGACACTTTGAGAGGTAGGGGGAAGTAGGGACTGTGAGCCCACTGTTGGGTAGGGACTGTCTCTATATGTTGCCAACTTGTACTTCCCAAGCGCTTAGTACAGTGCTCTGCACACAGTAAGCGCTCAATAAATACGATTGATTGATTGATTGATTGATTGATTAATCAATAGTGCGCACCTTCAAAGAGCGACTGGTGACTCCGCCTCTGCGCATCCTACATGGACGGTTTCTCTGACCTGTCCGAAACTGCAGTTTGTTTGTTCTCCACCCCCTCACTTTCGCCAACCACTGTCATCCCTCGTTCGGGGATGGGCAGGGTGTGCTGGGGTCCCAAACCAGCCCCCCCCCTTTTTTTTTAATGGTATTTGTTAAGCGCTTAGCCCTTAATAATAATAATGATAATAGTTGCGGCATTTGTTCAGCGCTTACCCTGCTAAACTTACACTGTATTAAGCACCGGGGTAGATGCAAGATAATCAGGTCGGACACAGGCCCCGTCCCACGTGAGGATCACATTCTGAGTGGAAGGGAGAATGGGTATTTAGTCCCCATTTTACAGGTGAGGAAACTGAGACCAACTGAATTGGCTTGCCCAAGATCACCCGGCAGGCGAGCGCAGGTCCGATTTCTAAGAACTGTCGCTTAGAGGAGGGGGCTCGGGGTCCCCGCTGGGGAGAGGCCCGTGTCTGCCAGTCTGGCGTTGGATCTGGGGCCTGGCACGCCCTCCGGCCCTCCTCCGGACCCCCCTGCGAGGGCAGAGGGGAGGAGGGGAGCCCAGCTGGAGAAGGACCCAGGCAGGGTCAGAGGCCACGGGGCATCGCTCCTCTAGGCGAAGTTGGATCGATGGGTGGGTGCCGTTTCCCCAGCGCCGCTGGGAAGGCGCTCCCTAAACAGAAGCCCGTTGGGAATCGAGCCTAGGAGTGAGCGGGGGCTTTGGGCCCCCTGCCTCGGACGGCGCTGGCGGGAGCCGGGCGGGGGGCCCCGGGGAGGTCGGCGGGGGTCGCGTTCAGCCCGCCACCCTTCTTCGTGTGGCGTCCAGGGTCTGCCCATCTCCATGTACGGCGGCACCATCATCCCCTCGCACCCTCAGCTGGCCGACGGACCGGGCGGCCCCCTGTTCAACGGACTGCATAACCCCGACCCCGCCTGGAACCCCATGATCAAGGTGGTCCAGAACTCCACCGAATGTACCGACGCCCAGCAGGTAAAACAGAAGTTTCAGTCTCTCCTCCGTCTGGTGGGCGCGATCCGCCCGGGCACCCCGTCTCCGGCCGTTCCCGCCCCGGGCCTGAACCGGCCGGTAGCGCTTCCGTGATCCCGGAGTTCACCCCGCCGCGGCGGCCCCGGTTCGGAAACCTCTGGAAGGCGCCGCCGCCGCGAGGCGGAGGCCGGGCCCTCCCTCTGCCGCTGGGTCTCCGTGTTGGCTTTGCAGTTGTCTGAAGTTCCTAATTGGAAATTCCGATTTTTCTCCCCCCTCCCCACCCCGTTTTCAGATTTGGCCCGGCACGTGGGCACCTCACATCGGAAACATGCATCTCAAATATGTCAACTAAGTTTAGAAGGTCTTTCCTCTTTAGCCTTGCTCGGGAAGCCTATGACCTTGGAAGAACCCTGGGGATTTTTTTAAATGTGCCTAACTAAGCAATTTTCTGTGTGGGCTTTAACAATGGAAACCTGATTGCCCCATTGTGTAAGAACAAATTGATTTACCTATCCAACTGATTCTGTTCTCCGGTTAGTTTAGCCACCTCGAACCTAAAATCAGATGAACTTAGTGCTTCTGGCTAAACCGTACTGAATGCTACTTGTATGCAGAAGAGAACTAGATGATTACATGATTTCACACAACCTTTTAGGGTGGTAAAGACATGTATAATTGTTTACATACTTAAAAGGAAAAAGTTGAGTAAATTTCATGTCGTATAGTGGCTCCACTTTATGTAGCCTGTATTAATGTGAAATATTTACCTGAATATTCAATAAAAAGATGAACAGTATCGAGGTCGGGTGTGGTGCTTTGGGAGACGGGGCCGCCGATGCTCGGAGATGCTCGGCTCTGGGGGCCGACGAGGCCCTCCCTCGCGGCGGCCCCCTCTCCCCGTCGGGCCCGTGGCGGCGGGGCGGTTGTCCCCCGGTGAGCGGGACTGTCGGCCCGCTCGGTGCCCGCGGTCAGGGAGGGGCACCGGGGCCCCGGGGGCCGTTTCTGGTTCGGAATGGGCCGCCGGGCCGCGGTGGGGGCCGTGCGCTCGGCCCGTGACTTTGGCGGGTGCCTGTGCGTCGGGACGGGGAGGGGGGACCCCCAGAGCCCCGGCAGTTGCGCCGGTGGGCGGGATGGGCCGAGCAGAACGGGGCCAAGTGCAGTGGGAAGAGCACGGAGGTCGCAGATCCAAATCCCGGCTCTGCCAATTGTCAGCTGTGTGACTTTGGGCAAGCCACTTAACTTCTCTGCGCCTCAGTCACCTCATCTGTAAAATGGGGATTGACTGTGAGCCCCCCGTGGGACCACCTGATCACCTTGTAACCTCCCCAGCGCTTAGAACAGTGCTTTGCCCATAGTAAGCGCTTAATCAATGCCATCATTATTATTATTATTCTTATTATCCCTCTCGGCAGAACTTGGCCAAACGGGACGTTTTGCCGAGAGGCTGATGCAACCGGGAGGGAGAGGCTGAGGTGGCCAAATTGCTCAGTCACTGCCTCATTCATGTGTTTACTCGCGGCTGGACCAGGATTCACAAAGGGGAAATGTCTCCCGGCTGTGGGAGAGGCACATGTACACACACGCGCGCGCACGCACACGCACTCTCTCCTGCTCACCCGTCAAGATGGGGCAGGAGGAGCAACCTTTCTGGTGCATTTCATCAGCTGGCGTGGGGCTGAGGGTCCCCAGGGTGACCGGGCAGGGTCGGCCTCTGGCCCCGGCTGTGACTTCCCGGGGTGTGGTTTCCCCGGCTGTATAGTAGTGGTAAATAACCACAACCGTGGTATTTGTTACTGTCTCTAGATGTTGCCAATTTGTACTTCCCAAGCGCTTAGTACAGTGCTCTGCACATAGTAAGCGCTCAATAAATACGATTGATGATGATGATGATGATTTGTTAAGCTTGGTTAGATACAGTACGGTCAGTTTTGGTTTTTTTGCGGTATTTCTTAAGCACTTACTGTACACCAGACGCTGCATCGTGCGCCGGGTAGATACAAGCCAGATTGGACGCGGTCCCTGTCCCACACGGGGTTCCACAATCTTAATCCCTATTTTACAGATGAGTTAACTGAGGCACGGAGAAAGTGAAATGAGGAGCCTAAGGTCACACAATAGGCAAGCGGGGGAGCCGACCCAGTTCCTGTCCCACGTGGAGCGCTTAGTATAGTGCTTTGCACACAGTAAGCACTCAATCGATACGATGGAATGAACGTGGAGCTCGTAATCAAAGGAAGAGGGAGAACCGGTATTGAGTTGCCCCATTTTACAGATGAGGAAATGGAGGCAGAGGGGCTGTAAATTGCCTAAGGCCTCACAGCAAGGCAGGGGTGGTGGAGCTGAGATTAGACCCAGGTCTCCTGCCTCCCAGCCCTTCCTCAAGTAGTAGTAGGGATTTTTTGAGCTCCCATCAGAAGCCTCAGACTGGAGTTCACAGTCTAAGTAAGAGGGAGAACAGGTTTTGAGTCCTCATTTACGGATGAGGAAACCGAGGCCCAGAGAGGTTACACGACTTGGGAGAATACAATGAAGCAGACAATGAGTTTACAATTTAGCGGGGAGGCAGACACTAAAATTACATGGTAGCAGGGCTTGGCGCGAGGTTTCCCAAGCAGGCTCCCAAGACACTGCCCCCCCCCCCCCACTAGGCCCCCGCATGAGGAAACTGAGTCATAGAGAAATCAAATGACTTGCCCAAGGTCACCCAGCAGGCAAATGGCAGAGCTGAGATTAGAACCCAGTTCCTCTAACTCGAGGCCCCTGCTCTTTCCACTAGGAAATCCTGCTTTTCAACATAGAGAAGCAGCGTGGCTCAGTGGCAAGAGCCCGGGCTTGGGGGCCAGAGGTCATGGGTTCAAATCCCTGCTCCGCCGCTTGTCAGCTGTGTGACTTTGGGCAAGTCACTTCTCTGCGCCTCGGTTACCTCATCTGTAAAATGGGGATGAAGACTGTGAGCCCCACATGGGACAACCTGATCACCTTCTATCTACCCCAGTGCTTAGAACAGTGCTTTGCACATAGTAAGCGCTTAACAAATACCAAAATTAGTAGTAGTAGTATTATATTAGTCCATTATTGAGCATTTACTGTGTGCAGAGCACTGTATTGAGTGCTTGGGAGAGTACAAATAACAAATACCAAAATTATTAGTAGTAGTATTATATTAGTCCATTATTGAGCATTTACTGTGTGCAGAGCACTGTATTGAGTGCTTGGGAGAGAACAAGTAAGCAGATACGATTCCTGCTCTGTACTAAGCACTTGGGAGAATCAAAACAGTAGAGTGGGTAGGCACAACCTAATCAACCTGTGGCATGTATCGAGTGTTTACCGTGTGTGTAGCACTGTCCTAAATGCTTAGGACAATTCAACAGTTGATAGATGTTCTCTGCCTATAGGGAGCTTTCAGTCTAGAGGGGCATACAGACCTTAAAATAGATTCTGGATTTTTACGCAAGTGCTGTGGGCCTGAGGTTTGGGTTCATAGCAAGTGCCTGAAGGGCACAGATGGAAATGCAGAGGCGATGCAGGAGGGAGGGGGGATAAGGGAAAATAAAGTTTTGATTGGGGAAGGCCTCTCGGAGGAGAGGTGATTTTTAGGAGGATTTTGAAGGTGGAGAGAGCGGCGGTGTGTTGTTCATAAAGGGGAAAGGAGTTCCAAGCCAGGGGGTGGGTGTGCGCAAAGGTCGGAGGCGAGATTGAGGTAGGGTGAGTAGGTTGGAGTTAGAGGGACGAAGTGTGAAAATTTAGGTGAGCCAGGACTGGTGCGAGCTCAACCCTGGCTTGGGAAGAGCACCCCTTTAAGCAACAAAACAGCCAGTTTCGGGTTCTCTGGCAGCTTTCCCGGGCAAACAAAGAGAGAACCTTGGCAGGCTCGGAGACGAGGTTGAGGCGGACCCGCCGGACTGCAAGCTCGTCGTGGCCAGGGACTGTGTCTGTTCGTGATATTGTCCTCTCCCAGGAACTTAGTACAATACACAGTAAGCGCTCGATAAATATGATCGCCTGACTGGAGTTGAGTGAAAGGGCTCCGGGAACGCAGCTTATCCCTGCTGCTGGAGACCTTTGGATCTCAGAGCGAACAAACAAACGGACAGATAAACCTCCGCCGGATGCTGTGTTCTCACGCTGGCCCCGGAGTGGCGACGGCCGTGACGCCGTCACCCGGGACACCCCGACTGGGGTCACGGGCCGCCGAACTGAGGCGCCTTGTCACCTCGAGAAGCAGCACGGCCTGCTGGAGTTAATAATAGGAATAATAATAATAATTGTGGTATCATCATCAATCGTATTTATTGAGCGCTTACTAGGTGCAGAGCACTGTACTAGGCGCTTGGGAAGTCCAAATTGGCAACATCTAGAGACAGTCCCTACCCAACAGTGGACTCACAGTCTAAAAGGGGGAGACAGAACAAAACCAAACATACTAACAAAATAAAATAAATAGAATAGATATGTACAAGTAAAATAAATAGAGTAACAAATATGTACAAACATATATACAGGTGCTGTGGGGAAGGGAAGGAGGTAAGATGGGGGAGGATGGACAGGGGGACGGGGGGAATCTGTTAAGCCTTACAGTGTGCCAGGCTTACCAACAACTAGATACAAGAAAATCGGTTTGGACACGCTCCCTGTCCCGCGTAGGGCTCGCGGTCTTCATCTCCATTTTACAGATGAGGTGACTGAGGCACGGAGAAGTTAGACATAGATCGATCTGTCTACCCCAGCGCTGAGAACGGGGCCCGGCACGTTGTAAGCGCCGAACAGAAAACATCCTGATCATCGGGGGGGCCCAGAACTGCCGGTTGCGGGCATGGGACCGGGCGCAGCTGGAGTGAGTCAGCCAGCCATGCGGGCATGGGCACGTCCGGAGCGGGATCTTTGGGCCCGGCTCACCGGGTTCGGCCGCTAAACCTGTGCGTAGGCCCAGGGCGGGCCATCCCTCCCTCCTCCGCCTCCCCCGCCACCCCGGGGCTGCTAACGTGTGCAGGCGGACCCGTCCTGGAGGAAAGAGAGGGCACAGATAACCGGATTTAACACTATCGGTCCATCGTATTTATTGAGCACTAACTGTGTGCGGAGCACTGTACTAAGTACTTGGGAGACTACGCTATTCATTCAATCATTTATTAAGCGCTGATTTGTGTATGAAGCACTGTGCTCTGTACACTATAACAATAAACAGACACATTCCTTGCCCACAATGATCTTACAGTCTCTGATCTTACAATGATCTTACAGTGATCCTACACTGTAAGAATGATCTTTTTTTGAGCGCTTAATCAGTCAATCGTATTTATTGAGCGCTTACTGTGTGCAGAGCACTGTACTAAGCGCTTGGGAAGGACAAGTCGGCAACAGCGGGCTCACAGTCTAGAAGTGCTTGGCTCTGGGGAAAATACAAGATAATCGGCAGGGACGCAGACCCCGACCGGCGTGGGAAGCAGGTGTAATAGTATCTCTAGACTGTCAGCTCGTTATGGGCAGGGAGCCTATCCGCTACTTCTGTTGTATTGAACTTTCCCAAGTGCTTAGTACAGTGCTCTGTACATAGTAAGCGCTCAATAAGTACCATTGATTGATTGATGGATTATAATGTCTTTATGTTTGGCTGCCTAACTAGCAAGCCCAGAAAGAGATCTCTTTCTCTCTCTCACACCCCCACACCCCCACATCGATTGGATAAGATATATATATATATATATATATATATATATATATATATATATATATCTTATCCAATAGTTGTCTGTTATCCAATGGTTGTCTGTTCTGGCCTGATCATCCAATCCTTGTAGGAGTTGGCAAACAATTATACAGCCAGGTCCTTCTGCTTCATTCCCAGCTTGGTGCTTTAAAATAAAAATTAGCGTTTCTTAGGTGCTTACTACGTGCCAGGAACTGTACTAAGCGATAGGGCCAATAACAAGCTAATCAGGTTGAATACAGTCCAGGCCCCACATGGGGCTCACAGGCTCAATCCCCACTTTACAGATGAAGTCACAGAGAAGTTAAATGACTTGCCCGAGGTCACACAGCACGTAGCCCGCTTCCCAGCAGCCTCTGAAACATCATCATCATCATCAATCGTATTTATTGAGCGCTTACTGTGTGCAGAGCACCGTACTAAGCGCTTGGGAAGTCCAAGTTGGCAACATATAGAGACAGTCCCTACCCAACAGTGGGCTCACAGTCTAAAAGGGGGAGACGGAGAACAAAACCAAACATACTAACAAAATAAAATAAATAGAATAGATATGTACAAGTAAAATAAATAAATAAATAAATAAAACCTAGCCTCATCTCCTTCCCACCACCCTCTTTTTGAAGCAGGGCACAAAAAAGGAGGCTCTCTTTAGACCTGGGGCTTCTGATCCTGTCTTACTCACTGCAGGTCTTGTGATGGATGTCTCTAGGCAGGCGAGGCTAGGCCCTCCCGACTTAAAATTTCCCTGATTTTTCCCACCGCCTGGCCTCACTTCCTGACTCGATCTCTGGATATTATCTGGGGAGGTGGCTTGGCTTTCGGAACGTGTTTGTAAACTGCAGGGACTGGTCGGTGAACTGTTGGGCTGCTGCCCTGTAGAGAGTCAATTCTCAGTTTTTAATGGTGGAAAGGCTTTTCATTCATTAAATCCTCTCATTTCAAAAGAAAGCCTGCTGTATTTACTGCCCCTCTGCCTCGTACTGGAGCCGCCTGCGTGTTGTGATCATAATTTGTATTGTTAATTACTTACTATGGGTCGAGCGCTGTACTATGTGCCAGGGAAAATAAAACACTTATCAGATCAGGTGTGGTCCTTGTATCACATGTACGGTCTTAAGCAGGAGGAATCTGGACTGTAAACTTACTGTGGGCAGGGAACGTGTCTACCGACTTGTTTGTCTTGTAGTAATTCTGGTGTTTGCTAAGTGCCAAGGACTGTACTAAGTGCTGGGAGATATAGAAGATAATCAGGTTCCACATGGGCTCACAGTCTTAAGTAGGAGGGAGAACAATTATTGAATCCTCATTTTGCAGATGAGGGAAGAGACGGCCCCTACCCAACAGCGGGATCATTAACAAAATAAATAGAATAGTAAATATGGACAAGTAAAATAAATAGAGTAATAAATCTGTACAGATATACGCAAGTGCTGTGGGGAGGGGAAGGAGATAGGGCCTTGGGGGATGAGGAGGAGGAGGAGAGGAAAAAGGGGGCTCAGTCTGGAATGGCCTCCTGGAGGAGGTGAGCATATGCATATCATTAACAAAATTAATAATAATAATAATGGCATTTATTAAGCGCTTATTATGTAGTAAATATGTACCAGTAAAATAGAGTAATAAATCTGTACAGGTATATACAAGTGCTGTGGGGAGGGGAAGGAGGTAGGGCCTTGTGGGGGATGGGGGAGGAGGAGAGGAAAAAGGGGGCTCGGTCTGGGAAGGCCTCCTGGAGGAGGTGAGCATATTCATTCAATTCATTCAATCGTATTTATTGAGCTCTTACTGTGTGCAGAGCACTGTACTAAGCGCTTGGGAGGTACAAGTTGGCAACGTATAGAGACGGCCCCTACCCCACAGCGGGATCATTAAGAAAATTAATAGAATAGCAAATACGGACAAGTAAAATAAATAGAGTAATAAATCTGTACAGAGATATGCAAGTGCTGTGGGGAGGGGAAGGAGATAGGGCCTTGGGGGATGAGGAGGAGGAGGAGAGGAAAAAGGGGGCTCAGTCTGGGATGGCCTCCTGGAGGAGGTGAGCATATGCACATCATTAACAAAATAAATAATAATAATAATAATGGCATTTATTAAGCGCTTATTATGTAGTAAATATGTACAAGTAAAATAGAGTGATAAATCTGTACAGATATATACAAGTGCTGTGGGGAGGGGAAGGAGGTAGGGCCTCGTGGGGGATGGGGGAGGAGGAGAGGAAAAGGGGGGCTCAGTCTGGGAAGGCCTCCTGGAGGAGGTGAGCATATGCACATCATTAACAAAATAATAATAATAATAATAATAATGGCATTTATTAAGCGCTATGTAGTAAATATGTACAAGTAAAATAGAGTAATAAATCTGTACAGATATATACAAGTGCTGTGGGGAGGGGAAGGAGATAGGGTGAGGGGGGATGGGGAGGAGGAAAGGAAAAAGGGGGCTCAGTCTGGGAAGGCCTCCTGGAGGAGATGAGCATATTCATTCAATTCATTCAATCGCATTTATTGAGCGCTTACTGTGTGCAGTGCACTGTACTAAGCACTTGGCAACATATGGAGACGGCCCCTACCCCACAGCGAGATCATTAACAAAATAAATAGAACAGTAAATACGGACAAGTAAAATAAATATAGAGTAATAAATCTGTACAGAGATATACAAGTGCTGTGGGGAGGGGAAGGAGGTAAGGCCTTGGGGGATGATGAGGAGGAGGAGAGGAAAAAGGGGGTTCAGTCTGGGAAGGCCTCCGAGGAGGTGAGCATATGCACATCATTAACAAAATAAATAATAATAATAATGGCATTTATTAAGTGCTTATTATGTAGTAAATATGTACAAGTAAAATAGAGTAATAAATCTGTACAGATATATACAAGCGCTGTGGGGAGGGGAAGGAGGTAGGGCCTTAGCGGGGATGGGAAGGAGGAAAGGAAAAAGGGGGTCAGTCTGGGAAGGCCTCCTGGAGGAGATGAGCATATTCATTCAATTCATTCAAACGTATTTATTGAGCGCTTACTGTGTGCGGAGCACTGTACTAAGCGCTTGGCAACATATGGAGACGGCCCCTACCCCACAGCGGGATCATTAACAAAATAAATAGAATAGTAAATACGGACAAGTAAAATAAATATAGAGTAATAAATCTGTACAGAGATATACAAGTGCTGTGGGGAGGGGAAGGAGGTAGGGCCTTGGGGGATGATGAGGAGGAGGAGAGGAAAAAGGGGGCTCAGTCTGGGAAGGCCTCCTGGAGGAGATGAGCATATTCGTTCAATTCATTCAATCGCATTTATTGAGCGCTTTGTGCAGAGCACTGTACTAAGCGCTTGGCAACATGTGGAGACGGCCCCTACCCCACAGCGGGATCATTAAAAAAATAAATAGAATAGTAAATACGGACAAGTAAAATAAATATAGAGTAATAAATCTGTACATAGATATACATGTGCCGTGCGGAGGGGGATGATGAGGAGAGGAAAGAGCGATGGCCCACCAGTGGAAAGAGCCCGGGCTTTGGAGTCAGAGGTCATGGGTTCGAATCCCGGCTCCGCCACATGTCTGCTGTGTGACCTTGGGCAAGTCACTTAACTTCTCGGAGCCTCAGTTCCCTCATCTGTAAAATGGGGATGATGACTGTGAGCCCCACGCGGGACAACCTGATCACCTTGTATTCCCCCCCAGCGCTTAGAACAGTGCTTTGCACATAGTAAGCGCTTAACAAATGCCATCATTATTATTATTATTTAAGCAGCTGCGGCTTAGTGGAAAGATCATGGGCTTTGGAGTCAGAGGTCATGGGTTCGAATCCCAGCTCTGCCACTTGTCAGCTGTGTGACTTTGGGCAAGTCACTTAACTTCTCTGGGCCTCAGTTCCTTCATCAGTAAAATGGGGTCTAAGACTGTGAGCCCCATGTGGGACAACCTGATAACCTTGTATCGTCCCCAGCGCTTAGAACAGTGCTTTGCACATAGTAAGCGCTTAACAAATATCATCATTATTATTATAGGAGGCCTTCCCAGACTGAGCCCCTTCCTTCCTCTCCCCCTCGTCCCCCTCTCCATCCCCCCATCTTACCTCCTTCCCTTCCCCACAGCACCTGTATAGATGTATATATGGTTGCACATATTTATTACGCTATTTATTTATTTATTTATTTATTTTGCTTGTACATTTCTATCCTATTTATTTTATTTTGTTGGTACGTTTGGTTCTGTTCTCTGTCTCCCCCTTTTAGACTGTGAGCCCACTGTTGGGTAGGGACCGTCTCTATGTGTTGCCAACTTGTACTTCCCAAGCGCTTAGTACAGTGCTCTGCACATAGTAAGCGCTCAATAAATACGATTGATTGATTGATTGACTGTGAGCCCCACATGGGACAACCTGATTACCCTGCATCTACCCCAGCGCTTAGAACGGTGCTTTGCACATAGTAAGCGCTTAAAAAATACCAACATTATTATTATTATTATTATCATTATATACAAGTGCTGTGCGGAGAGGGATGATGAGGAGAGGAAAGAGCGATGGCCCACCTTTTCGGGCGGGTGACTGCGCCTTTAAGAGCGAGCGCGCGCGCCGGCCGGGCCACGCCCCCTCCGGGTGATTGACGCGCCCGGGACACGCCCCCTTCCGGGTGATTGACGTCTCCGGCCCCGCCCCCCCGTGTTGTTGCACTCGGGCCGCACGTGGGGGCTCAGTCCGGGCTGCGCCGCGCTGGGCGCCATGTCCGCCTCGACGAGCTGCCCCATCCCCGGGGGCCGGGACCGCGGGCACGACGGCTACAGCACCACGCCCGGGGGCACCCTCTATGCCACCACGCCGGGAGGTCAGCGGGGGCACCGACCGGGCACCGACCGGGCACCGACGGGGCAGGATGGAAGGGGAGGCTGCCACTGCGCATGCGCGGGGGGCGGTGGAGGGGGGGGGCAACCCGGGCCCAGCGCGCCTGAGGCCCCTCTGCGCGTGCGCGCGGGCCGTTGGCATGGGTTGCCCTGCGGGGCCACTGCGCAGGCGCGGCCCTCCTGCGGCCCCGCCGTCGCCCACCGCGTGGGCCAAAGTAATAGTGATGGCATTCCGTAAGCGCTTACTATGTGCTAAGCGCCGGGCGGATAATGAGAATAATAATGGTATTTGTTAAGCTATGTGCAACGCGCTGTTCTAAACGCTGCAACGTGATCAGGCTGTCCCACGTGGGGCTCACAGTCAATCCCCATTTTCCAGAGGAGGTAACTGAGGCTCAGAGAAGTTAAGTGACTTAACCAAGGTCGCACAGCAGACATGGGGCAGGGCCGGGATTCGAACCCATGAGCTCCGACTCCAAAGCCCGGGCTCATTCCGCCGGGCCACGCGGCTTCTCTCAGCCCACCGTTGGGTAGGGGCTGTCTCTATGTGTTGCCAATTTGTACTTCCCAAGCGCTTAGTATAGTGCTCCGCACACAGTAAGCGCTCAGTAAATACGATTGATGATGATGAGGTAACTGAGGCACAGAGAAGTAAGGAGTGTGGATTTCCAAAGGCCCTACTGAGAGCTCACCTCCTCCAGGTGGCCTTCCCAGACTGAGCCCCCTTCTTCCTCTCCCCCTCGTCCCCCCCTCCATCCCCCCCGTCTTATCTCCTTCCCTTCCCCACAGCACCTGTATATATGTATATATGTTTGTACATATTTATTACTCTATTTATTTTACTTGTACATATCTATTCTATTTATTTTATTTTGTTAGTATGTTTGGGTTTTTTTTCTCTGTCTCCCCCTTTTAGACTGTGAGCCCAATGTTGGGTACGGACTGTCTCTATATGTTGCCAGTTTGTACTTTGCAAGCGCTTAGTACAGTGCTCTGCTCATAGCGCTCAATAAATATGATTGATTGATTCCCTTCCCCACAGCACCTGTATACCCACTGTTGGGTAGGGACTGTCTCTATATGTTGCCGACTTGTACTTCCCAAGCGCTTAGTATAGTGCTGTGCACACAGTAAGCGCTCAATAAATACGATTGATTGATCAGGTTGTCCCACGGGGGGCTCACAGTCTTCACCCCCGTTTTACAGATGAGGGAACTGAGGCCCAGAGAAGTGAAGTCCAATTTAAGCCCAAAGTCACCCAGCTGACAATTGGCAGAGGCGGGATTTGAACCCATGACCTCTGACTCCCAAGCCCGGGCTCTTTCCACTGAGCCACGCTGCTTCTCGAATGGCCCCCGGCCCCGTTCCCAGAGCCTCGGAGGGGAGGCAACCGGGGGCCGGGGCAAGTTTGGGCCTGGGCCGCCTTCCCACACCCCAACCCCCGCAGAGGCCAAGACTGAGGGAGGGGAAAGTTGGGCCCAACCGAGCCCCTACCACCTTCCGCCCCCAGCCCGGCCCCGCTGTGAGCCCGTTGTTGGGTAGGGACCGTCTCCTCTATATGTTGCCCGCCTGGACTTCCCAAGCGCTTAGTACAGTGCTCTGCACACAGTAACCGCTCGATAAATACGATTGAATGAATGAATGAACGGGGGGGCAGCTGAGAGGATCCCACTAGCTCTGGGAAGTAGTTTAGGGGGGCAAGACCCCACTCTCCGGGCAGTAGTTTAGGGGGGCAAGACCCCACTCTCTGGGCAGTAGTTTAAAAGGGCAAGACCCCACCCTCTGGGCAGCAGTTTAGAGGGGCAAGACCCCACTCTCCGGGCAGTGGTTTAAAAGGGAAAGACCCCACTCTTCGGGCAGCAGTTTAGGGGGGCAAGACCCCACTCTCTGGGCAGTGTTTTAAAAGGGCAAGACCCCACTCTCCGGGCAGTAGTTTACAGGGGCAAGACCCCACCCTCTGGGCAGCAGTTTAGAGGGGCAAGACCCCACTCTCCGGGCAGTGGTTTAGAATGGCAAGAACCCACTCTCCGGGCAGTAGTTTAAAAGGGAAAGACCCCACTCTTCGGGCAGCAGTTTAGGGGGGCAAGACTCCACTCTCCGGGCAGTAGTTTGAAAGGGCAAGACCCCACTCTCCGGGCAGTAGTTTACAGGGGCAAGACCCTACTCTCCGGGCAGTAGTTTGAAAGGGCGAGACCCCACTCTCCGGGCAGTAGTTTAAAAGGGAAAGACCCCACTCTTCGGGCAGCAGTTTAGGGGGGCAAGACTCCACGCTCCGGGCAGTAGTTTGAAAGGGCAAGACCCCACTCTCCGGGCAGTAGTTTACAGGGGCAAGACCCCACTCTCCGGGCAGTGGTTTAGAAGGGCAAGAACCCACTCTCCGGGCAGTAGTTTAAAAGGGAAAGACCCCACTCTTCGGGCAGCAGTTTAGGGGGGCAAGACTCCACTCTTCGGGCAGTAGTTTGAAAGGGCAAGACCCCACTCTCCAGGCAGTAGTTTACAGGGGCAAGACCCCACTCTCCGGGCAGTGGTTTAGAAGGGCAAGAACCCACTCTCCGGGCAGTAGTTTAAAAGGGAAAGACCCCACTCTTCGGGCAGCAGTTTAGGGGGGCATGACTCCACTCTCCGGGCAGTAGTTTGAAAGGGCAAGACCCCACTCTCCGGGCAGTAGTTTAAAAGGGAAAGACCCCACTCTTCGGGCAGCAGTTTAGGGGGGCAAGACCCCACTCTCTGGGCAGTAGTTTAGGGGGGCAAGACCCCACTCTCTGGGCAGTAGTTTAAAAGGGCAAGACCCCACTCTCCGGGGAGTAGTTTACAGGGTCAAGACCCCACCCTATGGGTAGCAGTTTAGAGGGGCAAGACCCCACTCTCTGGGCAGTGGTTTAGAAGGGCAAGAACCCACTCTCCAGGCAGTGGTTTAGAGGGGCAAGACCCCACTCTCCGGGCAGTAGTTTAGGGGGGCAAGATCCCACTCTCTGGGCGGTAGTTTAAAAGGGAAAGACCCCACTCTTCGGGCAGCAGTTTAGGGGGGCAAGACTCCACTCTCCGGGCAGTAGTTTGAAAGGGCAAGACCCCACTCTCCGGGTAGTAGTTTGGGGGGTGGGGGGGGCAAGACCCCACTCTCCGGGCAGTAGTTTAAAAGGGCAAGACCCCACTCTCCAGGCAGTAGTTTAAAAAGGCAAGACTCCACTCTCCGGGCAGTAGTTTAAAAAGGCAAGATCCCACTCTCCGGACAGCAGTTTAGAGGGGCAAGACCCCACCCTCCGGGCAGTAGTTTAATAACAATAATAATAATGACATTTGTTAAGCACTTACTGTGTGCAAGCACTGTTCTAAGCGCTGGAGCAGAAACAAGGTAATCGTGTTGTCCCACCTGGGTCTTAATCCCCATTTTACAAATGAGGTAACCGAATCACAGAAAAGTGACTTGCCCAAAGGCACACGGCGGTGGAGCCGGGATTAGAACCCACGACCTCTGACTCCCAAGCCCGAACTCTTTCCACTGAGCCACCCTGCGGGAAGACCCCGCTCTCCGGGCAGTTGTTTAGCGGGGGCAGGACCCCTCCTCTGGACTGGAAACATGTTGTGGGCAGGGAATGTGTCCGTGTATTGTTATACTGTACTCTCTCAAACGCTTAGGACAGTGCTCTGCACACAGAAGCACTCAGTAAATACCACTGACTCCGGGCAGTAGTTTAGAGGCCGCACTGGAGTGGGTGGGACGGGGGAGGGGGGTGCCTGGGGTCACTGGTGGAGGGAGGTGGCAGTTGGCAGGGGAACCCAGCTGCTGGCCGGTGGTTGTGTCGGGCACCGAGCCCGGGATCACGAGCCGCCGGGCCCCTGGAAGCTCCGGTTTCCTGCCACGTGGAGCTGGGCGGGGGGGAGCCGGAGAGGGTGAGGAGGTGGTCTTGGGCAGCTTCATATTTTCACCCTGAAACCGGTCACTCAGTCTTGGGAGGATCCCGCCACCCTTGCCACCGCCACCACCCCGAGTGGATGGGGAGCGGAGAAAGTTGGAGATGTGTCCCAGAGAGGCTGCACATTGGCCCCATGGTTGACCAAAGAGGAAAAGTGGGTTCCTGCTTTAATGACCCTCTCTCCTTCCTTCCCTTCACCTCAGTATCTTCAAGCCTTGTGGGGAGGAATTGACCAGCCCTAGGTAATAATAATAATAATAATAATAATGGCATTTATTAAGCGCTTACTATGTGCAAAGCACTGTTCTAAGCGCTGGTAGCAGGGAGAGCTGCCAATCACACCCCACTTTCTCTTTTCCTCCCTGGGGTATGTGCCTTGTAGATCCCAGATTCGATCCGAATCTGTATCCTTGTCATCAATCGTATTTATTTATTGAGCGCTTACTATGTGCAGAGCACTGTACTAAGCGCTTGGGAAGTACAAATTGGCAACATATAGAGACAGTCCCTACCCAACAGTGGGCTCACAGTCTTGTCCTTTTCTCGGGCGCTTTGTGCAGGGCTCTGCTCACTGCAAGTGATTTAATGGGGCAAAAATAAATAGTAAGTCTCGCTAGCAAAGACACATGTCCTCAGTAGCGTTCTGGCTCGAACAGTGGAAATAATAATAATGGTGATGTTTTGTTAGTGCTGGGGAGGATACAGGATAATCGTGTCAGAGAGTCTCTGTCCCACAGCAGACTCGGTTTAAGTAAGAGGGAGAACAGGAATTTAATACCCATTTACCTGATGAGGAAACTGAGCCACAGAAAAGTGAAGGCAAGCGGGGTGCCTTTAACTGTAGGAAGGGTCGTTCCGACAGTTGGCCGCAGCGCAGTGCGTGGTGCACATTGTGTACGTTGCACAAGACGTCAGATGGAGAGTATTGAAATGTGGGGCCCATGGAGAACCTAGCCTTTCGCGTCTTAATGGTTTATAGTCCCCCTCTAGACTCTAAGCACCTGTATATATGTTTGTACGTATTTATTACTCTATTTATTTATTTATTCTACTTGTACATATCTATTCTATTTATTTTATTTTGTTAGTATGTTTGGTTTTGTTCTCTGTCTTCCCCTTTTAGACTGTGAGCCCACTGTTGGGTAGGGACTGTCTCTATATGTTGCCAACTTGTACTTCCCAAGCGCTTAGTACAGTGCTCTGCACATAGTAAGTGCTCAATAAATATGATTGATTGATTGTTGGCAGGGAACGTGCCTACCAACTCGTATATTGCACTCTCCTGAGCACACAGTAAACAGTAAATAGGATTGCCTGAGAACTGACTGTACTCTGACCCAGTTGCCGGGTCTGAAATCCGCCAGTATTTGCCCTCGGCAGGGGCACGTTCAAAGCAAGTAGTCACGGTAAGATGTGCTGAGTGTAGGCTGGATACAGTGCGCTGTACTGAACGCTTGGGCCGTACAGCAGAGGGTTGTTCTCCCTCCCATTTCCCTCTGGTCTCCGAGCATTGACAGACCTCAGCACGGGTCCAGACCCCGGAAGATCCCCTCCCGGGGGTGTAGCCGGGAGCCTCTGTACTCAAATGGGGTTCAGCCGCTGGTGTGTGTCTGCCAGTTCTGTGCTATTGTACTCTCCCAAGTGCTTAGTACACTGCTCTGCACATAGTAAGCACTCAGTCAGTACCATCGGTCGGTGGTTAGGGTTTAACTTCTGGGCGGGTGACCGAAAAGGCAAAACAGAGACCGACTCCCTGTGCCGAACTCTGCTGGTTTGGGAGCTTATAACAGTGGTATGATTAAACACTTAACATGTGACTAGGGTAGATAGAAGATAATCAGATCAGATGCGGTCCCTGCCCCACACAGGGTTCACAGGGAAGGGGAAAGGAGAACCGATCTTTAATCGCCATTTGACAGATAAGGAAACTGAGGCCCGGAGAAATGAAATGCCTTGCCCGGGTTCAAACAGCAGGCGAGTGGCGGAGCCGGGATTAGAACTCAGGCCACCCGGTTCCCAGTCCTATGCTCCTCCCACAAGGTTAACCCCTCCACGTTCCTGGCAACGGAACTTTTGGGGGAGATGGCTTCCCAGGAGTCCCCGCCGAGCCCCGGGTCCTCAGTGCTCTCCTCTCCACAGGGACCAGAATCATCTACGACCGCAAGTTCTTGCTGGAGTGTAAGAATTCGCCCATTGCCCGCACGCCACCCTGCTGCCTCCCCCAGATCCCGGGGGTCACCACCCCGCCCCAGGCCCCCCTCTCCAAGCTGGAGGAGCTGAAGGAGCAGAACGAGGCTGAGGAAGAGATCCGCGGTGAGGGAGGGGAGCCCTGCTTTGCTGTTGAGACCGGCCAGGGGAGGGGAGGAGAGGCCCGTGTCACCTGAGGAGCGGGTGGACCTGGGCCGGGTCCAGGGGAGCACCGGGGTTTCCTGGCAGAGCGCCGAGCTCGTGAGCGGGCAGTGGGCCGGCGAGGAGCTCCAGGGGACGGGTGACCTGGGCAGGGCCCGGCCCCCCAACATCTGGCTTCTTCTCTCCCTGCAGATGAGGCCCAGTTCGAGATGGACATCTGAGCCCGCCCGGACGGCCCTGCCGGCACGAGGAGCCTCCCTGCGCCCACGCCCTGTCGCCGCCTCCCGCCGCGCCGGGAGGGGCGGAGGCCATTTCTGGGAGCTCCCCGGAGCCCCCCGGCTCCTGGTGGCTACTGATCCGGGGCTAGCGCGGGTCCCGTGGTGCTGGTGGGGAGGGGGCGCGCGGACCCCGCTGGAGGCTGGCCGCTGAGCCCTGGCCCCCAGTTTCTCCCGCGTCGGGGCTCACTGCTGCCCGGAGCGGAGGGGGTGGAAGTCGCCCCCTCAGCTGCTTAGTAAACCTGTTGAAAGATCTCCTGTGGGTCCGGCTCTCTCTTTCAGACAGTTGGCTGACCCCACCCTCCTCCTTGCGTGTGCTAAAACCAGGTGAAAGGGCAGAACGCCCGCACTGGGTGGCTTTGGAGCTGCCACAACGCATTGAGGGGTAAGAGGGGGTCGAAACCTCCCCACCCAAAACCCACCCTCACACTGTGAGCCCTCCTAGTTGTGGGTGGACCCCGGGGCCGGCCCCAGCTGCAACGTGAGCCGGGCCAGGGGCGGACTGTCCTGGACTGTCAACAGCAGCAGCCCCGAGCCACTCCGCCTCCCCTCTGCCAAGGGCTGTCCCAGCCGCTCCAGGAAACGGCCTTCCAGGAACCGGGCCTCCGTGACCGTCCCTCTCCCACCTCTCCTCACCCTGCCCCGCCTCTGGCTGTTTGTCCAAGATGAGACTCTGCCCGGCGGAGAGAGGAAGGGGGCCGCCCCACCCCGTCCACTCAGGACACGGGGTGGAGCGCCAGGCCCTGCCCCTCCACCTCTGCCCTTTTACCCCCGATCCGCCGTCCCAAGTGTCTCGTGAACCCCGTCCCCACTTGCAACGGCTACGATTGCCAGTGGCCATTGAGGCTGATGTGCTTTTCTGGTCAGAGGGCTAAATCCCCCACCCACCCACCCACCCCAGTTCCCCTGGGGCCCTTCTCTTGGACTACAGTCTGAGAACGGTAGGGATGGACCACCCGACCACTCAGCCCTCCCCTCGGACCCTGTGGGACTTGGAGCTGGCCAAAGGGTCAGAGGGCGGCTATAATGAACTTGGTGAGGGGCCTAGGAACTCCCCTGCCAGCTCTAAAACAAGGCCTGGATCCCCCTGGCCCCTTGCAGAGCCGCAGTTTTGAGATGGGTCTTCCCCTGTGCTCGGACCCTCCGGGCCCTCTACCTCTTCCTTTACCCTTCCTCAGGAAGGGGAGGGAGCTCTCTTCCCTCCTCTAGGCTGCTGGGCCCAGCCCCTCTTGGCTGCCTTGATTTCCTTTCTCCCTTTCTCAGAAACAAGGTTCTGTAGGCTGAGGAAGCTTATTTTCCCCCTGCCAACGACCAACCGGCCCCTTTGCCCCTCTCCAGGGCTTTCCCCTCCCAACGGAATCCCAAGAGGAGGTGAGCCAGTTATCCTGCACCCTCCCTCATCATCTTTTCTCTCTGTGGCCTCATAATCGTAGCATTTATTAAGCACTTAATGGGCGCTAAGCACCGTGGTAAAAGGTGGTAAACGCCCGCCCCGCTGTCCAACCTGCTCGCCAGCCAATCTCTAGCCTGTTTTTTGGACCTTCTGCTATTCTCAGATGCACAGCTTCCTGTGGTGACAAGCTTCAGTGGATAGCTCTGGTTCCTGCTAGTCATCTCCCCTCCCCACCCGGCTAAGTGGAAGGCTTTGATCCCATCCTTATCTTCCCACACAGGAGAGTCTTGATCCCTTCTCCCTCCTAGCTCTTTCCTAACTCCCCTCTGGCCCTGGGCCCTGCCGCAGTGGGGAAGCCAACCTAAAATTAAACCAAACGAGAATGGCCGGTAACCCAGTCTGGGTCTGGCTCGCTGCCTATACTCCCAGCTGGAAGCTCATGGGGCAGGGGCTGGAGGAGGTCAAATTCATTAGCCAGCAAGTGGGGAGGAGTTGGGAGAAGGGCTTTGGATCTGCTGAGTAGAAGAGAAGGCGGGGGGGGCGGCCGCATCATGGCCTACTGGAAAAATCGTGAGACCGAGAGTAAGCAGACATGGGTTCGAATCCCCGTTCCACAGCTTTCCTGTTTTGCCACCTTGGGTAAGTCACTTGACCTCTGTGCCTCAGTTTCATCTGTAAAATGAAGCTCAAATAATAATTATGGTACTTGTTAAACATGATGTGCCAAGCACTCTTCTAAGAAGCTGGGGTCGACACAAGTTAATCTGTTGGACACGGTCCCTGTCCCACCTGGGCTCCCTGTTTTACAAATAAGGGAGCTGAGGCCCAGAGAAGTGAAGTGGTTTGCCCAACGTCATTCATTCAATGGTATTTATTGAGCGCTTACTGTGTGCAGAGCACTGTACTAAGCGCTTGGGAAGTACAAGTTGGCAACAGCAGACCAGTGGGATTGGAACCCAGGTCCTTCTGACTCCAAGGCTTGTATATTACCCGGTAGGCCAGGCTGCTTACCTGTTCTCCCTCCCCACCCATCCCCACTGTGAGCCCTATGTGGGTTGGGGACCGTACCTACCCCAGCGCTTAGCATCGAGTTGGCACTTAATGCCATAGTGCTTATTAGCCGGGGCCAAATGGGAGGAGGGAAGAAGAGGGAAGGGGACAGAAATGCCCTTACTCCTCCCCTGCCCCCCTACCTAGGAGGCTGCAGCATGGAAGAAAACATTTTTATTACGGGTTCCTAGTCGATCCGTGTCCTCGTGCAGTCCGGGCCCGATTTCACCCCAGGGCCGAACCAGATCGGGCCCGTCCGGTCAGGCCCCAGGGCGGGAGAGACGGTCCGTGGTCACGGGTGGCCGTTACCGGCCGGGGGCCACGGCCACCTCGCCCCCTTCCTTCTCCTCAGCGGCCACGGCCACGCTCCTCCTCTCGGCGATCAGCCGCTTGACGCCCACCATCCACTGGCTGACCTCGGCCACGTGGTCCACCATCAGCGAGCGGTGGATGTCGTCCGCCTTGTCCCAGTGGTCGGCCTGCAGCTCTGAGGGGGCAGGGGCGAGGGGCTCCCTCCAGTCCTCCCCCTCCTGCGCCTGCCACACCCTCGCCCACCCCCCAAATCATAATTCTGATCGTGGTTAAGCCCTTACCACTGGGTATATAGAAGGTTGTCCCACGGGGGGCTGACAGGTTTAATCCCCACTTTACAGGTGAGGTAACAGGCCCAGAGAAGTTGAGCGGCTTGCCCGAGGTCACCCGGCAGACGAGTGATTAGAACCCAAGCCCGGGCTCTCTCCACTGAGCCCCGCTGCTTCTGGAGTGGGGAGGGGGGCTGGGGGGCAGCCCTCGCTCACCTTCAACCAGCAGCACCATCCGTTTCTTCACGGGCGCCGACAGTTTCCCGCTCTCCCACTGCTCCCGGAGCAGCTCCAACCGCCGGCTGATGTCGTCGCTGACCTGTTTCTGGGAGCGCGGGCGGAGTCGCCGGGTCAGGGGGGTGGCATCCAAGGGTCGCGGCCTCCGTCCCCCCCCAACCCGAGTCACCCTCCTCCTCTCAGCCGTCCCCCCCTCCTGCGGCCCTGCCTCCCGAGGCCTTTCCTGGGTCCCGCAGGGGAGGCGGCAGGAGGAGCCCCCCGGGGTCTCACCCGCGTGTGCGCCCGGCAGGCGGCCAGGACCTGCTGTAGGGGCTCCAGCACATCCTCCAACGCCGCTTCGCTCTCACAGGCCGGGGAGCCGGTCGGGCCCGTCCTCAGCGGGGAGGGGCCTTCGCAGGGCGGGGGTCCCGGCGGCGTGGCTGGAGGGGCGGGGGACCCCCTCAGTGAAGTCCTAGGGCCCTGCTCGTTGGCGGGGACTGCGATGATAAAAGGGGAAGCTGAACTGAAGTCCCCTTAGGGATCTAGGGTCGTTTTTCGGGGCTGGGGGGGTGTCTATGGTATTTAAGCACTTACTACGTGCCAGGCACTGAACTAAGTGCTTGGGTATATACAGTTTAATCAAGAGGGACCCCTACGTCCTTCATGGGGCTCACGGTTTTAAGCCTCATTTTACAGGAGAGGGCCCAGTGGAGTTAAGTGACTCGCTCAAGGTCACAGAGCAAACAAGTGGCGGAGGAGGGATTAGAACCCAGGTCCCCGGACTCTCAGGCCCACGCTCTTTCTGGGAGGCCACGCTGCTTTTCTTGAAGAACTATCATCCCAACCCCCTAAGGGCCAAGGATCGAAGGAACTCCTCTGCCCGTTCTGAGGAGGGGCCGGGTGGATGCCCACTGTTGGGTAGGGACCGTCTCTAGATGTTGCCAACTTGTACTTCCCAAGCGCTTAGTACAGTGCTCTGCACACAGTAAGCGCTCAATAAATACAATTGATTGATTCATTGATTGAATGGATGGGCAGAAGGCAGCATGATTAGATTTTCCATTAAGGATCTCAGTTGAAGACGGGGCCCGGGCAGGGTCCCCGGGGATAAGACCATGGATCTGTCCCCGGTTTAGGAATACTGAGAAGCAGTGTGGCTCAGTGGAAAGAGCACAGGCTTGGGAGTCAGAGGTTTTAGGTTCTAATCCCGACTCCCCGATATGTCTGCTGTGTGACCTTGGGCAAGTCACTTAACTTCTCTGAGCCTCAGTTACTTCATCTGTAAAATAGGGATTAAGACTGTGAACCCCACATAGGACAACGAGATCATCAGCAGCAGCAATCGTATTTATTGAGCGCTTACTGTGTTCAGAGCACTGTACTAAGCGCTTGGGAAGTCCAAGTTGGCAACATATAGAGACGGTCCCGACCCAACAGTGGGCTCACAGTCTAAAAGGGGGAGACAGAGAACAAAACCAAACATACTAACAAAATAAAATAAATAGAATAGATATGTACAAGTAAAATAAATAGATAGAGTAATAAATATGTACAAACATATATACATATATACAGGTGCTGTGGGGAAGGGAAGGAGGTAAGATGGGGAGGACGGGGAAACTATGTACAAATAAAATAAATAGAATAATAAATCCGTACAAACATATATACATATATACAGGTGCTGTGGGGAGGGGAAGGAGGTAAGGCGGGGGGGACGGGGAGGGGGAGGAGGGGGAAAATATGTACAAATAAATAGAATAATAAATCCGTACAAACATATATACATATATGCAGGTGCTGTGGGGAGGGGAAGGAGGTAAAATGGGGAGGATGGGGAGTGGGAGCAGGGGGAGAGGAAGGAGGGGGCTCTTTCCACTGAGCCATGCTGCTTCTCATAGTAGCGAAGCCACTACTACTTCCCTAGTAGTAGAAGGGCCAGGGGCGTCTAGACTGTGAGCCCGCTGTTGGGTAGGGACCGTCTCTAGATGTTGCAAACTTGGACTTCCCAAGAGCTTAGTCCAGTGCTCTGCACACAGTAAGCGCTCAAGAAATACGATTGGATGAATGAATGAATGATCATTGGTCAATCATATTTATTGAGCGCTTTACTGTGTACCGAACACTGTAGTAAGCACCCGGAAGAATACACTATGATAGAGTAAATGAGTAATAAACACATACAAACATATATTCAATCGTATTTATTGAGCGCTTACTGTGTGCAGAGCACTGGACTAAGCGCTTGGGAAGTACAAGTTGGCAACATCTAGAGACGGTCCCTACCCAACAGCGGGCTCACAGTCTAGAAGGGGGAGACAGACAACAAAACAAAACATATTAACAAAATAAAATAAATAGAATAGATATGTACAAATAAAATAAGTAAATAGAGTAATAAACACGTACAAACACATATTCAATCGTATTTATTGAGACTGTGAGCCCGTTGTTGGGTAGGGCCTGTCTCTAGATGTGGCCAACTTGTACTTCCCAAGCGCTTAGTCCAGTGCTCTGCACACACTAAGCTCTCAATACGATTGAATGAATGAATGCACACAGTAAGCGCTCAATATGATTGAATGAATGAATGCACAGCACTGTACTAAGCGCTTGGGAAGTCCAAGTTGGCAACATCTAGAGACAGTCCCTACCCAACAGTGGGCTCACAGTCTAGAAGGGGGAGACAGACAACAAAACAAATTAACAAAATAAAATAAATAGAATAAATATGTACAAATAAAATAGAGGAGTAATAAATACATACAAACACATATTCAATCGTATTTATTGAGACTGTGAGCCCGTTGTTGGGTAGGGCCTGTCTCTAGATGTTGCCAACTTGGACTTCCCAAGCGCTTAGTCCAGTGCTCTGCACACAGTAAGCGCTCAATACGATTGAATGAATGAATGCACACAGTAATTGCTCAATAAATACAATTGAATGAATGAATGAATGTACTAAGCGCTTGGGAAGTTCACGTTGGCAGCATCTAGAGACGGTCCCTACCCAACAGCGGGCTCACAGTCTAGAAGGGGGAGACAGACAACAAAACAAAACATATTAACAAAATAAAATAAATAGAATAGATATGTACAAATAAAATAAGCAAATAGAATAATAAATACATACAAACATATATTCAATTGTATTTACTGAGCGTTTACTGTGTGCAGAGCACTGTACTAAGCACTTGGGAAGTCCAAGTCGGCAACATATAGAGACAGTCCCTACCCAAAAGCGGGCTCACAGTCTCGAAGGGGGGAGACAGACAACGAAACAAAACATATTAACAAAATAAAATAAATAGAATAAATATGTACAAATAAAATAAGTAAATAGAGTAATAAATACGTACAAACACATATTCGATCGTATTTATTGAGACTGTGAGCCCGTTGTTGGGTAGGGACCGTCTCTAGATGTGGCCAACTTGGACTTCCCAAGCGCTTAGTCCAGTGCTCTGCACACAATAAGCGCTCAATACAAATGAATGAATGAATGCACACAGTAATTGCTCAATAATTAGATTGAATGAATGAATGAATGAATGAATGTACTAAGCGCTTGGGAAGTTCAAGTTGGCAACATCTAGAGACGGTCCCTACCCAACAGCGGGCTCACAGTCTAGAAGGGGGAGACAGACAACACAACAAAACATATTAACAAAATAAAATAAATAGAATAGATGTGGACAAATAAAATAAGCAAACAGAATAATAAATACGTACAAACATATATTCAATCGTATTTATTGAGCGCTCACTGTGTGCACAGCACTGTACTAAGCGCTTGGGAAGTCCAAGTCGGCAACATATAGAGACAGTCCCTACCCAACAGCGGGCTCACAGTCTAGAAGGGGGGAGACAGACAACAAAACAAAACATATTAACAAAATAAAATAAATAGAATAAATATGTACAAATAAAATAAGTAAATAGAGTAATAAATACGTACAAACACATATTCGATCGTATTTATTGAGACTGTGAGCCCGTTGTTGGCTAGGACCTGTCTCTAGATGTGGCCAACTTGGACTTCCCAAGCGCTTAGTCCAGTGCTGTGCACACAGTAAGCGCTCAAAACGATTGAATGAATGAATGCACACAGTAATTGCTCAATAAATACGATTGAATGAATGAATGAATATACTAAGCGCTTGGGAAGTTCAAGTTGGCAACATCTAGAGACGGTCCCTACCCAACAGCGGGCTCACAGTCTAGAAGGGGGAGACAGACAACACAACAAAACATATTAACAAAATAAAATAAATAGAATAGATATGTACAAATAAAATAAGCAAACAGAATAATAAATACGTACAAACATATATTCAATCGTATTTATTGAGCGCTTACTGTGTGCAGAGCACTGTACTAAGCGCTTGGGAAGTCCAAGTCGGCAACATATAGAGACAGTCCCTACCCAACAGCAGGCTCACAGTCTAGAAGGGGGAGACAGACAACAAAACAAAACATATTAACAAAATAAAATAAATAGAATAGATATGTACAAATAAAATAAGTAAATAGAGTAATAAATACGTACAACCACATATTCGATCGTATTTATTGAGACTGTGAGCCCACTGTTGGGTAAGGACCATCTCTAGATGTGGCCAACTTGGATTTCCCAAGCGCTTAGTCCAGTGCTCTGCACACAGTAAGCGCTCAATACGATTGAATGAATGCACACAGTAAGCGCTCAATACGACTGAATGAATGAACAGCACCGTACTAAGCGCTTGGGAAGTCCAAGTCGGCAACATCTAGAGACGGTCCCTACCCAACAGCGGGCTCACAGTCTAGAAGGGGTAAACGGACAACAAAACAACACATATTAACAAAATAAAATAAATAGAATAGTAAATATGTACAAGTAAAATAGAGTAATCAATCTGTACAAACATATATACAGGTGCTGTGGGGAGGGGAAGGAGGTAAGGTGGGGGGGATGGGAAGGGGGTCCACTGAGGCACGCTGCCGCAACCCCAAGCAGCATGGCCTGGGTGGGGAGGGATAGAAGGGGGGGATCGATCAATCAATCCATCGTATTTATTGAGCGCTTACTGTGTGCAGAGCACTGTACTAAGCGCTTGGGAAGTCCAAGTCGGCAACATATAGAGACAGTCCCTAACCAACAGTGGGCTCACAGTCTAGAAGGGGGAGACGGAGAACAAAACACATATTAACAAAATAAAATAAATAGAATAGATATGTACAAGTAAAATAGAGTAATAAATATATACAAACATATATACAGGTGCTGTGGGGAAGGGAAGGAGGTAAGGCGGGGGAGATGGAGAGGGGGCTGAGGGGGCTGAGTGTGGGAAGGCCTCCTGGAAGAGGTGAGCTCTCAGTAGGGCCTTGAAGGGAGGAAGAAGTTGGCAACATCTAGAGACAGTCCCTACCCAACAGTGGGCTCACAGTCTAGAAGGGAGAGACAGAGAACAAAACCAAACATACTAACAAAATAAAATAAATAGAATAGATATGTACAAGTAAAATAGAGTAATAAATATGTACAAACATATATACATCTATCCAGGTGCTGTGGGGAAGGGAAGGAGGTAAGGCGGGGGGAATAAATAGAGTAATAAATACGCACAAACATCTATCCAGGTGCCGTGGGGAAGGGAAGGAGGTAAGGCGGGGGGGATAGAGAGGGCTGAGTGTGGGAATCAATCAATCAATCGACTGTATTTATTGAGCGCTTACTGTGTGCAGAGCACTGTACTAAGCGCTTGGGAAGTCCAAGTTGGCAACATCTAGAGACAGTCCCTACCCAACAGTGGGCTCACAGTCTAAAAGGGGGAGACAGAGAACAAAACCAAACATACTAACAAAATAAAATAAATAGAATAGATATGTACAGGTAAAATAAATAGAGTAATAAATCTGTACAAACATATACATCTATACAGGTGCTGTGGGGAACGGAAGGAGGTAAGGCGGGGGGAATAAATAGAGTAATAAAGACGCACAAACATATATACAGGTGCCGTGGGGAAGGGAAGGAGGTAAGGCGGGGGGGGGATGGAGAGGGCTGAGTGTGGAAATCAATCAATCGATCGTATTTATTGAGCGCTTACTGTGTGCAGAGCACTGGACTAAGCGCTTGGGAAGTCCAAGTTGGCAACATATAGAGACGGTCCCTACGCAACAGTGGGCTCACAGTCTAAAAGGGGGAGACAGAGAACAAAACCAAACATACTCACAAAATAAAATAAATAGAATAGATATGTACAGGTAAAATAAATAGAGTAATAAATCTGTACAAACATATACATCTATACAGGTGCTGTGGGGAACGGAAGGAGGTAAGGCGGGGGGAATAAATAGAGTAATAAAGACGCACAAACATATATACAGGTGCCGTGGGGAAGGGAAGGAGGTAAGGCGGGGGGGGGGATGGAGAGGGCTGAGTGTGGAAATCAATCAATCGATCGTATTTATTGAGCGCTTACTGTGTGCAGAGCACTGGACTAAGCGCTTGGGAAGTCCAAGTTGGCAACATATAGAGACGGTCCCTACCCAACAGTGGGCTCACAGTCTAAAAGAAGGCCTCCTGGAGGAGGTGAGCTCTCAGTAGGCCCTTGAAGGGAGGAAGAGAGTTAGCTTGGCGGCCGTTTGGATCCAGAGGGGGGGATGCTGGACGGTTTTGTGTTTTTTGGGGGTGTGGGGGGTGGGGGTGTCGCCGTGCTGACCTGTGGGGGCTCCGTCCTGGGGGGCGGCCACTCTCCTGGTGAGGGCAGGCCGCTTGGGCCCCCCGCCTTGGGTCTGCAGGCCGTAGGACAGCTGAGGGGGGTCGTTCCAGCCTCGCTCCTTGTTCCCTGGGCAGGGCGACAACCGTCCGGCTCACGCCCCACCTGCGGACCCCCACCACCCCTCCCCACCCCACCCAACGAGCCCCCCCCCCGGCCCTGCTCACCCGGTTTGACATACAGCTCGGCCATGGTTGCCCCCGCCCCTGCCAGCGGGGGGGCCCCCACGTCACTTCCGGGGGCCCCCTCCCCACCCGGGGGGCGGGGCCTACTGGGGAGGGGGCCGGGGGGACCCCCCCACCCCCCCAACGCCCACCGGGACCAGGCCGGGACCTGACACCCTAAGCCTGGGGCAGAGGGACATCCATCTGCCAGCCTTCGGTCAACTCTATTTATTGGTAGCGTTAGTAATGGAATGTGTTCATAATAATAATAATAGTGAGGGTATTTGTTAATAATAATAATAATAGTATTTGTTAAACGCTTAGTATGTGCCAAGCACTATTCTGAAAGCTGGGATACACGGTAATCAAGGCTGGGCCTCCACCCTAAGCCTGGGGGAGAGGGGCAGCCGGCTGCCAGCCTTCAGTCAACTCTATTTATTAGTAGCATTAGTAATGGAATGTGTTAATAATAATAGTGAGGGTATTTGTTAATAATAATAATAATGATGGTGTTAAGCGCTTACAATGTGCCAAGCACTATTCTAACAGCTGGGATACAAGGTAATCAAGTCTGGGCCTCCACCCTAAGCCTCGGGGAGAGGGGCAGCCGGCTGCCAGCCTTCAATCAACACTATATATTAATAGTATTAGTAATAATAATAATGGGATGTGTTAATAATAATGAGGGTATTTAATAATAATAATGGCATTAATTAAGCACTTACTATGTGCAAAGCACTGTTCTAAGCGCTGGGGAGGTTACAAGGCAATCAGTTTGTCCCACAGGGGGCTCACAGTCTTCATCCCCAATTTACAGATGAGGGAACTGAGGCCCAGAGAAGGTTTGTTAAGCACTTACTATGTGCCAAGCACTGTTCTAAGAGCTGGGGGGGATACAAGGTAATCAAGGGTGGGCCTCCACCCTAAGCCCGGGGGAGAGGGGCATCTGTCTGCCAGCCTTCAATCCACTCTACTTATTAGTAGCATTAGTAATAATAATAATGGAATGTGTTAATAATAATAAAAATGATGGAATTTGTTAATAATAATAATGGTATTTGTTAAGTGCTTACTATGTGCCAAGCACTGTTCTAAGAGCTGGGGGGAATGCAAGGTAATCAAGGCTGGGCCTCCACCCTAAGCCTGGGGGGGAGGGGCATCCGTCTGCCAGCCTTCAATCAACTCTATTAGTAGTATTAGTAATATAATAATAATGGTGGAATGTGTTAATAATAATAATTGTGAGGGTATTTGTTAATAATAATAATAATGATGCTATTTGTTAAGCGCTTACTATGTGCCAAGCACTGTTCTAATAGCTGGGATACAAGGTAATTAAGGCTGGGCCTCCACCCTAAGCCTGGGGGAGAGGGTCATCTGTCTGCCAGCCTTCAATCAACTCTATTTATTAGTAGCATTAGTAATAATAATAATGGAATTTAATAATAATAATAATGAGGGTATTAATAATAATAATAATGGTATTTGTTAAGCACTTACTATGTGCCAAGCACTGTAAGAGCTGGGGGGGATACAAGGTAATCAAGGCTGGGCCTGGGGGAGAGGGGCATCCGTCTGCCAGGCTTCAATCAACTCTATTAGTAGTATTAGTAATAATGGGATGTGTTAATAATAATAATAATGAGGGTATTTGTTAATAATAATAATAATAATAATGGTATTTGTCAAACGCTTACTATGTGCCAAGCACTACTCTAAGAACTGGGGGCGGGGGATACAAGGTAATCAAGGCTGGGCCTCCACCCTAAGCCTGGGGGAGAGGGGCATCCATCTGCCAGCCTTCAATCAACTCCATTTATTAGTAGTATTAGTAATAATAATAATGGAATTTGTTAATAATAATAATAATAATGCTATTTGTTAATAATAATGCTATTTGTTAATAATAATGCTATTTGTTAATAATAATAATGATGGTATTTGTTAAGCACTTACTATGTGCCAAGCACTGTTCTAAGAGCTAGGAAGAATACAAGGTAATCAAGGTTGTCCCACGGGGGGGCGCTCACAGTCTTCATCCCCATTTTACAGATGAGCAAACTGAGGCACAGAGAAATGACTTGCCTAAAGTCACACAGCTGATAATAATAATAATATTAATAGTAATGATGGTATTTGTTAAGCACTCACTATGTGCAAAGCACTGTTCTAAGCGCTGGGGAGGTTACAAGGTGATCAGGTTGTCCCACGGGGGCTCACCATTTTAATCTCCATTTTACAGATGAGGTAACTGAGGCAGAGAGAAGTGAAGTGACTTGCCCAAAGTCACACAGCTGACAATTGGCGGAGCCGGGATTCAGAACCCGTGACCTCTGACTCCCAAGCCCGGGCTCTTTCCACTGAGCCACGCTGCTTCTCTAAGTGCTTACTCTGTGCCAAGCACTGTTCTAAGCGCTGGGGTAGATACAAGGTAAGCAGGCTGTCCCTGGTGGGGCTCACGGTCTTCATCCCCATATTACAGATGAGGTAACCGAGGCACAGAGAAGTGATTCGCCCAAGGTCACGCAGCTGACAAGTGGCGGAGCCGGGATTAGAACCACGAGGTCTGACTCCCAAGACCGTGCTCTTTCCATTAAGCCGCGGGAAGAGACCGAACCAATTATTATTAGTAATTAGTGCTGTGCACACAGCGCTCAATAAATACGATTGAATGAATGAATAATAATAATAATAATGATATTTGCTAAGCACTATGTTCCAGGAGCTGTATTTAGCACTGGGGTGGATACAAGCAAATCGGGTTGGACGTAGCCCCTGTCCCTGGTGGGGCTCACAGTCTTAATCCCCATTTTACAGATGGGGGAACTGAGGGACGGAGAAGTGAAGGAACTTCACATAGTAAGTGCTGAACAAGTACCATAATTGTTATCATTATTTTTATTCCCTGTCCACAGTGCCCTCAAAGTCTATGAGGGCAGGGAGGTGGGGAGCTGCCTGCCAGCCTGGAGGGAGGGAAATCAATCAATCAATCGTATTTATTGAGCGCTTACTGTGTGCAGAGCACTGTACTAAGCGCTGTTTGCAGCTCGTGGGAGGGGAATGTGTCTATTGTTGTAATGTACGCTCCCAAGTGCTTAGTACACAGTAAGCGCTCAATAAATATGACTGAATGGGGGAAGGAGGAGCCGTCGGAAGGAGGAGCCGTCTGCCCTTCTGGGGCAAAGGGAAGCTGTCTGTGAGTCTTAATAATAATAATAATAATAATGGCACTTGTTAAGAGCTTACTATATACCACTGTACTAAGCGCTGGGCTGGATACAAACAAATCGGTTTGGACATAGTCCCACATGGGGCTCACAGTCTCAATCCCCATTTTACAGATGTGTTAACTGAGGCAAAGAGAAGTGAAGTGACTTGCCCAAGGTCTTAGTCTTGGCAAAGGGGAGCTGCCTGCCAGCCTTGGGGTAAAGGGAAGCTGGCTGCCAGTCTGGTGGTCTGGGAGGAGGGGGAACTACCACCAGTCTGGGAGAAGACAGAGCTGCCTCCCTCTCTGGGCCCACACGGACTAGATTTCCCCGGAGTTGTCCCAGTTAAATCGCTCATAACAGACCCAACCCAACGCCCACCCACCCCAGGCCCAGGAGAGTCTCCGTGAGAGCAAGGGTCTCCGTGGGATTTTATTTGCCGCCGACTTGGCTAGAAAGAGTTGCTGAGGTAGAGCCAGCTGGTCCAGCGAAGGGCCGGACGGGTCCGGGAGAAGAGGGGCGGGGAGGGGCCGTGGGTCTTGAGGCCACAGGGTGAGGTCAGGCCCAGTGGGAAGTAGTCGATAATAAATAGATAATAAATAAGTGTTGGGGCAGGGCAAGCTTTGGGGGGGGGAGGACAGGCGGAGGTGACGCTGAAGGAATGAGGGGGAGGGCCGGGGTCCCCTGAACCCCCTACCACGGGGATAATGCCTATCCGACCTAAGGAGTGTGCAGCAGGGAGGGTTTGAGCCGGAAGGCTTCCAGGAAGGAAAAGACGCCCCTCTTCTGGGGGACCGGCCCCCGGCTCCCGCCTTTGAGGAGCGGGACGGGGAGGGAAATGGGCAAGCCGGGGGCCGGGAGGGAGCCGCCGGGAGAGTCCACCGAACTGGTCCGTTTGAGGCGCAGCCGCATCCGGGTCTGGGCCCCCCGGGCCTTCCCGTGAGCCGCCGAAGCCACGAGACACTTCTGGTACTGCACCTGAGGAGAGGCGATGGATGGGGTCAGTCAGGGCCCGGCCTGGGGTGGGCCGCCCCCTTCAGAAGGCTGGGACCACGGAGGGCAGATGGGAAGCCTGGGGAGGGCAGGCCTGCCGCCTGGCTGACTCCCTAGTCGTAATAATAGACTGTGAGCCCAATGTTGGGTAGGGACTGTCTCTATATGTTGCCAATTTGTACTTCCCCAGTGCTTAGTACAGTGCTCTGCACATAGTAAGCGCTCAATAAATATGATTGATTGATTAATAAAGGTATTTACTGGGCCCCCGCTGAGTATCATGCACTGTACTAAGCACTTGGAACGGTGTAACGGAAGCCCCCGACACGTTCCCTGCCCACGAGGGGCTCACACTCTATCAGAGGAGACGGACAGAAAAGATTTTTCAACGGTGAAGTCAAAATAAGGTTCTGAGCTCTTCTCTCGCCAGGCCGCGAGGGGCTCGGGTGGATCCGTGTCATCTTGAGGCCTCCCCGGGGGTTCACGGGGAGGGTCCGGCCCGGGAGGGTGACGGTTGTCTGGTCCTCTGGGGGTGAAATGGTCGCTGGGAAGAGATCCCGGGAGGGGTTTGGAAAGGTCGGGGCAGATCTGTGCCCGGGCTCACCATGCAGGCGGCCTGCACGGCTTCGGACAGGGCCCCGGCGTGAGGCTGGCACCAGAAGGCTGCACACTGGAAGCTCTGGCGGCCCAGGTCGGCGATGAGGCCGAAGGTGTGGGGGTCTCGGCCCACTCCGATGAAGGTCACGTGCCTCACCGGGCACTGCCACAGAGGTTCCTCCTCCGCTCCCGGCTCCACCTGCCCGTCCGTCCCACCCGCCCCCCGCCCCATCCAGCACCAAGTCAGGGTGAGGCAGGCACAGAACGAGGGAGGAGGGGGAGAGCCGGCCCCGAGCCTCGCCTCCCCTCACCCGGAGCCCTCCCCGCCTGGCGTGCCCCATACCTGGACGGGCATCGCCATCATGAGCGAGTCAGAGACACTGAGCGTGGCTGCCACCCACGTGTCCCGCTCGTGCTGGGCAGTCAGGGCCCCGATGGCCTCGTTCAGCACGTCTATGCCTGGGCGGGGAGGGGGACGAGATTGCTCATGGCAACTGCCTCCCCCTGCTCTGCCCTCCATCAGGCCTGTTCGGAGGGGACGAGACACCCCCCCCAACACACACAGACACACACCTCGAGCCCCCACATCCCCCTGGGTCAGATTTCTAGGGCCCCTGGAGGGAAGAGGGGAAGGAAACAGAAGGACCAGTCCCGGGGTTGGAAGGATGGGGGTTAAGGGACGCTTCAGGGGCCCGCCAGCCCCTACTACTACCCTCTCGTGTCTCCGCCCACTAACCCCATTCTTCCCCCCACCATCCCCGGCCCATTCGCCCCCTCCACCTTCCCCTCCTCCTCCCCTTTTCCCTGGAGTCCCTTCCCTCCAACCCCAGCTCCTCACCCATAGCCTTGGGCACGGGCATGCTGCCCACATAAAGGGCCTCGTATTGCTGAGCAGCCTGGCTCATGGCATCCAGGATCTCCACTGTGGGGACAACCCCGGGGGTGGGGACGGGATCAGGGGGAGGTTGCAGCCTCTCACCCATCCCAGAAGCCCCCCCCCGCCCCTTCCCGGGTGGGTTCAGGCTGGAGAGGGGGTCAGGGTGAGGCAAGGGGCTGACCCAAGGCTTCTGTCCGCTCCCACTCTGTCCCAGCAGGGCCCATAGGGAAGATTAGCGTCTGCTGTTTTGAGGTGCAGGCAGAGGGGAAGGGAAAGACGCAAGGGAACAATGAAATAATAATAATAATTGCGGTATTTGTTAAGCGCTTACTATGTGCCAAACACTGTACTAAGCACTGGGATAGATACAGGATAATCAGGTCCTACATGGGGCTCACGTTCTAAGTAGGAGAACAAGTACTGAATCCCCATTTCACAAGTGAGGGAACTGAGGCACAGAGAAGTGAAGCGACTTTCCCAAGGCCACACTGCGGGTACGTGGCACAGCCGGGATCAGGATCCGGGTCCTCTGACTCCCGGGCAGTGGCTCTTTCCACTAGGCCACTCTGCTTCTCCATACTCCGGGGGGAGGGGAGAGGTTCGGTGCCCAGCCCCCGTTCCCGGCCCCTTCCCTTATGACCCCTTTCCAGTGCCCCTCCGCAGAGGGTGGTACCTTGGCGGGGAAGGTCTTCGGGTGATATGGGGTCCGGGGAGCAGGAGGCGGGGTCACTGTTGTCCCCTGCCCGCTCAGCCAGGATCTGCAACCCAAACCCAGGTGCTAAATCCATGGGGGCCACTGGCCCCCCTCTCTTTCCCTCCCTCCCTCCCGTTCCCATCACTGCCTCCTCCAAAACCTGGACCCTCAGCTTTGCCCCCCAGAGTCTCCAACCAGGCCCAAGAGCTTCCAAGAGAGACCCCCAAATCGGGGCTCACCTGTTAGGTCTTCGCCTCCTGCCTGCCCCCCATCTTCCCGATGAATCCCGATGTTCTGGGGGTGACCAGTCGCAGACCCGGCCCAGACCTCCCCCCGTCCCCGGCACTCTCCCGGGCCTCCTCTCTCCGCATCTCACCTGGGCACAGAGCCCGTGGAGGGCACTGGCAATGGCTTTGGCGGGCACATTGCAGTGGAAGACGTGGCACTTGAGCATACAGGTGTCCTTGTCGCTGGCCACAAAGGCAAAGTCCCTGCAGGAGGACGGGGGTGCGGGGGGGGGGGGGGGGGGGAAGAGGAGGAAGGTTTGGTGGGGTGGGGGGCAGAGCAGGGTCAGGGGCTGATTCACAGAAGTGGGGGGGAGGAGGGAGAGGGATGTGGGGGGGCTCTCAAGGCCCCTCCACTCACCTGTCTCTGATTCCGGCAGCAGAGGGAGAACACAGAGGACGGAGTCAGCCTCCCCCGTCCCCGCAACCTCAATCCCCCCATCTCTCCTCCTCCACCATAATAATAGCTAATAAATAATAACAGTATAACAATGTAACAGCCACATGCCCTGCCCGCGACGACCTTACCGTCCAGAGGATGTGCCGGAAGAGAGACGGGGTCACCACTCACCGGCCATTGGTGCAGCCCACCCCCCAAACCCGGATGTGCAGCAGGGGCTGGCAGTGGATCAGGCTGTGATCCCGTGGGTTCACCAGGCTCATGGTATCCTTCTTCAAGATCATCACCATGTTCTGGTCCTAGGGAGCGGGCGGGACGGGGGGCTCAGGGAGCAGGGTAAACTGAGGTAACCAGGACGTGTCAGGCTGGGTCAGAGGTCACCCCTGTCTTCCCTCCCTCCTCCCCGCTTTCCTTTTTTTTTTAAGGTATTTGTTAAACACTTACTATGTGCCGGGCATTGTTCTAAGCACTGGGGTAGATACAAGCTCATCGTGGGCAGGGAATGTGTCTGTTTATATTAATTGGGATGTTTGTTAAGTGCTTACTGTGTGCCGGGCACTCTACTAAGTACTACCCACAAGGAAATTGGATTGGACACAGTCCCTGGCCCGCCTGGATCTCAGAGTCTTCATCCCCATTTTACAGATGAGGTCGCTGAGGCACAGAGAAGTGAAGAGACTTGCCCAAGGCCACAGAACAGATAAGCAGCGTGGCTCAGTGGAAAGAGCCCGGGCTTTGGAGTCAGAGGTCATGGGTTCAAATCCCGGCTCTGCCAACTGTCAGCTGTGTGACTTTGGGCAAGTCACTTCACTTCTCTGGGCCTCAGTCACCTCCTCTGTCAAATGGGGTTAAAACTGTGAGCCCCACATGGGACAACCTGATCACCTTGTAACCTCCCCAGCGCTTAGAACAGTGCTTTGCACATAGTAAGTGCTTAACAAAAACCATTATTATTATTATTATAAGCAGTGGAGCTATTGCTTACTTATTATTGTTTATTGTTGCATCGCACTCATTCATTCAATCGTATTTATTGAGCGCTTACTGTGTGCAGAACACTGTATGAAGCGCTCGGGAAGTACAACTTGGCAACATATAGAGACGGTCCCAACCCAACAAAGGGCATGCTACACCCAGTAAGCGCTCAATAAATACGACCTAATGAATGCCCTGCACACAGTCAGCACTCAATAAATATGATTGACTGACAGGTTGGACACAGTCCAGTGCTTGGCACATAGTAAGCGCTTAACAAATGCCATCATTATTATATGGGGCTCACAGTCTTAGCCCCCATTTTACAGAAGAGGTAACTGAGGCACAGAGAAGTGAAGAGACTTGCCCAAGGCCACAGAACAGATAAGCAGCGGAGCTATTGCTGACATTATTGTTTATTGTTGTATCGCACTCTCAATCATTCAATCGTATTTATTGAGCGCTTACTGCATGCAGAACACTGTACTAAGCGCTTGGGAAGCACAAGTTGGCAACATACAGAGACGGTCCCGACCCAACAACGGGCGTGCTACACCCAGTAAGCACTCAATAAATACGACCTAATGAATGCCCTGCACACAGTCAGCACTCAATAAATACGACTGACTGACTGACAGGTTGGACACAATCCAGTGCTTGGCACCTAGTAAGCGCTTAACAAATGCCATCATTATTACATGGGGCTCACAGTCTTAACCCCCATTTTACAGAGGAGGTAACTGAGGCACAGAGAAGTGAAGAGACTTGCCCAAGGCCACAGAACAGATAAGCAGCGGAGCTATTGCTGACTTATTGTTTATTGTTGTATCGCACTCTCATTCATTCAATCGTATTTATTGAGCGCTTACTGCGTGCAGAACACTGTACGAAGCGCTCGGGAAGTACAAGTTGGCAACATATAGAGACGGTCCCGGCCCAACAACGGGCGTGCTACACCCAGCAAGCGCTCAATAAATACGACCTAATGAATGCCCTGCACACAGTCAGCACTCAATAAATATGATTGACTGACAGGTTGGACACAGTCCAGTGCTTGGCACATAGTAAGCGCTTAACAAATGCCATCATTATTATATGGGGCTCACAGTCTTAACCCCCATTTTACAGAGGAGGTAACTGAGGCACAGAGAAGTGAAGAGACTTGCCCAAGGCCACAGAATAGATAAGCAGCGGAACTATTGCTGACTTATTATTGTTTATTGTTGTATCGCACTCTCATTCATTCAATCGTATTTATTGAGCACTTACTGCGTGCAGAACACTGTACTAAGCGCTTGGGAAGCACAAGTTGGCAACATATAGAGACGGTCCCGGCCCAACAACGGGCGTGCTACACCCAGTAAGCGCTCAATAAATACGACCTAATGAATGCCCTGCACACAGTCAGCACTCAATAATACGATTGACTGACAGGTTGGACACAGTCCAGTGCTTGGCACCTAGTAAGCGCTTAACAAATGCCATCATTATTACATGGGGCTCACAGTCTTAACCCCCATTTTACAGAGGAGGTAACTGAGGCTCAGAGAAGCGAAGTGACTCGCTCAAGGTCACTCAGCAGAGCCAGGACTATCTATTAGGCCACGCTGCTTCCTTTGAGGGCAGATCGGCTAAGGTCCCCAGGTGGGAGAGGAGAAGGAGAGGGAAACTGACCTCAGCCCAGGCGCCGGTGGGAGGACGGGCTCGGCCCCGGCTCTGGGCCAGCTGCTGGATGCAGTTATTGACCACGATGCTGCTCTTCCCTGGGGTCAGGTCCTCTTCGGGTACCTCCACCCAGCCCAGAGAGCGCACAGCGAAGCACTGAGTCGGGGCACACGGGGAAGACCCGGGGGATAAGATTAACTCCCCATCCCCGGCCCCCGGGGCGGCCCGATGTCCCCGTCCCCGGAACAAAATGCATAACTGCGGTATTTGTGAAGCGCTTCCTATCGAGCGCTGCGTATTCAGCGTTGGGCTAGATAAAACGTAAGGGGATCGCACACAGTCCCTGGCCCACGTGGGGCTCACAGTCTACGGGCGACAGAGAACAGGCGATTAATACCCGTTTTTAGAGGAAGAAGCTGAGGCACGGAGCAGTTAAGTGACTTGCCCCAGGTCACACAGGAGGCAAGTGATGGAGCCAGGATTGGAACCCAGGTCCTCTGACTCTCAGGCCAGTGCTCTATCTAGGCCACCAGTGCTTCTCCTTCCCGCTAGACTCTTTGTGGGACGGGAACATGTCTACCAACTCTGTTGTGCTGTACTCTCCCAAGCACTCTGCACATAATAAGCGCTCAATAAACATGATTGATCGACTCCTGTCGATCTATACAGGTGCTGTTCCCCACAGCATATATATATATATATATATACACGTATATGTGTGTATATATACGTATACATATGTATATATACGTATGCATAAGTATACATATACGTATATATACACATATATATACACGTGTATATATACATATATACATATATGTGTATATATACGTATGCATATGTATATATGTGTATATATACATATACATATGCATATATACATATATATGTATATATGCGTATATATGTTTGTATGTATTTATTATTCTATTTATTCATTTCATTTGTACATATTTATTCATTTTATTTTGTTAATATGTTTGGTTTTGTTCTCTTTCTCCCCCTTCTAGACTGTGAGCCCGCTGTTGGGTAGGGACCGTCTCCAGATGTTGCCAACTTGGACTTCCCAAGCGCTTAGCCCAGTGCTCTGCACACGGTAAGCGCTCAATAAATACGATTGAATGAATGAACGACTCCTCTACTGGGAGTCCCGTTTACTGGGGGGGGTCGGGGGAGAGGCCCCCTGGCCCTCTGTCTCCTGGATTCCAGCATCCTAGCCCAGCCCGGGCTGCAGAAATCACTCCCTTTCCCCTTTCCCCCCCATCCCTGCCACCCCAGGCACCCAAGAGACCTACCTTAGACCCAGGCTCCTCGCTGCTAATGGATAATTCATCCCTGCCCCAGAATAGGGAACTCCTGCAGTAGAACAGGCCATAAGACACCCCCCAAGATGTGGGCCCAGCTCCCGGCCCACCCTCCACCCACCCTCCACCCCGACCAGAGGCCCAGGTTAGGGGAGAAGCCTAACCTAGGCTGGGATAGGGGGGAAAGATGGGGGCGCGGCGGCAGGGTGGCATTCGGCAGTGCCTCCGGTCCCAATCAGCTCCCATTACCTCCGGTCCAGTGAGCCTTCTAGACTGGAGAAGGATCTTCCCTTGGGGGGCCGGAGCCCCCCAGCCGCCGTGGTGCCCTGTGGAGAGTGGGTTGGTTCTAGCAGAAGAATGGGCAGGGATGGGTGGAAGAGGGGGACAGGGACCCACTAAGGTGGGGGGGGGGTCTTCTAGCCTGTGAGCCCACTGTTGGGTAGGGACTGTCTCTATATGTCGCCAACTTGGACTTCCCAAGCGCTTAGTACAGCGCTCTGCACACAGGAAGCGCTCAATAAATACGATTGATTGATTCCAGCCCAGACCCGAACTGACCACCCAATTCCTCCAGGGATGCAGGGCCCGTCCCCTCCCACGGGACAAGGATGTAGGCTTCCTCCCCTGCCCTGACTGGGCCCCTCCCGGTACCGTGCTAGGCGGAGCGGGCTCCCCGGGGCCCAACGTTGGGCGCTGCCACTGGGTGCTGCCGGTGGGCACGTGCCAGTAGTAGGTGCCAGCGGCATCGCGGATCTTCCTCCAGCCGGGGGGCAGGCCCTGCTCCCCCTCCAGGCTCTGGTCCCCCCACAGATCATCTGCAAGGACGGGGACTGTCAAATGACTTCAAGATGCCCACCCTGCCCTATCATCATCATCATCATCAATCATATTTATTGAGCGCTTACGGTGTGCAGAGCGCTTGGGAAGTCCAAGTTGGCAACATCTATGGACAGTCCCTACCCAACAGTGGGCTCACAGTCTAAAAGGGGGAGACAGAACAAAACCAGACTAACAAAATAAAACAAATAGAATAGATATGTACAAGTAAAATAAATAGAGTAATAAATATGTACAAACATATATACATAGTACACACATATATACATATCCCAGCTCCACCAATTGTCAGCTGTGTGACTTTGGGCCAGTCATTTCACTTCTCTGGGCCTCAGTTCCCTCATCTGTCAAATGGGGATGAAGCCTGTGAGCCCCCCGTGGGACAACCTGATCACCTTGTAACCTCCCCAGCGCTCGGAACAGTGCTTTGCACATAGTAAGCGCGTAATAAATGCCATCATTATTATTATTATTATGCCAAGCTGCCTCTGCAGGAAGGACGGGAGGGCACGGGCTGCCACTTATTGGACCCTCCGGCTTCCCCCCGACATGGGAAGGGCGGAGGTGGGGGTCAGCGTCAATCAATCAATCAATCAATCGTGAGCGCTTACTTGTGCAGAGCACTGTACTAAGCGCTTGGGAAGTCCAAGTTGGCAACATACAGAGACGGTCCCTACCCAACAGTGGGCTCACAGGCTAGAAGGGGGAGACAAGAGAACAAAACCAAACAGACTAACAAAATAAAATAAAGGAGGACCGGGCTCTGGGCCTGCAGAGGGGGGAGCGGTGGACAGGGGCCTCTCCCTGCTGGGTGCCTCGATTTCCCCAGCGCCCCGATGCAGAGGCAAATCCCTCCCCGCCCTCCAGGCCCCCTCTGCGGCCCTCCCCACGCACCGTCGCAGTTGACGAGGATGATGGCCAGCATGTAGTCCTTGCCCAGCATGGCACCCCCGGGTTGCCCCTGCCCGGCTCCCGCAAGCCCGGCCCGGAGCCGCACCGACACTGGGAGGAGTCGGTTGGGGGCTGGAGGGGGTGGAGCCCAGCTCAGAGGCAGCTCTGGGGGGGTGGAGTGTGTGTGTTTGTGTGTCTGTGTGTGTGTCTGTGTGTGTCTGTGTGTGTCTGTCAGGACCCCCGACCCTCTGGGAGGGGAGGAGGAGGAGGGTGGGATCTGTTAAGCCTCTTTCTTAGGGGATGAGATCATCCCTGTCTCCCCCTTTTAGACTGTGAGCCCACTGTTGGGTAGGGACTGTCTCTATGCGTTGCCAATTTGTACTTCCCAAGCGCTCAGTACAGCGCTCTGCACAGAGTAAGCGCTCAATAAATACGATTGATGATGATGATCCCCTAAGAAATAAAATAAGAATGACAGCATTTGTCGGCCCGGTGGGAAGAGCGCGGGCTTTGGAGGCGGAGGTCATGGGTTCGACTCCCGCCCCCACCACTTAGCTGGGTGACCTTGGGCAAGTCGCTTCTCTGGGCCTCAGCTACCTCGTCTGGAAAATGGGGATTGACTGTGAGCCCCCTGTGGGACAGCCTGATCACCTTGTAACCTTAGAACGGGGCTTTGCACCTAGTAAGCGCTTAATAAATGCCATTATTATTATTATTATTATAACCTGATCACCTTGTAACCTTAGAGCAGTGCTTTGTACCTAGTAAGCGCTTAATAAATGCCATTATTATTATTATTATAACCTGATCACCTTGTAACCTTAGAGCAGTGCTTTGCACCTAGTAAGCGCTTAATAAATGCCATTATTATAATTATTATTATAACCTGATCACCTTGTAACCTTAGAGCAGTGCTTTGTACCTAGTAAGCGCTTAATAAATGCCATTATTATTATTATTATAACCTGATCACCTTGTAACCTTAGAACAGTGGTTTGCACCTAGTAAGCACTTAATAAATGCCATTATTATTATTATTATTATAACCTGATCACCTTGTAACCTTGGAACAGTGCTTTGCACCTAGTAAGCGCTTAATAAATGCCATTATTATTATTATTATAACCTGATCACCTTGTAACCTTAGAGCAGTGCTTTGCACCTAGTAAGCGCTTAATAAATGCCATTATTATAATTATTATTATAACCTGATCACCTTGTAACCCTAGAGCAGTGCTTTGTACCTAGTAAGCGCTTAATAAATGCCATTATTATTATTATTATAACCTGATCACCTTGTAACCTTAGAACAGTGGTTTGCACCTAGTAAGCACTTAATAAATGCCATTATTATTATTATTATTATAACCTGATCACCTTGTAACCTTGGAACAGTGCTTTGCACCTAGTAAGCGCTTAATAAATGCCATTATTATTATTATTATAACCTGATCACCTTGTAACCTTAGAGCAGTGCTTTGCACCTAGTAAGCGCTTAATAAATGCCATTATTATAATTATTATTATAACCTGATCACCTTGTAACCTTAGAGCAGTGCTTTGTACCTAGTAAGCGCTTAATAAATGCCATTATTATTATTATTATAACCTGATCACCTTGTAACCTTAGAACAGTGGTTTGCACCTAGTAAGCACTTAATAAATGCCATTATTATTATTATTATTATAACCTGATCACCTTGTAACCTTGGAACAGTGCTTTGCACCTAGTAAGCGCTTAATAAATGCCATTATTATTATTATTATAACCTGTTCACCTTGTAACCTTAGAACAGTGCTTTGCACCTAGGAAGCACTTTCCCCCTCTCCATCCCCCCATCTTACCTCCTTCCCTTCCCCACAGCATCTGTATAGATGTATATATGTTTGTACAGATTTATTATTCTATTTATTTATCTATCTTACTTGTACCTATCTATTCTATTCATTTTATTTTGTTAGTCTGTTTGGTTTTGTTCGCCGTCTCCCCCCTTCTAGACCGTGAGCCCACTGTTGGGTAGGGACCGTCTCTAGATGTTGCCAACTTGGACTTCCCAAGCGCTTAGGACAGTGCTCTGCACACAGTAAGTGCTCAATAAATACGATTGATTGATTGATTGATTGATCTATTCTATTCATTTTATTTTGTTAGTCTGTTTGGTTTTGTTCTCCGTCTCCCCCATTCTAGCCCCTGAGCCCACTGTTGGTTAGGGACCGGCTCTAGATGTTGCCAACTTGTACTTCCCAAGCGCTTAGGACAGTGCTCTGCACACAGTAAGCGCTCAATAAATACGATTGATTGATTGATTGATTGCTGACCCCCTTCCTTGCTCTGCACACAGTAAGCGCTCAATAAATACGATTGATTGATTGCTGACCCCCTTCCTTCTTCTCCCCCTCGTCCCCCTCTCCATCCCCCCCATCTTACCTCCTTCCCTTCCCCACAGCACCTGTATGGATGTATATATGTTTGTACAGATTTATTACTCTATTTATTTATTTATTTTACTTGTACCTATCTATTCTATTCATTTTCTTTTGTTTGTTTGGTTCTGTTCTCCGTCTCCCCACTTCTAGACCGTGAGCCCACTGTTGGGTAGGGCCTATCTCTAGATGTTGCCAACTTGTACTTCCCAAGCGCTTAGGTTAGTGCTCTGCACACAGTAAGCGCTCAATAAATACGATTGATTGATTGATTGATTGCCGTCTCTATATGTTGCCAACTTGTACTTCCCAAGCACTTAGTACAGTGCTCTGCACACAGTAAGTGCTTAATAGATACGATTGAATGAATGAATGCTGACCCCCTTCCTTCCTCTCCCCCTCGTCCCCCTGTCCATCCCCCCATCTTACCTCCTTCCCTTCCCCACAGCACCTGTATATATGTATATATGTTTGTGCAGATTTATTACTCTATTTATCTATCTTGTACATATCTATTCTATTTATTTTATTTTGTTAGTCTGTATGGTTTTGTTCTCTGTCTCCCCCTTCTAGACCGTGAGCCCACTGTTGGGTAGGGACTGTCTCTAGATGTTGCCAACTTGGACTTCCCAAGCGCTTAGTACAGTGCTCTGCACACAGTAAGTGCTCAATAAATACGATTGAATGAATGAATGGGTTCAACTTCTGCCTCCGCCACTTAGCTGTGTGACCTTGGGCAAGTCACTTCTCTGGGCCTCAGCTACCTCGTCTGGAAAATGGGGATTGACTGTGAGCCCCCATGGGACAAACTGATCACCTTGTAACTTTAGAACAGTGCTTTGCACCTAGTAAGCGCTTAATAAATGCCATTATTATTATTATTATTATAACCTGATCACCTTATAACCTTAGAACAGTGCTTTGCACCTAGTAAACGCTTAATAAATGCCATTATTATTATTATTATAACCTGATTACCTTGTAACCTTAGAACAGTGCTTTGCACCTAGTAAGCGCTTAATAAATGCCATTATTATTATTATTATTATAACCTGATCACCTTGTAACCTTAGAACAGTGCTTTGCACCTAGTAAACGCTTAATAAATGCCATTATTATTATTATTATAACCTGATCACCTTGTAACCTTAGAACAGTGCTTTGCACCTAGTAAGCGCTTAATAAATGTCATTATTATTGTTATTATTATTATTGTTATAACCTGATCACCTTGTAACCTCAGAACAGTGCTTTGCACCTAGTAAGCGCTTAATAAATGCCATCATTATTATTATTATTATTTGGAGTCAGAGGTCATGGGTTCAAATGCCGACTCCGCCACTTGTCAGCTGTGTGACTTTAGGCAAGTCACTTCACTTTTCGGTGCCTCAGTTACCTCATCTGTAAAACGGGGATTAAGACTGTGAGCCCCCCGTGGGACAACCTGATCACCTTGTAACCTCCCCAGCGCTTGGAACAGTGCTTTGCACATAGTAAGCGCTTAATAAATGCCATTATTATTATTATTATTATGTACGAAGCGCTGTTCATTCATTCATTGAGCGCTTACTGTGTGCAGAGCACTGCGCTAAGCGCTTGGGAAATACAAATAGGCAACAGAGACGGTCCCTCCCCCACAGCAGGCTCACAGTCTAGAAGACTAAGCGCTGTTCTAAGCGCTGTGGGGGGGATACGAGGTGATCATGTTGTCCCCCGTGGGGCTCACAGTCTTCACTCCCATTTGACAGACGAGGGAACTGAGGCACAGAGAAGCAAGGAACTTTCCCAAAGTCACACAGCTGACGAGTGGTGGAGGCAGGATTAGAACCCACGACCTCTGACTCCCAAGCCCGGGCTCTCTCCACTGAGCCACAATGCTTCTCCATCCCGGGCGTCCACACAGGGAAAGATAATAATAATAATAATAATAATAATAATAATAATAATAATAATAATAATAATAATAACAACAACATTTATTAAGTGCTTTCTATGTGCCGAGCACTGTTCTAAGCGCTGGTGGGGGGGGGGGGTACAAGGTAATCAGGATGTTCCACATGGGGCTCACCGTCTTCATCCCCATTTTACAGATGAGGTAACTGAGGCACAGAGAAGTTAGGCGACTTGCCCAAAATCACACAGCTGACGAGTGGCAGAGTCGGGATTAGAATCCACAACTCGGACTATTATTATTATTATTATTATGGTATTTCTTAAGTGTTTACTATGTGCCAAGCACTATTCTAAGCATTGGTGTAAATACAAGGTAATCAGGCTGTCTCACATGGGGCTCAGTCTTAATCCCCATTTGACAGATGAGGTAACTGAGGCACAGAGATGTTAGGCGGCTTGCCCAAAGTCACACAGCTGACAAGTGGCAGAGTTGGGATTAGAACCCACAACCTCGGACTATTATTATTATTATTATTATTATTGTATTTCTTAAGTGTTTACTATGTGCGAAGCACTATTCTAAGCATTGGTGTAAATACAAGGTAATCAGGCTGTCCCTCATGGGGCTCACAGTCTTCACCCCCATTTGACAGACGAGGGAACTGAGGCACAGAGAAGTTAGGCAACTTGCCCAAAGTCACACAGCTGACAAATGGCAGTCGGAATTACAACCCACAACGTTGGACTATTATTATGGTATTTCTTAAGTGTTTACTATGTGCCAAACACTGTTCTAAGCGCTGGTGTAAATACAAGGTAATCAGGCTGTCCCACATGGGGCTCACAGTCTTAATCCCCATTTTACAGATGAGGGAACTGAGGCACAGAGAAGTTAAGCGACTTGCCCAAAGTCACACAGCTAAGTGGCAGAGTAGGGATTAGAACCCACAACCTCGGACTATTATTATGGTATTTCTTAAGTGTTTACTATGTGCCAAACACTGTTCTAAGCACTGGTGTAAATACAAGGTAATCAGGCTGTCCCACATGGGGCTCACAGTCTTCATCCCCATTTTACAGATGAGGTAACTGAGGCACAGAGAAGTTAGGCGACTTTCCCAAAGTCACACAGCTGATGAGTGGCAGAGTCGGGATTAGAACCCACAACCTCGGACTATTATTATTATTATTATTATTACTATTATTGTATTTCTTAAGTGTTTACTATGTGCCAAGCACTATTCTAAGCATTGGTGTAAATACAAGGTAATCAGGCTGTCCCACATGGGGCTCACAGTCTTAATCCCCATTTTACAGATGAGGTAACTGAGGCACAGAGAAGTTAGGCGACTTGCCCTAAGTCACACAGCTGACAAGTGGCAGAGTAGGGATTAGAACCCACAACCTCGGACTATTATTATGGTATTTCTTAAGTGTTTACTATGTGCCAAACACTGTTCTAAGCATTGGTGTAAATACAAGGTAATCAGGCTGTCTCACATGGGGCTCACAGTTTTAATCCCCAATTTGCAGATGAGGGAACTGAGGCACAGAGAAGTTAAGCGACTTGCCCAAAGTCACACAGCTCAGTGGCAGAGTGGGGATTAGAAACCACAACCTCGGACTATTATTATTATTATGGTATTTGTTAAGTGCTTACTATGTGCCAAGCACTGTTCTAAGCACTGGGGTAGATACAAGGTAGACTGTCCCAGATGGGGCTCACAGTCTTAATCCCCATTTTACAGATGAGGTCACTGAGGCACAGAGAAGTTAAGCGGCTTGCCCAAAATCACACAGCTGACAAGTGGCAGAGTGGGGAATTAGAACCCACAACCTCGGACTTCCACAACCCTGGAAGCAGCATGGCTCAGTGGAAAGAGCCCGGGCTTTGGAGTCAGAGGTCATGGGTTCAAATCCCCCTCCGCCACTTGTCAGCTGTGTGACTTTGGGCAAGTCACTTAACTTCTCCCCCTTTTAGACTGTGATCCCACTGTTGGGTAGGGACTGTCTCTAGATGTTGCCAACTTGGACTTCCCAAGCGCTTAGTACAGTGCTCTGCACACAGTAAGCGCTCAATAAATACGATTGATTGATTCTCTGTGCCTCAGTGACCTCATCTGGAAAATGGGGATGAAGACTGTGAGCCCCACATGGGACAGCCTGATCACCTTGTAAACTCCCCAGCGCTTAGAACAGTGCTTTGCACATAGTAAGCGCTTAATAAATGCCACCATTATTATTATTATTATTATTAAAGTCACACACAGCTGACAGGGACCAACATAGGCTCCACCGCCCCCTATTTGGGTGGGTGGCGCACAGCGGGGGTCATGTGACCGGATGGGATCACGTGGCGCGGCGGCGGCCGGAAGGCGGGGCAGCGGGACCGGAAGCGCCGCCTTTGCCCTTAACAAAGATGGCGGCCGCACGTGGGGCAGTGGGGCGGGGAGTGCGCATGCGCGCGGGGAGCGGCGGGGGAAGATGGCGGATGACAAGGTGAGGGACCGGCGGGGAGCTTTTTTTTTTTCCCCCCCATATAATAATAATAATAAAAATAATAATAATAATAATAATGGCATTTGTTAGGCGCTTACTATGTGCAAAGCACTGTTCTAAGCGCTGGAAGCACACACACACACAAAAAGCCCGATTTCGGGGTCCTTGGGGGGAGACGGTCGTGGCCTGCGTCTTAGTAACAATAATTACGGTATAATGTTAAGCACGTGCCGAGCCCTGTACTACTATTACTAATAATGATGGCATTTATTAAGCGCCTACTATGTGCCAAGCACTGTTCTAAGCGCTGGGGAGGTTACAAGGTGATCAGGTTGTCCCACGGGGGGCTCCCAGTCTTCATCCCCATTTGACAGATGAGGGAACTGAGGCCCAGTGAAGTGACTTGCCCAAAGTCACCCAGCTGACATTTGGCGGAGCCGCGATTTGAACCCATGACCTCTGACTCCAAAGCCCGGGCTCTTGTTTTATTGTTTTAGTAACAATAATTACGGTATATGTTAAGCGCGTTCCGAGCCCTGTACTACTATTACTAATAATGATGGCATTTATTAAGCGCTTACTATGTGCAAAGCACTGTTCCGAGCGCTGGGGAGGTTACAAGGTGATCAGGTTGCCCCACGGGGGGCTCACAGTCTTCATCCCCATTTGACAGATGAGGGAACTGAGGCCCAGAGAAGTGAAGTGACTTGCCCAAGTCCCACAGCTGACAATTGGCGGAGCCCGGATTTGAACCCGTGACCCCTGACTCCAAAGCCGGGGCTCTTGTTTTATTATTTTAGTAACAATAATTACGGTATATGTTAAGCGCCTGCTGAGCCCTCTACTACGACAATCAATCAATCAATCATATTGAGCGCTTACTGTGTGCAGAGCACTGTACTAAGCGCTTGGGAAGTCCAAGTTGGCAACATATAGAGACAATCCCTACCCAACAGTGGGCTCATAGTCTAAAAGGGGGAGACAGAGAACAAAACCAAACATACTAACAAAATAAAATAAATAGAATAGATATGTACAAGTAAAATAAATAGAGTAATAAATATGTACAAAGTATGTACAGTGCTCTGCACTCAATAAATACGATTGAATAAGTGAGTGAATGGACAGCTGAGGCCAGACTTATCTGTCGCCCTCTCCCCTTATCAGCAGGCTTCAGGGGCTACTATCAAGAGAACTGGATTATCACCTCCCGCCTTCTCCTCAAACTCCTTCTTCGAAACCAAATTAATCAGTGGCATTTATTGAGTGCTTACTGTCATTCAGTTGTATTTATTGAGCGTTCAGTGTGTGCAAAGCACTGTACTGAGCACTTGGACTGGCACAGTAAAACAGCAGACCTATTCCGTGCCCACAACGAGCCCACAGTCTAGAGCGGGAGACACATTAATATTATAAATTCATTCATTCTTTCATTCAATCGTATTTATTGAGTGCTTACTGTGTGCAGAGCACTGTACTAAGCGCTTGGGAAGTACAAGTTGGCAACAATCAATCAATCGTATTTATTGAGCGCTTACTGTATGCAGAGCACTGTACTAAGCGCTTGGGAAGTACAAGTTGGCAACAGCGACGTCCCTACCTAATAGTGGGCTCACAGTCTAGAAGGGGGAGACAGAGAACAAAACAAAACATATTAACAAATAAAATAAATATGTACAAATAAAATAGAGTAATAAATATTAAGTGCTTACTATGAGCCAAGCACTACGGTGGATACAAGCAAATCAGGTAAATAAATACATTTATTGTGTCTAGAGTACTGTATTAAGAGCTTAGAGAGTACAACAGAATTAGTAATAATAATAATTGTGGTCAAACGCTTACTATGTGCCAAGCACTGCACTAAGCGCTGGGATAGGTACAAGATAATCAGGACACGTAGGGCTCACAGCCTTAATCCCCATTTTACGCATGAAGTAACTGAGGCACAGAGAACTAAAGTATCTATGCTATTTATTTTATTTTGTTAGTATGTTTGGTTTTGTTCTCTGTCTCCCCCTTTTAGACTGTGAGCCCACTGTTGGGTAGGGACTGTTTCTAGATGTTGCCAACTTGGACTTCCCAAGCGCTTAGTACAGTGCTCTGCACATAGTAAGCGCTCAATAAATACGATTGATGATGATGATGGTGATGATAAAGTAGATATATTCCCTGCCCACAAGAAGCTTGCAGCGTAGTGTGGTGGTGGAAGCGGGATTAAGCAGAAATCCATAAACACCACATTCATGGTTGCAAAACCCAAGGTGCGCAGAGGTGAAATTTGTGACAGAATAAGCAAGAGTTTTAAAAGATTGCCCTTTATCTTAGGTATATATATTTCTCATCATGTATATCTGTATGTTATTGCGGTGTATATCCATATTTAGACTGTAATCTCCTTGTGGGCAAGAACTGTGTCTACCAACTCTAATATACTTTCCCAAGCATTTGTAGTACAGTTCTGTGCGAACAGTAGAGGCTCGATAAGTACCACTGATTGATGGATGATACAGTTTTTGGTTTCTGTCTTCAACAGCAGCGGCATTTCAGTCGATCAGTCATATTTATTGCTCACTTTACTATGTGCAGAGCACTGTACTAAGCACTTGAGCGAGCACAATACAACAGAATTAGCAGACACGTTCCCTGCCCATAACAGGCTTGCAGTCTAGTTACCGGGCTCTTGCTGTGTGCTCAAAGCCAAGTAATTTCTGCCACGGCCTACCTCGCAGGGCAGATGTGAGGATGAAATGTATTAAAAATGCTTTGGGAAAAGCAAGCACCGTCATCATCATCATCATCATCAATCGTATTTATTGAGCGCTTACTGTGTGCAGAGCACTGTACTAAGCGCTTGGGAAGTACAAATTGGCAACATATAGAGACAGTCCCTACTCAACAGTGGGCTCACAGTCTAAAAGGGGGAGACAGAGAACAAAACCAAACATACTAACAAAATGAAATACATAGAATAGATATGTGCAAGAAAAATAAATAAATAGAGTAATAAATATGTACAAACATACTGTGTGCAGAGCACTGTACTAAGTGCTTGGGAAGTCCAAGTTGGCAACATATAGAGACAGTCCCTACCCAACAGTGGGCTCACAGTCTAGAAGGGGGAGACAGAGAACAAAACCAAACATCCTAACAAAATAAAATAAATAGAATAGATATGTACAAGTAAAATAAATAAATAAATAGAGTGATAAATATGTACAAACATATATACATCTATACAGGTGCTGTGGGGAAGGGAAGGAGGTAAGATGGGGGGGATGGAGAGGGGGAACATTCCATTCAACATTCAAGTCTTAAGTGGTATTACTAGAATGACAGTGATGACTTTGACTTTCTGTGGCTCCTTTCGTCCGCCCGGGCTCTGCCCGCTCTCCTCACGAGAGGATGAGACAGAGGGCCCAAAAGGCAGGAATAAAATAAATAAAATAAAGAACGTGCCGCTTCTTGGGCCGTGGGATAGACCAGCCGTCCCTGCACTGCTGTGGGCCGTGAGGGGCCGGGGGGACCTTCTGATAGGCGTCAGTGCCGAATGTGTGTCCTTCTGTCTCCCCCAACCCCAGGACTCGTTGCCGAAACTGAAGGACCTGGCCTTCCTGAAGAATCAGCTGGAACAGCTTCAGAGGCGGGTAGAGGACGAGGTCCAGACGGGTGTGGGACAGGTAACTGATTAGAGAAGCGGCTTGGCTCTGTGGGCTCCGCTCCATCGTCATCATCAATCGTATTTATTGAGCGCTTACTGTGTGCAGAGCACTGGACTAAGCGCTTGGGAAGTACAAATTGGCAACATATAGAGGCAGTCCCTGCCCAACAGTGGGCTCACAGTCTGTTACATGTCTGCTGAATGACTGTGGGGGAGTCACTTCACTTCCTCCAGGCCCCAGTTACCTCATCGGGACAATGGGGATCAAGAGTGGGAACCCCGTTTGAGACGGGGATTGTTGTGTCCAACTTGATGAACTTGTGCTTAGAACGGCGCTTGCCACGTAATAAGCGCGAAACAAGTTCCGTAATTTTTACCGGGTGTGCCGGGATTCCACCCCGACATCTCCCCACCGAAGAGGTACTATACTACCAGCCCCCCGGCCTCCTCCCCTTCTTGCCCACCACCACTGGGCCTGAGAGAGGAGGGTCGGGGCAGGTGTGGCTCTCCCCCCCCCCCCCCCCCCAACCCCCACCATCATCATCATCAATCGTATTTATTGAGCGCTTACTATGTGCAGAGCACTGTACTAAGCACTTGGGAAGTACAAATTGGCAACATATAGAGACAGTCCCTACCCAACAGTGGGCTCACAGTCTAAAAGGGGGAGACAGAGAACAAAACCAAACGTACTAACAAAATAAAATAAATAGAATAGATATGTACAAATAAAATAGAGTAAAAAAAAAAAAAAACCAGTCACCCACCAGTCATCCCTCCATCCATTTCCCCACCCAATCAATATTATTGATCGAGCATCCACTAAGTGCACTGTAGTAAAAGCTTAGGAAAGTGCAGTAGAGTCAGAAGGAACAATTCCCGCCCCTTCTGTATCGGGAAGCCACGTGGCCTGGGAAGATGAGACTCCAAAGAGCAGATGAGGCCGCTCTGCGGTTGGGGCCCAGGAGGCTGGGCATCTAGAGAAGCAGCGTGGCTCAGTGGAAAGAGCCCGGGCTTTGGAGTCAGAGGTCATGGGTTCAAATCCTGACTCTGCCACATATCTGCTGTGTGACCTTGGGCAAGTCACTTCTCTGCGCCTCAGTTCCCTCACCTGTAAAATGGGGATTAAGACTGTGAGCCCCACGTGGGGCAACTTGATCACCTTGTATCCCCCCCAGCGCTTAGAATAGTGCTCTTCACATAGTAAGCGCTTAATAAATGCCATTATTATTATTATCCCGGGCCTGTTTCTGGTCGTGCCACCTCAAGAGAACCCAGTCTGTCCGTGCCAGGGGTGGGCACCGTTTGGGCTCCGTCTGAGCGCGGGCCTCTCCCCCGCTCCTTGTCGCCCTGCAGGATGGCTCGTTCCTGGGCTCGCCGTTCCTCAAGGGCTTCCTGGCCGGCTACCTCATAGCCAAGCTTCGGGCGTCGGCAGTGCTGGGCTTCGCCCTGGGGGCCTGCACGGGGATCTACGCGGCCCAGTCGTACGCCATCCCCAATGTGGAGAAGACCCTGCGGGACTACGTGCGGGCTCTGCGCAAAGGGCCCGACTAGCCCGCCCCCCCTCCGGTGGGGGGCTTCTGTGTTGTGACCCCCACCCCGGCCCAGAGCACCCCCTTCCCTCTCCCACCCGGGCCCGGACTGCAGCCCCCCGGGCCGCCCGCCTCCCCAGGCGGCCCCCCCAGCCATGCCGCCTCTGCCCTCTCCCTTGGCGGCCGGCTCCGTCACGTGACCCAGAAACGCTCCCGCGGTCCCGTGGGGCCCCACGGTGAGCCTGGAAGTGGGGAGACCCCAGGGCGGACTCGCTGGGCCCTCACGCTCCCGTCAATCATCGCGTACGGGGGCCCACGCCCCACTGCGGGCGCCGTGCCAGGTGGACGGCCGCGTGCCCTTCCGCCCCTCCTCGGCCGTGCTACTGACGGAGCTGACCAAGCCGCTGCTGTCGGTGGGCTCCCTGCCGGCCGGAGGGCGTTGGCCGGGGGCCCCCTTCGCCCTGCCGGCCCTGCTCTACAGCGTCAACAACAACCTGGCCGTCCATCTGCAATACCACATGGACCCCACCCCTACCGGGTGCCCGACAACCTGAAGATCGGCGGCACGGCCCTGCTCCACTGCGTCTGCCTGCAGCGGCGCCTGTCATCATCATCGTCATCATCAATTGTATTTATTGAGCGCTTACTATGTGCTGAGCACTGTACTAAGCGCTTGGGAAGTACAAATTGGCAACATATAGAGACAGTGCCTACCCAACAGTGGGCTCACTGTCCACACGCCAGGGCCTGGCGCTTCTGCTGCTGCCCACCTCCAGGGCCAACTACGCCACGGGGGGGGTCTCTGGGGGAGCCCGGCCGCCCCTGCATGGCTCCGCCTGACGGCCCTGGGCCTGCTGCTGCTGCTCGGCGTGTACTGTCTTGTCTTGGGCCTGAGCTACGTGTCCACCGAGCTGCTTTTGAGGCCCTACAGAACCTCTTCCTTTACTCGTTCGGCGTGCTGGTCAACCTGGGGCTCCAAGTGACCGACGGCGGCGGCCCCGACCCACCGGACGGCCTCTGAGGCCGGGCCGGCCTGGTGGTCCTCAGCCAGGCCGCCAACGGGCTGCTCCTGTCGGCCGTCTTGAAGCCCAGTGGCAGCATCGCCCGGCTCTTTGTCGTCTCCTCCTCCCTCGCGGTCAACACGGCGCCGTCGGCCGCCCTTCTCGGCCTGCGGCTCCCCGCCTCCTCCTTCCTGACCCTGCTGCTCGTCGGCCCGGCCGTCCGCCTTTACTACGGCAGCCGCTAGCCCCACGCTGGCCGGCGCCTCCCGCCTCCTCTCCGCCCCCCACTCCATTTCCCTGGGGTCTCATCTCCCCCAAGCTCTTCCCTCCGCGATACAAGTGCCTTGTGGGGAGAGAGCTGGATGGCTCCTGGACATTGAGAGCAGAACTGGGTTGGCCCAAAGCACCGCCTTGGGAAGCAGCGTGGCCTAGTGGAAAGAGCCCGGGCCTGAGAGAGGACCTGGGTTCTAATCCTGACTCCACCACTGGCCTGCTGTGAGACCTTGGGTAAGTCACTTCTCCGTGCCTCAGTTTCAGCTGTAAAGTGAGGATAAAATATCTGTTCCTCCTCCCAATTAGACGTTCAGCCCCACGTACGGGGCAGGGATCTTGTCCACCAACCCTGCCACACTGTACTTTCCCCCAGCGCTTTGAACAGTGCTTGACACATAGTATTTAGCAAGTACCATAAACAGAATGGGGGGTGGTTTTCTCGCCAAATTGGGTAGTGCCTCGAACTCCTGGCGGGTGGAGCGGGCCCTGGGTTCATGAGCTCCTGCTAACTGGCTTCCTCCCGGGTTCCCCCGCCAACCTTCTTCATTTCTGGGCTTACAGGATGGAGGAGTCCCACTTTCTGGCGTGGGCATATCAGGTGCCCCCTCCTTCCCTCACTCTGAGTTTGGGCAGTGCCCCCTATACCCTGATCTCAGGGCCCTGACAGCTTTGGCGGCAGTCTGCCTTCCTCTCGCTCCCGCCCCGGGCTGGGACGGAATTCCCTGAGGCCCGGCCTTGGCCGGAGGACGCTTGTCCATTGCCCCATTGGCTTCCCCCCACCGGGGCGAAGAGGTTGGTTGCTGGGATCCGGGGGTGGTTCTCAGGGAACCCTCCTCTCTCCATCCTGGCACCTCTCCATGCCCACACTCGGGGTCCCTTAGACTCTGTCACCCTCATGCTACGCCCTCAAGCCCCGGGACAACTCATCATCATCATCATCAATCGTATTTATTGAGCGCTTACTGTGTGCAGAGCACTGTACTAAGTGCTTGGGAAGTACAAGTTCCCCACCCCCGAAACAGCTGGGGTGGGGCAGGGGGCCGTAGCTACTGCTCGCTGCTCTTCCAGTCTCTCTGCCCCATCTGCTTCCAGCCCCTGTGGGGCAGATGGAGGAAAGGAGGTGGTTTTTTTTTTATTGCTCTGTGTCTCATTAATTACACCAAGCAATAAAGTCTTAATGAAGTATTTCTGGGACTGGTGTTTTTCCCCTGGGAGTTATCGGGGGTGGAGCGAGGTGGGGGAAGAGGTGGGCCCGACGGACCGGGGGACACTGGATTGCCCAGTGGGGTAACAGAAGCAGCAAGGGGTGGGGATGGCTTGTCAAGTGACCCCTGGCCAGCCAGGAGTGGGTGCACTTTAATCAATCCATCAGTGCTATTTATTGAGCGCTTACCGTGTGCAGAGCACTGTCCTAAGAGCTTGGGAGAGCACAATGCAACAGGGTTGATAGGCTGCTTAGAGCGGTGCTTGGCACATGGTACTTAACAAATATTATAAAACTATAGACACGGACTCCAGGGGGTGGGGAAGGGTCGTCTGCGAGCCCCCTGCTCATTTATCACCTCCCCTCCCTCCAGTGGCCTTCTCCACTTTTTCCTCCTGCAATTGTAGGAGGGAGGGAGGCCGCAGGGCGACTCCCCGGAGGGGGAGGAGGGCGTCGCCGAGCCCCCTGCCCTCCTATCACCTCCCCTTCCTCGGGTGGCACTGACCTGGTCCCCCTCTGCCCCTTCATCCTGCTCCTGCTCCGGACACCCACGCACGGTTCAGGAAGTCCAGGAGCTGAACTCGGTGCTGGTCCAGGAGCCGTTGCCTGCGAGCCCGGGCCAGGGCAAACTGCAGGCCCAAGTCTGGGGGCTGCTGCCGGGAAGGGGAGCCCTGACCGATGGCCCCCTACCCCTCCAGGGGTCCCGGCCCGTTCCCTGGCCCCGTCCGTCGGGCTCCTCCCGCGGGGCCCGGAAAGGCCTTTTGCCTGGGTCTCGGAGCCCCCTCGGGGGTCTTGCTTGGGCACCGTCGAGGGGGTCTTCTCTGGTGCCAATGGCTCCGCGGCGGAGAGATCGGAGGCCGGCGTCTCCTCCCGCCCCGGCCCAGCTCAATCGTATTTATTGAGCACTTACTGTGTGCAGAGCACCTGTGAGAGCCCAATACGACAGAGTTGGGAGGGACGTTCCCTGTCCACAACGTCTGATGCCAAATCCCCTCCCACTGTTGGGAGGTGCTTGGAAGCCAGGGGCCGTGCCTAGTAACACCACCAATTTTTCCCAGCGCTTAGCACAGTGCTTTGTACACAGTAGGTTCTTAATAGGTAATATTATTACTAGAGCCCCCTGTTTCCCCTGCCCTCGGCCCTGATCCCTTCCCTCCCCGTGAATACCTGGGTCTCCCGGGTGGAGAAACAGGAGTCGGGTGGGCGTCTCGGGAATGAAGAGGAGGCAGCCACCCTCCACCTGGGTGGATGGGGGAAGTCGGTGGGAGCCCGGTTGGGCCTCTGGGGTTTGCTCCCAGCTTCAGGGCCCCGTTGCCCACCCCCATCCCTCCCTTCCCTCCTCTTCCCTCCTCTCCCCCTTTCCTCCCTGCCTCTGGGCCAGGCTTCGCACCTGTCCCTGGCCCCAGTGCCACGACCACCGTCACTGTCGCCAGCCCGGGCTGGGAGGAGTTGTGGGGAGAGAGAATAATAATAATAATGGCATTTTTTAAGCGCTTACTATGTGCAGAGCACTGTTCTAAGCACTGGGGGGATACAAGGTGATCAGGTTGTCCCACGTGGGGCTCACAGTCTTAATCCCCATTTTACAGATGAGGTAACTGAGGCACAGAGAAGTTAAGTGACTTGCCCAAGGTCACACAGCAGGCATGTGGCGGAGCCGGGATTCGAACCCACGACCTCTGACTCCAAGGCCCGGGCTCTTTCCACTGAGGGGGTCGCCCTGGGGTGCGAGGGGCGAGCGAAGCGGCCTCACCCCTCCCACCCCTCCCCCTCTAGGAGGCCTTCCCAGACTGAGCCCCTTCCTTCCTCTCCCCCTCATCCCCCTCTCCATCCCCCCCATCTTACCTCCTTCCCTTCCCCACAGCACCTGTATATATGTTTGTACATATTTATTACTCTATTTATTTTACTTGTACATATCTATTCTATTCATTTTATTTTGTTAGTATGTTTGGTTTTGTTCTCTGTCTCCCCCTTTTAGACTGTGAGCCCACTGTTGGGTAGGGACTGTCTCTAGATGTTGCCAATTTGTACTTCCCAAGCGCTTAGTACAGTGCTCTGCACATAGTAAGCGCTCAATAAATACGATTGATGATGATGATGATGATCCCACCTGCTCCCTGGTCACCATAGCTCCAAGCCCGGCTTGGTTCTTCCTGGCTCAATAATTCATGCCCCGATCGCCCGACTCCCAGAGGGGCTCCCGGCTCATCCGCCTCTCCCGACCTCCGTCTGGTACTTACGGCGCCCCGTGCCCTCTCACATTCATTCATTCATTCGTATTGAGCGCTTACCATGTGCAGAGCACTGTGCTGAGCGCTTGGGAGAGTACAATACAACAATAAACAGTCACATTCCCTGCCCACAAGGAGCTTATAGTCTAGAAGAGGGGCGGGGGCCTGAGCCTTGGCCTCTCGAGATGTCTGTAACCCCCATGACCTTTGAGAATTACTGGGGTCAACCCGCCCCCCCCCCCCAAGGCATGGGGTCCCGAGGGATGGAAAGACTTGGGGCAGAGGGGGGCTCCAATCTGGAGGTGTCACCGCCAGGAATCGGCCCTGCAGCTCTCAGCCAGCAGAGCCTACTGGATAGGGCACCGACCTGGGACTCAGAAGGACCTGGGTTCTAATCCCGGCTCTGCCACTTGTCTGCTGGGTGACCTCGGGCAAGTCCCTTCACTTCTCTGGGCCTCAATTCCTCTCCCCCTCATCCCCCTCTCCATCCCCTCCATCTTACCTCCTTCCCTTCCCCACAGCACCTGTATATACGTATATATGTACATATTTATTACTCTATTTATTTATTTATTTTACTTGTACATATCTATTTTATTTTGTTAGTATGTTTGGTTTTGTTCTCTGTCTCCCCCTTTTAGACTGTGAGCCCACTGTTGGGTAGGGACTGTCTCTAGATGTTGCCAACTTGGACTTCCCAAGCGCTTAGTACAGTGCTCTGCACACAGGAAGCGCTCAATAAATACGATTGATTGATTGATTGATTGACTGTGAGCCCCAGGTGGGACATGGACTGGGTCCAACCCGACAATCTTGTATGTACCCCAGTGCTTAGAACGGAGCCTGGCACATAGGGAGCACTTAACAACTCCCATTATTATTGTTATTATTATTAACAAATACCACAAAGAATTTCCCGGCTCCTGGCAGGGCAAGGAGAAAAGACACGTAAGCACACAACTTCTAGGCTTGACTTTATTAAATGGGGTGGGGGGAGAAGGAGAAGAGGCGGCAGGAGGAAGATGACGGGCAGCAGGCCCCCGCAACGGGAAGGAGCCCGGAGGGATGGGAGGGCGGAGAGTTTCGGGGCCTGACAGCTGGTCTAGGGGAGAGGGAGAAGGTGGAATCAGTGGGTCATCATCATCATCAATCGTATTTATTGAGCGCTTACTGTGTGCAGAGCACTGTACTAAGGGCTTGGGAAGTACAAGTTGGCAGGGTCGCCCCTTCCCGCCTCCTCAGGCTAATTCCCGGCCACAGCGAGCAGCGTCCAGGCTGCGGCGCAGGCCAGCATGCCCAGCAGGTGGGATGCCAAGGGAGACTCGGGGGCGTCCGCGATGGGCTCGTCCTTCAGCTTCTCCATGGTGCTGGAGAACGGGTTCCCCTCCAGCTCCACCTTCTCCAGGGCCGGCAGCGCCCGCAGGTCCGGCTCCTTCGTCAGCCGGTTGTGGGCCAGGTTGAGGATGCGCAGCGAAGGCGGCCAGGCGCAGGCCCCCGTACTGGCTAGCGCGTTGTGGCTGAGGTCTAGGCTCTCCAAGGCCCCCCGGGCCCCGTCCAGCGCCGTGCAGAGCGGGCCCAGGGTGGAGAGGCCGGTGTCCCGGAGCCCCAGGACCCGCAGCCCCGGGAAGGCCCCGGGGCACAGCGCCGCGGCCGCCCCGGCCGCCCCCAGCGCCGGGTTGTGCGACAGGTCCAGGGAGCGCAGGGCGGGGAAGGCGCCGGCCGCGGGGCAGGGCAGGCGCTCCAGGCCCGAGCCGGTCACTTTCAGCTCCCGCAGGCCCGTGTCCAGCCACGGCCACAGCCCCGCCGGCCCGTCCCCCCCGCGCCCTCGGCCTGGCCCCGCGGCCTCCCAGCTCACGTTTCTCAGGCGCAGGGCGGTGAGGCGCGGCCCGTCCACCCCGGGGGCCGGCGGCGGCAGCGGGCCGGTCACCGCCACCTCCTCCAGCTCCAGCTCCTTGAGCCGCGTGTAGCCCAGCACGTGCAGCAGCGCGCCCAGCAGCGCGCCGGGGACGGTGACCTCGCCCAGGGTCAGGCGGCGGATCCGCAGGGCCCTCATGGTTTCGGCCAGCGGCTCCGGGTCCCGGAGGCCTTTCTCCAGGAAGGGGCCCAGGTCGCGGCCGCCAGCGCGGAGCTCCACCTCTAAAGCCGACAGGCACACGATGGCCTGGTTCCAAGCCGGGTCCGGGCCCGAGAAGTTGCAGGAGCAGCGTTGGGCCTCGTCGTCCAAGGAGCAGCTGGTGGCGGGGCGCGGGAGCGTCGTCAACATCAGCAACCAGAGCAGCACCTGGACCCCGGTGGGGGACACAGAGACGGAGGAGAAAGAGCCGGTATTTCTTCTCTTCTTTCTTCTCCGGTCCAGTCCGCCCCCAACCCACGCCGGCCCTGCCAGGATCCCTCACCCAGTGACGGATGAAAAGAAGGAAAGGGCTCTGCCCGTCCGTTTGGACCCCCACACCAACCTGCCCTGAGTCCCCCCATCTGAGGACCCCCCCAACACCTCGCCCCAGTCGACAGCTCCATCTGACCCTCCCCTTTCCCAATCCGACCCGCCTCAGGGGGTCTTGCCCGTCAGTCAGGCAATTGCATATCTTGAGCGCTTACTGTGTGTAGAGCACTTTACTAAGCGCTCGGGAGGGGACAACAGAACAATGAACAGACACGTTCCCTTCCCACGACCTGGTCCACTCCACGGCTCCGTTTTCCCAGCCCAGTGAGGCCTCGTTGACCACACCGCTCCGTGTCCTGGCATCGTTAATAGAATAATAATTGCGGTCTCTGTTCAGTGCTTACTACGTGCCAGGCACTGATCTAAGCGCTGGGGTAGGTACAAGATAACCAGGATGGATGCAGTCCCCGTCCCACATGGGGCTCACAATCTTAATCCCCATTTTGCAGATGAGGTCGCTGAGGCACAGGGACGTGAAGCGACTTACCCGAGGTCACACCGCGGAGCTGGGATTGGAACCCATGACCTTCTGACTCTCAAGCCCGGGCTCGGTCCACGAGGCCGGCCCCTCCTCCCCACATCCTCCACCTTGCCTTTCGATGACACCCCCCACCCGCCCGCCCCAGGAGGTCCCAGGAGTGTCCATTCCCAGCAGCAGGGCTGCGGCGCTCACCATTGTCTCCCCTGGGTCCACTGTCCTTTCTGATTGAGACAGCTGAGCCGCGGGCGCCGAACTCTCTTGGCTCGAGTCCCCAACTTCCTTCTCCAAGGCCTCTCCGCGTTTGCGAAACTCTGGTGGATTGTTTCCCTCCCGAACCGGCACCCACCCCACACCCTTCCCCTCTTTCCTCCCCACCCTCCTCGGCTTTCTGTTCTGCAATCCGTGTGTGGAGGGGGGTGGCACAGGACAGGGAGGGAGTGGGCTCAGAAAGACCGTGCTCTGCACGCAGTAAGCGCTCAATAAATACGATTGATGATGACCGCTAAACCACTGAGCCCATCCTGGGGCACGGGGTCAACCATTCACACTCCCTTCCCCACTCTTGGGCAGGGGAGGGACCAGCAGGATTCATCTTGGGCAGCCCTGTGGATGAGCTCTCCCTTCCTCGGGCCTCAGTTTCCCCGGCTGTAAAATGAGAGGATTACTCCTGTCATGTGATCCCTAACACCCCCCTCCCACCATTAGGGTCTAGGGGGTGGGCCGGGGGGTTGGGAGGGGGGCAGGATGTATCTGGTGGGAGAGAGTGGAGAGAGGAAGGAAGGCCAGGATGGAAAGGGCATTTCCTGTAGTGAGGGAATTAAGGAAATGAAAGCCATTGGCTCCCTGTGTGGGGGAAAGATCTCATCTCTACCTGAAAATTCCTGCTCTGAAAATCCCATCCCCGGCTTCCTTTGACCCAGGCCCTCTCTTCTCCCACTCCTTTCCAGTTCGGACTCTTCTCCCCTTCCCAGAAGCTTCCTCAGTGGTCCTCAGCCTTCCCAAAGACCCACCTCCCTCCAGGAGGCTTTCCCAATTGATCCCCATTCCGTCCCCTCGGACACTCCTTGTGCTCACCCTAACGGGGAAGGGGCCGAGGCGGGGGGTCCCAAAAAAATCCCCCGCCTTGCCCCCAAACCCAACCAGACTCGTCTGCGGTTAGCGGGGGGAAAACTCGGAGAAGATCAACGCAGCCACCGCGTCATGAACGGGACAATGAGGACAGTCATGGTCCAGAAAAATGCGCGGGCATCACATGAACAGGCCAGACAAAATTGCAACACTGAGGGAAGCTTTAGACTTCCTGAAGAAGGATACGGCGTCACATTCATAGTTGACGGGAGGGGCCTTTTCAGAACGGGGGTCCAACCGCCAGCTGATGGGGCTCTCTTGGGCCCTAAGTGAAAATCAATCAATCAATCAATCGTATTTATTGAGCGCTTATTGTGTGCGGAGCACTGTACTAAGCGCTTGGGAAGCACAAGTCGGCAACCTATAGAGACGGCCCCTACCCAACGGTGGGCTCACAGTCTAAAAGGGGGAGACAGACAACAAAACCAAACATACTAACAGTGCTTTGCACATAGTAAGCGCTTAACAAATGCCATTATTATTATTATTATTATAAAATAAATAGAATAGATATGTAAAAGCATTTTGCCACAGCAGACGGTGGCCTGGTGGAGAGAACAGAGGACTGGGAATCGGAGGACCTGGGGGCTAATCGCAGTTTCCTATTTGCCTGTTGTGATGTTGGGCATGTCACTTCCCTTTTTGGCGTCTCAGTTTCCTCCTCTGGAAGAGGGAGATAAAACAACCGCTTATTAAAAATGGAATTTGTTCAGCACTTACTCGGCGTCAAGTACTGTTCTAAGTGCTGGGGTAGATACACATCGATCGGGTTGAAAATCGTCCACGCCCCCGTGGGGCTCTCTGTCTAAGTAGGTGGGAGAGTAGGTATTGCTTTGTTATTTATTCAAATAACAAAGTCCTTTTATAATAATGGCATTTATTAAGCGCTTACTCTGTGCAAAGCACTGTTTATTTATTACTCTAGTTATTTATTTATTTTACTTGTCCATATCTATTCTATTTATTTTATTTTGTGAGTATGTTTGGTTTTGTTCTCTGTCTCCCCCTTTTAGACTGTGAGCCCACTGTTGGGTAGGGACTGTCTCTATATGTCGCCAACTTGGACTTCCCAAGCGCTTAGTACAGTGCTCTGCACACAGTAAGCGCTCAATAAATACGATTGATGATGATGATTTATTCACTTATTATTTGCACCTATTGTCATGCCATTTAACTATCATTTATTCACTGATTTATGTTGACTGCCTTCCGCATTGGGTGCTTATAATAATAACAGTAATAATAATGGTATTTGTTAAGCGCTTACTATGTGCCAAGCACTGTTCTAAGCACTGGGGGGAGATACAAGGTTATCAGTTTGTCCCAGGTGGGGCTCACATTTTACATAATAATGGTATTTGTTAAGCGCTTACTATGTGCCAAGCACTGTTCTAAGCACTGGGGGGGAGATACAAGGTGATCAGTTTGTCCCAGGTGGGGCTCACAGTCTTCATCCCCATTTTACAGAGGAGGTAACTGAGGTACGGAGAAGTTAAGTGACTTGCCCGAAGTCACACGGCTGACAAGGGGTAGAGCCAGGATTAGAACCCACAACCTCTTTCTCCCAAACCCAGGCTCTTTCCAACTAAGCCACGCTGCTTTTCGTGGCTTACCATGTACGGAGCACTCTACTGATCATCATCAATCGTATTTATTGAGCGCTCACTGTGTGCAGAGCACTGTACTAAGCGCTTGGGAAGTACAAATTGGCAACATATAGAGACAGTCCCTACCCAACAGTGGGCTCACAGTCTAAAAAAAGGTCTACTGATCATCTCCAGCATGCAGAGCACTGAACTGAGCATCTTCTGTGTGCAGAGAGCATTGTACTGAGAATCTGCTGTATACAGAGATCTGTGCTGGGTGTCTACTGGGTACAGAGCACTGTACTGAGTGCTGAACATCCCCTCTATACAGAAAACTGTACAAGGTGCTTGGGAACATATAATAAAAGACACAGTCTTTATCCTAATGGGGAACAGTAAACATAAGTAGCCAAACATACATTAGGGGTAGAATGTGAACTCTTGAAACTCTTGAAACTATCCATCCATCCATCCATATATATATATCTATATCTATCTATCTATATATGTATGTATACAGTGCATAGCACTGTACTAAGCACTTGATCTTACATACATATATATGGATATGGATATGGATATATCCATATATCTATCTATCTATCTACATACATACATACATACATATCCATCCATCCATATATATATATCTATATCTATCTATCTATCTATCTATCTATATATGTATGTATATAGATAGATAGATAGATATAGATATATATATATGGATGGATGGATGGATATGTATGTATGTATGTATATAGATAGATAGATAGATATATGGATATATCCATATCCATATCCATATATATATATGTATGTATGTAAGATCAAGTGCTTAGTACAGTGCTATGCACATAGTAAGTGCTCAATCAATATGATTGAATAAATGCATTTCTTTTCCTCTAGAATTATTTGCACACAGTAAGCACTCAATAAATATGACTGATTGATTGATTACCCAGTACAGTCCTTTGTACATACCGAGTGTTAAATAAATACTATTAGCACTACTACTAGTGTTTGTTAAGCGCTTTTTGTGTGCAGAGCGTTGTACTAAGCACAGGGAAAGAATAAACAGGGAAAGTAGACCTGATCCCTGCCCCTAGGGGACTCAAAATCCTGTATATATGTATATATGTTTGTACATATTTAGTACTCTATTTATTTATTTTATTTGTACATATCCATTCTATTTATTTTATTTTGTTAGGATGTTTGGTTTTGTTCTCTGTCTCCCCCTTTTAGACTGTGAGCCCACTGTTGGGTAGGGACTGTCTCTATATGTTGCCAACTTGGACTTCCCAAACGCTTAGTACAGTGCTCTGCACACAGTATGTTTGCACATATTTATTACTCTATTAATTTTACTTGTCCATATCTATTCTATTTATTTTATTTTGTTAGGATGTTTGGTTTTGTTCTCTGTCACCCCCTTTTAGACTGTGAGCCCACTGTTGGGTAGGGACTGTCTGTCTCTATATGTTGCCAACTTGGACTTCCCAAGCACTTAGTACAGTGCTCTGCACACAGTAAGCGCTCAATAAATACGACTGATTGATTGATTGCAGAGCACTGTTGTAGACGGTGAGCCCACTGTTGGGTAGGGGCCGTCTCTATATGTTGCCAACTTGTACTTCCCAAGCGCTTACTCCAGTGCTCTGCACACAGTAAGTGCTCAATAAATACGATTGATTGATTGATTGCAGAGCACTGTTGTAGACTGTGAGCCCGCTGTTGGGTAGGGGCCGTCTCTAGATGTTGCCAACTTGTACTTCCCAAGCGCTTAGTCCAGTGCTCTGCACACAGTAAGTGCTCAATAAATACGATTGAATGAATGAATGACTGTACTAAGCGCTTGGGAAGTCCAAGCTGGCAACATAGAGGGACGGTCCCTACCCAACCTGTCAACAGTGGGCTCACGGTCTAGAAGGGGGAGACGGTCAACAAAACAAAATAGAATAAAATAAAATAAACAAAATAAAATAAATAGAATAGAATAAAATAAAATAAACAAAATAAAATAAATAAAATATGTAAATAAAACAGAATAAAATAAAGTAAACAAAATAAAATGAATAAAATATGCAAATGAAATAGAATAAAATAAAATAAATAAAATATGTAAATAAAACAGAATAAAATAAAATAAACAAAATAAAATAAATAAAATACGTAGATAAAATAGAATAGAATAAAATAAATAAAATATGTAAATAAAACAGAATAAAATAAAGTAAACAAAATAAAATAAATAAAATATGTAGATAAAATAGAATAAAATAAAATAAATAAAATATGTAAATAAAATAGAATAGAATAAAATAAACAAAATAAAATAAATAAAATATGTAGATAAAATAGAAAAGAATAAAATAAATAAAATATGTAAATAAAGTAGAATCAAATAAAATAAACAAAATAAAATAAATAAAATATGTAAATAAAGTAGAATAAAATAAACAAAATAAAATAAATAAAATATGTAAATAAAATAGAATAAAACAAACAAAATAAAATAAATAAAATATGTAAATAAAATAGAATAAAATAAAATAAACAAAATAAAATAAATAAAATATGTAAATAAAATAGAATAAAATAAAATAAATAAAATAAAATATGTAAATAAAATAAAATAAACAAAATAAAATAAACAAAATATGTAAATAAAATAGAATAAAAGAAAATAAACAAAATAAAATAAATAAAATATGTAAATAAACTAAACTAAACAAAATAAAATATGTAAATAAAATAGAATCAAATAAAATAAACTAAATAAACTAAATAAAATCTGTAAATATGTAGAAGGGCCTCGTATCGGCGCCTGAGGCCAGGCCTCGGCCGGCCGGCCCCAAGGCGGCGCCAAGCCGGTCGAATCCGGTTGAATCCGGCCCGCTTCGGCCCGGCCGTGCTCGCGTCCTGCAGGGCCTCCTGCTGGCGGAAGGCGGTATCGCTCGGTCGGTCGGTGGGTCGGTCGGTGGGCCGGTGGGTGGGTGGGTGCGGGCCCCGGCCCCGGCCCCGGCCCCGCCTCCGCCGTGTTGTGACGTGGCCCCCAGCCGCCGGTCCCCGCGGGGTCCCCCGTCCCGCCGCCGCCGCCGCCGCCGGTGGTGGGGATCCCGCTCCCCCCGCTCCTCCCGCTCCTCCCGCTCCTCCTCCTCCCGTCCCCCCGCGCCGGTCCCCACCGCCATGTGGAGCCGCCGCGCCGGGCGTCGCGGGCCGTGCGGGCCTGAGGAGCTGCGGGGCCAGAGGCGGGAGCGGGAGGCCGGTGCGGGGCCCAGGGCGCACTCTTCCCTCCCTTCCCTCCCCTCTTCCCTCCCTTCCCTCCCCTCTTCCCTCCCCTCTTCCCTCCCCTGCCCCCCGCCCCCCACGGCCTTTCCCTGTGCCCGGGTTTCCCCCTGACCCGTCCTCTCCCTCCTCTCCCTGCCCCCCTCGGCCCTGCCCCGGGGTGAGGGGCGGCCCGGGGTTCAGCCTGCCCCGCCCCCTCCCTCCCAGTGCCCCCCCCGGGCCCTGCCCAGTGGTGGGGGGCTGCCCAGGCTCAGCCTGACCCATCCCCTCCCTCCCAGTGCCCCCCTCCAGCCCTGCCCAGTGGTGGGGGGCTGCCCAAGGTCAGCTTGACCTATCCTCTCCCTCCCAGTGCCCCCCTCCAGCCTGCCCCATCCCCTCCCTCCCAGTGCCCCCCTGGGCCCTGCCCAGTGGTGGGGGGCTGCCCAAGCTAGGCCTGCCCCATCCCCTCCTTCCCAGTGCCCCCCTGGGCCCCCATGGCCCTGCCCCGTGGTGGGGGGCAGCCCAGGGTTCAGCCTGCCCCATCCCCTCCCACCCAGTGCCCCCCCCCCCCGGCCCTACCCCGTGGTGGGGGGCAGCCCAGGGTTCAGCCTGCCCCATCCCCTCCCTCCCAGTGCCCCCCCACCATGGCCCTGCCCTGTAGTGGGGGGCAGCCCAGGGTTCAGCCTGCCCCACCCCCTCCCTCCCAGTGCCCCTCATGGCCCTGCCCTCTTCTAGACTGTGAGCCCACCGTTGGGTAGGGACTGTCTCTACATGTTGCCAACTTGGACTCCCCAAGCGCCTAGTACAGTGCCCTGCACACAGTAAGCGCTCAATAAATACGATTGATTGGTTGATTGTGGGGCAGCCCAGGGCTCAGCCTGACCCATCCCTTCCCACCCAATGCCCCCCATGGCCCTGCCCTGTTGTGGGGGGCAGCCCAGGGCTCAGCTTGACCCATCCCGCCCTTCCCAGTGCCCCCCATGGCCCTGCCCTGTGGTGGTGGGGTAGCCTGACCATCCTCTCTTCCTTCGCAGCGCTCCGCAAGGCGCGACGGCAGCAGCAGCTGGTCAGCAAGAGGCTTCTGCGGGAGGATGGGCCGGCTGAGGCTGGGGCTGCCCCCCTGGAGAACCAGGAGGTGAGTTGGGGGGTCTCCTACAGTCCAAGGGGGAGGGAGAGCACATGGAGCAGCACAGCTTAATGGCTAGACCCCCCAGGCCCGAGAGTCACTAACCGGGTTCTAATCCCGGCCATGACTCATGTCTGCTGGGTGACCTTGGGCAAGTCATTCCACTTCTCTGGGCCTCAGTAACCTCATCTGTAAAATGGGGATTAAGGCTGTGAGCCCCACGTGGGACCTGGGCCGTGGCCAACCTGATTAACTTGTATCTACTCCAGCTCTTAGGACGGTGCATAGTAAGAGCTTAACGAGTTCCAGAATTATTACAAGTTTACGTTGTGACGGTGGAGCGTTTAGGTTCTTAGGAAGCTCAGTAAATTTTTGAGTTAGGCATCCCCCACCCCTACAGAACCCTGGATTCTCCTCTCGGAATGCCGTTCCAGATCGACTTCACCCCGCGTGGCTCTCTTCTCCTTCAATGGTTTAGGAGACCTTGGGTGATTAAACCCTCCGTCTTTCACATCACTCTCCCACCCCTTAAAAAAGAAATCTTAAAACAGATCTTAAAAAAGAAAAAATCTAAAAAATCTTAAAAAAAGAAGCGCTTACTACGTGACAGGCGTCGTACTAAGCACCGGGGCAGATACAAATTTCTCAGTTTGGACACGGTTCCTGCCCCACTTTGGGGCGCACAGTAGGGTTTGAGCCTTGTTTTACAGATGGGGTAACTGAGGTGCAGAGAAGTTAAGGTCACACAGCAGGCATATATATGTATATACGTTTGTACATTTTTATTACTCTATTTTACTTGTACATATCTATTCTATTTATTTTATTTTGTTAGTATGTTTGGTTTTGTTCTCTATCTCCCCCTTTTAGACTGTGAGCCCACTGTTGGGTAGGGACTGTCTCTAGATGTTGCCAATTTGTACTTCCCAAGCGGTTAGAACAGTGCTCTGCACACAGTAAGCACTCAATAAATACGATTGATGATGATGATGACGACACGGGACGGAGCTGAAATTGGAACCCAGGCTCACTAACTCCCAGCCCCGAGCTCTTTCCAGTAGGCCACATGGCTTCTCCCTTAGACTGTGAGCCCTGTGTGGGACAGGCTTGAGCAGGGCACCGTCCAAGAGGGAAGGAGAGTGGGTATGTTATCCCCATTTTACAGATACGGGAACCGAGGCCCAGAGAAGGTGATTAGTCTCAGGTCGGGGCAGAGCCGGGACTAGAATTAGGGTCTCCCACGGGGCCCTGGTCACCCCCATTAGATGGTCAGCTCTTGGAGGGCAGGGATTGCTTCTCTTTTTGCTTTTGTGGGCTTCCCCAATCAGTCAATCAACGGAATTTATTGAGCACTTACTGTGTGTAGAGCACCATATTAAGTTCTTGGGAGAGTACAATATAACAGAATTGGTAGACATCGTTCCCTGCCCACAACAAGCTTACAGTGGGAGACAGACATTATTATAGATAAATAAACGATGGCTATGGACATAAGTGCTACTCATGTATTTACTACTACATGAGAAGCAGTGTGGCTCAGTGGAAAGAGCCCGGGCTTTGGAGTCAGAGGCCATCATCATCAATCGTATTTATTGAGCGCTTACTATGTGCAGAGCACTGTACTAAGCGCTTGGGAAGTACAAATTGGCAACATATAGAGACAGTCCCTACCCAACAGTGGGCTCACAGTCTAAAAGGGGGAGAGAGAGAACAAACATACTAACAAAATAAAATAAATAGAATAGATATGTACAAATAAATTAAATAGAGTAAAAAAATATGTACAAACATATATACATATATACAGGTGGCCATGGGTTCAAACCCCGGCTCCGCCAATTGTCAGCTGGGTGACATGGGGCAAGTCACTTCAATCAATCAATCAATCAATCAATCGTATTTATTGAGCGCTTACTATGTGCAGAGCACTGTACTAAGCGCTTGGGAAGTACAAATTGGCAACACATAGAGACAGTCCCTACCCAACAGTGGGCTCACAGTCTAAAAGGGGGAGACAGAGAACAGAACCAAACATACCAACAAAATAAAATAAATAGGATAGAAATGTACAAGTAAAATAAATAAATAAATAAATAGAGTAATAAATATGTACAACCATATATACATATATACAGGTGCTGTGGGGAAGGGAAGGAGGTAAGATGGGGGGATGGAGGGGGGGACGAGGGGGAGAGGAAGGAAGGAAGGGGCTCAGTCTGGGAAGGCCTTCACTTCTCTGGGCCTCAGTTCCCTCATCTGTAAAATGGGGATTAAGACCGCGAGCCCCCCGTGGGACAACCTGATCACCTTGTAACCTCCCCGGCGCTTAGAACAGTGCTTGGCACATAGTAAGCGCTTAATAAATGCCATTATTATTATAAGTGCCTTAGGGCTGAGTGAGGGGTGAAGAAAGGGAGCAAATCCAAGCACGAGGGCGACGCAGAAGGGGGTGGGAGAAGAAATGGTGTCTGACCCCAGTTGGACTTGACTCGCTTCTGAACTTTCTGCACCAGATGCAGCAGCTGCTCCGCACTGCCCAGCGGGGAGCGGGGGAGAAGGAGAAGGAGGCGGCCCTGGGCAGCCTCCGCCGGGGTCTGCAGCATCCCCAGGCGCAGCGGATGTTTATCCGGTCAGCCCAGGTTCCCCCGGGGGCGGCCGGGGATGCCCGGGGGAGGCGGGCGGTGACGGAAGGGTGGAAGGGGCCGGGGCCCAGCGGTCCGATGCCCATCCGTGGCCTGCAGGTCGGAGGGCAGCGTCCGTGCCCTCATCGGGCTCCTGACCAGCAGCCGGGCGGCGTTGCAGCTGGAAGCGGCTCGCTGCCTGCACGAGCTGTCGCACGCCGACGACCGGGCCGTGGCCGAGGCCTGCCTGCCCTCCACGTCCTACCTCCTCACCTACCTGTCGGGGCACAGTGCCGACTTCATCGTAAGAGCCCCAGCCTCCTCTCCCCCCGACGCCCCGCGGTCGGCTCTGGGGTCCCCTCAGTCCGGGCCAGCCGAGGAGGGGCGGGCGCCATGAGTTAGCCGCTACCCGCTCTGCCCTGGCTGGTGTCACCGGTTGGACAGAGTCCAGATCCCCCGTCCCGAGCCGTCGGCTTAGGGCAGGGTCAGTCCCGGCTTGGGGCGTGGGGTGGGAGGAGACGGCAGCGGGGGAGGGCTTCCTGGTCACGGGAGCGAGCCCCGGCACCTTGGTGGCAGGAGTTGTGCCTGTACACACTGGGCAACCTGGCAGTGGAGAGTGAGGCCGTGAGGAAGCAGCTTCTACCCCAGGGGGTCATCTCGGCCATGGCTGCCTGCATCCAGGTGAGTGGCGGGTCCTTCCCGCCCGTCTCCCCATCGATAGACGGCAGCCACTGAACGCCGTGTGCGGAGCACTGTGCTGAGCACTGGGGACAGTTCGGTAGGCACCAGATAACGGCCAGGCTCGGATCCTCTGCGTCCCGGGCAGCTGCTCTCCATCCCCCCGGCCTTACCTCCTTCCCTTCCCCACATATGTATATATGTTTGTGCGTATTTATTACTCTTTTTATTTTACTTGTACATATCTATTCTATTTATTTTATTTTGTCAATCAATCAATCAGTCGTATTTATTGAGCGCTTACTATGTGCAGAGCACTGGACTAAGCGCTTGGGAAGTACAAACTGGCCACATCTAGAGACAGTCCCTACCCAACAGCGGGCTCACAGTTTTAAAGGGGGAGACAGAGAAGAAAACCAAACATACTAACAAAATGAAATAAATATGTTAATATGTTTTGTTTTGTTCCGTGAGCCCACTGTTGGGTAAGGACCGTCTCTATATGTTGCCAACTTGTACTTCCCAAGCGCTTTAGTCCAGTGCTCTGCACACAGTAAGCGCTCAGGAAATGCGATTGATTGATTGATTGATCCACGCGGGCTGAACCCCGTGCCGTCTGTTTCCAGTCTCCCCACCCGGCCGTGCTGGAAGCCCTCGGCTACGCCCTGTCTCAGCTCCTGCAGGCGGAGGAGGCTGCGGATGAGATTATCCCGTAAGCGGACTCCCCGGCCGGGGGGATTCTCTGACCGGTGGGAGGTCGGGCAACAATAAAGTTGCCCTGGAGAAGCTTACGACCCGAACGGCTCCCCGTTCCGGCTCCTCGGCCCAGGCCGGGGTCCGCGGGAGGGCCCGGTGGGCGTTTCCCGGTACCGGCCCTTCTTCCGCAGCCTCGGCTGGCCGGGCTCCCGCTGACTGTGCCCTCCTACCGGCAGCCGGGTCCTGGCCTCCCCGCTCCTCCAGCCCATGCTGAGGCTGCTGCGGCCCACCCCGGAACGGGGGGCCGGCGTCGCCGTGGAGTTCGCCTGGTGCCTTCACTACATCGTCTGCAGGTAGCGGGGAGACCGGGGCGGGCGGGCCCGGGCCTCGCCTCCAGCGATGGCCTCTCCCCACACCGGGGTGAGGGGCGGTGGGCGGCCCCGGGTCGGGGATCGGGCGTGACCGCTCCCCCTCCTACGCCCCTCGGTCCAGCCAGGTGGACAACCCGCTGCTGATCTCCCAGGGAGCACTGTCCACCCTAGCGGAGCTGCTGCTGGGGCTGGCTGGGGCCGTCTCGGAGGCCGCGGACACGGGGCTCGAGCTGGTAAGCGGGTAGGTTGCCAGCCCCCTGACCCCCCTCAGCCCCTGCCCGCTCAACGTGCCCACCCGCCCGCTTGTCCTTGCAGCTGGCCTGCCCCGTGCTGCGGAGCCTCGGTAACCTGCTGGCCGAGGAGTCGGCCCTGGCGGCGCCTGGTTGGGAGCAGCTCAGAGACGAGAGGATCTTGGTGGCCGTCTTTGTCCTCGTGAAAGCCTTTCTCCGGTGCCAGTCCGGCCTGGTACCCGAGTGCCTCTGGCTGCTCAACAACCTCACTGGTACCGGCCCGGGAGCGGGCGAGGCGGGGTGGGGCGCCTTCCGGCCAGGGCTCTGGAGCGCGGGTGGCGCGGCTGTAGCCCCCTTCCCGCGGCTGGGGCTCGGGGCCCAAGTTGGCCGCGGGCGGGGAAGGCGTCGCGTGCTCCTGCTTCGGCAGCACCCACTAAGCGGGGCTCGGGCCTGGCTGCTTTCCAGCGGACGACCCCGCCCTCTGCACCGCCCTGCTCACCCTGGACCTGATCGCTCCCCTCTTGCAGCTCTTGCCCCTCTCTCAGGTGGTGAGCGTGCTGGTGAGTAGCGGTACTTGAGAAGCGCTTACCACGTGCCAAGCACTGGACTAAGCGCTGGCGGAGTTACCCAAAGTAGGAGGGAAGACGGACGTCTGATCCCTGTTTAATCCACACGGGTCTCACCTTCTAAGGAGGGCCGCTTTTTAATCGTCATTTTACAGATGAGGAAACGGGGGTTCAGAGAAGTTGTGCCTCGGCCAAGGTCGCACAACAGACAGCTGGTGTCTGGTGTCCTGACTTCCGGCCCCGTGTTCTTTCCACCACGGCGCCCTGCTTCTTGGGGAATAACACGGGGAATTCCCTCCGAGGCCGTGCAGCCCATCGGAGACTTTCGGGGCCCACAGAAATAGGGGTTGGAGACCCAGCGGACTCACGGGGGTGTATCGGGCCCCCCTCGCCCTTTGTGCCAGCAGATGGAAGACCCGCCCCGTCGGCACTGCTCTGTCCCTAGGTGCTCACCGTCCTATGCAACGTCGCCGAGAAGGGTCCTCTCTACTGCCAGAGGCTGTGGCCCGGCCCCACGCTCCCCTCCCTGCTGGCCACCCTGGCCCTCTCGGATCCAGAAGTGGTCGGTCAGAGCCTGGAACTGCTGCAGCTGCTCTTCCTCCACTGGCCCGAGGTAGGGCCTGGGCGCTCAGCCAGTGCCCCCCCCCCCCCACCTCCTGTGGTATTTAATCACGAGCACTGTACTAAGCGCCGAGAGGTCGATGCAAGACCATCAGGTCCCACACGGGGCTCACGGTCTGAGTAGGAGGGAGAACGGGAGCGGAAGCCCCATTTGGCCAAAGAGGAAACTGAGGCGCAGAGAAATGAAGCACGCGAGTGGCGGGGCTGGGATGAGAACCCAGGTCCTCTAACTTGCAGCCCCTATGCTGTTCCCTTGACCACCCCATAGTCACGACAGTAGAGGTGTCCTGGGTCGCCTTAAGGGACCCCCCGCCACTTGCGTGGAGGAGTGGATAGAGCTCGGGCCTGGGACTCAGAAAGCCGTGGGTTCTAATCCCGGCTCCACCACCGACCTCGGGCAAGTCGCTTCACTTCTCTGGGCCTCAGTTGCCTCAGCTGTAAAATGGGGATTGAGACTGCGAGCCCCACGTGGGACAGGGACTGTGTCCAACCCGATTTGCTTGTATCTGCCCCAGCGCTTAGTACGGTGCCTGCCACAAGCGCTTAAATACCACTGTTAGCGTTATTATTCAGGGTTGCCGTATTCCGCCCAGCCTTTTGCTTCAGCGTCCCCGTCTGGGCCCCAGGCTCGGCCCCCTCTTCTTGCTTGTGTCCACCCCCGTGCTTAGTACAGAGCCGGGCCCGTAGGAAGCGCTTAACAAATACCGTAATTGTTATTATTACTCTCCGCGAACAGGCGGCGCAGAACTTCATACAGCAGTCGGGCCTACAGGCCCTGGAGCAGCACGAGGGCCACACGGAGCTACAGGACCGGGTGCGAGTGCTCAAGGAGACGGCTCTGCGTGGGAGCCAGCCCCCTCCAGCCTCCTGCGACCCCACGCCCCCGCCTCCCCTCCCCGCTCTCTAGGAACCGGCCCTCTCTCTCCTTGGAGGGAGAAGGATCGGAACTCCCCTAGTTGAGGGGAAATGGAGACAAGGTCCCATTCCTCTTCCTCGTTTTGCAGGCCTCATTCAGGCGGGACTTCAACAGTAGTCACTCACATGATCACCTGGTCTGGGATCACAACTGTCCCTCCCTTTGCACAGAGTTGTATATTTTTTTTTCCCCCAGTAAACTGGCTCTGGCCACTGCACTGATGAACTGGCTTGGCGTAGTGGGGAGAGCACGGGCCTGGGAATCAAAAGGTCGTAGGTTCTAATCCTGGCTCTGCCACTTGTCTGCTGTGCGACCTCGGGCAAGTCGCTTCGCTTCTCTGGGCCTCGGTTATTTCATCTGTAAAGTGAAGACTGTGAGGCAGGGGCCGTGTCCGATCTAATTTGCTTGTATCCACCCCAGTGCTTAGTACAGCGCCCGGAACGCAGTAAGTGCTTAACAGCATGATTGTTAAGGCAACCGAGACACGGTTGCACAACTTTATATACGTCAGGGGATTCAGGGTGTGTTCATTTTCTCAGTCCGACAGAGCTCTGAGTCCTCACGCTTTGCTGCTGCGCATCACGGTCTCCACCGCTTTGGCCACCTGGTCCGCACCCAAGTTATTCAGGGAGACGCTCTTCTCCTGACCGAAGGCTAAGGAGAGGCAGAGAAAGGCAGTTAGGCCTTAGACGGCGTTCCTCGGTTTCCCAACACCGCCTCCCCCCAGCCAGAGCCCCCCTTTCCATCTTAGAGTAGGCCCGAGTCTTGGGGTGAGGGCGGGGGTGGTGGTTTGGATGAGAGAGGGCGAGTTGGGGGGGCAGGGACGGGGCCACCAGAGGGAAGAGTGAGGAAGCCGGGGTGCTCAAGGTAACGGTTGCACCCAGTGGCCACCTCTGCATTCAGTATGGGGGGGAGCCCCAGTGTAAATGGGCGAACATTAAGTAGCTAGGGGCTGTTTGGACTGATCGGGCAAGCGGCCTAGTGATGTCAAATGACTTGCCCAAGGTCACGCAGCAGGGCAGTGGCTTTTGTTTTTTCCTCTGGGTATTCTTCAAGCACTTACTATCAATCAATCGATCGTATTTCCTGAGCGCTTACTGTGTGCCGAGCACCGTACTAAGCGCTTGGGAAGTACAAGTTGGCAACACATAGAGACGTATGCCAGGCAGCGTGGCTCAGTGGAAACAGCCCGGGCTTTCGAGTCAGGAGTCATGGGTTCCAACCCCGGCTCCGCCAATTGTCAGCTGTGTGGGCAAGTCACTTCTCTGGGCCTCAGTGACCTCATCTGTAAAATGGGGATTAAGACTGTGAGCCCTCCCGTGGGACAACCCGATCACCTTGTAACCTCCCCAGCGCTTAGAAACCTTTGAGCTGTATTTACTTATGGGCCTGTCTTGTGTTCCAATATCATGCAAGCGAGGTGTTAAGTGATGGTCTGTTTCTCAGTTATTAGGGTTTGTGCGCCATTCATTCATTCATTCAATTGTATTTATTGAGCGCTTACTGTGTGCAGAGCACTGTACTAAGCGCTTGGGAAGTACAAGCAGCAGAAGAGAAGCAGCGTGGCTCAGTGGAAAGAGCCCGGGCTTTGGAGTCAGAGGTCATGGGTTCAAATCCCGGCTCCACCAATTGTCAGCTGTGTGACTTTGGGCAAGTCACTTCACTTCTCGGTGCCTCAGTTACCTCCTCTGTCAAATGGGGATTAAAACTGTGAACCCCCCCCCGTGGGACAACCTGATCATCTTGTAACCTCCCCAGCGCTTAGAACGGTGCTTTGCACATAGTAAGCGCTTAATAAATGCCATTATTATTATTATTATTACAAGTTGACGACATATAGAGACGGTCCCCACCAGGGAGGAGATAGTCATAGGTTTACCAGTGCTTAGTCCTTGCACATAGTAAGCGCTTAATAAATGCCATTATTCTTCTTCTTATTATTATTATTACAAGTTGACGACATATAGAGACGGTCCCCACCAGGTAGGAGATAGTCACAGGTTTACCAGTGCTTAGTACTTGCACATAGTAAGCGCTTAATAAATGCCATTATTATTCTTCTTATTATTGTTATTACAAGTTGATGACATATAGAGACGGTCCCCACCAGGGAGGAGATAGTCACAGGTTTACCAGTGCTTAGTCCTTGCACATAGTAAGCGCTAAATAAATGCCATTATTATTCTTCTTATTATTGTTATTACAAGTTGATGACATATAGAGACGGTCCCCACCAGGGAGGAGATAGTCACAGGTTTACCAGTGCTTAGTACTTGCACATAGTAAGCGCTTAATAAATGCCATTATTCTTCTTCTTATTATTATTATTACAAGTTGACGACATATAGAGACGGTTCCCAACAGGGAGGAGATAGTCACAGGTTTACCAGTGCTTAGTCCTTGCACATAGTAAGCGCTTAATAAATGCCATTATTATTATTATTCTAAGCACTGGGGATAGATACAGGGTAATGAGGTTGGACGCAGTCCGTGTCCCACAAGGGGCTCACAGTCGCAATCCCATTTTACAGGTGAGGGAACTGAGGCGCGGAGGCGTTAACCGACTAGCCCACACTCACACGGCAGACGAGAGGTAGAGCTGAAAGTACAACCCAAGTCCTGCCTCGCAGGCCAGTTGAACACAGGTCAGGTCACGCAGTTTCTCTTTGAGGGGGGGAAAAGGGGCTCAGTACGGTCAGCCCCTGCCCTGACGCAGCAACAGGGAGGCCGTGGGCCGCTCACCGTAGCGGGCCCAGAGCTTGGGCTGTACTTCGGAGCACTCCCGGATCAGGATAGGGAAGGTAGGGTTGGCCTTCTTCAGCTCCACATAGTGCTTCTCGATGAAGTCCCTGTGGGTGGACACGGCATGAGAAAGCGGGAAATTTCCCGTTCCCGGGAGCGTCCTCAACTCCCCGCCCCGGCCCGGCCGGGATTCCCACCCACCGTCACCCCCCGCAGCCATCCCCGGCCCTGTGAGGTCTCCCGTTTCGCTAGACTGTAAGGTCGTTGTGGGCAGGGAGTGTGTCTACCAACTCTGTTGCATTGGCTCTCCTAAGCGCTTATTACAGTGCTCTGCATGCAGTAAGCGTTCAATAAATGAATGAATGAATAAATACCATTAATTGCGTGACTCCCCCTTTTAGACTGTGAGCCCACTGTTGGGTAGGGACTGTCTCTATATGTTGCCAATTTGTACTTCCCAAGCGCTTAGTACAGTGCTCTGCATGCAGTAGGCATTCAATAAATGAATGAATGAATACCATTAATTGCGTGACTCCCCCTTTTAGACTGTGAGCCCACTGTTGGGTAGGGACTGTCTCTATATGTTGCCAATTTGTACTTCCCAAGCGCTTAGTACAGTGCTCTGCATGCAGTAGGCATTCAATAAATGAATGAATGAATAAATACCATTCATTGAGTGACTCCCCCTTTTAGACTGTGAGCCCACTGTTGGGTAGGGACTGTCTCTATATGTTGCCAATTTGTACTTCCCAAGCGCTTAGTACAGTGCTCTGCACAGAGTAAACGCTCAATAAATACGATTGATGATGATGATGACTGTTCTCGCTCCCGCCAGCTGAGGTAATCCTCTAGATTGTAAACTCACTGTGGGCAGGGAACATGTCCATGTTGCCTTGGACATCTCCCGAGTGCTTAGTAATAATAATAATGATGGTATTTATTAAGCGCTTACTATGTGCAAAGCACTGTTCTAAGCTGCTGGGGAGGTTACAAGGTGATCAGGTTGTCCCACGGGGGGCTCACAGTCTTCATCCCCATTTTACAGATGAGGTAACTGAGGCACAGAGAAGTTAATAATAATAATAATAATAATAATGACGGCATTTGTTAAGTGCTTACTATATGCAAAGCGCTGTTCTAAGCACTGGGGGGAATACAAGGTGATCAGGTTGTCCCACAGGGGGCTCACAGTCTTCAACCCCATTTTACAGATGAGGTAACTGAGGCCCAGAGAAGTTAATAATAATAATAATTATAATGACGGCATTTGTTAAGCGCTTACTACGTGCAAAGCGCTGTTCTAAGCGCTGGGGGGAATACAAGGTGATCAGGTTGTCCCACGGGGGGCTCACAGTCTTAATCCCCATTTTACAGATGAGGTAACTGAGGCCCAGAGAAGTTAATAATAATAATAATGACGGCATTTGTTAAGCGCTTACTATGTGCAAAGCGCTGTTCTAAGCGCTGGGGGGAATACAAGGTGATCAGGTTGTCCCACAGGGGGCTTACAGTCTTCATCCCCATTTTACAGATGAGGGAACTGAGGCCCAGAGAATAATAATAATAATAATAATAATAATAATGACGGCATTTGTTAAGCGCTTACTATGTGCAAAGCACTGTTTTAAGCGCTGGGGGGAATACAAGGTGATCAGGTTGTCCCACGGGGGGCTCACAGTCTTAATCCCCATTTTACAGATGAGGGAACTGAGGCCCAGAGAAGTTAATAATAATAATAATGACGGCATTTGTTAAGCGCTTACCATGTGCCAAACGCTGTTCTAAGCGCTGGGGAGGTTACAAGGTGATCAGGCTGTCCCCCGGGGGGCTCACGGTCTTCATCCCCATTTTCCAGATGAAGGAACTGAGGCTCAGAGAAGTGAAGAGAGAAGCAGCGTGGCTCAGCGGAAAGAGCCCGGGCTTTGGAGTCAGAGGTCATGGGTTCGAATCCCGGCCCCGCCAATTGTCAGCTGGGTGACTTGGGGCGAGTCGCTTCACTGGGCCTCAATTACCTCATCTGTAAAATGGGGATGAAGACTGTGAGCCCCACATGGGACAACCTGATCACCTTGTCTCCTCCCCAGCGCTTGGAACGGCGCTTTGCACATAGTAAGCGCTTAACAAATACCAAAATTATTTATTATTATTATTATAAGTGACTTTCCCAAGGTCACACAGCTGTGGAGGAGCCGGGATGCGTCCCGTCCCAACGTACCGGACTCCCTGGCTCTGTACTGAGCGCTGGCACAGGTGGATGCGGAGCTCCCTCAGCTGAGGGCCCACCGTGGCCCCGGCCCCTCGAGCCGCCATCGCCGCCGCCATCTTTCGAAGGTCACTTTGGCCCCCGCCACTCGGGGATTCCCCGCCTCGTCCAATCCCCGGGCCCCGCGTCCGCCCTCGCCCAATGGCTCCCCGCGCTGCGGAGAATCCCCGCCACCCCCCTCAGAAACGAGCCAATCAGCGGCGAGATGGGGAAGGGGGCGTGGTCAAGGGCTCCGGCCGGCGGCTGGCGGCCGCGGCGCATTGTGGGTAGCCCCCCCCCCACCCCGCGCGCGCAGTGCATTGTGGGCCGCGGAGGCTTGAGTGACGGTTGGTTGTTTGGCCTCCCAATTCGGGCCCCTCTTCTCGGTTACGGGGAAGATGCCGGAGCGAGATAGTGAGTCTCGGGGCCGCAGCCTCCCCTTCTCCTGGGTCTGGGTGTGGTGGTGTGTCCTGGGTGTGTTTGTTTGACCTGGGTTGTTGGTGTGACCTAGTGTGTTTTGTGTGTCCTCGTGTGTTTGGGTGTCTTGGGTGTGTTGGTGTGTCCTGGGTGTGTTTGTCTTGTGTGTGTTTGGGTGTCCTGGGTGTGTTTGTTTGACCTGGGTTGTTGGTGTGACCCGGTGTGTTGGTGTGTCCTGGGTGTGTTGGTGTGTCCTGGGTGTATTGGTGTGTCCTGGGTGTGTTTGTGTGTCATGGGTGTGTTTGTCCTGTGTGTGTTTGGGTGTCCTGAGTGTGTTTGTTTGACCTGGGTTGTTGGTGTGACCCGGTGTGTTTTGTGTGGCCTGGTGTGTTTGGGTGTCCTGGGTGTGTTGATGTGTCATGGGTGTGTTTGTCCCGTGTGGGTTTGGGTGTCCTGTTGTGTGTGTTTGTTTGACCTGGGTTGTTGGTGTGACCTGGTGTGTTGGTGTGACCTGGTGTGTTGGTGTCTCCTGGGTGTGTTGGTGTGTCCTGGGTGTATTGGTGTGTTTGGGTGTCCTGAGTGTGTTTGTTTGACCTGGGTTATTGGTGTGACCTGGTGTGTTTTGTGGATCCTGGTGTGTTTGGGTATCCTGGGTGTGTTGATGTGTCATGGGTGTGTTTGTCCTGTGTGGGTTTGTTTGACCTGGGTTGTTGGTGTGTCCTGGGTGTGTTTGTGTGTCCTGGGTGTGTTTGTCCTGTGTGTGTTTGGGTGTCCTGTGTGTGTTTGTTTGACCTGGGTTGTTGGTGTGACCTGGTGTGTTTTGTGTGTCCTGGGTGTATTGGTGTGTCCTGGGTGTGTGTGTGTCGTGGGTGTGCTTGGGCTTCCTGGGTGTGTTTGGGTGTCAATCAATCAATCGTATTTATTGAGCGCTTACTGTGGGCAGAACTCTGGACTAAGCGCTTGGGAAGTACAAGTTGGCAACATAGAGAGGCGGTCCCTACCCAACAGTGGGCTCACAGTCTAAAAGGGGGAGACAGACCACAAAACCAAACGTACTAACAAAATAAAATAAATAGATAGGTACAAGTAAAATAAATAAGTAAATAGAGTAATAAATATGTACTAGCAGATACATTTGTACAGGTGCTGTGGGGAAGGGAAGGAGGTAAGATGGGGGGGATGGAGAGGGGGACGAGGGGGAGAGGAAGGAAGGGGCTCAGTCTGGGAAGGCCTCCTGGAGGAGGTGAGCTCTCAGTAGGGCCTTGAAGGGAGGGAGGGAGGCGAGGGAGGGAGGTGTGTCCTGGGCGTGTTGCTGTGTCCCGGGTGTGTTGGTGTGTCCTGTGTGTGTTTGGGTGTCCTGTGTGTGTTTGGGTGTCCTGGGTCTGTTGGTATGCCCTGGCTGTGTTGGGGTCTATGTGTTTTTCTGTGTGGGTGAGGTGGCTATGGAGGATGGGAGTTGGGGGTTTGAGCCGGTTGTCACAGTGGCCTCTTCGTCTTCTCTCGTAGATGAGCCGTTCTCCAACCCTCTGGCCCCGGATGGCCATGAGGTGGACGATCCCCACTCCTTCCACCAGTGAGTGAAACGCTTCCTCGGCCCGCTGCTTCTCTCCTCGGGGCTCGCAGAGGGGGAGGGTGGAGAGCTCATGGGGCCGGGGATGGGGAGACAATAGCACCTTGTATATCCCTCGTAGATTTTTTTTGATGGCACTCGTTAAGCCCTCACTGGGTGCCAGACACTGTCCTAAGCGCTGGTGTAACAGTCAAAATAATGATGCTTTTCGTTAAGCGCTTACTATGTGCCAGGCACTGTTGTAAGCGGTGGGGTAGATACGAGGTCTTCTGGTTTGACACAATCCCTGCCCCCAAATGAGGCTCGCGGTCTTAATCCCAAGCGCTCAGTACAGCGCTCTGCACACAGGAAGCGCTCAATAAATACGACTGATTGATTGATTAATCGCCATTTTACAAATGAGGTAGCTGAGGCCCAGAGAAGTGACTGGCCTGAGGTCACACAGCAGACGAGTGGGGGAGCCGGGACTAGAACCCATGACCTTTTGAATCATTCAATCGATCAATCGTATTTATTGAGCGCTTACTGTGTGCAGAGCACTGTACTAAGCGCTTGGGAAGTACAAATTGGCACCATATAGAGACAGTCCCTACCCAACATTGGGCTCACAATCTAAAAGGGGGAGATGGAGAACAAAACCAAACACACTAACAAAATAAAATAAATAGAATAGATATGTACAAGTAAAATAAATAAATAGAGTAATAAATAGGTACAAACATATATACGTATATACAGGTGCTGTGGGGAAGGGAAGGAGGTAAGATGTGGGGGATGGAGAGGGGGACGAGGGGGAGGATTTCTATACATGATTTCTTTTACATTTCAAAAATGAACAGTTTTTATTAAAAGTTCTCCCAGATTAGCAGAAGGTTTCAAAAATAACAATCCCGTCCCTTCCAATCAGCAAAAATGATCAGTGTCTGTACTCGGGAGTCTTACTCACATCATTAAAACATCCCCTCTAGGGTAAAAGTAGTTTATCAAAAAACTAAACGAGGAGTCTTTAAATCTACATGTTCCGCTGTAAATGTAGTGGAAGTGTCGGTGAGAAACGGCCTGGCTTTCATATATAAAATAAATACTGTCCAGTAAAATTCTGCAAAGAGACGGATTCACGTTTCCGAGCTCGGGGGGTGGGGGTGGGGGGTGCGCAGCAGACAAGTGGCGGAGGTGGGATTAGAACCCAGGTCCTTCTGGCGCCCAGGCTCGTGCCTTTTCCCGCTAGGCCAGGCTGCTTCCCGATTTTAATAACGTCTGGCAACTGCCTAGTCTAGCGAGATTTCTAGGCTTTCTTTCAGGGAAGGATCTGCTTCCTCCGTCTACCAAAGGAAGGCACGTTTTGGGAACCAGCAGGAATCTTTTGCAGCAACTGATTATTATTATTATTATTATCATTATTATTCAGTTCATCTCTTGAACCCTAGACAGCAGGCCAACGTGACTAGGCAGAAGGGCCATGAAAAAAGAGCACTTATGTCTGAAATTTGATTGCACGGTAAGGGAAATGGGTCGGTTAAATTTACCGTTTACATGCAGAAAACTAGAATCACCTTCTCTGGGAGACAAAAATCCATCCAGGCACTTGCTTAGAGGGTAAAGTCCTGGTAAGAGAAGTATCACTTCTCTCTTTCTTACTTCCTCAGAGCTTAGTACAGTGCATTACACCTAGTGAGTGCTCAGGACATAATATTTACTACTACTACTAGGACTGGGGTGGGGGAAGGGGTGAGAAAATGTCTGTTAAGGAAGCTGGGTGCTCAGTAAATCTTGTTACTGTCACAAGCATAAACAGGTACAAAACCCATAGGCACTGCTCTAAAATAACTGTTAAAACATTTTCAATTAGGAGAAGTCTGACCCTTATCCCATAGTTTTCACTGTCTCCGTCATCGGGAGTGGTATTTATTGAGTGCTTACTGTGTGCAGAGCACTCTACTAAGCCCTTAAAGTAGAATACAGCAGAGCTGATAAACATGTTCCCTGGTCAAAATGAGCTTCAAGTCTAGAGGGGGAGACAGTAATTAGTGTAAATAAGTAATTTGTAATACATATTGTATAGGTATTTAATCTATACAAGTCGCACAGTGGCTTTCAGTAGTTTTTCAGGTAAACCAGGGCAGGATTTTCAGCTATTACATTGTCCCCCGTGGGAGTTCCGAGGGATTTGGCAACTGCCCGCAAGAGGAGAAGATGCCAGAAGGATTGGGGACGAACAAGATCTGAGCAACAGGTGTCGACCCAAAGCCCAGCCAACGTAGCCTTTTGACGGTCCACCCCTCTCCTGCAGGTCGAAGCTGACAAATGAAGACTTCCGGAAGCTTCTGATGACTCCCCGGGCCACTCCTACGTCGGCACCCCCTTCGAAGTCCCGCCACCATGAGTGAGTAAACGGAGAGCGGTTTTCCCCGGCCTCTTCTCCTTCCCTCCGGCTGCGACCCCCCATCAGTTTTCGAACTGCAGGGTAGGAGAGCGACGGTTTCCCTCCTCCGACTTCCGCTCCTGTCCCCCAGTCCTGGCGTCCGTCTGCTCAGAACCGGGGGTCCGGTCTCCAGGCCCGGCCCCCGCTGACGAGGTGACACGTGGCTTCTGTTTGCTAGGATGCCCCGGGAGTACAATGAAGATGAAGATCCAGCCGCCCGCAGGAGGAAGAAGAAAAGGTGATGGGCACAGGTGGCAGTGGGGGGTGGCGGTGGCAGGAAGAAGAAGATGCCTCTGGCGGAGGGCAGGGCCCAGAAGAGATGTAGGGGCTGAGACTGGTTTTATGGAGGGACCGGAGGTGGGCTCAGTGGCTAGGGACAGGCCCGGAGCCAGCGGCGGCTCACGCCCCGGTCCCCCTACACAGTTACTACGCCAAGCTGCGGCAGCAGGAGATGGAGCGGGAGCGGGAGCTGGCGGAGAAGTACCGAGACCGTGCCAAGGAGCGGCGGGACGGGGTCAACAAGGACTACGAGGAGACGGAACTGATCAGTACCACTGCCAACTACCGGGCCGTGGGCCCCACCGCCGAGGCGTGAGTGCTGCTGCCCGCCCGGCCGGGGCGGGGGAGCCCCGGGCCCCCGGCGTGCTGACCTCCCTCTCTGAGCTGGGCCCAACGGCCCCGGCGTCCCGGCTTCGGCCCCGGCTCCCGCTTCTCACGACGGCACGAGGGCCCCGGGAGGCGCTGACTGGGGGTGGCTGCCTTCCTAGCTCCCAGCTGTCCCCTCTCCATCCCTGATTCTCCATCAAAAAGCCAGCACGCACCGTCCAGTCCCTTCCGTGTGCCTCACGATGGGCCACTCTCGCGTGCAGTGCCCCCAGCCCCGAGGTCGGGCCGGCCCCAGCGGCGATCCTTTTCTCACCTTTTAGACTGTGAGCCCACTGTTGGGTAGGGACCGTCTCTATATGTTGCCAACTTGTACTTCCCAAGCACTTAGTACAGTGCTCTGCACACAGTAAGCGCTCAATGCATACGATTGATTGATTGATTGATTGATCTCCCAGGGACAAATCGGCCGCGGAGAAGAGGCGGCAGTTGATTCAGGAGTCCAAGTTCTTGGGTGGTGACATGGAGCACACCCATTTGGTGAAAGGGTTGGATTTTGCCCTCCTCCAGAAGGTGAGGCCTAGGGAGACCCGGGGGAGGGGCGGGGAGGGGGGTCAACCTTGCCTTCTTAGCACCCTCCGGGAGAGGAGCTTAGTACAGTGCCCTGCACACGATAAACAGTAAATGTGATAGAGTGGTTGAGCCGGAGGCCAAGGGGGTCAGGGGCTTCCCCAAGATGACCCTCTCCCTGTCAGGTGCGGGCGGAGATCGCCAGCAAGGAGAAGGAGGAGGAAGAGCTGATGGAGAAGCCCCAGAAGGAGACCAAGTGAGTACACGAGGCGCCCATCCTTCTGCTGGGTGGGGGTGGCGGGAACTAAGGCGGGGCAGCTTGGGCTCACCACCTCCTCCCTCCCTCCCTCTCTCCTGTCTTCCAGGAAAGATGAAGATCCGGAGAACAAAATTGAGTTTAAGACGCGGCTGGGTAAGGACTGGGCGGCAGGGCTGTTGGGTGCAGGAGGGAACCGGGGGGCTCGCGGCCCGGATGTCGGGGGCCGGAGGGGGGTAGGGAGAGATGCCCTTCGGCCTTGGGCCCCTAGAATTGGCAGGGGGTGGGCTGTACTGGGGAAAGCAGGTCTCTCCCCCAGCTCTCTTCCGTGCTGGGACAGGAAAAAGCCGCAGCTTGGGCCATTTGTGAGGGAGGGGGGGTAACAGGTAGGTGGCTACTGGGCCTCTGGCCTCAAGAAATCATGTTTCAGGTGTTCCCTCCTTAATGATAATAGCGATATTCGGTCAGCGCCGACTATGTGCCAAGCGCTAAGTCCTGGGGTGGATACAAGATCATCAGAGGGGAAACAGTCCCTGTCTTATATGGGGCTCACAGTCTTTCTCCCCTCTCCTTCTCCCTCTCCCCTGACCTCTCCCTCTTCTCCCCCGACCTCTCAATCTCCCCCCCCTTCCCCATCCATCGCGGGGTCAGGCCGCAACGTGTACCGCATGCTGTTCAAGAACAAGGCGTACGAGCGGAACGAGCTGTTCCTGCCCGGCCGGATGGCCTACGTGGTGGACCTGGACGACGAGTACGCGGACACGGACATCCCCACCACGCTCATCCGCAGCAAGGCCGACTGCCCCACCCTGGAGGCGCAGACCACGCTGACCACCAACGACATCGTCATCAGCAAGCTCACCCAGATCCTGTCGTACCTGCGGCAGGGCACCCGCAACAAGAAGCTGAAGAAGAAGGACAAAGGTGCCTGGGGAGGGCGGCGGTCGTTGCGGGGGGGGACCGGAGGGCCGGGGGTTCGTCCGGGTTCGGCTGCGATGCTCCCGGGTCCGAACGCCGGCCCGGGTGGGCGATCCGTTTGCGATCGGCCCTTACCCCAGGGCCGAAGCCAACGTGGGGCCGGCCGGGCTCGGGGTGAGGGCCCAGGTGGCCAGTGGGCAGATTCAGTATGTGCTCTTTCACGTGATGGACAAATTCTTTCATTCCGTCATATTTATTGAGCACTCACTGTGTGCAAAGCATTGGGAGCGTAGAACAGACACATTCCCTGACCTCTTGCTGATCCCTCCCTCAATCTGCCTCTCTCTCCCTCCTCCCCTCCCACCGGCGTCACAGGGAAGCTGGATGAGAAGAAGCCCCCTGAGGCGGACATGAAGTAGGTACCCGCTTGCGCCTCTCCCCTCAGCCCCCGCCCCCCGAGTCTCACCGGAGGGGAGGAGGAGACCCTTCCCTGGGTTGATTCCCCCTCGCCCCCGTCCATCTGCCCTGCCCCGCCTCCAGCATCTTCGAGGACATCGGAGATTACGTGCCCTCCGCCGCCAAGGCCCCGCGGGAGAAGGAGCGGGAGAGATACCGCGAGCGGGAGCGAGACCGGGAAAGGGAGCGGGACCGCGACCGCGAACGGGACCGAGAGAGGGAGCGGGACCGTGAACGGGACCGAGAGAGGGAGCGGGACCGAGAGAGGGAGGAGGAGAAGAAGAGACACAGCTACTTTGAGAAGCCCAAAGTGGATGACGAGGTGAACGTGGGGAACCGGTGGGAGGGGACTGGGACGGGGGAGAGGGGGGTTTGTGTTTGGTGGGGAGTAGCCCAGTGATCCCAGATGAAACCCCACCCAAGTCCCGGCCTAAATGAGCCAGGGTGACGCTCCCTTCCCGTTGGCCAGGCCCAGTTAGACCCATTATGACTTTTAGAGGGAGGGGTGGGGACCGAGCGTGCACGCTACCAGCCCAGCGTGGGCTCAGCAGCTCCTTGGGAGTGGGGGAAACAGCTGACAACTGCTGTCTATGCGCTGGGGTCCCCTGGGTGAAGACAGCATCGCGCCGTATCGGCAGCGGTGTGGCAGTGGGGAATACCTGATCCAGGGAGGATGGGCTAGTGATAGGGTTCAGGCCTGAGCTCGGGTCCGGAGGCCAGTCGGTCGTCACGGGAGGGTGTGGGGGCATGGGGGGAAGGCAGGAGGAAGCGGCCACGGGTGTGGCCCTGACCCATCTCTCCATTTCCCCAGCCCATCGACACAGATAAAGGTGAGTGAGTCCGGCCTGGCCGGGGAGGTGGCTTCGTGTGCTCGACGGGGTTGGGTGCTACCCTGGCTGTGCCGGCCACTGCCGGCCCGTGGGCCCCGGGCGGAGCAAAGACCCTGTCTGGCCTGGGAGGACGGCAGTCCGAGGCCTGGTTTCAGAGTTAGCCCAGATGGCTCGTCTTTCCTGGAGCTCTTCCCCCCACCCACGAGCCCTTGGCTTGGGAACCTCAGAGTGGGCGGGTGGGCCTCCTTGCATCAATGTGTCCATCCTTCAGGGGTGGGGGTTGGGGGGCTCCGGGCCCTGGGCCTCCTGAAGGGGAGGTCAAAGTGTCTGGCGCTTGCAGGCCCCGCGTCCGCGAAGGAGCTGATCAAGTCCATTAATGAAAAGTTTGCCGGAGCCGCCGGTTGGGATGGAACCGAATCATATCCTTTTATGCTGGAAACAGACTCTCCAGCGGGAGGGAAATGGAGGGTGTGGGAGGGGAGGGGTTTGCGTGGCCGAATTTGGGAAGGGAGTCCTGTCCCCAGAACCCCGGGGTCTGGGATGGCTTCGCCCATCCTCCTGCACTCGTTAATGTACCAGCTTTGGTGGGGATGGAGCCGTCTCTCTTGGGCCTCAATCCCCTTCCCGGGTCATCTGGCTGGCGTTGCTTTCTTTAATGGCTGCACTCTGAAGAAACAAGAAGACAAGAAGCAGCTGGGAGATTTCTTCGGCATGTCCAACAGTTACGCCGAGTGCTACCCAGCAACGTGAGAGTCCAGGGGCAATGGGGGGGGAGAGCAGGGAAGGGGCTGTCTGCATGTGAGTGTGTACGTGTACCCACGTGTAGGCGTGCCCTGCCGTGGGAGCGAGAGAGAGGGAGCCGTGCTGTGGAAGTGTGGCGTGGAAAGTGGAGGCGGGTGGGGACCCCCCTCCCCATCCCTGGATGCTGGCTGGGGGAGGGGGTCCTGGAAATGCGGTGCTGAGAGGCCAAGCCAGGCAGGCGCGCCTGACCTTCCCGAACTCTGTCCAGGATGGATGACATGGCTGTGGACAGTGATGAGGAGGTGGACTACAGCAAGATGGACCAGGTCTGGACCAGGGGAGGGCAGAGCCCAGAGCGGGGATGGGACGGCTCCGCTCCGCTCACCGTGGCGAGGCTCCGGCCCGTGGGGGGACCCCTCAGCTCTGCGCTCCCAGGGGCCGGGAGGGAGTCGGGCCACGGGGGCGGGTACGGCGGCTGCCAGCCTCAGCTGCCCGCCGGACCACGGGGCTCCCCCGAGGTCCAGTGCCCTGGGCCCAAGGACCGGGAGGTGCCGGTGAGAGGGCGGGGGGCTTGGGCTCCCCAGACTAGCTGCCGAGGATGGGCAGGCCCCGAATCCCTAGATCACCTAGGATCCCCGAGCCACATTTCAGGGGGCTCAGGAACTCCCCTGCCGCCAAGGGGATGGGAGGAAGCCAGTGAGCCCTCCCCTGGGGACAGCCCGGCCCACCTTACCATCCCGGCGCCCGGCCAGATGTGCTCGCTGATGTTCTCTTTCTGTCTCCTGCCGCAGGGCAATAAGAAGGGCCCACTGGGGCGCTGGGACTTCGACACCCAGGAGGAGTACAGCGAATACATGAACAACAAGGAGGCTCTACCCAAGTGAGTCCCTCACTGCCGCGGGCCCCCCGAACCGGGGCGCGGGGGCGAGAGGAGGGGCACGGTGGCCAGGGAAGCTGCTTCTGAGGGCTCCCCACCCGCCCCCACCTCCTCCGCTCCCCTTCCTCTAGGGCCGCCTTTCAGTACGGTATCAAGATGTCCGAGGGGCGGAAGACGCGACGGTTCAAGGAGACCAACGACAAGGCAGAACTGGACCGCCAGTGGAAGAAGATCAGTGCGGTGAGTTGGGGGGCTCCTGCCCCGTTGCGGGGGAGGCGGGTGGGCTTCATCCAGAGGGGGTCAAGGCCGCCACCAGGACGGAAGGGTCGGGGGAGTTTGGGGAAATGCCAGCAGGGAAGTGTTTTGGTGAGAGCGGTGGGCAGAAGCCCCCATTCTCCGGCAGCCTGCAGGACAGTTGCTTGTTCTCCTCCCATCACCTCTGATGGGATTTACGGAGCACCGACTATCCCGAGCGTTTAACTGGGTGTTGGAGCGAACCCACCAGAAGCAAAAATCCGTCAGTGGTATTTATTGAGCCCTCTCTGTGGGCAGAGCGCCGTACCGAGGGCTTGGGAGAATACAATCCAACAGAGTCGGTAGACGCGGTTTCTACCCACAAGGAGCTTAGGGTCTAGGGGGAAAGCGAAAGACATAATGCCTGCCCTCGGTGGGCTCGCAATTTGATGGGGGAGACTGACCGAGTTGAATGACGTTACTTGTAACTCTCTTCCCTTTGTAGGTGTGGAGATTTATGACAACTAGTTCCTCCTGTTAGAATGTAAACTCCTCGAGGGCAGGGACCGTCTCTTCCTTATACCGCACGGTCCCAAGTCCCTTAACCAGTGCGCACACAGGTGCTCCTTCAACAGCGATAATGTTTAGAGAAGCAGCATGGTCTAGTGTGTAGAGTATGGGTTTGGGAGTCGGAAGGACCTGTGTTCTAATCCTGGCTCCGCCACTTCTCTGCTGTGTGGCCTCAGGCAAGTCACTTTACTTCTCTGTGCTTCAGTTCCCTCATCTGTAAAATGGGGATTAAGACTCTGAGCCCTATGTGGGACAGGGATGCATCCAACCCGATTATCTTGTCTGTACCTCAGGGCTTAGTACCATACCATAAGCGCTTAGTACAGTGCTCTGCACACAGTCAGCGCTCAATAAATATGATTGATCGATTGATACCTGGCACATAGTAAGCGCTTAACAAATATACTCTCCCAAGCGCTTAGTTCAGCGCTGTGCGCACGGTAGGTGCTCAATAAATACGTCAGAATGAATATGAAATACCACAATTATCGTTGCTAATGACACGCTGCTCATTCCTCCACAGATTATTGAGAAGAGGAAGAAAATGGAGGCCGACGGGTAAGCGAGCAGAGGATTTTCCCTGCGGTTGTCGGGGCGGTTCTCGGCGTTCTGCTCCGGGGCTAACCCGGGTCTCCTCTTTTTGCAGGGTTGAAGTGAAAAGACCAAAATACTAGTGTGGAGCCCTGCCTCGGCCTGAAACCTCCTCCGACGGATGGGGGGGAGAGAGAATGTGTGCCCTCACCCCAGTGTTTTCCCTTGTGCTATACCCCGAGAGGCTGATGGGGTGCTTGTGCGTGTAAATAAGAGACGGCATTATAGTCCTGTAACTGTTTAGTTCTATTAAAACTCCAGTTTGCCGCCTTGGTGCGGAAATGCGGGCCCCATCATGTGTCTTCCCTTGTGCTATACCCCGAGAGGCTGATGGGGTGCTTGTACGTGTAAATAAGTAAGAGACGGCATTATAGTCCTGTAACTGTTTAGTTCTATTAAAACTCCAGTTTGCCGCCTTGGTGCGGAAATGCGGGCCCCACCGTGTGTTTTCCCTTGTGCTAAACCCCGAGAGGCTGATGGTGTGCTTGTGCGTGTAAATAAGTAAGAGACGGCGATATGGTCCTGTAACTGTTTAGTTCTATTAAAACTCCAGTTTGCCGCTTGGTGCGGAAATGCGGGCCCCACCGTGTGTTTTCCCTTGTGCTATACCGTGAGAGGCTGATGGGGTGCTTGTGCGTGTAAATAAGAGATGGCATTATAGTCCCGTAACTGTTTAGTTCTATTAAAACTCCAGTTTGCCGCCTTGGTGCGGAAATGTGGGCCCCACCGTGTGTTTTCCCTTGTGCTAGACCCCGAGAGGCTGATGGTGTGCTTGTGCGTGTAAATAAGTAAGAGACTGCGTTATAGTCCCGTAACTGTTTAGTTCTATTAAAACTCCAGTTTGCCGCCTTGGTGCGGAAATGCGGGCCCCACCGTGTGTTTTCCCTTGTGCTAAACCCCGAGAGGCTGATGGTGTGCTTGTGCGTGTAAATAAGAGACGGCATTATAGTCCCGTAACTGTTTAGTTCTATTAAAACTCCAGTTTGCCGCCTTGGTGCGGAAATGCGGGCCCCACCGTGTGCTTTCCCTTGTGCTATACCCCGAGAGGCTGATGGTGTGCTTGTGCGTGTAAATAAGAGACGGCATTATAGTCCCGTAACTGTTTAGTTCTATTAAAACTCCAGTTTGCCGCCTTGGTGCGGAAATGCGGGCCCCACCGTGTGCTTTCCCTTGTGCTAGACCCCGAGAGGCTGATGGGGTGCTTGTGCGTGTAAATAAGTAAGACACGGCATTATAGTCCCGTAACTGTTTAGTTCTATTAAAACTCCAGTTTGCCGCCTTGGTGCGGAAATGCGGGCCCCACCGTGGTTCTGAATTTGAGGGACCTGATTTGAGATCAGGGTACGGACGGAGGCTTGGCAGCAGGTCGGTGGGGTTCCCCGCCACGGGGTCACCCCGTGACAGAGAGAAACGGAGGGGCTGCCAGGGAGCAGGCATTAAGGTGGGTTGGGGTGGTGGGGGGCGAAGCTGCGTGGTCTCCCCTGCCCTTTGCTGAGGGCATCGGGTGGCACTTCTGTGCCCTTCGCCTGGACTCTCGTGGGGTTCTGTTTTCCGTGGTTTTCCTGCCCGACGTGGGAGCTCAGCCGGGCTCCCTGCCTCAAAGCATCCCCCTAGAGAAGCAGCGTGGCGCAGTGGAAAGAGCCCGGGCTTTGGAGTCCGAGGTCATGGGTTCAGATCCCGGCTCCACCAATTGTCAGCTGGGTGACTTTGGGCAAGTCTCTGGGCCTCAGTTACCTCGTCTGGAAAATGGGGATGAAGACTGTGAGCCCCCCCGTGGAACAACCCGATCACCGTGTAACCTCTCCAGCGCTTAGAACAGTGCTTGGCACATTGTGCTGCCAACTTGTGCTTCCCAAGCACTTAGTACAGTGCTCTGCACACAGTAAGCGCTCAATAAATACGATTGATTAATAAATGCCATAAAAAATAAATAAATGAGTACTTCCTAAGCGCTTAGTACAGTGCTCTGCACACGGTAAGCGCTCAATAAATACGATTGATTGATTAATAAATGCCATAAAAAATAAATAAATGAGTACTTCCCAAGCACTTAGTACAGTGCTCTGCACACAGTAAGGCCTCTAGACCGTGAGCCCACAGTTGGGTAGGGACTGTCTCTACATGTTGCCAACTTGGACTTCCCAAGCGCTCAGTCCAGTGCTCTGCGCACAGTAAGCGCTCAATAAATATGATTGGTTGATTGATTAATAAATGCCATAAAAAATAAATAAATGAGTACTTCCCAAGCGCTTAGTACAGTGCTCCGCACACAGTAAGCCTTCTAGACTGTGAGCCCACTGTTGGGTAGGGACTGTCTCTACATGTTGCCAACTTGCACTTCCCAAGCGCTTAGTCCAGTGCTCTGCACACAGTAAGCGCTCAATAAATATGGTTGATTGATTGATTAATAAATAACATAAAAAAATAAATGAGTACTTCCCAAGCGCTTAGTATAGTGCTCTGCACACAGTAAGCCTTCTAGACTGTGAGCCCACTGTTCATTCATTCAATCGTATTTATTAAGTGCTTACTGTGTGCAGAGCACTGTACTAAGTGCTTGGGAAGTCCAAGTTGGCAACATGTAGAGACGGTCCCTACCCAACAACGGGCTCACAGTCTAGAAGGGGGAGACAGAGAACAAAACCAAACATATTAACAAACTAAATAGAATAAACATGCACAAATAAAATAGAGTAATAAATATGTACAAACATATCTACACTGTTGGGTAGGGACTGTCTCTACATGTTGCCAACTTGGACTTCCCAAGCGCTCGGCACAGTGCTCTGCACACAGTAAGTGCTCAATAAATATGATTGATTAATAAATGAGTACTTCTCAAGCGCTTAGTACAGTGCTCTGCACACAGCAGCGTGGCTCAGTGGAAAGAGCCCGGGCTTTGGAGTCAGAGGCCATGGGTTCGAATCCTGACTCCACCACATGTCTGCTGTGCGACTTTGGGCAAGTCACTTAACTTCTCTGGGCCTCAGTTCCCTCATCTGTAAAATGGGGATGAAGACTGTGGCCCCACATGGGACCACCTGATCGCCCTGTATCCTCCCCAGCGCTTAGAACAGTGCTTTGCACATAGTAAGCGCTTAACAAATGCCAATTACTATTTTTTTTCTGGACTGTGAGCCCACGGTTGGGTAGGGACTGTCTCCACACGTTGCCAATTTGCACTTTCCAAGCGCTTAAAGGTACAGTGCTCTGCGCACAGGAAGCGCTCAATAAATACGATTGATGGAATGAATGAATGAATGAATCTTCACCATCGAGGCGGCGCTTCCGGCGCCTGCCAGAGGGGCGGGGCGGGACTTCCGGCAGGGCCGCTCTTTCCGGCCGCGCGCGCGTCTCGGTGGTGGCGCTGAGGAGCGGCCCATGGCGGCCGTCGGCGGGGTTGAGGTGAGGCTGCTCCCACCCCCGGCCCTCACACGCTTCTTCCTTCCTCTCCCCCTCGCCCCCCTCCCCATCCCCCCCATCTTACCTCCTTCCCTTCCCCACAGCACCTGGATAGATGTATATATGTTTGTACAGATTTATTACTCTATTTATCTTGTCCATATCTATTCTATTTATTTTATTTTGTTAGTATGTTTGGTTTTGTTCTCTGTCTCCCCCTTTTAGACAGTGAGCCCACTGTTGGGTAGGGACCGTCTCTGTATGTTGCCAATTTGTACTTCCCAAGCGCTTAGGACAGTGCTCTGCACACAGTAAGCGCTCAATAAATACGATTGATTGATTGCTGACCCCCTTCCTTCCTCTCCCCCTCGTCCCCCTCTTCATCCCCCCCGCCTTACCTCCTTCCCTTCCCCACAGCACCTGTATAGATGTATATATGTTTGTACGTATTTATTACTCTTTTTTACTTGTACATATTTATTCTATTTATTTTATTTTGTCAATATGCTTTGTTTTGTTGTCTGCCTCCCCCTTCTAGACTGTGAGCTCGCTGTCGGGTAGGGACTGTCTCTATATGTTGCCGACTTGGACTTCCCAAGCGCTTAGTCCAGTGCTCTGCACATAGTAAGCGCTCAATAAATACGATTGATTGATTGATTGATTGCTGACCCCCTTCCTAGGGACTGTCCCTTCAAGTCCCTACTGAGAGCTCACCTCCTCCAGGAGGCCTTCCCAGACTGAGCCCCTTCCTTCCTCTCCCCCTCGCCCCCCTCTCCATCCCCTCCATCTTACCTCCTTCCCTTCCCCACAGCACCTGTATAGATGTATATATGTTTGTACAGATTGATTACTCTATCTGACTTGTACCTATCTATTCTATTTATTTTATTTCGTTAGTATGTTTGGTTTTGTTGTCTGTCTCCCCCTTCTAGACTGTGAGCCCACTGTTGGGTAGGGACTGTTTCTATATGTTGCCAACTTGTACTTCCCAAGCGCTTAGTACAGTGCTCTGCACACAGTAAGCGCTCAGTAAATACGATTGATTGATTGATTGATAACCCCCTTCCTTCCTCTCCCCCTCGTCTCCCTCTCCATTCCCCCCATCTTACCTCCTTCCCATCCCCACAGCACCTGTATAGATGTATATATGTTTGTACATATTTATTACTCTATTTATCTGACTTGTACATATCTATTCTATTTATTTTATTTTGTTAGTACGTTTGGTTTTGTTCTCTGTCTCCCGCTTCTAGACTGTGAGCCCACTGTTGGGTAGGGACCGTCTCTATATGTTGCCAACTTGGACTTCCCAAGCGCTTAGTCCAGTGCTCTGCACACAGTAAGCGCTCAATTCATTCATTCAATCGTCTTTATTGAGCGCTTACTGTGTGCAGAGCACTGTACTAAGCACTTGGGAAGTACAAGTTGGCAACATATAGAGACGGTCCCTGCCCAACAGTGGGCTTACAGTCTAGAAATATGATTGATTGATTGATTGATTCTTCCCACCCCGTGCGGCCTGCAGGCGGACCCGCCGCCCCGAGAAACCCCGGAGGACATCCTGCTGGAGGCGCCCGCCAACGGCATCGCCCTTCACCCGGCCCGGGACCTGCTGGCCGCCGGCGACGTGGACGGGGACGTCTTCGTGTGCGTGAACCGCCCAGGGCCCGGGGGGCGACAACCCTCAGGCTCACAATCAGTCAATATCAATCGTATTTATTGAGCGCTTACCGTGTGCAGAGCACTGGACTAAGCGCCTGGGAAGTCCAAGTTGGCAACATGTAGAGACAGTCCCTACCCAACAGCGGGCTCACAGTCTAGAAGCATAATAACCATCATCATCATGGCTCAGGCTCACAATCATAATCATCATCATCACCATGGCATTTATTAAGTGCTCACTATGTGCAAATCAATCAATCGTATTTATTGAGCGCCTGCTGTGTGCAGAGCACTGGACTAAGCACTTGGAAAGTACAAGTTGGCAACATATAGAGACAGTCCCTACCTAACAGTGGGCTCACAGTCTAGAAACATAATAACCATCATCATCATGGCTCAGGCTCGCAATCATAATCATCACCACCATGGCATTTACTCAGCACTTATTATGTGCAAATCAATCAATCATATTTATTGAGCGCTTACCGTGTGCAGAGCACTGGACTAAGCGCTTGGGAAGTACAAGTTGGCAACATGTAGAGACAGTCCCTACCCAACAGTGGGCTCACAGTCTAGAAGCATAATAACCATCATAATCATCATCATCACCATGGCATTTATTAAGTGCTTACTATGTGCAAATCAATCAATCGTATTTATTGAGCGCTTACTGTGTGCAGAGCACTGGACTAAGCGCTTGGGAAGTACAAGTTGGCAACATATAGAGACAGTCCCTACCCAACAGTGGGCTCACAATCTAGAAGCATAATCATCATCATCATCATCATCATCACCATGGCATTTATTAAGTGCTTACTATGTGCAAATCAATCAATCAGTCGTATTTATTGAGCGCTTACCGTGTGCAGAGCACTGGACTAAGCGCTTGGGAAGTACAAGTTGGCAACATATAGAGACAGTCCCTACCCAACAGTGGGCTCACAGTCTAGAAGCATAATAACCATCATCATCATGGCTCAGGCTCACAATCATAATCATCATCATCATCACCATGGCATTTATTAAGCGCTTACTATGTGCAAATCAATCAATCAGTCGTATTTATTGAGCGCTTACTGTGTGCAGAGCGCTTGGGAAGTACAAGTTGGCAACATAAGCACTGTTCTAAGCGCTGGGGAGGTAACACTAATAATAATAATAATGATGGCATTTGTTAAGCGCTTGCTATGTGCAGAGCACTGTTCTAAGCGCTGGGGAGGTAACACTCATAATAATAATAATAATGATGGCATTTGTTAAGCGCTGGGGAGGTAACAGTGATAATAATGATGGCATTTGTTAAGCGCTTGCTATGTGCAAAGCACTGTTCTAAGCTCTGGGGAGGTAACACTAATAATAATAATGACGGCATTTGTTAAGCGCTTGCTATGTGCAGAGCACTGTTCTAAGCACTGGGGTGGTAACAATAATAATAATAATGATGGCATTTGTTAAGCGCTTGCTATGTGCAAAGCACTGTTCTAAGCGCTGGGGAGGTAACAATGATAATGATGGTATTTGTTAAGCACTTGCTATGTGCAGAGCACTGTTCTAAGCGCTGGGGAGGTAATAATAATAATAATAATGATGGCATTTGTTAAGCGCTTGCTCTGTGCAAAGCACTGTTCTAAGCGCTGGGGAGGTAACAATAATAATAATAATAATGATGGCATTTGTTAAGCGCTTGCTATGTGCAAAGCACTGTTCTAAGCGCTGGGGAGGTAACAATAATAATAATAATGATGGCATTTGTTAAGCGCTTGCTATGTGCAAAGCACTGTTCTAAGCGCTGGGGAGGTAACAATGATAATAATAATGATGGTATTTGTTAAGCGCTTGCTATGTGCAGAGCACTGTTCTAAGCGCTGGGGAGGTAATAATAATAATGATGGCATTTGTTAAGTGCTTGCTCTGTGCAAAGCACTGTTCTAAGCGCTGGGGAGGTAATAATAATAATAATGATGGCATTTGTTAAGCGCTTGCTATGTGCAAAGCACTGTTCTAAGCACTGGGGAGGTAACAATAATAATAATAATGGCATTTGTTAAGCGCTTGCTATGTGCAAAGCACTGTTCTAAGCGCTGGGGAGGTAATAATAATAATGATGGCATTTGTTAAGCGCTTGCTATGTGCAAAGCACTGTTCTAAGTGCTGGGGAGGTAACAATAATAATAATGATAGCATTTGTTAAGCGCTTTCTATGTGCAAAGCACTGTTCTAAGCGCTGGGGAGGTAATAATAATAATGATGGTATTTGTTAAGCGCTTGCTATGTGCAGAGCACTGTTCTAAGTCCTGGGGAGGTAACAATAATAATAATAGTATTTGTTAAGTGCTTGCTATGTGCAGAGCACTGTTCTAAATGCTGGCGAGGTAACAGTAATACCATACCTGATCACCTTGTAATAATAATAATCATAGTAATGGCATTTGTTAAGTGCTATGTGCCAAGCACTGTTCTAAGCACTGGGGGGATACAAGGGGATCAGGTTGTCCCAGGTGGGGCTCACAGTCTTAATCCCCATTTTACAGATAAGGGAACAGAGGCACAGTGAAGTGACTTGCCCAAAGTCACACAGCTGACAAGTGGCAGAGCTGGGATAACTTGTAACCTCCCCAGCGCTTAGAACAGTGCTTTGCACATAGTAAGTGCTTAATAAATGCCATTAAAAAAAAAAATTAACCACCCGGGGCCCTCCTCCAAGCACCCATCGTGGACTGGGCTGTGTGGGGGGAGGCAGGCCAAGTGAGTGGAGCACAGCCCCACGTGGTCCCCACGGGCTTTCTTCCCATTGTACAGATGAGGGAACTGAGGCCCGGAGAAGCGAATAATAATGATAATATAATCTTAATAAGGGTGTTTGTTAAGCGCTTACTAGGGGCCGAGCACTGTTCTAAGCGCTGGGGGAGATACAAGGTCATCTTTTAGACTGTGAGCCCACTGTTGGGTAGGGACTGTCTCTATATGTTGCCAACTTGTACTTCCCAAGCGCTTAGTACAGTGCTCTGCACACAGTAAGCGCTCAATAAATACGATTGGTTGATCAGGTCTCACGTGGGGCTCGCTGTCTTCATCCCCATTTTACAGGTGAGGGAACTGAGGCCCGGAGAAGTGAATAATAATAATACTAATAATGGTATTTGTTAAGCGCTTACTATGGGCCAAGGACTGTTCTAAGCGCTGGGGGAGAGACAAGGGAATCAGGTTCCACGTGGGGCCCGCAGTCTTCATCCCCATTTTACAGGTGAGGGAACTGAGGCCCGGAGAAGTGAATAATAATACTAATGATGGTATTTGTTAAGCGCTTACTATGGGCCGAGCACTGTTCTAAGCGCTGGGGGAGAGACAAGGGAATCAGGTTCCACGTGGGGCCCGCAGTTTTCATCCCCATTTTACAGGTGAGGGAACTGAGGCCCGGAGAAGTGAATAATAATACTAATGATGGTATTTGTTAAGCGCTTACTATGGGCCGAGGACTGTTCTAAGCGCTGGGGGAGAGACAAGGGAATCAGGTTCCACATGGGGCCCGCAGTCTTCATCCCCATTTTACAGGTGAGGGAACTGAGGCCCGGAGAAGTGAATAATAATATTAATAATGGTATTTGTTAAGCCCTTCCTATGGGCCGAGCACTGTTCTAAGCGCTGGAGTAGATACAAAGGCATTAGTAAATACGATTGATGATGATGATAATTAGGTCCCACGTGGAGCTCACGAAATTGAGGCCTGGAGAAGTGAAGTGACTTACCCAAGGTAACGCAGCAGGCAAGTGGTGGAAGCAGGAGTAGAAACGACGTCCCCTGACTCCAAGTCCGTGCTCTTTCCACTAAGCCAAGCCGCTTCACCGTTATGTGAAGCCCACTGTTGGGTAGGGCCCGTCTCTATATGTTGCCAACTTGGACTTCCCAAGCGCTTAGTACAGTAAGCGCTCAATAAATACGATTGATTGATTGAATGAATGTAAATTCAGGGGATTAAATGGTCTAGGGGAAAAGGATTATCAGTAGTATTTATGTAGGGCTAACTAGGTGCAGAGCAGTGCAAGCTAGCTCTCTTCCTCCTTTCAAAGCCCTACTGAGAGCCCACCTCCTCCAGGAAGCCTTCCCAGACTGAGCCCCCTTTTTCCTCTCCTCCTCCCCATCCCCCCGGCCCTACCTCCTTCCCCTCCCCACAGCACCTGTATAGATGTTTGTACAGATTTATTACTCTATTTTACTTTTACACATTTACTATTCTATTTATTTTGTTAATGATGTGCATCTAGCTTTATTTTTATTTATTCTGATGACTCGACACCCGTCCACATGTTTTGCTTTGTCGTCCGTCTCCCCCTTCTAGACTGTGAGCCCGTTGTTGGGTAGGGACCGGCTCTATATGTTGCCATATGTTGCAGCGTGGCTCAATGGAAAGAGCCCGGGCTTTGGAGTCAGAGGTCATGGGTTCAAATCTCGGCTCCGCCAATTGTCAGCTGTGTGACTTTGGGCAAGTCACTTAATCAATCGATCGTATTTATTGAGCGCTTACTGTGTGCAGAGCACTGTACTAAGCGCTTGGGAAGTCCAAGTTGGCAACATATAGAGACAGTCCCTACCCAACAGTGGGCTCACAGTCTAGAAGACTTAACTTCTCTGTGCCTCAGTTCCCTCATCTGTAATAATAATAATAATAATAATAATGATGGCATTTGGGCTCACAGTCTAGAAGACTTATCTTCTCTGTGCCTCAGTTCCCTCATCTGTAATAATAATAATGATGGCATTTATTAAGCGCTTACTGTGTGCAAAGCACTGTTCTAAGCGCTGGGGGAGGTTACAAGGTGATCAGGCTGTCCCACAGGGGGCTCACAGTTTTAATCCCCATTTTACAGATGAGGTAGCTGAGGCACAGAGAAGTGACTTGCCCAAAGTCACACAGCCGACAATTGGCAGAGACGGGATTCGAACCCATGACCTCTGACTCCAAAGCCCGGGCTCTTCATCAATCAATCAATCAATCAATCGTATTTATTGAGCACTTACTGTGTGCAGAGCACTGTACTAAGCGCTCTTTCCACTGAGCCTCAACTGTGAGCCCCCCGTGGGACAACCTGATCACTTTGTAACCTCCCCAGCGCTTAGAACAGGGCTTTGCACATAGTAAGCGCTTAATAAATGCCATTATTATTATTCCCAAGTGCTTAGTACGGTGCCGCGCACACAGTAAGCGCTCAATAAATACGATTGAATGAATGAATTAAGGCTTGGGAGAATACCATACAACGGAGTTGGAAGACACGTACGGGGAGGGGGAGATGAGAGATTAGTCAGGGAAGGCTTCCAGGAAGAGGAGGGGTTTGAAGATGAAGGTGGCATGGTGGAGATGTGATTTTGGTAGGGGTTTTAAGATGGGGGAGTGTGGCGGTCTGTCAGATATCGAGGAGGAAGGAATTCCACCCCAACTCAACGGTTCTTCCTTCTCCCCACAGCTATTCCTATTCCTGCCTGGCCGGTGGGAATAAGGAGCTGTGGTCCTCGGGCCACCACCTCAAGTCATGTCGGGCTCTGGCTTTCTCCGCGGACGGGCAGAGTGAGTCGGGCCGGGGTGCCGGGGGGGAGAGGAGAAAGAGGAGGGCGAACCGACCGGGGTGGGGGGCCCGGGGGGGGGCGGCTCATCTCCCTCCTCTCCGCCCAGAGCTCTTCACCGTCTCCAAGGACAAAGCCATCCACACCCTGGATGTGGAAGAGGGCCGGCTGGTCCGGCGCAAATCTATGGCCCACAGGTGCGTGGGGGGGGTGAGGGAGGAAGTCTGGGTGCTGGGGAGAGGTAATTGTGGTTTTTGGTCGGCGCTTACTACGTGGCCAAAGTGCTGGGGCCGAGAAAGTCAAGCGAGACAGCCCCTGCCCCTCCTGGGACTCCCCGTCTAAGCAGAAGGGGTAATTGTGGTTTTTGGGCGGCGCTCACTATGTGTCAAACAGAGAGTATAATAATAATAATGGCATTTATTAAGCGCTTACTATGTGCAAAGCACTGCTCTAAGCGCCGGGGAGGTTACAAGGTGATCGGGTTGTCCCACGGGGGGTTCACAGTATTAATCCCCATTTTACAGGTGAGGGAACTGAGGCCCAGAGAAGTGACTTGCCCAAAGTCCCACAGCTGACAGTTGGCGGAGCTGGGATTTGAACCCATGACCTCTGACTCCGACGCCCCGGCTCGTTCCACTGAGCCACGCTGCTTCTGATGTGATTACCGTGAACGGGCCCTGGGGCTGAGCAGTGTCTGGCCCAGAGTGAGGATCAAATAATAATAATAATGGCATTTATTAAGTAAGCGCTTACTATGTGCAAAGCACTGTTCTAAGCGCTGGGGCGGTTACAAGGTAAGTACGAAGTGCTGGGGCAGAGAAAGTCAAGTTAGACAGCCCCTGCCCCTCCTGGGACTCCCTGTCTAAGGAGAAGGGGTATTGAGCCCCCATTTTACAGATGAAGCACAGAGAAGTAAAGGTCACACAGCAGACAAGAGGCAGAGCCGGGATTAGAACCCGACTTTCCTGACTCTTTCCCTGTGGTATTCGTGAGGCGCTTACTATGTGCTAAGGCACTGTTCTGAGCGCTGGGGTAGAAGCAGCGTGGCTCAGTGGAAAGAGCCCGGGCTTGGGAGTCGGAGGTCGTGGGTTCAAATCCCGGCTCCGCCACTTGTCGGCTGTGTGACTTTGGACAAGTCACTCGTCATCATCATCATCATCATCATCAATCGTATTTATTGAGCGCTTACTATGTGCAGAGCACTGTACTAAGCGCTTGGGAAGTACAAATTGGCAACATATAGAGACAGTCCCTACCCAACAGTGGGCTCACAGTCTAAAACTTAACTTCTCTGGGCCTCGTTACCTCATCTGTAAAATGGGGATTAAGACTGTGAGCCCCACCTGGGGCAGCCTGATCACCCTGTAACCTAACAGTGCTCTGCACATCGTAAGCGCTTAATAAATGCCATTATTATTGTACAAGTTAATCGGGTTGGGCGCGGTCCGTGTCCCACGGGGAGCTCCCCGTTTTACAGATGAGGTAGTAGAAGTCTAGCGCTTAGTACAGTGCTCTGCACATAGTAAGCGCTTAATAAATACGATTGATGAAGTCTAGAGAAGTGAAGTGACTTGTCCAGGGTCACACGGCGGACCAGCGTTCTCTCCACGAGGCTGGGCTGCCTGGAAGGGTAAAATCCCCAGGTTTTGGGGAAGGGGTGGGTACAGCGCTCACCCCCTCCTCCTCCTCCTCCTCCCCCAGTGCCCCCATCAACAGCCTGCTACTGGTGGACGAGCACAGCCTGGCCACGGGGGATGACGCGGGCCGCCTGCGCCTGTGGGACCAGCGGCGGGACGGGCCCTGCATGGACCTGCGCCAGCACGAGGAGTACATCGCCGACATGGCCCTCGACCCCGCCAAGAAGCTACTCCTCACCGCCAGGTCAGGGGGGAAAGGCTGGAGAAGCAGCGTGGCCCAGTGGAAAGAGCCCGGGTTTTGGAGTCGGAGGTCATGGGTTCGAATCCCGGCTCTGCCGATTGTCAGCTGTGTGACTTTGGGCAAGTCACTTAACTTCTCTGTGCCTCAGTTACCTCATCCGTAAAATGGGGGTGAAGACTGTGAGCCCCCCGTGGGACCTGATCACCTTGTAACCTCCCCAGCGCTTTGCACATAGTAAGTGCTTAATAAATGCCATTATTATTATTATAAGGTGGTGGCACGGGAGCCCCCCCACGCCTGATCTACTCTCCCAAGCGCTTAGTACAGTGCTCCGCGCATCCTAAGCACTCTAAACGTGAGCCCCCACAACCTATTTTGTAAGCTCCCAGGGCAAACACTGTGCCTACTTTCCGCCTTGTAGTCTCAAGCCCTGCACGGTTGAGAAGGCCCTCAGTAGTGCTGTTCTTTCATCCAGTATCAGAGGGCTCAGAGTACTAATTATTCACCTACCTGAAGATCAATCAATCGTGTTTATTGAGCGCTTACTGTGTGCAGAGCACTGTACTAAGCGCTTGGGCTTGGGGAGTACAAGTCGGCAACATGTAGAGACAGCCCCTACCCAACAGTGGGCTCACAGTCGAGAAGGGGGAGACAGAGAACAAACCCAAACATATTAACAAAATAGATATGTACAAGTAAAATAAATGAAGATTAGTTAGCCAGTCCTGTTTGAGTGCTTACTGTGTGCAGAGCGCTGTACTAAGTGCTTGGAGGAGTCCAGTATAACAGTCGGTGGATATTTGCTGTCCCTAGCGAGCTTAGTTTACAGCCATTAATATATGTATTTCAGTACATACTGTGTGCAGAGCGCTGTACTAAGTGCTTGGAGGAGTCCAGTATAACAGTCGGCAGACATTTGCTGTCCCTAGCGAGCTTAGTTTAGACATTAATATATGTATTTAAGTACATACAGTGGGGCTGAGGTAGGAGGAATAAAGGGGGCAGAGGAAATGAGGGCCTAGTCAAGGAAGGCATCTTGGAGGAGGTGAGGCTTTGAAGGTGGGGAGAGTGAGAGTTTGGCATAGGTGAAGGCGGAGGGTGTTTCAGGCCAGAAGCAGGGCGCATGTCTAGTGCCAGGGTAAATGCTTCTGGGAGAGCTCATCCGCTATTCTTGATTTGTATTTTTCATTAAGGGGAAGGCACCGTACTAAGTGCTGGAGTCGATACAAGCTAATCAGATAGTCTTAATTCCCTTTTTACAGATGAGGTAAGAGGTCCAGAGAAGTGAAGTGCCTTGCTCAAGGCGAGTGGCAGAGCTGGGATTAGATCCCAGGCCCGTGCCCCACTCCTTTGTTGACGGCTTGTGCCCTTTGCTCTCTCCACCACAGCGGGGACGGCTGCCTTGGCGTCTTCAACATCAGGCGGCGGCGCTTCGACCTGCTGTCGGAGCCCCAGGCCAGCGACCTCACCTCCGTCGTCCTCATGAAGGTCTCTGCCCACCCACCCCACCAGGGTCGATGCCCCCCATCTTCCGCCCCCCAGCCCACGGCCCTGACTCCTCCCCGTTCCCTTGCAGAGGGGTAAGAAGGTGGCCTGCGGCTCCAGCGACGGGACCATTTATCTCTTCAACTGGGACGGCTTCGGGGCCACCAGCGACCGCTTCGCCCTGAAGGCCGAGTCCGTGGACTGCATGGTGCCCGTCACTGACCACCTGCTGTGCACGGGGGCCACCGACGGCCTCATCAGGTGGGCCTGGCGGGGGGGCACGGAGGCCCACGAGGGGTGGGCAGACCCCCTCCTGACCAGTCTCTCCCGCCCCGCAGGGCAGTGAACATCCTCCCGAACCGCGTGGTGGGCAGCGTGGGGCAGCACGCCGGCGAGCCCATCGAGCAGCTGGCCCTGGCCCGGTGCGGTCGCCTCCTGGCCAGCAGCGGCCACGACCAGCGCCTCAAGTTCTGGGACGTGGTGTCGCTGCGCTCGCTGGTGGTGGACGACTACCGGCGGCGCAAGAAGAAGGGCGGCCCGCTCAAGGCCCTGAGCACCAAGGCCTGGGGCGGCGATGACTTCTTCGCCGGCCTGCGCGAGGAGGCCGAGGCCCCGGCCCCAGAGGACGGAGAGGCGGGTGACGACAGCGACTGAAAACAGTCAGGACTTGGCGGTGAGCAGGACTGAGAGCTTCGGAAGAGGGGGTTCGAGGCCCCCAATCCTTCCTTCTAACTCAGGGAGGCCTTACCTGCTCGGGGCTGGGACTTTTTGGGAGGAAGAGAGGGGATTTAGAGACGCTCTCTCAAGGGGCGCAAGGCACGTGGTCCCTCCCTCCCCCCTCGTCTCACGCATCACGATTCGGGACAGGAACGAAATGCTTTAATAAATACAAGCAAGAGGCAATCAGCCCACACAGCCTTAGGCCCCGGGCCCATACCCAACGGAACGGGGGCGGAGAGAACATCTGCCCCGGAGTAAACCAACAAACCAGAAGGAAACAGGTGCAGGGGGAGCGGGAGGCGGGCCAGGGGGAGGAAGGCGGCCGGTTCCAGCTCCGTGGCGGCTCCATCGCCCCGTCCCTCTTGGCGCGGGCTCCTTCACCCTGCGGGGAGGAGGGGAAAAGCCCCTGCCTCCCAACTTTCACCCTCTCACCTCGCTGCCGCCCGGGCCCAAACCAAGTCCCCGGCGGAACCTGGAGGTGAGGTTTCGGGTGCCATCCACGCTTTTGGACCCCCTGCCGAGAGAACACAAGGAGGGTGGGTGTGTGGGTTCTTCCTTCTTTCCCCCACCCCCCCTGCTTGTCCCCACTCGCCTCCGGACTCACCTAGAACGTCCAGCAGGCGCAAAGCCACCGCCTCCTTGGCGGCCTCGTGCTCGTTCTGCCCGCCGTGGTCCACTGCCACCCACATCAGCCCGCTGAAGGGCACGGCGTGGCCAGGGATGACCACCTGGTACCAGAAGTAGTACCAGCCCGTGAGGCTTGACCCCAGGCACTTGGTGAGGAACACAGGGGCGCCCAGCTGCTGGCGCTGGCACAGCCCGTGCAGAGCTGCCAGGGCACAGGCCGGGGGCCCCCCGTCCTCAGGCCCTGCCCATGGGGCCGGGCTCGGGGGAGGACTGCTGGGCTCCCCGGCGCCCTGTAAGCGCAGTTGCTGTTTCAGCTCCGGCTTCAGCCAGTCCACGGTCACCTGCTCTCCACCCAGCCACAGGTGCCCTGGCAGAGGGGACAGGAAAAGAGGGGGAGTCAGTCAATCCCAGTTCCTCGGCACTCAGGGTAAGTGCTTGGGAGTGTACAGCACAACAGACACAGTCCCTGCCCACAACCTGGAAGGGGGACATATTACAGAGTTGTACGGGAGTGCTTTGGGCCTGAGTCGGGGGGCGGTGAATAAAGGGAGCAAGTCAGGGCAAGCTTCATTCATTCAATCCTATTTACTGAGCACTTACTGCGTGCGCGGTACTTAGCCCTTGGGAGTGTAGGATATAATAATCAGACACATTCCCCACCCACAACAAGCTTGCAGTCTAAGAGAGGGAGACATTATCTCGTATCTGCCCCAGCGCTTAGAACAGCGCCTGGAACACTTAACAGACACCATAATCAACTACTGCTAATATAAGTTACAAGTATGTATGTAAGAGCTGGGGGGCTGGGAGAAGAGGGGTGAATAACGGGAGCAAGTCAAGGGGATGCAGGAGGGAGGGGGAGAAGAACACTTGGGGCAGCGCTCCACGCACAGCAAGTGCTTAATAAACGCTACTTGTGTGAAAGAAGAAAGGAGGGCTTAGTCAGGGAAGGCTTCCTGGAGGAGGGAGGTAGACCTTCCAGAAGTAACAGCAGCATGGCTTAGTGGCAAGAGCCGGGGCTTGGGAGTCGGAGGTCGTGGGTTCTAATCCCCGCTCCGCCCCTTATCCCAGCTATGTGACTTTGGGCGAGTCACTTCACTGTGCCTCAGTTACCTCATCTGTAAAATGGGCATTAAGACGGTGAGCCCCATGGGGGACAACCTGATTGCCTGGTACCTACCCCAGGATTTAGAAGGGTGCTCTCGGCCCTTAGTAAGGGCTTGATACCGTCATTCTTATCATTACAGTGCTCAGCCCGTAGTAAGGGCTTAGTACTGTCATTAGAGAAGCAGCGTGGCTCAGTGGAAAGAGCACAGGCACGGGTTCTGATCCCGGCTCCGCAACTTGCCAGACGTGTGGCCGCGGGCCAGTCACTTCCCTTCCTCTGGGCCTCATCTGGAAGATGGGGACGAAGACCGAGCCCCCCCGAGGGACAACCCGATCACCCGGTCGGCCTCCCCGGCGCTCCGAACAGCGCCTCGCGCCTAGGAAGCGCTCGGTAAACACCACCACCATCATCATCATCACCGTCACGACCACTACGGCGTTGGTCGGGAGGAGGGTGGCGGGCTGACCTTCGACGAGGAGCTTCTTGGCCATGGCGGCGGCGCGGTGGGAGGAGAAGCGGAGCAGGGCGATGTTGTCGGGGGGCCTGAGGGGGCTGGGCAGGAGGGCGGCGCCGGTGAGGGCCCCGGCCAGCGGGTGCAGGGCCCGGAGCAGGGCCCGGCGGGGCAGGGCGCTGGGCAGCCCGTCGAGGCACAGCTCGCACTTCTCGGTGCTGCGGCAGACGAGCAGCGGGCAGGCGGGCCGCAGCGGGTGGTTGTGCAGGGCCGCGATGGCCGCCTGCGCCCCGCGCCGGGAGCTGTAGCGCGCGTAGGCGAAGCCCCGGTTGAGCCCGCTGAAGGTCATCATCAGGCGGAACTCGTAGAGGCGGCCCACCCGCCCGAACAGCGGGATCAGCTGGTGCTCGTACACGTCCTGCGGCAGCCGCCCGATGAACACCTCCGACCCCGGGGCCGGCGGGCCGCCCACCCAGCCTAGGGAGGGAGGGACGGAGGGACGGAGGGCGCGGAGGGACGGAGGGAGGGCACAGGGACGGAGGGAGGGCACACCGGACAGGTGAGAGGGCAGAGAGGAGGAGGGGAGAGAGGAGGAGGAGAGGAGAGAAAGGAGAGGGAAAAGGAGGGGGAGAGGAGAGAAAGGAGAGGGAAAAGGAGGGGGAGAGAAGAGAAAGGAGAGGGAAAAGGAGGAGGGAGAGAAGAGAAAGAAGAGGGAAAAGGGGGGGAGAGAAGAGAAAGGAGAGGGGAAAGGAGAGGGAAAAGGAGGAGGGAGAGAAGAGAAAGGAGAGGGAAAAGGGGGGGAGAGAAGAGAAAGGAGAGGGAAAAGGAGGGGGGAGAGAAGAGAAAGGAGAGGGAAAAGGAGGGGGGAGAGAAGAGCAGGGTGAAGCAAAAGGAGGGGGCGGGCAGAGACAGGAGTGGGAAAAGGAGGGGGGAGGGAAGAGAAAGGAGAGGGAAAAGGAGGGGGGAGAGAAGAGAAAGGAGAGGGAAAAGGAGGGGGGAGAGAAGAGAAAGGAGAGGGAAAAGGAGGGGGAGGGAAGAGAAAGGAGAGGGAAAAGGAGGGGGGAGAGAAGAGAAAGGAGAGGGAAAAGGAGGGGGGAGAGAAGAGAAAGGAGAGGGAAAAGGAGGGGGAGAGAAGAGAAAGGAGAGGAAAAAGGAGGAGAGAAGAGAAAGAGAAGAAAAAACGGAGGAGAGAAGAGAAAGGAGAAGAAAACGGAGGAGAGAAGAGAAAGAGGAGAAGAAAAAGGAGGAGAAAAGAAAGATGAAGAGGCGAGAAGGAGCAGAGGGGGAAAAAGAGAAAGAGGCGGAGAGAAGGAGAGACGAAGAGGCGGGGAGAAGGACAGACGAAGAGGCGGGGAGAGGAGAGACGAAGAGGCGGGGAGAAGGACAGACGAAGAGGCGGGGAGAAGGACAGACGAAGAGGCGGGGAGAAGGACAGACGAAGAGGCGGGGAGAAGGACAGACGAAGAGGCGGGGAGAAGGACAGACGAAGAGGCGGGGAGAAGGACAGACGAAGAGGCGGGGAGAGGAGAGATGAAGGGGAGAGGAGAGATGAAGGGGAAAGTTAGAAGAGAGGAAGAGTCGAGAGGAGAGGAAGAGTCGAGGGGGGGAAGAGTCGAGGGGGGGAAGAGTCGAGGGGGGGGAAGAGTCGGGGGGGGGGAAGAGTCGGGGGGGGAAGAGTCGAGGAGGGGGGGGAAGGGTCGAGGAGGGGGGAAGGGTCGAGGAGGGGGGAAGGGTCGAGGAGGGGGGGAAGGGTCGAGGAGGGGGGGAAGGGTCGAGGAGGGGGGGACGGGTCGAGGCGGGGGGGGCAGGATCGAGGAGGGGGGGAAGGGTCGAGGAGGGGGGGAAGGGTCGAGGAGGGGGGAAGGGTCGGGGGGGAAGAGTCGAGGAGGGGGGGAGAGTCGGGGGGGAAGAGTCGAGGAGGGGGGGAAGAGTCGGGGGGGGGAGAGTCGGGGGGGGAGAGTCGGGGGGGAAGAGTGGGGGGGGAAGAGTCGGGGGGGGAAGAGTCGGGGGGGGGAAGAGTCGGGGGGGAAGAGTCGAGGAGGGGGGGAAGAGGGTCGAGAAGGGGGGGAAGGGTCGAGAAGGGGGGGAAGGGTCGAGAAGGGGGGGAAGGGTCGAGAAAGAGAGGAAAAGTCGAGAAGGTGAGGAAGAGTCGAGAAGGAGAGGAGGTGGAAAAGGGGGGAGAAGAGGAGGGAGTCAGTAGGGGCACCCAGTCTTTCTTGAGCGCTGACTATACAGGGAACCAGACTGAGCGTTTGAGAGAGCGCCATGGAACCATCAGCAGCCACCCCCTGCCCACAAGGAGTCTACAGTCTAGAACGGGAGATGGCCGTTAATAGGAATGGGACAGTCACGGGGCTGGGTCGGACAACGGCAGCGGGGTCGGGGTGACGCAGAAGGCAGCAGGAAAAGAGGGGAGGCCCCCCCAAGCCTGGGGCCTACTGCTCCTCGCTGTGCTTGGCGGGGGAAAATGGGGGATGGGTCTTTGGGGGGGAAGGCTTCGCCTTGGCCGGGGTGGGGGGGGTGGGGTGGGCGTTACCTGGGGGAGGCCCGCCGTACTTCCTCTGGCCGTTCACCTGCACCAGCCGGATCCCCGTCTCCCGCAGCCAGGCCTCCAGCGCCGCCTTGTTGGCCGGGTTGACCTGGTCGCACCACAGCTGGGGGGAAGAAGGGACGGGGGCCATAGTAAGCGCCTAATAAATGCTATTTAAAAAAATAATAATAACAATAGGGGTCCGCCCTCTCCGGGGGGTCGCCCCTCTGAACCCGCCCTACCTTAGCCTCCGGCTCGGACTCCATGGCTGCACCGCACGCGCCCCGCCGACGACGCCCCTTTATAGCCGGGGCCCGCGGAGGGGGGGAGGGGGGCCCGCGCTCCCATTGGCCCGCGGGGGACAGGCCACGCCCCCCTGAGGCGGGAGGGAGGGGGAGCCCGCGCTCCCATTGGCCCGCGGGGACCAGGCCACGCCCCTCGGAGGTGGGAGGGAGGGGCCGGGCCTGCGGGGGAGCGCGAGGACGGGGCCAGTGCGCGTGCGCGCCGGCGCGGGGCCGCAGGTGTGAAGCCCTGAGGGGACGGTAATGGCGGAGCCCGGCCTTGATGACCGTGGCGGTAGTTTAAGCGCTCCCTCTGTGCCCAGCAATCAATCATCAATCAATCGTATTTATTGAGCGCTACTTTGTGCAGGGCACTGTACTAAGCGCTTGGGAAGTCCAAGTTGGCAACATGGAGAGACGGTCCCTACCCAACAGCGGGCTCACAGTCTAGAAGGGGGAGACGGAGAACAAAACCAAACACGCTAACAAAATAAAATAAATAGAATACATATGTACAAGTCAGAGTAATAAATCTGTACAAACATATATACAGGTGCTGTGGGGAAGGGAAGGAGGTAAGATGAGGGATGGAGGGGGGGCAAGAGGGAGAGGAAGGAAGGGGGTCAGCAATCAATCAATCGTATTTATTGAGCGCTTACTGTGTGCAGAGCACTGTACTAAGCGCTTGGGAAGTCCAAGTTGGCAACATCTAGAGACAGTCCCTACCCAACAGCGGGCTCACAGTCTAGAAGGGGGAGACAGAGAACAAAACCAAACATACTAACAAAATAAAATAAATAGAATAGATAGGTACAAGTCAGATAGAGTAACAAATCTGTACAAACATATACATGTATACAGGTGCTGTGGGGAAGGGAAGGAGGTAAGATGGGGGGGATGGAGAGGGGGACGAGGGGAGAGGAAGGAAGGGGGTCAGCAATCAATCAATTGTATTTATTGAGCGCTTACTGTGTGCAGAGCACTGTACTAAGCGCTTGGGAAGTACAAGTTGGCAACATATAGAGACGGTCCCTACCCAACAGTGGGCTCACTGTTCGAAGCGCTGAGGGAGATGCAAGGTCGGCAGGTTGTCCCACGCGGGGCTCACACTCTTAATCCCCATTTGACAGGCCAGGCGACTGAGGCCCAGAGAAGTGAAGTGACTTGCCCAAAGTCATACACAACCCTTGGTCAGTCCCGGCCTAGCCTTACCCAGAACCCATCCAGTCTCTGCTGGAATCTAGTCAAGCAGGGGGCTGTGGCACAGCTCCCCGGCCCCCCAACCCCTCTGCTGGGGAGCTCTCCAGGATTAGAAGCAGGACAATTGCCTGAAGGAGGAGGAAAGCAGAAGGTGTGAGGTTTCTACACCCTGAGGGGAAGGAGAGGACGCAAGTCATCTCTTCCTCCTCCTCCACTCTGGGAGGAAAATAATAATAATAATGATGGTATTTGTTAAGCGCTTACTATGTGCAAAGCACTCTTCTAAGCTCTGGGGGGATACAAGGTGAGGAGGTTGTCCCACGGGGGGGCTCACAGTCTTAATCCCCATTTTGCAGATGAGGGAACTGAGGCAGAGAAGTTAAGTGACTTGCCCAAAGTCACACAGCTGACAATTGGCGAAGCCGGGATTTGAAACCATGACCTCTGACTCCAAAGCCCGGGCTCTTTCCACTGAGCCACGCTGCTTCAGGAAAAGGGTCCTGAGCCTCTGGGACTCGGCCTCCTCATGGGTTGGGTAGCACCTGGGGCCGGGATGGGTCGGGGAGGGGAAACGGCACAGCAGTAACACGGAGGCATGGGTGACACGGGTTTTTTTTTTTTTATTGGACCTATTAGAAACTGGTTTCAGTGAGTCAGGCAGGGGTGCAGGGTCTTATCGCCCCACCCCACTCACAAACATACATAACGGGGATACAGATTGGCTCCAGGGGGTTGATGACAAGCGCTAATGGTGGCCCCGGCCCCCTTCCCAACAGCAGCAGCAGAGTTTCTCCTCACCTGGGAGGGGAGGTGGGGTTTCTCATTCCCCTCCGGACCGAAGCTGATAATAAATATGGGTCTGATCTGACCTCACTCTGGGAACGGGACAGGCCAGGTGGCAGAGGCGTTTGGGGGAGACGGGGATGGTTCGTTTGCTGTCAGCGTCTGCGGGGCTGTGGTTGCCACCAGGTTCCCCAACCCGATTCAGCAGACGCAGGGGGGTTGTCCCGTCCGCCTCCTGATTTCCTCGATGAGTTTCTCCCTGTGAACGTTCACCTGGCAAGCGGAAGCGGGGAGGGAAAAAGCCTGAGAACCCCAACCCCTGACTCCAAGCCCCTTCCCGCCACACCGGCCTGCACTGTGCTCCCATGACTATCTCTTAGGATGTGCTCTGTGACCTTAGTTTTTAAGGTATTTGCTAAACGCTAAGTGCCAGGCACTGTACTGAGCACTGGGGTAGATACAAGATAATCAGAATGGACACGGTCCGTGTCCCATGGGGGGCTCGCAGTCTTAATGCCCATTTGATAGTTGAAGGAACTGAAGTGACTTGCCTGAGTGGTGGTTGGGATTAGAACCCAGGTCCTCCCTAGCTCCTCTTCCCGATCAGACTCACCTGATACTCACATGGGAAAGGCCTCCCCCCGCCCCGCTTCACTCCACCGAGGTGGAAAAAAGATGGTTGGGGATTTGAGCAGAGCCCTCTCTCACTTTTGTGAAATCACAGGGAGGAAGGGGCAGGGACTAAGGCTAAATAGGCATCGTGGCCTAGTGGAAAGGGCCCAGAGGCGGGAGGCAGGAATCCTCGGTCCTAATCCCAGCTCTGTCACCACGGGCCCGCTGTGTTACCTTAGGCAAGTTGCTTAGCCTCTCTGAGCCTCAGTTCCCTCCTTCCAACTGTGAGCCCCGCAGGGCACTGGGACTGCACCCGGTCTGACCGTCCCGTACCGAGCGTGAACACTGACTCGACTCCACCACCGCCGTCCCTGGAGTTCCAGGGAAGTTCCAGGACTTCCGAAGCCCCGGTTCTCCCTTTCCTCTGGCAGCAGTTGGGGAGGATGGGATGAAGGGTGGGCCCAGACCCCCCCCCACCGGCCTCACCTCCTCCCGGCTGGCCACCGTGCGCAGTTTGACCACGCCGTCCTTCAGCTCCTGCTCTCCGACGATGGCCACCAGCGGAATGCCCGTCTCTTCGCAATACTGAAGCTGGTTCAGCAGCTTGGGGTTATTCTTGTACAGCAGCTCTGCCTGGAGGGGACGGAGGCAGAGCGGAGACCGAGAGAGAGATGCGGGATGGCCCAGCAGTCGGCCGAGACCCCTGGGGTTCTGGGTGTGGAGGCGGCGGCCAGGCCCTCCGCCCCAGGGACCTGCCTCCCCCACCGCCACCGGCCGGGAGAACCCTGGAGCGCCCCAGCCTCCGGATACCTTGATCCCAGCATCCCACAGCTCGGAAATCAGCTTGAGTCGCTCCTTCAGGAGTTTCTTCTGGGCCGCGGCCACTAGCACCTGCGTCTCTGTCGTCCGGATCTTCTCCTCGGAGGCCTGAGGAAAGGAGCGGAGGGAAGAGCCATCCCCCGGGGCCAGAATAGAAGTCAAAAGGTCGCAGGTTCTGGGCCTGCTCCAAGCAGCCCACTTAGCCCCTGAAGCCCACCAACCAACCCTAGCATTCATTCAATCAATCGTCCTTATTGAGCGCTTACCGGTCTACTCATATAGTCTCCCAAGAACAAGTTTGGTGTGTATTCAGTACGCACTCAGTAAACAGCCCTGACGTCTCCGCTCCCGCCCTCCTACCTCCATCCTCTGCTCCACGATGGTGAAGATGCGCTCGACCCCGATGCTGAGCCCCACGCAGGGCACCTTGCGGCCCTTGGGGTCGAACATGCCCACGAGCCCGTCGTAGCGCCCGCCGGCGGCCACGCTGCCCACGCCGAGCGGCTCTTCCCCCTGCGCGGCCGGGGGCTGCACCAGTACGGCCTCGTAGATGACCCCCGTGTAGTAATCCAGGCCCCGCGCCAGGCTCAGGTCGAAGGAGACCTGCGGGGACCGGCAGACCGTCAGTCCCGGAAGACCAGAAGTCCCCCCGGCCCCGGGCGGGCCACCGCGTCCACAAATGACCAGCCCTTTCCCTGCTCAGGCCTTGCCCGGCCCGGCCCCCGCTCACCCTGTCAGCCACACCCAGCAGGGTCAGATAGTCGAACAGCAGGTTGAGGTCCTCCAGTCCGGCCCGGGCCTGCTTGTTCTGTGCCAGCTGGGGATCCTGTAGGAGCTGCTCCACCAAGGACACCCCGCCTGCACCCGGGGAGTGAGGGGATGCATCAGCCCGACGGCGGCGGGGAAGAGGTGAGATTCACCCCTCACTGATGGGGGTGAAAACGGGCCGCTTCACCGAGGGTGGGAAAATGGGGACTCGAGGGAGGGTGTGGGCACCCCGCGACCCGCCGCCGCCGCGAGCCCCTCACCGTGCAGCCGGACGTATTCTCCGATGCGGTCGGCCACCTCGGGGGCCAGGTCCTTCTCTCCCACCATCTCACCCTTCACGTCCTCCCAGGACATCTGCAGAGACGCTGGCATCAGGTTGGTCCCCGGGGCCTCTCCCCGAGGCACCCGGGAGTTGGGGGCAAGGCCCGGGAGGGGGAGACTCAGAAGGGACGCGCCCTCACCTTGTCCAGCTTGTCCACCGAGGAGCAGATGGTGCGGAATTTGTTGCCGGGGACGCCGCAGACGGCAAACATCCCGTCCAGGATGCGTCGGTCGTTCACCTGAGGTGGTCGGCAGAGGGTCAGAGGGCCTGGCCTGCCCCTGTGCCCGCTCCCGGGCCCGCTCGGGCCACGGCCCCATCCGCACATCTCCCTGGGACAACTACTGAACACGAGGCGCCATACTAAGCGCTTGGGAAGGACAACAGATGCACAAGGCACATTCCCTTCCCACAGGGAGCTTTCACCCTGAGAGTTCAGGGACTGGAGAAGCCAACCCGCAGGAATGGGGAATCCCAACAGGTAGAGGGGCCCAGGACAAGTGGTAGCCTGCAAAGTCTGCTGGGAGCAAGCTGGAGTCTCCCTGAGCACTGTATACACTCCCCAGTGCTTAGTACAGTGCTTGGCCCCGAGAAAGCACTCGATTCAAGCGCCTAGTACAGTGCTCTGCACACAGTAAGCGCTCAATAAATACGACTGATTGACTGATTGCCACTACGGATCGATCGAGATCTAAGGGAGGAGGGAGACCTCCCCAGTTCAGGCCCAGTGGGCCCCACGGGGCAGACGGGAGGGCAGACACCTTGATGAGGAAGTCCCCCAGCTGCAGCCCGCTCAGGATCTCGCACACGATCTTCAGGCACTCCGCGTCGGGGATCATGGGGTCAAACTGGCCGGCGATGTCGAAGTCCTGTGGCCCAGAGACGGGTGGGGAAAAGATTCAGATCAACCTCTCTCACCTACCGAAAACCCCCGCTGGTGCTCGAAGCCCTCGGCTTCATTCTGGTGGCCTCTGGCCGAGACCTCAGGTGACCGCCCCTCCTGTCCCATTTTGCCAGCGTGGTCAAGATCAAGCCTCTCCTCGACTCCATCTGTCCTAACTTGGAAATCCAAGAGATGTCATCCTTCTCGGTAAGGACCCACCCCTTCCCTAATCTGTCCTTTTTATAATAACCATAATAACGATCCCGGTGCTTGTTCTAGGGGCCACGCCTCGGGGCGGACGCAAGAGAGTCCGGTTGGACCCATTCCCTGTCCCACATGGGGCTTCCAGTCTTTATTCCCATTTTATAGATGAGGAACTTGAGGCCCAGAGAAGTGAAGTGGCTCGCGCACGGTCACAAAGCAGACAAGTGGGGGAGCAGGGATTGAAACCCAGGTCTCCTAAGCCTCCCTCCCTCTCGTCCGCCCCCACACTCACACACTGGTAGAACTCGCGGTAGCGGCCCCGTGTCATGGCTGGGTTGTCCCGCCGATACACCTTGGCGATGTGGTACCGCTTAATGTTGGTTACTTTGTTCATCGCCAAGTAACGGGCGAAGGGAACCTGGGGGCAGAAGGTTAAGGAAGGAGCCGCTGGCCAGGGGCCACCAGCCCAGTGGCCACCAGCTGCAGCCTCAGCCACTAGTCCTCGCCCAGAGGCATAAGCGCCCTGGCAAACCTCAGGGAAGGGAGGCCCCAGAACCCACCCCACAACGCGACTGAGAGGGGAGATAGGCCACCAACGACGTCCTAGTCCCCCACCCCACCCGCTCCATCCTCTTCCACCTTCTCCACATCTCTTCAGCCTCACGTAGGCTTCACAACCAGCCCCGCTTCCACTTAAGAAATGCCATCATTATTATTATTATTACTGAAGAGAGCTTGGGGAAAGCAGTAGAGATGGCTGCCCTGCTCTATTCCAGGGAGCCTGAAGAAGGGGAACTGCCTGATTTCTCAAAGGGAGAGCCACTATGATAACAACGATAATAACAATAATTATGGTTCTTGTGAAGCGCTTACTATGTGTCAAGCCCTGTTCTAAGCACTGGGGTAGATACAAGTTAGTCAGGTTGGACACAGTCCCTGCCCCACATGGGGCTCATACTCTTATCCCCATTTTACAGATGAGGTAACTGAGGCCCAGAGAAGTTAAGTGACTTGCCCAAAGTTACAGAGTAGGAACATGGCGGAGCCAGGATTAGAACGCAAGTCCTTATGGAGGTGAGTCCCCTGAAAAGGTGTACTACCAATAGCACTTTCTACATTTCCCAAGCACTTTCACGTCGATGAGCTCATTTTATCCTCCTAACATTCCTGTTACTCAATGCCACCGGCTGATTATTATCCCCATTTTATAACTGAGGAAACTAGGACCTATAGAGATTCACTAGGACTTGTCTTAGGCCACACACCGGGTCAGGGGCAGAGATGGAGCCAGAACCCTAAACTCCTAGTCTCCTAAGGACTGAAAATGGTAAACTATAAGCTTACAGACTGTAACCTCCTTGTGGGCAGGGATCATTTCTACCAACTCTATTGCACTGAATTCCCCCAAGCGCTTAGTATGGTGCTCTGCACACAGTAAGTGCTCCGGATGACTGATCCTGACTCTGAGCCCTTGCTTTTTCCACTAAACCCTGTTGCCTCCTCACACCTAAAAAATTGGAACAGAGATTTGTGTCCGGAGAGACGACCCCTCCTCCAGCCCCTGAGGGAGACCCGAAAGAACTATTTGATCCCTGCTCTAGACTGCTAGCTCCTGTGGGCAGGTATCGAGACTCTCTTATGTTGTATTCGCCCAAGCGCTTAGTACAGTGTTCTGCACTCGGTGAGTGCTCAAGAAGTGCCACTGATGGCTTGCTATTCAGAGGTGAGTCTCTCTCAGCGTATGCAGTTGGGGTGGGAGACGGTGCCTCTTCTCAGTTCTGGGTTCAGGGAGAGTTCAGTCACTGAGTCCTTCCTCCCTCCCCCATCCCCTCAGGGGTCAGCCACCCCCACCAATAATAACAATTACGGTATACTTGAGCGCATACTATGTGCCAGGCACTGTTCTAAGTGCTGGGGTAGATACAAAATACCCCCTGTCCCACAAAGGGCTTATAGTCTTAATCCCCGTTTTACAGATGAGGAAACTGAGGCTCGGAGAAGTTTTGTGACTTGCCCAAGGCCACACAGCAGACGAGATGGGAAGACGCGTCTAGCCCGATTATCCTGTATATACCCTAGTGTTTAGTACTATGCCTGGCACAAAGTAAGTGCTTAACAAATACCGCTGTTGTTATTATTATTATCAACTCCCGGTCCTGCAGGAAGTGAAGAGGAGCCCTGGGCATCTAAAGCTAGCTGGAAGGATACAGTCAGGTCGTAGCGAAGGGCCAGGAGCTCTCCACCCTGATCCTTCAGGTCGTAGATGAGTTTGGAGTCCTCGCCGTACTTTCCCGTCAGAGTTTCCTGTGGAGAGGAGAGGAACGGACCGAAGCGTTTATGATGAACCTGGGTGGTGGGGGAATTGAGCTGCCTAACCTCCCATCTAAGATTGGAACCCCCTCGAGGGCAGGGATCATGCCCAACTGTACTGGACATGTGGCAGGGCTGGGATTAGAACCTAGGTCCTCTGATTCACAGGCCTTTCCTGTAGGCCCCGCTCCTTCTCAATATAAACCAAAAGAGTTGGTGTCCCTGATTAAACCCTCATTTCCTCTACTCCCTCTCCCTTCTGCACCATTAAGCATTTGATATTCACGCCACCCTCAGCCCCACGGCACTTACTTTACATAATTTACATAATTTAATAGCCACCTCCCCCTTTAGTCTGTAAACCCCGGCGGACAGGGAACTGGTTTACCAACTTTGCTGTGTTGTACCCTCCCAAGCTGCACATAAGCACTCAATAAATATCAATGATTGATTATGATGATGACCACACCCAGAGTCACAGCCCAGATCCTCTGATGTTGACTGATGGATGATGATGAACCCTCTCCCGCCCTGAGCAGCCCTTACCTTCAGCTCGAACACAGGGGTGTCGATCACTTCGGCACCGTGACGCTTGAAGCAGCTGATGATGGCGTCGAAGACCTTCTCCCGGACAGCCATCTGCCGGGGGCTGTAGTCTCTTGTACCCTAAAGCCAGAGGCAGGGAGGAATAATAATAATAATAATAATAATAATAATTGGCATTGTTAAGCGCTTACTATGTGCAAAGCACCGTTCTAAGCGCTGGGGAGGATACAGGGTGATCAGGTTGTCCCACGTGGGGCTCACAGTCTTAATCCCCATTTTACAGATGAGGTAACTGAGGCCCAGAGAAGTTAAGTGACTTGCCCAAGATCACACAGCAGACATGTGGCGGAGTCGGCATTCGAACCCATGACCTCTGACTCCAAAGCCCGGGGCTCTTTCCACTGAGCCACGGAACAGGAGCATTAGAGGGGGGTAAGGATGATTTTAGAGTAATTCTGGTATTGAAGTCTCCCACCCAGCCACCTAATAACAACGGTGGTGGTACTGATTAAGCGCTTTCTGTGTGCCAAGCACTGAGGTAGATTCAAGGATGATCGAATCGAACACGGTTCTTAATCCACATGGGACTCACAGTCTAAGTGGGAGGGAGAAGAGGTATTGGATCCCCATGTGAAAAAGAGGTAGGTGAATCCCAGGCCGCAGCTCTTTCCACTGGGCCACACGACTCAGAGTGGGGAAGTGCCACATGAGCAGAGCTCAGCTCAAGACAAACTCTGACAAAGCTCAGCTAAGCACTGTTGCCAACTTGTACTTCCCAAGCGCTTAGTACAGCGCTCTGCACACAGTAAGCGCTCAATAAATACGATTGGTTGATTGATTGGAGGGGAAGGGGAGTTGCTGAGCACTACAGACCCCTCCAAGGGAGGCAGAGATCAAAGGTGAGGCTGAGCGCTCACCAGGCCCCAGCTATTTCCCAGGACTTTAATTCAGTGCCTGGGGCCGGTTCCACTAAACAATGAGAACAATGCTTATTTTCTTCCTGCACTTCTTCCAAGAGGGGCCAAATTGACTGCCCCACCACTCCCAGAGTTGGGAAGTAAAACTTGGCTTTTAAATCCACATGAAACACCCCAAATCCTAAAGATTTCTAGAGACCAGGGCAAGCGGGGCTGACCCCCTCCCACCTCACCACCGGGGAACTCACCTACAAAGCAGGTGCAGATATGTTCAATTATCGTTATTCTTAATTTTATAAAAAACTTTCTGAAAGAGCATTTTGAAAAACGAGGCCTGCTATCGAGGTTCCACTAAACAATGAGAACAATGCTTATTTTCTTCCTGCACTTCTTCCAAGAGGGGCCAAACTGACTGCCCCACCACTCCCAGAGTTGGGAAGTAAAACTTGGCTTTTAAATCCACATGAAACACCCCAAATCCTAAAGATTTCTAGAGACCAGGGCAAGCAGGGCTGACCCCCTCCCACCTCACCACCGGGGAACTCACCTACAAAACAGGTGCAAATATGTTCAATTATCGTTACTCTTAATTTTATAAAAAACTTTTGGAAAAAGCATTTTGAAAAACGAGACCTGCTATCGATGCATCTGAATAGAAAATGACAGAATTTCACTATGACTTTTGCACTTTTTAAGCTACAGCATAAGCAAATTGATCACGATATAGCCCAGTGGAAAGAGTGCGATCTGGGGAGTTGGAAGAACTGGGTTCTAATCCCGGCTCTTCCACACACTTGCGGTGGGACGTTGGGCAAGTCATTTCCCTTCTGTTGGGGACTGTTCCTCTGACCACATGCAATGGGTTGGAAGCTGTGAGTGTCCACTCCTTGCATTTATTCATTCAATTGTATTTACTGAGCACTTACTGTGTGCACAGCACTGTACTGAGCACTTGGGGAGAGTACAAAATAATAAATGGAAACATTCCCTGCCCGTAACAAGCTTACAGTCTATGGGGGGGGACAACATTAGTATTAATAAATTACATAAATAAATTGGCCTCAGTCCCACGAGGCATATTTTGGCAAAAAGTCTACGATAACTGGATGTGGTGATAGAGGGAGGTGTTCTTAGAGCGCACAAGCCCTGAGTTCTCAGAGTGTATTATTATTATATTATACTCCCCCAAGCGCTTAGTACAGTGCTCTGAACATAGTAAGCGCTCAATAACTACCAATGATTGATTGTGGACTGTCGACATCTAATATAAATGACAGCTGGCCTGGTGTTATTTACACACATCATCTGTGATCATGCCACCAAAAAGATCATGGACTTTTTTTACATTATCAAGAGACTCTAAGGTTCTAAGGGTTATGGTCACTCTGACAGTCTTGGAAACCTATTTGCTGATTCTTCTATGTTTCAATCAATCAAATCAATACAATTTATTAGTGTTTACTCTGAGTGCTGCTGACACAAAGCTCATTGTGGGGTGGGGAATGTGTCTGTTAGTTATTGTACTCTCCCAAGCGCTTAGTACAGTGCTCTGCAGGCAGTAAGTGCTCAATAAATACGCTTGAATGAATGAAACTGGCTCATACCATCCCAAGTTATTGTGAATCCACAAAGAATCAGGCTGATGCTCCCGACACAAGGCAAAGCGACTGTAAAAATGCCTCACAGGACAGGAACTCAACTATATTTTGGTGATTATTGTGGCATTTGTTACATGCCCAAATGCTCCCCTTCCACCATATACACAACATATTTCCACATAACCAAACAGCCTCTCCTAGCTCCAGGCCAGCACATACCCTCACCAATCAATCAATCAATCAATCGTATTTATTGAGCGCTTACTGTGTGCAGAGCACTGTACTAAGCGCTTGGGAAGTACAAGTTGGCAACACATAGAGACAGTCCCTACCCAACAGTAGGGACTAGACTGGTCTAGACTAGGGTTAGGGACCAGTCTAGAAGGGGGAGACAGAGAACAAAACCAAACATATTAACAAAATAAAATAAATAGAATAGATATGTACAAGTTAAATAAATAAATAGAATAATAAATATGTACACACATATATACATATATACACCACACACTTTCCCTATCCCTAGGCACTCCCCTGATCCCCCTTTCATCCACTGATCCCAGACTTCCAACCATTCATTCAATTGAATTCATTTAAGTGCCTAGCAAAGCACTGTACTAAATGCTGGAGAGGAATACAATAAAGGATTAGAGGGCTTGAGGCGAGTAGGGGGTGGCTGACTTTCCAACGCTGGGAGGTGGTTGAATAAAGACAAAGCACCAGAACAAACACACACATCTACATACACACAAAAGAGCTATTACTATTCCCACTTTCTAGTCAGTTACTGGATTCTGTGTATATGTATATATGTTTGTACACATTTATTACTCTATTTATTTATTTATTTTACTTGTACATATCTATTCCATTTATTTTATTTTGTTAGTATGTTTGGTTTTGTTCTCTGTCTCCCCCTTTTAGACTGTGAGCCCACTGTTGGGTAGGGACTGTCTCTATATGCTGCCAACTTGTACTTCCCAAGCGCTTAGTACAGTGCTCTGCACACAGTAAGCGCTCAATAAATACGATTGATTGATTGATTGATTCAGGGGACCTGGGTTCTAATCTGCAGTGTGACCTCGGGCAAGTCACTTCACTTCTCTGTCCTCATATTCCTCATCTGTAAAATGGGGATTCAATACCGGTTCTCCCTTGTGGACTGTGAACAATGTGATTAACTTGGATCTACCCCAATGCTTAAAACAGTGCTTGACACCTAGTAAGTACTTAATACTGTTAGTATTGTTATTATGCAATTGAACTTTGTTATCCCAAGCACTTTATCTCATCCCCCTGTGGAACAGGGATTACTTCTAGCACATCATAAATGTTTAACGAATATTCTATTATTTCTACTTTTATTTTTAACCAGGGGCCCAAAACCCTCAAGATGCTTCTTCCTCTTTCAATGCACTTACTCGATTCCTCTTACTATGCCAGGGACTTAACCCCCTGGACAAGCCTTGATGAATGTCAGCTCTCCATAGTCCTAGTCTCACCCCACCAGAAATGTATGCCGCCTCCAACAAAGAAAGCGGCAGGGGAAAAGTCCTAGGGCTATGACCCATTGCTGTCCCTCCTGATTACCGGAGATCCCATAGAGGAGACAGGCAGGAAGGCTCAGAAATGGGGAAGCACACAAGCAGGGAAAAACCTGCCTGAGAAGACAGAGAAACCAGAAGCCGTTGGGGGCCATCATCATCATCAGCAATCGTATTTATTGAGCGCTTACTGTGTGCAGAGCACTGTACTAAGCGCTTAGGAAGTACAAGTTGGCAACATATAGAGACAGTCCCTACCCAACAGTGGGCTCACAGTCTAAAAGGGGGAGACAGAGAACAAAACCAAACACACTAAATAAAATAAATAGAAGTAAATAAAATAAATAAATAGGGCCACCTTCCTGCCTCCAGCCTGGAACAAGCTCCCTCTTCATATCTCACAATTACTCTCCCCACCTTCCCTGACTAAGCCCTCATTTCCTTTTCTCCCACTCCTTTCTGCGGGTCACCCAGATTTGCTCCCCTTAATCCCCCCCACCCAAACCCCTATAACACTTATGTACATAACCAAAATCTGTTTAATTATATTTATGTCTGCCTCCCCCCCGTGAGCTCATTGTGCGCAGGGAATGTGCCTGTTATCCCAAGCACTTAATACAGTGCTCTACACACAGGTAAGTGCTCAATAAGTACGACTGACTGCTTGATCAGGAGCGGTTGCTGTGCATGCTTACTGACTCCTCCTCTGCTGAACCCAAGCACTGAAAGCATCATTGTCTCACCCCGATAACTGACTGACTGAGTAGTAAGATATGGGAAGGAAGACTGAGTTTCTTAAAAGAAAAAGGCTAAAAGAAGCAAGATGTTTTCTGTCACACCCTCAGTCCATTGGCCCTGCTCTTCATGGGGGATTCTCGGGCCTCAGGACATTTGGAGGATTCAGAGATGGTTGCCCTCATATGACTGTTTCTGACTCAGCTGACAGGGGAAGAGGTGATGCCGGATTTACCTTGGGGGTTTTGAGAACAAACTTCTGCTTCCCTTCATCGGGGCCCAGCTTAGCCTTCAGCTCCAGGAGCTTTGCCACTTGTTCCTCGATCTGAAAAGAGAGAGAGAGGCAACACTGGGGAAACCGGGACTTTTTCACTGAACCCGTGTTGGGGGAGACGGTGGGGAGGAGAATGGGATGCGAGTAAGGACTGGAAGGAGGGAGGAGTGAGTAGGGATGTGAAAAAGGCGCCGAGGGAGGAGAACAGGGGTATGATAAGGGGAGAATGGCAGTGTTATAAAGGGCTAGGGAAGGAGGAAGGATGTTGGGAAGAGAGACTGGGGAAGGGGGGAGACAAAGGCGAGGGGGAGAAAAAGGATGTGAAAAAAGAATGGGTGGAGAGGGAGGAGATGGGAGAGGATGAGAGTGTGACCTGAATAAGAGGGAGGAGAATGGGGGTGGGAAAATGGGCAGGGAGGGCGGGGGTGGGGGGGTGTGAAGGGGAGGAGAATAGGGATGTGAAAGGACTGAGGGGAGGAGAACTGGGGTGTTAGAAAGGGGAGGGAAGGTGGGAGGAGAGGAAGGCTGGGGAAGGGGAATGGGGGTGTGAAAAAGGGAGGGATTCATTCATTAATTCAATCGTATTTATTGAGCACTTACTGTGTGCAGAGCACTGTACTAAGCGCTTGGGAAGTACAAGTTGACGACATATAGAGACGGTCCCCACCCAACAACCCCCACCCAACAACGGGCTCACAGTCTAGAGGGATGAGGAGAGGGGAATGGGGGTGTGAAAAAGGGGCGGGAGGAAGGGGGTAAAGAAGGTCTGGGAGAGGAGAAAGGGGTGTGTGAAAGAATAATGGGGTGTAAAAAAACTGGGCAGAAGAGGGTGTGAAAAGGAGCTGGGGGAGAGGGGAATGGGGGTGTGAAAGGGGGCTGGGGAAAGAGGGGACTGGGGGTGTGAAAAGGGGCTGGGGAAAGAGGGGAATGGGGGTGTGAAAAGGGGCCTGGAGGGTGAAAAGGGGCTGGGGGAGAGGGGAGGGGGGGGGGACGGGGGGGGGGTGAAAAGGGGCTGGGGAAGAGGGGACGGGGGGGGGGTGAAAAGGGGCTGGGGAAAGAGGGGAATAGGGGTGTGAAAAGGGGCTGGGGGAGAGGGGAATGGGGGTGTGAAAAGGGGCCTGGAGGGTGAAAAGGGGCTGGGGGAGAGGGGAGGGGGGGGGGACGGGGGGGGGTGAAAAGGGGCTGGGGAAAGAGGGGAATAGGGGTGTGAAAAGGGGCTGGGGGAGAGGGGAATGGGGGTGTGAAAAGGGTCTGGGGAAAGAGGGGAATGGGGGTGTGGAAAGGAGCTGGGGGAGAGGGGAATGGGGGTGTGAAGAGGGGCTGGGGATTAGGGGTGTGAAAAGGGGCTGGGGAAAGAGGGGACTGGGGGTGTGAAAAGGGGCTGGGGAAAGGGGGGAATGGGGGTGTGAAAAGGGGCCTGGAGGGTGAAAAGGGGCTGGGGGAGGGGGGGGGACGGGAGGGTGAAAAGGGGCTGGGGAAAGAGGGGAATAGGGGTGTGGAAAGGGGCTGGGGAAAGAGGGGAATGGGGGTGTGAAAAGGGGCTAGGGAAAGAGGGGACTAGGGGGGTGAAGAGGGGCCTGGAGAGTGAAAAGGGGATGGGGGAGAGGGGATGGGGGGGGTGAAAAGGGGCTGGGGAAAGAGGGGAATGGGGGTGTGAAAAGGGGCTGGGGAAAGAGGGGGGACTGGGGGTGTGAAAAGGGGCTGGGGAAAGAGGGGACTGGGGGTGTGAAAAGGGGCTGGGGAGGAAGGCGGCGGTGGTGTGGGTATCGGGGTGTGTGTGTGTGTGTGTGTGTGTGTGTGTGTGTTTCGTCCTCCCCGGGCGGGCCCCTTACCTGTGGCGCGTCCGCCTTGTTCGCCTTGAGGCCCCGCACCCGCTCCCCCTGCTGCCGCACCGCCTCCTCCAGCGACCCGCGCTCCGCCATGGCCGGCCCGCCACCCCCCGCTCCGGCGCCCGGAGGACTTCCGGCCAGCGAGCCGGGGGCAGAGCGGCCCCGGCCGGCCCACGGCGGCCGCTTCCGGTCGTCTCGTTTCCCCGGGCGCGCGGCGGAGGCCCGGCCCGGCCCGGCCCGAGGCCCGAGGCCCGAGGCGGGGTAAGGCGGGACCCGGGGTCGGGACACCCTTGTCTACACCCCCACAATCCCCGCAAACTGCTTCGTGTTCCCTCCCCTTTACTCTTTTTTTAAAAATGGAATGTACTATGTGCCAAACACTGTGCTAAGCGCCGGGGAAGACACAAGCCGACCGTGTTGGACACAGCCCCTGTCCCACGTGGGGCTCACAGTCTCTGTCCCCGTTTTACAGATGGGGTCACCGAGGCACAGAGCGGTAAACTGATAGAGAATCAATCAATCGTCTTTATGGAGCGCTTACTGTGTGCAGAGCACTGTACTGAGCGCTTGGGAAGTCCAGGTTGGCAACATAGAGACAGGCCCTACCCAACAGTCAATCAATCAATCGTATTTATTGAGCGCTTACTGTGTGCAGAGCACTGGACTAAACGCTTGAGCCCAACAGCGGGCTCACAGTCTAAAAGGGGGAGACAGAGAACAAAGCCAAACATACTAACAAAATAAAATAAATAGAATAGATATGTACAAGTAAAGTGAATAGAGTAATAAATATGTACAATATGATAGAGAAGCGACGTGGCTCGGTGGAAAGAGCCCGGGCTTTGGAGTCAGAGGTCTTGGGTTCGAATCCCGGCTCTGCCAACTGTCAGCCGTGGGACTTGGGGCCAGGCGCTTCACTTCTCTGTGCCTCAGTTACCTCATCTGTAGAATGGGGATGAGGACCGTGAGCCCCCTGTGGGACAACCCGATCACCTTGTAACCTCTCCAGCGCTTAGAACAGTGCTTTGCACATAGTCAGCACTTAATAAATGCCATTATTATTATTATTTGCCCAAGGTCACACAGCAGACAGTAGGTGGAGTCGGAATTAGAACCCAGATCCTTCCGACTCCCAGGCCCCTACTCTGTCCAATAGGCCAGGCTGCTTCCTTTCATTCATTCATTGATTCATTCATTCACTCAATTGTATTTATTGAGCGCTTACTGTGTGCAGAGCACTGTACTAAGTGCTTGGGAAGTACAAGTTGGCAACATAGACAAAACAGTCGTGTTTATTGAGTGCGTCCATTGTGCAGAACACTGTTCTAAGCGTTCGGGAGGGCTCCCGGGTCCTGTTCTTCCCCCACCCTCACTCCCGATTCCCTCCACCTTTCTTCTGTCCTCCTCCCCACTTCAACTGCATAATAATAATGAATAATTGTGATATTTGCAATAACAATGGTATTAAGTTCTTACTGTGTGCTGAGCACTGTACTAAGCGCTGGGGCAGCTACGAGATAATCAGGACCCACATGAGGCTCGCAGTCTAAATATGAAGGAGATGGGTGTTGAATCCCCATTTTGCAGATTAAGGAACAGAGAAGTGAAGCGACTTGCCCAAGGTCGCACAGCCGGTACTTGGCAGAGCCAGGATTAGACTCCCAGGCCCCTGGCTCTTTCCACAAGACTCTCCCCACCCTCTTTCCTCTCCTATTCCCCCTCTCCCCTCCTCTTTCCCCCTTCTGCTGAGAGCTCACCTCCTCCAAGAGGCCTTCCCAGACTGAGCCCCTTCCTTCCTCTCCCCCTCTTCCCCCTCTCCATCCCCCCCATCTTACCTCCTTCCCTTCCCCACAGCACCTGTATATATGTATATATGTTTGTACATATTTATTATTCTATTTATTTTACTTGTACGTATCTATTCTATTTCTTTTATTTTGTTAGTATGTTTGGTTTTGTTCTCTGTCTCCCCCTTTTAGACTGTGAGCCCACTGTTGGGTAGGGACTGTCTCTATATGTTGCCAACTTGTACTTCCCAAGTGCTTAGTCCAGTGCTGTGCACATAGTAAGCGCTCAATAAATACGATTGATTGATTGATTGATTGATTGATTCTCCCCCACTCCTTTCCCTCTTCTCCTTCTTGCCCTCCCCCTGTCTTGAATGTGCCAGAGGTGTTGAACAAAGTGTACAAATGTTGCTTCTTGCTTTTAGGCCCTGAATTGGAGCTTCTCTGCTGCTCTCCTGGACTGTTTTCTGGCATTCCACGTGTCTCTGTTGCAGCGGAGGCAGGAAGATTTCTCCTCTCCCGCTCCCTGGACCAGGGCCTCACGATGCATCAGCTTGGAATCCTGCCCACAAAGGCCTGGGCAGCTCTGGCCTGCCAGTTTTTAAGACTTCCCCAAGTGCGGACAGTAGCCAACTTGCCTCACGGCCAGGTAAGCCGACCTTGAGTGCCTTGTGGGCTTAGGGTAATAATTGGGCAGATTTCTCCTGGTCCTTTCATCACCCAAACCAAGTGCCCAGACCTCTCTGTTGAATCAAGGTATCCCTGTAGCCTGAATTTTGGATTAGGAGTTGAAATTTCCAGCCCTGCCGTCAGCGCTCCCTGGATTCTGGGTTGGCTTTCTGATGCCTATGGGCCTCAGTTTTCCTAGTTGTAAAATGGGGTGTGAGGCTTTCATCTTCCAGGGCAGAGTGAAGGGCGAGAGGCCCTGTCTCGGTTTCACTGGCCTGACTTGACTTGGTGGAGATCGGTGCTACCTGATTTTTGAGCAACACGAGGGATCTGGGAAATAATAAATGGCATCTGTTCAGCGCTTACGGCGTGCCAAGCACTGAACTAAGCGCTGGGGCAGATACAGAGTAATCAAGGACACAGTCCCCGTCCCACATGGGGCTCACAGTCTTAATCCCCGTTTTACAGATGAGAAAACTGAGTTACAAAGAAGTTAAGTGATTTGCCCCAGGGCACACAGCAGCAAGCAGCGGAGCCTGGATTAGAACCCAGGGCCATCTGACTCCCAGTCCTGTAGTCTGTGAAACAGTCACTCCTCACCATCAGTTCTGAGGAAGAATTGCTATTTCTTCTTTTGTTCCCAATGTTGAAATCTCTTGAGGGCTGGGGTCCAGGTGCTTTCTTCAGTACTCTCCCAAGAGCCTGACAGAGTGCTCCATGGCTGCTTGGGCCTTTTCGGGTTTTAGTGTCTTTCAAATCCCAAACCTTGGGCAGAGTTAAAGGGAAAGACTCGCGGTAGGTTAAATTCAGTGTTTCTCATGTCACGTCCTTCCAGGTTGAAGAGCCTGCACTGCTGCCCCAGCTCGAACCGGAGAGAAGGAAGTTAGATTCGCTTGTCAAGACACCCAAGGTAACTAACTCTACTCCCTGGGTTTTCCCCCACAAGTCAAATGATTGGCAGATCTGCTGTGCCCTCTCACCAAACCCCTGTTGGGTTGTGGGAGTGTCTCTCTTGCCGAATTGTACTTTCCAAGCGCTCAGTACAGTGCTCTGCACACAGTAAGCGCTTAATAAATACGATTGAATGAATGAATGAAGACTGTGAGCTCTGAACTTTTCCTTCACCTCCCTCTTTTCTGGCCGGTTTGGTCCTCCAGGGCACTAGAGATTGCAGACCCCAGCAGATGGTCTTGAGGGAGAAAATCTTCAGCACCGTCATCAGCTGCTTCAAGCGCCATGGAGCGGAGGAGCTGGACACCCCGACGTTTGAATTGAAGGTGAAGAAAGGGCCCACACAGCGAGGAATCACGTCTCCTCCAGGAAGCCTTCCCCAGTTAACCTCCCATCTCCCCTGTTTCCGTCCCCCCAAGCTGCTGGTTCAGCACTTTCTCACCCCTTCTGTACTCACAACCTCCTATAGTCAATCCATAGTATTTATTGAGCGCTTATTGTGTGCAGAGCACTGTACTAAATGCTTGGGAAAATATAATACGTCGGATCTGAGAGGAACATTCCCTGCCCATGAGGAGCTTATAGTCTATAGCATTCAGAGTTAGCTTACGGACCTAGTTACGTAAGTACTCCCTCATTCACACATCCCCTGTCCCTTTTTCTGTCTGTAATTTATTTTCGTGACTGTCACCCCCATTAGATTGAAGGCAGGCATCCTTGAGGGCAGGCATCATGTCGACTAAATTGAGTATAGTCCCCCAAACTTGTGGTTCAGAACTGGGCTCACAGCAGGTGCCAGGAAATCCTGTTGATTGCTGAGGATGAGAATTTCTTTCCTGGGCTGGCCTCGGGAATTTGAAGAGGCCAGACACCTGAACCCTTTGAGAAGCAGTGTGGCCTTGTGGAATGAGCATGGGCTTGAGGGGTCAGGGGACCTGGGTTCTAATCCTGGCTCCTCCCCTTGCCTGCTGGCTGACTTCAAGCAAGCCACTACACTTGAGCGTCAGTTTCCTCATCTGTAAAATGGGAAATTAATATCTGCTCTCCCTCCCTCTTAAACTCTGAGGCTCCTGGTGGGACATGAACTATATCTGACTTGATCTTATATCTACCCCAGTGTTTAGTTCGGGGCTTGACATGCGGGAAGTGATTAAGAGATACCAAATTATGATTTTTGTGATTGATTCTGATCATATTCTCCATCCAGGAGACCCTCACGAAGAAGTACGGGGAGGAGTCGAAGCTCATCTATGACCTGAAGGATCAGGGTGGAGAGCAGCTGTCCTTGCGCTATGACCTGACTGTATCCTTCTGCCTCGGAGGTTGTGTCCCAACCCCTTCCCCCTCAGGAGGTGCTGGGGAGGGGGCTCTCCCAGAAAGGGCTGGGGGGAGAGATGGGTGGGAACTAGACAGGGGAAATGATGGAGGATTGACGGCCTGCTTGATCCAGTCTTCCTGGACCAGTGTTAGCTAATCCTGACTCTGTCCCTTTGGTGCTGTGTGACCTTGGGCAAGTCGCTTCACTTCTCTGGGCCTCAGTTACCTCATTAGGAATTTGGGGATTAAGACTGTGAACCCCATCTGGGACAGGGATTATGTCCAACCTTTGTATGTGCCCCAGCGCTTATTACGGTGCCAGGCACATAGTGAGCGCTTAACGAATGTATTAAAAAAAGAAAAAATGGGACCTGATGCTGAGCTTGCCCCCTAGGTGAGGGCCAGGGGCCGGTGGTTCTTTGTCCTTAACTTTTCCCCGGCAGGTCCCCCTGGCTCGTTACCTGGCGAGGAATAAAGTGAAGAAGATGAAACGGTACCAGATCGGCAAGGTGTTCCGCCGGGAGGCCCCGTCCGTCGTCCAAGGCCGCTACCGCGAGTTCTTGCAGTGTGTGAGTGGCCATGGGGATCCGGCGGGGCCGGGGATGGGCGGGGGATCGTGCTCAGCACAGGCCGGTTCGGGCTCTGATGGGCCCTTCCCCTCCCTGGGCCACAGGACTTCGACATCGCCGGCCAGTTTGACCCCATGATCCCCGACGCGGAGTGTCTGAAGATCGTGTGCGAGATTCTCAGCGGGCTGCAGCTGGGGGATTTCCTTATCAAGGTGCCCGCCCGGTGGGACGCCCTACAGACTCCCCCAGATACCGAGTGTATAGCCCAAGACAGCCCCTCCCAGACTTCCCAATACAGTTTTTGCCTTTTTTTTTCCTTATCTTAATTGTTGAATGCTTAGTATGTTCCAGGCAAAGTACTAATCGCCGGAGTAGATACAAGATAATCAGGTTGGACACAGTCCGTATGCCATTTGGGGTTCACAGTTTTATCCCCATTTTACAGATGAAGGAACTGAGGCCCAGAGGATTGAAGTGACTTGCCCAAAGTCACACACCATTCAAGTGGTGGAGCCTCTTAAACCTCTCCAGAGGTGTAATTTGGAGATGGAGGTGGTTATAATGGCTCTTATGAAGTGCTGACTCTGGGCTAAACACTGGAGTAGAACCAAGGCAATCTGATCTGTCACCGTCTCTTTACCTCCCGGGGTCCCCACGGTCCAGAGGGAGGAAGGAAAGGTGTCTTTTCCTTATTTTAAAGATGTGGGGACTGAGGCCTAGAGAGGTTCAGTGACTCGCTCAAGGTCACACAGCAAGCCAGTGGCAGAGCAGGCACTCAGACCAGGATCTCTGGGCACTCAGACCAGGATCTCTGGGCTCCCAGTCCTTGCCCTTTCCACCAGGCTGGGCTGCCTTGCCCGGAGAGGCACTTCACGGCCAACTGGGGTCCAGAGCTGCCTCACCCCCGCTGTGACCCTTTTCACCTCCCTGCCCCCAGGTGAATGACCGGCGGGTAGTGGATGGGATGCTGGCCGCCTGCGGCGTCCCCGACAGCCGGCTCCGCACCATCGGGCTCTCGCTGGACAAACTGGGCAAGGTATAGGTGGGGCAGGGCGGAGGGAGGCAGGGGAAGACCCCCTTTCAGCGGCCGACCCCCCTCCAGTCCAGTGGAGGCCCGGGGGCCGGGGCTGACGGCTAGGACTCCCCGGCAGATTTCGTGGGAGGATGCGAGGCGCGAGATGGTGAGCGAGAAGGGCCTGGCTCCAGAGGTGGCCGACCGGGTTGGGGAATACGCTCGGCTGCGTGGTGAGTCGGGGGGCTTCTGCCCGGAGGCGTTGGTTGGAGGCACGTTCCGAGCGGGGGGCACTGGACCCTGGTGGGCCCGGGCCCTGCCGCGGTAACGACGAGGGCTGTGGGCTCTGAAAAAAATTCATAGCGATAATGATTGTGGCGGGCCCTGATAACAGCAAACTGGTTAGCCAATTGTGTTTATTAAGCACTTCCTTTGTGCAGTGCACTGTACTAAGTGCTCGGGAGAGCACCACGTAACAGATTCCCTGCCCACACTGAGCTTCCGATCTTCAATACACGGCTGCAGTTGTTGGCATTCTTATCAGGTGGTAGGTTGGGGGGAAGTAAGAGAGGGAGTGCAGATGTGGAGAGGGTCCAGGTTGCGGTCTAGAGTCCGTGCCTCCACCTCCCCCCGCCACTGTCGGGCTGACGCGTCCCCCCGGCTCCCCGGGCGCAGGCGGGGTGTCCTTGGTGGAGCAGCTCCTGCAGGATCCCCAGCTGGCACAGAACAAGCAGGCCCGGGCCGGACTGGAGGACCTCAACCTGCTGTTCGACTATCTGACCCTGCTGGGTGTGGCTGACAGGGTGAGTGGGGGCCGGGCCGGGCGAGGCCTGAGCTGGGAAGGGGCTGGTCAACTGTGGACACGGTGACCCGCCCGGGGCCGGGGGGACCTCTGGTCTTCCGGGACCGACGGTCTGCCGGTCCCCGCAGGTCTCCTTCGACCTGAGCCTGGCGCGGGGCCTGGATTACTACACGGGGGTCATCTACGAGGCCGTACTGGTGCAGCCCCCGGCCAAGCAGGGGGAAGAGCCGCTCGGCGTGGGCAGCGTGGCCGCCGGCGGGCGCTACGACGGGCTCGTGGGCATGTTCGACCCCAAGGGCCACCAGGTGCCCTGCGTGGGGCTCAGCATCGGGGTCGAGCGCATCTTGGCCATCGTGGAGCGCAGGTTGGAGGTTCGGAGCCAAAATCGCAGATGGGCCGGGGCTGGGGGTGGTTGGGGCATCCTCTCCTCCTTCGGTGCGGTTCTCGGATGAGGCGGCCGCGGCGCCGATGGCATGGACGGGGCACACCAGCTGCCCCACGCAACTGCACATACACGGTTGCACTGCAAGCCCATCATGCGTTTCCCAGGAGTTAGCCTGGGTTCTCTGCAGCGCCTAATAATAGTAACAATGACGGTGTTTGTTAAGCGCTACTCTGTGCCAGGCACTGTACTAAACACTGCGGGGGTGGGGTGGGGGGGACGATATGCCCAGAGAAAAAACTTGGGGCAGGATCATCCTGGGGAAGGGCAGGGATGAGAGAGGGGCTTCCACGGGGCTGCTCTTGGGCTCAGTTTGGGGCACGGGATTCATCATCATCATCAATCGTATTTATTGAGCGCTTACTATGTGCAGAGCACTGTACTAAGCGCTTGGGAAGTACAGATTGGCAACATATAGAGACAGTCCCTACCCAGCAGCGGGCTCACAGTCTAAAAGGGGGAGACAGAGAACAAAACCAAACACACTAACAAAATAAAATAAGATTCGAGTTGGTTGAGTGCTTCTTCCCCGGCCGGCCGAGAATCGGTCGATCGGTTGGGTTCGCTGATCACCTGCTGTGTCCGGAGCGGGGTACTGAAGCACTTGGGAGAGTCCCAAGGACTTAGAAGACGCGATCCCTGCCTCTGTGGATCTTATGTGGATCCAAACGTGGCTTGGGAAGCAGTGGGTAGAGCCTGGGCGTCAGAAGGTCATGGGTTCTTATCCCGGCTCCACCACTTGTCTGCTGTGTGGTCTTGGGCAAGTCACTTCACTTTTCTGGGCCTCGGTTACCTCATCTGTAAAATGAGGATTAAGACTGTGAGCCCTACGCGGGACAGGGGCTGTGTCCAACCCGATTTGCTTGTATCCACCCCAGCGCTCAGCGCAGCGTCTGGCAAATAGTAAGCACTTAACAAATACCGATGTTCTTATTATTACTGTTATTATTTGGGGAGGTTCCATCTGCCTCGATGAGACGGGGCCCGCCTACCCCTTCCTCCCCGCAGGCGTCCAAGGAGACGGTGCGGACCACAGAGACCCAGGTGCTCGTGGCGGCGGCCCAGAAGAGCTTCCTCAGAGAGAGGCTGAAGCTCATCGCGGAGCTGTGGGATGCCGGGATCAAGGTGAGAGTTCAGCAGGGGCCCGAGCCCCGTCCGGTTGGCAAGTGGTCCCCTCTGGGATTTCTCCGGAGCCCCTTCTGAAGGCTGGGGGGCACCGAGTTCCGGGGCCGTGAAGGTCGAAGGGCTGGGAGACCACCCCACCGCGGTGGTCTCGGCTGCTGCACTGGAGGGTCACCGAAACTCCCGAGGTCTCAGGGAAGCCTAGAGCACGGAGGTCTGGGGGCAGGAGACGTGGCGTTGCCCTCCCAGCTCTGTTCCTGGCCTGCTGTGTGGCCTTTGGCAACTCACTTACAGTCTCTGGGCCAGTGTTTCTTCTGCAAAAGGGGCTTGAGTCATCTTCCCTCCCTCCGACTGCAACCGATCCTGTATCTACCCCAGGGCCCTGGAGCATTGTAAGCCATTCGTAAGCTCTCCTAATTAATCTTGTCCCGTCCTCTGGTTGGTCATGGGTTCAAATCCCAGCTCCGCCAATTGTCAGCTGTGTGACTTTGGGCAAGTCACTTCACTTCTCTGGGCCTCAGTTCCCTCACCTGGAAAATGGGGATGAAGACTGTGAGCCCCCCGTGGGACAACCTGATCACCTTGTAACCTCCCCAGCGCTTACAACAGTGCTTTGCACATAGTAAAGCGCTTAATAAATGCCTTTATTATTATTATTATTGGTCATTCAGTCATATTTATTGAGGGCTTACTGTGTGCAGAGCACTGTACTAAGCGCTTGGGAAGTACAAGTTGGCAATTTATTAAATTAAATTATTAAATTATTTAAATTAAATTAAAACTATTAATAACTTCTTTGGGTCTAAGTTCCCTCATGTAAAATGGCGATAAATCAATCAATCAATCAGTCGTATTTATTGAGCGCCTACTGTGTGCAGAGCACTGGACTAAGCGCTTGGGAAGTCCAAGTTGGCAACATAGAGAGACAGTCCCTACCCAACAGTGGGCTCACAGTCTAAAAGGGGGAGACAGAGAACAAAACCAAACATACTGACAAAATAAAATAGATAGAATAGATAGGTACAAGTAAAATAAATAAATAAATAGAGTAATAAATATGTACAAACATATATACAGATAAAGACTGTGAACCCTGTGTGGGATGGGGACTATGTCCAACCCAGTTACCTTGTATCTACCCTAGTGCTTAAAACAGTACCTGGCACATAGTAAGCACTTAACAAATGCCATTATTATTATTGCAAGCCCCTGGAGGGCAGGGGACCCGCTTCTGGCTTCCGCAGCGCTGTCCTAAGAGCGCTCAGTACAGGGCTGGGCCCTCAGAGAGCGCTTAGGCGAGACCACTGCCCAGTGGATCGGCTTCCCTCTCCCTCCCTTCAAGGCCCTACTGAGAGCTCACCTCCAGGAGGCCTTCCCAGACTGAGCCCCTTCCTTCCTCTCCCCCTCGTCCCCCTCTCCATCCCCCCCATCTTACCTCCTTCCCTTCCCCACAGCACCTGTATAGATGTATATATGTTTGTACAGATTTATTACTCTATTTATTTATTTTACTTGTACATATCTATTCTATTTTATTTGGTAGTATGTTTGGTTTTGTCTCCCCCTTTTAGACTGTGAGCCCACTGTTGGGTAGGGACTGTCTCTATATGTTGCCAATTTGTACTTCCCAAGCGCTTAGTCCAGTGCTCTGCACACAGTAAGCGCTCAATAAATACGATTGATGATGATGATGATGACTGTCTCTATATGTTGCCAATTTGGACTTCCCAAGCGCTTAGTACAGTGCTCTGCACACAGTAAGCGCTCAATAAATACGATTGATGATGATGATGATGTCTGTATATGTTGCAAATTTGTACTTCCCAAGCGCTTAGTCCAGTGCTCCGCACACAGTAAGCGCTCAATAAATACGATTGATGATGATGATGATGACTGTCTCTATATGTTGCCAATTTGGACTTCCCAAGCGCTTAGTCCGGTGCTCTGCACACAGTAAGCGCTCAATAAATACGATTGATGATGATGATGTTGATGATAACTGTCTCTATATGTTGCCAATTTGGACTTCCCAAGCGCTTAGTCCGGTGCTCTGCACGCAGTAAGCGCTCAATAAATACGATTGATGATGATGATGTTGATGATGACTGTCTCTATATGTTGCCAATTTGGACTTCCCAAGCGCTTAGTCCGGTGCTCTGCACACAGTAAGCGCTCAATAAATACGATTGATGATGATGATGATGATGATGACGTCTCTATATGTTGCCAATTTGGACTTCCCAAGCGCTTAGTCCAGTGCTCTGCACACAGTAAGCGCTCAATAAATACGATTGATGATGATGATGATGTCTCTATATGTTGCCAATTTGGACTTCCCAAGCGCTTAGTCCAGTGCTCTGCACACAGTAAGCGCTCAATAAATACGATTGATGATGATGATGATGATGATGACTGTCTCTAGATGTTGCCAATTTGGACTTCCCAAGCGCTTAGTCCAGTGCTCTGCACACAGTAAGCGCTCAATAAATACGACTGATGATGATGATGATGATTCCCTCACAGGCGGAGCTGGTGTACAAGGACAATCCCAAGCTGCTGCCCCAGCTGCAGCACTGCGAGGCCACGGGCATCCCGCTGGTGGCCATCGTCGGGGAGCGGGAGCTGAAGGACGGCGTGGTCAAACTGCGCACGGTGGCCAGCCGGGAGGAGGTGAGGCCGGCCCCGGGGGGTGGGGGCGGTCTCAGGCCCCCGGCCGGGCCTCCAGAGAAGCTAACCACTGTAAATAGTAGAGAAGCAGCGTGGCCTTGTGGAGAGCGCCGGGGGCTGGGAGTCAGAACGACCGGAGTTCTAATCCTGCCTCTGCCACTTGCCTGCTGGGTGACCTTGGCCAAGTTACCTCACTTCTACAGAAGTAGAGGTAGAGGTAGAGAAGCAGCGTGGCTCAGTGGAAAGAGCCCGGGCTTTGGAGTCAGAGGTCATGGGTTCGAATCCCGCCTCCACCACATGTCTGCTGTGTGATCTTGGGCAAGTCGCTTAACTTGCCCCGCCATCGACCCCCGGCCCACGTCATCCTCCGGGCCTGGAATGCCCTCCCTCTGCCCATCCGCCAAGCTAGCTCTCTTCCTCCCTTCAAGGCCCTGCTGAGAGCTCACCTCCTCCAGGAGGCCTTCCCAGACTGAGCCCCTTCCTCCCTCTCCCCCTCATCCCCCTCTCCATCCCCCCATCTTACCTCCTTCCCTTCCCCACAGCACCTGTATATATGTATATATGTTTGCACATATTTATTACTCTATTTATTTTACTTGTACATATCTATCCTATTTATTTTATTTTGTTAGTATGTTTGGTTTTGTTCTCTGTCTCCCCCTTTTAGACTGTGAGCCCACTGTTGGGTAGGGACTGTCTCTATATGTTGCCAATTTGTACTTCCCAAGCGCTTAGTACAGTGCTGTGCACATAGTAAGCGCTCAATAAATACGATTGATGATGATGATGATGACTTAACTTCTCTGGGCCTCAGTTACCTCATCTGGAAAATGGGGATTAAGACTGCGAGCCCCACGTGGGACAACCTGATCACCCTGTATCCTCCCCAGTGCTTAGAACAGTGCTTTGCACATAGTAAGCGCTTAACAAATGCCAATTATTATTATTATTATTATTATTATTATTATTCTAGATGCTTCAGGTTCCGCATCTGTAAAATTCACTCAATCATTCCTTCTGTTGGATTTATTGAGCGCTTAAAATGGGGGTTCAATCAATCAATCGTATTTATTGAGCGCTTACGGTGTGCAGAGCACTGGACTAAGCGCTTGGGAAGTCCAAGTTGGCAACATCTAGAGACAGTCCCTACCCGGCAGTGGGCTCACAGTCTAAAAGAAGTCTAAAAGAAGTCTAGAGAAGCCGCGTGGCTCCGTGGAAAGAGCCTGGGCTTTGGAGTCAGAGGTCATGGGTTCGAATCCCAACTCTGCCACATGGCTGCTGTGTGACCTTGGGCAAGTCACTTCACTTCTGTGAGCCTCAGTGACCTCATCTGGAAAATGGGGATGAAGACTGTGAGCCCCATGTGGGACAACCTGATCACCTTGTATCCCCCCCCCAGCGCTTAGAACAGTGCTCTGCACATAGTAAGCGCTTAATAAATGCCATCGTTATTATTATTATCAAAAGGGGGAGACAGAGAACAAAACCAAACATACTAACAAAATAAAACAAATAGAATAGATATGCACAAATAAAATAGAGTAATAATATAATATAATTATAATATAATATAATACCCATTCTCCCTCCTATTTAGACTTTAAGCTCCATGTGGGACGGGGACTGTGTCTAGCCTGGCTGTCTGGTGTCTACCGCAGTGCTTAGTACAATGCTTCACACTTAGTAAATGCTGAACAAATACCGTAATTACTCATTATTATGGAACTTGCCACATTGTCTTGGATTTTTAGACTGTGAGCCCACTGTTGGGTAGGGACTGTCTCTATATGTTGCCAATTTGGACTTCCCAAGCGCTTCGTACAGTGCTCTGCACATAGTAAGCGCTCAATAAATATGATTGATGATGATGATGATGATTTCCCAAGTGTTTAGTTCAGTGCATGGCACCCAGTGGGTGCTCAGGAAAGACCATTTTTACATTTAGGGGGTTCCACCTTTGGAGGAAGCGGAGTGTGGTGGGAACAGCGGCCGGGGTCGCGGGGAGGCGGAGAAAGGCTGTCCTCTGGCGTTTTTTGTATTTCAGGAGGACGTCCGGAGGGACGCCGTGGTGGCAGAAATCCAGAGACGAATAGCGGAGGCCTGATGGTCCAGCGGCGTCACCGATCCATCTCCACCGGTCGGGTGTCAACCCCAGAGACACATAGGCCGACTTCTGCCTGCCTTCCCATGACCTGAACCCAGCCCCGTCCACTCCCGCAGGAGGAATGGAGACCGGGACCACCCTGGGCACAGAGGAACGCCACAGACAGGCCCGGAGGCTCCAGGGTCCCCAAGACAAGACCCGTGGCCGTGTGGGACGCGGCCTATGGCCGGAGAGAGTGGCCAAGCCTGGCGGGGCTCTGGGTGACGTGATGGGGCAAATTGGAAATAATCTGGTAATACCACAAATCTGCTTTCACGCCTATCATCTCATTTTGCTAGCACGATAACCTGGGGAGGCAGGGAGGAGCAGGGACTACAGCCCCCATTGTATGGAGGAGGAAACCGAGGCCCCAACAGGTTATGGGGCTTGCCTGAGATCCCGCAAACGGTTGCAAGCAGAGACTGAGCCAGACGTCAAGTCTCCCACCTCCCAGGCTTACTGGATTGGGATGTGATCGACGCCCCTGTCTGAAGGTCACCGTGAGCCCGTGCCCGTTGGTCAGGATTTCTGACTAGCCCGGGCTCTGGGCTCCGCTGCCGGGGCCTTACCTCCTTGCTCGTTCTTGGGAATCAATCCATCAATCAATCGTATTTATTGAGCGCTTACTGTGTGCAGAGCACTGGACTAAGCACTTGGGAAGTACAAGTTGGCAACATATAGAGACACAACGGGCTCACAGTCTAGAAGGGGGAGACTGACAACAAAACAAAACATGTAGACAGGTGTCAAAGTCGTCAGAACAAATAGAATTAAAGCTGATTAAAGCTATATGCAGAAGGGAGAGGGAGAAGAGGAGAGCAGGGCTTAGTTAGGGAAGGCTTCTTGGAGGAGATGGGCCTTCAATGAGGCTTTGAAGTGAGGAAGAGCAATATGATATGATTCCTGGCCAGAAGTAGGCTGTGGGGGAGAGGGATAGATGAGATCGAGTGCCTAATAAATACCACTGAGGAGGAGGATAACCTCCTTGCCTGCCCCAGGCTCGATAGTAATAATAATAATAATTATGGTATTTGTTAAGCGCTTACTATGTGCCAAGCACTGTTCTAAGCACGAGGGAGGTTACAAGGTGAGCAGCGTGGCTCATTGGAAAGAGCACGGGCTTTGGAGTCAGAGGTCATGGGTTCAAATCCCGGCCCCGCCAATTGTCAGCTGGGTGACTTTGGGCAATCACTTAACTTCTCTGGGCCTCAGTTACCTCATCTGTAAAATGGGGATTAAGACTGTGAGCCCCCAGTGGGACAGCCTGATCACCTCGTAACCTCCCCAGCACTTAGAACAGTGCTTTGCACATAGTAAGTAATAAATGCCATCATTATTATTATTATCCCCATTTTACGGATGAGGTACTGAGGCCCAGAGAAGCGAAGTGACTTGACCAGAGTCACACAGCTGATAAGCGATGGAGCCGGGATTAGATCCCACGACCTTACCTCCTTCCCTTCCCCACAGCACCTGTATATATGTTTGTACGTATTTATTACTCTTTATTTATTTTACTTGTACATATTCTATTTATTTTATTTTGTTAATATGTTTTGTTTGGTTCTCTGTTTCCCCCTTCTAGACTGTGAGCCCACTGTTGGGTAGGGACCATCCCTATATGTTGCCAACATGTACTTCCCAAGCGCTTAGTACAGTGTTCTGCACACAGTAAGCGCTCAATAATTACGATTGAATGAATGAATGCTCTGACTCCCAATCCCAGGCTGTAGTCGTATTAGCGGCTCCCGGATTCTCCCCACATCTAAGGACTGGCAACTGTGAGCCCACTGTTGGGTAGGGACTGTCTTTATATGTTCCCAACTTGTACTTCCCAAGCGCTTAGTACAGTGCTCTGCACACAGTAAGCACTCAATAAATATGATTGAATGAATGAATGAACTAGGGAAGCAGCGCGGCTCAGTGGAAAGAGCCCGGGCTTTGGAGTCAGAGGCTGCGGGTTCAAATTTCGGCCCCGCCACTTGTCAGCCATGTGACTTTGGGCAAGTCACTTCACTTCTCTGGGCCTCAGTTCCCTCATCTGTAAAATGGGGATGAAGGCTGGGAGCCCCCCGCGGGACAACCCGATCACCTTGTAACCTCCCCAGCGCTTAGAACAGTGCTGTGCACATAGTAAGCGCTTAATAAATGCCATCATCATCAACTGTGGCTACCTCTTGGCTTTAGGGGCGCGCTGCGCACGCGCCCTCCAGGTCCGCGGGAAAGCACATAGTAGTACAGGACTCTGCATTCATTCATTCAATCGTATTTATTGAGCGCATACTGTGTGCAGAGCACTGGACTAAGCGCTTGGGAAGTCCAAGTTGGCAACATCTAGAGACGGTCCCTACCCAACAGCAGGCTCACAGTCTAGAAGGGGGAGACAGAGAACAAAGCCAAACATATTAACAGAATAAAATAAATAGAATAAATATGTACAAATGCATTCAATCGTATTTATTGAGTGCTTACAGTGTGCAGAGCACTGTACTAAGCGCTTGGGAAGTCCAAGTTGGCAACATCTAGAGACGGTCCCTACCCAACAACGGGCTCGCGGTCTAGAAGGGGGAGACAGAGAACAAAGCCAAACATATTAACAGAATAAAATGAATAGAATAAATATGTACAAATGCATTCAATCGTATTTATTGAGCGCTTACAGTGTGCAGAGCACTGTACTAAGCGCTTGGGAAGTCCAAGTTGGCAACATCTGGAGACGGTCCCTACCCAACAGCGGGATCAGAAGCTAGAAGGGGAAGGCAGACAACAAAACCGAACAGATTAACAAAATCAATAAATTCGATTGAATGAATGAATGAATGAATGAATGAATGAATGAATGAATGAACCGCTTGGCCTTAGGGGCGCACTGCGCACGCGCCCTCCAGGTCCGCGGGGAAAGGAGCGCTGTCGTAAAGAACACCCCGCTTGACGGCCCTTACTCGGAGCCCTCGAGGGAAAAAGCCGCGACACTCCGGCTCGCTTTACGACGCCCCCTGGCGCTGACGTCACTCGCCTGCTCCCTGTTCCCATCGCCGCGGCGATGGCGTCGCCCTGAGGGGGGCCGGTTTCGCTTTACGACTCCGCCCCCTTGGCGATCGCGACACTTTGCGACTTCCCCTTCACATCGCCGCGAAGATGGCGTCCGGAAGTGGGGTGAGTGGCGTCGGTTGGGAGGCGGTTTGGGGCTCTGACGGCGGCCGCCCTCACACCATTCATCAATCAATCAATATCAATCAATCAATCGTATTTATTGAGCGCTTACTGTGCGCAGAGCACTGTACTAAGCGCCTGGGAAGTCCAAGTTGGCAACATCTAGAGACAGTCCCTACCCAACAGTGGGCTCACAGTCTAGAAGGGGGAGACAGAGAACAAAACAAAACATATTAACAAAATAAAATAAATAGAATAGATATGTACAAGTAAAATAGAGTAATAAATATGTACAAGCATATGTATATATATATATATATATATATATATATATATATATATATATATATATATATATATACAGGTGCTGTGGGGAAGGGAAGGAGGTAAGATGGGGAGGATGACGAGGGGGAGAGGAAGGAAGGGGGTCAGCAATCAATCAGTCGTATTTATTGAGCGCTTACTGTGTGCAGAGCACTGTACCAAGCGCTTGGGAAGTCTAAGTTGGCAACATTTAGAGACGGTCCCTACCCCAACAGGGGGCTCACAGTCTAGAAGGGGGAGACAGACAACAAAACAAAACATAGTAACAAAATAAAATAAATAGAATAAATATGTACAAATTCGTTCAATCGTATTTATTGAGCGCTTACAGTGTGCAGAGCACTGGACTAAGCGCCTGGGAAGTCCAAGTTGGCAACATCTAGAGACGGTCCCTACCCCAACAGTGGGCTCCCAGTCTAGAAGGGGGAGACAGAGAACAAAACCAGATTAATAAAATAAATAGAATAAATACGTACAAATTCATTCAATCGTACTTATTGAGCGCTTACAGTGTGCAGAGCACTGGACTAAGCGCTTGGGAAGTCCAAGTTGGCAACATATAGAGACGGTCCCTACCCCAATAGTAGGCTCACAATCTAGAGGGGGGAGACAGAGAACCAAACCAAACATGCTAACAAAATAAAATAAATAGAATAAATATGTACAAATTCATTCGATCGTATTTATTGAGCGCTTACAGTGTGCAGAGCACTGGACTAAGCGCCTGGGAAGTCCAAGTTGGCAACATCTAGAGACGGTGTCTACCCCAACAGTGGGCTTTCAGTCTAGAAGGGGCAGACAGAGAACAAAACAAAACATATTAACAAAATAAAATAAATTGAATAAATATGTACAAATTCATTCTAGCGTATTATTGAGCGTTTACAGTGTGCAGAGCACTATATTAAGCGCTTGGGAAGTACAAGTTGGCAACATTTAGAGACGGTCCCTACCCATCTTACCTCCTTCCCTTCCCCACAGCGCCTGTATATATGTCTGTATATATTTATTACTCTATTTATTTACTTATTTTACATGTACATATCTATTCTATTTATTTTATTTTGTTAGTATGTTTGGTTTTGTTCTCTGTCTCCCCCTTCTAGACTGTGAGCCCACTGTTGGATAGGGACTGTCTTTATATGTTGCCAACTTGTACTTCCCAAGCGCTTAGTCCAGTGCTCTGCACACAGTAAGCGCTCAATAAATACGATCGATTGATTGATTGAACAGTGGGCTCACAGTCTAGAAGGAAGTGAAGTGACTTGCCCAAAGTCACCCAGCTGACAAGTGGCGGAGCCAGGATCTGAACCCACGGCCTCCGACTCCAAAGCCCGGGCTCTTTTCACCGAGCCACGCTGGGTAGACACGGGGGTACGCTATAAGCTCCTCGAGGGGAGGGAACATGTCTGCCGCACTCTCCCAAGCGCTTAGTACAGTGCTCTGCACACAGTAAGGGCTCAATAATAATAATAATGATGGCATTTATTAAGCGCTTACTATGTGCAAAGCACTGTTCTCTCTCCCCACTCCCTCTACCCATCCCCCCCGCCTTATCTCCTTCCCCTCCCCACAGTATCTGTATATATGTTTATTTATTTTATTTTGTTAATATGTTTTGTTTTGTTCTCTGTCTCCCTCTTTTGGACTGTGAGCCCGTTTTTGGGTAGGGACCGTCTCTAGATGTTGCCAACTTGGACTTCCCAAGCGCTTAGTCCAGTGCTCTGCACACAGTAAGCGCTCAATAAATATGATTGAATGAATTTGTACATATTTATTCTATTTATTTTATTTTGTTAATATGTTTTGTTTTGTTCTCTGTCTCCCCCTTCTAGACTGTGAGCCCACTGTTAGGTAGGGACCGCCTCTATATGTTGCCAACTTGGACTTCCCAAGCGCTTAGTACAGTGCTCTGCACACAGGAAGTGCTCAATAAGTACGATTGAATGAATGAATGAATGTTCTAAGTGCTGGGGGAGATACAATAATAATAATAATGGTGGCTTTTATTAAGCAATCAATTAGTCAGTGTTTAAGGAGCACTACTGTGTGCAGAGTACTGTACTAAGCATTCATTCATTCAATCGTATTTATTGAGCGCTTACTGTGTGCAGAGCACTGTACTAAGCGCTTGGGAAGTACGAGACAGTCCCTACCCAACAGCGGACTCACAGTCTAAAATGGGGAGACAGACAACAAAACACAACGTGTAGACAGGTGTCAAAATCGTCAGAACAAATAGAATTAAAGCTACATTTATTCAGTCGTATTATTTGAGTGCTTACTGTGTGCAGAGCACTGTACTAAGCGCTTGGGAAATACAAGTCGGCAACATATAGAGACGGTCCCTACCCAACAATGGACTCACAGTCTAGAAGGGGGAGACAGACAACAAAACAAAACACGTGGACAGGTGTTAAAATCGTTGGAACAAGTAGAATTAAAGCTACATTCATTCAATCGTATTTATTGAGTGCTTGCTGTGTGCTGAGCACTGTATGAAGCGCTTGGGATGTACAAGTTGGCAACATATAGAGACGGCCCCTACCCTACATGCACATCATTAACAAAATAAATAGAATAGTAAATACATACAAGTAAAATAAATGGAATAATAAATCTGTTCAAATATATCTACAGGTGCTGTGGGGAGGGGAAGGAGGTAGGGCCGGGGGGGATGGGGAGGAGGAGAGGGAAAAGGGGGCTAAGTCTGGGAAGGCCTCCTGGAGGAGGTAATGATAGTATTTGTTAAGCGCTTACTAACAGTGTAACAGTTGGTAGGCACGTTCCCTGCTTACAAGTCTCCCAAACGCTTAGTACAGTGCTCTGCACACAGTAAGTACCCAGTAACTACCATTGATTGGGTGCTGACTTGTTAGGTGTGGCCGGTGATGGTGATGATGGTATTAAGCGCTTACTATGTGTCAAGCACTGTTCTAAGCACTGGGGTGCATACGAGGCCATCAGGTGGGGCTCACAGTTTTAATCCCCATTTTACAGATGAGGTAACTGAGGCACAGAGAAGTTAATTGACATGCCCGAAGTCACACAGCTGACAAGTGGCGGAGCGGGATTAGAACTCACGACCTCTGACTCCCAAGCCCGTGGGTTTGCCACTAAGCCACGCTGTCCTTTCCCAGTTGGGGAAAGTGGGAGGGACAGGAGATGGACTTTTTTATGACGTTTGTTAAGCGCATACTATGTGTCAAGCACTGTTTTAAGCGCGGGTATAGATACAAGTTATATTGGGCATGGTCCCTATCCTGTTTACAATCTGAGTAGGAGGGTGAACAGGTATTGAATCCCCATTTTACAGTCGAAGAAACCGAGGCACGGAGAAATGAAGTGACTTGGCCGAAGTCACGCGGTGAACAAATGTCAGAGCCGGGATTAGAACCCAGGACTCCCAGGCCCAAATTTTTTACAGTAATGGCCATGATGCTTCTGTGACTTCGGATAGAAGATTCTAATACTGCACAGGAAACTCATTTTCTGACCACTGGACTCTTTCTCATTCATTCAATCATATTTATTGAGCACTTACTGTGTGCAGAGCACTGTACTAAGCGCTTCCCCATTCCCTTTTCACTTCATTTTTTAAATTGCTATTGAAGTTCAAAGTCCTCCTTAGCACCAAGAACCAATACAACCAACTCGTCGTGCCAGGCAAGGGCAAACTCAGGGGGTTTTGCATTGAATTCTGACATGTTTTCTTTGACAGAATAAAAACCTGGACTTCCGTCGGAAGTGGGACAAAGATGAATATGAGAAACTTGCGGAGAAGCGGCTCACGGAAGAGAGAGAGAAAAAAGATGGCAAGTAAAATCCAGATATTCCCCTTGTTTCCCTGCTGACACTTCTCTCGGGTATTTTTAGGCAGCGGTTTATCTGGGTCAGCCTGATTTTACCTTCTCAAACTCATAAAACTGAGCTAAAATGCAGAATTTAGAGGGTTGATGTTGGTATCCTGGTTATTAGATTCAACCTCATTGGTTTGTCCAATAATCTTCTAGGTTAAGCTCCTTCCTGAGATCAGTCTCTATTTCCTGCTTCCAATTTTTTCTCTTAATTTTGATTATGCCCAAGAGCCCCTTCTTTCTTAAGAGTCTACTCTCACTGAGTGAGCTGGGTTATTTTCAAAACAATCATCCCTGTTTAAAGAGTTAAGTTTGCATTTTGTGGTTCCCCTAGTATTGCCTTAATTGACTTTGCTTCTTCCTATTTATATTGCTTGTGTATTGTTGGTGAACTTTCAAAACGTATGTGTTTTAGCTCTTCCTCGTTTAAGGAATTCTAGCCCCATGGTTAGACTTCTACCCTTCTGAAGTCTCCTTTCTAGTAATAATAATGATAATTGTGATATTTGTTAAGTGCTTATTCTGTGCACTCTAGCGTGGCTCAGTGGAAAGAGCCCGGGCTTTGGAGTCCGAGGTCATGGGTTCGTATCCCGGCTCTGCCACATGTCTGCTGTGTGACCTTGGGCAAGTCACTTAACTTCTCTGAGCCTCAGTTCCCTCATCTGTAAAATGGGGATGATGACTGTAAGCCCCACGTGGGACAACCTGATCACCTTGTATCCCCCCCAGCGCTTAGAACTGTGCTTTGCACATAGTAAGCGCTTAACAAATGCCATTATTATTATTATTACTAAGCACTGGGGTCGATACAAGGTCGGACACAGCCCCTGACCCACATGGAGCTCACGTTGTAAGTGGGATGGAGACTGGGTAGTGAATCCCCATTTTACAGATGAGGACCCAGAGAATTTAAATACCCAAGGTCGCCCAGCAGGCAGGTGTCAAGAGGCAGGATTAGAACCCGCATCCTCAGATTCCCATGCCCAGGCTTGTCTCACTCTCCTCTCTAGCAAAGGACACAAGTACTAAGAGTGAACTCATTCAGGACCGAGGGTACCTATACTTCATCTAGACACAAGGAGTTTAGACTGTGAGCCCACTGTTGGGTAGGGACTGTCTCTATGTGTTGCCAACTTGTACTTCCCAAGCACTTAGTACAGTGTTCTGCACACAGTAAGCGCTCAATAAATACGATTGATGATGAAGGAGAGGTTTCTTGTACTTTTCTTTTAGCACTTTGTGTCACTTTCCTCTATCATCGTCAGCTCCTTAAAGGCCAGGGCAGTAGCTCTTAATTCCGTTGTAGTACATTCCCCAGTGCTGCTGCTGCTACTTAAGGTTCTGTGGCTATGGTCTGTATCTGATTTGGCTATTGGATGTGCTCCAAGGGCCCTTTTTCCCTCCCCGTTGGTCCTGCTACTGCCCAGGCTGCCCAAGCTTCCTTGTGCCATCTCCCTGCCTCAAACTCTGTTTTCTGCTGTAGTGTTGCTGCTGCTTCTCCTCCTGCCAAATTCGGCAGCTTTTTAGCGTCCTCCGTAGATATGATGTCCTCTTCAGCTGCTTTTGGATCGGTCCCTCCAGGATCTCCATAAAAGCCTGGGGGTTTTGTTTTTGATTTGCAAGCACCTCTCTCCTCCTCCCCTCCACTCAATGAACTCTGTGCACACTCCAGTTTTTTTGCAACTGGTTGCTGGTACAGTTTCTACCTTGTCAGTTCCCTACCCTGACTCCTCAGGGAACAGGACAATGCACTTGGTCACCTGGGGCTGTCTCTCAAGTCAGGAAGAGGAAGTTTGTCTTCTCTTCTTGACCGTGTCCAGCCCCGTCCTCAGGCTAGGCCAAACCTCTCAAAAAGGGGTGAGAAGGCAGATGGGCACTGGGATTTGACCCCTGGGCCTAGCCCTTTTGTTTCCCACTTTCCCCCCTGCTCCCCGTCCTTTCTTTCCCAAGACTCAGTGGGCTTCTTCTGGTTTTGGTCAGGGCTGCGAGCCCCGAATGCCTCCCTGACAGACCGCTTCCCTGTGTTTCAGGGAAACCCGTCCAGCCCGTCAAGCGGGAGCTCCTGCGGCACCGGGACTACAAGGTGGACCTGGAGTCCAAGCTGGGGAAGACCATCGTCATCACCAAGACCACGCCGCAGTCTGAGATGGGAGGGTGAGCACCGGTGGCGGGCCGAGGGGCCGGCCGCATTGGGAAAGCTGCAGCCGCTCTGTTTTTGCCACTGGCCGGCTGTCAGTTGGGGTCTCCGGCGGGGGCCAAGGGATTCTGTCCCAGCCGGGAGGGGGATAAAGGGAAAAGGGCCAGGGGATTGGGGCTCCAACAGGACGGGCCTCTGGAAAAAAAAAAACCAAGCAGCAGAAGGCCACCCTGTACTTGATTCCCACATTCCTAATCAGTCAATTGTATTTTAATCAGTCGCATTTATTGAGCGCCTTCTATGTGCAAAGCACTTATACTAAGCGGTTGGAAGAGGACAGTATAACAGTGTAACAGGCACATTCCTTGCCCACAGTGAGCTTCCCACTTCCTATCTCTCTGGAAGGGGTTGAGCGGGAAAGAGCAGGGTTCTTCACTGTAGTTGGGACTCTGGATTCGGAGAGAGCAGGGAGTCCTGAAGAACGATAACATGGCAGCAGCACCCAGCTGGACTTGTCCCGCGGCTCAGGGACTCACCAGCCCCTTGTCCCTTCCCCGGGCTCCTGAGGGGATAGGGGAGGAGAAGACCTTGGCCAGGCCAGTGGACGGCATAGCGAGTCCTGAGGAAAGCGGCAGGAGTGACCCGCTGGGAGGGACCCCTGGCCGGGCCACCCTGTAAGGGTGCCTACTGTGCCATGGGGCTACAATTTGGCTGGCTTGATGGTCCCTTCCCTCCAGCCTGGTAGCTGTCTTCCTCCAGTGCCCAGGCGTGGTCAGCGGGCCACCGTCCTCTGGGGCCGGGCGCTGTGGGGTTGGTCAGGCACGATGTCCTGTCGAGAAACGGACTCCTTCCTTCTCTCTGCCATCCAGGTATTACTGCAACGTCTGTGACTGTGTGGTAAAGGACTCCATCAATTTCCTGGACCACATCAACGGCAAGAAACGTAAGCGGAAAAGGGTGTTTGTCCCCAGGGCGGGGGCCGAGGAGCCCCGAGCGCCCTCCCTCTCCTAAGGTTCATGAGGTCCAAGCCCGCCTCCTGGTCCTTCACACCAAAAGAGGATCCGGGTCTGGTCTCCCTTTCAGCATGGGCAGCCTCCCGGGGGTGGGGCATTTGAGCCCACGATGCTGGAATTGTGTCCAGCAGGAACACCTGGACGGGCTTCCCAACCCAACTGTGCCCAGCACTGGTTCATATTGGCGCATGGGCTCTGTAGAACAAATGGCTTTCTCGTCCCCTAGCGCAGTTGGGGCACGCCTGTGGCCTAGTCAAACCAATCTTGTCCATCACAGGGCAGGAGAGCTGTGGGCGGGAATCTGGCCCATGTGTGGGTGGCGAGGGCAGGCCCCAGGACAGAGCCGGGGTTGTAGAGTTGTGGCTGCCAACGGGAGAGACTGTAACGACCCTGCCGCACACCCCCCTCTACAGATCAGCGGAACCTGGGCATGTCGATGCGCGTGGAGCGCTCCACCCTGGACCAGGTAAAGAAGCGTTTTGAGGTAAACAAGAAGAAGATGGAGGAGAAGCAGAAGGACTATGACTTTGAAGAGAGGATGAAGGAGCTCAGGGAGGAGGTGAGGGCTCCACTCGATGGAAAGCACACCAGGGAGGGGAGGGGCGGATAGGATTCTGTCAGAATCACGGGAGGGCACTCAGCCCTTCTCCCCCAGTACACCGTGGAGTGGCGGAAGGAGACCGGATTCCCATGTTTCTCAGGGATTTGTGGGGACCCGGGGTAGCAGTGGGGGAAACGCCCAAATCTCCAGAGCTGACCATCTGGGTGGCCCATCTGCATCCGACCATGCCCCCCCTTTAAAGTGAAGGCAGGCGATGCAAACGGATCCCCAGACTTCCATTCATTTGGCCCTGGTCTCTGGCACCCGAGAGAGCAAGGTTGGGGTTGTGTCTGACCCTTCGGCTCTGCCGTAATCCCGTCCCTATCCATCAGTTAAGCAAGCACTGTTTATAGAGCCCCTCTGTGTGCAGACTACTCAACTAGAGAAGAATTGTGACCTAATAGATACAGAAAGAGCCTGGAAGTCAGAAGGACATGGGTTCTAATCCTGCCTCTGCCACGTCTCTGATGGGTGATCTTGAGCAAGTCACGTCACTTCTCAGCGTTCCAGTTACTTCATCTGTAAAATGGGGATTAAGATTGTGAACCCCATGTGGGACGTGGACTGCGTCCAACCTGATTAGGTTGGATCTACCGCGGGGCTCGGTAAATGCCTGGCACACAGTAAGCGCATAACAAATACTACTAAAAAACCCAAACTAAAGCCTTGGGAGATTACAACAGGGTTAGGAGATCTGATCCCTCCCCTCAAGGAGCTTCCAGTTGGGATGGTGAGAGTGGTCCCCGGGAGGGACGGTCTGGGCCTGTCATCAAGCGCTCCGTCTGCTTTGTTCTGGCCCAGGAGGAGAAGGCCAAGGCCTACAAGAAGGAGAAGCAGAGGGAGAAGAAAAGGAGGGCAGAGGAGGACTTGACGTTTGAGGAAGACGACGAGATGGCGGCGGTGATGGGCTTCTCGGGCTTCGGTTCCACTAAAAAGAGCTACTGATTCCCCCCTACCTTTCCCCCCCATCGGGACCTATCCCCCTCTCGGACCTGACTCTGGGGGTGTGGGGGCCGTTCTCTCCCCAGGGCCCTTGGGGAAGATGTAAGGCCCCTGCCCGGCCTTGGAGGAGAATCTGTGTTTTTCCCCACCACCGCTAGAATAAAGCCGGGCAGCTGAGAAGAGGCCAGGCCACTGGGCCCCCAGATTGGGGAGCCACGTGAGGTTCATCTGCCTCCCAGTGTTCCCAGTAGAGGCTCTTCCCGCCTCCTGATCCTCCCACCGCTGCTCTCTGTCAGAGCCCCCCCATCAATGTGTCCCCCCTGCAAACCGCCCGATTCCCAGACTTTGGTTCCTCCACCCCGGGCCTGCGAAGAAAAGGTTCTGTCCTTGACTTCCCTTTTCGCCTCGCCTCTCCCTTTTCCCCAGTGCACGTCCTGGCTGCCGGCCGCCCTCCCACCCCCGGTGTCCTGTGGTCATATGTGTGTGGTTTTGTGGGTGTATGTGTGTGGGGGAGTGGTTTGTACATGTTGTATGCGTGCGTGTGTGTGTCCGTGAAGCAGTCACGTGCAGGCGGTTGGGTTCCCGCAGCCGGGCGGGGGGACCCGGCCTGTCGGGGTTGGGTCCGGCCGACAACGAGAGCGAGTCCTCTAAGATAGTGCCCACCCCCGGGATGTTCTCTCTCTGAGAGACCCCGGCGGGGACGGCACTGGTAACCTCTTCTCCGATGAGAACATCGCTGTTTTTCGTCTTCCTCGCTTTCCGGCTCTAACTCGAGCGCACTCGGCTGAAGCAGAAAGACCCAGGGTGGGATTAATGTCACACCCAGCACTCTGCAATTTTTAATTAAAACAAGATGAGAAAACACGGCTACACATCTGCCTGTTATTCTTAAGGAACATCGCTCCCTGTATTTCCTTGGGCTCCTTTTCATAGAACAGTGTTTGGCACATAATAAGCGCTTAACAAATACCATCATTATTATTGAAGCTGTCTGCCTGCCTGATCAGTAGAAAAGTACACTATGCACAGTAGAAGCATAGAGAAGCAGCATGGCTTGGTGGAAAGAGCACGGGATTTGGAGTCAGAGGTCATGAGTTCGAGTCTTGGCTCCACCAGCTGTCAGCTGTGTGACTCTGGACAAGTCACTTAACTTCTCTGTGCCTCAGTTACCTCATCTGGAAAATGGGGATTGAGACTGTGAGCCTCCTGTGGGACAACCTGATCACCTTGTAACCTCCCCAGCACTTAGAACAATGCTTTGCACATAGTAAGCGCTTAATAAATGCCATCATTATTATTATTATTATTATTATTAGAAAAGTATACTATGGAAAGTATTTCCAAAAGAGGATGTGAGCCCCATTGAATGTAAGCTGCTTGTGGGCAGGGAATGTTTCTTGCACTTCTGTCACACTTCTCAAGCATTTAGAACAGTGTCTTGCATTCAGTGAACTTACCTTTCCTCACTCCCTTTAACTCTAAATCCCTGTAACTGTAACTTAGCATGGTGTTTTTTGGGCCTCGCCTTGTGCTAAGCACTGGGGCAGAGCTAGCCAAATTGGAAATTATAATCTGGGCCTCAGTTACCTCATCTGTAAAGTGGGGTTTAAGACTGTGAGCCCCACGTGGGACAACCTGGTGACCTTGTATCTACCCCAGTGCTTAGAACAGTGCTTGGCACATAGTAAGTGCTTAACAAATGCCATCATTATTAATTACTATTATGTGCCAGTGATGCAATGGGCAGGGGCAAGAGCTTGGCTCTCACCTATCACTGGGCAGGGGGTGTCCAAAAGAAGGTGGAGATTAGGGAATAAAAAGATAAATCTACAAGTGCCAAGATGGGGCTTATTGGATGTCTTGACTGGTCACATGGGGTTAGGAGATCAGTCAATTGTATTTATTGAGCACTTACTGTACACAGAGCACTGTACTAAGCACTAGGGAGAGTACAATATAATAGTGAACAGACTCATTCCTTGCCCATAACAAGCTTACAGTGTAGGGGGGGTGATCTTGCCCCCTTTCCTGGGCCATGGCCTGCTCAAACTGGAGGGTCTATCATTCAGATCAAATCCTTTGCCCCTGTTGCTGTTTAAACAGGCATCTTACCGCACTGAGTGGCACTATACCATAAGTAGGACTCATGCTGTATTGTGCTGTCCCAAGCGCTTTGTACAGTGCTCTGCACACAGTGCTTAATAAATACGAATGAATGAACGAACTTAGATTGGGAGGCTCATGTGGGACAGGGACTGTTTGAGCTTATCAACTTTTATCTCCACTAGACAGAGCAAGTACTTAAATACAGTGAAGGGGCAGGGGTCTGTGTGACCCCTCTTTAGGGTGACCTTCGGGGCGTGGGGCTCAGTCCTTCAGACTCGTGCCTCCCTCCACGTGGAGCTGGGGAGCAGAAAGCCTCACAAGCATATATTGAGCACTTGCTGTGTGCAGAGCACTGTCCTAAACGCTGGGGAGAGTACAACAGAACAATAAACAGACCCCCTCCCTACCCAGCAGCGTTTGAGGTTTCCTGGGCTACCTAAGCACTGAATTTATGGCCCTGTCTGCAGCAGGAGCTCAACATTAGTGGGGATGGAAGTCTCCTGGGCATTTTAGAGGCCCGATTGCCCTTTCGACTAGCCTGGGTTTCTCCTTCCTGCTTCCTTTCTTCCCAGGGCTCCTGATCGGGATCAGAGAATCCCCGCCCCGCTGACGTTTTCGTCCCGCCCCATGACGTTCCCGGATTTCAGCTTCTTAGGATTTGTGCCGAAGACTTTTTCCGGGCCGGCTTTAGCTCAGCGGTTACTTCATTAACGAAAGTTGCCCTTTCAATTAAATCTCTTCGGAGGTTCGAGTCCCGCGGGCGCTCTCTGGCCTTTTTTGCCCCGGGCCTTCTGGACACTTTTAATAATAATAATAATGGTATATGTTAAGGTTAATTTGTTAATAATTATGGTATTATTATATTAGAGTCCAAGAGCTGGGGTAGATCCAAGTTAGGTTGGACGGAGTCCCTGTCCCACAGTTTTCAGATGAGGTAACTGAGGCACAGAGAAGTTAAGCGACTTGCCCAAAGTCACCCAGCAGGCCAGTGGCGGAGCCGGGATTAGGCCTAGTGGGTAGAGCACGGACCTGGGGAGTCAGAAGGATTTGGGTCCTAATCCCTGCTCTGCCACTTGGCTGCTGTGTAATGATAGCATTTATTAAGCGCTTACTATGTGCAAAGCACTGTTCTAAGTGCTGGGGAGGTTACAAGGTGATCAGGTTGTCCCAAGGGGAGCTCACAGTCTAAATCCCCATTTTACAGATGAGGGAACTGAGGCCCAGAGAAGTGAAGTGACTTGCCCAGAGTCACACAGCTGACAAGTGGCGGAGCTGGGATTTGAACCCATGACCTCTGACTCCAAATCCCGGGCTCTTTTCCACTGAACCATACCTCTGACAAGTCACCACTCTCACAACGAGGCCCAGTGGAAAGAGCACGGGCTTAGGAGTGAGAGATCTTGGGTTCTAATACCGCATCTGCCACTTGTCTGCTGTGTGACCTCTGACAAGTCACTTCACTACTCTGTGTCTCAATTTCCTTATCTGTAACATGGGGATTAAGACTGTGAGCACCACTGTTGGGTAGGGACTGTCTCTATATGTTGCCAACTTGTACTTCCCAAGCGCTTAGTACAGTGCTGTGCACACAGTAAGCGCTCAATAAATACGATTGATGATGATGATGATGACAGGGACCATGCCCAACACGAGTTGCTTAGAACCAGCTCAGTGCTTAACACAGTGCTTGGCACCTAGTAAGCGCTTAACAAATACCACCATTCTTACCACGCGGCCCAGTGGAAAGAGCACGGGCTTGGGAGTGAGAGATCTTGGGTTCTAATACCGCATCTGCCACTTGTCAGCTGTGTGACTTTGGGCAAATCACTTAACTTTCTCTATGCCTCGGTTACCTCATCTGTAAAATGGGGATTAAGACTGTGAGCCCCAAATGGGACAACCTGATTACCTTGTATCCTCCCCAGAGTTTAGAAGTGCTTGGCACATAGTAAGCGGTTAACAAAAACCATTCTTATTGTTAATATTATTATTATATCACTCTTCCTGGGGTGTATGCATCCCTGCCCCATGACGTAGCCCAGGGTATAACCCTTCAGGTTGCTGGAGCAGAGTAATAACCGTTTTAGCTTTAGATCAGTGGTTCCTGTGTTGCCAATTTGTACTTCCCAAGCGCTTAGTACAGTGCTCTGCACATAGTAAGCGTTCAATAAATACGATTGATTGATTGATTGATTTTCAACTTTGTAAGCAAGCTTTTCGGGGTTTCGAGCCCCGCGGGCGCTTTTTGACTTTTTTTGCATTTTTACTCCAAGTGTATTAAACCCGGGGCCGGGAAGAAAGTGGAAAAAGAAATCGAAGTGTTTGTCCCGGGAGCTCGGGGAGAGAGAGGAATTCAGGACATTGATTCATTCATTCATTCAATCGTATTTATTGAGAGCTTACTGTCTGCGGAGCACAGTCCTAAGCGCTTAGGAGAGTACAGCATAGCAATAGAGATCCATTCCCTTCCCACAACGAGTTTAGTCATTCAATCATGTTTGCTGAGTGCTTACTGTGGGCGGGGCACTGTACTAAGCGCTTGGGAGAAGACAATACAGCAGTAAATAGACACATTCCCTGCCCACAACGAGCTTAGAGTCTGGAGAGGGAGACAGATATTAATATAAATTGAAGATATGGACATATGGGGTTGGGAAGGGGGGATGAAGGGAGCAATTCTGATGGGATATGTCTCGTATATGTCATTATCAGTTGATTTTCTCTTCTTTTTCCTGCATGAATACTGTACATATGTAAACTGGAGTATGCGTTTTAATCAATTAATCCCATTTATTGAGCACTTACTGTGTGCAGAGCACTGTACAAAGCGCCTGGGAAAGCATGTTCCCTACCCATAACGATCTTACAGTCTGGGGCGGGGGCGGGGGGGGGGGGGGAGACGGACATGAAAATAAATAAATAGATTAGGAATTTGAGCATAAGTGCTGTACCCCGTGGAGTGGAGTGATGGAGGGGGGAATATAAGGGGAAAATCCAAGTGCAAGGACGACGCAGAAGGGAGCGGGAGAAGAGGCGTTTAGGCCTTAATCAGTTTTTGTGTGTCATGCAATTATTCAAGATTGAACCTCCCTTAGGCTTGTGAGGTCGGTATTTGGGGTTTGGGGACTGTTTGTTAGGAGTTGGGGTGAACAGGAGGCAGGGAGCAGCGAGAACAGAGCATGCCCTCTGTGCGGGAATTTTCCGGGAATTTTTCCCATCAGTCCACCGTTCCCCACTTTGCTGGTCCTTTTTCCCGTCCCCAGATCCCACGCTGTCCGGGAGGCAGGGAACAGGTCGATTCCTGCTTCCCACTTCGTTCCCGGATCGCGAGTGGGTCCGGAGGCGAGTGCAAGAAGACGGTGAGGGGGAGTGGGAGGGACAGACCCGCCCCAGAGGGAGAGGTTCTGGGATCCTAGATAATAACAGGAATATTTATTAAGCGCTTACTATGTGCAGAGCCTTATACTAGGGGCTGGAAGAGAATACATAGGTGGATATTAGACAGAATCTCTGTGCATGGGGGGGCTCAAATGTAAGACTGTGACCCTATGTGGAAGATAGACTGTTTCCAATCTGATAGCTTGTATTTGAGTAGGAGGTCATGGGTTCAAATCCAGACTCCGCCAATTGCCATCTGTGTGACTTTGGGCAAATCACTTCACTTGTCTGTGCCTTAATTCCCTCACCTGTGAAATGGGGATTAAGACTGTGAGCCCCACGTGGGACAACCTGATCACCTTGACCCCCCCCCCCAGCGCTTAGAACAGTGCTTTGCACATAATAAGCGCCTAACAAATACCATTATTATTATTACACCCCCAGCGCTTAGTACAGTGCCTGGCACATAGTAAGCGCTTATCAAATACCATAATTATTACTATTCTCCCAGATTCTCCTTTCTCCAAAACGCGTGAACGCGGGGAGGAGGGGATTAGCTAGAGAGATCCGCTTTGCTCCCCCACTTCGCTTTGTCCCTCTGACCTCCTGGACACCCCCGCTGGGGTAGGAGCTGTTCCGTGGAGAGGTTTTTTTCTGTGTGTGTGTGTGTGTGTGTGTGTGTGTGTATGTGTGTGTATTTGTGTGTATTTATTCTTCCCATTCCACCCCTTGCTCCCGCCCCTCTTTCCCACCTTGCTCCCTTCGCCCCGTCCCCAAACTCCTCTGGGGAAAGTTGCAGGAGGCGTTGGGGCCTTTCCCCTCTGATACCCTGCCTATTCCCCCCCTATCTCCTCCTCGGAGAGGAGCGAAAATGAAGCCCTCAGCGAAGCAGGGACGTGAATGACTGACTTATTTCCACACCCTCGGGACAGGGGTGCACTTGTCTTCTCGCCCCCCATTTCTCCTGGAGCGCAAGGGAAAGTGAGGTTCAGACGCGGGGGGGACCAGAAACCGGTCAAAATCCTGGAAACTCCTCTTTCTGTTTGTAATATCCCCATCCACGTGTCCTGAGCAGAAGTCCCTAAGGCCCACATTCGTTGGAGCATTTCCGGGGCTGGCTGTAGCTTAACGGAAACTTCAATCTGTGGTTCCTCCCTAAATCAAAATCTTTTCGGAGGTTCGAGACCCGTTGCTGCTTTCTGGATCTTTTTGCCCCCGGGAACTCTACCAATCAATCAATAATATTTTTTGAGCGCCCATGTTGTGCAAAACTCTACACTAAACGTTTAGGAGCTTACACTAGAGACAGACATGGGCTCATTGACCTCAAGGAACTTACGGGGGGTGCGGACACTAAAATAATTTATAAGCAGAAAGATGGAAAGTAAATATAAAGTCAATCAATCGATCGGTCAAATTTATTGAGCGCTAACTGTGTGCAAAGCACTGTACAAAGCGTTTGGGAGAGTACAGTATAACAGCATATAGTATACAGTATACAGTATCCTGGCTCTGCCAATTGTCAGCTGTGTGACTTTGGGCAAGTCACTTAACTTCTCTGGGCCTCAGTGACCTCATCTGTAAAATGGGGATGTAAAATGTAAAATGTGAGCCCCCCGTGGGACAACCTGATCACCTCGTAACCTCCCCAGCGCTTAGAACAGTGCTTTGCACATAGTAAGCGCTTAATGAATGCCATTATTATTATTACTATTATTAACAGAGTTGGTAGACACGTTCCCTTCCCTCAACAGGCTTACAGTCTAGAGGAGATGCAGTTGCAGATGAGAGAATGCTGAAGCAGAAAGTCATGTACAAAAGTGTTGTAGGTTGCGAATACATTTGTGCTTGGTTGCCCGCAGTTCTGGGTTGGTAGGTGGAGGAATGTAAATTGGGGAAAACAGAAGGTAAGTAGGAAGTGGCCTATATAATATAAATATAATATGATTGAGTTGTAAGGTGGAGGGAGGTAGTGGACAGCCTTGATGCCAATAGCACGATGTTTCTGATTTGTGAAGAGGGAGTTGGAAGCCACCGGGAGTTTAAAAGGAATGGAGAGCTGTGTACTGAATGACATTTCAAAAAGACAATACAAACACCAGCTTGGAGAATGGATTGAAAGGGAAAGAGGCTGGAGGCAAGGAGACCCTACTGGAGGCTGATTCAATATTTTAACCATGATATAGCTTGAACTTGAATTTGGGTATAGAAAAAGCGGCAGACCCAAAAAATGGAGAAGAAATGGAAAGATTTACCACTTGATCTAATGTGAGAGCTGACGGACCATGAAGAATCAGGTTGACAACAAAGTTTGCTGGCTTCTGGGACAAGGAGGATAATAGGGTTACTGATGGAGATGGGAAAGGTTGGAGGTAAAGGGTGTTTAGGGCGGCAGATAAGAAGTAAAATTTTAGACATATTGACACTTTGGGGAAGGGGCTTTAAAGATTTCCAGACTGATACCCCCCTTTTCTCTCTCTCCCTGATTCATCCTACCTTTCTGGAGGGGTAGGAAAGCCTTTTACCCTCTCAGTGGGAATATCTGCAGTCGTCCATGTTAATTTATTTGCGTCGATTGACTCCCAGTTTTCACCTGGGTGCAGCATTTTCAGAGCCTTCGTTTTACTGTGCCCTTCAAACGTTTCCTCGGCTCTTTTGCTTTCGATTTTCCAATTCCAGCTCAGCACAGAGCAGCTGTTGTGTATCCTGCTGACTTTCATTCCCGTCACGTGTCCCACTCAGTGTAGCTCTTTTGAGGTGAGTATAGTAGAGCTAAGAGAACGGTTCGTTCCAGAAGACTGTTTGTGATCTTGTCATGCCTTTTGTTGATAGGGATTGATGCTCGAGTAGTCAAATGTGGCGACTGTGTGGGCTACTACACCGCAAACTAGCGCCTCTGCAGCGTACTGCGGGATTTGGGGTCACTTCTTTCTTCGAGACTTTCCTATTCATCTCTCCCCAGGGTCCTGGGGTGCATGAGATAAAGTAACTTGTCGGGAATAATGGGGTTAAGGGACAGACAAATTGCCAAGATGGCTATAGCATCACAGGACCTGGAGTGGACTGATAGATAACTTCCAGGGGTGGCGGCAGATAAAGCGATTCCCACGGTTCCCAGAGCCATTAAACAGGATGGGAGGGAGAGATTTAGATAATACCTGGCAAAGCTAAAATACAGTAGTTTACCTGCTCAGGGAACCTTAACTGCTGCAGTCCAGGATATGTCTGGGGTGGGATCTCTCTGACATCTGACTGGCATCCAAGTCACAAGGGAATGGGCAGAGAGGAGCTCAGAGGTGAATATAATCGAGAAAGGAAGGGGAATGTGACCTTGGACAAGAAACAATTAATAAATAATAATCAAATGGTAAAATATCATAGATGTTAGCTCACGTCTGGAAGGGGACAGGTAAAACTGGAATCTGATTGCTAACCGATCGCTAAGACATTCCCTCTAAAGTTCTCTGTGGGTAAGGAACCTGTCTACCAATTCCGTTGCATTATCTCAAGTGCTTAGTACACTGCTCTGTACAGAGTAGGTGCTCAATAAATGCCACTGATGATAACGTGATCTCTGCCCTTAATGGGTTTGGAAAGACAGAATAAATTACCATAGTGCTTAGCGTAGAGGAAGCAATACCATTATTATTATTATACTTAAATATAAATACATTTACAGTGAAGATTTGAATAAAAATAAGTGCTAAACTAGTCAGTATGGACTCAAGTGTGAAGGGTGGTTGTGAGTGTAGAAGTGTGAAAGTGGTGCAGAGGTATTGGGCATGTAGTTGTGAGGAGAGAAGGTAAAATTAGTTAATTCAATCATATTTATTAAGCGTTTACTGTGTGCAGAGCACTGTACTAAGCGCTTAGTTGGAATTCATGTTCTGAGAGCACAACTTTATTGTGCTATTAATTTGGGATACAAATAATATGAGCCTCTTTCATCTTTATCCCCAAATTAATTCAAAGTGTATTAGGATTAGGAAGCGATGGAAATAATTTTCTTTTGCAATCATTATTTTCTTATTTCCTTAAAAACATTAGGACCATTAATACAGATTTATTCCCCTTATAAGAAAGAATGATGAAGATTGTTAAAAAAAATGACCATGGAATTCCATATTTTATGGTACAGTGAGATAAACTGAACTATGTTTTCTCCAGGTTAGGCCTGATTCTGCAGTGAGATGTTCAAGAAATCAAATTTTCAAAGTAAATAGTGTTAATCACTTTTTTGTGTGTGTGTCAGCTATGAAAAAGGCAATTGACAGGGTGGAATAGGATTTTAAACTACATGTGCTAAAAATAATGAACTCTTCTTTTTAAAATAGGTGTAAAATCGTAGGGTTGGCCAGAACCCAGGGATTCTTTTGAACAAAATCTCTCTTTTTAAAATAGGTGTAAAATCGTAGGGTTGGCCAGAATCCAGGGATTCTTTTGAACAAAATCTCTCTCCAGGGATCACTGAGAGACGCCTAGACTGGCTATACCTGAGGGACTTCCTTGACCCTAACTAGTGAAATTTAAGGTAACTTTGAGGTCTCCAGTCTCCAGCTTCTCTGGGAATCCTTCCCCGCCAGAGCAGCTTGAGAAAAATCGCTGACACCATCCTGTAATTTATTGTAAGACGGAGGGTCCTGTCAAGAAAGTGAATGGGAGGACTCCCAGAGAAGAAAAAAAAAAGAGCTATCTTGAGACCTCATGACTGAAAAACCTCTGTGGAGGAATTTATTATAATAGAAGCAGTGTCACACTCTCTAGTCAGTTATGTTCAGGTGTTGTCTGATGTCAAAATGGAAAATCTGGGCATTTCAGCAGGGAATTTCAGGATCATAAGACGTTTTTAAGAGGTCGTACTAAAGCTTGAGTATTTTGATTTTTGGAATGACCAGCAAAATTTAATATTTACATAACAGACCAGACCCTAATGCTACAGACACCAAGATCTATTTTAAACGAACTAAACCAATCCATCGGAATGAATACTATATAATAATCTCAGAGATGTCATGTTCAAATGTAATTTTAGGATAATTTTCTTTAATTAAAGGAACAACCCAGGGATGAAATGTATTTTCTTCTGTTGGGTTTTATGTTTTATGACACTTCCAATGTTGAATCGGGTCTTTCTAATCTGCTTTATTCTTTGAGGTTTCCCCTAGGCCTTTCCTGTTGGTTCCTCGCTCTCCCAATGAAAAGTTCCCGTCTCTGTGTCAGACGTATTTTTCAGCCAACTGCAGTGAAAGAATTGAACCACACAGACTGTCGCTGTCCAATCGAAAAGGCGCCAAAACCCCCGGCCGCCGCCTTTCTCCCCTCTGACGTCAGGGACAAAAAAGGACAAAGCCACCAATCTGTTCCTAACGGCCCCGAAGCTGGGCTGATCTCGCAAACGGGAGAAATCTACCAGCGCCTTTATCCGCGCCGCAGTCGCGGCCTGCAAAGGAGTTCGACTCTGGAAATGGTAAGTGATAGAGATGCCGAAGAAGCTAAATGTCCCCGCTTTAGGAAGCTGCTGATTTCAGCTCGTTTCTTCCATCACGGGGATCAGAAACGCTTCCCTGACTATTAATCCCACCTCTCTTGTGGAAATCGGATCAAGAGTATCCCCTGTTCTCCCTCTCGTTTCCACTGCTTTGTTTTTTCCCGTCCATCTCCTACCCAACTGATTGTAAACTCCGGGAAGGCAGGGAACGTGCATCTTCGGTTGTAATTCCCGAGCGTTTAGCATAGTATTCTGCGTTCAGAAGGCCCTGGATAAGTACCTTCGATTGATGGACTTTACCACTTCTGCAAGCTAAGGATGTGCAGTTGTCTGCTGGATTTTCCTAGCAGCTATTCGCTTACTCTGAGAGAAAACACCATCCCCGTTTGAAGTCCTTCCTTCTTACTGCGTTAACAGACCCGCTCTCTTTCTCCATGGGGGCGCACACAATTCTTTAATATCGATTCCAAATCCACTGAGTCAAAGCCCAGGGTCTTTGTGCCAGTTTCCTTCCAAGAGACAGCTGTTGTAGTAGTGGTAGTGGTAGTCAAGTCAAGTGGTAGTAGTAGTAGTAATAGTAGTAGTGGTAATAATAGTATTTATTAAGTGTTCACTTTATGCAGAGCATCGTCTTAAACCCTGGGAAAGTATTCAGAGGCGGGAATGAGACATGATCCTTCTCTCTCCAGTCATAATCTAAGAATCTAAGTGGATAGAAGGGACTGGAAACAGACTCACAAGGAAGATGAATCAACAAAACACTAAAACAAAGTAAAAGCAAGGACAAATACGCAAAAGAAAAACAAAAATCAGTCTGGCGCTGTGGCTAAGAATTTCAGACTCCTCGAGTCCGAGGAACAAGAGTAGCCCCAGCTACTTTCTCCGTCTGACTGAAAGTACGAGCGAAAATGGCTCAGAGAGAAGGCATCTTTGGGCCCTGGTGGATCCAACCCAAGCGAAGGTCAAGGCACGGGAGGAAATGTCTCCGGGGAAAGGGCCAGGTGGGATAGAAGGTGAGGGAAAGGACTCTTTGTTCCCGAAAGACCGTCGGAATTGGCGCTGCATTAGGCCCCGACATCCTCGATTGTCGTGGGGTTCGAACCCGAGAGGATCGGAGGTCAGAGAATTTCAAAGAAATCGAGGACAAGATTGGTTCCCCACGCGCCTCACTTGAATGTCATCAATTTCATTCTTTGAAAAGAAGAGAAAGAGCGCTGTCCGGTGCTGATGTAACAGCGATTTCTCTTAAAGGAGCTTCTCCCCGAGTGGGATGACGACCGGGATTTAGAGCGTGAAAAAAGTTCCGTTTTCTGTGGAATGAGGTGTAGTTGGAAGGTACCTGGATTAAGCCTATGGAGTATTCACTGGAGTACGAACATGGAGTATAAAATGGAGTATGTACGTGGAGTGTACATAGAGGTAGCGGAGGGGATCTCTGCCACGAGGTAATAATAATGATAGCATTTACTAAGCGCAAAGCACTGTTCTAAGCGCTGGGGAGGTTACAAGGTGATCATGTTGACCCAAGGGGGGCTCACAGTCTTCATCCCCATTTTACAGATGAGAGAACTGAGGCCCAGAGAAGTTGCGTGACTTGCCCAAAGTCACACAGCTGACAATTGGCAGAGCCGGGATTTGAACCCACGACTAGTGACTCCAAAGCCCATGCTCTTTCCACTGAGCCACGCTGCTTCTCCAATGCAATGCTCTGCGCACAGTAGATACTCATATACTACTGATTGGTATAGAGGCAATTTCTTTACCGTGAACAGCAGTTAGCAGCAGGACGAGAAGCAGAAACAAATGGCAAAGGACTTACGCAAGCATCACTTGGAATGAGACTAGGCCTTGGAGAAGGCTATCTGCAAACTGTCGCAGGAGTGAACAAGGTCGACTACGTTTCATTCAGTTCAGTGTGAGATATTTTTCCTGGTTTTTCTTCCCATGAACCACTGACCAACTCCTGGGTGTATATGTTAGCTACTGGCACCAGTTGAAAGTGGAGGACCAGTAAAGGATGGGACAAAACAGATGATGCCATCCTCACTTCAGTGCTGATCAGGGGTCGTTATAGATTGGTAGGCATGGTACTAAGCACTTGGGAAAGTAGTACAGGTGATTTTTTTGTTCAAAGATGACATTGCTGTGGCTGACTGCATCGATGAGTCTGAATATCTTTGACGTCATAATGATGACCCCCATGGCATCTGAATAAGCATAGGTAAGTTGATGATTGCATCACGGTGGCCCTGAACCTCGCCTTATAACCATCTCCTGCTCCACACTGATAGGCAGAAGTCGTTTATAACACAGTCCAATTCCAAGCGTTCCACTTGATATTCCAAAGGTTAGAGCCTGAAAACAGCTTTCAGCCTAAGCTGAAACAACCAATCAACTCTTGTGAAAGGGATGTTTGCTCCACCTATATCTTTATCGGCACCCCTGTACATCTGGATAGTAACTCCAACATCTTTTTGTTCAATAGTAAAAAAGTCACACACACACACACACACACACACACACACACACACACAGAGAGTCTCTGGATGACACAATTTGACCAGAGAGGATTTGGGAAGTTTTGACATTCTTTTGAAAGAGAAGGTACATATAAGGGAGAGTCTCGAGGGAGTATCTTGATTTCAGGCAGTTAATATAAATTTTGGGAAAAAACAAAGGGAGGGTGGTAAAAGTATCCTCGAATTCCAGAGTCGGTCAAAATTTGAATTATTATTTCAATTTTGGGTGAACAGTCAAATGGAAAGAGCATGGGACTAGGGCATAGGCATCCCGATGCTATTCCTGGCTCCACCACCTGCCTGGTTTGATATCTGGGCAAGACCTGCAATTTCTCTGTGTCTCAGTTGTTTCCTCATCTGCAAAAGGCAGATAAGATGCTCGATTTATCTCCCTCTTAGGCGGTAACCCCCGTGTAGGACATAGACTGTGTTTAAATCTGATTATTTTATATCTACCCAGTGCTTAGCATAGTGTTTTCATATAGTAAGTGCTTAATGAATACTATCATTATTAACTCTCTGATAACTCACTGATTTCCTTTTTTCCAAACCGGGAAAGACAGTGCCAGAAAACATTGTTTTGCATCTTTATTCCAAAAGGGTTAATAAGGAGTTCTATTCATTGGCATAATCACCTGCAGGTAGTGTTTGATGAACAAGAAAGGGAAATTTTTAACTTAGGCAAGAATTGGGAGGTAAGGTAGCCAGGGAGCAAGGAGTAAAGTTGTGATCCTTAAATGATGAACCATTCTTTCCTATTTATTTCACTGGCCATACTAAGGGTGGAGGGAGCTAAATGACCTGGACCAAAATTCTGTGAATGAGTGAGAAGAATCGTTCCACGGGATATAGGGAAAAGAAAAAGGAGTAAGGAGAAAAGAAATAGGAGCCATGACATAAAATAAATATTGGAGACTAAAGGGATTTACTTAATTTATGCTTTGGGCTGTATATTGACCCAAACCACTATGTCATGGAATATCAGATGCTATTTGACAATGGAAACAGTCTAAACGTACAAACATCATATATGATGACTTTATATGAAACAGAAAAAACATAATGTACAGTAAGAAATACTGTTTGAAATTTCCCTAAATCAACAAAACAATCTTTTTTTTACCTCATAAAGAGGTCTAAAATTCTGAGTTCTCCACAGAGGAGGCTGTTTTGAGATTAAAAAATGGTGACTACTCCAGTTTTATTCCTGCCCAGTGTCTTGGCAATGTCACTATGTAAAAGGAACTCCTGCACCGTGATCTCATAACCAGACTGCTGAGGCTCCCGATGCATGAGAAAGAGGCTGTCTTTCCCAAGATTCCAGGAATCCTGTTGGTTTCTGCTTCATCCCAGGAAGGGAGAAGAATATCTAGCAGCAAACTCCAAGCCTTCTCCGTTTTTAGAACGTTGGACTGAGTCTGTGATTAGGCTGCTGAGACCCTGAGCCATAAGAAGCCTGAAGATCAATCAATCAATCAATCAATCGTATTTATTGAGCGCTTACTGTGTGCAGAGCACTGTACTAAGAGCTTGGGAAGTCCAAGTTGGCAACATCTAGAGACGGTCCCTACCCAACAGTGGGCTCACAGTCTAGAAGGGGGAGACAGAGAACAAAACCAAACATATTAACAAAATAAAATAAGTAGAATAGATATGTACGAGTAAAATAATTAAATAGAGTAATAAATATGTACAAACATATGTACATATATACAGGTGCTGTGGGGAAGGGAAGGAGGTAAGGAAGGGGGTTGGAGAGGGGGAGGAGGGGGAGAAGATCTGCTGTTCTAGTCACAGTGCCCCACTGCTCCTGAATTTATCATTGTCCTTGCCACGTCCATTATCTTTATTTATCAATTGTTTCATCTTGTCTTTCACCAGCTCATCATCGTCCTTGGAGGCAAAGAGTTATGTCCAATTCTCAACTGTGTATTGTTCCCAGAACTTAATACAGCACTTTCCTCTCACCAGGTACTCAGTAAACAATATGGTTTCCAAGGAGAGAGATTTTCCTTATCATTCAATCGTATTTATTCAGCACTTACTGTGTGCAGAGCACTGTACTAAGCGCTTGGAAAGTACGCTGCTTGAGAAGCAGCGTGGCTCAGTGGAAAGAGCACGGGCTTTGGAGTCAGAGGTCGTGGGTTCGTATCCCGACTTCACCAGTTGTCAGCTGTGTGACTTTGGGCAAGTCACTTCACTTCTCTGTGCCTCAGTTACCTCATCTGTAAAATGGGGATTAAGACTGTGATCCCCGCGTAGGACAACCTGATCACCTTGTAGCCTCCCCAGCGCTTAGAACAGTGCTTTGCACATAGTAAGCGCTTAATAAATGCCATTATTATTATTATTACAATTCTATGTCGAAGGATTCAGCCTCCTGGAACTCATGTTGCAAACAAAAACAAATCCCCATTCGGTTCTATTTCACCCAGCTATGTGTGCCCAATTCACAATCCTTTGGAGGATGGGAGAATCGAACTCTTCTAATTCTAATTGATCGGGTGTTCTGTAAAGAAGGCTTGGATTCACAACTAGGAGTCATCACATTTGGGGAAGCGAACGCAGTTTCACCTCTCCCACTAAATGGGAGACAGTGAGCCCACTGTTGGGTAGGGGCTGTCTCTATATGTTGCCAACTTGTACTTCCCAAGCGCTTAGTACAGTGCTCTGCCCACAGTAAGCGCTCAATAAATACGATTGATTGATTGATTGATAAATGGGAGGCAAAGCGGGAATAGAAAATAGTGGTTTGGGGGTGAAAAAGGCTTATAGGGAAAGACAGAAGTAAGGGATATCTAAGTACTTAAGCAGTGAGCCACATGATGGCGATGTCCGCTAAAAAATGGCGATAACACAGCGGTCCATCGCCCTTTGTTCGTATGGAAAGACGCAAGAGGAGGCGGAGATTCACATCGGACATGGATGGGGTAAGTCACTGAGGGTTAAGGCTTCGCTTTTATGGACTGTACGGGTCAGGACCTCCGATCCCGACCCTTTTCTAGATAGGAAATCGGGCCCCTCACCGATTGCGATGGTGAGCCAGGGGCGGGGCGGCGGCCGGGGGAACCGGCGGCGGCTGCTGACCGCGGCGCTGCTGCTGGTCACAGCCTGGGCCGGGGGGAGCGGCCAGCTCCATTACTCGGTGCCGGAGGAGGCGAAACACGGCACCTTCGTGGGCCGCATCGCGCAGGACCTGGGGCTGGAGGTGGCGGAGCTGGTGCCGAGGATGTTCCGGGCGGTGTCCCAGGGCCGCCGCGGGGACTATCTGGAGGTAAATCTGCAGAACGGCATCCTGTTCGTCAATTCGCCCATCGACCGGGAGGAGCTGTGCGGCCGGAGCCCCGCCTGCAGCATCCACCTGGAGGTGATCGTGGACAAGCCGCTGCGGGTCGACCATGTGGAGGTGGAGGTCAAGGACATCAACGACAACCCGCCCATCTTCCCGGTAACACAAAAGACTTTGCTCATTTCTGAATCCATTGCCGTGAATTCGAGGTTCCCGCTAGAGGGCGCTTCGGATGCGGACATCGGAGCCAACTCCTTCCTCACCTACAGGCTCAGCGACAATGAATATTTTACTCTCGATGAGCCCCAAAGTGACAAGCTGTTGAAATCCTTGGCACTTGTACTAAGAAAATCCCTGGACCGAGAAACAACCATCCAGCATAAATTAGTACTGACGGCCACAGACGGGGGCAAACCCGAACTGACGGGCTCGGTGGAGCTGGTGGTCACGGTCCTGGATGTGAATGACAACGCCCCTCAGTTTGACCAGGCGGTTTACCGAGTTCAGATGGCAGAAAACGCCCCCAGTGGGACATTAATGGTGAAACTTAATGCTTCCGATCCGGACGAGGGCAGTAACGGCGTGGTGCTTTACTCCTTCAGCTCGGATACTCCAACCTCTGTAACAGAGGTGATCGGGATCCATCCACATTCGGGAGAAATCCGGGTGAAGGGAAGCTTGGACTATGAAATCCGCCATGCCTATGAGATCCAGGTGGAGGGGACGGATCAGGGAACTCCACCGATGGTGGGCCACTGCTCGGTCCTGGTGGAACTTCTGGATGCCAATGACAACGCCCCCGAGATAACGGTGACGTCCTTGTCGCTGCCCGTCCGGGAGGACGCCCCTCCCGGTACGGTGATCGCGCTGATCAGTGTGTCCGACCGAGACTCGGGGGCCAACGGGCAGGTGACGTGCACCCTGGCGCCCCCCGGGCCGTTCGGGCTGGTGCCCACCTTCAGGAATTACTATTCGCTGGTCCTGCAGGGCCCCGTGGACCGCGAGAGCGTGGCGGCCTACGAGCTGCGGGTGACGGCGCGGGACGGCGGGGCCCCGGCGCTGGAGGCCACGGCCAGCGTGGCGGTGGCCATCGCCGACGTGAACGACAACGCGCCGGCCTTCTCGCAGCCCACCTACACGGTGCTGGTGAAGGAGAACAACCCGCCGGGAAGCCACATCTTCACCGTGTCGGCGCGGGACCCGGACGCGCGGGAGAACGCCCTGGTGTCCTACTCGCTGGTGGACCGGCCGGTGCGGGAGCGGCCCCTGTCCAGCTACGTGTCGGTCCACGCGGAGAGCGGGCGCGTGTACGCGCTGCAGCCGCTGGACCACGAGGAGCTGGAGCTGCTGCAGGTCCAGGTGTGCGCCCGCGACGCGGGGGTCCCGGCGTTGGACAGCAACGTGACACTGCACGTGTTCGTGCTGGACGAGAACGACAACGCCCCCCTCGTGCTGCCCCCGCATTCCGGGGCGGCCGCCGCGCCCTCGTGGTCCTCCGCGGCGTCGAGCCCCCGGTCCGGCTTCCCCGGGGCGTCTCCGCCGGGCCCGGAGCTGGTGCCGCTGGGGGCCGGGCCGGGCCACCCGGTGGCGAAGATCCGCGCGGTGGACTTGGACTCGGGCTACAACGCGTGGCTGGCGTACGAGCTGCGGGCGTTGGGCGGCGGGGCCGGGCGCGGCCCCTTCCGCATCGGGCTGTACACGGGCGAGATCAGCACAGCGCGGGCCCTGGACGAGGCGGACGGGCCGCGGCACACGCTGCTGGTCGTGGTGCGGGACCACGGGGAGCCGGCGCTGCGGGCCACGGCCACGGTCAGCGTGTCGCTGGTGGACCACGGCGGGCAGGACGCCAAGGCGGCGGCACGGGCGTCGGGGGCACGGGCGGTGGGGGCGTCGGGGGTCGGCCCGCGGGCGGCCCTGGGGGACGTGAACGTCTACCTCGTCGTGGCCATCTGCGCCGTGTCCGGCCTGTTCGTGGTGACCGTGCTGCTGTACGCGGCGCTGCGGTGCTCGGCGCCCCCGCGCGGGCTGTGCGGGCCCGGCCCGCCGGCCCTCGTCTGCTCCAGCGCCGTGGGCAGTTGGTCCTATTCTCAGCAAGGTCGCCGGCGGCGACCCAACGCCTGTGCGGGGGACGGGGCCGCCAAGAGCGACCTCATGGCTTTCAGCCCCAACATGCCACCCTGCCCGGGACCCCGGGACAGCGGGGAACAACGAGAATACCCAGCTGATCAATCAGGGAAGGTAAGGGTTTAAATTGTTTAATTTCTACCTTTGTGTCGGAAAACTCTATTGGAATAAGTTTGGCTTGCTCGTACGGACCTCTTGAAACTGGATATGCCCAAGTAGAACGTTTGTTGTCTTCTCTTCACTGGTTCTCACCAATCTAATTTTCACACCTCCCTGCGTTCTCGTCTGAACTTTGAAGGGGATCAGTTATTTACATATCGCTTTCCTTATTCCATGAACCTTCTTCAATCCTCGCCCCTCTCGATGAGAAATTCATTTTCACAACGCCTGTTATCAACCATGGTCAATCTATCCGCTAATATAGGTCAGGGGGAAAGTAAGACTTTCTGGGGTTTTGCGATTGAAGTTTCTCGGTTAGGCTGTGCAGTTGGTTTATGGGTATGGTTAAGGTTCTCTGTAGCAAACAGAAACTCTAGTAGCACATTTCACTGTACGCTGTCGTTGATCAGGAAATCTTCTTGATGATGATGAAGATGAGGATGAGGATGATGATGCGTAGCCTAGTGGAAAGAGCACGGGCACGGGAGTCAGAGGATTCAGGTTCTAATCCTGATTCTGCCGCTTACTTGCTATGTGATCTTGGGCAAGGGTGTTAACATTATTGGGTGCATCCTGGGTCCCTGAAGAAGAGGAAATTAAGATTTTTTTCTGACCACCTAGAAAAATACCATTCTCCCCAGTGAAGAGCGATGCAGCTGTTGAAGATGAATGTGTCTCAAGTTGAGAACAAAATATAATCCTGGGGCTCAGCATTTTAACTCCTTGGCGTGTACCATCGTGTCCAGTTTTCTTGTAACTTGTGTAGTTGATTTTTATTGGCTTTTCAACGTGGGAAGGCCGGGAAATAGAACTGGTTGATTTCAGATGTCATCAATGTTGATCGGCCCTTCACCAGCCATTCTCACCTAGCTCCTTCGACCACAGCTCTGATAGCTCTTCCCACCTCATTAACTCGCCCACATGAAAGGCCAGTGATTCATCATCCTTTTGGTATCACAGCAATTCTGATAAAGGAGAGGTGGCGGGTCCAATATGTAAAGGACCACCTTGTTCGCATAGCTGTCAGTTAATTGCACTTTCACGACGGGCTAGAAGAGGGAATTTTCAGATGGAGGAGCTACCGAAATGCACTTCACAATTGTAAGCATTCTGGAGACCCTTTTCGGGATATTTTGAATGCCAAATTGTTTTCTATCATTCTGAAATGAGGACCCCAATGATTAAAGATAGGAAGAGCCGGGATGAATAGCAAATCATGTGCAACTGGAGGCAAATACTGTAAACCTCTATCGAAGACCAGTGTTTCATTAGGGCAATTTTAGTATCTTGGAATGACTAGTAATTATAATAATAATAGCATTTGTTATGCGTCTACCATGCACCAAACAATGTTCTAAGCATTGGGGTAAATACAATAATAATAATAATTGTGGTATTTGTTAAACGCTTACTATGTGCCGAGCACTGTTCTAAGCGCTGGGGTAGATCCAAAGCAATCAGATCGTCCCACGTGGGGCTCACGCTTTTAATCCCCATTTTACAGATGAGGTAATTGAGGTAATCGAGACAGAGAGAAGTTAAAAAACCTGCCCAAGGTCACACAGCAGACAAGTGGCAGAGTCGGGATTAGAACCCACGTTCTCAGACTCACAAACCCGTGCTCATGCCACTAGTTTGAAAATCATCATCATCATCATCAATCGTACTTATTGAGCGCTTACTGTGTGCAGAGCACTGTACTAAGCGCTTGGGAAGTACAAGTTGGCAACATATAGAGACAGTCCCTACCCAATAGTGGGCACTCAGTCTAAAAGGGGGAGACAGAGAGCAAAACCAAACATACCAAGAAAATAAAATAAATGGAATAGATATGTACAAGTAAAATAAATAAATAAATAGAGAAATAAATCTGTACAAACATATATACATATATACAGGTGCTGTGGGGAAGGGAAGGAGGTAAGATGGGGAATGGAGAGGGGGACGAGGGGGAGAGGAAGGAAGGGGCTCAGTCTGGGAAGGCCTCCATACATGCTCAACTCCATTTTAGCATATTGTGAAGTGTATTTCCTTCAGCACTGTAAGGGGAAAATGTAATAATCCCCAAATAGTCACTTTGTGTGAGCTGATGAAACTTTGGTACCGTGTGATTTATCTCCCTTATCTTAGATATCTTCGAATAACCAGATAATGGCGAAAATCTAGGAGAAATAGAAACTATAGACACTACTTGATGAACTTAACGGGAGTTGGTACATTTTTCATAAAGGTATTTGTAAAGACAAGTTAATGGGGACTGCGGAAATTAGCGTGGCCTAGAGGAAGGATCTCGGGACTAGGAGTCGGCATCCCTGGGTTCTAATCCCGGTTCCGCCACTTGCCTGCGGTGTGACTTGATGCAAATCGCCTAACTTCTCTGGCCTTACTTTCCTTATCTGTGAAATGGGGATGCAGTACCTGCTTTCCCTCCTACTTAGACTGTGAGCCACGTGTGCAACAGGATTTCTGACTGACTCAATTATCTTGTACCTACTCTAGAGCTTAATAGAGTACTTGGTATGTAGACAGCACTTAACTCGTCAATTAATGGTATTTACCGAGCGTTTAATTTGTATAGAACTCTGTCGTAAGCAATCTGGAAAATGCAAGAGGCTGAAGTTTCAGTGGAATTAATCTTCAATTCAATATTTTGGAACTTTTACGGACCGGTTTTTCCTCTATTTCCCGTTCTCGCTCTCTCTTTCTTTCTTTCTTTCTTTCACCTACACTCCTTTGAAAAGCGTGACTACATAGAACGGCAAATTGCTGTGTATTAAGATACAAGGGACTGATCAGAAAAATTCTAATAACATAGGGTTATTGGTAATCTGTTGTATTAGCGCGTCTGTTAGGCGTTCAACCTGGGAGGGGCCCTGAAGTTGGAAACGGATCAATCCGCGTTATAGAAAGATCTATCAAGAAAACCAGGAAAATGAATTGCGATAGTACTTACCGGTTTCGCCACAAGGTGTCGCTGTCCACCACAAGGTCTTTCCTGACAAAGGAAATACACGGATCATCCCGGGCTTGAAAAAGCTCCATTTTGAAAGAGAAGGAGAAGAGAAGCAGGGAGACTGGATTGCAGGAGGGGGTTTCGCGGGATTCTGGAGACTTTGGAGCGATGGACCAGTGACCTGAGCCTGGGATACAGGTTTGTGCGATGCTGGTCCCGCGGGGCGGCGGCCGGGGGAGCCGGCGGCGGCTGCTGACCGCGGTCCTGCTGCTGGTCACAGCCTGGGCCGGGGGGAGCGGCCAGCTCCATTACTCGGTGCCGGAGGAGGCGAAACACGGCACGTTCGTGGGCCGCATCGCGCAGGACCTGGGGCTGGAGGTGGCGGAGCTGGTGCCGAGGATGTTCCGGGCGGTGTCCCAGGGCCGCGGGGACTATCTGGAGGTGAATCTGCAGAACGGCATCCTGTTCGTCAATTCGCCCATCGACCGGGAGGAGCTGTGCGGCCGGAGCCCCGCCTGCAGCATCCACCTGGAGGTGATCGTGGACAAGCCGCTGAGGGTCGACCATGTGGAGGTGGAGGTCAAGGACATCAACGACAACCCGCCCATCTTCCCGGTAACACAAAAAACTCTGTTGATTGCAGAGTCAAGGCTGCCAGATTCGAGATTCCCGCTAGAGGTCGCTTCTGATGCAGATATCGGAGTGAATTCTATCCTGACCTATAAACTGAGCGGTAATGATTACTTCGCTTTGGAAGTACGAACCAAAAATGACCGAACTAAATCCGTAGATCTTCTTTTAAGGAAATCTCTGGACAGGGAAGAAGTTCCCGAGCATCACTTGGTCCTGACGGCCACAGACGGGGGCAAACCCGAGCTGACGGGCTCGGTGGAACTGGTGGTGACGGTTCTGGATGCGAATGATAACGCCCCGCAGTTTGACCGATCCGAGTACGAGGTAAAATTATTAGAGAATACCGCAAACGGGACACTAGTCATCAGATTGAACGCCTCTGACCAGGATGAAGGAATTAACAAGCTTATAATGTATTCGTTTAGTAATCTTGTTCCGGCTGAAGTGAAAGATGCCTTCACCATTGACATGGAAACAGGAGAGATCAGAGTGGCGGGCGAATTGGATGCCGAAAACATCAATTCATATGAAATCCCTGTGGAGGCTGTTGACAAAGGAAATCCACCTTTATCCGGCCACTGCAAAGTTTTAGTGGAAATCTTGGACACGAATGACAACGCCCCCGAGATAACGGTGACGTCTCTGTCATTACCCGTCCGGGAGGACGCCCCGCCCGGCACGGTGATCGCGCTGATCAGCGTGTCCGATCGAGACTCCGGGGCCAACGGGCAGGTGATGTGCACCCTGGCGCCCCCCGGGCCGTTCGGGCTGGTGTCCACCTTCAAGAATTACTATTCGCTGGTCCTGCAGGGCCCCGTGGACCGCGAGAGCGTGGCGGCCTACGAGCTGCGGGTGACGGCGCGGGACGGCGGGGCCCCGGCGCTGGAGGCCACGGCCAGCGTGGCGGTGGCCATCGCCGACGTGAACGACAACGCGCCGGCCTTCGCGCAGCCCGAGTACACGGTGCTGGTGAAGGAGAACAACCCGCCGGGAAGCCACATCTTCACCGTGTCGGCGCGGGACCCGGACGCGCGGGAGAACGCGCTGGTGTCCTACTCGCTGGTGGACCGGCCGGTGCGGGAGCGGCCCCTGTCCAGCTACGTGTCGGTCCACGCGGAGAGCGGGCGCGTGTACGCGCTGCAGCCGCTGGACCACGAGGAGCTGGAGATGCTGCAGGTCCAGGTGTGCGCCCGCGACGCGGGGGTCCCGGCGTTGGACAGCAACGTGACGCTGCACGTGTTCGTGCTGGACGAGAACGACAACGCCCCTCTCGTGCTGCCCCCGCATTCCGGGGCGGCCGCCGCGCCCTCGTGGTCCTCCGCGGCGTCGAGCTCCCGGTCCGGCTCCCCCGGGGCGTCTCCGCCGGGTCCGGAGCTGGTGCCGCAGGGGGCCGGGCCGGGGCACCCGGTGGCGAAGATCCGCGCGGTGGACTTGGACTCGGGCTACAACGCGTGGCTGGCGTACGAGCTGCGGGCGTTGGGCGGCGGGGCCGGGCGCGGCCCCTTCCGCATCGGGCTGTACACGGGCGAGATCAGCACGGCGCGGGCCCTGGACGAGGCGGACGGGCCGCGGCACACGCTGCTGGTCGTGGTGCGGGACCACGGGGAGCCGGCGCTGCGGGCCACGGCCACGGTCAGCGTGTCGCTGGTGGACCACGGCGGGCAGGACGCCAAGGCGGCGGCGGCGCGGGCGGCGGCGGCGCGGGCGGCGGGGGCCCCGGGGGGCGGCCCGCGGGCGGCCCTGGGGGACGTGAACGTCTACCTCGTCGTGGCCATCTGCGCCGTGTCCGGCCTGTTCGTGGTGACCGTGCTGCTGTACGCGGCGCTGCGGTGCTCGGCGCCCCCGCGCGGGCTGTGCGGGCCCGGCCCGCCGGCCCTCGTCTACTCCAGCGCCGTGGGCAGTTGGTCCTATTCTCAGCAAGGTCGCCGGCGGCGACCCAACGCCTGTGCGGGGGACGGGGCCGCCAAGAGCGACCTCATGGCTTTCAGCCCCAACATGCCACCCTGCCCGGGACCCCGGGACAGCGGGGAACAGCCAGGGATCGGCCCAGAGGACTCGGGAAAGGTGAGCTTATATTTTATGTATTATAGAAACATACAGTAAAGTAATCAGAATCTCATTACTCATAAACAGTAACAGCCTCAGAATAGATCCGTTTTCCTTCATTTAGTATCTCCTTTCACCTTGGGAGAATGAACTGGGGATCATTTCTTTGTGGATATCTAATTTCCCGGTGGATGTAATACAAGCTGCATACACATGAATCGTATTTTGGCAGTGGGAGGTGAGGTTGTACTTCTGATCGGTTTGGAAAATTCATTTGAGGCTCTTCGGAGCTTTTGTTGTTTTTATTTCGGCGTTTATGGCCCCAGTTTGGGGAAAGTTCCGCAAATACCCCTGGACTCATCTACAGAGAAATGAGCGTCTTTTATCCTTTGTAAATGGATCGTTCGCAGTAATATGCCTAGTTCCTCTAATCATGAGACGAGGTCACTGATGGTGGAAGTTAGCTCTGGGTGACTTTGCCCCACTTCAACCCAAGCACTGTCCCTTAATGTCGATACTTTTCTCTTTGCGACCCCTGGTGCGTTTTTCCCTTGTGATTCTTAGTTTTACAATCCAGTTGGAGTGTCTACTTGAAATGAGTCATTCTCCTTTCGATTGCAACACTGCCGAATGGTCTGTCCGTTGTCCCTGCCTCCCAGAGTCCAACAAATATAATAATTGCGGTGTTTGTTAAGCACTTTCTATGTAACAAGCACTGTACTAACCGATGGTCGGACATAGTTGCGGACCCTCACGGAGCTCTGAGTCTAAGTAGGAGGGAGAATAGGGAATGTGTCTGTTTATTGTTACATTGGACTCTCCCAAGCGCTTAGTACAGTGCTCTGCACACAGTAAGCGCTCAATAAACACAGTTGAATGAATGAATGAATAATGCCACCAAGGCTGATCTGATGAAATGACTCGGGCCAAAGGATTACTTGCAGGAAACCAATAAGACATCAAAAATTCTTTGCAGGTCTTCATGACTCTGAGAAGTGACATACACAAGCCTGTCTTGTGTAATACAAATCCACTTAAGGGGCACGGTAATGATGATCATGGGGTTGCCTGCCATAAATAATGGATAAACACGGTCCTAAGACTTCGGGAATGAGAACCTGAGCAAAAGAGTAGCTCCACTCACACTTACTAGTCCCTGTCCGACGCGTGACGGGCGTGTAGCACATTGAAGACTATCATTTTATACATACATTTTTACGCTTGGTATGACCACAGCATAGCCCCAGTAATAAGTCATAGCACACCAAAGACAAGAAGTCGGCTGCTAGGGTAGCTGCTGTGGTCTTAGACAACTATTTTCGGGATTTTTTGTTGAGTCTGTCCACTATGTGAGATACCCTAGGTGGTTCATCTGTCAGAAATGTCGACCCTGATTGGCGTAAAACCACCAGCTATTTCTGATTGTTTCACTCCCCAGGAGCAGTGAGGTGGAGGGTCAGACTTGGAGGTAGTGACAACTGGTGGGATGCTAAAATTGAAGAAATCCAAATCTAGTAAGGCTAATACGTAGAGAGATAAACCTGATCCCTTGTCTCTGGATTTCCGAGAACGTTTCAACACCACCCCATCGAATATGCCTTTCTCGACCATGCTATGAAAATGTTCAAGAAGATTTAGGTGAATTTAAAAATGAGGTACAAGTAGATTCTGAGGGACAAACCAGGGCTGATATCCCCTGACTGGATATCAGCATTTCACGGTTCCAGTGCGGAAGCTGATCACGGTCAGATAGAGAATATGGTCTGGAAAAACAAACAGCCCTATCCGGTAATTGTATTTCTTGAACTTTTAACTCTTTCTGGGAAGTTTAGTTGGCTCTCATCTCAAGGCGGTCTTTAACAAACACAGCACCCAGTGCTGGTCTTTGCTAGGTTCTGGTCTTTGCTAGTCTAGTTCATTTGCTTCCGACTATGTGGCTTTAATGATAATGGTGTTGTTGATTACACACTCACTACGCGCTAAGTACTGTGCTAAATGTCGAAGCACCGAAAAGATGATCAGATCGGTCATAGTCCCTGACACACTTGAGGCTTTAAATCAAGAGGGAGTCCATTAATACCTCATGCCGTTCCGGAATCTCACAGACCGTTGTGCCTTTATCCATTTATAATGCAACTTATTGTCCACGATCTACAGGAAGAAAATTCCAGGGGTAAATAATAATAATAATCATAATATTCTGTTTCTCTTCAGCCTTCTCCAAGTTTCGGGTCACTTAAGTTGCATAACCACTCCAGTGTGCTCAGACTGGGAGGTTTCCTGGGAGCCGACTCTGCCACTGAACCATACACTTAAAATGGCATTAAGAAATCTCATCTGCATATGAAAACAACCTACTAGTTAATTACTCTGGCCACATTCGGTTACGCTCCCAAAGTCAAATCAATCACTAGCATCTATTCAGCGTCAACTGTATTTACAGCACTGAATTTATATACTTTCCCATGACACAATCAAATTACTCTGCCTGGAAAATCTTTGTTGTGAGTTCATTAGTTAAAAGTAAATTTGTAATTCCCGCCGAAAGTACAAAGGAATATTTCACTCCCATATTCTTGGACTAAAATTCATCATTCTTGCAAGGGGGGCACTTCTGGTAGGAATCTGTTTGGGTTCTATTTGTTTGGAAAATATTTTGTAGTTTGACTGTACGACTGGATAGTGAAACGCGATTTACTACTCGAGTGTATGAGGGTTAGGCCAGCAGTCTGGCAATTGGTTCTGGGAAAAGTCGAGTTCTTTCGATTCAGAGTTCCCCCAACTTTTTCCTGGATGTTCAGGACTCTCGCTCCTGACATTGCTTGTGATTCCTTTTCTTTCTGGCCTGCCTCTGCTTCTCTGATGGTTTCAAATTCAGAAACACTTTTCAGCAGGTGTAAAAAATCTCTGTGATTTAATGTTCTGCTGTTTTACTGAAAACAGAAAAGCACTGAGAGCCTCTTCTGTCCCCCATTAAAATCTGTCAGCTTGCATCAATTTCTGAATGATGAAAAGCATGGTCCCTGAGATTCTAAGTTTTGGATTTCCATTTTCAGTTGGTTGTGTTGGGCAAGGAAGATTAAATTGAATCAAGAAGGTCTTGTTGGCAATAACCCAATACCCATTATCTGAAGAAAAACTAGGGCTGCTCTGAGAATAATAATGATGATAATAATAATAATATGTATGGCATTTGTTAACTGCTTACTATGTGCCAGGCACTGTTCTAAGCACTGGTGTAGATACAAGGTAATTGGGTTGGACATAGTCCCTTTCCCCCGTGGAGCTCACAGCTAACTGAGACACAAAGTTAAGTGACTTGTCCAAGCTCACACAGCAGACATGTAGCAGAGCCCAGGCCGATGGTCTTTGCACTAAGCTTCAGCAGACCCCGGAAAGTGGCCTTCGACCCTATGATTGGCAACTATCTGAACATCCCATATTTTGCAGAAGTTTTAGGATTCTGTTTGTGGAAAATAACCACGAAATCTCCCCAGAACATCTGGTCTGAGATCTCTTCCACCTTGTCGGATTGTAGGGGCAAGATCAACCAACATTAGTTGGAATCTGAGAATCTCTATCGATTCATAGTGACCCGAATGTCAGTAACAGAACCCATCTGAAGGAGAAAGAAGGGTAGGCCTTAAGGCACGAGTCTGTCCCAACATAAAACCAGCGAGACATTTGCACATTGCCTGTATTGGAAATGAATGTTTAGTACAATACATTGTATCCAGTAGGTGCCCAATAAATACGATTGCTACTAAGAATGCAATTACCAGTATTCCTTCCTCATCTTTTCCAGAGGAATGAATTGGCCAAAGTCAGCAACACCACAGGGTAGTATAGAGGTACAACCGGGAATGGGGTGATACAGAAGTGTGGGATTTCCAATATTTATCTTAAGGAGGATTCGTACTTAAATTACCTACCAGAAAACTCCCGTTAGAATGCTGTGGGGAATTCAATAATAAAAAGGTTAATGGACATTTCTCTTTTCTGGACCAAGGGGGCATCACAGCCCATAATAATCAAGGCATCCAAAATAATAGTCTGGTCGAGCTGGTCCAGATTCTCACGTCTCAGACATGCTCACCGGACCCAATCTCATTACTGTTCCTTTTTCCACAAGCTCCCTTTTCTTCTGGTTAGAGATTCTAGAAATTATATCAGGGCCACTAGCTTTCCCCTTGTCGGACCCTCAGGAAAAAAGAGAAAAAAGACGTGCAGGGAACCATTCTTGTAAGCAAAATGTAGTTGTAACCTACTTCAAGGGACCAGAAAAGAACAAAAAAGGGGGGTTGAGAGAAGTGAAAGGGTAAGCAATAAGGAATGCTCCCTTGGCTGGGGGAACTTACACATTCGACCACATGGTGTCGCTGTACGCCACGAAGTGATCCTTCTGAACGAAAAACGCAGAGCGGCTCCGGAGAGAATCTCCATTGTGTCATTGTCCAGAAGCGCCGAAAAACAAGGAAAATAGCAGCGTTGGATCATAGGAATTCCGGGACGATTATCACGGCATTTCCGTCCGGAAAGCCTGATGCGGTGACGGACACAACGCGAGGTGCGTTTGCGATGGTGGTCTGCAAGGGCGGAGGCCGGGGGAGCCGGTGGCGGCGGCTGCTGACCGCGGTCCTGCTGCTGGTCACAGCCTGGGCCGGGGGGAGCGGCCAGCTCCATTACTCGGTGCCGGAGGAGGCGAAACACGGCACCTTCGTGGGCCGCATCGCGCAGGACCTGGGGCTGGAGGTGGCGGAGCTGGTGCCGCGGATGTTCCGGGCGGTGTCCCAGGGCCGCCGCGGGGACTATCTGGAGGTGAATCTGCAGAACGGCATCCTGTTCGTAAATTCGCCCATCGACCGGGAGGAGCTGTGCGGCCGGAGCCCCGCCTGCAGCATCCACCTGGAGGTGATCGTGGACAAGCCGCTGCGGGTCGACCATGTGGAGGTGGAGGTCAAGGACATCAACGACAACCCGCCCATCTTCCCGGTAACACAAAAGACTTTGTTGATTGCAGAGTCCAGATTACCGGATTCTCGGTTTCCGCTAGAGGGCGCTTCAGACGCAGATATCGGAGCTAACGCTCTCCTGACTTACAGACTTAGCCCCAGTGAGTATTTCTCACTGGACATACAGACAGGTGACGAATTGAGCAAATCTTTGTCACTGGTGCTAAAGAAAGCCCTGGATCGGGAGGAAGCGCCCGAGCACCACTTGATATTGACGGCCACAGATGGGGGCAAACCGGAGCTGACGGGAACGGTTCAGCTGTTGGCCAAGGTGCTGGATGCGAATGACAACGCTCCCGAGTTCGACAGGTCCGTGTACAAAGTCCAGCTTGTAGAGAATGCAAGCAACGGCTCTTTGTTGATCCGACTCAACGCTTCCGATGCGGATGAAGGATTGAATGGCGACATCATCTATGCATTCAGCACCGATGTTTCCCCTAGGGTTCAGGCCAAGTTCAAAATAGATCCCAGAACGGGAGAAATTCGAATTATAGGGACACTGGACTATGAAGAAAACAGCGTTTACGAAATTCAAACAGTAGCAACTGATAAGGGAATTCCACCAATGTCGGGGCACTGCAAAGTGATAGTGAAATTGATCGACGTTAATGACAACGCCCCCGAGATAACGGTGACGTCCCTGTCGCTGCCCGTCCGGGAGGACGCCCCACCCGGCACGGTGATCGCGCTGATCAGCGTGTCCGACCGAGACTCCGGGGCCAACGGGCAGGTGACGTGCACCCTGGCGCCCCCCGGGCCGTTCGGGCTGGTGTCCACCTTCAGGAATTACTATTCTCTGGTCCTGCAGGGCCCCGTGGACCGCGAGAGCGTGGCGGCCTACGAGCTGCGGGTGACGGCGCGGGACGGCGGGGCCCCGGCGCTGGAGGCCACGGCCAGCGTGGCGGTGGCCATCGCCGACGTGAACGACAACGCGCCGGCCTTCGCGCAGCCCGCCTACACGGTGCTGGTGAAGGAGAACAACCCGCCGGGAAGCCACATCTTCACCGTGTCGGCGTGGGACCCGGACGCGCGGGAGAACGCCCTGGTGTCCTACTCGCTGGTGGACCGGCCGGTGCGGGAGCGGCCCCTGTCCAGCTACGTGTCGGTCCACGCGGAGAGCGGGCGCGTGTACGCGCTGCAGCCGCTGGACCACGAGGAGCTGGAGCTGCTGCAAGTCCAAGTGTGCGCCCGCGACGCGGGGGTCCCGGCGTTGGACAGCAACGTGACGCTGCACGTGTTCGTGCTGGACGAGAACGACAACGCTCCCCTCGTGCTGCCGCCGCATTCCGGGGCGGCTTCCGCTCCCTCGTGGTCCTCCGCGGAGTCGAGCACCCGGTCCGGCTCCCCCGGGGTGTCTCCGTCGGGTCCGGAGCTGGTGCCGCTGGGGGCCGGGCCGGGGCACCCGGTGGCGAAGATCCGCGCGGTGGACTTGGACTCGGGCTACAACGCGTGGCTGGCGTACGAGCTGCGGGCGGCGGGCGGCGGGGCCGGGCGCGGCCCCTTCCGCATCGGGCTGTACACGGGCGAGATCAGCACGGCGCGGGCCCTGGACGAGGCGGACGGGCCGCGGCACACGCTGCTGGTCGTGGTGCGGGACCACGGGGAGCCGGCGCTGCGGGCCACGGCCACGGTCAGCGTGTCGCTGGTGGACCACGGCGGGCAGGACGCCAAGGCGGCGGCGGCGCGGGCGTCGGGGGCGCGGGCGGTGGGGGCGTCGGTGGGCGGCCCGCGGGCGGCCCTGGGGGACGTGAACGTCTACCTCGTCGTGGCCATCTGCGCCGTGTCCGGCCTGTTCGTGCTGACCGTGCTGCTGTACGCGGCGCTGCGGTGCTCGGCGCCCCCGCGCGGGCTGTGCGGGCCCGGTCCGCCGGCCCTCGTCTGCTCCAGCGCCGTGGGCAGTTGGTCCTATTCTCAGCAAGGTCGCCGGCGGCGACCCAACGCCTGTGCGGGGGACGGGGCCGCCAAGAGCGACCTCATGGCTTTCAGCCCCAACATGCCTCCTTGCCCGGGATCCCGGGACAGCGGGGAACAGCCAGGGATCGGCCCAGAGGACTCGGGGAAGGTGAGTGTCCGTTCCGGGTCTTCTGGTGGTAGTTCAACGTTAGGATCAGGATTTCATGACACGTTAAATTACTTCTCTCCTTAGAGAAGGTTTTTTTGGTCTAATCGTTTACTCTTTTTCCTGAGCTTCATTTTTCTTTCACCATTGCATCATTTCCAAAATACCTTTCATCACACTATAAAATGTTTACCCGTCATCGATGCATCCTGCTTTCAATTTTTCTTTAGCATCCACCATGATAATTCTTCACATCTGCTCCCAATATCATTTCTGTTACTAGCCTCCTCCACCGAGGGAAAGAGAATATATAGAAAAGTTTCTTTTTAGCTTTCAACCTGGAACTTCTCCACATCTGGCCCCGGTATCATTTCCGTTACCCTTACTAGCCATCACAACCGAGGGAAAGGGAAAATATAGGGAAAGCTCTCAGTGGAATAGCAGCACTATCTTACTTGGAGAAGGGTTGGGAGCAAAGCGATTTCTACTCTCTTGTCTACTTGGAATTTTCTCTGTAATCCAAGGGAGAACTTTGGCGAATTCACTGCTCAAAAATTGGTTTGTTTTTTTTTTTGGTCCTGAGTAACTCCTTGGACAGGCACGTGATTAATATGGAGTGTGGATGCTACGAACTCTAATTTTGATATGAATTGTGTAAGGTCAAGGTTCTCGTTATTGTTCAGTCAATCAATGGCATTTGTTGAGCACCTACTGTGAGCATCTACTCTGTCAAGTGCTATGGAAAGTTCAGTAGACTAACAATACAGTGGGAGGCCCAATATACATAATGTAAGAAGAAAAGTGAATGGAATAATAGGTCTGTGGATGACTAAGTCTTTAGTTGAATATCTAAATCATTCTGTACAGAAGTGCTATGGGTGGTTGGTCGTGCATAAATGCTGAGGTGGAAGTTGGGAAGATATGGCTTGGAAAGAAAAAATAATCATCTGCAACCTGAACCTTTGTCACCTCAAGATTTTGTCTAATGTGTCCTCCCTTTTCCTATCTTCATACTCTGACCTGTACGTACCACCTCACATTCAGTTAGAAAAACTCACTGGATTTGGAAATCAGGGAAAGGGAAACAGCCCGAAGGGAAATGATTTCTGTTGCTATCAGGTTCTTGGAATACTTGCTTCTAAGGGGAAGGGTTACTAATTGCTTTCCTTTAAGCAGAGGTATGACATCTGGAGAATTTAGAATGTTAGGAGGACAGATCTCACCCACTCCTGATGATTCTTTGCCTCTTGATGCATTCCCTTGAGTTATTCCCTCTTTGTGAATTCCAGGGAGAAACGGCAATTTTGCATTTGGATGGAAAACTTGGTTTAGGATTCTGGCCTTACTTGAATAAATTGAATAGCTTGGTATGGAAGTAGTGTTTGCCTAAGTCTCTGGCTGATTATTTAGTTTCTCTTGGAATCTAGTCATCAATTGATGAGCGAGTCATTAAATCAATAGCATTTAAAGATGTGACCGCAGCCTTCAAGAAGTTTACGCTTTCTCGGGGAAAACAGTCACTAAATCATTTATAGATATGAGAAGAGAAAGAAAACAGTTGTATGTTAATGAGTAAATGTATGAATAGTAGGGTATGTAAGCCAGTCTGTTCAGCTATGAGTGGAGTGTGAGTCCCCATGGACATAGTAGGAGCAGACGTGCTGAGGTGGTAAACTCAGAAGAGCTTTAGTTATCAAAGAAAGGGCCTTAATGAGAAAGAAATAGAGTATCTGAAAATGGATCCAAGATTGTTGGAGAGGTGTTATGTGATGGGTCTTCTCCATGGACATTTGTGTTCTGAGATTAGAAAGGTTTCATTTCAACGTGGGACTTCGTCATGATGTCCATTAGCAAATAATTTAAGTCATTTAATCCTAAAAAAGGCGTTTGGGTCCTTACTATCTGGAAAAATTGCAGTCGTGTGGCCAAACTTAAGATTCAAAGCACCTCACTACACACTTGCTAGTGCCGATGGAGGGATTTTTTTTTTTTTTTTGCAGTGAAATTGTCAGGTCCTGGAAAAGAACCAGACACTGTGGCTTCAGCCAAATGGTCAACATTACTCTATCAGTCATGCCTTTTTCCATATGACATTGAGCTACTGCAATTTATTCAATTAGTTTTGCTTGCTACTACTCGGAACAATCTATTTTAAAGGGTTAGTCATCCATCCTATGATCTTGCACCGGGCAATTTATTACAATCTTTATCAGCTTCATTGACCTGACTACGTCAAAGGTGTCTACATCTTTTCTGGTTTCCTGATATCCTTATTTTTATTTTTACTTAAAGATATATAAACATATTACTATCTTTAAAATTGTGCCTGACGGTCTTAATGATATCCAAACTATGAGTGAGATACAGCCATCAAAATGATAGGAAAGGAAACTTGAATGACATGGCCTAGAGGAAAGGACCTGGGCCTGGGAATCAGAGAACTTGGGTTCTAATCCTGGCTCTGCCAGTTGTCTGCTGTGTGAGCTTGGACAAGTCACTTAACTTCCCTGTGCCTCAGTTACCTCATCTGTCTACTGGGGAATAGGACTGTGAGTCCTATGTGGGACAGGGACTGTGTCCAATCTAATTATCTTAAATCTACCCCAGCTCTTAGTAGAGTGCGTGGTAGATAGTAAACGCTTAAGAAATACCATAAAAATAAATTCTACCTGAAATTCTTTGATAATATCACATACGTATTGGACAAAGGTGCTGAAGTTCATAGAGACAAAGAAGTGACAAAAAATCTGGTTCAGAATTCACTTGCTGTACTCGTTAGTGTTCATCCAACGTTTGCTTTTACTAACAAAAGTCTTAACATGCTTAATTCAACAATTTAATTTAGATGACTAATATCAAGGATGAAAACTAAGGGATTATATTACGACGTCAAACCCACGGTCCCTCTAGTCTAGTATTCCATCTCTGATAGTGTCAACAAGATTCTTGAAGGAACCATGTGATGGTGCCCTGCTTAATATCAATCTTAACATTTACCATCTAGGATTCCTAACTTCTCCTCGAAGATCCTATCCTGGACCTGACACTTACAAACTCATTTTTATGCTATCTTAAGTCCATAAACTTTGCTTCAATGTCCATTCCCTCTAGAACATCATTATGCACCTCTCATTCATGAATTGATCCAAATCCCTCTTAAAGTCTGCAAACTTCCTATTTTAATGGATTTCAGGTGCTTTTCCAACCTCCTGTGCCAGGCTTGGGTCCCATCTGGTTAGTTTTGAACTTGAAATCATTTCACTTGAATGATTGCCACCTCTGTTCCTTCCACCATCCGCAGAGGGCTTTGGTGAACTACAATTCTGCGTCTGCCCTGCCCTACATGATTCTGTCAACTTTAACCACGTCACTTCTCACCTTCGTCTTTCCATGTTACAGAGTCCTCACCTTGTTAGTCCTTTCTTATAGAGAAACTCCCCCCCACCCCCGCAACCTCCCCTACCCCCTCCGGTCATCTTGGTTCTCCTTCTTTGTATCTTCTTCAGCTCTATTATGTTATTCCTAAAATGCAACAATCAGCTGGCCCCAGAAATTCTAGATTTCCTCATCTATAATATGGGGATAAGAGATCTAGTCACTCTACTTCTTAGATATGAGGCAAACTCTCTATGTGAGCTGATTATCTTATTCCTGTGGCAATTATTAGCACCTAGTGATAATAAAAACCAAAATAATAGTTAATAACAAATCTTACGTGTATTCAGTCAGGCTAATCCCATTTATGTGTGTCTCATTTTCCCGTTTGGTTTTAAGTGTCTTAAAGGTCAGCAGTACTATCCAAAATCGGGTTATCGTAATACAAGTTTTCCTATAAATAGTGAATATATGAGAGAGAATTTAATACAATGACTCTTGAAGAAATATTAAGATGGTCTAGAAATCTTCCCTTAACATTCTGGCTCCAAAATAAATCTTGGAAAATAGTGAATCTTTGTTATGACAGATTTCAAAATAATATGCTTCAAATGATTGAATTATTCCTTGTTAAAATTATGAAAAATGAAAAAAGTAAAAATTTAAATTGATGTAGATATGAGACGTTGGTTTTAGAGTCAAGGATCCTGAAATAGATATTGAAAGAAAAATCAGGTTGGAACTTTGGAGACCTAGAGGACATCTGAAAACAATAGAGGACTATATAGAAGAATATGGAGGGAAAGAAAGGAGAAAGTGGGATAAAGAAATTAGAAAGAAATGGTGGGAGTCGGTATGAGAATCAATAATATTTACTGAGCATCAATTGTGTGCTGAGAACTACACAAAGCACTTGGAACGGCACAATAGAAGCAGAATGAACCCTGTCCACAAGGGGCTTATAGTCTGCCAATGCCTTGGATTTAATGGAAAAATTGGTCCAGTAAAAGGAAGGAAATACCATAAATTTACCAATATTCGATCTCCAAGAAGAGCCTAATCGGAAACACGAATGATTCTATAACAGCCACTAAGGTCCATGTCCTCATTATTAAAGGGCATATACGTCACTTTATGGGATTACGATACATGAGTTTAAAGGAGTGGCTATTTACAAAGATCAATCGATCAAAAGTATTGGAGTGTTTCTTTTGAGAAGAGCACTGTAATAAGAGATGCAAGAGTACAATACAACAAGATGGGTCGACCAGTTCCCTGTCCACCTCTGCCACCTGCGATCCCACACAGATGCGTTGATGCAATCGTCAACATAAGAAGGAATCGGAATATCTTCTTAAGAAGTCTTGAAGAAGTACGGAAGTGTAAAATGAGCAGTTTGGTAAAGAATAAGAGGGTAGCAAGGAAATGCAACAAACGGCTGGGCAAATTACTTACCGATTACATCCACATGGTGTCGCCATCCACCGCCAGGTTGCACTGACAAAGGAAATCCACAAATCGTCCTCAGTCTTGAAAATCCCTCCATTTTGTCACCATCACTAAACAGCTGAAGAAGAGGGGATGCCGTGCGGTCATATTTAAGGAAACCAAGGACTTTCCTAGGGTCCTGAAGACTTTGGAGCGATGGACCAGTGACCTGAGCCTCGGATACAGGTTTGTGCGATGCTGATCCCGCGGGGCGGTGGCCGGGGGAGCCGGCGGCGGCTGCTGACCGCGGTCCTGCTGCTGGTCACAGCCTGGGCCGGGGGGAGCGGCCAGCTCCATTACTCGGTGCCGGAGGAGGCGAAACACGGCACGTTCGTGGGCCGCATCGCGCAGGACCTGGGGCTGGAGGTGGCGGAGCTGGTGCCGCGGATGTTCCGGGCGGTGTCCCAGGGCCGCGGCGACTATCTGGAGGTGAATCTGCAGAACGGCATCCTGTTCGTCAATTCGCCCATCGACCGGGAGGAGCTGTGCGGCCGGAGCCCCGCCTGCAGCATCCACCTGGAGGTGATCGTGGACAAGCCGCTGCGGGTCGACCATGTGGAGGTGGAGGTCAAGGACATCAACGACAACCCGCCCGTCTTCCCGGTAACGGAACAAAGGCTCCTCATTGCAGAGTCCAAACAGCCGGACTCTCGATTTCCACTGGAGGGCGCCTCCGATGCAGATATCGGAGTGAACGCGGTTTTGACTTACAGTCTCAGACCAAATGAATATTTCTCTTTGGATGTCCGAATAAATAGCGAGGAGAGTAAATCCTTGTCACTGGTTTTAAAGAAATCTTTGGACAGAGAGGAAACCCCAGAGTTGCATTTACTACTGACGGCCACAGACGGAGGCAAACCGGAGCTGACGGGAACCGTTCAGCTGTTGGTCAAAGTGCTGGATGCGAATGATAACGATCCGGAGTTTGGACAGTCAAAGTATGAGGTGAGGTTGCCTGAAAATGCAGCTAATGGGACGTTCGTGATTAAAGTAAATGCTACGGATCGGGATGAAGGTGAGAACGGAGAATTAATATACTCATTCCGATTAATGAAACCCAATGTAAGATCTGTTTTTAACTTAGATGAAAAAACAGGAGAAATGAAATTAAATGGCACTCTGGATTTCGAAGAAAATAAACTGTACGAAATACAAGTGAAGGCTACCGATAGGGGAAATCTTCCCATGGCTGGTCACTGCACGGTCCTGGTGGAGGTGCTGGATATCAACGACAACGCCCCCGAGATAACGGTGACGTCTCTGTCACTGCCCGTCCGAGAGGACGCCCCTCCCGGTACGGTGATCGCGCTGATCAGCGTGTACGATCGGGACTCCGGGGCCAACGGGCAGGTGACGTGCACCCTGGCGCCCCCCGGGCCGTTCGGGCTGGTGTCCACCTTCAGGAATTACTATTCGCTGGTCCTGCAGGGCCCCGTGGACCGCGAGAGCGTGGCGGCCTACGAGCTGCGGGTGACGGCGCGGGACGGCGGGGCCCCGGCGCTGGAGGCCACGGCCAGCGTGGCGGTGGCCATCGCCGACGTGAACGACAACGCGCCGGCCTTCGCACAGCCCGTGTACACGGTACTGGTGAAGGAGAACAACCCGCCGGGAAGCCACATCTTCACCGTGTCGGCGCGGGACCCGGACGCGCGGGAGAACGCCCTGGTGTCCTACTCGCTGGTGGACCGGCCGGTGCGGGAGCGGCCCCTGTCCAGCTACGTGTCGGTCCACGCGGAGAGCGGGCGCGTGTACGCGCTGCAGCCGCTGGACCACGAGGAACTGGAGATGCTGCAGGTCCAGGTGTGCGCCCGCGACGCGGGGGTCCCGGCGCTGGAAAGCAACGTGACGCTGCACGTGTTCGTGCTGGACGAGAACGACAACGCCCCCCTCGTGCTGCCGCCGCATGCCGGGGCGGCCGCCGCGCCCTCGTGGTCCTCCGCGGCGTCGAGCCCCCGGTCCGGCTCCCCCGGGGTGTCTCCGCCGGGCCCGGAGCTGGTGCCGCAGGGGGCCGGGCCGGGGCACCCGGTGGCGAAGATCCGCGCGGTGGACTTGGACTCGGGCTACAACGCGTGGCTGGCGTACGAGCTGCGGGCGTTGGGCGGCGGGGCCGGGCGCGGCCCCTTCCGCATCGGGCTGTACACGGGCGAGATCAGCACGGCGCGGGCCCTGGACGAGGCGGACGGGCCGCGGCACACGCTGCTGGTCGTGGTGCGGGACCACGGGGAGCCGGCGCTACGGGCCACGGCCACGGTGAGCGTGTCGCTGGTGGACCACGGCGGGCAGGACGCCAAGGCGGCGGCGCGGGCGTCGGGGGCGCGGGTGTCGGGGGCGTCGGGGGGGCGGCCCGCGGGCGGCCCTGGGGGACGTGAACGTCTACCTCGTCGTGGCCATCTGCGCCGTGTCCGGCCTGTTCGTGCTGACCGTGCTGCTGTACGCGGCGCTGCGGTGCTCGGCGCCCCCGCGCGGGCTGTGCGGGCCCGGTCCGCCGGCCCTCGTCTGCTCCAGCGCCGTGGGCAGTTGGTCCTATTCTCAGCAAGGTCGCCGGCGGCGACCCAACGCCTGTGCGGGGGACGGGGCCGCCAAGAGCGACCTCATGGCTTTCAGCCCCAACATGCCTCCCTGCCCGGGATCCCGGGACAGCGGGGAACAGCCAGGGATCGGCCCAGAGGACTCGGGGAAGGTGAGTGTCCGTTCCGGGTCTTCTGGTGGTAGTTCAACGTTAGGATCAGGATTTCATTACACGTGAAATTACTTCTCTCCTTACAGAAGGTTTTTTTGGTCTAATCGTTTACTCTTTTTCCTGAGCTTCATTTTTCTTTCACCATTGCATCATTTCCAAAATACCTTTCATCACACTTTAAAATGTTTACCCGTCGATGCATCATGCTTTCAATTTTTCTTTAGCATCCACCATGAGAATTCTTCACATCTGCTCCCAATATCATTTCTGTTACCAGCCTCCTCCACCGAGGGAAAGGGAATATATAGGAAAGTTTCTTTTTAGCTTTCAACATGGAAATTCTCCACATCTGGTCCCGGTATCATTTCCGTTACGCTTACCAGCCATCACAACCGAGGGAAAGGGAAAATATAGGGAAAGCTCTTAGTGGAACAGTATCATCATCTTTCTTGGAGAAGCGGTGGGAGTAAAGCGATTTTTACTCTCGTCTACTTGGAATTTTTCTCTGTAATCCAAGGCCAATTCACTGCTCAAAAATTGTTTTGTTGTTTTTTTGGTCCTGAGTAACTCCTTGGACAGGCACACGATTAATCCGGAGTGTGGATGCTACGAACTCTAATTTTGATATGAATTGTGTAAGGTCAAGGTTCAGTCAATCAATGAAATTTGTTGAGCACCTACTGTGAGCACCTACTCTGTCAAGTGCTTTGGAAAGTGCAGTAGACTCTAACAATACAGTGGGAGGCCCAATATACATAACGTAAGAAGAAAAGTGAATGGAATAATAGGTCTGTGGATGACTAAGTCTTTAGTAGAATATCTAAATCATTATGTACAGAAGTGCTATGGGTGGTTGGTCGTGCATAATTGCTGAGGTGGAAGTTGGGAAGATATGGCTTGGAAAGAAAAAATAATCATCTGCAACCTGAACCTTTGCCACCTCAAGATTTTGTCTAATGTGCCCTCCCTTTTCCTATCTTCATACTCTGACCTGTACGTACCACCTCACACTCAGTTAGAAAAACTCACTGGATTTGGAAATCAGGGAAAGGGAAACAGCCCGAAGGGAAATGATTTCTGTTGCTATCAGGTTCTTGGAATACGTGCTTCTAAGGGGAAGGGTTACTAATTGCTTTCTTTTAAGCAGAGGTATGACATCTGGAGAATTTAGAATGTTAGGAGGACAGATCTCACTCACTCCTGATGATTCTTTGCCTCTTGATGCATTCCCTTGAGTTATTCCTTCTTTGTGAATTCCAGGGAAAAACGGCAATTTTGCATTTGGATGGAAAACTTGGTTTAGGATTCTGGCCTTACTTGAATAAATTGAATAGCTTGGTGTGGAAATAGTGTTTGCCTAAGTCTCTGGATGATTATTTACTTTCTCTTGGAATCTAGTAATCAATTGATGAGGGAGTCAATAAATCAATAGCATTTAGAGATGTGTGTTTAGCATTGAACTAGATTTTGGGGAGAGTACAATAGAGTTCGAAGATATGACCGCAGCCTTCAAGAAGTTTAAGCTTTCTCGGGGAAAACAGTCACTAAATCATTTATAGATATGAGAAGAGAAAGAAAACAGTTGTATGTTAATGAGTAAATGTATGAATAGTAGGGTATGTAAGTCAGTCTGTTCAGCTATGAGTGGAGTGTGAGTCCCCATGGACATAGTAGGAGCAGAAGTGGCTCCTACGAGAAGCACACGAGAAGCAGCCTGGCTCAGTGGAAAGAGCACGGGCTTTGGAGTCAGAGGTCATGGGTTCAAATCCTCGCTCTTCCAATTGTCAGCTGTGTGACTTTGGGCAAGTCATTTCACTTCTCTGGGCCTCAGTTACCTCATCTGTAAAATGGGGATTAAGACTGTGAGCCCCCCGTGGGACAACCTGATCACTTTGTAACCTCCCCAGCGCTTAGAACAGTGCTTTGCACATAGTAAGCGCTTAATAAATGCCATTATAAGAAGTGCTTAGGTGGTAAACTTGGAAGAGCTTTAGTTATTGAAGAAAGGACGTTAATGAGAAGGAAATAGAGTATCTGAAAATGGATCCAAGATTGTTTGAGAGGTGTTATGTGATGGGTCTTCCCCATGGATATTTGTGTTCTGAGATTAGAAAGATTTCATTTCAACGTGGGACTTCGTCATGATGTCCATTAGCAAATAATGTAAGTCATTTAATCCTCAAAAAGGTGTTTGGGTCCTTACTATCTGGAAAAATTGCAGTCGTGTAGCCAACCTTCAGATTCAAAGCACCTCACTACACACTTGCTATTGCCGATGGAGGGATTTTTTTTTTTGCAGTGAAATTGTCAGGTCCTGGAAAAGAACCTGACACTGTGGCTTCAGCCAAATGGTCAACATTACTCTATCAGTCATGCCTTTTTCCATATGACACGGAGCTACTGCAATTTAGTCAATTAGTTTTGCTTGCTACTACTCAGGACAATCTATTTTGAAGGGTTAGTCATCCATCCTATGATCTTGCACCGGGCAATTTATTACAATCTTTATCAGCTTCATTGACCTGATTATGTCAAAGGTGTCTACATCTTTTCTGGTTTCCTGATATCCTTATTTTTATTTTTACTTAAAGATATATAAACATATTACTATCTTTAAAATTGTGCCTGACGGTCTTAATGATATCCAAACTATCAGTGAGATACAGCCATCAAAATGATAGGAAAGGAGACTTGAATGACATGGCCTAGAGGAAAGGACCTGGGCCTGGGAATCAGAGAACTTGGGTTCTAATCCTGGCTCTGCCAGCTGTCTGCTGTGTGAGCTTGGACAAGTCACTTAACTTCCCTGTGCCTCAGTTACCTCATCTGTCTACTGGGGAATAGGACTGTGAGTCCTATGTGGGACAGGGACTGTGTCCAATCTAATTATCTTAAATCTACCCCAGCTTTTGGTAGAGTGCGTGGTAGATAGTAAGCGCTTAAGAAATACCATAAAAATAAATTCTACCTGAAATTCTTTGATAATATCACATACGTGTTGGACAAAGGTGCTGAAGTTCACAGAGACAAAGAAGTGACAAAAAAGCTGGTTCAGAATTCACTTGCTGTACTCGTTAGTGTTCATCCAACTTTTGCTTCTACTAACAAAAGTCTTAACATGCTTAATTCAACAAGTAAGGATTTAGATGACTAATATCAAGGATAAAAACTAAGGGATTATATTACGACGTCAAACCTACGGTCCCTCTAGTCTAGTAGTCCATCTCTGATAGTGTCAACAAGATTCTTGAAGGAACCATGTGATGGTGCCCTGCTTAATATCCATCTTAACATTTACCATCTAGGATTCCTAAATTCTCCTCGGAGATCCTATCCTGGACCTGACACTTATAAACTCATTTTTATGCTATCTTAAGTGCATACACTTTGCTTCAATGTCCATTCCCTCTAGAACATCATTATGCACCTCTCATTCATGAATTGATCCAAATCCCTCTTAAAGTCTGCAAACTTCCTATTTTAATGGATTTCAGGTGCTTTCCCCACCTCCTGTGCCAGGCCTGGGTCCCATCTGGTTAGTTTTGAACTTGAAATCATTTCACTTGAATGATTGCCACCACTGTCCCTTCCACCATCCTCAGAAGGCTTTGGTGAACAATTCTGCGTCTGCCCTGCCCTTCATGATTCTGTCAACTTTAACCACGTCACTTCTCACCTTCGTCTTTCCATGCTACAGAGTCCTCACCTTGTAAGTCCTTTCTTATAGAGAAACTTCTCACCCCCAACCTCCCCTACCCCTCGCCGGTCATCTTGGTTTTCCTTTGTATCTTCTTCAGCTCTATTATGTTATTCCTAAAATACAACAATCAGCTGGCCCCAGAGATTCTGGGTTTCCTCATCTATAATATGGGGATAAGAGATCTAGTCACTCTACTTCTTAGATATGAAGCAAACTCTCTATGTGAGCCGATTATCTTATTCCTGTGGCAATTATTAGCACCTAGTGATAATAAAAACCAAAATAATAGTTAATAACAAATCTTACGTGTATTCAGTCAAGCTAATACTATTTATGTGTGTTTCATTTTCCCATTTGGTTTTAAGTGTCTTAAAGGTCAGCAGTACTATCCAAAATCGGGTTACCGTAATACAAGTTTTCCTATAAATAGTGAATATATGAGAGAGAATTTAATACAGTGACTCTTGAAGAAATACTAAGATGGTCTAGAAATCTTCCGTTAACATTCTGGCTCCAAAATAAATCTTGGAAAATAGTGAATCTTTGATATGACAGATTTCAAAATAATATGCTTCAAATGATTGACTTATTCCTTGTTAAAATTATGAAAAATGAAAAAAGTAAAAATGTAAATTGATGTAGATATGAGACGTTGGTTTTAAAGTCAAGGATCCTGAAAACAGGTATTGAAAGAAAAATCAGGTTGGAACTTTGGAGACCTAGAGGACATCTAAAAACAATAGAGGACTGTATAGAAGAATATGGAGGGAAAGAAAGGAGAAAGTGGGATAAAGAAATTAGAAAGAAATGGTGGGAGTCGGTATAAGAATCAATAATATTTACTGAGCATCAATTGTGTGCTGAGAACTACACAAAGCACTTGGAACGGCACAATAGAAACAGAATGAACCCTGTCCACAAGGGGCTTATAGTCTGCCAATGCCTTGGATTTAATGGAAAAATTGGTCCAGTAAAAGGAAGGAAATACCATAAATTTACCAATGTTCGATCTCCAAGAAGAGCCTAATCGGAAACACGAATGATTCTATAACAGCCACTAAGGTCCATGTCCTCATTATTAAAGGGCATATGCGTCACTCTATGGGATTACAATACACGAGTTTAAAGGAGTGGCTATTTATAAAGATCAATCGATCAAAAGTATTGGAGTGTTTCTTTTGAGAAGAGCATTGTAATAAGAGCTTAGTACAGTGCTCTGCACATAGTAAGCGCTCAATAAATACGATTGATGATGAAGAGCTGCAAGAGTACAATACAGCAAGATGGGTAGACCAGTTCCCTGTCCACCTCTGCCACCTGCGATCCCACACAGATGCGTTGATGCAATCGTCAACATAAGAAGGAATCGGAATATCTTCTTAAGAAGTCTTGAAGAAATACGGAAGTGTAAAATGAGCAGTTTGGTAAAGAATAAGAGGGTAGCAAGGAAATTCAACAAACGGCTGGGCAAATTACTTACCGATTACATCCACATGGTGTCGCCATCCACCGCCAGGTTGCACTGACAAAGGAAATCCACAAATCGTCCTCAGTCTTGAAAATCCCTCCATTTTGTCACCATCACTAAACAGCTGAAGAAGAGGGGATGCCGTGCGGTCAGATTTAAGGAAACCAAGGACTTTCCTAGGGTCCTGAAGACTTTGGAGCGATGGACCAGTGACCTGAGCCTCGGATACAGGTTTGTGCGATGCTGATCCCGCGGGGCGGTAGCCGGGGGAGGCGGCGGCGGCTGCTGACCGCGGTCCTGCTGGTGGTCACAGCCTGGGCCGGGGGGAGCGGCCAGCTCCATTACTCGGTGCCGGAGGAGGCGAAACACGGCACCTTCGTGGGCCGCATCGCGCAGGACCTGGGGCTGGAGGTCGGGGAGCTGGTGCCGCGGATGTTCCGGGCGGTGTCCCAGGGCCGCGGCGACTATCTGGAGGTGAATCTGCAGAACGGCATCCTGTTCGTCAATTCGCCCATCGACCGGGAGGAGCTGTGCGGCCGGAGCCCCGCCTGCAGCATCCACCTGGAGGTGATCGTGGACAAGCCGCTGCGGGTCGACCATGTGGAGGTGGAGGTCAAGGACATCAACGACAACCCGCCCGTCTTCCCGGTAACGGAACAAAGGCTCGTCATTGCAGAATCCAAACAGCCGGACTCTCGATTTCCACTGGAGGGCGCCTCCGATGCAGATATCGGAGTGAACGCGGTTTTGACCTACAGTCTCAGCCCAAATGAATATTTCTCTTTGGATGTCCGAACAAATAGCGAGGACAGAAAATTCTTGTCCCTGGTTTTAAAGAAATCTTTGGACAGAGAGGAAATCCCAGAGCTGCATTTATTACTGAAGGCCACAGATGGGGGCAAACCGGAGCTCACTGGCACAACACAGTTGGTGGTTACGGTACTGGATGTAAATGACAACGATCCGGAGTTTGAACACTCAAAATATGAGGTGAGGTTATACGAAAATGCAGCTAATGGGACATTTGTGATTAAGTTGAATGCTACAGATCGGGATGAAGCTGAGAATGGTGAGTTCATATACTCATTCCGATTAATGAAACCCAATGTAAGATCTGTTTTCACTTTAGATGAAAAAACAGGAGAAATGAAGTTAAACGATACTCTGGATTTCGAAGAAAACAAACAGTATGAAATACAGGTGAAGGCTATTGACAGGGGAATTCCCCCCATGGCCGGTCACTGCATGGTCCTGGTGGAGGTGCTGGATATCAATGACAACGCCCCCGAGATAACAGTGACGTCTCTGTCACTACCCGTCCGGGAGGACGCCCCGCCCGGTACGGTGATCGCGCTGATCAGCGTGTCCGATCGAGACTCCGGGGCCAACGGGCAGGTGACGTGCACCCTGGCGCCCCCCGGGCCGTTCGGGCTGGTGTCCACCTTCAAGAATTACTATTCGCTGGTCCTGCAGGGCCCCGTGGACCGCGAGAGCGTGGCGGTCTACGAGCTGCGGGTGACGGCGCGGGACGGCGGGGCCCCGGCGCTGGAGGCCACGGCCAGCGTGGCGGTGGCCATCGCCGACGTGAACGACAACGCGCCGGCCTTCGCGCAGCCCGTGTACACAGTGCTGGTGAAGGAGAACAACCCGCCGGGAAGCCACATCTTCACCGTGTCGGCGCGGGACCCGGACGCGCGGGAGAACGCGCTGGTGTCCTACTCGCTGGTGGACCGGCCGGTGCGGGAGCGGCCGCTGTCCAGCTACGTGTCGGTCCACGCGGAGAGCGGGCGCGTGTACGCGCTGCAGCCGCTGGACCACGAGGAACTGGAGATGCTGCAGGTCCAGGTGAGCGCCCGCGACGCGGGAGTCCCGGCGTTGGAAAGCAACGTGACGCTGCACGTGTTCGTGCTGGACGAGAACGACAACGCCCCTCTCGTGCTGCCCCCGCATTCCGGGGCGGCCGCCGCGCCCTCGTGGTCCTCCGCGGCGTCGAGCTCCCAGTCCGGCTCCCCCGGGGCGTCTCCGCCGGGCCCGGAGCTGGTGCCGCAGGGGGCCGGGCCGGGGCACCCGGTGGCGAAGATCCGCGCGGTGGACTTGGACTCGGGCTACAACGCGTGGCTGGCGTACGAGCTGCGGGCGTTGGGCGGCGGGGCCGGGCGCGGCCCCTTCCGCATCGGGCTGTACACGGGCGAGATCAGCACGGCGCGGGCCCTGGACGAGGCGGACGGGCCGCGGCACACGCTGCTGGTCGTGGTGCGGGACCACGGGGAGCCGGCGCTGCGGGCCACGGCCACGGTCAGCGTGTCGCTGGTGGACCACGGCGGGCAGGACGCCAAGGCGGCGGCGGCGCGGGCGGCGGGGGCGCGGGCGGCGGGGGCGTCGGGGGGCGGCCCGCGGGCGGCCCTGGGGGACGTGAACGTCTACCTCGTCGTGGCCATCTGCGCCGTGTCCGGCCTGTTCGTGGTGACCGTGCTGCTGTACGCGGCGCTGCGGTGCTCGGCGCCCCCGCGCGGGCTGTGCGGGCCCGGCCCGCCGGCCCTCGTCTACTCCAGCGCCGTGGGCAGTTGGTCCTATTCTCAGCAACGTCGCCGACAGCGACCCAACGCCTGTGCGGGGGACGGGGCCGCCAAGAGCGACCTCATGGCTTTCAGCCCCAACTTGCCTCCCTGCCCGGGACCCCGGGACAGCGGAGAACAGCCAGGGATCCGCCCAGAAGATTCTGGGAAGGTAAGTTGTTCACACAAAGCTTCCAAGTCTTTATTTACTTTTTCAATATGAATTCATCGCTTCACCACTGGTCAACTTCAATAATTCTGTCTGAGGAAAGATCTTCCTAGTGCTTTTGATTTATATCTACCTGAAAAGGAGTGTTGAAGAATGAGGTAGGACTTTCAAGCATCATTCTTTAGTATAGTAGGCATTTTGGGCATCTCCTTCCATTTCTGTCGTTTAAGGCAGTCTTTGAAAGAAGGGTGTGCCCTAATTTATCTTATTCCGCTTTGTTACACTTACCATCTTGGAAATCTTTCCTGAATCTGTTAATGCTGCTTCCTTTCCCGGTTACTCAGGGTTAAGATACGGTGCGACAGCTGTGTCACTTTCCTGTTCTTCCTCCATGTTAACCATTCAGTCTCCTTGTGCATAATTAGGTGAATATTTTCAAAGGAAATTACTTCCTAAATGAGCAGTCTGCTGGGAAATTGTATCGCTGAATTCATCCAAGACAGAAAAGTCAGTGCAAAATATTTACGTTAGATTTTGTTTGACCTTAACTTACCAGGGATTTTCTTCATCTCTACTAAGTTTTGCCATCCCAGATAATCTTAGAATTAACAATGGGGAACTAGATGCGGAGTTTTTTGATAATTTGTCCTCGAAATTTTTTACAATAATGCATTCAATAGGTAGAGCGTTTATATTTTTCTCAAGCTCTTTTGATATTACCTCATTCTGTCTTTGCTATATCTTTGTGAGGTAGACTTGGCTCAAAAGCCATACATTGAGTCAGTGGCTGAGGTGGAATTCAAATCTGTTCCCATATCTATATTGTTTCCGTTACGCCTCATTGTCAGTCTGAGAAAGAAGCAGGCTCACGTCTGATAATGTTGCTGTTTGAACGCTTGCATGCAGAGGATGGTAGATTGGCGGTGGGGGAATAACTTGGCCCCAGGGAACCTGATGCCAAAAGTGAATCCCAACTGACCTGGATTCTCTAAACCACCTGACTGAGGTTGACTAGAAGTGTAATCATTTGGTCTATGAAGCCTGCACATTCATTTGAGGGAGGATCAGAATTTCGTGTCGAGGCTTGGAGGTAGAGAATTCCAGATAGAATGAAGTTCTAATTACCGTGTTTCAGAGATAGGGGCAAGTTAACCACAGGTGAAGGATGGTAAATTAGATTTTGTTGATGATGATGATGTTACTGACTAAGTATTTACGAGTGCCGAGCATTGTGCTAAGCACTGGGGTAGATGCAAGAGAATCAGATCATACACAGCCCCTCTCCCATGCAGGGCTCCGTTGGCTTGGCTGGAGTAAAGAATTTGAATCAGGATATACTTGAAGTGTACCCAAATTGTTTCTTAGACTTGGAGAAAAAGGCTTTATTTCTAAAAGACTGAGTAATAGCTTTTGTCTTTTGACACTGGATTGCTGCAGTTCCTATCAGGAAATGAGGATGTACCAGCGGGAGAGAGTGCAGAACAATGGATTAGGGAAGTCTGCACAATTGAACCCAGTAGTAACAGTCTGTTTCCCAGGAATATGATCTGCAACCGAGGTAGATGATGTGCTCTCCCACTGCCAGTATGCAAGAGCCCAAAATGTCAATGCGCTGTTAGAACGTTAGAGACTTTCACGGAATGACGGATGAGTTCATTCTGTTTCAAACTGAAGCAGAAACAGATTTGGGATTGCTTCAGTGTTCTTGCTTTCCAATCCGTCTGAATTCAAGCTCTTATTTAATTCTTCTTCTTCTTCTCTTCCTTCTCCCTTTTCCTTTCCCTCTTCTCCTTCTTCTCCCTCTTTTTCTCTCTCCCTCTTTCTCCACATCTAGCTGTAACCTACTTTAGTATCTTAGTGCCTCCCTCCGACACACCAAAACTCTAAGATTGTCAAGGACAAGGATCATTCCTAATGATTATATTTTTGTCTCCCAAGAGCTTAGTACTTCTGATCAATCCTTCATTCTACTCACTGGGCACCATCTTGCTTCTCTTCTTGAGGTTCAGCTATTTATATGGTCTTTCATCGTCCCTTCTTATTTTCCTTCTTGTTAGAATTCACCTTACAAGTCAGTTATACAATGCCTGGAAAGACCCTATGTGGAAAACGCCAAGGTTTGTTTCAGCTTCTTACCGAGTAAAGTCCTTAAGTGTTTCTTGGGGAAAATACATGGATAAATCTACAGAGCTACTTCATTCTGAGGGGATATGTGAAGTCAGCTCCGTGGGTTGTATGAAAGACGACATAAAGCAGAACACAGTGATATGTACGTGTGCTGTGTCACCCGGAAGATCTGAATCCGAATGTTTTGGGATTAGATAAATCAACCACGTGAATTCGGGAGAAATATCAAAAGCACCAAAATTGTTAAAATTATGGAAGAATGTTCATCATAAAAAGTAGTTACTAGGCTATTTGAAGCAGGATAGAACAAGCTAGTGTACGAAATTTCAGCACAAGGACTCCAAGTATTTTCCTCCACGGTTAGAGTGGGAAAAGCTTCAAAGCACTTGGTGGAAGTGAAATGTTATTTAATTTCCCTCCCTTACTGAAAGCAGTCGCCGCTATTTTTTCCCCCTTGGGACAACTCCTTTTCCAAAAGATGGAATCATTTATCTCCTCATCTACTATTCATCAGGGAGAAGTGGATAGGTAGAGAAATACGGCTTTAAAGATTGTAGCCTTAAAACTGGATGAAACTCATATGTAATAATGAAGTTGTAAACAAAGCAGCTCTGGGCATAACTATGTCCTCCCGCTACTTTTAGCTTTATCCACCTGGTTTAAGTTTTCTTCCCATATAGTAGTAATATTTAAACAGCCAGATTTGTCTTAACCAAGATGCACTGAATTGAAACTTCAATTTTGTGTTTTGAATGGAATACCTTCTGTTTGCCTATGTGTGTATTTTGATTAGTGGATTTTAAAGAATAGTTGTAAGAGTCACCATGATCAACTAATTCCAGGGATAGGAGACCCCGAGAACTATCCACTTCCCATCAGAGTTTATGAAAACTTCTCAGATGATGAATGCTTAGACCCCTCATCAAATCCAAGATCATTATAAACGTTATGAATGTATCAGTCCCTATGCTTATAGATCCTAAAATGACTTCATTAAGCATCTGAATGAGATAATTTTCCTGAAAGCCATCTTGAATATCAGTTTCTGGCTCTGTGGTATTTTTCCCATTGGCGCTCGCCTTGATTTGAGAGAAGGCAGTCCACTATCTTACCCTCACCAAGTTATTGTCCTTAGAGGAGAACAAATTGGGGACTGCAAAGAACTGATCTTTGGAGTACATACCTATGGCCCTTGTCATTAGAGTGTAAATCCCCTAGTGGGTCAGAAAAATGTCTCATACTTTTGTTATACTTTCCCAATGACTTAATGGAGAGCTTTACATTGAATAGGTACTAACAAATACAATTCATTGTACTTTTACAATTTCATGTATTCCCTGAGAAATAACAAGATGTTTTCTGAATCTGGATGCTGAAATGATCTTCAATGGAACTAGTTGAAGGAAAACTACATGGAAAGGATATGACTTCAGTATTTCTAGTCCTTGATTGAGTAAAGTCATTCAGGCAATCAGGGCTTTTACTGAGGACCTCTTGAGTCTAAGGCACTGGCAGAAGACCTCGGGAATATACAACTGAAGCAAAACACAAACCTATACCCCCAAATGGCAAATGACTTGGCTATTCTTTCCAATTATATCACATCTTCGTTTGGTACACGGGAAACTCTTTAAGATAAAAAGCACATTCTGTACATGGAAGGGGACTGCACTTTATATTAAAAGTATGGTATCTATCAAGGAGGTAATTGTCTCATGAAACAATTCTAAATCAATCATAAATTGGAATCAATCATAAATTTCATTCATTGAGTCAACGCTTCTGGTGTCCAACAGTGATTTTGATTTTATAAGTCGAGGACATATGATGTGGACTAATTTCATGGAAAATATAAGGCAGTTTTGGTGGCACCTGAAAGGGTAATTTCCAGCTTAACTCGGAGAGAAGTAGCATTGCATAGTGGATAGAGTACAGGTCTGGTATTCAGAGGGACCTGAATTCTAATCCTGACTCCATCACTCCCGGCCCACGTCATCCCCGTGGCCTGGAATGCCCTCCCTCCGCACATCCGCCAAGCTAGCTCTCTTCCTCCCTTCAAGGGCTACTGAGAGCTCACCTCCTCCAGGAGGCCTTCCCAGACTGAGCCCCCTCCTTCCTCTCCTCCTTCCCTCCCTCCATCCCCCCGCCTTACCAAATCCCCTCCCCACAGCACCTGTATATATGTATACCTGTTTGTACGTATTTATTACTCTATTTATTGATTTTATTTGTACATATTTATTCTATTTATTTTATTTTGTTGATATGTTTTGTTTTGTTCTCTGTCTCCCCCTTCTAGACTGTGAGCCCACTGTTGGGTAGGGACCGTCTCTATATGTTGCCAACTTGTACTTCCCAAGCGCTTAATACAGTGCTCTGCACACAGGAAGCGCTCAATAAATATGATTGAATGAATGAATGAATGAATCACTCCTGCTGTGTGATGATGGACAAGTAACTTAATGTCTCTGTGCCTCAGTTACCCCATCCGTAAAATGGAGATTAATATTGTGAGCCCTGTGTGGGCCATGGACTATATCTAACCTTGTATTAGCCTTGTATCTACGCCAGTACTTAGTATAGTGCCTGTCACATAGTGCGCGGTTAACAAATACCGTAAAAAAAATGGAAAAAAAGGAGTTTGCCTCTCATTAGAAGAGCTACCTTACTGATTCTTCTATTTGATACTATCGTGAACGGTTACAGTTTTCAGGAAAATATAATAGTGGGGAAACGCGCTAACCTAAATGGACCCAGAGGGGAGTGAAAGAAAAGAAAAACAGAGTAATTTAGTGTGTTGTACTCACGCATCCGCACACATGATGTCGCTGTTCACCAGGAGGCGAGCCACAAACGAACATTTGTGCTCGCCCCCGCCCAGAGAATCCATCCGGCCACTAGATCACATCGACTCCATGTTGGCGGAGCATCCAGGACGGAATTTAAAAGCGGAATTATCGTCGGCAGAGCTAAGCTTCTCCCACGGGCCTCCATGCAATACCTCCTTTTAAGCGACTGATTCAGACCTCCGATCCCCCAGGGATTGCGATGGTTTGTTGGCGCAGGGGGAGCCCGGGGAGCCGGCGGCGGCTGCTGACCGCGGTCCTGCTGCTGGTCACAGCCTGGGCCGGGGGGAGCGGCCAGCTCCATTACTCGGTGCCGGAGGAGGCGAAACACGGCACCTTCGTGGGCCGCATCGCGCAGGACCTGGGGCTGGAGGTGGCGGAGCTGGTGCCGCGGATGTTCCGGGCGGTGTCCCAGGGCCGCGGCGACTATCTGGAGGTGAATCTGCAGAACGGCATCCTGTTCGTCAATTCGCCCATCGACCGGGAGGAGCTGTGCGGCCGGAGCCCCGCCTGCAGCATCCACCTGGAGGTGATCGTGGACAAGCCGCTGCGGGTCGACCATGTGGAGGTGGAGGTCAAGGACATCAACGACAACCCGCCCATCTTCCCTGAAAAAGAACAAAGGATGTATATTTCAGAGTCCAGCACTCTGGGATCACATGTTCCACTAGAGGGCGCTTCTGACGCAGATATCGGAGCAAACGCTCGGCTCACTTACCGATTGAGCCCTAACGAGTACTTTTCTCTAGCAACACAGACAAGTGACGAGCAAAGTCCATCCCTGGCGTTGGTGTTAAAGAAATCTCTGGACAGAGAGGTAACCCCAGAGCACCAGCTAATCCTAACAGCGGCTGACGGCGGAATCCCCGAGTCGACAGGGACGGTTCAGCTGCTGGTCACGGTGTTGGACGTGAACGACAACGCCCCGCAGTGTGAAAGATCCGCCTACAAAGCCAGGTTGTTGGAAAACACAGGTAATGGGACCGGGGTGATTAAAATCAATGCTTCAGATCTGGATGATGGAATCAACGGGGAGGTTTCTTTTTCGGTCCGTAGCATTTCGCCGCATAGTGAAAAGTGTTCTTTTAGCATAGATGCGGTTACTGGAGAAATCAGAACTCAAGGAGAGGTGGATTTCGAAGATGTAAACGCATATGAAATACAGGTGAAGGTTATGGATAAGGGAAATCCTCCCATGGCTGGTCACTGCAAAGTTTCCGTAGAAATTCTGGACACGAACGACAACCCCCCGGAGATAACGGTGACGTCCTTGTCTCTGTCCGTCCGGGAAGACGCCCTTCCAGGCACGGTGATCGCGCTGATCAGCGTGTCCGATCGAGACTCCGGGGCCAACGGGCAGGTGACGTGCACCCTGGCGCCCCCCGGGCCGTTCGGGCTGGTGTCCACCTTCAAGAATTACTATTCGCTGGTCCTGCAGGGCCCCGTGGACCGCGAGAGCGTGGCGGCCTACGAGCTGCGGGTGACGGCGCGGGACGGCGGGGAGCCGGCGCTGGAGGCCACGGCCAGCGTGGCGGTGGCCATCGCCGACGTGAACGACAACGCGCCGGCCTTCGCGCAGCCCGAGTACACGGTGCTGGTGAAGGAGAACAACCCGCCGGGAAGCCACATCTTCACCGTGTCGGCGCGGGACCCGGACGCGCGGGAGAACGCCCTGGTGTCCTACTCGCTGGTGGACCGGCCGGTGCGGGAGCGGCCGCTGTCCAGCTACGTGTCGGTCCACGCGGAGAGCGGGCGCGTGTACGCGCTGCAGCCGCTGGACCACGAGGAACTGGAGATGCTGCAGGTCCAGGTGAGCGCCCGCGACTCGGGAGTCCCGGCGCTGGACAGCAACGTGACGCTGCACGTGTTCGTGCTGGACGAGAACGACAACGCTCCCCTCGTCCTGCCGCCGCATTCCGGGGCGGCCGCCGCGCCCTCGTGGTCCTCCGCGGCGTCGAGCCCCCTGTCCGGCTCCCCCGGGGTGTCTCCGTCGGGTCCGGAGCTGGTGCCGCAGGGGGCCGGGCCGGGGCACCCGGTGGCAAAGATCCGCGCGGTGGACTTGGACTCGGGCTACAACGCGTGGCTGGCGTACGAGCTGCGGGCGTTGGGCGGCGGGGCCGGGCGCGGCCCCTTCCGCATCGGGCTGTACACGGGCGAGATCAGCACGGCGCGGGCCCTGGACGAGGCGGACGGGCCGCGGCACACGCTGCTGGTCGTGGTGCGGGACCACGGGGAGCCGGCGCTGCGGGCCACGGCCACGGTCAGCGTGTCGCTGGTGGACCACGGCGGGCAGGACGCCAAGGCGGCGGCGGCGCGGGCGGCGGGGGGCGCGGGCGGCGGGGGCGTCGGGGGGCGGCCCGCGGGCGGCCCTGGGGGACGTGAACGTCTACCTCGTCGTGGCCATCTGCGCCGTGTCCGGCCTGTTCGTGGTGACCGTGCTGCTGTACGCGGCGCTGCGGTGCTCGGCGCCCCCGCGTGGGCTGTGCGGGCCCGGCCCGCCGGCCCTCGTCTACTCCAGCGCCGTGGGCAGTTGGTCGAATTCCCAGCAGCGCCGCCGGCAGCCTCCGAACGCGTGTTTGGGAGACGGTGCCGCCAAGAGCGACCTCATGGCTTTCAGCCCCAACCTCCCGCAACTTACAGGGGAGAATCCAAATCCTTCTGATCTGGTGAGTATTTGGGTGGATTGGGCTAACGGAAATCTCTTTTTTCCGGTGTGTGTGAATGATTTCTCTCCATCAGTCCTCCACTTTATATTGTAAGCCCTTTGAAGGCAGGGAATGTATGTCATATCGGTATAGTATCCCAAGTATTTACTATAGTGGGGGTTTTTTGTTTTTCTTTTTAGTAAATGCCCAAGATGATGATCCTAGTTCTAAAAATCATTTCAACATGTGGCGTTACTTATCTTTCACTTTCAAAGTATTCCTAATTATTATCGGTCCATTTTTCATCTTTGATAAACGAAATTTTAAGTTTGAATTAGTTTTTTTCCTTTCACATTAGTTGCTCCTAGTACGATTTTACTACGTAAGGAAGCGTTTCCTGGAGATGCGTAGCCTGTTCGGAGATGAGTAGGGTTCGAATTAATCCACGGGAGAACGATTTCCTAAATGCTCTTTAGAAGCTCGGAAGTGTGTCTGCTCCTTTACTTTAACCTATCTCCAGCGAGAAGCCTCCCTTGAAGAATCTGTCCCCCTGAGTTCCAATGCATTGTAGCCGAGGCTTCACTTATGGGAGAGGAAATCCCAAGATGGACTCTATGATCTAAGCTATAGGGAGTTTGTACAACCTGATTTTTTTCCCTCAATCCTCAACAGGCCTAGGTTGGGCAAGACACTTTTGCCTGCAGTCCAGGGCATATTAACCTTTGTCCTCCTTTTCTTTCCCATCCTTCTTGCGTCGTCCCACTCCTCCTCTTTCCACCCTCCTCTTCCTCCTCCTCAGCAGCATTAGCTTTAGTATAAACTGTATTTATTTAGGCACTAAAATGGTGGCGTGATCTTCGGTGAACCTACCAATGAAGTAGAAGACATGATTCCTGCCCTCAAGGAGTTTTCAACCTGGGGGAGGCAAGCAGATGTAAATTTCCAAATGTATAAGATATACAGCTGAAAATACGTACATAAAAAGAGAAATGCAAGTATATTCAAAAATAAGCACACCTATACAGAAGTTTGCAGGTGGCTGGGGGAATGGCGTTATCAGGGAGGTGGACGACTTCAATGAATGCTTTCTACTTTTAATTGATTATTTTTAAGGAATGATTTGAATAATAATGAGTAATTAGGGTGTGAGGTAAGGATTTACTGTGGTTCAAAGAAAAAGATGACCAGATTGGCCACATGAGTTGGAGGAGAGGTGTGTTTTGGTGAATCTGAGATGAGGAGGTGATCTTGGCAGGAGAACGTGGGTAGATCTGAATCAGGTGAATTGAAGGCCTGAAACGGTCTAGTTTGGAAGGAGGGAAGAGTGCGAGCTAGAGTAGCCTAGATAGAGGAACTAGTCTTGAAGTCTTGGTAAGTAGTTTTGTTTTCATGTGAGAAGACATGACATAGCGTCTCCATGGCATAGCATCCAGTTTCCCCAGTACTGATGACTTCGTTAGCACCTTGAGGATAGGAAACGTGCGTCTTGCTACTGTTGTACTTTCCCAAGTGCTTAGTAAAGCGCCTAGCATTCAGGTGCTCTCTGTAGATTCCAATCGTGGATGATTTTATGGGGATTTGCAGACTCTTAGGCAAGGTTCTGTATTAAGCAGAAGGGTGGCCTTTTGCTTCGTGTGTAGGGGACGTTCTCTGCTCGCAACCACGAATGCATAAGTGAACACAGAACCGTCATAGTTATTTTGAGATTGGCTACTTTCTGTTTAGAGAGGGACGAGTCAAGCTTATTCTTGCCCAGAATGTCAGCAATCTCCCAGGCGAGCAAATCTACAGAAGAATGATAAAGATTATCGAGTGTAGTGGATTCAATTTTAAAATCAGTATAAATCTTGAGCATATATAATCAATTCAGAATGGGATTCATATTAAATAGATGGGCTTACATTCTGGGTAACATCGCCTCTTTTACATCATTCTCCACACTCTCGGTGGTGGACTTTTCCTATTACTCCTAGTGGAGCCGAAGAAGCCGCCCTACAGTCGAATGGATCGAATAAACAGTTGGGTGATAGTCAACCCAATCCAACCAAATCCATCACCCAACCTTTAACAGATTCTAGGCATTCAAACGATTGTTGCATAGAAAACCCAGTTAACCAGTATTCGGAGCCACCACGCAATCAAATAAATCTTATTTTCTAAACCCATTTGCTTGTTGAGTACAATCGAATGGGAAAAGATACAGATCCTTCATTCAATGAATAATGACTTTGCAAAGAATGAAAGAAACACCGAGGTATTTCTGGATTGACCTCACCGTCCAGTTATCTTTCTGTGCCTCCTCCTATTTTCTTCATCGGATTGCTAAACAGGTAGGTGTTGTTAGCATCTGGGATAAGGACAGGTCTTTTCATGAGAAAAAGTAAAGAATGGCGGAATGTGAGAAGACCAGCGTCTAAGTGCTCAAATCGGAAAATTCCCGGCACTGAGTTATGGTGACCGTGGGCCAGGATCTCCTCTCTTCCCAATATTAGCTCTGGGATCTTTCTTATTCTGAAGGTTTTTTTCTGAAGGAATCCTCCTTGAACGCCAATTTGGTTGGCAGAACTGGCCTTTTCTAGGAGGATCCGAGCGGCCCACTTATGGGGACAAAATGAACCGTCTTCGCCAAAGTCACCAAAGGACCGAATTACAGGCTCTCAGAAAACAGTGCTGAGTACGGCGAGAGGATTTTACGTTTCCGGAAGGAAGATCACTTCCGGATCCATCCGATGCAAGTAGGAGGCCCTGATGGGTTTCCCTGGAAACGTCTCAAATGAAAGGGATGCACGGTGAGCGCTTCAGTGGGAAATCGAGACGCCATGATTTTTTCCATCACACATGTGGCCACAGGGTGTCACTGTCCGCTGAAAAGATTTTTGGGAAGAAAGAAAGAATTCGGCTCCTCCCACCAGTTCTCTGACAATCCGGCTACTCACCCCTTTCGGATCTGCTGAAGGAGAGGCTGGATTTCCGTCAGCTCCCGTATGTTCCCTGAAAGAATCTCTCCGATTTGTCCTGCATAACTCGCCGATCCGGATTCCTCGAAGATTGCTATGGTTTGTTGGCGAGGGGGCTGCCCGGAGAACCGGCGGCGGCTGCTGACCGCGGTCCTGCTGCTGGTCACAGCCTGGGCCGGGGGGAGCGGCCAGCTCCATTACTCGGTGCCGGAGGAGGCGAAACACGGCACGTTCGTGGGCCGCATCGCGCAGGACCTGGGGCTGGAGGTCGGGGAGCTGGTGCCGCGGATGTTCCGGGTGGTGTCCCAGGGCCGCCGCGGGGACTATCTGGAGGTGAATCTGCAGAACGGCATCCTGTTCGTCAATTCGCCCATCGACCGGGAGGAGCTGTGCGGCCGGAGCCCCGCCTGCAGCATCCACCTGGAGGTGATCGTGGACAAGCCCCTGCGGGTCGACCATGTGGAGGTGGAGGTCAAGGACATCAACGACAACCCGCCCGTTTTCCCGGAAAACAAAAAAATTCTTAGTATTTCCGAATCGCGATTGCCTGACTCTCGGTTTCCACTAGATGGAGCAGTGGATGCAGATATTGGAGTAAATTCTATCCTGACTTATAGTCTCAGCCCTAATGAGTTTTTCACTCTTGATTTACAAACGAATAATGAACAAAGTAAATCTTTGTCCCTTGTTCTGAAGAAACCTTTGGACCGAGAGGAGACCCCTGAGCACCACTTGTTACTGACGGCCACAGACGGGGGCAAACCCGAAATGACTGGCACCGTTCAGTTGGTGATCGTGGTGCTGGACGTGAATGACAACGCTCCAAAATTTGGCCAGTCCATATACAAGGTGAGATTGGCAGAAAGTGCGGCCCTTGGGTCACTGTTAATCAAGCTCAATGCCACCGATGCCGACGAGGGAGAAAGTGGAGACATGGCATACACCTTTCGCAGACCGGTTCCCTCCAAAATAGGAGCCATATTCAGCATGGATGAAGAAACGGGAGAAATCAAAGTAAAAGGAGAATTAGATTTCGAGGAAAATAAACTGCTTGAAATCCAGGTGGAGGCGACCGATAACGGAAATCCTCCCATGGTTGGTCACTGCACGGTCCTGGTGGAGGTGCTGGATATCAACGACAACACTCCAGAGATAATGGTGACATCCTTGTCGCTGCCCGTCCGGGAGGACGCCCCGCCCGGCACGGTGATCGCGCTGATCAGCGTGTCCGACCGAGACTCGGGGGCCAACGGAGAGGTGACGTGCACCCTGGCGCCCCCCGGGCCGTTCGGGCTGGTGTCCACCTTCAGGAATTACTATTCGCTGGTCCTGCAGGGCCCCGTGGACCGCGAGAGCGTGGCGGCCTACGAGCTGCGGGTGACGGCGCGGGACGGCGGGGCCCCGGCGCTGGAGGCCACGGCCAGCGTGGCGGTGGCCATCGCCGACGTGAACGACAACGCGCCGGCCTTCGCGCAGCCCGCCTACACGGTGCTGGTGAAGGAGAACAACCCGCCGGGAAGCCACATCTTCACCGTGTCGGCGCGGGACCCGGACGCGCGGGAGAACGCCCTGGTGTCCTACTCGCTGGTGGACCGGCCGGTGCGGGAGCGGCCCCTGTCCAGCTACGTGTCGGTCCACGCGGAGAGCGGGCGCGTGTACGCGCTGCAGCCGCTGGACCACGAGGAGCTGGAGCTGCTGCAGGTCCAGGTGTGCGCCCGCGACGCGGGGGTCCCGGCGCTGGACAGCAACGTGACGCTGCACGTGTTCGTGCTGGACGAGAACGACAACGCTCCCCTCGTGCTGCCGCCGCATGCCGGGGCGGCGCCCTCGTGGTCCTCCGCGGCGTCGAGCCCTCGGTCCGGCCTCCCCGGGGCGTCTCCGCCGGGTCCGGAGCTGGTGCCGCAGGGGGCCGGGCCGGGCCACCCGGTGGCGAAGATCCGCGCGGTGGACTTGGACTCGGGCTACAACGCGTGGCTGGCGTACGAGCTGCGGGCGTTGGGCGGCGGGGCCGGGCGCGGCCCCTTCCGCATCGGGCTGTACACGGGCGAGATCAGCACGGCGAGGGCCCTGGACGAGGCGGACGGGCCGCGGCACACGCTGCTGGTCGTGGTGCGGGACCACGGGGAGCCGGCGCTGCGGGCCACGGCCACGGTCAGCGTGTCGCTGGTGGACCACGGCGGGCAGGACGCCAAGGCGGCGGCGGCGCGGACGGCGGGGGCGCGGGCGGCGGGGGCGTCGGGGGGCGGCCCGCGGGCGGCCCTGGGGGACGTGAACGTCTACCTCGTCGTGGCCATCTGCGCCGTGTCCGGCCTGTTCGTGGTGACCGTGCTGCTGTACGCGGCGCTGCGGTGCTCGGCGCCCCCGCGCGGGCTGTGCGGGCCCGGCCCGCCGGCCCTCGTCTGCTCCAGCGCCGTGGGCAGTTGGTCCTATTCTCAGCAGCGCCGCCGGCGGCGACCCAACGCCTGTGCAGGAGACGGGGCCGCCAAGAGCGACCTCATGGCTTTCAGCCCCAACATGCCACCGTGTCCGGGCCCCCGGAACAGCGGGGAGCAACAGGGAATCTGTCCAGAGGATTCTGGGAAGGTGAGTTCCGAAATGGAATTCAATATTCATTTTCAAGTCTTCAGTAGTTATCTTATCGTGCTAACTCACATTTACTGCCATCTCTTAAACACCCAGTTAGGTGCTACAGTGACTCCCTCCAGCGAGGCTATCATTCCCACCTCAACCTCGCCAGTCTTCTATTCCCTCCTAACACTCTTCCCCTTGAATTTAGAGGGCAAAAACTCCGGCTCTTCCTCGTTTTCCTGTTCCGGAAGACTTCTTTTCCTCTTTCGACGTAACTATAATGTCTCATCATGGACGGTTTACCGTTCTCCTCTGTTTATTTTCACTGTTGTTTTAGAGGTCAATATTCGTATTACCAGGTTTATTTGAACGGCATGGATATTTTTTTCAAGATGACTCTAAGTTAAGGCAAAATGCTTTCCGTTCGAATAGGTGTTGTATACCAACTTCAGTAAAAGGGAGAGAAACAGCCCCACAAATAAGTACCATCGCGACAGGAGTTTTAATATAGTAGCTGTGGTGTTTCATTATGAACAAACATCAGGAATAACCATTCCAACGAATGGGAGTATCCTGAAAAGTGATCCAAAATTAGAGGCTTATTAATACCTTCTCAACAAACTGAGTACCGTATCCTCAATCATGTGTATTAAGTGAGCACCGTCTGTATGCAGAACTCTGTACTAAGCACTTAGGAAATGCAGTTAGAGATGCAGCATGGTCTAGATGAAAGAGTATGAACCTGGGAGTCAGAAGGACCTGGGTTCTAATCCTGAATTTACCACTAACCTGTTCTGTGACTTTGGACAAATCACTTAACTTCTCCTATTCTCTCTTTGTAGTAATGATATTAATAGGGTATCTGCTAGGCAGGGTACACTGAACTGCACTGTTTAACCGAAGCGAAGCAACACATTCCCTGACTAAAAGGAGTTTACAATCCAATAATAAGTTTGTGTATAATCTATACCAAGATTTTCCCTTCACCTCTTTGCATCATACAGAACTGGTAGGGTGATAGTTTTGTAGGTACATCGGTCCCTGGGGTAAAATGATTGGGGCAATTGTCATGGACTCTACCCTTTAGGAGCCCCAGCCCAACCCACTGGTACCAAGTCCACTTTCCTCTGGCATGGGACAAAATCGGGTCTGAACTCCAAGAAGAGATTGGATTGGCTGTTTAGAAATACAGCGCAGTCCCATAGTCAACAGTTCACTGATTTAATCTGGAGGAGGATTGGAAAAGCCCTGTAAACATTCTTAACTCCTTCCCTAATGAAGCCAGTAACAATAATCTGCTCGAGCTCACTTGATCCACCTCTCTTCTCTCCCACTCTTCTCTCTCCCCCTTTTCCCTCAGGGATGGCTTTGATATGAGAGAGCATGCAACTTGGAGTGAGGAGACCCGCATTCTAGTCCCAGCCCTACTATATAACCTTGGGTAAATTATTTAATCTCTGTGTCCAAATTTCTCCCTCTGTAAAATGGGGATAAAATACCTCCTCTCCCTACTTCTTACGAGCCCTGTGTGAAACAGAGACTGTGTCCAATATGATTATCTCTTTCTTAGCCCAGTATTTGGTACAGAGCAAGCATTTAATAAACACCATACTAAATTCATTTGTTTTATGAAAAAGAGTTTATCTAATCAACAGTCAGCTTTCCCAGATTGAGATAAAGATATGAGACAAGGAGTTTAGAAAAAATAATGCTCGATGTACTTGCCAGACACCAAAAACACAGCTCTGTTTCAGTATGAAATATGGTGAGAATGAATGTGTTATGTTGTAAAAGTTCACAAGATTTGTGAGAACCTCTCGAGTGAAAATAGAGGAAACCCTGGTACATATTTGAAAAAAAAATAACGGGAAGAAATTAATTAGGTCACTGACTTCATCTGAGATCATTAAGTAATTGAAAACTATAAGATAGTGGCAGGATGCTGAATTGGATTATTGTTATCATTATTATATTGTGCTATGTTATTATTCGTGTTATGCATATAAACATCCTTCTTATATGCATAGGGAATTAGTCAAATCCTTGCCCCACACAGTGCTCACAATCTATCTGATTCTTATTTTCAAGGCCCTGGTTAAGTGACTTGGACAAAGTCACATAGCAGGCCAGTGGCCAAGGAGTGACTCCATCCTGTTCTCCTAACTCCATGCTCTTTCTGCCAGGCCACACTGTAAGCTGGATGCTTGTTGCTTTTGAGAGTATAACCTTTTTAAAGTTACCAAGTCATGGCTGATAACATAATGTGTAAATGAGGCGCGTATGGGCGTGCGGGGGGGAAGAGCGGGGGGGGGGGGGCACGGACCTTAGCAATTTAGTACAGTGACTAGGAGCTTACTAATACCCTGAAGTACTTGCCAAAGTTCCGTTATACTGCCTGGAAGTAATCTACAAAAAGCGTGATTCTGGCTTCTATGAGCTATTACAAGCATTTGTATTAAATCTCGCCAGTTAAAGGTGGGATTGGGTGGAGTCATGAGGGTGGTGGTGGGAAAGAGATTTGGCCAGAGGGAAAGTTCCAGAGAAGGACCAGGGATTTGGGAGGAGTAGAGGCAGAACTGATGAAAACCGCGGCCCTTTAGTAGGCTGTCTCGGATATTGTCTCTCCACCCCCTGCCAATTTGTATTTGTCACCATCCATTTCATTGTCGTCATTGTCGTCGGCATCAGTGATATTTATTTAGTACCTAGCGGGTGCAAAACACTGTGTACTAAGGGCATGGGAGAGTACAAGAGAAGTAAAGACAGGAAAGGATTGGCTCGGCTATTCTAATTTCAGTCTCATTTCATGCATTCATTCAATCGTATTTATTAAGTGCTTACTGTATGCAGAACACTATACTAAGCTCTTGGGAGGGTCCAATATAACAACAAACAGGCCCACTCCATTGCATGAGGTGGTGGGAGGACACTCCGGGTAGATCCCTCCCCTAGAACTCACCCTCTCACACGTTAACTCTCTGTCACCCCTGCGGACCACTTTCAGTTAATCTGATTTCTGACACACACCTCATTTGGGCTCAGAAATGCCTTGAACCCTCCCTTCCCCCAGATCTAGACTGTACCCCATCCTCAGCACTGCCTAGTGGAGGGAGTATGGGGCTGGGAGTCAGGAGACCTAGGTTCCAATCCCAGCTCTGCCCTTGGGCAGGTCACTTCAATGATCCTCAGTTTTTCTCATCAGTCAGAGCCACCTTATTTCTGAATCACCTCTAAACTCATCTTCACTGAGCAGCGTGGCTCAGTGGAAAGAACCCGAGCTTGGGAGCCAGAGGTCATGGTTTCTAATCCCAGCTCCGCCACATGTCTGCTGCGTGACCTTGGGCAAGTCACTTAACTTCTCTGAGCCTCAGATACCTCATCTGCAAAATGGGAATTAAGACTGTGAGCCCCACGTGGGCTCACCTTGTATCCCCCCAGCGCTTAGGACAGTGCTTTGCACATAGTAAGCGCTTAACAAATGTCATCATTATTATTATTATCTCCTCCCCTCTAACACCCGGGGGCTGGCTCTCTTCCTGGACCTTCTTTAGCTCCTGGTGGAAAATGGCAACACGGACAATAATTGCTCATCCATTCCTGGAGCAAAATGCAGGGGTTTCTGTTAAATTATCACCCTCTAGTGGGTAATATATTGGATAATATAGTAGTAATGATATTTTTGAGCACTACTGAAAGTAATGCCTTGTACTATGTGTTTAATAAAGTGGATTGCATCTAATTAGTATTCTATCAGTACAAGGCGCTGTACCGTGTATGCAGTCGTTCTTTGTATTTGAAGATTATGTCACTAATAGTGGAAGTCACATGTGAGTGTGTGTGGCTGGAAAGGTTAAGGTGGAGCCCACAGTCACAGCCAAATTGTGCACACAAAAAGGCTGTCTTTGTTGTGTGGTTTTCTTTTAATGTTTACGATCCCTGGCACTGTTTTCTCTTTTCCCCCTTATCTCTTGGGCTTTACCAAGATTTTGCTCAAAAAATCACTCTCCTCTTGATAGCAGTCCGACATGCTGATACATGGTTGATGTTTACCACAAAGACAGCAAAGAGCCAGTGGTGGGGCTAGGGAACACCCCACCACCACCAGCACCACGCCACAGCAATTAGCCAACTATGAATAGGTGAAACTGCAACAAAAAATCCAGAAATGTCAAGTGTCGAGGTGAGGAATAAAATGTCCAAGTGCTAAAGAAGAGTGTAGGGTTGCTGTGACTAGGGTTCTGTGACTCAATCAGAGAAGCCTTTGTGGAGGAGGCTGGGTTTCAGGAGGGCTTTGAAGAAGAGGAGAGTTGTGGCCTAGGGGATTTGGCTGGGGGAGGGAGTTCTAGGTCAAGGAAACTGGCGAGGGACATGAGAAATGGGCCACTATGTCTTGGTTTGAGTTGCTATTACTCTTTATGAATCCTTGGCTTACCTCCCTGAAGCTCTGCCCTCTTTATCCCTCCCTTCCTATAGAATCAGGATGTTTGAATGAGTAGGATGCAAATGGTAATTATTGTGATAATTATTAAGGGCTTACTTTGTGGCAAGTACTGTGCTAAACAATGACATAGACCCGAGGTTACCCGATTAGACACAGTGCCTGTCCCAGACAGGGATCACAGTCTAAGAGGGAGGGGAAACAGGCATTTTATCTGCATCTCACAGGTGAGAAAACTTGACAGAAGTGACTTGCCTACGGTCACACAGCAGGCAAGGTGGGATGTCTGGTTTAAGTAATCCTGGTGGTTATATTTCAGGTTCATTTCTCTTGCTTAGAAGGAGGGACAGGCAATATATACCTGTCATTCTAGGAAAATTAAAATGGTTAGCATAGGACACAGCTTTCACTCTAGGACAATTAGCATGGTCAGCATATCACATCTGTCACACTGGGAAACTTAGGAATGATTATGGAGTTTAATCAAGGTAGAAAATCAATTGCTAGTTTTCAAAGAGGTACAGTGGGAGGCACGCTAGCCGGTGATTTTCCGAGATTCCTGTTGTCTGTCCACTTTGCGGAACACGCTATGCGGTTCTTTTGTCATAAACCCTCTCCCCATGGCAAAGCCCCAGCAGGCCTCCCAATACAACAGATCCAGAACTATGACCCAGGTGTTTTGTATTCCAGGGCCGGGCACTTTCCTCTGGACCCAAAGCTAGTGCATGTGAATTTTTAGAGAGCCCTGGAAATCTCAGAGTCGGATAGGTGGTTGTTCCTCTTTCTTTTTTATGGTATTTGTTAAACATTTACTCTGTGCAAGACATTGTACTAAGCTCTGGGGTAGATACAAGCTAATCAGGTTGGACACAGTCCATGTCCCACGTGGGGCTCGAAGACTTAATCTCCATTTTACAGATGAGGTAACTGAGGCACAGAGAAGTTAAGTGACTTGCCAAAGTCACACAGCAGGTTAAATGGGGGAGCCAGGGTTAAAAACATCTTTAAAATGCTATAAGATGGTGATCTCAGGTGAGATTTCCTGAAAAGGCCATCCCAGTAGAGACATCAGCCCAGTTTTAAGACAGCACCTAAGATGGTGTTGGTGGATCTCAGGTCCTCCTTAGCCACCAAGAAGGGGATGAACTGGATTCTAATTCTGGCTCTGCCACTTGTCTGATTTTGTGACCTGGGAAAATCACTTCTTTGTGCCTCAGTTACCTCATCTATAGAATGGGGATTAAGACTGTGATCCCTATGTGGGACGGGGACTGTGTCCAACCTGATTATCTTGTATCTACCCAGCGATTAGAACAGTGTCTGGTACATTATTATTATTGATTAATTCCAAGGCATGTGAGACATTCGAGTGCTTCTTAGCTAGAGAGAAGCAGGTGAGAGGCAGGAGCACTGGATTCATTCATTAATTCATTCAATCGTATGTACTGAGCTCACTGCGTGCAGAGCACTGTACTAAATGCTTGGGAAGCAGCGTGGCTCAGTGGAAACAGCACGGGCTTTGGAGTCAGGGGTCATGGGTTGCGTGGCTCAGTGGAAAGAGCACGGGCTTTGGAGTCAGAGGTCATGGGTTCGAATCCCGGCTCCGCCGCGTGTCTGCTGTGACCTTGGGCAAGTCATTTCACTTCTCTGAGCCTCGGTTACCTCATCTGTAAAATGGGGATTATGACTGTGAACCCCACATGGGACAACCTGATCACTCGGTATCCCCCCCAGCGCTTAGAACAGTGCTTTGCACATAGTAAGCGCTTAACAAATGCCAACATTATTATTACTATTATTATGGGTTCGAATCCCGGCTCTGCCAATTGTCAGCTGTGTGACTTTGGACAAGTCACTTCACTTCTCTGTGCCTCAGTTCCCTCATCTGTAAAATGGGGATTAAGACTGTGAGCCCCCCGTGGGACAACCTGATCTCCCTGTAACCTCCCCAGCGGTTAGAACAGTGCTTGGCACATAGTAAGCGCTTAATAAATGCCATCATTATTATTATTATTACAAATCGACAACGTATAGAGTTTAGACTGTGAGCCCACTGTTGGGTAGGGACTGTCTCTATATGTTGCCAACTTGTACTTCCCAAGCGCTTAGTACAGTGCTCTGCACACAGTAAGTGCTCAATAAATACGATTGATGATGGTATAGAGATAGTCCCTACCCAACAACAGGCTCACAGTCTAGAAGGGGAACGAATGACATGCCTCGTACTTCCAGTATACTGCGAGCTCGCTGTGGGCAGAGAACGCCGCTGTTTACTGTCGTACTGTACCTCCCCAAGCGCTTAGTACAGGGCTGTGCACACAGTAAGAGCTCAATAAATAGGATCGAATGAGTGAATGGATGAATATTGATTTGAGGAGAGAAGCGAACGGAAGCGGACGCGGGGGAGATTTTACACCTCGCGGGCTCCTCTCTGGGGGTCGGGCCTGGCCGGGCAGGCCCCTTCCTTCCTCTCCCCCTCATCCCCCTCTCCATCCCCCCATCTTACCTCCTTCCCTTCCCCACAGCACCTGTATATATGTATATATGGTTGTACATATTTATTACTCTATTTATTTATTTATTTGTTTTACTTGTACATTTCTATCCTATTTATTTTATTTTGTTGGTCTGTTTGGTTCTGTTCTCTGTCTCCCCCTTTTAGACTGTGAGCCCACTGTTGGGTAGGGACTGTCTCTATGCGTTGCCAATTTGGACTTCCCAAGCGCTTAGTACAGTGCTCTGCACATAGTAAGCGCTCAATAAATACGATTGATTGATTGATTGATTGATTGATTGACTAGACGCCCCTGCCGTCGGTGAAATTCTCCGCTGGGCCCCAAGGCGGCGCTGCTCCCCCTCCGCGCCGCCCGAGCCCTCGGTTCTCGGCCGCCGGAGCGCAGGAGGTTAAGTGGGAGCTCTCTCCAAGGCGGCTCCACCGGGAATGCCGTGAACCGGGACAGAGGGGAAAACCGACCACCCAGGGGATCTGGAGGCATGCCGGCGGAGCGCCCTGACGGCCAGGAAGGATGGCCAGCCCGGGGCCGGAGGGGCGAGGACTGAGCCGGCCAGGAAGGATGGTGGGCACCTGTATATATGTATAGATGGTTGTACATATTTATTACTCTATTTATTTATTTGTTTTACTTGTACATTTCTATCCTATTTATTTTATTCTTTTGGTATGTTTGGTTCTGTTCTCTGTCTCCCCCTTTTAGACTGTGAGCCCACTGTTGGGTAGGGACTGTCTCTATGCGTTGCCAACTTGTACTTCCCAAGCGCTTAGTACAGTGCTCCGCACATAGTAAGCGCTCAATAAATACGATTGATTGATTGATTGATTGATTGATTGGTCACTCTGGGCCTGTGCATCTCCGGCGTCTCCGGCGAGCAGCTGGACCAGTCGGTGTCGGAGGAGACGGGGCGCGGCGCGGTGGCGGTGCAGCTGCACAGGGCCGAGTTCCTGGCGCCCGGGGCCCGCTTCGCCCTCCCCGACGCCCGGGACGCCGCCGAGGGCTCCAACGGCCGGCTGCCCTACGCGCTAAGTGCCAGCGAGCGCTTCATCATCATCATCAATCGTGTTAATTGAGCGCTTACTATGTGCGGAGCACTGTACTAAGCGCTTGGGAAGTCCAAACTGGCAACATCTAGAGACAGTCCCGACCCAACAGCGGGCTCACAGTCTAAAAGGGGGAGACAGAGAACAAGACCAAACATGCGAACAGAATAAAATAAATAGAATAAATAAAGCGCTTCCTCCTGGAGATGGGCACCCGGGCGGACGGGAGCCGCTACCCCGAGCTGGTGCGGGCGGCCACCCCTTCCAGCTCCGGCCCTCCTTCGACAACTCCTCCACCCTGCTGCCCGCCGGGCCCCTGGACCGGGAGCGGGTCGGCGAATACCACGTGGCGGTCACGGCCTCCGACGGGGGCGTCTCCCCCGCTCGGCACCAGCGGGACGGGACGGTGCCCCTCCGCCAAGCTAGCTCTCTTCCTCCCTTCAAGGCCCTGCTGAGAGCTCACCTCCTCCAGGAGGCCTTCCCAGACTGAGCCCCTTCCTTCCTTCCTCTCCCCCTCGTCCCCCTCTCCATCCCCCCATCTTACCTCCTTCCCTTCCCCACAGCACCTGTATATATGTATATATGGTTGTACATATTTATCACTCTATTTATTTATTTATTTTACTTGTACATTTCTATCCTATTTATTTTATTTTGTTGGTATGTTTGGTTCTGTTCTCTGTCTCCCCCTTTTAGACGGTGAGCCCACTGTTGGGTAGGGACTGTCTCTATGTGTTGCCAATTTGTACTTCCCAAGCGCTTAGTACAGTGCTCTGCACATAGTAAGCGCTCAATAAATACGATTGATTGATTGATTGATTGATTGACCATTCCGGTGGCAGACGTGAACGACAACGCGCCCCGCTTCCCCCGGCCGCAGCAGGAGCCGCTGGTGGCCGAAAACAACAGCCCGGGGGCCTCGCTGGGCCGCGTGGTGGCCCAGGACCCGGACCGGACCGCAACCACAACGCCCCGCTCATCCTCTACCCCTCGACCCGGAACGGCTCCATCCCGGTGGAGATCGTGCCCCGCACGGCCGGCCCCGGCCACCTGGTCGCCAAGGTGGTGGCCCAGGATTTGGACAGCGGGCCGAACGCGTGGCTGGCCTACCGCCTCCTGCGGGCCTCGGCCCGGGGCCTATTCATCATCATCATCATCAATCGTATTTATTGAGCGCTTACTATGTGCAGAGCACTGTACTAAGCGCTTGGGAAGTACAAATTGGCAACATATAGAGACAGTCCCTACCCAACAGTGGGCTCACAGGCTAAAAACATATTTATTACTCTATTTATTTATTTATTTATTTATTTTACTTGTACATTTCTATCCTATTTTATTTTGTTGGTATGTTTGGTTCTGTTCTCTGTCTCCCCCTTTTAGACTGTGAGCCCACTGTTGGGTAGGGACTGTCTCTATGTGTTGCCAATTTGTACTTCCCAAGCGCTTAGTACAGTGCTCTGCACATAGTAAGCGCTCAATAAATACGATTGATTGATTGATTGATTAAAAGACGTCGCCCCCGGCACGGGGGAGCTGCGGACGGTCCGCTCCCCGCAGCCGGGGGACGCGGCGAAGCAGAAGGTGGTGGTCGCGGGGCGGGACCACGGGGAGCCGCCCCTCTCCTCCACCGTGACCGTGGGTCCTGCCCGACTTCGACGACGGCTGGGAAGCACGCGGGCGGCTCTCAGCCCCCAACCTCTATTTGGTGATCGCCCTCTCCAGCGTTTCCTTCGTGTTCCTGGGGTGCGTGATCTCTTTCCTCTGCATCACCCTGAACCAGGACCGGGCTCGCTGGCCCTCCGGCTGCTGCCCTGCTCGCTGCTGCTCCAAGCCGAAGTACAAATACCGAAGGAAGGTGCCCCCCAGCTCCTCTTTCGCCTCGGCACCGGTGGATGTCACCGCCGTGGGAAGACTTTCCCAGACCTACCTCTACCAGGCGTCCCTGGGGCTGGGCCCCAGCCACGGTAACCTCTTGTTGCGCGGACAGTGCAGCGGTGTTGGATTCAATTTGCCCGTGTCCTGTATCCAGGTTCGGGACAGGAAAGGGGAGCAGGGAAAGGCCAACGCCGTGGTAAGCGAACCATGTTTGACTTGCATGGGAAATGACCACCATCCCCTTCCCCCATCCGTACACTCACCTTCCCGAATTCTCCCACCGTTCAACCAAGTTACACACCGAACGCCATACACTACTGATGACGAAGCTCAGCTGCGAGGGCGTGGGTGACTGAAAAGGTCAACGCGGGACCCATAGTCCCCACCACCCTGCGCTAATCGAGGTTAGCCATCGATCGTGTCATGCTTCGTGTTTGCAGTGCCTGGCATCGTTTTCTCCTTTGCTTCCTTGACCTCTGGTTAAGGGCTGGAAGGTCAGCTACTTGGTCCTTAGAGAACAATGGTTTTCAGCCCCTCGCGTTACGACGCAGAGAACCGAGTGTCTGTGCAGCCCATTCAGCATTTCCAGGGATTATTTCTCCACTCATGAGCTTCACTGAGATGAAGTGGCCCTTTTCAGTGATTGCAGACTCGAGGGATGAGTTGATTAAAGACAGCATAAACGTAGGGCAAAACATCTCCTGCTTTCAGCCTTTCCAAAGACCATTTCAAATAATTCAGTATTTGATACAAAATGGCAAGAGATGGACACTTGTTTTCATTTATTTACTTTGTGTGTGTGTGTGTGTGTGTGTGTGTACGTCTTATTTTAGACTTCTTTAAAGAAAACTCTGAGCACAGTTAATGGCTTCCTAATTGCTTGCACTGGATTCAGAGAAGCTGGTGTTTGAAACCCCGTGGGCTTGGATATCGGGTCAGAAAACTTTGGCGAAGTTTGCTTCATAAGTATTATTGCCAAGGATGAAAAGGTGCTAACCACCAAGTGGAGAATAGTGGGGATCACCCCAAATCCAGCATTTATTGAATAGGACCCAAAATGTGATTGGATGTGATCTTTGATGCCAGTTATTGTAGGAATCATGTGTGAAATATAAGGATCCACCCTAGTCTGCCCAGCATTACGGTCTTCTTCCCGGTGGAGGGATCATGCCCTAATTTTGCCAGGGGCTTAGGGAAAGAAGTAACTTAGGTGGGTTTTTTTTCAGGATATGAGGATATCACTTATTGTTTTTCTGATATAGTTTGACCAGAAAGTTTAAATGTACTTTCCTAAGTGTTCACTTGCTACCTAGGCATTAGGGAGAAAAATCTCAGTAAATACAGATGATGATCATGATACAAATAATATATATAAATATATAGTTGCTGCCCAATGCAACTAAGTAAAAAGAGCGGGAGCATAGATACAAATGATAAAAACAATTTAATATATTTAATATACTTTAATATTGCAGTTCAATGTGTTGCCAACAAATGGATTAACAGGTATATATACACGTGGAGTGCTAAGGTGTTCACTGAGGTGAGTTGACCAGAAGGTTTGGGGAGACACTCAAGCAGAAGCAGTTGCCGAGATAAGGAATATAGGTATAGATGATAAAAAATAAACGTAAGCACTTCCATGAATAAATCATTAAATAGATAGCAGAAAAATATGCAGACATACACTTGAGTGCTAAAGCAGCTGAAAGGGTGTCAAGTCCAAGAAAGAAGGGGATTGGCATAAATTCTGATGAGAGAAACTCACTGGTTTTGTGGTATAAATTATCCAGTTATAATTTAACAAGTATGGAGATGCTGTATTTAATCAAGAGCAAAAGAAAATTAAAACAGCAGAGAAGAAAAATAAGCTAGGTGAATTGAGTGGACAATGAAGGGAAGAGCAAAGCTGAAGAAAAATAAAATAGTTGATAATGCTAAAGGCCTATTGATTTCTTGACTTCAGCATTTCAGCAAAGGGAAGCAATTGTGTTCTGGAGTCTAAATACACTTAGGTAGGATGGGGTGAGGGAGGAGTAACATACTAAAAGGTTTTCACATTGCATAAGTGCAGACAATCAGAAAGTCAGGGTATTAGTGTTTGGCAAAGCATCATCGAAATAGATCACATTCCAGAGTTCTGAGAGAAATATTATGGGAAATAAGAAAGTTTTGGTAAAAGTCACTCACCAAAATCAAAACAATCTGGTTAAAAGTAATGTCCGAGTCAATTGCTATTTATACCAAGGAACATAAAGGAAGATTGCAGTGTGTCCTGGAGTTAAAATGCATATGACCCTCGGCAGACTGGGAGTTGAGTTCACAGTTATCCTCTTTAAAAATAAAATCTCCATTACCGCGCTATTCGAAGCCACTTAAAGTCTGACATTCCCGACACTAGAGTGTAAAGCTACTCAATACACCAACAACCAGGACATTTTGAGCTAGGGAAAGTGTTCAAGAGTGTGCTCCATTCTACCATTCGTTACATGGAACTGTGTGTTAGATGTACGCAGTCATAAGTGGCATATGTTTTTAATGCATATCCCTCATGTAATTCTGAAGAGCTAAACTCGCATGGTTTTCAAAAAGGACAAAATTCTTATCAACTCAACAGCCACCCTAAGGATTTTATGCAGTATTCCTATCCTCAGCATTTCATGTAAAATAGGTACATATTTATTTGAGCATTCAATTATCGAGCTACTTCATCTTGATATGTTTTACCTCCTGCTCTAGTTTTAGTCTTCCTTTGGCTTTCAATAGTTGTAAATAATTTATGTTTGCCTTCCCCATTAAATTGTAAACTCCTTGAAGGAAGGGAACATATGGTACTTAGAAATGAGTAGGAGCTCAATAAATATGACTAACTGATTGAAGAAATGGTGGAACTGAAGAAAATTTCAGTGTACAGACTGTCTAATGTAAGAAAAATCTAATGTTCCTTTGGCTGTTCCTCAATTTCTAATTCGGGGAATCAAATAACCAGTGGTATTTAGTCAGCAGCTACGGTGCGCAGAGCACTGTACTAAGTGCCTAACAGAACACAAAAAAGGTAAAAGACACAATCCCTGTCCTCAAGGATCTTACACTCGATTATGGGTGACAGATATAGAATAATTTCAAGTAAGAGGAAGAAATGCTTAAATAGCAGAGTAAAAAATGAGATGAGAGGTTGTGAATGCAAATTTTCTGAGTCAGAGAACCCAGTTTGGGATCTTTTCAGCTCTAACTGGAAACTCTTTGGTCTTCTCAGCCCTACTCAAGCAGCTCTTAGGTCTTGTCCCAAAACTGGGATGTGTGAAGCTGGGAACCCTGGCTACAATGCTATGGGGGATGGAACCTATGGAGCTTATATATCATTTCTGAGCGTCTCTCCTCTAGTCAAATTACAGTTTGAGTTAGTGTTCTGAGCTGCTTATGTTAAATTGTCTTTCTCTGTGTGTTTATAAATGAGCATTAGCATCAACAGGATTTATGGAGCACCTACTGTGAGCAGAGTCCTTTACCAGAAGCTTGAGAAACATATAAAAGTAAAAGATGCAATTCCTGTCCTCAAGGAACTTCCAGTTGAATAGGGTGGCCCTCCATCTCTCTGCTTCTTTGGCTTTTGTTGCATGTGTCCTACATGAATTACATTTATTCTAAAATGGATCTTTGGGTTCTTTCCAAAGACTTTATTCTGACCCAAGGTGGAGCTCCTTGAGATGAGTAGAAATGTTAACTGTGATATTTGTTAAGTGCTTATTATGTGCCAGGCACTGTACAAAGTGCTGGGGGTGGATACAAACGAATTAGGTTGGATACTGTCCCTGACCCATGTGGGGATCACAATCTCAATCCTCATTTTGCAGATGAGGTAACTGAGGCCCAGAGAAGTGAAATGACTTGCCCAAGGTCACACAGCAGACAAGTGGCAGAGCCAATAAAGCGCTCAATAAATATGATTGAATGAATGAATGAATGTGGCAGAGCCAGAATTCGAATCCAGGACCTTCTGATTCCCAGCCCTGTGCTCTATCCACTATACCATGCTGCTTCTCCAATAGTAGAATATTATTGGAGTAGTCTCCAGTAATAGTCTTACAACTGTTGGATTGTGTAAAGCATTTGATACAGTGTTTTAGGAGATTCAGAAGAACCCAGTTCTGACTGCTGCAATACAGCTGAGTCTGGATTCAAACAGTCTGTTAACGTTTGCCACTGCAGCTATGACAGCATTCCCATTTCCAAAATGTGTGCTGTAGTAGTTATAACAATAATTATGGTACTTGTTAAGCACTTGCTCTGTGCCAAACACTGTTGTAAGTACTGGGGCAGATACAAGTTATTCAGGTTGGACACAGTCCCTGTCCCACATGGTGCGTACAGGCTAAGTAGGGAGGAGTAGGATTTAATCCCCATTTTATAGATGAGGTAACTGAAGCCAAGAGAAATGACTTGCCCAAAGTCACACGGCAGGTAGAGTTTAGATTAGATGTGGTAGAGTTGGGATTAGAACCCAGGTCCTCTGACTTCTAGGCTCAGGCTCCTTTCACTAAACCATGCTTTTTCTAAAATTCACTGCCAGGTGCATCTGCCTTCCTTCCCCGCTGTCACATTGGACTCATCTTTTAGACTGTGAGCCCACTGTTGGGTAGGGACTGTCCCTATATGTTGCCAACTTGTACTTCCCAAGCACTTAGTACAGTGCTCTGCACACAGTAAGCGCTCAATAAGTACGATTGATGATGATGATGATCTTTCGAAAGTCCCTGGTGCAGTAGGGAGAAGTGACCATCATTTTAGAAAAATTCTGCATGGCACTGCCTTATTAAGGATATCCCTGGTGGAGGTTGACATCTTGGGAATATTATCAACTCTATCATAGTGTACTCTCCTAAGTGCTTAGTTCAGTGCTGTGCACACAGTAAGCACTCAATAAATAACATTGATTTATTGATTCACTTAGGCCACCAACTTGGGAAGGTCAAGCAGCTTTTTACCTCTCTGTCACCCTGCTGCCCTGAAATGGTTACTTTACCTTGCTTAGAATCTGAAACTAGTCTTGCCATGCACCCAAAGGCTCAGTAAATATATTATTGATTGATTAATTGAATGACTGTCGATTTTACCCTCAGGGCAGATAGTTGTGATATCCAAGCATGCTCAAAAATTCATGTCTCCACAGGATGCACCAAATTCTACCAAATTCTACACCAGCAGAAGATAATTTTCATTTTCCTGGTCCCCTATTGGTTGGATCAAATGGGAAACAGTCACACCATTAATTAGCACAAGAGTTAGGGATCCTGTATGAAATGAGTCTTGATTTCTGGGTTTTGGTCTGTGCTTTCTCTTTTGATTGGGTTGAGATAGGGAGAGGCTCACCAGTGTGGTTGGTCAGAAAGTTGGGCAAAGACAACTGAAGACTCATGATTATGGAAATGGTTTCCAGGCCGGCTAAGTGTTCAGGGCAGAGATAGCATATGTGGAAATGCGGAAAAGAAAACTGAATTCTCATCTCCCCGTCTTATTTGTCAGCCTCCAGGTCAAAGTATCTCTGTAATCACAGTCTCTTTAGGGAAGCTATTTATGTCACATCCTGGCAGCCTGGGACCAACTTGATTGCTATTCTGGTTTTTCCATCTTTGCAGCCATAAATGTTTCATGCTGAATATTTGCTTTTGCTTCTATTTCTTGTTGTTCGTGTTAATGATTCATCCCAAGAATTATTCTCCCCAGTGATGGAGTTATTCTGTGGCAGTAAGTTACATCCTTATTCGGGTTTGATTCCCTTTCTCTGTCCATTAAAGCACCATCACTTAGGGTTATAGCCGAAGTGACCAGAAAGAGTTCATGCCTCTTTCTCTAAGTACCGAATATAGGAAGGGACTTAAGGCTGAGGATATTAGAGGTCTGTGCTTAATAAGAAAGGGAAATTTATAAACCATTTCTGAGGTTGTTCTAAACTCATCGTAGTAATACCAATTATTTTAATACCAATTTATTCAACCTTTGTGCACGACAGAGACATAGATAGAGAATAATATTATTGTCATTTCTTCCTCTTCTCCACTCCCTTCTGTCTCACCCTGACTTTATTCATCCCCCCTCCCAGCCCCAATGCATTTATGTACATGTCTGTAATTTATTTATTTTTATTAATGTCTGTCTCCCCCTCTAGACTGTAAGCTCACGGTAGGCAGGGAATGTGTCTGTTATATTGAACTCTCCGAAGAGCTTAGTACAATGTGCTGCGCACATAAGTGCTCAATAAATAGGATTGATTCTCAATAGTTAATAATAATAATAATGGCATTTATTAAGTGCTTACTATGTGCAAAGCACTGTTCTAAGCACTGGGGAGGTTACAAGGTGATCAGGTTGTCCCACGGGGGGCTCACAGTCTTAATCCCCATTTTACAGATGAGGTAACTGAGGCACAGAGAAGTTAAGTGACTTGCCCAAAGTGACGCAGCTGACAATTGGCAGAGCCGGGATTTGAACCCCTGACCTCTGACTCAAAAGCCCATGAGCTTTCCACTGAGCCACGCTGCTTCTCTCAACCGATAGTATTTATTGAGCATTTATTGTGGACTGAGCACTGTACTAGGTGCTTAGGAGAAAGCAATAGAGTGGAGTTGATAGACATGTTCCCTGCTTACAAGGAGTTTATGGCCTAGAGGGGGAGACAGACATTAAAATAAATAACTAGTAAGGGAATGGGAGAGAATAATATGTGCATAACCCATCTATCCTTAATCAGATTTACAATTCTCCAGCTGTTTCAGTGTCCATATTCATCCTATGAGTTTATTTATGAAGCAATATATGCTTTATATGTAGTTCCGTTTGAGATATACTGATAGAAGTTGGACCACAGGATCTTTAGACATAACTAAGCACTGAAAATTCATAATTCAGATAGGAGATGTGATGAAGTTTGACTTTGGCAACTGAGTGTTGTAGGAATAAGTTGCTAAAGGTTTTTAGTGAGAGTCACAAAACGGAGTAGAGCTAAGATTTTTAAAGTCAGTCAATTAATGGTATTTATTGAGCACCTACAGATGAATGAGAAATGTTCCCTGTCCTCAAGGAACTCATGGTCTAATGGGGGAGGCAAAACTGCTTCTATTCTAACAGCATAGGCAGAATAATAATTAGAGAAGCACCATGGCCCAGGGGAAAGAGCAGGGGCCTAAGAATCAGAGGAACTGAGTTCTAATCCCGAATCTGCCTCTTGCCTGCTATGTTATCTTTGGCAAGTCACTTAAATTTTCTGTGCAGCATGGCTCAGTGGAAAGAGCACAGGCTTTGGAGACAAAGGTCATGGGTTCAAATCCTGGCTCCGCCAATTGTCAGCTGTCAATTTTCAGTGGGCAAGTCACTTAACTTCTCTGTGCCTCAGTTACCTCATCTGTAAAATGAGGATTAAGACTGTGAGCCACCCGTGGGACAACCTCATCACCTTGTAACCTCCCCAGCACTTAGAACAGTGCTTTGTACATAGTGAGTGCTTAATAAAAAAATGCCATTGTTATTATTATTATTTCATCATCTGTAAAATGGAGAGTCAATATCTGTTCTCCCATCCTACTTCGACTGTGAGTCCAATATGAGGCAGGGACCTTGTTGGACCTGATGATCTTAAATCTACCCCACCGTTTAGTACAGTGTTTGGCACATAGTAACAGCATAATAATAATAATTGCATTTGTTAAGTGCTTACTATGTGCCAAGCACTGTTCTAAGCATAACAAATACCACAGTTATGATTACTGAATGTACAGTTTACTACATACACTGATGCCGAGGATAGTAATGAATAAAAATATTTTATTATTTGTGAGCTTGTTCTTTTTGTCACTCCTCCCGGTTCAACTATTTGTAGCTGTCTCTTTCTTTGGGTTGTAAACTCCTTGAGGTCAGGAAATATGTATTCCTTCCATTGTACTCTCCGAAGCACTTAGTAAAGAGCTTAGCACTCATTAGACTCTCAATAAGTACGGTTGGTTGATTGCAAGACCAAAGACTGCTTGTTTAAAAGCCTGAAAGAAGATTGGGGTTAGGGAGGACGCTATTCTCTTCCTTGCCTCCCAGGGCAATAACCACTTCTTTAAGGGGTAAACATTGTAAATGGACCTGTGACCTTGGGGAGTTTAAGTCTCTTAAAGCTGATGCTTTGACCTTCTTTCCCTCCTCTTCTCTTGTGTTAGGGTTAGGGTTGAACTTATTTAAAGGGATTCATTCTATCCCAATCCAAGACAATGGAAAATGCCACTTCCTTCAATGAGTGTCCCACGAATTAATTACCAGAATCCAAGCCACATCAGCCTATCAGCCACCTCTAGCACTTAGATATTTATTTATTTTCATCCCCCCAACACTTCTATGCATATGTGTGATTGTTCAAGTCAATTTATTCTGAATACCTTGTAAATATTTTTAAGCGTGTGTGACTACAAACTCTGGTGTATTGTTCTCTCCCAAATGCTTGGTACAGTGCTCTGCACACAGTAAGCACTCAATAAATTTCACTGATTGATTGATGAGTGTAAGCTCCTCGTGGGCAGGGAACATATCTAATGCTTCTGCTGAAATTTCCCAAGTGCTGGCTCTGCCACTTGTCAGCTCTGTGACTTTGAGAAAATCACTTCACTTCTCGGTGCCTCAGTTACCTCATCTGTAAAATGGGGATTAAAACTATGAGCCCCATATGAGACAACCTGATTACCTTGTATCCCCCCCCAGCGCTTAGAACATAGTAAGTGCTTAACAAATACCATTATTATTATTATTATTATTGTGCATGCACCCAGTGAATAGTCAACAAATGCCTACTACTACTATTACCACCACTACTATTATTACTACTACTACTTTATTGAATTCTCATTTTGGATTTCACTGTGTGTCCATTAAAAGAAGAAGATAGAATACCAAAAAAAAAGCTTAGAAATTGGTCATTTGAGATTCTCAGAAGGTTTAGAGAAAATGTTTCAGGGTAAAGCATGAAACAATTGAGTACATATATACATTTTTATTTGTGTGGTTATTTGCACATTTGGTAATTTACTCATCTATTTCATCTTGTTAAAATGATATTACATTAATCAATCATATTTATTGAGCACTTACATATGTGCGGGGCACTGTACTAGGCACTTGGGAGAGTTCAACACAACACAACACAACACAAAACACAACACAACACAACACAACACAGACACATTCCTGTCCCCAAATGAGCTTACTACCTTCCTGCCTTATCCTTAGTCTATCTCCTGTTTTCAATGTGCCTTAGTGGAAAGAGCTCGGGCCTGGTTGTCAGAGGACCTGTATTCTAATCCCACCTCTGCCATTTCTCAATGGTGTGACCTTGGACAAGTCACTTAACTTCTCTGTGTCTGTTTCCTTATCTGTAAAATGGAGATTGTTGTCTCTCCTACTTAGAAGGGATTTGATCATACAATATCTACCCCAGCAACAGTGCTTGACACATAATAAACAGGTACCCCAATTGTCATTCTCCCTCCTACTTAGACTGTGAGTTCTAGGTGGAGTGGGGACCTGATTATCTTTTACCTACCCTACTGCATAGACCAGGGATTGGCAAAGAGTAAGTACTTAATAAATAATAAATAGAGAAGCAGTGTGGTATAGTGGCAAGAGTACAAGCCTGAGAGTCAGATGACCTGGGTTTTAATCCTGGCTCCACCACTTGCCAGCTTTGTGACCTTGGGCAAGTCACTTAACTTCTCTGTGTCTCAATTTCCTCATCTGCCAAATGAGGATTCAATACCTGTTCTCCCTACTACTTAGATTGTGAGCCCCCTCTGGGACCTGATTATCCTGTATCTACCCCAGTGTTTAATACAGTGCTTGGCACATAGTAAGTGCTCAACAAACATGATCATTATCATATTATAATTTATCCACTTTTAAATAATTTGGTTCTGCTTTCTCTATTAAATTATCAGCTCTTTGAGGGCGGGGAACTTGTGACTTGCTTGCATTTTGCTCTTCCAGTTGCTCAGTGGAATGCCTAGCATTCATTTGACGCTCAATCAATAGGATTGAATGATTGAAGCAGAAGAACAAAGCTTCATTTTGTGGGTAAAATGTATTTAATATTCTTATAGTGTATATGCTTTTGGGAAAGTGTACCATAAAGTTTATGAATCAGCTCTGCGTCCCACTGACTCACACAGTCATTTTTCAAAGAACAACAACAAATAAACTGAAGAACGTACAAAAGCACCCATGACCTCAATTCAGCAAACAGTGTCTCAGTTCACCACTTGAGTTCCAGGTACCTCAACAATACCAAAAAATTCAGAAAGAAAGAAAGAAAAAATGAATCCAAATCATTGAGCCAATTGGCATAGTAACCTACTTGGGGAGAAGGGTGGTGATTAGGGCCAAATTCCAATTGTATTTAATTCTGTGGATGAAAGCCCATGAAAGGAGGAGAATTGGGGCCAAAGAAAAGAGTATATAAATAACCTAGGCCCATGAAGATGAGTGAAACGGTGGAATCATTTTAGATGCCAGTGCTGGAATGCTAAGTAAGCAGCAGGGCCTAATGGAAAGAGCAGAGGCTTAGGAGTCAGGAGACTTGGATTCTCAACCCGGCTCTGCCATTTGTCTGTTACGTGACCTTGGACAAGACACTTTACTTCTCTATTCCTCAATTTCCTCATTTGTAAAAATGAGGACAAGTTCCCTTTCTTCCCTCCACATTAGACTATGAGCTCCACACTGGACAGATCAATCAATCAATCAATCAATCGTATTTATTGAGCGCTTACTGTGTGCAGAGCACTGTACTAAGTGCTTGGGAAGTACAAGTTGGCAACATATAGAGACAGTCCCTACCCAACAGTGGGCTCACAGTCTAGAAGGGGGATACAGAGAACAAAACCAAACATATTAACAAAACAAAATAAATAGAATAGATATGTACAAGTAAAATAAATAAATAAATAAATAAATAGAGTAATAAATATGTACAAACATATATACATATATACAGGTGCTGTGGGGAAGGGAAGGAGGTAAGATGGGGGGATAGGGGAGCGAGGGGGAGAAGAAGGAGGGGGCTCAGTCTGGGAAGGCCTCCCAGATGCAGTGTCTGATCTGTTTAATCTGATTAAGCTTAATCTTAATATTTTTACCTACCCCCAATGCTTAATATAGTGCCTGACACATAGTAAGCACTTAACAAATACCATCACAAGATTTAGCTTCTGAACAAGGGACATTGAATAGGATTTTTTTTTCAATTTATCTTTTCATATATGTCTGTCTTCAGTCCCCTTGTCTATTACTAATCCCTATGTTGTGTGTTTATCCTCTAACTTCAAACTAAAAGCCTGTTGTTTGTTTCCCTAAACAAACTTGTTTGTAAAGTGATCAGGATTTTAGTATTTGGATCGCAGCGCAAGCAATTTGAATTTTGCTTCAGCTTTTCTTCTTTTTCTCTTCCTGCACTTTAGCATTTCTCCTTCCCCCCACAGACCCACTCCTTTCAGTTCTGAGTGTAAGCTACTCCTTGGAGTGTAACCTCCTTGTAGGAAGGGAATGTGTCACTTGGGTTTGTATGTATTTCTCAAGGGCTCAGTATGTGAATTGCACTCAGTAGACACTCAAAAAATACAGTTACTACTATTCAGGAATGTGTAATGGTAATTTCTCTCTGGTTCTATGGTAGATTCAGTTAACACTGTTGTTCCTTTGTCTTTTTCATGGGTTTAAGGCATTTATTATAGGCTAGTTGTTCCTTAACAATATGAATAACTTTAAAAAATCACATGCATCTCTCACTCTTCGGATTATTGTGTCTGATTGTTTTCCCCATTGACATATGAGATTCTTGAAGGGCCGAGACTAGGTATACCAAGTATGCTCCCCCTTCTAGACTGTGAGCCCGTTGTTGGGTAGGGACCGTCTCTACATGTTGCCAACTTGTACTTCCCAAGCGCTTAGTACAGTGCTCTGCACACAGTAAGCGCTCAATAAATACTATTGAATGAATGAATGAATACCACTTCAGTTGTACATTCCACAAACACTTCATATAGTGTTCTGCCCAAAGGAAGTGCTCATGAATGTTGCTGATGAAGGTGTTGATTTAATTTCAAAATTTAGATTTTTCTGAAGCACATTTGAGTCACGAGTGGGATTTTCACTAGAAAAAGAAATCCCTCTGTCAACCCAGCCTTTTATAATAGACTAATTATCCAGATTTATACACATTTATAAAATATTATACGCCAAAAGGAGATTTGGAAGTGATCCAAACTGTACAAAATCTTATGGTTATCTCAAGCATATTTTCCCCCATTCTGTTCCACCAACTGCCATCAGTTTTTATCTAAAAAAGTAACCAAAAATCAGTATAAATAGTATTTGTTGATAGTCTCCGCTTGTAGCCACACAGGCTGATTATTAATATCATCTCATGATAATAAGTGAATTTATCATGGTCCTGACATTTTATATTGATTTGAATTCACTTGAGGGGTATTTCACCTGCTCATCAGTTTCACTTCCCTAGTAATCAGTATTCTGTGGTCAGCACAATATAATGTTAGGAAAAGGGGAACATTTTATTGTCCTGTTTGCTGAACCATAACCAACAAGAGTAAATGGACATTTCAGAGCAATTAAAATGTGCTGACAGCTTCTTGGTGAGCATGAATACATTTATCAGGATAAAGAAATAGACTTTCAAGAAAATCTCCATTTGGAGTGAAAAATAATTTCATGTATCTTATGTGAAGGTGTTAGTGTCAAATGTTCTTGTTTGTTATTAAATATTTGTAGTACACCCAGTTATGCTATTAATTCATCCAATTAAGATCTGCTATAGCTCATACTTCGGATGTAACATGATGGAAGGATTAAGGAAAGTTCTTTGCATGCCAAAGTCTCTTCTGGCTTAAGACTATCCACAAGTTGGAGCAAGTAGATTTGGTGTAGGAAGATACGGTGGTTCACATGTATGAAGCATTAGTCAGGATGTGACGCTTCCCAGCCTCTGCCTCACTGACCGGCACTGTGCAGGGCTTTGGAGTTTCACTGTGTGTCTTTTGCAACTTCACAGTGATCCAAGAAATAGCAGTAAGTGGCCAGAGTGTAAAGCATATTGCTAGGAGTAGACATAACAATATGAGTGGAAATTGCATTGGATAATGTTCCTGTTGATATCTTGGAAACATCCACTCCCAAACTCATTAATTCCCATTGAATTAATAGTTACTATAATGTGCTTCACCCTCCTCTCCAAAAAAAAGTGTTCTTCAATGGCACAACTCCTGCACTATAGAATGTTCTATACCTAGTATGCTTTTATGTCTGCTTTAAAAATATCATGACCAATTCTCAAAACCTGCATTTTTAGCCCATTCCATCATTTCAGATATTAGAGGAGTATAATTCTGCCATCTGTCTTACCGATTATAATCCAATTATTACGATCCAGGGCTGAATGTCAAGGGTTTGTTAAAAATGGACAGTCAAACCAGTAACTTGAAAATTACACAGCTATACTCTTTTTTCCAAATCACAAGTACGACAATCCCCTGTTATAGTGCTCTCGTTTTAGTGCTTTTCTGCAGTTGAGCTTTCGGGTTTTAGTATCAATGTTTGTTACAGTGCTTTCACAATTTATGACAGCACACTGCTTAATATTGACAGAATAGCCACATATTCAGAATTATTTGGGCCCATGCATTCTATATAATTGAAGTTTATAGCTGTCTTTCATATTCAAAGGAGGCACAACTGATTGTGAGAATCGTCTATGAGTGTGCATGTGACTGAAAAGGCCAATAGCTCTCCGGCCGATAGCTCGCCCTCATAGATTGTCATGTATGATGTTTTTCCTGCTCTTATGCTGTTTTCTCTTTGCCTCATTTTCTCTCCTTCCTTTTGCTAAAAGCCCTTCCTTTCATGATAACAGTGCCCCAGGCTGGTCTATCCTTGGCAATTGACTCCCAGTTTTCTTAAGAAAAGCTGCATTATCCAACTTTTTGTTTTACTCTGGCCTTAAATTGTTTCCTTTGTCTCCCTTGCTTTCAGTTTCCCAGTTTCAGCTCTCCATTCAGCAGTCACTTGGGGATCCTGCTGTTGTTCATTCTACTGATGAGTCTCATTCAGTGTAACTTGTTGAGATGAGCACAGTGGGTAGAGCACAGTACTGGGAGTCGGGAGACCTGGGTTCTAGTACCAGCTCCGCCACTTGTCTGTTGTGGTAGTAATAATGTTTATTAAATGCTTACTGTGTGCAGAGTACTGTACTAAATGCTGGTAAAGAGTATACAAGTGGGAATTAAAGCTGTGTGACTTGGGGTGAATACTTTTCTGTGACTCAGTTTCCTCACCCATAAAATGGGGATCAAAATACCCATTCTCCCTCTCTTTAGTCTGTAAGCCCTATGTGGAACAGGAACTTTGTCTGATCTGACTGCGGTATAGAAGCAGCCTGGCCTAGTGGCTAAAACACAGGCCTGGGAATCAGAAGGATCTTGGCTCTAATCCTCATTCTGCCACTTGACTACTATGTGACCTTGGGCTAGTCACTTAACTTCTCTGGGCCTCTGTTCCCTCATCTTTAAGATGGGGTTTAATACCCCATGTGTACAACCTGATTAGCTTGTATTCACCCTAGCACTTAACAATGCTTGGCACATAGTAAGCACTTAAAAAATACCATAAAAAATGAGGACATTTCTTGGTAATAATAATAATAATAATGGTATTTGTTAAGCACTTACTATCTGCCAAGCACTGTTCTAAGTGCTGGGGTAGATACAAGGTCTCAGGTTGTCCCACGTGGGGCTCACAGTCTTCAGCCCCATTTTACAGAAGAGGTAACTAAGGCCCAGAGAAGTTACGTGACTAGCCCAAAGTCACACAGCTGGCAAGTGGCAGAGCCGGGATTAGAACCCACAACCTCTGACTCCCAAGCCCGTGCTCTTTCCACTGAGCCACGCTGCTTCTCTGCTGCTTCTTGGTACATACTAATCATTCAAAAAATACCACAAATTATTACAGGAGGCAGTCTACATTCTCAAACGTTGTTAGAGATATTGTCTTGCTCTTTGATATCGAGTATGACCTGCAAATGATGCTCATTGTATTACTCGAGGAAATTAATGTAATAAACAATGATTAGTGCAATCTATTGCTAGAATATTCATAAATATACATGCTTACTCGGATAAATTAATCCATCAGTGGTATTTATTAAGAAACTTTGAGGATTTTGAAGGAGGGGAAGGATGTGATTAGTGGAGCTCAATCAACTAGTGGCATGTATTGTGCACCTACTGAGTGCTAGGTGTTGTAATAAGTGTCCAAGAGAGTGCAATAGTAGAAAGACACACATTTCCTGCTCTCGATCAATCAATCAATCAATCAATCGTATTTATTGAGCGCTTACTGTGTGCAGAGCACTGTACTAAGCGCTTGGGAATTACAAGTTGGCAACATATAGAGGCAGTCCCTACCCAACAGTGGGCTCACGGTCTAGAAGGGGGAGACAGAGAACAAAACCAAACATATTAACAAAATAAAATAAACAGAATAGATATGTACAAGCAAAATAAATAAATAAATAAATAAATAAATAGAGTAATAAATATGTACAAACATATCTTACAATCTAATGGGGATCGTATACAAAAATAATTTGAGATAGTGAAAGCAGTGGGAGGGTCAGTTGAAAAGTAGGAAACAGTATACCCAGGAGGCCTTCCCAGACTGAGCCCCTTCCTTCCTCTCCCCCTCATCCCCCTCTCCATGTCCCTCATTTTACCTCCTTCCCTTCCCCACAGCACCTGTATATATGTACATATGTTTGTACATACTTATTACTCTATTTATTTATTTTACTTGTACATATCTATTCTATTTTGTTAGTATGTTTGGTTTTGTTCTCTGTCTCCCCCTTTTAGACTGTGAGCCCACTGTTGGGTAGGGACTGTCTCTATATGTTGCCAACTTGTACTTCCCAAGCGCTTAGTACAGTGCTCTGCACACAGTAAGTGCTCAATAAATACGATTGATTGATTGTTTGATATACCCACATTAGAACTAAGGAGCCAAGCAATAGCTTGATTTTGGAGAAAAATGGTGGGAGATTCCTTGTTTCAAAGAGTGGCTTCCTTCACTGAGTATGCAATTTTGGGTTCCCAATTATTTGCAAAATTGCAGGTACATGTAATTGGTCCCAAAAGCTAAGAGCAGGGTTGAGTTGAAGGTACAATTAAACCGGTTATTCATTCATTCATTCATTCATTCATTCAATTGTATTTGTTGAGTGCTTACTGTGTGCAGAGCCCTGTACTAAGTGCTTGGGAAGTACTTATTCTCATCTATAGGGTGCAGGTAGTTTTTGGGAAACACATTTGATGGGACAAACAGATGTGCTTGCAACAGAAGAGCAGTGTGGCCTAGTGGAAAGAGCAAGGGCCTGGGAGTGAAAGGACCTGGGTTCTAATCCTGGCTCCACTACTTCTCTGCTGTGCAATCTTGGGCAAGTCACTTAACTTCTCTGTGTCTGTTACCTCATCTGTAAAATGGGGATTAAGTCAATGAGTCCCATGTGTGACAAGGACTGTGTTCAACCTGATCGGCTCGTTTCTACCCCAGAGCTTAGTACAGTGTCTATTGTTAAGCCGATGCTTAGCAATACCATTTTAAAAAAAAAGAACTCTAAACGAAATCCTTTCAGAAACAGGCCCTCAAAAATTTGGGGATCACATTCTGAGAATTATCTTCCAAATAAAGCCTTCATTGCACACTGCAATTCTCTATGACTCAGTTACCTCATCTGTAAAACGGGGATCAAGACAGTGAGCCCCATGTGGGACAAGGATTGTGTCCAACTTAATTAGCTTGTATCTACCCCAGGCTCGTTGTGGGCAGGGAATATGTCATTTACTGTTGTATTGTACTCTCCCAAGCGCTTAGTACAGTGCTGTGTGCAGTGTAAGCACTCAATAATTACAATTAACTGACTGAATGGGATGCCTGGAAATAGCCTGGAATGCTAATCTCCCTTCCTCTCCCAACTTTCCCCTGGCTAATCTAGTTACCCTGCCTATTGAAATGTGTAAATTGGTCGTGCTTTTAAATACTGAAAGAGTAAATAGTAGAGAAGTCTTTTCAATGAACACATCAGCTAGGAAGACTTGACTGGTACCCTAGCTGTAGTAGGCTTTGTGCTGCCGCATGATAAGCCTCCACCTCTCATTGTATTTGACTCCAAGAGCTGACAGCCCACAGTGCTGTCTCAGATCAGTTCAGAAAAAGAAGCCAGGGCAGATCTGGTCAGTTCTTGAAGGCCAGGCCTCTGAGGCCAACAAAGGGGCAGCATCTGCTAGGCAAGGGGCTTGCCTCCTGTCTGTGTCCTTTCAGATTTTAATAGTTTTTTTCCATTTACATGTGTTTCCTTGGAGAAACAAATGAGCTGGAGGGATAAAGGGCAGCTGTTACATTTTCCCAGTTGAGAAACCGAGGCCATCTGAGTTCAGATGCTCAAAGTAGCAGTCATGGGACAGTAGAGCTTTAGTAACTGTGGTTAAATAGAGGTTGCGGAGAGCTCTGTGGAAGCAGAGAGGAATAGAAGACAGAGAATGTGCCTAGCTATCTACTCTGTCCTGCTACCCTGTGAGACTGTAGGGTAATTGACTGCAGGGATCCTGTCTATTCTGTTATGCTTTGGGCCTCAGTTCCTCCATCTATTAAATGAGGATAAAGCACCTCTTCTCCCTCCACCTTAGACTGTGAGACTCATGGGGGTAGGGACACTGTCTGGTCTGATTGTTTCATATTTGCTCTAGTTTTTAGCATAATATTTAGCATATAATAAGTAGTTAGCACCATAATAATAATAATAATAATAAATCACTTCTCTCCTAAGAGATTGGGCAGAGTAAGAATGGAGGAACACCAGCGACTCAAAGAAAACAGAGGGCTCCTTTAGAGCTACATTGGGTAAGAGAGGGGAAAGGGGATGAGGAGGAGGAAAAAGGAAAAAAAATGGAGGAAATTGCTTGTAGGATAATCTAGTAAACTAGTACTGTTGAGTGTGATGTCTGGTGTTCCTAAATGCCACCCGAGGGATATCTGCTACCTTTATCCTTTATAATCCCCTGTAAGAGTTAACCTGCCTCCTCTTCATTCAGGGCAGTGCAACATAGGTGGGAGGAGAGTAGACACTGGCTATCTGTTGTTTTGGGGTCGTGGCCGGGGTTGGCGGGGAGGGTATAGTTATTGCTTCGATATTTTTTTTCCCTATTAAATGATGATCCTGTTGAAAATCTGTAGCGAAATTCCAGAGAAGAAACTTGGAAGAAAAATGTTTAAAAAGGAAGCAATCCTGGTTTCCCGGACAAGGATGAATTTGAGCTCCCTCTCCTCTTTGCTGATTCCTTTCCTCCTATTTGGGGACTGCAGCAGGATGGGGAAGTATCATGCTTCTCCTGGGACTCAGGCCAAAAAGTGGTCGGAAAAGGCGCGCCAGCAGAGGAAAGGCAGGTCTGCCGAAGAAACGTGTGTGTGGGTGGGGGGCGGGTGGGGGGTGGTGCCTTAAGGTGGGGGAAAGGTTTGCAGGGGAGGATGTATGCGGAGATAGATCTGGGAATATCTGACAGGTTGGGGAGGTCCGTGTGAGCTAGGACAGTGAAAAAGAAGGGATTTGGAGCCGTCCAAGAGAATGACACAGCACTAGACATCCTCTATCAGAGCTTAGAGAATAGAAGGGACATCTTGAGGGGTGGTCGAAAAGCAGCATCTCCGTCCACAGGGAGAAAGAAAAGCACAGGCAGCAGAGAGAGGAAGGGGTGGGAGGAAGATACTGAGCGGTAAGAAGCTAAGCTCGGAACTTTAAGGAAGGGGAGAATTCGCAAGAGGAGACAGAGCCGTGGAAATCTGTCTGTGGGGTGAGCCTAGCACTGCATCTGGCCTGTTGTCTGGTAAAAAATAAGCCCAAATCGAAGGGGTAAAGGCAGGGCGTGGGGCGGAGAATCTTGCATTTCCCCCCTTGCCTGAAACGTTTTCCTTTCTCAGTGGATCTCAGAGCACACCACGGGGGAAATGATTCCCCTTCCTCCTCCTCCCATTGCTGCGAGGCCGTGAGGTCTTCCCGTTTTTGAACTGGAGAACGGTACCCAACGGATACCCCTCGCAAGCCGGGGGCATGACTTGAAGCCGGTCCTCGCGAGTTTGGCAGCAGGGCGTTGGCCCCAGAGAGCCGGGTCTCCCGAGTCCGGTCGATCATTTTGACTGGTTGACTTTTGGCTCCTCCTCCCCCGACACCCCCCCACCCCCACTTTGTCCTGCGCTTTGGGATCCGTCTGCGGTCTGCGTTTCTTTTGTCTGAGGGGCCGCTTCTTTCTCCAACACCTCCCTCTTCCCTGGGCTTCGCCGGCCCCCCGCCCGGACGGGGGTCTTGCCAGGCGCTTTTGGAGGATTCTTCAAGAGGAGAGGGGGGGACGGGCGAGGCTGGAGCTGGCCGGGGTTTTCGGCGGGCAGAGGGAGGGCCGGGGAAAGGCGGGGAGGGGCCGGGGGCGGGGTTGGGGCGAGAGGGGGCGGTGGGCTGGCATCGGGGGCCGGGCACGGAAGGGAGGCGGCGGAGGCCCGGGCTCTGTCCTCCGGCTCGGTGCTGAATTGGATCGGGTCCCGTAGTGGACGCTCCGCCCCTCCATCTCCCCTCTCCCCTCCTCGCCCTCCCCCTGGAGCGGCAGAGGCGGCGGCGGCGGCGGGGAACGGAGGAGGGGGACGGGAAGGGGCAGAGGGGAGGCCCCGGCGGCGGCGGCGGCGGCGGGCGGGGCCGGGTATGGGGCCACCGCGGAGGCCGGAGCCAGCCGCAGGGGCGGGGGGCTTGGCGGGGCGGGGGCCGACGCGGGGGACCCTCGGCGGGGCTCGCTAGCGGCCCAGCCCGGCCATGGAGCCGGAGGATGCCCGCAGGGGCCGCGGAGCTGCGGGGCTTTGCCCCCTCCGGGCGCTGCTGCTTCCCCTGCCCCCGCTGCCCGTCCTGCTGATGCCACGGCTGCTGCCGCTGCTGCTGCTGCTGCTGCTGCTGCCAGGGCCGGGAGCCGCCCAGCTGCGCTACTCCATCCCGGAGGAGCAGGAGCCCGGAGCCGTGGTGGGCAACGTGGCGAGGGCGCTGGGGCTGGAGCCGAGGCGCCTGGGTCCCGGCTCCCTGCGCATCAGCCACCTGGGCGCCCCCAGCCCCCGCTACCTGGAGCTGGAGCCGGCCAGCGGCGAGCTGCTGGTCCGCCAGCGCATCGACCGGGAGGCCCTGTGCCACCTGCGGCCGCGCTGCTTGCTCAGCCTGGAGCTGCTGGCCCACAGCCCCGTGGCCGTGCGCGCCGTCGAGGTGGAGGTGCTGGACGTCAACGACCACGCTCCCCGCTTCCCCCGGCCCGACTACCGGCTGCAGGTGAGCGAGTCGGCCGTGCCCGGGGCCCGCTTCCACATCGAGGGCGCCCAGGACCCCGACGTGGGCAGCAACGCCGTGCGGAGCTACCAGCTCAGCCCCAGCGAGTACTTCGCCCTGGACCTCAAGCCCCCGCAGGAGGACAGCAAGGTGCTGGAACTGGTGCTGCGCAAGGGTCTGGACCGCGAGCGGGACGCCTGGCACCGCCTGGTGCTCACCGCCGTCGACGGGGGCAGCCCGGCGCGGTCGGGCACGGCCCGCATCACCGTGCGGGTCCTGGACACCAACGACAACTCGCCCGCCTTCGGCCAGTCCGCCTACCGCGTCCGGCTGCGGGAGGACGCCCCGGCGGGGACCCTGGTGGTCAAGCTGAACGCCTCCGACCCCGACGAGGGCTCCAACGGCGAGCTGGGCTACTCCTTCAGCAGCTACACGTCGGAGCGGGAGAGGCAGCTGTTCGCCATCGACCCCCGCACGGGCGAGGTGCGGGTCAGGGGGGCCCTGGACTACGAAGAGGCCGCCTCCTTCCAGATCTACGTGCAGGCCACCGACCACGGGCCCGTGCCCATGGCTGGCCACTGCAAGGTGCTGGTGGACGTGCTGGACGTCAACGACAACGCCCCCGAGGTGGACCTCACCGCCCTGTACAGTCCGGTCCCCGAAGACGCCCCCCCGGACACGGTGGTCGCCCTCCTGAGCGTCAACGACCAGGACTCGGGCCTCAACCAGCAGGTAAGCCTGAGCCTGCCCGGGCCGCTCCCCTTCCAGCTCCGCGGGCTTGGGACCTCCTACACGCTGGTGGTCAGCGGTCCGCTGGACCGCGAGCGGGTGGCCGCCTACAACGTCACCGTGACGGCCACGGACGCGGGAAGCCCGCCGCTCACCTCCCGGCGCACGGTCCGGGTGGACGTCTCGGACGTCAACGACAACCCACCGCGTTTCCCCCAAGCCGTCTACTCGGTCTACGTGCCCGAGAACAACCCTCCCGGGGGGCTGCTGGGCACCCTGAAGGCCACCGACCCCGACGCCCGGGAGAACGCCGAGGTCACCTACTCCCTCCTGGGCGGGGACATTCAGGGCCTGCCGGTCGCTTCTTTTCTGTCCATCAACCCGTCCAGCGGCGACCTGTATGCGGTCAACTCCTTCGACTATGAGCAGCTGAGGGAGTTTGACGTCACTGTCCAGGCCCAGGACCAGGGGAGCCCGCCGCTGAGCAGCACCGTCACCGCCAACGTGTATGTGGTGGACGTGAATGACCATGCCCCCCAGATACTCTACCCTACCTCAGGCAACGCCTCTGGGGCCGCCACAGAGATGGTCCCTCGCAGCGCGGCCGCGGGCTACCTGGTCACCAAAGTCATCGCCATGGACTCGGACTCCGGCCAGAACGCCTGGCTCTTTTACCACCTGGCCCAGGCCTCGGACCCAGATCTCTTCAAAGTGGAGCTCCACACTGGAGAAGTAAGGACTGCCCGGAAACTGGGAGAGGACCACGGGCCGGCTTTCAACCTGACCGTTCTGGTCAGGGACAACGGCCAGCCGTCCTTGTCCTCATCGGTGGCCATCAACGTCGCCGTGGTGGACAGGGTCTCCAAGATCCTCCCCGACACCCGGAGGCACGTCAAGAACCCACGGACGTACTCCGAGATCACGCTCTATCTCATTATTGCCCTGAGCTCCGTCTCCTTCATTTTCCTCTTGACGGTCGTTGTCCTGACGGCCATCAAGTGCTACCGTTACACCGCCTACGGGGGTTTGTGCTGCTCCAGCTTCTGCGGGGTCAGGGAGAGGTGTCCCGCCGAGCTGTACAAGCAGGCCAACAATAACATTGACTCCAGGATACCGCACGGTTTGAAAGTTCAACCCCACTTCATTGAAGTGCGAGGCAACGGCTCCCTCACCAAGACGTACTGCTACAAAGCCTGCCTGACGGCTGGCTCGGGAAGCGACACGTTCATGTTTTATAACACGGGAGGGCCCGTGGGACCCGGGCCGCAGGCGGGAATGACTGACAGCCGACACCTGACGGGACAGAGTGGGCAGAGTGCGCAAAACCTGATCATTCTTAAAAAGGAGTCCGTCACTCCAAGCGAGGTGAGGGCGCCAGGGCTGACCTCCTCCTGCCGCTTCAAGTCCTCTGGGGCGGGGGTGACTGTCGCTTTGGGGGGGTCCCAAGAGGGGACTCCAACCCACTAACCGCTCGGTGGGCTTTGGTTATCAGCAATCGCTTTCATTCACGGGTTCGGGATCTGCAGGTGGGACAAAAATCACTCCTTCCAGAGACCAGGGAGTATAGGTATCGAGGAGCATTTTGGTTTATTTTTTTTCTCCTATTCCCGCTTTCCTTCTGGATCCTCGGGGTTCTGTTTCAAAAGTGTCAGGAGATGACATAGTTCCCCATAAATATTTGATGTTAAAAACGGCTCTGATGAAGAAATAAAATAGAGTAGAGAATCGATAGGATATGCCAGGGTGATAGAAAACAGGTAATTTATTAAGCCCCAGCAAGGGGAAGTGGCCAGAGTTGTGTGACTCATAGGGAGGCTTTACTTTTTGGATTTTACGTAGGGATTGTTTCCAAGGATGCAGATTCCGGTATGGTGGTGGTGATGCATAAAGGAAGGCCTTAATTGGTCCATCTCGTTGTCCTGGACACATTCCCTTGCTTCTTGGCCCAGGTCACGTTTAGGTGCCCTGCGCTGAACCAGATGTCCACCCCCTTGGGAAAGTTCATAAAATTCAGGGGAAATACAGTCCCTTGCTGGCAAAGCCACATGGAGAGTCTATTCCCAGAAAGAAAAAAAGAAACCAGGGTTTCTTGGCGTTCCAATGTTTTGGCCGCTTGTCAGCAAAATATGCAGTGATTCCTTATGCCTTTTGCCTTCTTCCTCTTCCCCTATTTCCTTTCTCTCTCCCCTCCCCCACCACATACACCTCCCCCTTCTAGCTATTTTGGAAACTCCTTATGTTTAGAACAGAAGGAAACGGTTCCCTTTGTGACTCTGCCCTTATCCTAGTCCTCCCAATGGCTACTCCCAGGATACATGTTTGGGACCAGGGTGTGGGGATGGAGGTGCAGGGAAAACAGGAGTTTCATTGTCTGCGGAAGCTCGGGGAGTTTCAAATTTAGGAGAGTGAAGGGGGAGAGTATAGAATGCTCAGAACAGATTGGAGGAAGAGAAGGGAGAGAGGAAACATATATATAGTAAAACACCTCCTCCATGGTTCTCTACCACCTACAGCTTGTCAGAGCCGCAGAGAATTTCATTGCCTTCATCTTGGGGTTCTGTTCGTAGCATGCTGTTCTCTTGTTAAAAATGGCTTGATATCTGTGGTTAGGATCAGGAGCATCAGAACCTCTTAAAAGTAGCTCGCAGTATTAAATTAATAACCGCCGTTCCTATCCCCATCCCCAGATACGGCTTCTGGATCTAAAATTCAGGTGTGCAAGGTTTGCAAAGAACTTGTCTTTCTGTGACAAAAGACAGACCCTGGGCTGATTCTGATCTGAAAGGGAGAAACACTGCATTTACTGGAATTGTTTTGGAGAGAATTTAGTAGGCACTGGACAAGCCGAACATTAACATGAGTAGTGTATATGGGTGGGAGATGTGTGTGTGTGTGTGAGTGTGTGTGTGAGTGTGTGTGAGTGTGTGTGAGTGTGTGTGAGTGTGTATGTTGGTGTGGGGGAGGGTGGCTTGGAGGATAGATAGATACGTTTGTCTGTACTTGGTTGAAGGTAGCTTGGCTTTTTAGTTTTATTTGGAATTGTATTGTATTACTCAGGCTTAACAAAGGTTTCTAGACTTGGATAGCAGGCATTTTGCTATGCCCTGATTGCATCTTTTCCTATAGTTTTATAAATGCTGAAAGCAGTAGTTAATAATGCTTGTTTACTAAAACATACTTAAAAATCCAATGTACACACTTCTATTTAGTGGGGAAAAGAGCTATACTATATTTGCCTTGCCTTTTTTCTTTAATTATCACCTTTTTTTCTCCCTTTTGATAGTATTTAAGTGCTTACTATGTGCCAGACACTGTATCTAGGCACTGGGAGTAGATACAAGCTAATCAATTTGGATGCAATCAATGTCCCACATTGGGCTCGCAGTTTCCATCCCCATTTTACGGATGAGGTAACTGAGGCCCAGAGAAGTTAAGTGACTTGCCCAAGGTCACTTTTAGACTGTGAGCCCACTGTTGGGTAGGGACTGTCTCTATATGTTGCCAACTTGTACTTCCCAAGCGCTTAGTACAGTGCTCTACACACAGTAAGTACTCAATAAATACGATTGATGATGTTGATGATGATGAAGGTCACACAGCAGACAAGCAGTGGAGACAGGATTAGAACCCAGGTCCTTCTGACTCCCAGGCCCGTGCTCTATCCACTAAGCCATGCTGCTTTCCCAAAATTCCCCTTGATGTTGCTGATGAGGAAGTTTTCAGGGGATAATTGGGCTAGTATGTAAATTATCAATCAGTTAGTCAATCGTTCAGTAGTATTTATTGAGCATTGCACTATGTGCTTGGCAATTAACTGGGAATGATTTCTGTGTAGATTACAATCAATCAATCAATCAAAAGTATTTATTGACCACTTACTGTGTGCAGAGCACTGTACTAAGCGCTTGGGAAGTACAAGTTGGCAACATATAGAGACAGTCCCTACCTAACAGTGGGCTCACAGTCTAGAAGGGGGAGACAGAGAACAAAACCAAACATATTAACAAAATAAAATAAATAAAATAGATATGTACAAGTAAAATAAATAAATAAATAGTAATAAATATGTACAAACGTGTATACATATATACAGGTATATATGTTACAGATAAATTGATCAGAAATACCTCATATCAGCTGACACTAAGCAGACCCTGGAGGCAGATTGCAGAAGAATCAGTTTGCAGAATTCCTTAGATCAGAACTTTGGTGAGCAAAGATGTCTGGCTATTGAAACATGCTTAGCTTTAGAGCTAAAAGCTGATGAAATGCTTTTAACAGTCGTGAACCTTTTAGGGAATTAGTGTCAGTTACATGTTTTGAATAAGGAATTTTTTGGTACGATGTCTCCCATAGTAATCGATGGACGATTCAGTCATGAAGACTGAAAGAATTGATGTGCTAGTGGCTTGGGCGGTGCCATTCACACTCTCTCATCCCTGACTGATTGACTGCTGGTCGTGTTCCCACCGGAGCAAAGGGTGCAGCAAGCGAGAAGGCAGGCAGAGGTTTGGCATTCTTGTGAAATCCAGAAGAGAATTTCGCATCCCGAACCCACTTGCAGAAAATTTTTTTTTTCCGGTGTAAATCAGGTAGGGCGCAGCTCTAAACTGTCCAGAATCCATGTCACAGAGAGATGTCACAACTTTTCTTTCTTTTGGAAACCAGAATACGAAGCAGTTTAAAATGCAAACTATGCTGTGCTAAGATATACATATCTCCAAATCAGAATAATAATAATACCATGGTGCTAGAGTGGAAGTATGGTTACAATAATAACTGGGCTATTTGTTAGGTGTTTACTATATGCCAAACACCATCCTAAGAGCTGGGGGTAGATAACACAATAAATAGATTGGGCACAGTTCCTGTCCCACAAGGGGCTCCCAGTTTGAAGGGAAGGGAGAGGAGGTATTTCATCCTCATGTTGCAGCTGGGGAAACTGAGGCACAGAGCTGTTAAGTGACAGGCCTAAGGTCAAAAAGCAGGTAAGAGTCGGAGCTAGGATTAGAGCCAAGCCAGTTATGATGAGTCTCTGTCCTGTAGAATGCACAATATATTTCAGTTGAGGAAACTGAGACTCAGAGGGTGAGTGATATTCCCAAGGACACAGTAGGCCAGTGGCAGAAATGGGACTTAAAGTTGGGTCTCATAATCCCCAGTCTGTGCCCTTTCTACTAGACCATGCTGCCTCCCAAATGAAATAACAGCAGAAAGATTTGCTGATGTTCTTGCAGATTGATGTTCTCATATTGTTCTTGCAGATAAGATATGATATTAAGAAAAAAGATAATTCCTTTGTCTATCCTTATAAATTCAGTGAAGAGCCCTCATGTTTAAGTCTCCTGAAGTAACACTTAATACCATAGGTCTGGGTCATTACTGTAACATAAGAAAATGGAGCAAGCTCACTGGGAAGTTCAGGAAGAAATCTGAGAGATCCAGGCCGTACAGTATTTGCAAATTATCTAGTGCAGCTGATGTCTCTGGTTCCAGGCTAGATTGAGAGATCACAGAATCACATTTGAAACCTTGGTTTATTGATCAGCAATTCGTTGAATTTTAGCATGTGGATATTCCTGGATATTGCTGCCCTTCTTAATAGGTCTTCCTAGTTTCTGCTGTTTTTTTATTTCTTTAGAATTGGAACACATGTGGTGGTCCAAAGGACTAATCCTATCTGCTGAAGAAATACAGGGAAGGATCAGTGTAATAAATGCTGTCCTCCAGAGTTGATATCTTATATTTATCACTGACAAGCCTTAAGCATCTTTTAATCCTGATTAGCTTGCTAGCAGCATGGTCTAGTGGAAAGAGTAGGCCCCAATCCCAGCTCTGTCACCTGCCAGCTGGGTGACCTTAGGCAACCTGTGTAACCACTCTGGGCTTCAGTTTCTGCATTTGTAAAATAGGAATGTTACCTGCTCTCCCCCACTCTTAGATTGTGAGCTCTGTGTGATCATGTACTTACCCCAGTGCTTAGCAAAGTGCTTGGCCCTAGCAAACACAATGCTGCAATTCCTATTATTTTTAACTAATTAGCAACATATCAGGTGGCACTAGTCTTATAAAGGAGCTCACTTATTGGGGGGCTGGTACAGTGAAATTTCTAGTAGCGATGGTTTGATTTGTACTTGATTTGTACTATCCAAGTTCTTAGTATGGTGCTCTGCAAATAGTAAGCGCTCAGTAAATATGACTGAATGAATGAATGGTGGTGGTGGTAGAACCAGTAGTGGTATTGAGTAATGGAAGTAATAGCAGTAATTGTATTTATTGAGCACATACTGGATGCAGTGCACTGTGCTAAATCCTAAGGAAAATGCACCAGAAACATAGAACATGATCCCTGCTCAAAAGGAACTTATGCTGTAATGGGGGACACTAAAATAAATTACAGGCAGATGCCTATGTCTTTCTCCCCCACTTGAGGGCAAGTTTCTTCAATCGATTGTATTGATTGAGCATTTACTGTTTGCAGAGCACTGTTCTAAGTGCTTGAAGAGTACAAAATAACAGAGTTGGTAGACACATTCTCTTCCCTTAATGAGCTTACAGTCTAGAGGGGGAAGCAGATATGAATATAGATAAATAAATTATGGTTATGTACATAAATGCTTAAGTGCTTAAGTTCCTTGTGAGCAGGATCACGTCTGCCAACTCTGTACTCTCCCAGGCGCTTAGTATATACTCTGTATACAGTAAGTGCTCAAGAAATACCATTGATTGCTTGGTATATACAATAATGGACTTTGAATAAATAATTGAATACACAGTTGATTAGAAGTGCATATATACAAGTGCTGAGGATGGATATAATAACTTATCTATGAATAAATCTACAAATACCCTGCTAGGAGATGTTACTCCTCTTGTAATAGTCCTACATGCTTTCAAATAGGTCACCCAAAGGAAACTAATGGCCAATTGCAGGTTGTCCTCTGCTTCCCCACAATGCAAACTAGAGAATCTTCCAAAGTTTCACGAGCCCCACAACTCTAAGAAATGTGTGAGATTGTGCAGCTGGAGCCAAACCTAGCAACCCACCCGCTGGCTCTAGAACAACAAAAAGACACAGTTCCCACAGCCTGGATTTTGGCTGTAGAAACCAGCTTAGAAAATGGGCCATGGTTCTGAGCCTCATCATTAAGGACCTTAAGGCAATAGAAAGGAGTTGAAAGAGAAGTGGGTCATGACCTAATAATAATAACTGTAGTATTTGTTAAGCACTTATTCTGTGCCAGGCATTGTATTAAGCACTAGGATGGATACAGACAAATCAGGTTGGACACAGTCTGTGTTCCACATGGGGCTCATAGTCTCAATCCTCATTTTACAGGTGAGGCAACTGAGGCACAGAGAAGTGAAGTGACTAGCCCAATTTCACATAGCAGGCAATGTGGTGGAGCTGGGATTAGAACCCATGACCTTCTGACTCCAGGGCTCATGCTGTATCCACCAAACCATGCTGCTTACCTGCATATAATTCTGACAAGGAGTGTATCCTGTACAGTACTGAAGGATGGGGGTGAGAAAGGAGATGTTGAGAGAGGGACAAAATCCTGGCCAAGGGACTGAGTTTCTTTTAGGTAGGTATGATCCCTAGAGGGTTTGTGGCTATGGCAAGTTTTAGATGAAGATACTAAATGGTAGTCTAATGGCTTTTTTTTTGTGTGTGTGTTAATTGTTAAGTGCTTATTGTCTGCCAGGCCCGGTGCACTAAGCACCAGGGTAGATACCAGACCTTCAGGTTGGAACAGACTGTGTCTCCAAATGGGGCTCACAGTCTTAATCCTCATTTTACAGATGCGGTAACTGAGGCACAGGGAAGTTAAGTGGCTTGCCCAAGGTCAGGAGTTAATGTAATATGGTTATCAGTATCAAAAGCACACCCAGTTTTGCCACTGCATTTTCATTTGCTTTTCAGCTAGAATGTTTTTATGGAATTAGGGGATGTGAGGCTGTCTGGATAAGGATATGCATTTAAATGTGTGTGTCCACACTCATTGGAATGAGTTCCACAGCACAAGTTTTCCTTAATGCAGATTTATGCAAGCATGCATTCACTGTATTTTAGGAAAAACTGCATACCTGCAACCTTCCGTAGAAAGTTTATACATACCTTACACCCCTTACATTGCTTAAACACTAACTCACGTATATATACATTTTACCTTTTCCTCTTATTTATAATTTATCTTAGGGTCTGTCTCCTTTGATAGATTGCAAGTTACTAGAGGCAGGGATCATCTCTTCTAATTCTATCATTCTCTCCCAAGTGCACAGTACAGTGCTTTGCATGCACTGTGCTCAATAAATACCTGTTGAGTGATAGACTGTAAGCTCCTCGAGGGCAAGGATCATGTCTACTAACCCTACTCTACTCTCCCAAGGACCTCAGACAGTACTCAGCACATAGGAGCTTGATAAATCCCATTGACTGAAAACAGTTGCATTGTGTGCATAGGGGGCACATTGAAGAAATTAGCATTGAATGATGGCAAAATTACTTTCAGGGAGTAATTTATGCTCCAGAGGAGAACTGGCTCCAACATGTGTCCATTTTACAGGTGGTGGAAGTGGCATACTAAATTTTAGATAGAAGAGAAAATAACTGACTGTATTTTCCCTGGCCACTGACTGTAATATCCCAAATCTACTTTATACTGTTTTCTAGTTCATGCCATATTTATGATGTTTGGATGCCTCTAGCCTTCCCTTTACCCTGATGAAAGGACAAACCTGCAGGCAGCATCTGGTGTAATGCTGGGCTCTCAGCAGCGATGCATCCTAACTAAGACTTGTCCCCTCCCATGTTGACTCTTGGACAGAATAAATCAGACTGGGTTCTGGGCATTGACTTCAGGCTGCCAGCATCTTGTGCCCTTGTGGTGAGTAGTTTTGATACCCTAAGCAGGGAAAGGGGCATTAGATTGGGGATTGGGAAGCACATCTGTTGTTGGCTTCTGTAGGGCCTCTGGATTGAAGGTCTCCCTGCAGCTGGATCCATTCATTAATTCATTCATTCTTTCAATCGCATGCATGTAGCTCATCACTGTCATCCTCATCATCAGTTCTATCAACAGTATTTGCATCATTCATATAGGCATTGTAGTGTAATATAATTATATGATTATAATTTTAGTATAGTATATATAATATAATAATCCCTTATATAATCAGGTAATTAGCAGTATTTATTGAGCACCTACACAGCATATTGAGCTCTTGGGAGAGTATAAGGGAGTTTATAGACATGAGCCCTGCCCTCAAGGAGCATAAAATCTTTTTTACAATCTTACATCATTATCATCATCATCAGTGGGGTCAGTTGAACACCTTCTGAGATAAAAGCACTGTCCTAAGCTCTTGGGAGAGTACACCAGAAATAAGACACGTGTTTCCTGTCCTCCAAGAACTTACAATCTACTGTAACAGAAAAAGTTTACAAATAGTAGGAGTAGGAGGAAAAGTACAGATAAAAAACATAGTCACACAAATGTATAGGAAACCCAACTGGGCTCCCCAACTGCACTCCCTAGTTGTGACCCTAAGAATCAATAACACAAACTCATTTATGTTTGTTGAAGTGACCCTTCCTTCCTGGAGCTGGGTGCCACTGTCTTCTGCCTCTCTAATTCTCCCCTCAAAGTCCTGAGCCTTTCGAAGACTCAGTATTCCCTGACATAACAAAAGTGATGCGAGACCACTGGTTCTTTGGTTTATAAGTAGCATCGGTTCCTTCCTGACTCTGCAGGGCCAGGGCTTTGGACTCCAGGGAGGAGGAACTGTGAGTAAGAGGAGAACTGCTGTGATAGCAGGGCCCATATTGAAGACCAGGAAGATCAAGCAGTTTCCACTTGACCAAAACTCATTTGAAGGTATATATATTAAGTAATTAACATATATATTTATATATATACACACATATATTCATTTAACTTTACCTGTTAATTTCACTGGTAGGTCTCACAGACTCTTCAGGGGGGAAACTGTGCTCTGGATTTGCAAATGTATTAGTTAGTCAGGGAGCTCTGCTGCTGGGACAGTGGAAAGAACCCGACTCTGGGAATCAGGAGGCCTGTATTCTAGTCCTGGTTCTGCCTGAAACTGAACCTCGGGGGCCAATACCGCACAAGCACTTTGCAGTGCTGCATCCCTGCCATTTGTTTGCTCATTGTACTCCAGGGCCCAGCAGGAACACAGTGTGCAAGAACTGTAGATAATGCAAGTAGCACTGCGTAAGCCACTAACATTATTGTCAATTCTCTTGCGTGGTTGTTGGGCCTGAGACTTCAGGGCTAAGACCCTTCCATCATTCAGGAGAAGCAGCATAGCTAAGTGGGTAGAGCACAGACCCGGGAGTCAGAAGGACCTGTGTTCTAATCCCAGCTCTGCCACTTGTCTGCTGTGTGACCTTGGTCATGTCACTCAACTTCTCAGAGAAGCAGCGTGGCTCAGTGGAAAGAGCACAGGCTTGGGAGTCAGAGTCATGGGTTCAAATCCCAGCTCTGCCAGTGACTTTGTGACTTTGGGCAAGTCACTTAACTTCTCTGTGCCTCAGTTACCTCATCTGTAAAATGGGGATTAAGACTGTGAGCCCCATGTGGAACAACCTGATCACCCTGTATCCTACCCAGTGCTTAGAACAGTGCTTTGCATATAGTAAGCACTTAACAAATGCCATTATTATTATTATTTCTCTGTGCCTCAGTTACCTTATCTGTAAAATGGGGATTAAGACTGTGAGCCCCACTAAATACATTACCAGCTAAGGGGAAGTCAAAGAGCAACATGACTCAGTGGAAAGAGCAGGGGCTTTGGAGTCGTGGGTTCGAATCCCGGTTCTGCCAACTGTCAGGTGACTTTGGACATCACAACTTCTCTGTGCCTCAGTTCCCTCATCTGTAAAATGGGGATTAAGACTGTGAGCCCCATGTGGGACAACCTGATCACCTTGTATCCTCCCCAGTGCTTAGAACAGTGCTTTGCATATAGTAAGCACTTAACAAATGTCATTATTATTATTATTATTATTATTTCTCTGTGCCTCAGTTACCTTATCTGTAAAATAGGGATTAAGACTGTGAGCCCCACTAAATACATTACCAGCTAAGGGGAAGTCAAAGAGCAGCATGACTCAGTGGAAAGAGCAGGGGCTTTGGAGTCGTGGGTTCGAATCCCGGCTCTGCCAATTGTCAGCTGTGTGACTTTGGACGTCACTTAACTTCTCTGTGCCTCAGTTCCCTCATCTGTAAAATGGGGATTAAGACTGTGAGCCCCCTGTGGGACAACTTGATCTCCTTGTTAACCTCCTCAGTGCTTAAAACAGTGCTTTGCACATAGTAAGTGCTTAATAAATGCCATCATTATTGGAGAAGCAACGTGGTTTAGTGGAAAGAGCACGGGCTTTGGAGTCAGAGGTCATGAGTTCAAATCCTGGCTCTGTCAACTGTCAGCTGTGTGACTTTGGGCAAGTCACTTAACTTCTCTGTGCCTCAGTTACCTCATCTGTAAAATGGGAATTAAAACTGTGAGCCCCCTGTGGGACAACCTGATCACCTTGTAACCTCCCCAGCACTTAGAACAGTGCTTTGCACATAGTAAGAGTTTAACAAATACCATCATTTATTTATTTATATGTACATAAGGGTGAGAATAGTGAGTGCCCAAGTGCCTAGGCGATGCAGAAGTACTGAAGTGGCAAAAGAGAGGCAGAAGATGAGAGATTGAAAAGGAAAGGCCCCCTGAAGGAAATATGGAATTAGAAGAGTACTAGAATACTATTGGCTGACTCTTTTCAGGTGCATTAATTTTAAAGGTGTTTCATCAATTATCCTGAGATCAATCAATCAAAGGTATTTATTGAGCACTTTATGTGTATTGAACACTGTACTAGCTGCTTGGGAGAGAACAATACAGTGCAGTTGGTAGACACAGTCCCTGCCCACAAGGAGCTCACAGCATAGAGGAGGCTACCTTAAGAAAGCAACATTAGAATTCTTTTGTCTCACCTTTATCAATTGAGTCCCATGAAAAAGGAAATCGAGGTGTTGCATGCAATGTAGAATTTCAGGCCTTTAATTTATTGCTCTAATGTGGTTGTTCATGATAAGATGATGGTATATTGTTTCACTGACTGAATCTGGGAATCATGAATAACCAAGGAGATATCATCTGGGCTCATTATTTGAAATCCATCTGTAAATAGATGATTCTTGCTTCTCTAGCTGTTGGTTAGTAAGAATGTTTTAAAAAGATAAAGTCTACTCTGTGTCTACTGCCAGTCACTAAAATTGTGCTAGTTTCAGGTTCTGTTGTAGTTTCCCAGTTGCTTAGTGCAGTGCTTTGCATTCAGTATGTGCTCAATCAGTATGACTGATGTACTGATTGCACTCCTCTCTGGTTATTCATGGCAGTGATACTGGTATAGGTAAAAAGACTAGAAACAGTAAGTGGCTAATATGGTTTTTTTTCTTGGCAAGATGATTAAAAATGAAATGCGTGTTGTTTAGTAAAGATGGCTTTTGTGATGGGGTGAGTTAATCAGGGAGCCTGGAGTAAATTGTTCTGATAGAGCCATATTCTTCCAGTGGGGTTACAATCCACTCCCTGATGAGCGAGTTAAAGCAATTTTAATCACAAATCCGCCACCCTATCTTCTTGCGGTTGGCAATGTACACTGAGCGGATGCTAGCATCTTTCTCAAATGAGCCCACACAGCTGACAAGCTAACACAAGCCCTGCTGATAGTGGAGAGTGCACTTGTGATGATGGTGATTAATAAGAAGTATTTCTGGAGTACATTCATTTTTGCTAAATGCTTTCCCATTATTTTATCAGGTGCTCTTTAGTCAGATCCCTGAGGGATGATGGAGGTCTTTCTTTTCTCTGAATCTGTCCTTTAGCTCACATGAGGCTACCCACTGGGAAGGCACCAAGGGTCAGGGGAAAGAGTGCAGGACTGGCAGTCAGGAGACCTAGGTTCGAGTCCCTCTTGTACCACCGGCCTGCTGTGTGAGCTTGGGCAAACACAACTTCTCTGAGCCTTACTTTCCTCATTTTAAAATAGGGATAAAATGGATTATGAGCCCCTTGGGGAATAGGAAGAGTGTTTGATCTCATAACCCTGTACCCCATTGCTCAGCATATAGTAAGGACTTAATAGTAGCTGTCTGAGCATCTTCCTGTGGTATTTTCATGTGCCTACCTGTGCATACCAACTTTCAGATGTTTCTTTTGTTTTAAAGTATTTTGAGAGCCTTTATTTGAAGCATGAGGAATGGGAAGGGTTCTGACATAGTGCTATTTGCTACTGTTACTACAATTTGTATCTACCAAAGGCAAGTGTTAGCCAGAAACTCGAGTCAATGACAGATTCAAGTGTAACTCTTTGGGCTGCTTGCCCATTGTCCGGAAGTGAGATGATGTAGGATTTCTGGCCATTACCCCAAGTTTGCCTTGATGGATGGTTATTGCTACCAGCACTTTCAGGATTCTTTCTCACTTGACCTGTAATTTTCCAGATAGCCTTTAATTGGACACATCCTACTCTTTACTAGGTACCAGTAACAGTTTTTGTGATGGAGTAATTCTGAGAGGCATACAAGGGAATAATAATGATATTTATTAGGCATTTAGTAAATGTCAACAGCTGGGGGAGATTCAAGAAAATCAGGTCAGACACTATCTCTGACAGGGTGGGAGGGCATCATCATCACTGAGGGTTTTTATTAAGTATTTATCTGGAGCAGAGCACTGTACTAAGTGCTTAGAGCAACGCAGTTAGAAAAAAAATAGTCATGGAACCTTCTACTCAAAGACTTTACCCTTTAATGGGGGAGCTAACAAGAAGATATCTTGTCCCCATTTTCAGATAAGGTAACTGAGGCCCAGAGTGGATAAATGTGAGATCACACAGCCGGCCAATGAGGAGCAATGCATGGGAGCATAAGAACATGGTTTTGTCATTACTGCAAGTATGTCAAATCTGGAATGTACTTTGAGGCTGCCTTTGGTCCCTAGGACAGGGGGCCCAAGGCAGAAAGTGGAGGTAGAGGAGGTGCAGTAGAAGTAGCCCCTCCTCTATCTCTGCCAGTTGCTGCTCTGTACTGGTTGGGTCATTGTGTTTGTTGCTGCTCTTCAGGGTTCTGGGAATCTGGGGTTTGCTCTACGATGGGGGAAAAAGGAAGAGGGGAGAAAGGGAGTTCAATGGAGAGGGTGGTGTTGAGTATGTCGATCTGTGCATCAGAGGAAGGTAATTTGGATATGAAAACTAAATAGGGTAGGATGGCTGTAGAATATTGGGGGGTCAAAAGAATGGGGGTCTCTGTGGGGGAATAAGACAGATTTGCAAGGATTGGGTGTATGGGAAAGAGCAGATGAGGAGGTTATGGTCTGACTGAGGAAGTTCAGAATTGATGAGGGTAGAGATTGCACTGCTGCTAGAGATGATAAAATCAACTGTGTGGCCACGTTGGTGAGTGTGTGAGGTGGGGTGGAAAAGGTGGTCATTGGAATAGAGGAATGAGAGGAGGTGGACAGTGGAAGGATCTTCCAGGACATCCACATGAACATTGAAGTCTCCAAGGATCAATATGGGGATGGAGAATGAGAGAAGAAATGTGAGAAAGGGATTAAAATGGTTCAGAAAATTGGAGGAGGGGCCTGGGAAGCAGCAGTTGACCGTGACTAGTTATTGAATTGGGTGGTAGAGGCAATTGATATGGATTTCAAAGGAAGGGGAAGAGAAGGATGGGAGAGGTGGGTGGTGCGAAATTGGCATTGGGAATGAGAAGGAAACAGATTCCTCTCCCTTTCCCCGTGAGTCTGGAGGAGTGGGAGAAGATGAGACCCCCTCTAGAGAGGGTGGCAGGGGAGTCTTTCATCTGGGGGGAACCAGATTTCAGTGATGGCGAGGAGGAGTAGTGATTGGACCAGGAACAGATCAATGATGAAAGAAAGCTTTCCCGTGATGTAGCAGGAGTTCCACAGGCTGCACTTGGTTGAGGCTGGGAAGGGGGGTCGGCACAAGGGGTAAGAAGAGGTTAAATGGGAGTTAATAATAATAATAATGATAATAATAGTATTTGTAAGCACTTACTATGTGCCAAGCACTGTTCTAAGCACTGGGGTAGTTACAAGGTAATCATATGGTCCCACATGGGGCTCACGGTCTTAGTCCCCATTTTACAAATGAGGTAACTGAGGCACAAAGAAATTAAGACACTTGCCGAAAGTCACACAGCTAAGTGGCAGAGCCAGGATTAGAACCCATGAACTCTGACTCCCAAGCCCAGACTCTTTCCACCTAAGCCAAGCTGCTTCTCCCCCAGCACTTAGAACAGTGCCTGGCACATAGTAAGTGCTTAAATACCATAAAAAATTAGCTCACTTTATGGGCCTGTCCATGAATTTATATGGACAGCTGTTAACCCTGGATGCCGGCCACATGATACACACAACTGTTTGGGAGTCAGAGGTCATGAGTCAAAGCCACCAGTTGTCAGCTGTGTGACTTTGGGCAAGTCACTTAAATTCTCTGTGCCTCAGTTCCCTCATCTGTAAAATGGGGATTAAGACTATGAGCCCCACGTGGGACAACCTGATCACTTTGTATCTTCCCCAGCGCTTAGAACAGTGCTTTGCACATAGTAAGCGCTTAACAAATGTCATCATTATTATCTTCTAGACTGTGAGCCCGTTGTTGGGTAGGGACCGTGTCTATATGTTGCCAACTTGTACTTCCCAAGCGCTTAGTACAGTGTTCTGTACACAGTAAGCACTCAATAAATGCGATTGAATGAATGAATGAGCTGTGGGGAGGGGGTGGGGCGGTGCGGATGAGAGGCGGCTCTGGGACAGGATAACCGGGATGGGATGGAGGGGGAGAAGGGTGGGGAGAGGTTGGAGGGGAGTGAGCTGAGGCCTGTAAGGGAGGAGGATGAAGGGGTTGGGGAATCAGAGGCAGGGTGCTTGAGGTTACATGGTGGAGTAATAATAATAATAATTGTATTTGTTAAGCGATTACTGTATGCCGAGCACTGTTCTAATCAATCAATCAATCAATCAATCGTATTTATTGAGCGCTTACTATGTGCAGAGCACTGTACTAAGCGCTTGGGAAATACAAATTGGCAACACATACAGTCCCTACCCAACAGTGGGCTCACAGTCTAAAAGGGGGAGACAGAGAACAGAACCAAACATACCAACAAAATAAAATAAATAGGATAGAAATGTACAAGTAAAATAAATAAATAAATAAATAGAGTAATAAATATGTACAACCATATATACAGGTGCTGTGGGGGTAGATATGTGGGGGTTCTAAGCGCAGGGGTAGATACAAGGTAATCAGGTTGTCCCACGGGGGGGCTCACAGTCTTAATCCCCATTTTACAGATGAGGTAATTGAGGCACAGAGAAGTTAAACGGCTTCCCCAAGGTCACACAGCAGACAAGGGGCGGAAGCGGGATTAGAACCCAAATCCTCTGACTCCCAAACCCGTGCTTTTACCACTAAGCCACGCTCCTTCAAGCTAAAGGAAAGGAAGTCCGGTGCTGTAATAGTTAATCTGTAGAGTCCAGTGGCACAGCCGCAAATTTCTGTAGTAGGTGAGGACTCCGCAGCTCCCAGCTGGGGGTAATCCACACATCCTAGACTGCAATTAGCAAATCACTATAGCGACTGTCCACGGTGAATGGGCTAGCGCTATCAAGCCGATAGTTACAACAGGTGATAGCTGTAGCGTTGTTATCTCCTGGGTGAATCACGGTACTACTTCTTCGACAGGGTGTCGAGATCCCGGGGTGCGAAGGGGTGGAGGTCTTGGGGTGATTAGCGATTCCTTCCTTTTGCAGTCCCAAATTCCAGTTGCATGGCCATTACTGAATCTGACTCAATCATTATGATTATTTTCGTTGTTGTTATGTGTTCTTAGATAATAATAATAATAATAATAATAGTGGCATTTATTAAGTGCTTACTATGTGCAAAGCACTGTTTTAAGCGCTGGGGAGGTTACAAGGTGATCAGGTTGTCCCAAGGGGGGCTCCCCATTTTACAGATGAGGTAACTGAGGCACAGAGAAGTGAAGTGACTTTTCCAAAGTCACACAGCTGACAACTGGTGGAGCGGGGATTTGAACTCCTGACCTCTGACTCCAAAACCCGTGCTCTTTCCACTGAGCCATGCTGCTGCTCCAAATGCCTATATTGAGCACTTTATTCATAGCACACACTAAGTACTGGAGAAAGGGTTCAAAGCAAATGAGAGGCAACATGACTTAGTGGAAAAAGCCCAGAACTAGGAGTCAGGAGATCTTGGATTTAATCCTGACTGTATTACTTACTGTTGTTTCACTTTGGGCAAATCATTCATCCTCTCTAGGCCTCAGTTCCCTCATCTGTAAAATGGGGGTAACATCCCTGTTCTCCCTCTGTGAATTTCGTGTGGGACAGGACCTGATTCAACGCAATTATCTTGTATTAGCACAGTATTTAGCACATCGTAAGCATTTAATAAATACCATTATATTTATAAATCGTTTCAGATTATTGGAGGAGGCTAAATTCAGGTAGCCCTTGGATTTACGACATGATTGGTTCCCAGAAACCACATCCAGAGTTGGAACACTATAAATGGAACCAATTTCCTATTAGGAATAATGTTATAAATGGGGATTCGTTCCTGAACCAAGGTCGACTGCCCTATTTTTGCTGGAATTTACTCAGAATTATATACTCAATTATAGATGAGTACTATAACTACATTACTTTATGGTGAATCAGAGCGATTTCACCAGATGGTAGTTAAATTTTACTTCATCGGAAGTAAAGTGGACACTTCCTGTGACCTGTCCCAGTGATCAAGTAAACCCCCCAATGTTTCTATCTCTCAGCCTCTGCAGCATCCCTCATCCCTAGCCCATTTAAATTTTCCCCCACTCTGCTTCACGGTTATAAAATCTCCCCATTTCCCCTCAGCTCCCCTGAACTGCCCTCCTCTCCAGGGGCCCTAAAGGAGTCTAGTGTCGCCCAAACCGAAACTGATGTGTTGTAAAGCAGACACAGGGTACAAATTTAACAACTATAATGATGGTATTTGTTAAGCTCTTACTACGTGTCAAGCACTTTTCTAAGTGCTGGGGTAGATAGAAGCTAGTAAGGTTGGACACACCCCCTGTCCCACATGGGGCTCACAGTCTTAATCCCCATTTTACAGATGAGGTAACTGAGGCACAGTGAAGTGACTTGCTCAAAGTCACACAGCAGACAAGTGGTGGAATTGGGATTAGAACCCAGGTCCTTCTGACGCCCAGGATCTTTCTACTCGGCTACGTGATTTCCTTTAAAATTGTTCTGCCATTCGTCATAATCTGTAGGTAGGATATTAAGGTCAGACCCTGCAGGACGGTGGTGATCCTTTATGTTTTTCTCTCATTTTGTTGCTTTTTAATCTCCATCTAAAGCTCTGTCAGACACAGCTGCTTTGACCCTCGGTCAGGAACTGCTGCAGTCTGCGGGGCCAGCAGATAATTGCCATCTTCAGCAAAGCAGTTTTATTGTTTCCTCAATAATTGTTGTGGTAACATTTACTGAGCACCTACTGGAGGAGTAATATGCTGTATTTAAGAGCGTGGACAGTGCAAAGTAAACTGCCGTCTTCAGCAATCCAGTTTTATTGTTTCCTCAATAGTTGTTGTGGTAGCATTTACTGAGCACCTACTGGAGGGGTAATGTGCTGTATTTAAGAGCTTGGGCAATGCAAAGTAAAGCAGCAACACATTCCCTGCTCATAAAACGCTTGCTCTTTAAATAGTTGTGTCCTCTTATTCCTGCTCATGTTGACATTTTCCATACATTTTCCAGCAAAATCCCAGCCTGTTCGGGTTATTTTTGAGAAAACAACACATCCAGGATTTGAGGTGATGAGGGCTGGGGAGAAGGGGCGTGACTGGAGTCGAGAAGAACTCATTAGATCAATCAAATCCGGTGTGGAAGAGTGGGTCAAGGATTTACAACCTGCAAATTGAAAAGAAAACACTCCTTCTTGGTACTAACAACATTTCAGAGGTTGACCACACACTCTGTCTTGAACCTGGAGTCATTTTTTTTAATGGCATTTATTAAGTACTTACTATGTGCAAAGCACTGTTCTTAGCGCTGGGGAGGTTACAAGGTGATCAGGTTGTCCCACAGGGGGCTCACAGTCTTAGTCCCCATTTTACAGATGAGGTAACTGAGGCACAGAGAAGTGAAGTGACTTGCCCAAAGTCACACAGCTAACAAGTGGCAGAGTCGGAATTTGAAGCCATGACCTCTGACTCCAAAGCCCGGCCTCTTTCCACTGAGCCACGCTGCTTCGGTTCTTCCAGACTCAAATACCGAGTTGCAAATTATTTAGCTTTACTTCAGGTGGTTTGGAGGTAAAACTTCAGTGAGACAGAATACCAAATATCTATAGGAAAATATTCTGGAAAAAAGGATTCACTTCAGTTGTTTCCGCGGCAAGCCATTTTTCCCCCTTGGATTAACAGAAAAATCCCTCATGTTTTTACAGCCGAAGCAGCCCAATCCAGACTGGCGTTATTCTGCATCGCTCAGAGCTGGAATGCATAGGTATGTATTCTCTTTTACTGCTATTTATAATCCTGGGTCGCCTCATTCTGCCGCACCGAACAGGTCTGCACCGAGGAGGGTCTGTTGTCCCACCCAACGCTGCTCTGATGTCCTCTTAGAGGAATTCCATTATTGCTGCCATTTTGTGCCTATTTTTCCCCTTCTTGGATATTCTCTGGTCTTGACAAAGATGTAGGTTGTCTGAGAATTCAATTGAAAAAACTGTGGGGTTAATCACACCAACACCCCCTTAGAGTGAGCAGCTATGAATTCCGTTTTCCCTCCCCTGGACACTGATGTTTTGGGACTCCCTGATATGAGTTTGCTCCAGAAAGATGAGCCGACTCAGGATCACCAGTAAAACTTGTCCTCACACCTGGAGGAGAAATCCCGGGAGAACTCTCCCCTCTCCCCCTTGCCTTTCCTTTTCCCCTTCTCTTTCCTCTGCCGGGGGCAATTCTTAACTGCCTTGGGTTAGCTAGCCCCGCCCCTCCCGCCTAGGTAAATCCTATTCATTCATTCAATCGTATTTATTGAGCGCTTACTGCGTGCAGAGCACTGTACTAAGCGCTTGGGAAGTACAAGTTGGCAACATATAGAGACGGTCCCTACCCAACAACGGGCTCACAGTCTAGAAGGGGGAGACAGACAACAAAACAAAACCTGTGGACAGGTGTCAGGTCATCAGAATAAATAAAAATAAAGCTAGATTCATTCAGTCAGTCGTATTTATTGAGTGCTTACTGTGTGCGGAGCACTGTACTAAGCGCTTGGGAAGTACAAGTTTGCAACATATAGAGATGGTCCCTACCCAACAGCAGGCTCACAGTCTAGAAGGGGAAGACAGACAACAAAACATATTAACAAAATAAAATAAATAGAATAAATATGTACAAGTAAAATAAAGTAATAAATATGTACAAACAAACATATACAGGTGCTGTGGGGAGGGGAAGGAGGTAAGGCGGGGGGGATTGTGAGGGGGAGGGGGAGAGGAAGGAGGGGGCTCAGTTTGGGACAAGCCCTTACTGTGTGTCAAGCACTGTTCTAAGGATTGGGGTAGATATAAAATAGAAAAACAGTGTAGCTTAGGGATAGAAAGGATGATAATAATAAAAGATAGATCCCAGGGCCAGAGAGTTAGAAGGACCTGGGTTCTAATCCCAATTCCACCACTCGTCTTCTATGACTATGGGCCTGTCATTTCACTGCGTCCCGCCCATCTCATTTGCAAAATGGGGATAAACCCGTGAGCTCCACGTGGGATACGGATTGTGTCCAACCTGATGAACTCGTATTCATTCATTCATTCAGTCATTCAATCAGAGCTCAGAACAGCGCCTGGCATGCAGTAAGCACTTAACAAATACCATTTTTAAAATAATAATAATAATGATGGCATTTGTTAAGCGCTTATCACGTGCAAAGCACCGCTCTAAGCGCCGGGGGGGATACAGTGTAATCACATTGTCCCACGTGGGGCTCAGAGTCTTCATCCCCATTTTACAGATGAGGGAACGGAAGCTCAGAGAAGTTAAGTGACTTGCCCAAGGTCACACAGCAGACATGTGGGAAAGTAGGGATTAGAACACATGACCTCTGACTCCCAAGCCCGCACTCTTTCCACTGAGCTTCTCTAATAAACCAGTTAATCACGGAGATTAGGGACCGTGCCTGACATGGGGCTCACAGTCCAAGTAGGAGGGACAACAGGGGTTGAACCCCCATTTTTCCAGCCATGGGGAACGGAGCAGGGGCAGCACGGCAAGGACCCATTTCGGAGGAGGGGGAGGGAGATCCGGGGAGGGCTCGGGTAAGGGGGCCCCATCCCGGGGCTGCAGGAGGAGGCGCCAACCGAATCCCCTCCATCACATTATTAACAAAATAAATAGAATAGTAAATGTGTGCAAGTAATTAGAATAATAAATCTGTACAAACATATATAAAGGTGCTGTGGGGAGGGGAAGGAGGTAGGGTGGGGGGATGGGGAGGAGGAGAGAAAAAAGGGGGCTCAGTCTGAGAAGGTCTTTTGGAGGAGGTGAGCTCTCAGTAGGGCTTAAAATATGGAACGCTTCACAGATTTGTGTGTCAAATCCTAGGAGTCAATGCTTCTGACTCCTCACTGAGGCATGTTCTTAAGAATTACTAAAGTTTCTCTGAGGGATGAGAACTTCTCAGGCTCTACTCCCTGAAGCACAGTACCTTCTAGGCTTCCTACCACATTTTAATAGTCTCAGGAACATCGTTCAGGATAAATATCAATGTCGGTTGCCCATCACAAATTGATTATTAATGTATGATTAAAGCAATTACTGAATTCCTTATCTGTGATCATGCAAAACTTGTTCCTGATAAAAGCAGTTCTAAAGAGCTTAGGACATTGTTATCCTTTCTATCTGTCTGGAAGTTCTTGGTCTCTTCAATGACACTGGGTACTCAGGGAGATTAGATTGGTGGGTATTCATATCCCCCTAATCTGGCATCTTATAAATTATTTTCCCCAAACAACAGCAGCTGTTACAAGGGCCTAAATTAAAGAGCATATTGGTTCTCCTGCAGTGTCACTTTGGCAGTAATTGATTATTTAACATTATCCCCAGAGCTGATCTGCACCAATAGCGAGGCTGATTTGCAACCATGGTGGGGAATGAAAAATTCATAATAATTGCCTGAGCCTCTAGATACGAAGAGGGGGAGGGCCAAGAAATCAATAATTCCCTGGCTAGAAAAGGACAGCTTGAGCAGAAGACGTTTATGCTTCAGCCTCTGTTTGAATAAGAGCAAAAGATGTATATCTGATTATAATATCCAATTATATTCTCTAAATACATAATATATCCATCCTATTATGCTTATTCCATGAACTGTTATCTCTCACTTTCAAAGTTGATCTTCTGGATGGGGAGCATTATCTATTTAACTGTGACTGAAAAAGCTATAGGTCCCTGACTGTCCTTTTCATACCAGACACGGTTAAAGATTGTCCTTGCTGGGCTGATGTATTTGCTATTTGCAGTGTTTGGTGCAGTTTGTACTTCCTCCTTTCTGAGCAGAAATCAAACTTGAATGAAAGGAAAGGAAATCAATGTTAAACCAATGCCCCGATTATATCACTTAACTAATGTTTGTCAGTCAAGATGAATCACCCTTAAGGAGAAGGGGAACTGGGTTGCAAAGGCAAAGTTGTGACAAAGAGATCAGTTTGATGTTAAAAACCGGGAACACACTTACTTCTAAGTGGTACATGTATTGGTAATTTATTCCCCCTCTTCTGAACCTCGCCTTGAGATCAGAAATTAGCAGGGGCTTTTACTGATTCTGACCAGGCCAAGAAGAGGTGAAATGTCAGCTGCAAAGCAGATGCCAACTCCAAGCCTGCAGGGGCCATTGTGAGCAATGTCTAGGGGAGCTTGGGGCTAGGCTTATTAAAAAGACAATTTACTTCTCAGGCACCAACAGAGCTACTTTCTTCTAGACCCTTTGTTTGCTTGTAGTTTGCAGGGTATCATGGTAGGCAGTCGCAAGAGAAAGTTGAGAGATTGCAAAAGGGGAGTGGAGCAGGGCAAGAGGTATATGACATCTAAATTGGCCTCAAAAGATCATTACAGATGGCTCTCACTCCCTTACAATATTTACAAGATGAACTCTGAGGACAGGAGTAGGGTGGTGGCTAGCAGGTGGAACTATGTCAGAGGAAGGAGGAAAATGGTGGTTGGTTCCAGAACCAAAAACCAGATAGCCCAGTTGGAAACTACATTGGTGGCAAATTTGAAATAATAGGCCCAAGACTGCAAATGGATGAAGTGGATTTTAAGGGTTTAGCGCTAGTCCCTGGTTTGTGGGTGGCTGTTGGAAGAGGCCGAGAGAAAACAGGAACCATCTTTCCTAATTTATGGCTATATGAAGACCTTAAACCATTATTAAAATAGCCTTTGCACCCAGGCGACCGCTCCTCCAAATAAATGAGCGTCATATGGCACTGATGAAAACAAAAATGGCAAATGATGAAATATGTTTATGGCCAACAGGGCCCCAGTTTAGGGTTGGGCCTTATAGTAAATAAGCCAGCAGCGATCCTGCAGCTTATGCAGAATAATTGTCCAGTGGTAATGACTCAAGCAGGAGGGGATTTATTAGCCCAGTGCCTGAGTCCTTGGAAGCATGGTGGTCTTGGGAGTTGGGAAATACACAGCCAGGCTAACGGGTGTGTGTTTCTTCAGCTCTGTGCACCTGGAGGAGGCTGGTATCCTGCATGGCCGGCTTGGGGGACCTGATCAGCAGTGGCCAACCGTATCCAGTGCGAATACAGGTAAGGACCTGTACCCCTCGATTCTTGCTTTGGGGGTGTGGGTGTGGTCCTCAAAAAACAGAGGTAATGGAAAGACCTTGGGATTGTGATTCAGGAAACTTGGTTTTCTCACTCCTACTAGACTGTGAGCCCTATGTAGGACAGGGACAGTGTCCAATGTGAGTAACTTGCATCTGCCCTAGTGTTTACAACAGTGCCTGACACATAGAAAGTGCTAAGCAAATGCCATTATTATTATTATATTATATTATAATATTATCTACACATAATATTATAATATTATTTTAGTACCAGATTGCCATAGTAGTAGTAGTTTTTAGTAGCAATAATAATAATAATAATGATGGCATTTGTTAAGCGCTTACTATGTACAAAACACTGTTCTAAGTGCTGGGGGGTTACAAGGTGATCAGGCTGTCCCACAGTCTTAATGCCCATTTTACAGATGAGGTAACTGAGGCTTAGAGAAGTTAAGTTACTTGCCCAAGGTCACACAGCAGATGTGGCAGAGCTGAGATTCAAACCCATGACCTCTGACTCCAAAGCCTGTGCTCTTTCCACTGAGTCATGCTGTGGTAGTTTTAGTGGTACCACTAGTATGAATGATAGAAGTAACAATAGTAGTGGTAATATTTATCAAGCACCTCTATGTAATAATAATGATGGTATTTGTTAAGCGCTTACTAAGTGCCAGCACTGCTCTAAACGCTGGGGGGCATGCAAGGTAATCAGGTTGTCCCACATGGGGCTCACAGTCTTAATCCCCATTTTACAGATGAGGTAACTGAGGCAAAGTGAAGTGACTTGCCCAAAGTCACACAGCTGACAAGTGACGGAGCTGGGATTGAAACCCATGACCTCTGACTCCCAAGCCCATGCTTTTTCCACTAAACCTTGCTGCTTGTGTGGAGGACTATATTAAGCGCTGGAAAAAAATACATAGATGGGAGATAATAATTATGGTATTTGTTAAGCACTTACTATGTGTCAGCCACTGTACTAAGCACTGGGGTGGATACAAGCAAGTAAGGTTGGACACAGTCCCTGTCTCACACAGGACTCTGTCTCAATCCCCATTTTACGGGTGAGGTAATTGAGGCACAGAGAAGTGAAGTGACTTCTCCAAGGTCACACAGCAGACAAGTGGCAGAGCCGGGATTAGAATCCATGATCTTCTGATTCCCAGGCCCGTGCTCTATCCACTACACCTTGCTGAGATATGATCTCTGTCCCCCCAGGGGCTCACAATCTAAGTATAAGGTGGGTAAGGCTTTGAAGACAGACACAGTAGGAAAGATGAAATAGTATAAATATGAAAACAACATAAGACAAAATTCAAGGAAAGGGGATGTCTTTTAGACTGTGAGCCCACTGTTGGATAGGGACTGTCTCTATATGTTGCCAACTTGTACTTCCCAAGCGCTTAGTACAGTGCTCTGCACACAGTAAGTGCTCAATAAATACGATTGATGATGATGATGTGTTGGAACCTCAGAGCCCAGCCTCCCAGCTCATCAAGAGTCTAGGCACAACCATAGTTTCTCAGTGTCCTAAAACTTTTAAGGGTGTCATTGTGTTGCAGCTTAAAAATCCCCTGCAACCCTGCATGCACAGGGAATATTGGAAACAGGGCTCTCGGTAGCACTGGCCTTCTGTGTGACCTTGGGCAAGTGACTTAACCTCTCTGGGCATCAGTTTCCACGTCTACAAAATGAGGATAATCATGCCTGTTTTCCCCTATCTTGCCAGGGTGTTTAAGGACAGAATGAGATACTTCTGGTGAAATGGCTTTGGACAGAAAAGAGGGCTGTCCAAATTCAAAATGCAGTCAGTTCTCGAGCATGGGGGTAGTATTCTTGAACCCTATGTTAAGGAAAATGTTTGATGTAGTACTGACTCTGTGTCTTAATGCCCCACGTGTGCCCAGCTACTACTTTTGACCCTGCATCACAAGGTATTCAGACAGACACATCTTGTTGGAAGAAAACTCCCTCATTCTGCTGTCACATTCCCACAAAAAAAATGTATTGGAAAATACATATTCTGAAAGACCTGACTGAGTATTCTGTCTGGGGGAATCTTCTATATTTCCCTTTCCTGGAAACTCATCATCTCACAGCTTCCCTGCTTCAAGAGTATGGCTAGATTCTGGGTTGATGCTTATCTCTTACCTATTCCTGGGTAATAGTTAACAGGAGTTATAGGTGGCATTAGAATGACCAGTGAAATTGAAGTGATGGGTGACAGGTGACATTGGAATTAAAAATAACTACTGTTACTCTAGAATCCCGAAGGGTCTGGTTCCCCAGGGATCAGTGTCAGTTTATTGCTGTACTCTCCCAATCACTCAATACAGTGATCTGCACACAATAAGCACTCAATAAATACAACTGAATGAAGGAAAGGTGCTTCTCATTTGCGAAAGAAAGCTTATCTTCACAGGCCTGGAAACCAATTGTTCCGTGGTTTCAAAGATTTGGAGGATTTGGGATTGGCAGGGCCCAAAGAGGACCATTCACAATAGTCACTAATAATATAAGCATTAGGTTGTCCTTCTCCGAAGAACCACATACCTTTCAGATTGTTCTCAGAATGAGGCATATCCATGGAACTATATTCTCTGGAAGCTCATAGTGCTTTTGTTGTTATAATTGCATCGGCTCACATTCCCATTATATGATCACCAGACACTTCAACAGAAAGTCACTGCTGTCATAAAGATAGCACAAGCCACTGAAGTTGACAGGGAGCTAAAGCTGACAGGAGGCAGGGATGGAACTGAAAATTATTCACTACCCAACCTCCTAATTAATGGGAGAGTAAAAGTGGAAAGTGTGGAAGGGAATTCAGTGGACTGAGGCAGAAAGAGTTTCATCAGCATTTATTGATCTTTTATTGTGTGTAGAGTGCCATACTAGGTGCTTGGGGAGCACTGTATGTTCCTTGAGAACAGAGATCATGTCTTCTTCCTCTAATGGGCTTTCCCAAGTACTCAGTACATTACCGGGCACACTATAAGTGCTCAATAAAAGCTACTGATTGGTGGATTGAAGAACAGAAAGAAGAAAATGACATAATTCCATTGAGTTTATGATCAAGTTGGAAAGATTAGACAAAGTGATGAATATACCATAGTTAAGAATGAGATAATAGATATAAATAATAGATATGAATACAGGACTACTAGTGATTGAATAGGTACCTAAGTGTTAAGGTGGTTGATGGAGTTGGTATGATCAAGCAGGGAAGGCCTTCTGGAAGAGGTTTTTTTTTAAAGTGGGCTTCGAAGTAGTAGAGGGACATGATTTGGGGAAGCTAAAGGGGGAGGGTGTTACAGATAGGGGGAAAGGTGGGAGTGATGGGTCAGAGTTGGGAGTGTTAAGAGGGAGGGGTGGTGAGAAAGTTTGGTTGGGAACAGCAAAGAACATAAGCTAGGGTATAAGGAGGAGAAAAGAGAGGGTAGGGAAGAGGGAGCCAGTTAATGGAAAACCTGAATGCCAGGAAGTCAATAGCTTTTCCTTCTCAGCCACTTAACCTAGGAAGTGAAATGCAATATTAACTTGTTTCTCAAGGATATAGAGGCCCACCTTCAATCCCTGCTTCAATTTGCCCCTGTGGACCTCCTCCTGAGCAGAAATCTGAAATTGAATATCAACACTGACCAGCAAGGGGGTTCTGCAAAGGTTATTCTCCTCTCTGGGCCTCAATTTATCCACCTACAAGCCCCAAAGGGCTGCTCTGAGGGCTGGTTAACCCTGCCTGCCACAGATATACAATCAGTACAAGTATTAATTTCACATTCCCTTAGTCTTGCTCTCTCCTTTGGTCTCAGGAAGGTGCTAATCACTCATTTTTTGGGGGTGCTGAGGGGAAGCCAGTTTCTCTGGGCTCTCCCTGCACTACTTCCTGAGTATTCTGTGCTTATGACTAGTCAGTCAACCATATTTACTGAGAGCTTACTGTGTGCAGAGCACTGTACTAGGTGCTTGGGAGAGTACAATATAGAGTACATCGGGAAACAGTGTAGCCTAGTGGATAAAGCACAAGCCTAGGAATCAGAGGACTTGAGATTTAATCCTAGCTCCACCATTTGTCAGCTGTGTGACCTTGGGTAAGTCACTTCACTTCTCTGGGCCTCACTTACATCATCAGTAAAAACGGGGATTAAGACTGTGAGCCCCACGTGGGACATGGACTATGTCCAACCTGATTAACTTGCAGCAACCCCAGAGTTTAGCACAATGCCTGATACATAGCAAACGTTTAACAAATACCATTAAAAAATAAAATCCTCAGTGTCTATAAAGTAGAGCCAAGGGGAAAATTCTACAGAAGAGATAAGCATTGCACTGCCAGCTAAGCCAGCTTCTAAAATCCTCTGCAGTTTATCAGTGGCTTGGCAGAGCAGCTTGCTCAGTGTGACCAGATTCACATATTAATGGCAAACACTCCCGATATGTGTCCAGTACCCCTGTGTCCTGTTAACACATTAGTACTCATTTAACCCCCTTCCCATCCCTCTGGGAAGCAGCTTGCAGCACTCCTTTTAGGAGGGGCTGGAGGGCACGTGGGCTCCCTGCAGTTGTTTTCCTCAATTGATTAATTCCATCCTGGCTGTCACTAAACTGCTCGATTAATTCACAGCCTTGTGCTAGGGGGATTAGTGGGAATGTGGAGAGGTGAGTCTGAAACCTCAAGTGGGCAAGATAGGGAGTTTAGTTGAGACAGATGTTGGGATGATTGCCCCTTTCACCCTCCTAGAACTGTTGCCTACAGTCCCTTACCTCAAGGAATTTTCAATCTAATGGGGGAGCCAGAAAGACACAAATTATGATCAGAGGGTGGAAACAGGAGAAAATACAACACTGCAATAACCGGGGCATAACTGGAAAAGTAGAAAAATGAATACATTAACATGCCAAGATTAATCAATCAATATTTTTTGAGCCCTTACTACAGAGGGTGGTTGAGAGATTAAAGTACAATGAATAGACATGATCACTGCCCTATAAGAGTTTACAATCTAGTCATATTAAGAAAAGAAGGATGGATTAACAAATTCTGGGCTCCTGGGCAAGGCTAACAGGACTGGACCCCAGTTCTGTTTTGGCTATCCTTTCAGATGGCTTCCATGAATTCTCTAGCCCACTACTGTTGTAAGTAAATACAGTCCAATTAATCAATCAATTGTATTACTGAACACTTTTTGTGTGCAATGTACCAAACACTATTCTAAGTGCAGGGATAAATACAGGTTAAGTAGGTTGGACACAGTCCTTCTTACACATGTGGTTCACGGTCTAAACTGGAGGGAATATGATTTAATCCCCATTTTACAAATGAGGTAACTGAGGCATAGAGAAGTTAAGTTGACTTGCCCAAGGTCACACAACAGACACAGGGCAGAGCTGGGATTAGAATCCAGGTCCTCTGATACCTAGGCTCTTGATCTTTCCACTAAGCCATGATGCTTCTCACTCACCCAAGTGCTTAATACAATACTGTGCACACAGTAAGCACTTAATAAATATGACTGATTATTGGGGCAGGAATTTCCAGGCACAAGGGAGGACATGTGCAAGAGCACCATACTAAGTGCTTGGGAGAGTACAATGTAGTTAATAGACAATATCTCTGCCCTCAATTAAATCTTCATCAGTTTTTTTGAAGGGGAAAAGGAAAATATTCTTTGACTTTCCCAGTGTTGACACCCTAGACGTGCTTAATGAGCAGTCTCTTTGACTTGGATTCCCAGAGGAGAATCCTAGAGGTTATAAAAAGCACAAAATGTTTTGAAGGGAAGGCTCCCCAGGCCCTGAGGCAAAGAGATGCTCGTCTTCAGCAAATTAAAGTGGCATGGTGAGTATGTCTAAGTGAATTCATTCCCAAGTAGTTGAGTGGGCAGTAGTGTACCCCTTCAAAAGTCTCAAGACAAATCAACAGTGTAGAGTGGTTTTGAAGGTAGCCTAAAGTGGGATGAAGCAGTGACTCTGGGGAAATGGGACTGATCTGAGTGAGAATCATAGTTCCTGGCACAAGTCTGCAGACATGAAATCAATCATCCGAGTGAAAGATGCTTAAGTGCAGGGAATGTATGTCTTACGTCTAAACAAGTGGCTTAGTACAGTGTTGAACATTCAGTAGGTATTCCATAAATACCACTGACGATTGATAAAGTTGGAGTTGGAGATAATTAGATTGGCTGGAAAGAGAAGAAGCATGGCCTAGTGGATAAAGCTCAGGTCTAGGAGTCAGAGGACCTGGGTTCTAATTTCATTTGTCTGCTGTGTGACTTTGAACAAGTCACTTAACTTCTCTGTGCCCCAGTTACTTCACCTGTAAAATGGGGATTAAGACTGTGAGCCCTATGTAGGATGGGGACTGTGTCCAACCTGATTATCTCATACCAACCCAGTTCTTAGTGCAGTACCTGACACATAGTAAGCTCTTAACAATACCACTAAACAACAACAACAAAAAACACAGCATGAAAAATCCAGGCAAAGGGGAGGAGGAGAACCCAGACACTGAATTAGCTCAGTGCCTGAGGATTTCTTTGTAGTAATGGTATATATTGAGTATCCACTGGTACAGTGTACTACACCAAACACTTGGGAGAGTACAGTGTGGCTTAATGGAAAGAGCATGAGGCTGGGACCCAGAAGATGTGGGTTATAGTCTCAGTTCTTCCAAGACCCGTTTGTGACTTTGGGCAAGTCACTAACCTTTCAACACTCCAGTTTCCTCATCTGTAAAATGGGGATAAAATAGATCGTGAGCCCTGTGTGGGTCAGGGTCTGTTTATCTGATAATCTTGTAACTACTCCTTCACTTAGCACATAGTAAGGACTTCATAAATGCCATCATTCATTTGACAATAGAAGCATGACATATTCACTGTCCACTAGGTTTTCACACTTTTTTAAATGGTATTTGTTTAGTACTTGCTGTGTGCCAGGCACTGTACTAAGCACTTTGGTAAATTCAAGAAAATCAGGTTGGGTGCAGTCCATTCCCATTTGGGGTTAAAGTATTAATCCCCATTTTACAGATGAGGTATCTGAGGCACAGAGGAGTTAAGTGAGTTACCCCAGGTCAAACAGCTGACAAGTGGTGGAGTCAGGATTAGAACACAGATCCTCCTGATTCCCAGGCCTGTGCTTTATCCACTAGGCCAGGCTGCTAGTGAGCAAGTCAGTGAGAAGCAGTGTGGCTTTATGGATAGTATGGGCCTGGGAGTCTAGGGACCTGGGTTCTAATTCCAACTCTGCCCCTCGTCTGCTTTACCACCTTGGGCAAGTCATCTACCTTCTCTGTGCCTCAGTCTCCTCATCTGCAAAATGGGAAGACCTTCCAGTTCCCAACCACCTATCTTACTGTTATTATAGTATTTAAGTACTCAACAATGCAAATACTGTTCTAAGCACTAGGATATGTACAATACAGTCAGAGCAGATGAATCTTTTCCCATGTGGGGCTCACAGTTTAGTATGGAGGGGGAACAGGTATTTAATCAATAAACCAGTAAATGAATCAAAGGAATTTATTGAGCACTTACTGTTTTCAGAGCATTGCACTAAGCACTTGGGAGAGTACTGTACAACCGAGTTGGTAGATGCATCCCCTGCCCACAAGGAATTTACAATCTAGATGGGGAGTCAGACATTAATATAGATAAATATGGTATTCGTTGAGAGCATACTTGTGTCAAACAGTGTTCTATGCACTGGGATAGATACAAATTAATCAGGTTGAACACAGTCCCTGCCTCACAAGGGGCTCACCACTAAGACAGTGTTCCTGAGTTTCCCACCCTCTTCCCCCCAACTCTTAATCTCTGCTCTCCCAGGACTCAGGACCCCTACTCATCTCTGTCACACAAGCACTTGAGAGTTTACAATACGTATTTGTAATGGGTCTAAACTCTCCCATCTTTTCATTTTTTTATTCTGTGAGTTCTCTGGCCATGCCCAAATCTTACAAGGGGGACAGTTTACTTGAGCGAGTGGTAATGATAATAAGCTTGCAAACTTCATTTGCAGACTCCAGTGGCCAAAGAATAGCAGCAGCAAGGAGCCCCTGTGGCCCTGTCCTGTTTGCAGGGAAAGCCGGTTTTCCATGGGGGTGGATTTAAGGGCTGGTGCTGTCGCTGTGACTCAGGGGATCTCTAAAAAGTCCACCTCCTGTTCACTGCCCAGAGATCCTGAGAATGCTGGCTTAGCACGGTTCCAGCGTTTTAGGCGAAGCCGTGGAAATATGCCCGACTCCCTCTAATTCTCCAGATCCATTAAGCAGCCCCATTGAGAGCTTGAATGATTTTTTTCGGCTTTATAGCTTTTAGTGCTGCATCAGTCTGGAATTTGTAAAGCAGACAGTGCTACTAACTTGCTCCCTGCATCGTTCCCCCCTCCCCCACGCCCTCCACCCTTGTTGTCATGGTGATGACATGTCCTGGAGCGGAATTTTTCACATTTTAGCCGTGAGAGAGGCACTCACAGAAAGTTATGTTGAAATGGGTTTGTCCCTTGTCTAAGACACTATCTAGGCAGAGTTGCTGAAAGAGTGCAGGTGTATGAATTCAGGATGTAATAATAATGTGATTTGTTTATGGTATTTGTTCAGCACCAACTCTGAGCTAGGCACTGTACTAAGCATTGGGCTAAATACAAGGCAGTCGGGTTGGACACAGTTCATGTCCCACATTGGGCTCCCAGTATTAATCCCCATTATAGAATGAGGTAACTGAGGCATGGAGAAGTTAAGTGACTTGTCCAAGGTCACACAGCAGACAAGTGGCAGAGCTGGGATTAGAACCCAGGTCCTTCTGACTCCCAGGTAGTCCGTACTTGATCCACTGGGTCACAATGCCTGTGCTGGGGAAGATGCAATTCAATCAGATATGCATGGGGCTCATAGTCTAAGTAGGAGGGAGAGCAGCTATTGAATCCCCATTTTACAGTTGAGGAAACTGAGCCACAGATAAGTTAAATGACTTGCCCAAGATCACACAGCAGCAAGTGCAGGGCTGGGATTAGAACCCAAATCCTCTGACTCCCAGGCCCGTGCTTTTTCCACTAGGCCCCACTTTTCCTTATAAATTTCATTTTCATAAAGAAGCAGCGTGGCTCAGTGGAAAGAGCCCGGGCTTTGGAGTCAGAGGTAATGGGTTCAAATCCTGACTCCACCAATTGTCAGCTGTGTGACTTTGGGCAAGTTACTTAACTTCTCTGTGCCTCAGTTAACTCATCTGTAAAATGGGGATTGACTGTGAGCCTCCCGTGGGATAACCTGATCATCTTGTAACCTCCTCAGCGCTTAGAACAGTGCTTTGCACATAGTAAGCGCTTAATAAATGCCATCATTATTATTATTATTATTTAGACTGTAAGCTTCTTGTGGGCTGGGAACATGTCTACTAACTCTGTTGTATTGTACTCTCCCAAGGTTTAGTACAGTGCTCTGCACTCACTAAATACCACTGATTGATTGATTTTTACAGGTGAGAAAACTGAGACTCAGAGAGGTTAAGTGATTTGCCCAAGGTCACACAGCAAGCCAGTGGCAGAGAAGGAAATAGAAAACAGGTCTTCTGACACCCAGGCCCATATGCTGTCCACTAGAGAACACTCCCTTTCCTTATGCAGTTATTTTGCTCCAAATGAAGTTTTGGGCCTGGATTATCTGGTCGGGCTGTCTATTTGAAACAAGTAAACTGGATAATTGACCAGTCCCCCTCTTCATTTGCACTGTGCAGACTCTTCTGTGCATTTCCATCCCCTGAACTTCACACGTCCCTGAGGAGCAAGCAACAGTTAACACCTCAGCAAGGAGCTAAATTTCCTGTGTTCTGTGAGATAAACATCTCTGTATAAGCATTTCATTACCAGGTTTAGGAGGGAGAGGGGAGCTGTGACCCCCTGAATTTCCTGTTTATCTCTTTCTTTCCAGCCTGGTGCCTGAGAAGGGCAGACAGAGCTGGGCTGAGTTGGAGGGAGGCTAGCAGGGAGTGGTCTTGTTTATCTAGCACATAACCCAATTATTTACATAATGCTGACCCAGTGATAGTCTGTTGAGAGATCTGTGATGCTTGAGAAATTCGAGCTTTCTTTTGTATGCCTGCGGGGGACATAATGAGAGATGGAGGACATCACTAGCTGACCTTAAAGCCTGTCTCTTCATTAAGCAGATTTCCGCCCCAGAAGAACAGAGATCAGACTGTGAAGGGCAAAACTCCCATTAACTCCCCTGCTAGGAACAATTCCCTAAGACTTGCCCATTTCCTTATGCAATCCTGGAGCCAGGAGCCTTGGCTAGAAAAATTTTGGAGGGTTTTCTTTTTATGCTATTTCCTAAGTGCTTACTATGTTCCAGGCACAGTACTAAGTGCTGCATTAGATACAAGCCAATCAGATGGATACAGTCCATGCCCCAAATGAGACTCACAGTCTGAACCCCCATTTTACAAATGAGGTAACTGAGGCACAGAGACGTTAAGTGACTTGCCCAAGATCACACCGCAGACAAGTGGCAGAGTTGGGATTAGAACCTAGGTCCTTCTGATGCCCAGGCCTGTGTTTTATCCACTAGGCCATGCTGCTTCTCTGAATTTCACTCAGGGAAAATACTATCAGGAGTTCTCCTAGAATGAGGGAGTTATACTCTTGGAGAATACCCTGCTATGGGAAAATCACAGTAAAGTAACCATTGATTCAGTGTGAATTAATGGATTAAGGGGTAAATGGTTTGAATGGTGTGAAGCAGCATGGCCTAGTGGATAGAGCACAGGCCTGGGAGGCGGAAGGACCTGGGTTCTAATCCCGGCTCCACCACTTGTCCTCTGTGTGACTGTGGGCAAGTCACTTAACTTCTCTGTGCCTCAGTTACCTCATCTGTAAAATGGGGATTAAGATTATGAGCCCCATGTGAGACAGGAACGCTGTCCAACCCAATTTGCTTGTATCCACCCCAGCACTTAGTACAGTGCTTGGCACATAGTGCTGAACAAATACCACTATTATTATTATTATTATTATTATTATTATTATTATTATTATTATTATTATTATTTATTACTGAAAAGCACTTGGGAAGTTTGGGGAGGCAATGTAGTCTAGTGGATAGACCATAGGCCTGGGAGTCAGAAGGCCTGGGTTCGAGTACTGATTCTGCCAACGGCCTGCCGTGTGACATGCAGCGTGGCTCAGTGGAAAGAGCCCGGGCTTGGGAGTCAGAGGTCATGGGTTCAAATACCGGCTCCGCCAATTGTCAGCTGTGTGACCTTGGGCAAGTCATTTAACTTCTCTGTGCCTCATTTCCCTAATCTGTAAAATGGGGATGAAGACTGTGAGCCCCCCATGGGACAACCTGATCACCTTGTAACCTCCCCGGTGCTTAGAACAGTGCTTTGCACGTAGTAAGTGCTTAATAAATGCCATCATTATTATTATTTTAACCTCTCAGGAATTCCATTTTCTCTTCTGGAAATTGGTATAGATAGATTATGATGCCCAAGTGACTTTTTTGGATGATGGTGCTTCACTTCTGCTGTTGGATTCCAACTGTGTAACTGAAAGGACCACAGCAGCACTCACTTTTTGCATTTTTTGCCCGTAATTCTAATGTATTTGTCTCAGTCATAATTACGGTAACAATAATAATAGTTGTGGTGTTAAGCATTTTCCGTGTGACAAGTGTTGGAGTAGATACAAGAGGCCTTTCCTCACCAAGCCCCCTTTCCTCTTTTCCCACTCCCTTCAGCGTCACCCTGACTTAATTTGCTCCCTCTTCTTGCTCCTTTTATTCATCCCCCCTGCCTCTCAGCCCCACAGCACTTATGGACATACCTGTAATTTATTTATTTATATTAATGTCTATCTCATTAATGTCTATCCATATCAGAGAAGCAGCATGGTTCAGTGGAAAGAGCATGGGCTTTGGAGTCAGAGGCCATGGGTTCAAATCCTGACTCCACCAATTGTCAGCTGTGTGACTTTGGGCAAGTCATTTAACTCCTCTGTGCCTCAGTTACCTCATCTGTAAAATGACGATCAGGACTTTGAGCAGCCCCCACACCCCCACCACCCGTGGGACAACCTGATCACCTTGTAACCTCCCCAGCACTTAGAACAGTGCTTTGCACATAGTAAGTGCTTTATAAATGCCATTATTATTATTATTATTATTATTATTATTATTATTATTATCTCCCCCCCCAGACTGAGGGCTTGTTGTGGGCAGGGAATGGGTCTGTTTACTGTTATATCGTACTCTCCCTAGCGCTTAGTGCAGTGCTCTGCACACAGTAAGCACTCAGTAAGTGCAATTGAATGAATGAATGATATAAGATCATAAAGGTCCCATGAGGCACTCACAGTCTGAGTAGGAGGGAGGACAGGTATTGAGCCTGCCTCTGATTTCAGGCCTGTCTCTTGTCCCCGGCCCATGACCTCCCCCTGGTCTGGAATGCCCTCCCTCTGCACATCCGCCAAGCTAGCTCTCTTCCTCCCTTCAAAGCCCTACTGAGAGCTCACCTCCTCCAAGAGGCCTTCCCAGACTGAGCTCCCTTTTTCCTCTCCTCCTCCCCATCTCCTCCCCCCTACCTCCTTCCCCTCCCCACAGCACCTGTATATATGTTTGTACAGATTTATTACTCTATTTTACTTGTACATATTTACTATTCTAGTTATTTTCTTAATGATGTGCATCTAGCTTTGTTTCTATTTATTGTGATGACTTGACACCTGTCCACATATTTTGTTTTATTGTCTGTCTCCCCGCTTCTAGACTGTGAGCCTGTTGTTGGGTAGGGACTGTTTCTATATGTTGCCAACTTGTACTTCCCAAGTGCTTAGTACAGTGCTCTTCACACAGTAAGTGCTCAATAAATACGATTGAATGAATGAATGAATGAATTGGCTTGTTCCTACCCCAACACTTGGTACAGTGCCTGGCACCCAGCACATACAACAATGCTTGGCACATAGTAAGTGCCTATTAACAAATAACCATAATTCATTTATTCATTCAATCATATTTATTGAGAGCTTACTGTGTGCAGAGCACTGTACTAAGCTCTTGGGAAGTACAAGTCGGCAACATATAGAGATGGTCCCTACCCAACAACAGGCTCACAGTCTAGGAGGGGGAGTCAGACAACAAAACAAAACATGTAGACAGGTGTCAAAATCATCAGAACAAATAGAATTAAAGCTATATGCACATCAACAAAATAAATAGAATAGTAAATACGTACAAGTAAAATAGAGTAATAAATCTGTACAAATATATATACCAGTGCTGTGGGGAGGGGAAGGAGGTAGAGTGGGGGGGATGGGGAGGAGGAGAGGAAAAAAGGTGTTCAGTCTGGGAAGGCCTCTTGGAGGGGGTGAGCTCTCAGTAGGGCTTTGTCGGGGGGGTCGCATAACTAATATTATATACCATAATACTATATATAGTAAGTGCTTAACAAATGACATTATCATCAAAACTGCCCCTCCTCCCCACCTTCCCCCACCAACTGTGGTGTTTGTTAAGCACTTACTACATGCCAAGTGCTGAACTAAATCCTTGGGTAGGTTCAGGTTGGAAACAGTCCCTGTCATACTTGAAGCTCAGAGTCTAGAGGGAAAGGAGAACAGGTATTGAATCCCCATTTTACTTAAGAGGAAACTGAGGCATAGTGAAGAGAAGTGACTTGCCCAAGGTCACACAGCAGGCAAGTGGCAGATCTGGGATTAGAACCCAAATCCTCTGACTCCTAGGCCTGTTCTCTTTCCACTAGGCCGTGCAACTTCTTGTGTTAATAATGTTAGCTTATTAACAATTTCTCTTAGGATGTATTACTACTTTGTGTGACCTGTGCATCACCACATCTGCGATCCATCTGTAGGGTTGTTTAACTTGCCTCATCTAAGTTTAGTAGCTTCCCCCCTTCCCCTTACACGGTCAAGTCGGGTCCCAGCCAGGGACCTCCAGGGCTTTCGACTCTCTGACTCCGTAGCAATTTTCTGGCTTTATACTTCTTTCTGCAAACTATTTCACCCTGCAGCTCCCGACTCCAATCTGTTTTCTGGAGATGTTAGGGGGAACTTTAGCCTGCTCAAACCATTCATTTCCTTCTGGTTTTGCATCTTTATTAAATAGAACCATAGGAAATGAGGCAGAATGAGATAAAGAGACACAGGGAGAAGCAGCGTGGCCTAGTGGATAGAGAACAGGCCTCGGAATCAAAGGAGCAGAATTATAATTCTGGCTCTGCCACTTGTTTGCTGTGCAACTTTGGATTGGCTAAGTCACTTAACTTCTCTGTGCCTCAGTTGCTTCATCTGGAAAATGGGGATTAAGACTGTGAGCCCCACAGGAGACACGGACTAAGGCTATAGCTTGTATCCCAGGGCTTAGTACGGTGCTTGGCATACAGAAAGTACTTAACAAATACCACAAAAAAAGGAAACAGAAGAGACATGGTGAGACAGAGAAAGATGCAGGGAGCCAGAGAAGAGGCAGACACAAACAGACATGCTCACTCTGCCCACTCACCACCAGTCAGTCGTATTTATTGAGAGCTTATTATGTGCTAAAACAATAAACAGTTTACTATATTTATAATAATAAACAGACACATCCCTTGCCCACAATGAACTTACAGTCTAGAGGGAGAAAGACATTAATATAAATAAATGTTACAGTACGTACGTAAGTTCTGTGGGGCTGGGAGGGGGGTTGTATAAAGGGAGTAAGTCAGGGTGACTCCGAAGGGAATGGGAGAAGAGGAAAGGAGGGCTTAGTCCATCCCCAACACACACACTCATACACTCTGATTCTTAAGGTTGATTTTCCCCTTGGACAGTTGTCTGGACTCCTGGAAATTCTGGAATCCATCAGTTGCTTCATCCTGGAGTGGGAGCCAGGAGCCAAGCTGCCAGATGCCCTAAGGCTTTCCTCCCCCTCCCCTTTTCCCTTCTCTGGCTCTAGGCCGGAGTTTCCTCGGTTGCACAGAATCTCCCTGCACTGCTGGAGAGCCCTAGGGCCCCTTGGGTAGGGGAAGTTTAGTCGGCACAAATACAAGAGGCACAGGGGATTTAGAGTCTCCTGGCCTTTCACCTACTCCCTTGTAGCAAGGCTGGCAGCTTCTGACTAACAAAGTCGAGACACTCCCTCAGAAGCCTTAAGGATACTTAGATGTCTGATGCCTAGGAATGATGTGTGTGAGAGATTGATTGAACCTCTTGGGGTGGGGTGGGGAGGGGTCCTAACCCCCCAGTCTTTCATTTCCTCCTGCCTTCAAGACATCTCTACTTGGATGGACACCTCAACCTTAACATGTTCAAAACACAATTCCTTAATTGCTCACCCAAACACTGTTCTCCCCATGACATGCCCATCACTGTAGACAGCACTACCAGCATCCCTGTCTCACGAGCCATAACTTTGGCATTATCTTTGACTCATCTCTCTCATTTAACCCACATATTCAATCTGTCACCAAATCCTGATGGTTCTACCTTGGCACCCTCTCTAGAATCCACCCCTTTCTCTCCATCCAATCAAGTGCTTAGTACAGTGCTCTGCACACAGTAAGTGCTCAATAAATACGATTGAATGAATCCAAACTGCTATCATGCTGATCTAAGCATTTGTCATATTCTGCCTTAACTACTGCATCAGCCTCCTCAATGACCTCTCTACCTCCTGCCTCTCCCCATTCCAGGCCATATTTCACTTTACTGCCCAGATAATTTTCCTAATTAAAGTTTAGCCCATATCTCCCACTCTCAAAAATCTCCAGCACTTAGAACAGTGCTTTGCACATAGTAAGTGCTTAATAAATGCCATTATTATTATTATTCAATGAATGCCTAGCTACTTTCATGCAAGCAGAAATTCCTTACCATTGACTTTGACATGCAATCCACCCTCCCCCTCATACTTTACCTCTCTCTCACCTACAACCCAGCCCACACACTTCACACCTCTTAATGCCAACCTAATCCCTGTGCCTTGATCTCATCTTGCTGCTAGCCCCTCATCCTCCTTCTGGCCTGGAGCTCCCTCCCCTTTCTTAGAGGACAGACCACCACTAACCCCACTTTCATAGCCCTACTAAATTCTTATCTCCTCCAAGTGGCCTTCCCTAACTAAACACTCATTTCCCCTTCTCCCTCTCCATTTCCCTCTCCCTTCTGCTTCACCTATTCACTTGGATCTGTCCCTTTTAAGCACTTGACATTCACCCCACCCTTAGCCCCACAGCATTTATATGCATATCCTTATACCCTGCCATTTCCCCTATCTCTAATATATTTCAATGTCTGTCTCCCCCTCTAGATTGTAAACTCCTAGTGGAAAGGGATGGTGTCTACAACTTTGTTGTATTGTACTCTCCCAAGCACTTAGTACAGTGGTCTGCACACAGTAAGTCCTCAATAAATATCATTAATTGAGAGATTGATTGACCCTGCAGGGCTTGAGAGAGAGACTCAGGTGAAGGCTGAATAATATGAATGGTATTAATTATTGAATGCTAACTCTATTACATCCTTCCAAGCACATAGTGCAGTGCTGTGCACCCAAAAGGCATAGAAATACTACTGATTGATGAATTGCCAGGGGCTGGAATGGCCTAGAAGCAGCAGGCCTAGTGGAAAGAGCACAGGGCTGAAAATCAGAAGACCTGGGATCTAATTCTAATCTGTCCCTTGCTTGCTATGTGACCTTGGGCAAGTCATCTGACTTCTCTGTGCCTCAATTTCCTCATCTGTAAAATGGGAGTTAAATACCTATTAAGTACATATTTCACATTTTAAGTGCTTGTTTTTCTCAGTCTCTCTCTTAGGCTGTGGGCCCCAGGGAGAACAAAAGCTGTTTCTGATCTGACTGCATTTTATGTACCCAAGCTCTCTACTCCCTGATCGAAGTCCATTTTGGCCCCTGTCAGAGTAGTGTATCTTACCGAACAGAATGGAGAGTTAAAGAAGTTCTTCCAACATCACTGCCAATTCACTGTCAAAGTTTAGACCTCAGCCCCTCCCTGACTTCAGTTTTCCCATCTACTCTGACAGAACCCCATCTCCTGCCTCAGAGCCCTGGCAAACAGGAATTGGGCAGGGTCTGGAAAATTTTTGAGCCCTTGAGAGAGCCTTTGTATAGATGAAAGAAGTTGGTAGTGCTTTCTCTTACTGTCTCCTTGCCAGATTTTTCCCTCCCAAGCCTCCAGAGAAGGGCTAAAGTGCTTACTACAGTGCTCTGCACACAGTAATGTTCAATAAATATGATTGAATGAATGAACAGGAGGGATGAAGATACACAAAATCAAATCTAGATGTCCTCCTTCCTGGTGGTACACCACATGCATTATGGGGCCTGAGAAGACAGATACTCCTTGCTCAGCTTGTTCTAGAATTCTAGTTTCCTGATCCTTAGCAATGGAATGTTGGGATTAGCAAAGGAGCAGCTTTTCTGAACTTTTTCTCTCTTCCCTTCTTCCCTTTCCCTATTCCCCTTCCATTCTCCTCTCTCTCTCCATTCTTATCTCTTTCCTTCCCATCCTTCCTCCCCTCCCTCTGCCTATTCTCCTCAATCCCTCCCCTCTTCTCGCCTCACTCTCCCTTCTTCCCTTCCCGTTCCTCCTCCTCTTCCTCCATTTCCCCTTCCCTTCCCCCTTCTATACTCTCACCTCTTTCCCCCTCCCCTGTCTTCCCCTCCCCTCATCCCCCTCCCAGTCAGAGGGACAAATTGGTTGATGCAATCAAGTCAGACAGATGGGAGGGTGGGGACAAAAGAAAATGAATCCAGGCTGCTGAGGACTCTTCCAGTTCAGAGCAGTCCTTTCAGCTGGGAGGCTTCAGGACATTTTGCATTTCTCCTTAACCAGATCATGCGTCTATAATTTTACAGTCTTTCTGCTTTTCTCGTCTAGCAGCAAAGAAAAGCAACAAGAGCTTAAAATGTGAAACAGGTACTTTAATCCCTCGAAAGGATCGAGGCACCTGAATCCCGGCTCAGTAGCAGAGAGAAAAGACTATTTTCTCTCCCTTCTTTCTCCTTCCCCCTCCCTTCTCTGCTCTAAGCGAGAAGTAGATTCAGAACCAGAGCGGGGGACGACGAATTCTTTCTAGCAGCGCATCTTCAGTGTGCAGCTGCAGGGCGAGTCCACCGCAGGGAAGAGGAAAAATCAGGTTAACCATGGCTTGCGGCCCGAAATTGCTAGGGTCTGGATGGGAACTGCAGCCATTAATAACCCGGGGCCACTGGGCCGACCCCGGAACGAAGCTGCACGAAGAGGAAGAACAGAGGACAGAGGCGAAGCTGGCTGCAGACACGTGGCTTGGGGGAGGAGAAGAGGGAGTTCAAAATAACCAAATGAAAAACAGCCCATCGGAGAGGGCTTTTCTCTGAAGGTGTAATCAAAATAAATGCTTGTGCTGGAAGCGTTTCATCGGCCTGACCCCTCAGGGGCTCGGATGACTGAAATCCAATCGCCAGGAACAAAGTGATGAATGGGAAAGGGCGGTGTTCCCTCCCCCGTCCCCTGAAATCTCTCCCCTCCCTCCCCAAGGAGGCAGCTGACCAGAAACACCCCCTCCTTAGAGATTTTTCCCTTCCCACCATTCCTCAGTAAGAAGGAATCTAGATCAATTCTGACATAAGGGGAAGGCAGAGAGAGGGGATAAAAGCAGCATGGCCAAATGGAAAGAGCACCTGCCGGGAGTCAGGAGACCTGGGTTCTAATCCCTGCACTGCCACCTGCCTGCAGTGTGACTTTAGAAAAACACTTAATTTCTCTGGGCCTCAATTTCCTCATCTGTAAAATAGGGATTAAATTCCTGTTCTCCCTTCTTCTTTGATAATGGATCTCATGTGGGACAGGGACTTTAATAATAATAATAATGATGGCATTTGTTAAGCACATACTATGTGCAAAGCACTGTTCTAAGCGCTGGGGAGGTTACAAGGTAGGTTGTCCCAAGAGGGGCTCACAGTCTTAACCCCCATTTTACAGATGAGGTAACTGAGGCCCAGAGAAGTTAAGTGACTTGCCCAAAGTCACACAGCTGACAATTGGTGGAGCCAGGATTTGAATGCATGACCTCTGGCTCCAAAGCCCATGCTCTTTCCACTGAGCTATGCTGCTTCTCCTATAATGATGGTATTTGTTAAATGTTTACTATGTGCAAAGCACTGTTCTAAGCACTAGGGGGATATAAGGTGATCAGGTTGTCCCATGTGGGGCTCAGAATCTTAATCCCCATTTGACAGATGAGGTAACTGAGGCACAAGAGAAGTGAAGTGACTTGCCCAAAGTCACAGAGCTGACAATTGGTGAAGCTGGGATTTGAACCCATGACTTCTGACTCCAAAGCCCGTGCTCTTTCCACTGAGCCATGCTGCTTCTTCTGATCTAACTATCCTGTATCTAACCCCCAGTGTCTAGTAAGCACTACATAAACACCACTGTTATCATTATTATTATTGTTATAATCTATTCACAGCCCCCAGCTGCTGAGATTCAGTAAGTCCGTTATCTGCTATTTGTAGCAAAGAGAGGATTGTGGCTTGGAGTTACTGGATAACTGGATGCTGGGGTGGGGAGAGAAGGGAGGAAACAGAACCCACTCAATCAATTAATAGCATTTATTAAGAACATACTGTGTGCAGTGCAAAGAACTAAGCACTTAGGAGAATACAGTAGAGTCAGCAGACACTCAATTATTTATTTTGATTGCTCTGAAAATAGTCAATCAGTGGTATGTATTGAGCACTTACTGTGTGCAGAGCACTGTTCATTCATTTATTCAATCGTATTTATTGAGCACTTACTGTGTGCAGAGCACTGTACTAAGTGCTTGGGAAATACAAGTTGGCAACATATAGAGATGGTCCCTACCCAACAATGGGCTCACAGTCTAGAAGGGGGAGACAGACAATGAAACAAAGAATGTGGACAGGTGTCATCAGAATAAACCGAAATAAAGCTACGTGCACATCATTAACAAAATAAATGGAAGAGTATGTACAAGTAAAATAAATAATTCCCCCTGAATTCTCCGTGACCCCACTCGTGTCCTCATATGACCCCATGAACTCTCCATGACCCCACTCGTGTCCTCAGATGACCCCACGAACTCTCCATGACCCCATTTGTGTCCTCAGATGACCCCACTTTCACTTATCAATTCGAGAAAATTTTTCAGAAAACAGCTTAATGTCCCATTTCACCTCAAATGACCCCATGAACTCTCTGTGACCCCACTCGTGTCCTCAGATGACTCCGTGAACTCTCTGTGACCCCATTTGTGTCCTCAGATGACCCCACTTTCACTTATGAATTCGGGAAAATTTTCAGAAACCCATTAAATGTTCCATTTGACCTCAAATGACCCGATGAACTCTTTGTGACCTCACTTGTGTCCTCAAATGACCCGATGAACTCTCCATGACCCCATTTGTGTCCTCAGATGACCCCCATTTTTACTTTTGAAATTGAGAAAAATTTCTGAAATCCATTTAATGTCCCATTTAACCTCAAGTGACCCGATGAACTCTCTGTGACCCCACTCGTGTCCTCAGATGACCCCGTGAACTCCCCATGACCTTATTTGTGTCCTCAGATGACCCCACTTTCACTTATGAATTTGGGGAAATTTTCAGAAAGCAGTTTAATGTCTCATTTCACCTCAAATGACCCCATGAACTCCCCGTGACCCCAGTTGTGTCCTCAAATGACCCAATGAACTTTCCATGACCCAAATTGTGTCCTCAGATGACCCCACTTTCACTTATGAATTCGGGAAAATTTTCAGAAACCCGTTTAATGTCCCATTTGACCTCAAATGACCCGATGAACTCTCTGTGACCCCACTCGTGTCCTCAGATGACCCGATGAACTCTATGTGACCTCATTTGTGTCCTCAGATGACCCCCACTTTCAATTTTGAAATTGAGAAAATTTTCAGAAATTCTTTTAATGGTCCGTTTGACCTTAAATAACCCAATGAACTCCCCGTGACCCCACTCGTGTCCTCAAATGACCCGATGAGCTCTTCTTGACCTCATTTGTGTCCTCAGATGACCCCATTTTTACTTTTGAAATTGAGAAAAATTTCTGAAATCCGTTTAATGTCCCGTTTGACCTCAAGAGACCCGATGAACTCTCTGTGACCCCACTCGTGTCCTCAGATGACCCCGTGAACTCTCCATGACCTCATTTGTGTCCTCAAATGACCCTACTTTCAATTTTGAAATTGAGAAAATTTTCAGAAACTCTTTTAATGTTCCGTTGGACCTCAAATGACCCAATGAACTCTCTGTGACCCCACTCGTGTCCTCAGATGACCCCATGAACCCTCCGTGACCCCATTTGTGTCCTCAGATGACCCCACTTTCACTTATGAATTTGGGGAAACTTTCAGAAAGCAGTTTAATGTCCCATTTCACCTCAAATGACCCCATGAACTCCCCGTGATCCCAGTCGTGTCCTCAAATGACCCGATGAACTCTGCGACCTCATTTGTGTCCTCAGATGACCCCATTTTTACTTTTGAAATTGAGAAAAATTTCTGAAACCCGTTTAATGTCCCATTTGACCCAATGAACTCCCCGTGACCCCACTCGTGTCCTCAAATGACCCGATGAACTCTCCGTGACCTCATCTGTGTCCTCAGATGACCCCCCACTTACAATTTTGAAATTGAGAAAATTTTCAGAAACTCGTTTAATGCTCCATTTGACCTTAAATGACCTGATGAACTTTCTGTGACCCCACTCATGTCCTCAGATGACCCCGTGAACTCTCTGTGACCTCATTTGTGTCCTCAGATGACCCCACGTTCACTTATGAATTCGGGAAAATTTTCAGAAAGTAGTTTAATGTTCCATTTCACCTCAAATGACCCCATGAACTCTCTGTGACCCCACTCATGTCCTCAGATGACTCCATGAACTCTCCGTGACCCCATTTATGTCCTCAGATGACCCCACTTTCACTTATGAATTCGGGAAAATTTTCAGAAAGCAGTTTAATGTCCCATTTCACCTCAAATGACCCCATGAACTTCCCATGACCTCCTTTATGTCCTCAGATGACCCCATTTTTACTTTTGAAATTGAGAAAAATTTCAGAAACCCATTTAATGTCCCATTTGACCTCAAGTGACCCGATGAACTCTCCGTGACCCCACTCATGTCCTCAGATGACTCCATGAACTCTCTGTGACCCCACTCATGTCCTCAGATGACGCTATGTACTCTCTGTGACCCTATTAGCATTCTCAGATGACCCCACATTCACTTACAAAATCGGAAAATATTTCAGAAAGCAGCTTAATGTCCCATTTCACCTCAAATGACCCAATGGATTCTCTGTACCCCCATTAGTGTTCTCAGATGACCCCAACTTTCACTGACCTTGGGCAAGTCACATTGCTTCTCTGGGCCTCAGTTCCCTTATCTGGAAAATGGGGATGAAGAACTGGGGGCCCCATGGGGGACAGGGACTGTGTCCAACCTGTTTAACCTGTAACTACGCCAGTGTTTAGGATGGTGCCGGAGACATAGTAAGTGCCTAACAAATACCGTGGTCGTGATTGTTGACCATTAGGGTTAGGGCCAGCTGGGGGCCAGAGGCCTCCAGCCTTGACCCCGCCAGCGGCAGCTGGGAACTGTCGTTCCCCCCCTCCTTCTCCCCACCTCACCCGTGCCCGCTTCTTGAGCCAGGGGCTCAGCCTCCTCCTCTCTCCCCTTGTCCCCATCCACCTGCAGCCAACAAGACATCCCCCACATTGGGTGAGGGGAGCCGGCCGGGGGGCATCATCCATGTGTACGGGGACAACAGCAGCAGCTTCATCCCCTACTGCTCTGTGGCCTAGGCCCAGCTCTGCTTCCACAGGCACCGCAGCACTGTTCTATGCACTTGGGAAAGTACAATGCAAAAGTAGTCACGATTTCTGCCAAATTATGCCTGTCTCCCCCAGTAGGGTATAAATCCCTCTGGGGTGGGGAATGTGTCACTTGCATAATAATATGATTACTATTTGCCAAACACATAATACATACCAGATAATTAGGTTGGACACAGTCCCTGTCCCACATGGAGGCTCACAGTCTAAAGGGAAGGGAGAACCTACTTGTTTTGTGCTTCCCATGTCCTTAGTATAATGCATTGTATCCAGTAAGTGCTCAATAAATATTACTAGTACTAGACATAATCCCTGCTCTCAAGAAGTTTCAAATCTAACTTAGACCCATGCTTCCTACTGCTCACTACTAGCCCCTCCAGTATTAGTGAGCTAAGCTTGTTAGCCTGGCCAAGGCCTTACCACAAAGAGCTCCCAGTCTAAAGGGCATATAAGAGTTCTGGAGCAGTGATTTAGTGGCTGAAAGCTGGAGGTAGAGAGGAGTTGGGGAGAAATATCGATGCAGGAAGTAGAATGTTTTCCAAAAACTGGGCTAATGAGAGCTGGTATGCTCTGTGCTATGGAACTGGTCCCAGGACAGAGAAACCCAGTCTTGTTACTAATGGGGCCCAGGATAGTTTTCAAAGAGAGAAATCAAATCAGAGCCGGGACAGTGTGGTGTTGCGGAAAGAGCAAGGTCCTGGGGAGTCATAGCACCCAGGTTCTAACCTCAGTTCCTCCATGAGTCTGCTCTGTGCTCCCAGGTAGGTCATTTAACCTCTCTGGATCTCAGTTTCCTCCTATGTAAAATGGGGATAAGAAACCCGCTCTCCCTACCTCTTCAATGGTGAGTTCTGTGTGGGAGAGGGACTGTATCAGATCTGATTATTTTGTATTTACTGCAGTGCTTAGAAAGTGCCTAATATCCTTGTTATTGTTATTGTTTGAGTTCTCAGGCTGGAGTGATGGACTAAACCATAGAATTAATGACAAACTATAAATGGCATAAATAATGTTCAGGAAGGGATGGATCACCAGTTTTTCTGGGCCTCCCTGGTTCTAATAGCCACCTTGAATTTGTAGGGCTCTTAAAATATTTTCAGAAGTACTTTAACAAGAATGGGTGATAGGTCTGACTCTACATTTTATGGATGAGAAAATGGAGACAGAGAAAAATGACTTTTCCAGGGCCATTCAGCAGAGCAGTGACAAAGCTGGGATTGGAAACCAGTTCACCTGACTCTCATCCCCGGGCTGTTACCATTAGGGAACATTACCTTCCTACTGACTTTCCTATTCTAGACCTTTAGCTTCCATTCATTCATTCAATCGTATTTACTGAGTGCTTACTGTGCGCAGATCACTGTACTAAGCACTTGGAAAGTACAATTTTGCAACAAATAAAGATAATCCCTACTCAACAATGGGCTCACAGTCTAGAAGACTTCCAGCCTCTGAACCCAGCCAGGCTTTTCCAAGTAATCACTGTGCTTATTACATATATGGCCATTTGCTTGATCTGTGCAGGGAGGGAGGAGGGGTTGATGTTTAGTTGGAATTTTGAATTTCAAGTTCCTCTGGGTTCGACGATGGGTAACTGACTTGATTGGCCCTGCTTTCCTAAAGGGTTGGTCTGCCTTCATTTTACTTTCCCTCTACTATGTGCTGTTTGTCTCTGCCCTCTAACTCAGAGATGGCTACAGTTCAGGGTCAATTCTGCAGAAACTGCCAAGTGCTTCAAAGCCTCCAGGTGAAAGCAGACCTAGGGGGCATAGGAGATTAATGCCATTCATCGTTGTGCCAGGTTATTAAACTTTACCCCTCCTGCTTATCTGAATTCTGATTCCACTGAATCTTTCCAGAATCCAGTGCCTGGGCTTCACTGAGCATTGGCAAGGAAGAGGATTGTTTATTTTTCATTTAAGAAGTAAAAAAGGGAGAAAGAAAAGAGCAAATGAAAATCCTAAGCTGTCCTGAAAAGAATCAGAAATGGAACCGGAGGAAAAGTGAATGGGGTATCTGCTCTTCCATCACAGCCTCCCCCTGTTAGACTATAAGGTCCCTGAGGGAAAAGATCGTGTCTTCTAATTCTACTGTACTCTCCCAGGTGCTCAGAACAGTGCTCTACACACAGCAGGCTGTAAGCTCCTTGGGGGCAAGGATCATATTTACTAACTCTACTGTACTCCAAGAATTTAGTACGGTTGACTGAAAGCTCCTTGAGGGTAGAGATTGTGTGGTAGAGAGTCTCCCAAGTGCACAGTACAATGCATTGCACCTAGTCGACACTCAGATGCTACTGATGATGATCTTATAGCCCAGGGAGGTCCCACAGAAGGTCCCTTTCCAAAGCCTCACAATGGTCCAGTTTTCTTTGCACGGCCTAGTGGAAAGCACCCAGGGCTGAGTCAGAAGCCTGGGTTTTAGTCCTGGTTCTTCCTCTTGCCTGCTGTGACTTAGCACAAGCCACTTCACTCCTCTGTGCCTCAGTTTTCCCATTTATAAAATGGGGATTCAGTACCTGTTCCCCCTCTCCCTTAGACTGTGAACCTCATGTGGGAAAAGGACTGTGTCTGGCCTGATTATCTTGTAATAGCCATACTAATAATTGCGGCATTTGTTAAGCACTTATTTTGTGCCAAACATGGAAATAAGCTCTGGAGGAGTTGAAAGGTAATTAGGCCAGACACAGTCCCTGGCCCTCTGTATCTATCTCCAGTAGTTAGCATAGTGTTTGGTGCATAGTAAGCACTTAATAATAATAATCCTTCCTTTACTCAGTGGTGGAGGATGTGCCACGTTGGGGTGGATCTGTTTCTGAAATGCTGTGTTTGAATTTTTCAGAGCCAGAGGCGGGAGAGGTGTCACCTCCAGTGGGAGCCGGGGTCAACAGCAACAGCTGGACCTTTAAATACGGACCCAGCAACCCCAAACAATCCGGCCCCGGTGAGTTGCCCGACAAATTCATTATCCCGGGATCCCCCGCCATCATCTCCATCCGACAGGAGCCGCCCAAGAACCAAATTGACAAAAGTGACTTCATAACCTTTGGCAAGAAGGAAGAAACCAAGAAAAAGAAGAAAAAGAAGAAGGGGAACAAGGCCCAGGAGAAAAAAGAAAAGGGGAACAGCACCACGGACAACAGTGACCAATAGAGGAAGGCCCAATGGAAGCAAGCCACTTAGCCAGTTTTGTAACCATGGCGACTCTCTCCTATGTAGCAACTCCTCCAACCCACACCATCCCTGTCCTTCCCCCAACTTCCACAGTCATTCGGAAGTTCACGGTGTCTGTCTAGATTGCTTAACGGGGTTTTGTCTGTCCTTAACCTGCTGTTAACTCTTTCTCTCCACTCTGGCTTGTTTTCAGAATCTAAAAAGCAGACCCAAGTTTCCTTTCTCCTCCGCCGAAAAGGAGACCCCTCCCAGCCCCGCCAGTGAGAGGTTTGGACTCTTGTGGTTCCTGGGATCCTGTCTTGATGACACTTGCAGGGCTGGCTTAAAGGTCTTGATAATGGGCGACCCGGGGCCCACTGACCTCCTCTGGGGGTCAGTTTGTCTGCCAGGAGATGCAAGATCAGAGTAGAAGGAGCAAGAAGAGTGGGTAAAGTGTGCATGAGAAGGAAACACCAAGTTATACAGAGATTTTCAGGCTGAGGAGGAAATCTGAGAGAGGAAGTGACCAGACTTTCCAAATCTAGGATGGGATATTTAAAACTATTAACCCCCAGGTGATCTGGGGGAAAACCCCTACGGAGACAACTCCTTCCTCATCCCCCAACCACCCCAACATTTACAGCTCTTTAGGAAACTCTAAAGCCCTTTGGCTATGCTGTCACTCTGAAGCCGGTATCTTATCCCTAAGGATTTCCTCTAGAGTTTGAGAGGAGGTGAGACAGGCAGGACACATCTGGCTCTAATGTGTTTCCTGTACGTCCCGTCCCCACTCCAATGTTCTTTTGCACACGATGTCCCCGAAAAGGAGAGAGGACCTTTCCCCCAAAACACATATGCAAAAGTGAAAGAAAAAAACACCTCACTTTATCTATGCTGTTTGTTACTTGATAGATTTATTTAAAAAGAAAATATAGCTGTAAATGTTTAAAAAGAATTATGATACAGATGGTGCCCTTTCACCTGAAAAAGAGAATCGATCTCCAATCATTAGAAATGATACTTGCTGCTACTGAAGTGCTTTAGAGAAATTGCCTGAAACATCTGTATTATATTGGCCACCTGCCAATCACAGCTTTATCCTATCGGACCACTCTGGGGCTGCCTCTTGCATGTGCTAATAACTTAATACAAGAATTTCTTTTTTTCCTCCCAATATATCTGCACTTTGATTACACAACCTTCTCTAACAAACTCCTGAAACAAAGACACAGAAGACAAACGTTTTTCCATACACATACACCAAACCGACCGAAGGGTCTTCTATTCTGTGATTTGTCTTAGTGTCCTCTCCCCAACCTCCTACTTGACTTGGTTTTCCTTTTCTACAAGATTTTGAATTGCTGCCCTTTCTGACACTCATGATGTAAACTCCAACTCCTGTTAATGTATGCCGTGCTCTCTTATAAGAATCCTGAACTCTATTTATTCTGTGCTTGTGTATGTGAATGTCAATGCACCTATTTCCTGGAGTGGACTGTAAGCTTTACTGTTGAATGTAACTCCATTCGGTTTCTTTTTTGTACTCTTGTGAACAGGTGGAATCGTGTTCCTTTTTTTGAACCACTATTGATGATCAGCTTTTGTGGATGAAAGAAACAGTAAAGCTATCTTTCTTAAATCAAGATTTTGGTGATTCAAGGGATTTATTTCTGACTGATAAATAGCTCTCACCTGGTGTACTAATTTTTCAACATTAAGGAACTGGAGTATTAGATCCAAGTTTCCTTTTTAAAGAAGGAAAAAAACAATCAAAAACCCACCCATTTCTTGAAGTAATCCCTGAAGTTACTCCCTTCAAAACTGAAAGTATAATACCAAAACACACTCTGTGAAACCTTGCACTTACTGGAATTCCTAACCTCTCTGGAATATCAGCTCATAATATTAATGATTAAGCATGTGTGTACTAAGTGCTTATTAAGGTGCCAAGCACTGTGTTAAGCGAAGATAATCAGATTGGGCACAGTCCCTGTCCCACATGGGGTTCTCAATGGGAGGGGAAAGCCAGGATCTTTTCCCCATTTTACAGAGGAAGAAACTGAGGCCCAGAGAGGTTAAATGACTCACCCAAGGTCACATAGCAGGCCAGGGCAGAAATAAGATTAGAATCTAGATCTTCTGACTCCTTATCCCATGCTTTTTCCACTAATATAACCCAGTTGAGAACTTTGAAGATTTTAAAGGGATCTCTCAGAATGATTGATTAATTACAATTGCTACAGCCCTATTCAACTAAAAAAAAAGATGAGAGTGTATTAGAAAACATTCCATCCTCCAAAGAACTTTTTATGGAGAATCCAAGATGCTTATTATTAGTAGTAGGAATAATGATAATGATCTCGTATCTGTACAGCACTGTTTATATTTGCAAAGTGCTATACAATCTTTTGTTAATTGGTAATTATTACAGCTGTAATGATTTAAAACACCATGTGGATTCATTTTTTTTAATTGGTGCTAATGGTATTTCCTATATTATTGCTAATAAACAGATAATGGTATGTAAGACATGGTGGTTATTTCTAAACAGCAGACTAGGCAAGATGCCAAGTTCCCCACATCACACAATGTACCTTATCCCAAAATGAAGGGCCAAAGTGTCTCCATCACAGTGCAGATGCCAGGCTGTAGTATCACGACTCGCTTGATGGTTGTCTTGGTAGCTACTGTGGTCTTCACCACCTCCATTAGCCAGCTATCTTTCAGGGTCCCGGCCGGGCCCGTCCACCTTGCAGAACTCCACAGATGGTTCTCCTGGCAAAAGCTTTCACCTCTGATGATCCTAGCAGACAGAGCTGGGATTAGAACCCTCGTCTCCTGATTCCCAGAGTCAACCTCTTTTCACTAGACCAACAACATAACATTATCACATGCATTCACTATATCACAATGACAATCTTGTGCAGAACTTGGAAAATACAGTAAGGTAGATTATGTAATTTATGTCCTGGAGAAATCAGTCCTCCCATAGATGCCAAAGAACATTCCCATCGCCAATCACTCTATCATTCATTGGTATTTACTGAATGCCTGCTGAAGAGGAAGCCATACACTAAATGCATAAAAGAGTACAACAAAAGCAGAACCCATGGTCTCAGCCTTCAAGGGGCTTGGCATGCCAATGGGGGAGACAGACCAGTTCAGTACTTGCTATGCATGGGGTCTATCTTTGTATCCCTCCATGTTACCCATTTGATTTAGCCTTTCCTGAGCTTGATAGAAACCCGACCCCTGGGCCAGCTCTGCCTAAGCTCTACAGTGCTGATTTTAGAAGAGGACAAAGTGGGCAATCACCCAATGTTGCTAATCAGAAGGGCCCAGGCCCAGAAAACTAACGTTTCATTCCCAGGGCTATTGGATGAGCAGGGTATAGAGGGTTGGGGAGAAACCCCTGGGTGGAAATGTGGGGTTGGTGGTGATAGGGCATGGTGACACCCTCCTGGTGGTCCTGGGGTGAGATGGCCTGGCTGGGTCCTCGGGGCTCCTGGGGACATGTGAGCCCCTCCTCTGGTTGTGCTGCAGAGGCTCCAGAAGCCAGAGATGATGAGGGACACTTAACCTTAACTCCTCCTTCTCCCATCTCATGGAGAGCCAGCAAAAGTGACCAAGGTTCCATGTCATCATCATCATCATCAATCGTATTTATTGAGCGCTTACTGTGTGCAGAGCACCGTACTAAGCACTTGGGAAGTACAAGTTGGCAACATATAGAGACAGTCCCTACCCAACAGTGGGCTCACAGTCTAAAAGTCCTGCCAGGAATGGCCTACTCAGTCATCCTCTTGCTCAGCATCCAATCAGCCCAGAGGGATGGGGAATGGATGATGATATCTGCTACAGCTGACCTCCAGGGCCCCAGATAGGGTGGTCTTAAACAGCCCCATGCTGGGAAGAGGAGAGATGGTGAAAGAATGCAGAGGATTCTCCTATAGCAAAGGGCTATACGGTTCTTGAAAAGCCATGTGTTATGAGAAAACCATATTATGGTTACCATTGACTCAATGGTAATCAATGGTATTTACCAAGTGCTTACTGTGTGCAGAGCACTGTACTCAGCACTCGGGAGAGTACAATTCAACAGAGTTGGCAGACATGATTCCTGCCCACAAACAGTTTACAGTCTAGTTAATGGCTAGAGTGCAATTACAATCTAACAGGGAACACAGACAAATTGATTTACAGGTAGTGGGAGCAGGAGGAAGAAAATATATGAAACAGGAAGCATAAAAATAGATACATCATTGCCTCTGTCTCTTTGTACTAGTAACGAGTACACAGGATTTGACATTCCCTCATATCCTTCAACCTCAACTTTATTCACTGCCACAATAATGGGCAGAAGCATATTTTGCAGTTACAAAGTTATTGTCTCCTGTTTGTTACACCAATTCCCTGCCTCTCCCAGGCAAGTCCAACAGAATTCCTAAATCTTCCCACCCAAACCCTGGCCTCCCCTTCATTGTCCTATCACTGTAGACAGCACCACCATCCTTCCTGTCTCGCAAGCCAAGAGCTTGGCATTATCCTTGACTCATCTCTTTCATTCAGCCCACACATTCAAACTATTACTAAATTCTGTCAGTTCAACCTTCACAACATGGTTAAAATTTGCCCTACCCAAACTGCTACCACCTCAATTCAAACATTTATCTATCCTGCCTTGAATCAGACTCCTGGCTGACCTCCCTGCCTCCTGTCACTCGCCACTCCAGTCAATACTTCACTAAGGTGTCAGGATCATTTTTCTACAGAAATGTAAGGCCATGTTTCCCCACTTCTCAAGAACCTCCAGTGGTTGCCCATCCACCTGCACATCAAATAGAAACTCCTTACCATAGGCTTTAAAGCATCAATCACCTTGCTCCCTCCTACCTCACTTTGCTACTCTCCTACTACAACCCAGTCCACATACTTCACTCTTCTAGTGTCAACCTACTCACTGTACCTTGATCTCATCCATCTCACCTCTGACCTCTTGTCCACATCATGCCTCCAGCCTGGAATGTCCTCCCTCTTCATATTCTACAGACAATTACTCTGCCCACTTTCAAAGCCTTATTGAAGGCATATCTTTGGCAAGAGGCCTTCTCTGACTGAGCCCTAATTTCTATTTCTCCCACTTCCTTCTGTGTCACTCTGATTTGGTCCTTTTATTCACCTCCCCTTCAGGCTTACAGCACTTATGCTCATACCTGTAATTTATTTATTTACATTAATGTTTGTCTCCTTCTCTAAACTGTAAGGCCATTGCAGGAAGGGAATGTGTCTACCAACTCTATATTATTATATTGCACTCTCCCAAGTGCTTAGTAGAGAGTTCTGCACAAAGTAAGCACTAAATAAATACAATTGATTGATTGTTGAGCTCATAACATCCTTTGAACATCTATATAACATCCACTGAATGTTTATGTAACCCAGAAATTGAGAAGAGGAAACAAAGAATCAATCAATCATATTTATTGAAAACTTACTATGTGCAGAGCACTGTACTAAAGCACTTGGGAGAGTACAGTACAACACAGTTGGTAGACACATTCCTGCCCACAGTAATTCCAAGGTAAATCTAATTGAAAGCTTGAGGGATATGTGGGTCAAACATATTTCACTGTCCAATGCAGGATTGGGCGAGGGTGGCTTCGGAACTATCCCACATCTGAAAAAATCTGCAAGGGTTTGGGAAGAGGAACAGGAAAAAAGGGATGAAACCCTTGCACATGAATAAGAAATAAAAATCACCCACTCCTGTGCATTTCTCTTTAGCTCCCCTAGGACATTCTCAGCCCGTAAATGAAATCAGCATCTTTGCAGCTTGCCAGATATAAGCCCCACGGGACTCTGGGTGAGTGCAAGCTCGAACAAACTCAAACACTTAACAGCCCGTGCAGGATCCAGGAGATGGGGATGAAGAGCAGGAATGAACTCTTAATGACAGAGACCCAAAGCCGCCAAATAACCCCGGTTCTCTCCTTCTTCAAAGCCCTTCTGAAATCACATCTTCTCCAAAAGGCCTTCCTTGATTCATTTGTCTTCTCCCCTGCCATCTCCATTACTGCCTGTTCAGCATTTCTGCTGAACATTTAAGTACCCACAGCCTCCCATAGTATTTTTAAACATGTCTTAAATACTCTATTACTTAAGCACTAACTCATAAACATACCCCTTTTCCTTCATCCCAATTAAAATTTATTTTAGTGCCTGTCTCCTCCATTAGATTGAAAATTATTCGAAGGCACGGGTCATACCTACTCACTTGGTGGTACTCTCTCCTTTTAGTACAATCCTCTGCACTCAAGAAGTGCTCAATAAATACTACTGATTGACTGACTTGTTGGTTGATGTTTGCCAACCACTGTCAAAGTCACAGTGAAGAAACAGACCTGTCCAGGGCTCTCCCCACTGCACTACACTTCCTCTGGGTTTTCTGAATGCTGTAGTCACACTGTAGTCCAGTTCCTTTGAAGCACTTCATGCAGAAAGTGGTTCTGCAATGAATCAAGGGATACCAAGTTACTTGTTCCAGCCTTTAAAATTTCATTTCACTCTCTGGGTAATATCTCCATCCTCAGATCAGGCAGTCTTACAACAGAGTGGAAGTTCCTTATGGTCAGAGAATGTGTCACATCTCTATTTTGTACTTCCTAAGTGCTTGGTACAGTGCATTGCACCCAGGGGATGCTTTTTAAACACTCTGACCTTCACTACTACTATTACAATAATAATAATTGTGGTATTTGTTAAGCACTTACTACGTGCCTGTCCCTGTACTAAGCACTATAATAGATACAAACTAATCAGGTTGGACACAGTCCCTGTCTCACTTGGCTTGCGCAGTCTTAATTCTCGTTTTACAGATGAGGTAACTGAGGCACAGAGAAGTGAAGTCACTTGCCCAAGGTCACAAAGCAGACAAGTGGGAGAGCCAGGATTAGAACCCAGGTCCTTCTGACTCCCGGGCCTGTACTCTATCTACTAGGCCATGCTGTTTCTCTATGACTGGGACCAGAACCCAAATCCTCTGACTCCCAAGACACCAAACCCTTCTACTGAGCCACATCACCTCTCTGTACAATGCCCACTCAATACTGAGCTCCCAGTACTGAAAAAAATCACCAAGACACATCACTCATCTGAATGGAGGCTTAAAATTATACCTACCTCACATTGAGGATAAAAACAAATTATAGGTCACAGTTAAGGGGCAAAAAGTAAAAATGGTTCTTGGCTACTACTTTATTACTACTACTTCTGAGATATATCCAGAGATTTAGCCCCACCAGCTATGACACAACCCTCCTTGTTGGACTTAGAGGTTTCAATTGTAGTGTGAAAAGGATTAGCATCTATTGAACTCTTCCCATTTGATTGTACCTCCAGGTAAGTAAACATATATTGCATTTTCTTGGTAAATTAATTAGCTAATGCTTGACACTCAAAGCACACTTTAGAAATAATTTAGGTTACTACTAGGCCAAAACTAACACAGAATCTCCCTCCTAGAAGGTCTCTCAATATCCAAGCCCTCCTGAAAATCCTCCTTCTCCGGGAGGCCTACCCCAACTCATAATCAATCAATCGTATTTATTGAGCGCTTACTGTGTGCAGAGCACTGTACTAAGTGCTTGGGAAGTACGTTACATAATAATAATGATGGTATTTGTTAAACGTTTCTATGTTTAAAGCACTGTTCTAAGTGCTGGGGTAGATACAATCTAATCAGGTTGGACATAGTCCTTGTCCCACTTAGGGCTCACTGTCTTAATCCCCATTTTACAGATGAGGTTAACCGAGGCACAGAGAAATTAACCCAAGGTCACACAGCAGACAAGTGGAAGAGTCAGGATTAGAACCCAGGTTCTTCTGACTCCCAGGGCCGTGCTCTATTCAGTATGCCATGCTTCTTCCCTAATTCCCATCACCTCCAGTCTTAGCAATTTTCCATCTCTCAATTTTAGTTTCCATTTATTTCAATGTTTCATATTCCTGCTATAACCAACTATATCTATTTTTCCTCCCGCTCCCCTTATATGAATACAGTTTATGTCTGCCTATCTCTCCCATTAGCCTAATCAATCAATGATATTTATTGAGCTCTTACTCTGTGAAGAGCACTGTACTAAGCACTTAGGAAACTATAAAGACACAGAGTTGGTAGATGTGACCCCTGACTGAAAGGAGCTTACAGTCTTCAGGGGGAGACAGACATTCAAATAGTTGAGGGATCAGGGAAATAGTAAAGTAGATTACAAGCTCTTTAGAGGGCAGGAAACACGTTGTATTTTTATTGTACAATCAAGAATCTAGTAGAGCACTTTACAGATAATAGTGTTCTGAACGCAGTAGACAGCAAGTAAGTGGTCTGCAGCCCAATAAGTACTTTTGAATGAATGAAAGCTCAAAGCACTAGCAGTTGCTACTTTTTTGCCTATACTTCAAGAGCCACAACTCCTGTTCCTCTACCTGGGTTGTGGTGAGGAGGCATTTATAATAATAAATAATAATGATGGTATTTGGTAAGCGCTTACTATGTGCAAAGCACTGTTCTAAGCACTGGGGGGGATACAAGGTGATCAGGTTGTCCCACGTGGGGGTCAGTCTTAATCCCCACTTTACAGATGACGGAACTGAGGCATAGAGAAGTTAAATGATTTGCCCAGTCACACAGCTGACCATTGGCAGAGGCAGGATTTGAACCCATGACTTCTGACTCCAAAGCCCGAGCTCTTTTCACTGAGCCATGCTGCTTCTCATTTGTATTTTTTGCTCCTTAATTGTGACCTCTAATTTGTGGGTTTTTTTCTTCAATGTAAGTTAGCTATAATTTTAAGGCTCCATTCAGTTAAGGGATGTGTCTTGGTGATTTTCTCAGGGGGGCTGCAATTCAGTATTCACTGGGCCTTGTGCAGAGAGGCGGTGTGGCTCAGTGGACAGGCATGGTGTCCTGAGTCAGAAGATCTGGGGTCTGGTCCCAATCTGTCCTCAGAGAAGTCACTTGACCTTTTTGGGCCTCAGTTACCTCATCTGTAAAATAGGCTAAGACCCCTGTTCTTCCTACATCTTAGATAGTAAGATCCATAAGGGACAGGGGCAGCATTTTATCTGATTATCTTGTACCTACCTCAGTGCTTGGCACATACTAAGTGCTCAAACACCATAGTGATTAAAGACCAAAATAATTATTATTAGTCAGACTATATCTTGTCCTACCTCCTTCCCCTCCCCACAGCACCTGTATATATGTATATGTTTGTATGAATTTATTATTCTATTTATTTTATTTATTCATATTTATTCTATTTATTTTATTTTGTTAATATGTTTTGTTTTGTTCTCTGTCTCCCCCTTCTAGACTGTGAGCCCACTGTTGGGTAGGGACCATCTCTATATGTTGCCAACCTGGACTTCCCAAGCGCTTAGTACAGTACTCTGCACACAGTAAGCGCTCAGTAAATACAATTGAATGAATGAATGAATGAATGAATAATGTAGAAAATTGGTGTTTGGGTGTCTGGTACAGTGCTCTATCAGACCAATTACTGCTTTGATTTCAGAGAAGAGTTGACTGCAGAGATGCCAACTCCAAGGGGTTTGTAACTGGAATCACAATCTCGTTTATACCAGCTCTCCAGCAAGAGCAGTAGTGATGGTGTTTTTTGAGTATCTCCTGAGTACAATGCACTGTTACTACAGACTGGAGAAACTACAGTAGAAGCACATTATGTATTTCCAGCCAACTGAGCCTATACTCTGCTTATTGTTGTATTGTGCTCTCCCCAGCACTTAGTATAGTGCTCTGCACAAGTAAGCGCTCACTAAGTACAACTGACTGACTAATATGGGACCTAAGAGTTTCCAATCAGGGCTTAGAAACCCTAAATGGTAACTTTCAGAGACCTGTCATCCCCCTCCTCCAATCATACTTACCCCCTCTAAAATCCCCTTCCCACTCATACTTACAGTGGAAAGTTATCACCTGGGTTTGAAGATGGAACAACTCTGAGTTTTTTGCCCCAAAAAGGAAGAAAATGAGAAAAAACTTTCCCTCTCAGTTATTTTTCAAAACAAACCAAATGGATGGGGTTGCTTTCTCCTCTGCGGTTGACACTATCTACCTCCTGATCAGTTAGAGTTGGCCTGGACAGAGAAGAATCCACTGTTATTGGCTAGCAAATGAAAGCTCCAGAGATTCTGAGAATGAAAACTAGAGGTTCATTACGGAGATTTAATATAAGAGCGCCAATGCAAGATCTTTAATACTGATAATATCCTCAGCCTGCTTTTAATTTCCTCTAGAATATTAGTATGTTTCAGAGTGTACATGATAACCAATCTGACCATCGAGAGTTTAATATTGGTGAATAAAAAGAGGCTAACTTTTCAGCTTTGTAGTTTTCCTCTGATCTGTGTTGGGGTTCTTCCCTACATTTCAGTGTTACTTCACCCCAACCACCCTACTTTTCCAGTTGCTGTAACTCCCCCAACCACTCCATCACCCCAACCATCACATCACCCTTATCGCCCCAAACACTAAATCACCTACATCACCCCAACCACTCTAGGCACTGCATCAATCTAAATCACTGCAACCACCCCATCACCCCAATCAGTCTAACCATTGCATCATCCCAATCATCACATCACCCCAACTACTCTAATAGCCATATCAATCTAACCATACCATCAGCAAATCCACCATACAGGCCACGTTTTCCCACTCCTCAAGAACCTCCAGTGGTTGCCCATCCATTTTTCCATCAAACAGAAATTCCTCACCACCACTCCTCAAAACAATCATCTTGCCCCCTCCTGCCTCACCTCGCTGCTTTCCTACTGCAGCCCAGCCCACACACTTTGCTCCTCTAATGCTAACCTCAATCTCATCTACCTCACTACTGACCCTTCGCCCATCCTGCCTCTGGCCTGAAATGCCCTCCTTATCTGACAATGACTTGCCCCACTTTCAAAACCTTATTAAAAAGCACATCTCCTCCAAGAGGCCTTCCCTGCCTCTTCTCCCACTTCTTGCTGCATCACGTTGACTTGTTCCTTTATTCATCCCCCTCCCTGTCCCACAGCACTTATGTACCTATCTGTAAAGCACTTATGTACATATCTGTAATTTTATTAATTTTTTAATGTGTTTTCCCCTACAGACTGTAAGCTCGTTGTGAGCAGGGAATGTGTCTGTTATACTGTTATAGTGTACTCTCCCATGTGCATAGTACAGTGTTCTGCACACAGTAAGTGCTCAATAAATGCGATTGACAGACTGTTCTCAGAAAACAAAACAAAAATTCACACAAACCCTTCGGCAAAAGGAAGGTGTCACAGAAGAAAGCAGCAGCAGTGTGGCTTAATAGAAAGAGCATTGGCCTGTGAGTCAGAAGGACCTGGGTTCTAATCACAGCTCTACCTCTTGTCTGCTGTGTGACTTTGGGCAAGCCTCTTTACTTCTCTGGGCCTCAGTTACTTCATCTGTCAAATGAGGATTAAGACTGTGCAGGCCAAGTGAGACACGGACTGTGTCCAACCTGATTAGTTTGTATCTTTTCTAGTGCTTAGTACAGGGCCTGGCACATGGTAAGTGATTAACAAATGCCATTTAAAAGAAAATGCTCCCTGAAGTCAGTTTAGCTGCAGGGCTGAATACAGGACTAGCATCAGAATCACTAGGGAGATTTTCACCTCCAAACATGGGAGTTTTTGTTCTCAAAACCTAATTCTGGCTCTGACTAGAAGAGTAGATTTGCTCTCTGAAAGTCAGGCAACAGTTTTGGCTCCAACTGAGGCAGTGTCGTCTGGTAGTAAGAAAGCAGGGCTGAGAGTCAGAAGGTTATGGGTTCCAATCCTGCCTGTGCCATATGTCTGCTGTATGACCCTGGGCAAATCACTTCACTTCTCTGGGCCTCAGTTACCTCATCTGTAAAATGGGGATTAAGAGTGTGAGCCCTATGTGGGAGAGGGACTGACTACCTTGTATCTACCCCATGGTTTAAGCACCGGGGTGGCTACAAGAGAAGCAGCGTGGCTCAGTGGAAAGAGCCCGGGCTTTGGAGTGGGTTCAAATCCCGGCTCCGCCACTTGTCAGCTGTGTGACTTTGGGCAAGTCACTTAACTTCTCTGGGCCTCAGTTACCCCATCTGTAAAATGGGGATGAAGACTGTGAGCCCCCCGTGGGACAACCTGATCACCTTGTAACCTCCCCAGTGCTTAGAACAGTGCTTTGCACATAGTAAGCACTTAATAAAGGCTGTTATTATTATTTCCCCCTTTTCGACTGTGAGCCCACTGTTGGGTAGGGACTGTCTCTATATGTTGCCAACTTGTACTTCCCAAGCGCTTAGTACAGTGCTCTGCACACAGTAAGTGCTCAATACGATTGATGATGATGATGATGGTTTAGAACAGTGCTTGGCACTTAGGAAGTGCTTAACAAGTACCCCACAAATCCCCACCTCAAAAAAAACCCAAACCCACAAAACAACCAGGGTCCAGTCACAGCCTGCTAAGTGAAATCAGTAAAGTTACTTAATCTCTCTGGGCCTCAATTTCCTCATCTGCAAATGGCCTAGTGGAAAGAGTATGGGCCTGGGAGTCAGAGGTCCTGTATTCTAATCCTGCCTCTGTAAGTACCTACTGTGTGACCTTGGATAAGTCACTTTAGTTCTCTGGGCCTCAGTTCCCTCTTCCACATATGAAGGACTCAATACTTCCTCTCCCTGACTGTGGGACCTGATGATTTGTACACATTTACTATTTCACCTATTACATTATTATTATGTATATTATGTATATTACATATTTACTATTCTATTTATTTGGTTAATGATGTGCACTTAGCTTTAACTCTATTTTTTCTCTATTTTTTTGTTTTGTTGTCCGTCTCCCCCTTCTAGACTGTGAGCCCGTTGTTGGGTAGGGACCGTTATCTATATGTTGCCAACTTGTACTTCCCAACTGCTTAGTACAGTGCTCTGCACACAGTAAGTGCTCAATTAATATGATTGAATGAATGATCTTATATCTGTCCCACTGCTTGGCACATACTGCTTAACAAACATAATAATAATAATGATAATGATTCCCTGCTCTCCCTTCTACAGACTGTGAGCCCAATGTGGAACAGAGACTGTTTATGACCTGATACTGTACCCTCCCCAGTGCTTGCAAATAAAAAGCACTGAATAAATTTATTATTTCACTCCCATATTTGATTAATCACCATGTTAATTTCCATCACTGGCAGTAGGAGAGGTCAGATGCCTTGAGGCCAGGTTTTCCTAGATCCAGAGGGAATGGGAAGATATTCTAGAATGGAGGGCTTTCCCCCAAAGGGCAGCCTTTCCGCAGGACTTTCTCAAAAAGGGAGAGAGGAGAAGTCAGCCCTTGACCCAGAGAGGGACAGCTTGGAGTCTGAAGTGAAGTCCTACTAGACTATAAGTTCTTTGAGGGCAGGGATAGTGTCTTCTATCTCTATTGTACTCTCCCAAGTGCTCATTACAATGACCTGCACCTAGGAGACCAGGTTTCTGAGGTCCGGGATCCTACCTACTAGCTATTGGACTTTTCCAAATGATTAGTAATAATAATAATAATAATAGCATTTATTAAGCACTTACTATGTGCAAAGCACTGTTCTAAGAGCTGGGGAGGTTACAAGGTGATCAGGTTGTCCCACGGGGGGCTCACAGTCTTAATCCCCATTTTACAGACAAGCTGAGGCACAGAGAAGTTAAGTGACTTGCCCAAAGTCACATAGCTGACAAGTGGTGGAGCCAGGATTTGAACACATGACCCTGACTTCCAAGCCCGTGCTCTTTCCCTGCACCAGTTGCCATCTTCCTTTCTGACCCAATAGGCTTCACGAGTCCAGACATCATGTCAGCTCACTCTATTGGACTCTCCCAAGGGCTTAGCTTAATAGGTGCTCAATAAATGCTATTGCCTGAAGTCAGTTACCATTGCCTCTATATTGACATTTTATCTTCCTCTGTGTATTCTTACACACACTTACCAGTCCTTATAGCAAGGGGTACAAAAACAGTTCTGAGCTGTTAATGGGAATTTTGGCTGCTTGCCCACCCACTTGACAGTCCAGATTTATTCTGCAAAATATTCCAACAAAAAGACAAAATTTCAGTCACTGAGAAGGTGCTTGGCCCAGACACACTTACAAATTCATTCATTTTCCATATAATTTCCACACTTTTTTAGTCCCCATTTTACAGATGAGGTAACAGGCACAGAGAAGTTAAGTAACTTAACTTGAGGAGTAAGTGACTCCTCACCCTGGGCTTCAAGGCTGTCTATCAACTCGCCCCCTCCTACCTCACCTCCCTTCTCTCCTTCTCCAGCCCACCCCGCACCCTCCGCTCCTCCGCTGCTAATCTCCTCACTGGGCCTCGTTCTCGCCTGTCCCGCCATCGACCCCCGGCCCACGTCATCCCCCAGGCCTGGAATGGCCTCCCTCTGCCCATCCGCCAAGCTAGCTCTCTTCCTCCCTTCAAGGCCCTACTGAGAGCTCACCTCCTCCAGGAGGCCTTCCCAGACTGAGCCCCTTCCGCTCCCCCTCATCCCCCTCTCCATGCTCCACATCTTACCTCCTTCCCTTCCCCACAGCACCTGTATATATGTATATGTTTGTACATATTTATTACTCTATTTATTTTACTTGTACATATCTATTCTATTTATTTTATTTTGTTAGTATGTTTGGTTTTGTTCTCTGTCTCCCCCTTTTAGGCTGTGAGCCCACTGTTGGGTAGGGACTGTCTCTATATGTTGCCAACTTGTACTTCCCAAGCGCTTAGTACAGTGCTCTGCACACAGTAAGCGCTCAATAAATACGACTGATTGATTGATTGACTTACCCAAGGTCACACAGCAGACAAAGAGCATGGGCTTGGGAGTCAGAGGTCATGGGTTCAAATCCCAGCTCCACCACTTGTCAGCTGTGTGACTTTGGGCAAGTCACTTAACTTCTCTGTGCCTCAGTGACCTCATCTGTAAAATGGAGATTAAGACTGTGAGCCCCTTGTGGGACAACCTGATCACCTTGTATCCTCCCCAGCGCTTAGAACAGTGCCTTGCACATAGTAAGCGCTTAACAAATGCCATCATTATTAGGTGGCAGAGATGGGATTAGAACCCACGACCTCTGACTCCCAAGTCCGTGCTCTTTCCACCCAGTCACATTGCTTCTCCTCATTGTGGCTTTGAGTTCACCCTATTCCCCACCCTTGCGACCTGAACGTCTGGCCTTCCACCACCACCCCCACCAAAAAAAAGAAGCTATTTCCTCTCCCCGCATCAGCTCCCTCTGACTCCTGTGCTGAAATGGAATTCAGTCAAAACTAGCTGCCTCAATTCCTCATCTCGTCTTTGATTCTCCAGAGATTAGTAGCTTCGGACCTGCATCTGGGTAGGGTGATGTTTCAGTGACGCAGCTTGATGCTAATGTCCCTAAACCCCCTCGAATACTCCCCGCATTTCCCACCCCCCTCCTCTTCTTGCCTTTATCTCTTCTTCGGGTGGTACCTTCTCTTTCTTTAGCCTCAGATCCCGGCGACGTAGGCGAGCCACTTTAACTGCTGCCTTCCTCTCTTGCAGCCCAGAGAAACGTCATTTCACAGGGTAAAAAGGAGGAAGATTTGCTCTCCACGCCGAGTCCAGGTCGACAGCTCCGGCACACTGTCCTGATTTCTCCGGGTCAGTCTATTTGAAGAACCGGAGCGATTTCCCCACGGGGGACGTGAAGAGGGAACGGTCCTGTCGAATCTCCTCCTGCTGGGGAGAAGGAAGACTTAGGGATGCCGGAACCAGGAGGATAGTTTTGTAAACAAAACTACCCAGTCGATGAGGATAAATCTAAAACTCCGGGGATGATCCAGATCTATTAACAGTAATTAGCCATGGTCTCTTTTGCCTCGCTGAGGATCAGGTGAAGGCCCTGGCGTATCAGATTCTGAGCCCCGACACCTGCTCCTGAAATGTTCAGGTGAGACTTTGCTGATCTCCAATTAACCTCTCCTTGATTTTACTGCCATACCGCGAAATTAATACCCCCGTAAAGAGCGGCTCAATCCCATTAAATATTAGACAGCTGGGCAGTGAAACCCAACCCATCCTGCTCTTCTAGAAGGCAGCACCTGGGGATTTAATAATACTACTACTAATAATGTTGGTATTGTTAAGCATTTACTATGTGCCAAGCACTGTTCTAAGCGCTGGGGTAGATACAAGGTAATCAGGTTGTCCCATGTGGGGCTCACAGCCTTCATCCCCACTTTACAGATGAGGTAAATGAGGCACAGAGAAGTTAAGTGATTTGCCCAAGGTCACACAGCTAAGTGGTGGAGGCAGGATTAGAACCTAGGATCTCTGACTCCCAAGCCCGTGCTCTTTCTACTAAGCCACGCTACTACCCCAAATTCAAGCGCTTAGTACAGTGGTCTGCACACAGTAAGCGCTCAATAAATACTATTGAATGAATTAAAATTTAATACTAACAATAATAGTAATAATGTTGGCATTTGTTAAGCGCTTACTATGTGCCAAGCCCTGTTCTAAGCATTGGGGTAGATACAAGGTCATCAGGTTGTCCCTCGCGGGGCTCAGTCTTCATCCCCATTTTACAGATGAGGCAACTGATGCACAACGAAGTGAAGCGACTTGCCCAAAGTCACACAGCTGACAAGTGGCAGAGGCTGGATTAGAACCCACAACCTCTGGCTCCCAAACCCGGGCTCTTTCCACTGACCCACGCTGCTTCTCCTTCTTCTATTTAACCAAATCGACCCTCTTTCCTTTGATCAATCAATCAATCGTATTTATTGAGCGCTTACTGTGTGCAGAACACTGTACACTTTGATCCCAATCACCTGTAAGTGGGAATCGAGTTAACCCGGTTATTTTCCAAGTGATAAGGACTTTTTAAAAGCAGCAAAATTAGTCGGACCCCAAACATGTAAACGTTTAAAAGCATTTAAGGGTTTCCCCGGTTTTCCGGCGGGCGAGCGTGGAAATCTGGAGCAAGAGCGCCGCCTGGTGGACATACGATTTATGGCAGGCAAAGCGCCGCCGGCTCGCCTTCATTCATTCATTCATTCAATCGTATTTAACTGAGCGCTTACTGTGTGCAGAGCACTGTACTAAGCGCTTGGGAAGTACAAGTCGGCAACATATAGAGACGGTCGTTACCCAACAACGGGCTCACACTCTTCATCCACAGTTGCCCGCCACCTGTCACAATGTGGTGACAAGCTACGTTTCCAAAACTGTTTAATGCGGGCTGGTTTTTTTTTTTTTGAACGAAAAGTAAATTTTTCCGTTAGGAGTGGATGAGGACAGATAGAGAAGCGACCCTAAGGGTATTCCCTGAGCGTTTTCCAGTTTAAAAACGTTTCCCTAACTAGCCCAGGAATTGGCTGAACGGGACCGGAATCTTGAAACGCTGCAGCAGCTGGGCGAGCGTTGGAAACCGGTCACGTGGGCTCCGAGGCGGAACGGGATTGGCCAGAACCCTCCTCCCCCCTCCCCTTCATCCGGGGACTTTGATGGGCGAGTCACGGGGCCGGCGGGGCGGGGTCGCCGTCCACAGCTGCAGTGCTGAACGTCAGGCCGCCCCAGTGCGCAGCCTCGCTGGGACTCGCCGGGAAAAGGAGAATTGATGCCATCTGGCGGTGGGAGAGGGGAATGCTTTTGATGCAAACAAAATTGCAGTAATAAATAATAATAATAATAATAATAATGATAATAATGGCATCTGTTAAGCGCTCACTATGTGAAAAGCACTGTTCTAAGCGCTGGGGGGATACAAGATGAGCAGGTTGTCCCACGTGGGGCTCCCAGTCTTAATCCCCATTTTGCAGATGAGGGAACTGAGGCACAGAGAAGTGAAGTGGTTTGCCCAAAGTCTCACAGCTGGCAAGTGGCGGAGGCGGGATTAGAACCCGCAACCTCTGGCTCCCAAGCCAGGGCTCTTTCCACTGAGCCACGCTGCTTCTGCTTCACCAAATCGACCCTCTTTCCTTTGATCCCAATCACCCGTAAGTGGGAATCGAGTTAACCCGGTTATTTTCCAAGTGATACGACCCTTTTAAAAGCAGCAAAACTTAGTCGGACCCCAAACATGCCAACGTTTAAAAGCATTTAAGGGTTTCCCCGGTTGTCCGGCGGGCGAGTGTGGAAACCTGAAGCAAGACCGCCGCCTGGTGGACATTTGATTTATTGCAGGCAAATGCGCCGCCGGTTCTCATTCATTCAATCGTATTTACTGAGCGCTTACTGTGTGCAGAGCACTGTAGTAAGCGCTTGGGAAGTACAAGTCGGCAACAAATACAGACATTCCCTACCCAACAACGGGCTCACACTCTTCATCCACAGTTGCCCGCCATCTGTCACAACGTGGTGACAAGCTACGCTTCCAGGACTGTTTAATGCGGGCTACTTTTTTTTTTGAGCGAAAAGGAAATGTTTCCGGAAGGAGCGGATGAGGACAGACAGAACCGGCCCTAAAGGGGTATTCCCTGAGCGTTTTCCAGTCTAAAAATATTTCCCTAACCAGCCTAAGAATCAGCTGAAGGGGCCTGGAATCAGGAAACGCTGCAGCAGCTGGGCGAGCGTTGGAAACCGGTCACGTGGGCTCCAAGGCGGGACGGGATTGGCCAGATCCTCCCTCCTCCCTTTCATCCGGGGACTTTGATGGGCGAGTCACGGGGCCAGTGGGGCGGGGTCGCCGTCCACCGCTGCTGTGCTGAACGTCAGGCCGCCCCAGTGCGCAGCCTCGCCAGGACTCGCTGGGGAAAGGAGAATTGATGCCATCTGGCGGCGGGAGAGGGGAATGCTTTTGATGCAAATAAAATTGCAGTAATAAATAATAATAATAATAATGGCATTTATTAAGCGCTTACTATGCGCAAAGCACTGCTCTAAACGCTGGGGGGGATACAAGGTGATCAAGTTGTCCCACGTGGGGCTCCCAGTCTTAATCCCCTTTCTACAGATGAGGGAACTGAGGCACAGAGAAGTTAAGCGATTTGCCCAAAGTCACACAGGTGACAAGTGGCAGACACAGGATTAGAACCCACAACCGCTGGCTCCCAAGTCAGGACTCTTTCCACTGAACCACACTACTTCTCCTTCTTGTACTTAACCAAATCGACCCTCTTTCCTTTGATCCCAATCACCTGTGAGTGGGACTCGAGTTAACCCGGTTATTTTCCAAGTGATACGACCTTTTTAAAAGCAGCGAAACTAGTCGGACCCCAAACATGTAAACGTTTAAAAGCATTTAAAGCCAACTTGTACTTCCCAAGCACTTAGTACAGTGCTCTGCACACAGTAAGCGCTCAATAAATACGATTGAATGAATTTAAGGGTTTCCCCGGTTGTCCGGTGGGCGAGTGTGGAAACCCGAAGCAAGGCCGCCGTCTGGTGGACATCTCATTTATTGCAGGCAAATGCGCCGCCAGCTCTCCTTCATTAATTCAATCGTACTTACTGAGCGCTTACTATGTGCACAGCACTGTACTAAGCGCTTGGGAAGTACAAATCGACAGCATAATAATGATAATAACAATAATGATAGCATTTATTAAGCTCTTACTATGTGCAAAGCACTGTTCTAAGCGCTGGGGAGATTAACAAAGTGATCAGGTTGTCCCACGGGGGGCTCACAGTCTTCATCCCCATTTTACAGATGCCCAGAAAAGTTAAGTGACTTGCCCAAAGTCACACAGCTGATAAGTGGTGGAGCCGGGATTCGAACCCATGACCTCTGACTCCAAAGCCCGGGCTCTTTCCACTGAGCCACGCTGCTTGTCCGGCGGGCGAGTATGGAAACCTGAAGCAAAGTCGCCGCCTGGTGGACATCCGATTTATGGCAGGCAAAGCGCCGCCGGCTCTCCTTCATTCATTCATTCAATCGTATTTATTGAGCGCTTACTGTGTGCAGAACACTGTAGTAAGCGTTTGGGAAATACAAGTCGGCAACATATAGAGACGGTCCCTACCCAACAACGGGCTGACACTCTTCATCCACAGTTGCCCGCCATCTGTCGCAATGAGGTGACAAGCTACGTTTCCAGGACTGTTCAATGCGGGCTATTTTTTTTTTTTTAGCGAAAAGGAAATTTTTCCAGAAGGAGCGGATGAGGACAGATAGAGAACCGGCACTAAGGGGGTATTCCCTGAGCGTTTTCCGGTCTAAAAACGTTTCCCTAAACAGCCAAGGAATCGGCTGAACGGGACGGGAATCTGGAAACGCTGCAGCAGCAGCTGGGCAAGCGTTGGAGACCGGTCACGTGGGCTCCGAGGCGGGACCGGATTGGCCAGATCCTCGCCCCTCCGCCCCTTCATCCGGGGACTTTGATGGGCGAGGACCGGAGGGGCGGGGTCGCCGTCCACCGCGGCTGTGCTGAACGTCAGGCCGCCCCAGTGCGCAGCCTCGTTGGGACTCGCCGGGAAAAGGAGAATTGATGCCATCTGGCGGTGGGAGAGGGGAATGCTTTTGATGCAAACAAAATTGCAGTAATAATAAATAATAATAATAATAATAGTGACATCTGTTAAGCGCTCACTATGTGAAAAGCACTGTTCTAAGCGCTGGGGGCATGCAAGGTGATCAGGTTGTCCCACGTGGGGCTCCCAGTCTTAATCCCCATTTTACAGATGAGGGAACTGAGGCACAGAGAATCAATCAATATCAATCAATCGTATTTACTGAGCGCTTACTTTGTGCAGAGCACTGTACTAAGCACTTGGGAAGTACAAGTCGGCAACACATAGAGACAGTCCCTACCCAACAGTGGGCTCACAGTCTAGTAGGGGGAGACAGAGAACAAAACCAAACATACTGACAAAATAAAATAAATAGAATAGATATGGACAAGTAAAATAAATAAATAAATAGAGTAATAAATATGTACAAACATATATACATATATACAGGTGCTGGGGGAAGGGAAGGAGGTAAGATGGGGGGATGGAGAAGGGGATGAGGGGGAGAGGAAGGAAGGGGCTCAGTCTGGGAAGGCCTCCTGGAAGTCTGGGAAGGCCTACAGTAATAATAAATAATAATAATAATAATGGCATGTGTTAAGCATTTACTATGTGAAAAGCACTGTTCTAAGCGCTGGGGGGATACAAGGTGATCAGGTTGTCCCGCGTGGGGCTCCCCGTCTTAATCCCCATTTTACAGATGAGGGAACTGAGGCACACAGAAGTTAAGTGATTTGCCCAGTCACACAGCTGACCATCGGCAGTGTCAGAATTTGAACCCATGACCTCTGACTCGAAAGCCCGGGCTCTTTCCACTGTGCCATGCTGCTTCTCATTTATCTTTTTTGCTCCTTGTCTCCCCCTTCTAGACTGTGAGCCCACAGTTGGGTAGGGACCGTCTCTATATGTCACCAACTTGGACTTCTCAAGTAATAATAATAATAATAATGGTATTTATTAAGCGCTTACTATGTGCAGAGCACTGTTCTAAGCACTGGGGGGGGGGAATACAAGGTGATCAAGTTGTCCCACGTTGGGGCTCACAGTCTTAATCCCCTTTTTACAGATGAGGTAACTGAGGCTCAGAGAAGTTAAGTGACTTGCCCAAGGTCACACAGCAGACATGTGGCAGAGCTAGGATTCGAACCCATGACCTCTGACTCCAAAGCCCGTGCTCTTTCCATTGAGCCACGCTGCTTCTCTACAGTGCTCTGCACACAGCGCTCAATAAATACCATTGAATGAATGAATGAATGAATGAACCTATAATTTGTGTTTTTTTCTTCAATGTAAGGTAGCTATAATTTTAAGGCTCCAAGTGACGTGTCTTGGTGATTTTCTCAGCAAGGCTGTGATTCAGTATTCACTAGGCCTTGTGCAGAGAGGCAGTGTGGATCAGTGGACAGGCATGGTATCCTGAGTCAGAAGATCTGGGGTCTGGTCCCAATGTGTCCCCAGAGAAGTCACTTGACCTTTTTGGGCCTCAGTTACCTTATCTGTAAAATAGGATAAGACCCCTGTTCTTCCTACATCTTAGATAGTAAGATCCATAAGGGACAGGGGCAGCATTTTATCTGATTATCTTGTACCTACCTCAGTGCTTGGCACATACTAAGTGCTTAACAAACACCATAGTGATTAAAGACCATAATTATTATTAGTCAGGCAATATCTTGTCCTGAGCTAGCCAGCAGTGTTAATGTAGAAAATTGGTATTTGGGTGTCTGGTACAGTCCTCTATCAGATCAATTACTGCTTTGATTTCAGAGAAGAGTTAAAGGCAGAGATGCCAACTCCAAGGGTTTTGTAACTGGAATCACAATCTCGTTTATACCAGCTCTCTAACAAGAGCAGTAGTGAGGGTATTTTTTGAGTATCTCCTGAGTACAGTGCACTGTTACTACAGATTGGAGAAAGTACAGCAGAAGCACATTATGTATTTCCAGCCAACTGAGCCTATACTCTGTTTATTGTTGTACTGTGCTCTCCCAGCACTTAGTACAGTGCTCTGCACAAGTAAGCGCTCACTAAGTATGATTGACTGACTCCTATGGGACCTAAGAGTTTTCAATCAGGGCTCAGAAACCCTACATGGTAACTTTCAGAGACCAGTCATCCCCCTCCTCCAATCATACTTACCCCCTCTAAAATCCCCTTCCCACTCATACTCACAATGGAAAGTTATCACCTGTGTTTGAAGGTAGAAAAACTCTGAGTTTTTTGCCCCCAAAAGGAAGAAAATGAGAAAACTTTCCTTCTCAGTTATTTTTCAAACCAAACCAAATGGATGGGGTTGCTTTCTCCTCTGCGGTTGACAATTATCTACCTCCTGATAAGTTAGAAGAGTTGGCCTGGACAGAGAAGAATCCACTGTTATTGGCTAGCAAATGAAAGCTCTGAAGAATCTGAGAATGAAAACTAGAGCTTCACTGCCGAGATTTAATATAAGAGCACCAATGCAAGATCTTTAATACTGATAATATCCTCAGCCTGCTTTTAATTTCCTCTAGAATATTAGTATGTTTCAGAGTGTACATGATAACCAATCTGACCATCGGGAGTTTAATATTGGTGAATATAAAGAGGCTAACTTTTCAGCTTTGTAGTTTTCCTCTGATCTGTGTTGGGGTTCTTCCCTACATTTCAGTGTTACTTCACCCCAACCACCCTACTTTTCCAGTTACTGTAACTCCCCCAACCACTCCATCACCCCAACCATCACATCACCCTTATCGCCCCAAACACTAAATCACCTACATCACCCCAACCACTCTAAGCACTGCATCAATCTAAATCACTGCAACCACCCCATCACCCACATCACCCCAGTCTAACCATTGCATCACCCCAATCATCACATCACCCCAACTACTCTAATAATCAATAATCAATCTAACTATACCATCGCCAAATCTACCATACAGGCCACGTTTCCCCACTCCTCAAGAACCTCCGGTGGTTGCCCATCCATTTTCACATCAAACAGAAACTCCCCACCATCGGCTTCAAAACACTCAATCATCTTGCCCCCTCCCGCCTCACCTCACTACTTTCCTGCTACAACCCAGCCCACACACTTTGCTCCTCTATACTAATGTTAATCACATCTACCTCACTACTGACACCACGCCTATCCTGCCTCTGGCCTGGAATGCCCTCCTTCTTATCTGACAGACAATGACTTGCCCCACTTTCAAAACTTTATTGAAAGCACATCTCCTCTAAGAGGCCTTCCCTGCCTAAGCCTTCCTTTCCTCTTCTCCCACTCCTTTCTGCATCACTTTGACTTGTTCCTTTATTCATTCCCCTCCCTGCCCCACAGCACTTATGTACATATCTGTAATTTTATTAATTTTTTAATGTGTCTCCCCCTACAGACTTTAAGCTCGTTGTGAGCAGGGAATGTGTCCATTATACTGTTATAGCATACTCTCCCATGTGCATAGTACAGTGCTCTGCACACAGTAAGTGCTCAATAAATGAGATTGATTGACAGACTGACTGTTCTCAAAAAACAAAACAAAAATCCACACAAACCTCTGGGCAAAAGGAAGGTGTCACAGAAGAAAGAAGCAGCAGCGTGGTTCAATAGAAAGAGCATGGGCCTGTGAGTCAGAAAGACCTGGGTTCTAATCACAACTCTACTTCTTGTCTGCTGTGTGACTTTGGGCAAGCCTCTTTACTTCTCTGGGCCTCAGTTACTTCATCTGTCAAATGAGATTAAGACTGTGCAGGCCAAGTGAGACACGGACTGTGTCCAACCTGATTAGTTTGTATCTTTTCTAGTGCTTAGTACAGGGCCTGGCACATAGTAAGTGATTAACAAATGCCATTTAAAAGAAAATGCTCCCTGAAGTCAGTTTAGCTGCAGGGCTGAATACAGGACTAGCATCAGAATCACTAGGGAGATTTTCACCTCCAAACATGGGAGTTTTTGTTCTCAAAACCTAATTCTGGCTCTGACTAGAAGAGTAGATTTGTTCTTGGGAAAGGCAGGCAACAGTTCTGGCTCCAACTGAGGCAGTGTGGTCTGGTAGTAAGAGAGGAGGGCCGAGAGTCAGGAGGTCATGGGTTCTAATCCGGGCTGTGCCATATGTCTGCTGTGTGACCCTGGGCAAATCACTTCACTTCTCTGGGCCTCAGTTACCTCATCTGTAAAATGGGGATTGAGGGTGTGAGCCCTATGTGGGACAGGGACTGATTACCTTGTACCTACCCCAGAGTTTAGAACAGTGCTTGGCACATAGTAAGTGCTTAACAAGTACCCCCATAATCCCATCAAAAAAAAAACCCTAAATCCACAAAACAACCAGGGTCCAGTCACAGCCTGCAAAGTGAAATCAGTAAAGTTATTTAATCTCTCTGGGCCTCAATTTCCTCATTTGAAAATGGCCTAGTGGAAAGAGCATGGGCCTGGGAGTCAGAGGGCCTGCATTCTAATCCTGGCTCTCTAGGTACCTACTGCGTGACCTTGGATAAGTCACTTTAGTTCTCTGGGCCTCAGTTCCCTCTTCTACATATGGAGGACTCAATACCTCTTCTCCCTCTGACTGTGGGACCTGATGATTTGTACATATTTACTATTTTACATATTACATTATTATTGTTACAAATTTACTATTCTATTTATTGTGTTAATGATGTGCATTTAGCTTTAATTCTATTTGTTCTGATGACTTGACACCTGTCCACAAGTTTGGTTTTGTTGTCTGTTTCCCCCCTCTAGACTGTGAGCCCGTTGTTGGGTAGGGAACATCTCAGCCTGGCTCACTGGAAAGAGCCCGGGCTTTGGAGTCAGAGTTCATGGGTTCAAATCCCAGCTCTGCCAATTGTTAGCTGTGTGACTTTGGGCAAGTCACTTAACTTCTCTGTGCCTCAGTTACCTCATCTGTAAAATGGGGGTTACGACTATGAGCCCCATGTGGGACAAACTGATCACCTTGTACCCTTCCCAGTGCTTAGAACAGTGCTTTGCACATAAGCGCTTAAAAAGGCCATTATTATTATATGTTGCCAACTTGTACTTTCCAAGCAATTAGTACAGTGCTCTGCACACAGTAAGTGCTCAATAAATGAGATTGATCGACTGACTGACTGTTCTCAGAAAAAACAAAAACCCACACAAACCTCTCAGCAAAAGGAAGAGGTCACTGAAGAAAGAAGCAGCAGTGTGATTCAATAGAAAGAGCATGGGCCCGTGAGTCAGAAGGACCTGGGTTCTAATCACAGCTCCACCTCTTGTCTGCTGTGTGACTTTGGGCAAGCCTCTTTACTTCTCTGGGCCTCAGTTACTTCATCTGTTAAATGAGGATTGAGACTGTGCAGGCCAAGTGAGATAGGGACTGTGTCCAACCTGCTTAGTTTGTATCTATTGTAGTGCTTAGTACAGGGCCTGGCACATAGTAAGTGCTTAACAAATGCCATTTAAAAGAAAATGCTCCCTGAAGTCAGCTTAGCTGCAGGGCTGAATATAGGATTAGAATCAGAATCACTAGGGAGATTTTCACCTCCAAACATGGGAGTTTTTGTTCTCAAAACCTAATCCTGGCTCTGACTAGAAGAGTAGATTTGCTCTCTTAAAGTTAGGCAACAGTTTTGGCTCCAACTGAGGCAGTGTCATCTGGTAGTAAGAAAGCAGGGCTGAGAGTCAGAAGGGTATGGGTTCTAATCCTGCTGCTGTGTGACCCTGGGCAAGTCACTTCACTTCTCTGGGCCTCACTTACCTCATCTGTAAAATGGGGATTAAGAGTGTGAGCCCTATGTGGGACAGGGACTGATTAGCTTGTACCTACCCCAGGGTTTAGAACAGTGCTTGGCACATAGTACGTGCTTAACCAGTACCCCCGAAATCCCCCCATCAAAAAAACCCCAAACCCACAAAACAACCAGGGTCCAGTCACAGCCTGCTAGGTGAAATCAGTAAAGTTACTTAATCTCTCTGGGCCTCAATTTCCTCATTTGAAAATGGCCTAGTGGAAAGAGCATGGGCCTGGGAGTCAGAGGGCCTGCATTCTAATCCTGGCTCTCTAGGTACCTACTGTGTGACCTTGGATAAGTCACTTTAGTTCTCTGGGCCTCAGTTCCCTCTTCTACATATGCAGGACTCAATGCTTCTTCTCCCTCTGACTGTGGGACCTGATGATTTGTACATATTTACTATTTTACATATTACATTGTTATTATGTATATTATGTATATTACATATTACATATTTACTATTCTATTTATTTGGTTAATGATATGCATTTAGCTCTAATTCTATTTGTTCTGACGACTTGACACCTGTCCACATGTTTTGTTTTGTTGTCCGTCTCCCCCTTCTAGACTATGAACCTGTTGTTGGGTAGGGACCGTCTCCATATGTTGCCAACTTGTACTTCCCAAGCGCTTAGTACAGTGCTCTGCACAAAGTAAGTGCTCAATAAATGAGACTGGTTGACAGACTGACTGTTCTCAGAAAACAAAACAAAACTCCACACACACCTCTGGGCAAAAGGAAGGTGTCACAGAAGAAAGAAGCAGCAGCATGGCTTAATAGAAAGAGCATGGGCCTGTGAGTCAGAATGACCTGGGTTCTAATCACAGCTCCACCTCATGTCTGCTGTGTGACTTCGGGCAAGCCTCTTTACTTCTCTGGGCCTCAGTTACTTCATCTGTAAAATGAGGATTAAGACTGTGCAGGCCAAGTGAGACAGGGACTGTGTCCAACCTGATTAGTTTGTATCTATTGTAGTGCTTAGTACAGGGCCTGGCACATAGTAAGTGATTAACAAATGCCATTTAAAAAAACTGCTCCCTGAAGTCAGCTTAGCTGCAGGGCTGAATATAGGACTAGCATCAGAATCACTAGGGAGATTTTCACCTCCAAACATCGGAGTTTTTGTTCTCAAAACCTAATCCTGGCTCTGACTAGAAGAGTAGATTTGCTCTCTTAAAGTTAGGCAACAGTTTTGGCTCCAACTGAGGCAGTGTCATCTGGTAGTAAGAAAGCAGGGCTGAGAGTCAGAAGGGTATGGGTTCTAATCCTGTCTGCTGTGTGACCCTGGGCAAATCACTTCACTTCTCTGGGCCTCACTTACCTCATCTGTAAAATGGGGATTAAGAATGTGAGCCCTATGTGGGACAGGGACTGACTACCTTGTATCTACCCCAGGGTTTAGAACAGTGCTTGGCACATAGTAAGTGCTTAACAAGTACCCCCCAAATCCCCCCATCAAAAAAATCCCAAACCCACAAAACAACCAGGGTCCAGTCACAGCCTGCTAGGTGAAATCAGTGAAGTTACTTAATCTCTCTGGGCCTCAATTTCCTCATTTGAAAATGGCCTAGTGGAAAGAGCATGGGCCTGGGAGTCAGAGGGCCTGCATTCTAATCCTGGCTCTCTAGGTACCTACTGTGTGACCTTGGATAAGTCACTTTAGTTCTCTGGGCCTCAGTTCCCTCTTCTACATATGCAGGACTCAATGCTTCTTCTCCCTCTGACTGTGGGACCTGATGATTTGTACATATTTACTATTTTACATATTACATTGTTATCATGTACATTATGTATATTACATATTACATATTTACTATTCTATTTATTTGGTTAATGATATGCATTTAGCTCTAATTCTATTTGTTCTGACGACTTGACACCGGTCCACATGTTTTGTTTTGTTGTCTGTCTCCCCCATCTAGACTGTGAACCCGTTGTTGGGTAGGGACCGTCTCCATATGTTGCCAACTTGTACTTCCCAAGCGCTTAGTACAGCGCTCTGCACACAGTAATTGCTCAATAAATGAGACTCATTGACAGACTGCCTGTTCTCAGAAAACAAAACTCCACACAAACCTCTGGGCAAAAGGAAGAAGAAAGAAGCAGCAGCGTGGCTTAATAGAAAGAGCATGGGCCTGTGAGTCAGAAAGACCCGGTTTCTAATCATAGCTCCACCTCTTGTCTGCTGTGTGATTTTGCATAAGCCTCTTTACTTCTCTGGGCCTCAGTTACTTCATCTGTTAAATGAGGATTAAGACTGTGCTGGCCAAGTGAGACAGGGACTGTGTCCAACCTGATTAGTTTGTATCTATTGTAGTGCTTAGTACAGGGACTGGCACATAGTAAGTGATTAACAAATGCCATTTAAAAAAAAATGCTCCCTGAAGTCAGCTTAGCTGCAGGGCTGAATATAAGACTAGCATCAGAATCACTAGGGAGATTTTCACCTCCAAACATTGGAGTTTTTTTTTCTCAAAACCTAATTCTGGCTCTGACTAGAAGAGTAGATTTGCTTTCAGAAACACAGGCAACAATTTTGGCTCCAACTGAGGCAGTGTGGTCTGGCAGTAAGAGAGCAGGGCTGAGAGTCAGAAGGTCATGGGTTCTAATCCTGGCTGCGCCATATGTCTGCTGTGTGACCCTGGGCAAATCACTTCACTTCTCTGGGCCTGTTACCTCATCCGTAAAATGGAGATTAAGAGTGTGAGCCCTATGTGGGATAGGGACTGACTACCTTGTATCTACCTCAGGGCTTAGAACAGTGCTTGGCACATAGTAAGTGCTTAACAAGTACCCCCCAAATCCCCCCCTCAAAAAAACCAGGGTCCAGTCACAGCTTGCTAAGTGAAATCAGTAAAGTTACTTAATCTCTCTGGGCCTCCATTTCCTCATTTGAAAATGGCCTAGTGGAAAGAGCATGGGCCTGGGAGTCAGAGGGCCTGCATTCTAATCCTGCCTCTCTAGGTACCTACTGTGTGACCTTGGGTAAGTCACTTTAGTTCTCTGGGCCTCAGTTCCCTCTTCTACAGATGGAGGACTCAATGCTGCTTCTCCCTCTGACTGTGGGGATGATTTGCACATATTTACTATTTTACATATTACATTATTATTACATATATTACGTATATTACATATTTACTATTCTATTTATTTTGTTAATGATGTGCATTCAGTTTTAATTCTATTTGTTCTGATGACTTGACACCTGTCCACGTTTTGTTTTGTTGTCCGTCTCCCCCTTCTAGACTATGAACCTGTTGTTGGGTAGGGACCGTCTCCATATGTTGCCAACTTGTACTTCCCAAGCGCTTAGTACAGTGCTCTGCACACAGTAAGTGCTCAATAAATGAGACTGATCGACAGATTGACTGTTCTCAGAAAACAAAACAAAACTCCACGCACACCTCTGGGCAAAAGGAAGGTGTCACAGAAGAAAGAAGCAGCAGCATGGCTTAATAGAAAGAGCATGGGCCTGTGAGTCAGAAGGACCTGGGTTCTAATCACAGCTCCACCTCATGTCTGCTGTGTGACTTTGGGCAAGCCTCTTTACTTCTCTGGGCCTCAGTTACTTCATCTGTAAAATGAGGATTAAGACTGTGCAGGCCAAGTGAGACAGGGACTGTGTCCAACCTGATTAGTTTGTATCTATTGTAGTGCTTAGTACAGGGCCTGGCACATAGTAAGTGATTAACAAATGCCATTTAAAAGAAAATGCTCCCTGAAGTCAGTTTAGCTGCAGGGCTGAATATAGGACTAGCATCAGAATCACTAGGGAGATTTTCACCTCCAAACATCGGAGTTTTTGTTCTCAAAACCTAATTCTGGCTCTGACTAGAAGAGTAGATTTGCTTTCAGAAACACAGGCAACAATTTTGGCTCCAACTGAGGCAGTGTGGTCTGGCAGTAAGAGAGCAGGGCTGAGAGTCAGAAGGTCATGGGTTCTAATCCTGGCTGCGCCATATGTCTGCTGTGTGACCCTGGGCAAATCACTTCACTTCTCTGGGCCTGTTACCTCATCCGTAAAATGGAGATTAAGAGTGTGAGCCCTATGTGGGATAGGGACTGACTACCTTGTATCTACCTCAGGGCTTAGAACAGTGCTTGGCACATAGTAAGTGCTTAACAAGTACCCCCCAAATCCCCCCCTCAAAAAAACCAGGGTCCAGTCACAGCTTGCTAAGTGAAATCAGTAAAGTTACTTAATCTCTCTGGGCCTCCATTTCCTCATTTGAAAATGGCCTAGTGGAAAGAGCATGGGCCTGGGAGTCAGAGGGCCTGCATTCTAATCCTGCCTCTCTAGGTACCTACTGTGTGACCTTGGGTAAGTCACTTTAGTTCTCTGGGCCTCAGTTCCCTCTTCTACAGATGGAGGACTCAATGCTGCTTCTCCCTCTGACTGTGGGGATGATTTGCACATATTTACTATTTTACATATTACATTATTATTACATATATTATGTATATTACATATTTACTATTCTATTTATTTTGTTAATGATGTGCATTCAGCTTTAATTCTATTTGTTCTGATGACTTGACACCTGTCCACGTTTTGTTTTGTTGTCCGTCTCCCCCTTCTAGACTATGAACCTGTTGTTGGGTAGGGACCGTCTCCATATGTTGCCAACTTGTACTTCCCAAGCGCTTAGTACAGTGCTCTGCACACAGTAAGTGCTCAATAAATGAGACTGATCGACAGATTGACTGTTCTCAGAAAACAAAACAAAACTCCACGCACACCTCTGGGCAAAAGGAAGGTGTCACAGAAGAAAGAAGCAGCAGCATGGCTTAATAGAAAGAGCATGGGCCTGTGAGTCAGAAGGACCTGGGTTCTAATCACAGCTCCACCTCATGTCTGCTGTGTGACTTTGGGCAAGCCTCTTTACTTCTCTGGGCCTCAGTTACTTCATCTGTAAAATGAGGATTAAGACTGTGCAGGCCAAGTGAGACAGGGACTGTGTCCAACCTGATTAGTTTGTATCTATTGTAGTGCTTAGTACAGGGCCTGGCACATAGTAAGTGATTAACAAATGCCATTTAAAAGAAAATGCTCCCTGAAGTCAGCTTAGCTGCAGGGCTGAATATAGGACTAGCATCAGAATCACTAGGGAGATTTTCACCTCCAAACATCGGAGTTTTTGTTCTCAAAACCTAATCCTGGCTCTGACTAGAAGAGTAGATTTGCTCTCTTAAAGTTAGGCAACAGTTTTGGCTCCAACTGAGGCAGTGTCATCTGGTAGTAAGAAAGCAGGGCTGAGAGTCAGAAGGGTATGGGTTCTAATCCTGTCTGCTGTGTGACCCTGGGCAAATCACTTCACTTCTCTGGGCCTCACTTACCTCATCTGTAAAATGGGGATTCAGAATGTGAGCCCTATGTGGGACAGGGACTGACTACCTTGTATCTACCCCAGGGTTTAGAACAGTACTTGGCACATAGTAAGTGCTTAACAAGTACCCCCCAAATCCCCCCATCAAAAAAAACCCAAACCCACAAAACAACCAGGGTCCAGTCACAGCCTGCTAGGTGAAATCAGTAAAGTTACTTAATCTCTCTGGGCCTCAATTTCCTCATCTGAAAATGGCCTAGTGGAAAGAGCATGGGCCTGGGAGTCAGAGGTCCTGCATTCTAATCCTGGCTCTCTATGTACCTACTGTGTGACCTTGGATAAGTCACTTTAGTTCTCTGGGCCTCAGTTCCCTCTTCTACATATGCAGGACTCAATGCTTCTTCTCCCTCTGACTGTGGGACCTGATGATTTGTACATATTTACTATTTTACATATTACATTATTATTATGTATATTATACATATTACATATTTACTATTCTATTTATTTGGTTAATGATATGCATTTAGCTCTAATTCTATTTGTTCTGATGACTTGACACCTGTCCACATGTTTTGTTTTGTTGTCTGTCTCCCCCATCTAGACTGTGAACCTGTTGTTGGGTAGGGACCGTCTCCATATGTTGCCAACTTGTACTTCCCAAGTGCTTAGTACAGAGCTGTGCACACAGTAAGTGCTCAATAAATGAGACTGATTGACAGACTGACTGTTCTCAGAAAACAAAACAAAACTCCACACACACCTCTGGGCAAAAGGAAGGTGTCACAGAAGAAAGAAGCAGCAGCATGGCTTAATAGAAAGAGCATGGGCCTGTGAGTCAGAAGGACCTGGGTTCTAATCACAGCTCCACCTCTTGTCTGCCGTGTAACTTTGGGCAAGCCTCTTTACTTCTCTGGGCCTCAGTTACTTCATCTGTAAAATGACGATTAAGACTATGCAGGCCAAGTGAGACAGGGACTGTGTCCAACCTGATTAGTTTGTATCTATTGTAGTGCTTAGTACAGGGCCTGGCACACAGTAAGTGATTAACAAATGCCATTTAAAAAAAATGCTCCCTGAAGTCAGCTTAGCTGCAGGGCTGAATACAGGACTAGCATCAGAATCACTAGGGAGATTTTCACCTCCAAACATCGGAGTTTTTGTTCTCAAAACCTAATCCTTGCTCTGACTAGAAGAGTAGATTTGCTCTCTTAAAGTTAGGCAACAGTTTTGGCTCCAACTGAGGCAGTGTCATCTGGTAGTAAGAAAGCAGGGCTGAGAGTCAGAAGGGTATGGGTTCTAATCCTGTCTGCTGTGTGACCCTGGGCAAGTCACTTCACTTCTCTGGGCCTCACTTACCTCATCTGTAAAATGGGGATTAAGAGTGTGAGCCCTATGTGGGACAGGGACTGACTACCTTGTATCTACCCCAGGGTTTAGAACAGTACTTGGCACATAGTAAGTGCTTAACAAGTACCCCCCAAATCCCCCCCTCAAAAAGAACCCAAACCCACAGAACAACCAGGGTCCAGTCACAGCCTGCTAGGTGAAATCAGTAAAGTTACTTAATCTCTCTGGGCCTCAATTTCCTCATTTGAAAATGGCCTAGTGGAAAGAGCATGGGCCTGGGAGTCAGAGGGACTGCATTCTAATCCTGGCTCTCTAGGTACCTATTGTGTGACCTTGGATAAGTCACTTTAGTTCTCTGGGCCTCAGTTCCCTCTTCTACATATGCAGGACTCAATGCTTCTTCTCCCTCTGACTGTGGGACCTGATGATTTGTACATATCTACTATTTTACATATTACATTGTTATTATGTATATCATGCATATTACATATTACATATTTACTATTCTATTTATTTGGTTAATGATATGCATTTAGCTCTAATTCTATTTGTTCTGACGACTTGACACCTGTCCACATGTTTTGTTTTGTTGTCTGTCTCCCCCATCTAGACTGTGAACCCGTTGTTGGGTAGGGACTGTCTCCATATGTTGCCAACTTGTACTTCCCAAGCACTTAGTACAGTGCTCTGCATACAGTAATTGCTCAATAAATGAGACTCATTGACAGACTGCCTGTTCTCAGAAAACAAAACTCCACACAAACCTCTGGGCAAAAGGAAGGTGTCACAGAAGAAAGAAGCAGCAGCATGGCTTAATAGAAAGAGCATGGGCCTGTGAGTCAGAAAGACCTGGGCTCTAATCATAGCTCCACCTCTTGTCTGCTGTGTGATTTTGGGTAAGCCTCTTTACTTCTCTGGGCCTCAGTTACTTCATCTGTAAAATGAGGATTAAGACTGTGCAGGCCAAGTAAGACAGGGACTGTGTCCAACCTAATAAGTTTGTATCTATTGTAGTGCTTAGTACAGGGCCTGGCACATAGTAAGTGATTAACAAATGCCATTTAAAAGAAAATGCTCCCTGAAGTCAGCTTAGCTGCAGGGCTGAATATAGGACTAGCATCAGAATCAGTAGGGAGATTTTCACCTCCAAACATGGGAGTTTTTGTTCTCAAATCCTAATTCTGGCTCTGACTAGAAGAGTAGATTTGCTTTCAGAGACGCAGGCAACAGTTTTGGCTCCAACTGAGGCAGTGTGGTCTGGAAGTAAGAGAGCAGGGCTGAGAGTCAGAAGGTCATGGGTTCTAATCCTGACTGCACCATATGTCTGCTGTGTGACCCAGGGCAAATCACTTCACTTCTCTGGGCCTGTTACCTCATCCGTAAAATGGAGATTAAGAGTGTGAGCCCTATGTGGGATAGGGACTGACTACCTTGTATCTACTTCAGGGCTTAGAACAGTGCTTGGCACATAGTAAGTGCTTAACAAGTACCCCCCAATCCCCCCCTCAAAAAAAACAGGGTCCAGTCACAGCTTGCTAAGTGAAATCAGTAAAGTTACTTAATCTCTCTGGGCCTCAATTTCCTCATTTGAAAATGGCCTAGTGGAAAGAGCATGGGCCTGGGAGTCAGAGGGCCTGCATTCTAATCCTGCCTCTCTAGGTACCTACTGTGTGACCTTGGGTAAGTTACTTTAGTTCTCTGGGCCTCAGTTCCCTCTTCTACAGATGGAGGACTCAATGCTTCTTCTCCCTCTGACTGTGGGACCTGATGATTTGTACATATTTACTATTTTACATATTACATTATTATTACATATATTATGTATATTACATATTTACTATTCTATTTATTTTGTTAATGATGTGCATTTAGCTTTAATTCTATTTGTTCTGATGACTTGACACCTGTCCACATGTTTTGTTTTGTTGTCCATCTCCCCCTTCTAGACTATGAACCCGTTGTTGGGTAGGGACCGTCTCCATATGTTGCCAACTTGTACTTCCCAAGCACTTAGTACAGTGCTCTGCACACAGTAAGTGCTCAATAAATGAGACTGATTGACAGACTGACTGTTCTCAGAAAACAAAACAAAACTCCACACACACCTCTGGGCAAAAGGAAGGTGTCACAGAAGAAAGAAGCAGCAGCGTGGCTTAATAGAAAGAGCATGGGCCTGTGAGTCAGAAGGACCTGGGTTCTAATCACAGCTCCACCTCTTGTCTGCTGTGTGACTTTGGGCAAGCCTCTTTACTTCTCTGGGCCTCAGTTACTTCATCTGTTAAATGAGGATTAAGACTGTGCAGGCCAAGTGAGACAGGGATTGTGTCCAACCTGATTAGTTTGTATTTACTGTAGTGCTTAGTACAGGGCCTGGCACATAGTAAGTGATTAACAAATGCCATTTTAAAAAAAATGCTCCCTGAAGTCAGCTTAGCTGCAGGGCTGAATATAGGACTAGCATCAGAATCACTAGGGAGATTTTCACCTCCAAACATGGGAGTTTTTGTTCTCAAAACCCAATCCTCGCTCTGACTAGAAGAGTAGATTTGCTCTCAAAGTTAGGCAACAGTTTTGGCTCCAACTGAGGCAGTGTCATCTGGTAGTAAGAAAGCAGGGCTGAGAGTCAGAAGGTTATGGGTTCTAATCCTGTCTGCTGTGTGACCCTGGGCAAATCACTTCTCTTCTCTGGGCCTCACTTACCTCATCTGTAAAATGGGGATTAAGAATGTGAGCCCTATGTGGGACAGGGACTGACTACCTTGTATCTACCCCAGGGTTTAGAACAGTACTTGGCACATAGTAAGTGCTTAACAAGTACCCCCCAAATCCCCCCCTCAAAAAAAACCCAAACCCACAGAACAACCAGGGTCCAGTCACAGCCTGCTAGGTGAAATCAGTAAAGTTACTTAATCTCTCTGGGCCTCAATTTCCTCATTTGAAAATGGCCTAGTGGAAAGAGCATGGGCCTGGGAGTCAGAGGGCCTGCATTCTAATCCTGGTTCTCTATGTACCTACTGTATGACCTTGGATAAGTCACTTTAGTTCTCTGGGCCTCAGTTCCCTCTTCTACATATGCAGGACTCAATGCTTCTTCTCCCTCTGACTGTGGGACCTGATGATTTGTACATATTTACTATTTTACATATTACATTGTTATTATGTATATCATGTATATTACATATTACATATTTACTATTCTATTTATTTGGTTAATGATATGCATTTAGCTCTAATTCTATTTGTTCTGACGACTTGACACCTGTCCACATGTTTTGTTTTGTTGTCTGTCTCCCCCTTCTAGACTGTGAGCCCGTTGTTGGGTAGGGACCATCTCCATATGTTGCCAACTTGTACTTCCCAAGCACTCTGCACACAGGAATTGCTCAATAAATGAGACTGATTGACAGACTGCCTGTTCTCAGAAAACAAAACAAAACTCCACGCACACCTCTGGGCAAAAGGAAGGTGTCACAGAAGAAAGAAGCAGTAGTGTGGTTCAATAGAAAGAGCATGGGCCTGTGAGTCAGAAGGACCTGGGTTCTAATCACAGCTCCACCTCATGTCTGCTGTGTGACTTCGGGCAAGCCTCTTTACTTCTCTGGGCCTCAGTTTTTTCATCTGTAAAATGAGGATTAAGACGGTGCAGGCCAAGTGAGACAGGGACTGTGTCCAACCTGCTAAGTTTGTATCTATTGTAGTGCTTAGTACAGGGCCTGGCACATAGTAAGTGATTAACCAATGCCATTTAAAAAAATGCTCCCTGAAGTCAGCTTAGCTGCAGGGCTGAATATAGGACTAGCATCAGAATCAGTAGGGAGATTTTCACCTCCAAACATGGGAGTTTTTGTTCTCAAAACCTAATCCTGGCTCTGACTAGAAGACTAGATTTGTTCTTGGGAAAGGCAGGCAACAGTTTTGGCTCCAACTGAGGCAGTGTGGTCTGGTAGTAAGAGAGCAGGGCCGAGAGTCAGGAGGTCATGGGTTCTAATCCTGCCTGTGCCATATGTCTGCTGTGTGACCCTGGGCAAGTCACTTCACTTCTCTGGGCCTCAGTTACCTCATCTGTAAAATGGGGATTAAGAGTGTGAACCCTATGTGGGACAGGGACTGACTACCTTGTATCTACCCCAGGGTTTAGAACAGCGTTTGGCACATAGTAAGTGCTTAACAAGTACCCCCAAATCCCCCCATCAAAAAAACCCCAAATCCACAAAACAACCAGGGTCCAGTCACAGCCTGCTAGGTGAAATCAGTGAAGTTACTTGATCTCTCTGGGCCTCAATTTCCTCATTTGAAAATGGCCTAGTGGAAAGAGCATGGGCCTGGGAGTCAGAGGTCCTGCATTCTAATCCTGGCTCTGTATGTACCTACCGTGTGACCTTGGGTAAGTCACTATAGTTCTCTGGGCCTCAGTTCCCTCTTCCACATATGAAGGACCCAATGCTGCCTCTCCCTCTGACTGTGGGACCTGATGATTTGTACATATTTACTACTCTACATATTACAATATTACGTATATTGAGTATATTATTTATTACATATTTACTATTCTATTTATTTTGTTAATGATGTGCATTTAGCTTTAATTCTATTTGTTCTGATGACTTGAAACCTGTCCACATGTTTCGTTTTGTTGTCTACCTCCCCCTTCTAGAGTGTGAACCCGTTGTTGGGTAGGGACCGTCTCTATATGTTGCCAACTTGTACTTCCCAAGCATTTAGTACAGTGCTCTCCACACAGTAACCGCTCAATACCTACGATTGAATGAATGAATAATCTTATATCTGTCCCAATGCTTGGCACATAATGTTTAACAAACATAATAATAATAATAATAATGATAATGATTCCCTGCTCTCCCTTCTACAGACTGTGAGCCCAATATGGAACAGAGATTGTTTATGACCTGATACTGTATCTTCCCCATTGCTTGCACATGAAAAGCACTGAATAAATTTGTTATTTCATTCCCATATTTGATTAATCACCATGTTAATTTCCATCACTGGCAGTAGGAGAGGTCAGATGCCTTGGGGCCAAGTTTTCCTAGATCCAGAGGGAATGGGAAGATATTCTAGAATGGAGGGTTTTCCCCCAAAGGGCAGCCTTTCTGCAGGACTTTCTCAAACAGGGAGAGAGGAGAAGTCAGGTCTTGACCCAGAGAGGGACAGTTTGGAGTCTGAAGTGAAGTCCTACTAGACTATAAGTTTATTGAGGGCAGGGATAGTGTCTATTATCTCTATTGTACTCTCCAAAGTGCTCAATTCAGTAACCTGCACCCAGGAGACCAAGTTTCTGAGGGCCGGGATTCTATCGACTAATTATTGGACTTTTCCAAGTGATTAGTAGTAATAATAATAATAATGGCATTTATTAAGTGCTTACTATGTGCAAAGCACTGTTCTAGGCACTGGGGAGGTTACAAGGTGATCAGGTTGAACCACAGGGGGCTCACAGGTTTAATCCCCATATTACAGATGAGGTAACTGAGGCACAGAGAAGTTGAGTGACTTGCCCAAAGTCACACACCTGACAAGTGGCAGAGCCAGGATTTGAATCCATGACCTCTGACTCCCAAGCCCTTGCTCTTTCCTTGCACCAGTTGCCATCTTCCTTTCTGACCCAATAGGCTTCATGAGTCCAGACATCATGTCAGCTCACTCTATTGGACTCTCCCAAGGGTTTAGCTTAGTAGGTGCTCAATAAATGCTATTGCCTGAAGTCAGTTACCATTGCCTCTTTATTGGCATTTTATCTTCTTTTGTGTATTCATACACACACTTACGTGTCCTTATAGCAAAGGGCACAAAAGCAGTTTTGAGCTGGTTATCATTGGGGTACAGTTGGGGACAGGAATTTAAATTTCTAGGGGGAAGAGTGGGAATTAGTAGATTGTCAGCATGATGACATTTAGTTAAACAGTGGCAGGAGTTTGACAATCCAATCATGCAGAAAACAGGGTTAGGCTAATCCTGAATAAAGAGGGAAGTGGTGGGGGAGGCCGGGGAGAGGGCCCTGTTAATGGGAATTTCGGCTGCTTGCCCACCTACTTGACAGTCCAGATTTATTCTGTAAAATAGTCCAACAAAAAGACAAAATTTCAGTCACTGAGAGGGTGCTTGGCCTGGAACAGACACACCTACAAACTCATTCATTTTCCATATAATCATCATCATCATCATCAACATCATGGCATTTGATAAGCATTTACTATGTGCCAAGCACTGTTCTAAGAACTGGGGGAGATACAGGGTAATCAGGTTGCCCCATATGGGGCTCATACTTCTTTAGTCCCCATTTTACAGATGAGGTAACTGAGGCACAGAGAAGTTAAGTGAATTACCCAAGGTCACACAGCAGACAAAGAGCATGGGCTTGGGAGTCAGAGGTCATGGGTTCAAATCCCAGCTCCACCACTTGTCAGCTATGTGACTTTGGGCAAGTCACTTAACTTCTCTGTGCATCAGTTACCTCATCTGTAAAATGGGCATGAAAACTGTGAGCCCCATGTAGGACAACCTGATCACCTTGTATCCTCCCCAGCGCTTAGAACAGTGCTTTGCACACAGTAAGCGCTCAACAAACGCCATCATTATTAAGTGGCAGAGCGGGATTAGAACCCACGACCTCTGACTCCCAAGCCCGTGCTCTTTCAACCAAGTCATGCTGCTTCTCCTCAGTGAGGCTTTGAGTTCACCCTACTCCCCACCTTTGCGACCTGAACGTCCGGCCTGCCCCCCACCTAAAGAGGCTATTTCCTCTCTCCCCACCCCAGCTCCCTCTGACTCCTGGGCTGAAATGGAATTCAGTCAAAACTAGCTGTCTCTATTCCTCTTATCGTCTTTGATTCTCCAGAGATTAGTAGCTTCGGACCTGCATCGGGGTAGGGTGATGTTTCAGTGACGCAGGTTGATGCTAATGTCCCTGAACCCCCTCGAATACTCCCCGCATTTCCCACCCCCCTCCTCTTCTTGCCTTTACCTCTTCTTCTCTCTCCTTTGGGTGGTACCTTCTCTTCCTTTTAGCCTCAGATCCCTGCGACGTAGGTGAGCCACCTTAACTGCTGCCTTCCTCTCTTGCAGCCCAGAGTGAGAAATTATGTTTCACAGGGTAAAAAGGAGGAAGATTTGCTCTCCACGCCGAGTCCAAGTCAACAGCTCCAGCACACTGTCCTTATTTCCTTGGGTCAGTCTGTTTGAAGAACCGGAGCGAATTCGATTTGTCACGGGGGACGTGAAGGGGGAACAGTCCTGTCGACTCTCCTCCTGCTGATGAGAAGGGAGACTTAGGAATGCTGGAGCCAGGAGGATAATTTCATAAACAAAACTACCCAGTCGATGAGGATAAATTCAAAACACTGGGGATGATCCAGATCTATTAACAATAATTAGCTATGATCTCTTTTGCCTCGCTGAGGATCAGATGAGACTTTGCTGATCTCCAATTACCCTATCCTTGATTTTACTGCCATATGGCAAAATGAATACCCCCGCAAAGAGTGGCTCTATTCCATTAAATATTAGACAGCTGGGCAGTGAATCCCAACCCATCCTGCTCTTCTAGAAGGCAACATCTGGGGATTTAATAATAATAATGTTGGTATTTGTTAAGCATTTACTACGTGCCAAGCACTGTTCTAAGCGCTGGAGTAGATACAAGGTAATCAGGTTGTCCCATGTGGGGCTCACAGCCTTCATCCCCACTTTACAGCTGAGGTAAATGAGGCACAGAGAAGTTAAGTGATTTGCCCAAGGTCACACAGCTAAGTGGTGGAGGCAGGATTAGAACCTCACCTCCCTTCTCTCCTTCTACTGCCCAGCCCGCACCCTCCGCTCCTCCACCACTAATCTCCTCACTGTACCTCGCTCTCGCCTGTCCCGCCATCGACCCCCGGCCCACGTCATCCCCCGGGCCTGGAATGCCCTCCCTCTGCCCATCCGCCAAGCTAGCTCTCTTCCTCTCTTCAAGGCCCTGCTGAGAGCTCACCTCCTCCAGGAGGCCTTCCCAGACTGAGCCCCTTCTTTCCTCTCCCCCTCGTCCCCCTCTCCATCCCCCCGTCTTACCTCCTTCCCTTCCCCACAGCACCTGTATATATGTATATATGGTTGTACATATTTATTACTCTATTTATTTATTTATTTATTTATTTTACTTGTACATTTCTATCCTACTTATTTTATTTTGTTGGTATGTTTGGTTCTGTTCTCTGTCTCCCCCTTTTAGACTGTGAGCCCACTGTTGGGTAGGGACTGTCTCTATGTGATGCCAATTTGTACTTCCCAAGCGCTTAGTACAGTGCTCTGCACATAGTAAGCGCTCAATAAATACGATTGATTGATTAGAACCCAGGATCTCTGACTCCCAAGCCCGTGCTCTTTCCACTAAGCCACGCTACTACCCCAAATTCAAGCGCTTAGTACAGTGCTCTGCACACAGTAAACGCTCAATATGATTGAATGAATGAAAATTTAATAATAACAATAACAATGTTGGTATTTGTTAAGCGCTTACTATGTGCCAAGCCCTGTTCTAAGCACTGGGGTAGATACAAGGTCATCAGGTTGTCCCACGCGGGGTTCACAGTCTTCATTCCCATTTTACAGGTGAGGCAACTGATGCACAGAGAAGTGAATCGACTTGCCCAAAGTCACACAGCTGACAAGTGGCGGAGGAGGGATTAGAACACACAACCTCTGGCTCCCAAACCCGGGCTCCTTCCACTGAGCTATGCTGCTTCTCCTTCTTCTATTTAACCAAATCGACCCTCTTTCCTTTGATCCCAATCACCTGTAAGTGGGAATCGAGTTAACCCGGTTATTTTCCAAGTGATAAGGACTTTTTAAAAGCAGCAAAACTAGTCGGACCCCAAACATGTAAACGTTTAAAAGCATTTAAGGGTTTCCCCAGTTTTCCGGCGGGCGAGCGTGGGAACCTGAAGCAAGACCGCCGCCTGGTGGACATCCGATTTATGGCAGGCAAAGCGCCGCCGTCTCTCCTTCATTCATTCATTCAATCGTATTTATTGAGCGCTGTACTAAGCGCTTGGGAAGTACAAGTCGGCAACATATACAGACGGTCCTTACCCAACAACGGGCGCACACTTTTCATCCACAGTTGCCCGCCATCTGTCACAATGTGGTGACAAGCTACGTTTCCAGGACTGTTTAATGCGGGCTATTTTTTTTTTTGAACGAGAAGGAAATTTTTCCGTTAGGAGTGGATGAGGACAGATAGAGAACCAACCCTAAAGGGGTATTCCCTGAGCGTTTTCCAGTCTAAAAACGTTTCCCTAACCAGCTCAGGAATTGGCTAAAAGGGGCGGCGATCTGGAAACGCTGCAGTAGCAGCAAGGCGAAAGTTGGAAACCGGTCACGTGGGCTCCGAGGCGGGACCGGATTGGCCGGATCCTCCCCCCCACGCCTCCCTTTCATCCGGGGACTTTGATGGGCGAGTCACGGGGCCAGAGGGGCGGGGTCGCCGTCCACGGCGGCTGTGCGTCAGGCCGCCCCAGTGCGCAGCCTCGCTGGGACTCGCCGGGAAAAGGAGAATTGATGCCATCTGGCGGTGGGAGAGGGGAATGCTTTTGATGCAAACAAAATTGCAGTAATAACAATAAATAATAATAATGGCATTTGTTAAGCGCTTACTATGTGCAAAGCACTGTTCTAAGCGCTGGGGGGTTACAAGGTGATAATAATGGTATTCAATGAGCGCTTACCATGTGCAAAGCACTGTTCTAAGCGCTGGGGAGGTTACAAGGTGATCAGGTTGTCCCACGGGGGGCTCACAGTCTTCATCCCCATTTTACAGATGAGGGAACTGAGGCACAGAGAAGTGAAGTGACTTGCCCAAAGTCACACAGCTGCCAAGTGGCAGAGGCAAGATTTGAACCCATGACCTCTGACTCTAAAACCCATGCTCTTTCCACTGAGCCATGCTGTTTCTTAAGCGCTTACTATGTTCAAAACACTGTTCTAAGCGCTAGGGAGGTTCACAAGGTGATCAGGTTGTCCCACGTGGGGCTCACAGTCTTAGTATATATGAATAATAATAATAATAATAATAATAATAGCATTTGTTAAGCACTTACTATGTGAGAAGCACTGTTCTAAGCGCTGGAGGGAATACAGGGTGATCAGGTTGTCCCACGTGGGGCTGACAGTCTTCATCCCCATTTTACAGATGAGGTAACTAAGGCTCACAGAAGTTAAGTGACTTGCCCAAGGTCACACAGCAGACATGTGGCGGAGCCGGGATTAGAACCCATGACCTCTGACTCCCAAACCCGGGCTCTTTCCACTGAGCCTCGCTGCTCACTTATATGAAAGTGCTCTCTCTATAACAATAATAATGGTACTTGTTAAGCGCTTACTACTACTACTAATGATGATAATTATGGCATTTTAAGCGCTTACTGTGTGCCAGGCACAGTGATCTGCACACAGGAAGCGCTCAATAAATACGATTGAATGAATACTAAGTGCTGGGGTGGATACAAGCAAATTGGGTTAGACACAGTCCCTGTCCCAAAGGGGACTCACAGTCTCAATTTCCATATTACAGATGAGGTAACTGAGGCACGGAGAAGTAAAGCGACTTGTCCAAGGTCACACAGGAGACAAATGGTGAAGCCGAGACTAGAATACTTGACCTTCTGACTCCGAGGCCCGTGCCCTCAGTACTACGCCATGCTACTTCCCAAACCAAACACTATGTGCCAAGCACTGTGCTACAATCAATCTATATATCTCTCTAACTGTTAATACTGTAGAAAAGGTTATTACTCAAGAGTAAAGAAACTCTTTCAGAATTCTTAAATTATGGCACTGAGTGTTCCGGGTGGATAATGTAGATACTGACTGTAAACTCTAGATAATAAACTTATTGTAGGCAGGGAACATCTCTGCCATCTCTTTTGTATTGTACTCTCCCAAGCGTTTGATACAGTGCTCTTCACACAGTAGACACCCAATAAATACCATTTAACAATAGTGAGGAAAATCAATTAGGAGTCAGTCCATCAAAGACAAAGATTGAGCACCTATTGTGTGCTACACATTGTGCTAAGCATTTGAAAGAGTAAAACCAGACTAGAGGCATTCTACCTGTCCTCAAGGAGCTTAAACTCTAATGAGCCAGTGAGGATTAACTTTGTGGTACTTCTTTTGCTTTATCATTGACTTTGTGAATTTTATTGCAAAACTTAATAACCCCCAATTGAGAACTTGATTTTGTGTAATAATAATAATAGTATGCTGAAAATGGCCTGTACCTGTTTAGAAAAATGGTGTTTACTGTCTGTTTCAATGTAAATAATACTTAGGGAAAGAAGCTTAGTATTTTTCTAGAGGATGGAAGATATTCCTCCTATCCTCCAGATCATGTAACCCCATAGGACCCCTTAGTTGTCACATATTATTACTGATTTATTTAACTGCTGACTTTTGTCTTCATACTTTTTGTGAATGCTCTTTTTTGGTAATTATAGTGATAATAGTAGTAGTAGTATTGAGCTCCCACTGGGAGCACTGCATTGTACTAAACGTTTGGAACATAGAAAACAAAGCAAGTAACATTTCCTGCACACAAGTTTACACTCCAACAGAGTAGATAGACATAAAACATGTTTACAAACAGAACAATCAAAATAAATAATTGAATGTACAACTGAATAGAATAAACAAATATTCCCAAGTGTTGCGGCTGAGTATGAGTAGGTACATAAATGCTGGAGATGGCTGATGGGTTTGTATTATTTAGAATTCTGGGAATTAATCAGCGAAGGGATGTTGGAGGAGGGGAGCTTCAGGATGTCTAAAAATATGTGCCACTTGTCCCTCCATTATACTTCAAGCTCCTTGAGGGGCAGAACTGTGTCTTCTGCTTCTATTTTATGTTCCCAAGCTCTTATACAATGATCTAAGCTCAGTGGGCACTTAAGACACTACTTTGCATGCAATAATCATTCAGCGCAGTGTTCTGTATCCATTAGGCACCAAGGACAGAGTTTTCCACTCAGTAAAAGCTTAGGAAATGTTGTTTTATGATGCGGATTTTTTTTCTGGATCGGCATGAGAAGCAACATGGGGCGCAGCATGCCCTAGTGGAAAATGAGTGGACCTGGGAGTCAGAGGATCAGGTTTCTAATCCTGGTTCTGTTTTTTGTTGTGTGACCTTGGGAAAGTCACTTAACTTCTCTGTGCCTCAGTTTCCTCAACTAGAAAATGGAAATTCAAATCTTGTTCTCCCTCCTACTTAGACTACGAGCTCCGTTTGGACTGTGCCCGACCTAATTCTTTGGTTTCTTCCTCAGCACTTAAAACAGTGCTTGACACATAGTGCTAACAAAGATTATTGTTATTATTATTATTATGTTTTTATCTGACTTTTGGGAGGGATTCACTGATAAGGAATGGTTTGGAATACTTAGAACTTAGGCAACCAAGTCGACTTTCCAAATATTAAGGCATTAGCCCACTAGCTTCTGACATCTGATCATTCTGGATAGGCTGAGGGCCTGACAATTGAAGACTGTTTGAAGAATAGATATATGGAACCAACAAAAAGTACACAGGCTAAGATCCCTTAGATTTCTTATAAGGCTCTGCATTAAGGAAAATTCTTGCCACAGTGAAAATGGAGAGGTTGGAACCTTGGTCCCCGTGAACTGGGGAAATAAAGTTCTCATAACTGAAATACGAGTGGCTCACCCAAGCAACTCCAGCCTCTTGTTGCCAATGCCTTCCCAACCACCCCTCCCCATATCTCAGATTTCCTGATATTTGCTGTCAACCAACAGGCACCCCTACGTTAATCAACTAATGGATCCCTTGTACTTATTGAGCACCTATTTTGTGCAGACCACTAAGGAAGGGTCCAATGGAGGTACCCACAATTGTACCCCCAGTAGCAGCAGGGGTCTTACTGGATGGTCAGGGAAGCATTAGAGCTCAACTTGAGTCTCTATTGAGTCCATTCTATGACCCATCCTTTGGCTAGAATAATCTAAATCCTTTACTGTTCAGTGTTCAGTAGAGTTGTCTTCAAAATGATTGATGTCTGCAGGAGAGAATATATTGATAATAATAATAATTATCATATAATAGCATTTATTAAGGTCTTACTACACATCAAACACTGTGCTAAGAGCTGGGATCATTGCAATCATATCACACAGACACAAGCTAGACACAAGGTTGTCAGATTAGACTCAGTCATCTCATCCACATGTTTCAGATAAGGAAACTGAAACCCATAGAGTCACATAACGGTGACGTTTAATCGGTGCTTTATCAATTCTACTGATTGATTGATCCTACACTTCATTGTATAGGTTCTCAACACCATTCACTTAATCAGGGAGACAAGAGTCCGATAGTGTTTTCCCAAAGGGTTTATGAAAGCATCAGATCCACCTATCTAACCACTCTCGGATCTCAGAAATATCTTTCCAAAGTGTTAAAGAAAAATGGACAGGGAAGAACACAGGTCTGGTAATCTGATAGGAAGGTTGGAAGAAGGAACTTGATCTCGAGAGCCAGAAGTGAGACTATACTTTTTCGTCTAGCACAAGAATCGGAGTGCAACCAGTTTGCTCAGTTTTTGGGGCTGGCTGATTGGTTGATGTTCCTAAATTGTGTTAGGGATTTAAGGAAGTAATTTTTATTTTTTAGGCCACTAGAATAAATTACTGCTCCAATACACTAAATAGAACTCTGATACCAGAAAATAAATACACTGTCATCACCCCCATTCCTTTCCCTTCCTGCCAACTCACAGGCGACTGTCTCTGAACTAGGAAGATCAAATTTCAGTTTTGTGTCTCTCAGTAGGGGTCGCTTTTCTCATCGTTCATTTTATTCAGCAGTGTCATCTGGTGTCTCAAAGGATTTTTGCAGCATATTTTTCCCAGCGTGAAATAACATTTTTATTGGACTCAGTAAGCCCATCGTCATCTCTTTTTAATGTAAATACATCACCATACGCTGGTTTGGCCAGAGCTTTGAAATAAACACCGAGTTTTCCAGGTTCCTTTAACCTACCCAGTGGTATATTTTTCGATCTTGCACAAAGGACTTTGGGAAGCTCAGTGAAAATATTCTTCTCCGGTAAGGAAAACATGTTGCAGAGCTCGGGAGAAGCACCAGATGGAGCTTTTGCACCAGCTAAACAAAGAGAAAAACAGTTTCTGCAGTCGCCATTATTCCTCAGGCAGGGATACCGAAAGTAGGTTCTATCGGGACAGAGGCAGCCGAAAATTGCTGATGGCAGGTCCTCGAGAGGAGCCCCAGCGGATAAGGCAAGTCGTGTCTCTTCTCATTTTTCTCTTGGGGTCGGGGTCGGGCTCAGATTCGGTCCGGTATTCGGTAGCGGAGGAAATGGAGAAAGGCTCCTTTGTGGCAAATGTGGCTAAGGACCTGGGGCTGGATGTCAGGGCTCTGTCCGTCCGGGAGGCTCGGATCGTCTCTGACAGCCACAAGCAGCCATTTCGCCTTCAGCGCAAGACCGGGGATCTTTTTGTCAAAGAGAAACTGGACCGGGAGGAACTGTGCGGGAAAATTGACCCATGCGTGCTGCGCTTTGAAATAGTCCTGGGAGACCCGCTGCAGTCCTACCGAGCGGAGGTCCGGGTTTTTGACATCAATGACCACGCCCCGGTATTTTCGAAGGGTGAAGCGGAACTGAGGATTCCCGAAAGTACCCCTTTGGGGTCTCGCTTCCCTCTGCAGAGCGCCCAGGATTTAGATGTGGGACTCAACGGCCTTCAGAACTACACCCTGAACGCTAACCATTACTTCCACCTGCACACCCGCTTCCGGAGCCATGGCCCCAAATACGCCGAGCTGGTTCTCGATCATCCGCTGGACCGAGAGGACCAGCCCGAAGTCACCTTGACCATCACGGCCCTTGACGGCGGCTCTCCCGCCAAATCCGGGACGGCCCAGATCCGCATCGTCGTTCTCGACGTAAATGACAACGTCCCCCAGTTCTCTCGACAGATTTATCGCGTTCAGATTTTGGAGAGCAGCCCCGCCGGCTCTTCCGTGGCCATAGTATCGGCCACGGACTTGGACGCGGGCGTTAATGGGGAGATCACGTACTCTTTGACTGAAAACCCAGAAGGTGTTATGAGAACGTTTCAGATCGACCCAGCCACTGGGGAGGTTCAGCTCCGAGGGCCTCTTGATTTCGAAGCCGTCGAGAATTACGATATTGATGTTCAAGCCACAGACGGTGGGGGGCTATCTGCACACAGCAAAGTCCTGGTCGAAGTGGTGGACGTGAACGACAACGCCCCGGACGTGACGGTCACCTCCGTCTATAGCCCGATTCCCGAGGACTCCTCGAGGGAGACCGTGGTGGCCCTTTTCAGTGTACGAGACCGGGACTCCCGTGTCGGGAATAAAATCCGTTGCTTCATCCAAGATAGTCTTCCATTTATGATCAAACCAACTTTCAGGAATTCCTATTCTCTCGTGACAGGCAGCTCCCTAGATCGAGAGACATTTCCGAGCTATAATATAACTATTGTCGCAATAGATTCGGGGACTCCCAACCTATCTTCCGAAACCGTCATCGCCGTGCTGATATCTGACGTCAATGACAACGCTCCGGTTTTTACTGAGCCCTCATACACGCTGTCCGTTCGAGAGAATAACAGCCCCGCTATGTACATTGGGAAAGTCAGTGCCGAAGACCTAGATTCGGATGATAACGCTGATGTGAAGTATTCCCTACTGCCCCCGTCCAGTGGCGACTTATCTGTGTTTTCCTACATCTCCATCAACTCGGACAACGGGAAACTATACGCTTTGAGATCCATGGACTACGAAGCTATCCAAGAGTTCCAGTTTATCGTGAGGGCGACGGACGGCGGCTCCTTGTCCTTGAGCAGTCAAGCGACCGTCCGAGTGGTCATTCTGGATGACAACGACAACTGCCCGATGGTCTTATACCCGCTGCAAAACGGTACCTCCCGCTCCAATGACCTAATCCCTAGGTGGGCGGAGGCCGGCTACCTGGTGACCAAGGTGGTGGCGGTGGACGCCGACTCGGCCCAGAACTCTTGGCTTTCTTACAAACTGCTCAAGGCGACGGATCCTAACCTGTTCTCCGTGGAGCGACAGAATGGTGAGATTCGAACCCTGCGGCCGATATCCGAGAGAGACCCCTCGAAGCAGAAAATAATTATCTTGGTTCAGGACCACGGCCAGCCTCCCCTTTCCACCACGGCCACACTGAGTCTTCTCCTGGTTGATGGTTTTTCGCAACCTTATTTGCAGTTGAGTGACCAGTCAAAGGGCCAGAGAAGGGTGAACCCATCCACGAAATATTTGGTTATTTCTCTGACGGGGCTTTCATTTGCCTTTCTGCTTTCCGTAACTGTGATCTTCATTATCCACATCTACCAAAAGGTCAGGCACAGAGAGAAGCACTTGGCTGATTCCGACCAACTCTACGATGACTGCCATTTCCCTAGTGACTTCCCCAGAGGGACCATTCCCCAGTCTGGTCCCTATCAGGCTTCCTTAGCTAACGGAACCGCCTCCAGTGAGTTCCGCTTTCTCAAGCGCTTCATGCCCAATTTCCCCTTGTCGCCCGGCGGGGTCCCGAGAAAGGCAGGAGCGATTTCCCGCTTGTCCCCCAACGCGGATGGGAGCAGCCAGCCCGAGTTGTCTGATTAATCTATGTATTCAGCGCCTCCAGACACCCGAACGTCGATATGTGGTTTAATGTTGAATTCGCCATTGATTTTCCTCTCGGTACTAGTTTCATCTACCCCACTTTTAGAAGGGATTTAGGAATAGTTTTGTTATTTTCAGTGAGGGAAGGTTCAGGATACCAACGCAGTTATTTCTGAACTCAGGGCCTCGCCCCCAAATAAAATCCCCCAATTCCTTCGGCTACTGCACCCACGGCTTCTCCCTTCTTTTCAGGTTAAGATAGGTGCTATTCAATCCTTTCCCCTCCTCCCTTTTCAATCGGTAGTTTTTATTAAGCACTAACAGAGTGGAAAGTCCTGGTCCACTTGGGTGGGTACAACAGAAGTAAGCCATCCATTACCAGCCTCAAGGAGTTTACCATCTAATGACAGATCCAAATTATTTATAATAGTGAAAGCAAGAGGAAGAAAAAAGGTTAGCAGGAAGGAGTTTCAAGCTGGCAGTGAGTGATAAAGTGGGAATTTCACTTTCCAGTGAATTGCTCACGTATTATTTTCACTTCAGTGGAATATAATCGAAAGACATATATGCTGCTTTAGTGTGTCTAAGGGCTTCCCCCCAGCCCTCTAAGCATGATATAATAACCAGAAAAGTTAGGGGAGATAGCTGAAATAGGAATGTGAAGTCATTCCCCAGGATAGGAGCGTCTCTCTTTCGTGCCTGGACTTAATTGTGGGAACATTCGTGAATCCGGATACATCAGTTTACACATGCCAGGGCTTTCTCCTGTCTTTGATAGTTCTGGTTCCCTTTCTCCTTTCTTCGCTGTGAGGCGAGGAGCCCCTGTAGGGAATTGGAAGCTCCCGGGATGCAGAATCTGCACCCCCCCAACCCCCAAGGGAAAAGCCAGACCTTGGATCATCTCCGAAGATCTTCAATCTATTCTCTCACCAGGATCCAAACTCTGAGCTCCAGTCAAGGGTTGAAGGGAAGAAACGGGACAGGAGGGAGCCTCCAGTACTTACCACGTCAGCCCGGCGAGATGGTCAGATGGCACGGCCGCTCTCAACTAGAAGCTCCCTAGTGCAAGCCTGAACAGGGGTGGCAGCAGCAGGGACATTTTGAGAAGTCCGGCAGACCTCTGCTCCCAAAACTCCCTTCCTCGGAGACTGCTCTCTTGAGTGTCAGGAAGAAGTAGGTTGGGTCCAGCAGCGGGAAATAACGTAGGAGCAGGGAAAGTTTTCCCGAAGACAAGGCAAGGGCAAGGAAAATGGAAGTGTAACGACATGTGAGGAAGGAGCAGTAATTGCATTTATTGAGAACCCGCTGGGCGTAATGCACTATTCTAAGGGCTCAGAAAGTCCAAAATAAAGCAGTGAATCATTGCCCAAGAAGGGTTTACACTGTAATGGTGCCTTTCAAATTAATTTCAACCCAGTTCCAAAGTCAAAATTGTAATCATTTAAGGATTTTAGCAATATTTACTAATATTAATGACTATTTGTGAGAGATATCAAATAGCTATAAATGCTATATATTTAATATATGTACTAGATAGTATAGAATTGTTTAATATGATGAACATGCTTTATATTTATAGTTGACATGCTATATTTGTAAAAGATATGCTATATTTCATAGACATGCTATATATTTATAGTAGACATGCCGTATTTATTAAAGTTGTGCTATATTTCATAGACATGCTATATATTTGTGACATATATGCTATATACCATAGACATGTTATACATTTGTAATAGATAAGCTATATATCATAGACAAGCTATATATTTATAATTATTTATTATTTTTAATAGAGCTCTATATTGCAATATGTTAAATATAGACACAAAAATACAAAATCTGCCTTTTATGCTATTCTCTTCAAAATAAAAAGTTTAACTCAGCAATCACAGGTCTAATGAGATTATTTCCATTTAAAAAACAAAAGCAAACAAAAACTAATGTCAAAAGATGGATTTGTCTCACTCACATTCCTAAGGGGTTTCTTCATAGTAATGGACCCAGTGAAAATGGCTTTTTAAATTTATTTGCTTATTTTTAGCCAATTTATTCAATAAAACATTCATCTTTCAACATAAATCCTAGTCCTTTAAACTCTCTCCATCCTACATACATAATGTTTACAACTACAGCAGGTCAATCAGAGAACATTATATCTTTTTTCCAGTGCTGCAGACCAAATCTCATTTCAATCCAATGAAAATGGGAAGCGAATATTTTCTGTCAATCTTCCCAATTGTGACATCAAACCCAGATGTAGAAGTAACTCACACTCAAAGACAGCCTGAAGCAAGAGGGCTGAGAGAAAGGAGTGTTTCCTAGAGATGAATCCGTCCCATATTGGGGATGGTTATCAATTAATGGGCAGAAGTTACTGAATTTCTCCGGGAAACCCTCTTTTTGAATAGCACCCAGTCCTAAAGGCCTCACTGTCTACTAAAGTCATAAAATGGCAGGCATGGAGTCCCTCAGTAGAACATTTGGTGGTTCTGTAGATTTCAAGTTCCTTGAGGACAGAGATTGTCTCTTCTTTTTCTAGTGTATGCTCCCAAGCACATATTACAGTGCTTTATACACAGTAGGTGCTCTTGTTGATGATGGTGAGGAGGATGAGGAGGATGATGATGAAATAGAGCCAGAGAAGATGTAATTGTTGGGGAGTGGTAGTCCCACATTTGATTCTAAACTGTAAGAGGAGGCAGTTAGAAACCAGAAAAAACAAACAGCAAAATAACTTAAATTAAATAAATTGCTTAAATAGAGTAAAGTACACTTGGGCTAATACTCTTTCCACCAGGTCATTCTGTCTTCTGAAAAGAACTGAAATTAAACAGAGTAATAAAACAAAAAAAGGGAATAGGTAGTTAGAATTGATTTCTACCAGACACTGTCCCATTCCACTCCCCAGGTGTGTGATACATTCCAGTCACATTTCATCAGAACTTGTCTGCTGTAAAGCATCAATCAATCAAATAGTGCTTATTAAAAGTCCTCCCCCTAGTCTGGAACTCCTTTTCCCGCCATTTACACCAGACCAGCATGCTTCCCGCCTTCAAAGCATTAAGGTTCCTCCAAGAGGCCTTTCCCGATTAAGCCCCCCTTTTCCCGGCTCGCCCTCCCTACTGTGTCTTCTATACACTTGGATCTGTGACTTCTGGTCATTTGATATTCACCCCCGCCCCAACCCCACAGCACTTATGTACATATCTTTAAAGTATATATTATAAATTATTTATTTGTATTAGTGTCCGTCGCCCCCTCTAGTCTGTAAGATCGTTATGGACAGGGAACGTGTCTTCTAAGTCTGTTGTATCTCACTCTCCAAAGAGCTTATGGCGGTGTTCTGCACGTAGTAAGGGTTCAATAAATACCATGGATTGATCGATATTTTGACAAAATAATTGGTCTGAAAAATGTGCAAGAGTTACCTTTCTTATTTAACTATCCATGTGACTGCATGGGCACAATATACTTTCTAATGTAAAGAACAAAATAGCTGCCCTATTAAAGATCTAGGCAGCAGCATTGTGATTTTTACTCTCTAAAATGAGAACGTTAAAAACTCTGAATAGACGCGAGGTGGCGCTGCAAGCTTTAATAAACGGAACCATGGCAATACAGACGCTATAGGCTCCATTTTTCAGCCGCTCAGAATCGGAGGTACAAACGGGAGAGAAGAAGCTTTGTCAGCTAGAAAAGGATCGGAACCTACGAAAAATTCGACAATCAAAAGGGATTTAGTTCTAGGAACCAGTAGTTTTTATTTGCCAAGACCTTATTGGTCCTCGGGCAGAAAAGAATTCGTGAAACGAGCTTTTTGTTTAAGATGGAGTTGATGGAAAACAAAGGCAAGAAAATTCAGCGGATAAGGCAAGTGGTGTCCCTTCTCATTGTCCTCGGGGGGCTGGGGGTGGACTCGGAATCACTTCGGTATTCAGTAGTGGAAGAAACTGAGAGTGGGTCCTTCATAGCTAATGTGGCAAGAGATTTAGGACTGGATGTTGGAAAGCTGTCTGCTCGGGAGGCTCGGATCGTTTCCAAAGATGACGAGCCGCATTTTCACCTCAACCGTCAGACAGGGGACTTGTATTTAAAGCAGAAACTAGACCGCGAGGAGCTTTGCGGCCAGAGCGAGCCCTGCTTGCTACATTTCCAAATTTTATTGGAAAATCCCGTACGTTTTTTTCCAGTTGAGATTAGAGTGAGCGATGTAAATGACCACTCTCCTGTGTTTCCGGGAAAGGAAATGTTTCTGAAAATCCCGGAAAGCGGTACTCCTGGAATGGTTTTTCTGTTGGAACGGGCTCAGGATTTGGATATAGGAAGCAATAGTCTCCAGGACTATGCAATCAGTCCAAACTCCTATTTCCACGTTAAAGTTCGAGAGGGCGGCGACGGAATAAAGTTCCCGGAACTGGTGCTGGATAAAGCCCTGGATCGCGAGAAACAGCCTGAAGTTCGGTTAGCTATCACGGCTGTGGACGGAGGATCTCCTCCGAGATCAGGAACCGCCCAAATACGCATCGCTGTAGTAGACATAAATGACAACGCACCTGTGTTTTCTCAGCCGCTATACGAGACTCGGGTTCCCGAAAACAGTCCCGTGGGCTCTCTGCTTGTCACTGTCTCTGCTAATGACTTAGATGCAGGAAACTACGGTGATGTATCTTACTCTTTTTTCCAAGCATCGGAGGAAATTCGGAAACAGTTTCAGATAAATAACATATCGGGAGAAATCCGAGTCCGGGAAAAATTAGATTTCGAAGAAATACAGTCCTATACAGTCAATGTTCAGGCCACGGACGGGGGAAGTCTTTCAGCAATATCCACTGTTCTTGTTCGGGTCACTGACGTGAACGACAACCCCCCCGAACTCACCATGTCATCAATCACGAGCCCCATTCCCGAGAACTCCCCTGAAACCGTGGTCGCTGTTTTCAGCGTTAGAGATCGCGACTCTGGGGACAACGGTAGAATGGTGTGTTCCATCCAGGAAAATGTGCCTTTCGCCCTCAAACCGACGTTTGAGAACTTCTACACCTTGGTAACAGACCGAGCGCTGGACCGAGAAAGCCAGTCAGAATACAACGTTACTATCACTGTCACGGATTTAGGCTCCCCAAACCTCAAAGCGGAGAAGAACATCACGGTGCTGATATCCGATGTCAACGACAACCCCCCTGTGTTCAATCAAACATCCTACACACTGTATGTCCGGGAAAACAACAGCCCCGCCCTGCACATCGGCAGTGTCCGAGCCGTGGATAGGGACGCGAGAGAGAACGCCAGGGTGTCCTATTCTTTGCTGCCTCCCGAGGCCGGCGACCTTCCCCTCTCCTCTTACATCTCCATCAACTCGGACAATGGCAATCTTTATGCTCTGAGATCCATGGATTACGAAGCCATTCCGGAGTTCCAATTTGCAGTGAGAGCGATTGACGGCGGTTCCCCGGTCCTGAGCAGCCAGGCGATGGTTCGTGTGTTGGTCCTGGATGACAATGACAACAGTCCCTTCGTCCTGTACCCTCTGCAGAATGGCACCGCCCCCTGCAATGATCTGGTCCCCAGATGGGCGGAGGCCGGCTACCTGGTGGCCAAGGTGGTGGCGGTGGATGCGGACTCGGCTCAGAACTCTTGGCTTTCCTTCCAACTCCTCAAGGCCACGGACCCTGGGCTCTTCAGCGTGTGGTCCCACAACGGAGAAATCCGAACCACAAGGCTTATCACCGACAGAGACATCATCAAGCAAAGACTCGTTGTCCTTGTAAAGGACCACGGGGAACCCCCTCTGTCCACCGAGGCCACTCTGCACGTACTTCTGGTAGACGGCTTTTCGGACCCCTATATCCGAATCTCCGAAGTGCCGAGGGTCGAAGAACAGGAGGACTCCCTCACGGTGTACCTGGTAATTGCTCTGGCCTCCATCTCATTCCTCTTCCTCTTCTCGATGATTGTCTTCATCATACTTAGGTTGTGGAGCAGGAGGAGACACGCCACGGATGCTACCACTTTAGGCCCCGATGGTCTTTTCCCGGGACATCTGGTGGATGTGAGCGGCACTGGGACCCTCTCCCACAGTTATCGCTACGAGGTTTGCTTAACCACTGGCTCGGGGAACAGCGAATTCAAATTTCTCAAACCCGTCATTCCCAGTCTCCCAGCCCAGGAGGGTGAAAGGGATCTGGAAGAGAATCCTCCATTTCGCAATAGTTTTGGCTTTAATTAGCGATAGATCCTAGCAGAAGAGTTTTTGTGAGTAACTATTACGATGTTACGAGAATAGTTATCCCAACATAATGTTTTCCAAAAGTGTGTGGGGAGTATAATTTTACTTTTTATGTTAGTTTTTTAAAGATTAATATTTCTCCATAATATTCTCCTCTGATCCGAATATTTTTAGGTGACTGTGATGCCACTTATGCTTTTAAATGAGGAACCGACATATTAATTTCCAGTCTCAAACTTTGGACACACTGGCTGATTCGTTATTTGACAGAAACTAGGTTTCTGGCTATTAAGCTAGTTGGTTAGAGAGCAAACCAACTTCCCTCAACTTCAACCTGATATTTCCCTGTCTACAGGACTCAGGACATTTGACTTTAATGAGCTCATTCCCCTATCGCAAGAAGTGAAGCCAGTAATGAGACCTTTCTAGACTTATTCTATGGTCGAATCTGGTCTAAATTTATCTTGATATTTCCCTTGATGGCAACAACTCTTCTGGCCAGGGGTGGCAATATCTGATATTATTTGCTCTCAGTTAGGCCATCCGGATCCCTCTGAGGATCAGAATTCCCGCCAGCCAGAAACCCAAGTTCCGAACCCCAGCCTCCCCTTCTACTACAGATAGCAGTGTTGTCAGCCTGCAAGCACCATCTGTTCTCCTTATCTACTTCGTCTCTGCTCCTTGCCGTCCACTCTGGTTAGTTTGCCTACTGCAGCAGGAGGGTTCCCTCCTGAGCAGCAGGAGAGAAAACTCGATTGTTGGCCCTGTCCCCGACCATCCCCTCCCCAAGGGCGTTGTTCCCCTTCTATTCCATAAATCCATCCTCTGGCCATTAGGATTTAGGATATCCGGGGAGTCGTGGAGATGGCACCTCTGCCATTTTGCCCCGGGTCTCCCTCAAGAATTCTGAGCAGATACCTTCCCTCGGGGAATAGGGTGCACCTGTGGTCCCTGGGGGTTCTGGAAATCCACTGCTGCAGGCTTCTTCCTCTTTTCCAGTAGTGACTTCTCAATTCTGAGACGTGCTCTTCCTCTTTTTCCAGTGGTGCTTCTTTCATTCTAAGTAGTCCTTCCTCGTCTCCTTCCGAAAGCAAACCGTTTTCTCTAAAAGCATTACAGCACTAATGTACTCTTCATTCCTGCTCCCAAGACTCCTCGGAAATTTGCCTCCGTTCCCGAGTCGCCTCGGAAATGTTTTACAACTATGCCCCTCCTTGTCCTAAGGGCGTCTCTCAGGACCCCAGTGTTCACTCTCATTGGCCCTTTCCCCGCACTGAGACCTAGTGATACCTCAGGCTGATTTATCAACTCCCTATTCTTTTTCCTTTACAAAAACTCATTTCGCTTGGTTGCCAGATAGGTATTAGTGATTGTCATTTTAACAGATCTGGAATTTGCTCCCGTAATCCCAGAACAGGATGAATACGCGCAGCGGAAATATCCGAGAAAGAACAAGGAGGGTATCCAGGGAGACAATGAAGAATATATTTACCGAGGAATTTCTAGGGGATATTATTTCTTGGTCAGAACACGAGGTGGAGCTGCAGGATAAGAAGGTGCGTATAGGCAACTGCAGAAGCCTCAGACTCCATTACACAGTGAAACAGAAGCAGAGAGACAGGCAGGAATAGGCTGGCTTTGTCACTGGGGCTGGGGAAGAGTCGGAGTCTTCAGCAAGGGTTGGGAGCACACATTGAAAGGATTGGAAAATCCTAATCAGCCTTTCATAGAGAACGGATCGCTATATTTGTGGAAATAAGGGGATCTTCGTAGCAAGAACAATGGAAACCAAGGGGGACAGAATTCGGCGGATAAGGCAAGTTGTGTTTCTTATTATTCTTTTAAATGCCTCGGACGTCAGGTCGGACTCGATTCAATTTTCGGTCCTGGAGGAAAAGGAGAGTGGCTCCTTTGTGGCTAATGTAGCAAAGGACCTGGGGCTGGATGTGGGGAATCTGTCCGCTCGGGAAGCTCGGATCGTTTCCAAAGAGGATAAACAGTATTTCCTCCTCAACCGTAAAACGGGGGATTTGCTCCTTAAGGAGAAGCTAGACCGCGAGGTCCTATGCGGTCAGAGCGAGCCCTGTATTGTGCATTTCCGAATCTTAATGGAAAATCCTTTAGAGTTTTACCGGGTTGAAGTGAAGGTTATGGATGTAAATGACCATCCTCCAGTGTTTCTGGACAAAGAAATTATTCTCAATATTCCGGAGAATAGTCCTGTGGGGACGGAATTCCAAATGGAAAGTGCAGAGGATTTGGATGTGGAAAACAACAGCCTCCAGTATTACACCATCAGCTCCAACTCGTATTTCCACATTAACACGCGCAGTCGCAGTGACGGCAGAAAACACCCAGAGCTGGTGTTAGATAAAGCGCTGGATCGGGAGGAGCAGGAAGAGATCCACTTAACCATAACGGCTCTGGATGGAGGGAATCCACCAAGGTCTGGAACCGCGGAAGTTCAAGTTCTCGTTATGGACGTAAATGACAACGCCCCCAAATTCACTCAAACGCTCTATGAGGTTCAGATTCTCGAAAATAGTCCTGAGGGCTCATTGGTTTCCACAGTCTACGCTAATGATTTTGACGTAGGAATCAATGGGGAGATAGTCTACACCTTTTTCCGTGCCTCCGAACAAATTCGAAAAGTCTTCCAAATTAACTCTCTATTAGGGGAAATTCGATTGATAGGACAATTGGATTTTGAGGAGAGCCAGGCGTACGAGGTGGATATTCAGGCTAAAGATGGTGGGGGCCTTTCTGGCAAGTGCACTGTACGTATTCGTGTAATTGATCTGAACGACAACCCTCCCGAAATCACTATGTCTTCATTTACTGGTCGCATCCCTGAGAATTCTCCTGAGACGGTGGTGGCTGTTTTTAGCATTAGAGATCGTGACTCCGGAGACAATGGTAGAATGGTTTGTTCCATCCAGGACGAGCTCCCTTTTGTCCTCAAGCCGACGTTCGAAAACTTCTACACCCTGGTAACTGACCGAGCATTGGACCGAGAAAGCCAGTCAGAATACAACGTTACTATCACCGTCAGAGATTTGGGCTCCCCGAACCTCAAAGCGGAGAAAAACATTACAGTGCTGATATCAGATGTCAATGATAACCCCCCGGGGTTCAATCAAACATCCTACACACTGTATGTTCGGGAAAACAACAGCCCCGCTCTACACATCGGCAGTGTCCGAGCTGTGGACAGAGACTCGGGAGAGAACGCCAGGGTGTCCTACTCTCTGCTGTCTCCCGAGGACGGCGACCTTCCCCTGGCCACTTATGTCTCCATCAACTCGGACAATGGCAATCTCTACGCTCTGAGATCCATGGATTATGAAGCCATTCGGGAGTTCCAGTTTGAAGTGAGGGCCGTTGACGGCGGCTCTCCAGTCCTGAGCAGCCAAACGGTGGTTCGGGTGGTGGTCCTGGATGACAATGACAACAGTCCCTTCATCCTGTATCCTCTGCAGAACGGCACCGCCCCCTGCAATGACCTGGTCCCCAGATGGGCGGAGGCCGGCTACCTGGTGACCAAGGTGGTGGCAGTGGACGCGGACTCAGCTCAGAACTCTTGGCTTTCCTTCCAGCTGCTCAAGGCCACGGACCCTGGGCTCTTCAGTGTGTGGTCTCACAATGGGGAAGTCCGAACCACGAGACTCATCACAGACAGAGACGCCATCAAGCAGAGACTCGTTGTCTTGGTGAAGGACCACGGGGAGCCCCCTCTGGCCACGGAGGCCACTCTGCACCTGCTTCTAGTGGACGGCTTTTCGGAACCCTACTTACGGCTCCAGGAAACACCGATGGTCACTGAACCAGAGGACTCTATCACGGTGTACTTGGTCATTGCTTTAGCCTCTATCTCATTCCTCTTCCTTTTCTCAATGATCCTCTTCATCATAGTGAAGCTGTGGAGTAGGAGGAGAGACGCCACGGATGCTGCCAGTCTTGGTCCCGATGGCCATTTCCCAGGACATTTGGTGGATGTGAATGGGACCGGGACACTGTCCCACAGTTACCGCTATGAGGTGTGTTTAACCACTGGATCTGGGACCAGCGAATTCCAATTTCTCAAACCCGTTGTTCCTAGCCTCCCGCCCCAGGGAGCTGAAAAGTATGTGGTAGAGAGTCCAACTTTTCGAAATAGCCTTGTTCTGAATTAGGGAGAAATAGAAAGAACCAATGCATGTAATTTGATCAAATAGTATTTCTAATTTTTTTCTATGTTTAAAGTTTCGATAAATTGATAATACTTGCTATGTAATTATTACGTTGGTTACCGATCTCGCACTCATTTGCTTTCATTGTCCCCTCTGAAGAAAGATATCCATTTGAAAGCACATATTTCTGTGCCTATTTGAGGAATATGAAACTCATATCTGGCCAGGATTAATTTGCAGAATTTGGCCAACTATCTTTCCATTGCACTTACAGGACAATTAAGTGAACGTGTGCCCTTCTGCGACTTTCGCCCCACAAATTCTACTGCTTGAAACTTATTTCTAAGGAAATCATTTCTCATTGTTGATCTATACTGTCATTAAGCAGAAGAAACATTTAGAATACTCTAATATTTAGTGCTATTCTACATTTATGTTTTATCATTGCTACTTCCTCTATTCATTCTCCTTGCTATTAAACCTCTTCCCCCAAACTTTGGAAGGATTTTGGTGCATTATTGTTTAAAGTAGTTGGAAGAGAGCTATGTTTTCCCAAACACCTCTGTCCATTCTTACGAGGTACTTTATTCACTTGGCTAAATTATTATTTTATAATATAAAGTTGAAACGAAAGGAACTATTATTTTTTCTGAAAGTACCAGATATGAATACTAGTATCAGAAACGTATCCCCCAAATCAATTTTTTAATAAGATCGAGAAAGAAAATTGACTAACAACTTACTAGTAGGGTGACAGTCCCAAAGTAGATTGGAAATCCGCCAAAATTCAGTAGCATTTATATGACCTTCAAAAATTGACTACATAATTTTAATGCTATTCAGATATCTCTTTCATATTCTAAAATAACAAATATTGAATATCGCCCAGAGCAGTTGGGAAGACGGAATTATGAGTCAACAACATTATCACAGCCATAGAGTTTAATTGCATGTTGATTATTTTCCATTGTAAATGCAAGACTTGCAGGATGAACTAAGCTATACTTTTGAGTATTCACTGAAGACATCAGAAATAAAAAAAGACTCAATTTCCCATATTCGGATACCCAGGATTGTAACTTCCTGAATAAAATATCCCTTAGATCCAAAAAAATTAGCCAGTTGCTCTAAGAAAAAAATCTAAGATGTCTTCGGAACTCCCACTATACAAGCATACAAGGAAACAGTCAAAACAAAAATACATAAGGATTTGGCTATAAGACTATATTTGAGATCCTATATGCATCAAGGAATATATCTGGGTTGTGGTCAGCGTGTGCTCTCCACAAAGTAAGCGCTCAATAAGTACGATTGGATGAATGAATGAATATTCTCTATTACTGTATTTCTGAGGAAAATAAATTCATAAATAAAGGCACGAGGTGGCGCTGCAGTCCAAGAAAGCAGAAACAGAACTGCATATCAAGTCGACTCCATTACTCAAACAAAAAGGACTGGGGAAGCAATCAGGGAGGCTTTCGTTCTCAGTAGCTGAGCTCTCAGGATCTGAAAGAGCCACCTAGTTCAGATACTGGAAACGAACAGGACTGATTTCGAGAACCGGGTGAAAATAGAAGAGCTCAGCAATATTTCAAAAGGAGGGTGGAAATTGCCAGACGAAACAATGGAGCGATCGTGGAAGAACCCCCAGCGAATAAGGCAAGTGGCGCCGGTTCTTATTTTCCTGTTTCTGTCTGGGGTGGTGTCAGGACCGGTCCGGTACTCGGTAGAGGAGGAACTGGAGAGCGGCTCCTTTGTAGCCAATATGGTAAAGGACCTAGGGCTGGGTATCAGAGATTTGTCCGTCCGTGAGGCTCGGGTCGTATCTAATGGAAACAAGCAACATTTTTACCTCAACCGTCAGACCGGACATTTGACCTTAAGGGACAAATTGGACCGGGAGGAGCTGTGTGGCCAGAGCGAGTCCTGCGTGCTGCATTTCCAAATTTTACTGGAAAATCCTTTACAGTTTTTTCAGGCTGAGTTGATGGTGAACGATATTAACGACCATTCCCCGGAGTTTCTGGACAAGAAAATGCTTCTTAAAATCCCTGAAAGTAGCCCTCCGGGGACAGTATTTTCTCTAGAAAGCGCACAGGACTTGGATGTGGGAAGAAACAGCCTCCAGAACTATACCATCAGTCCCGATACGTATTTCCGCATTCAAATTCGTGTGGGTATGGATGGAAATAAATTCCCTGAGCTAGTGTTGAACAGGGCGCTGGATCGGGAGGAGCAGGCTGAGATCAGCTTAATCATCACAGCCATGGATGGAGGGTCTCCCCCGAGGTCAGGAACCGCTCAGGTTCACATTGTTGTGGTGGATATAAATGACAACGCCCCCGTCTTCACCCAACCCCTGTACGAGACGCGGATTCCCGAAAACAGTCCTCTGGGCTCTCTGCTTCTCACTGTCTCTGCTAAGGATTTAGACACAGGAAATTATGGTGAAATAACGTATTCCGTATTCCAAGTATCCGAGGAAATTCGAAAAACCTTTCTAATAGATCCCAGAACTGGGGAAATTCGTTTAAGTGGACAACTTGACTTCGAAGAACACAAATCTTATCCAGTAAATGTTCAAGCCACAGATGGCGGGGGTCTTTCTGGAAAATCCACCGTCCTGGTACAGGTCACTGATGTGAATGATAATCCCCCCGAAATCACCATGTCTTCAGTAATAGGATCCATCCCCGAGAACGCACTCGAGACTGTGGTTGCTGTTTTCAGTATTACAGACCGCGATTCTGGGGACAGCGGTAGAATGGTTTGTACCATCCAACACAATCTGCCTTTCATCCTCAAACAGACGATCGAGAACTTCTATACCTTGGTAACGGACCAAGCATTAGATAGAGAGAGCCAGTCCGAATACAATATCACCATCACTGTCATGGATTTGGGCTCCCCGAACCTCAAAGTGGAGAAAAACATTACAGTGCTGATATCCGATGTCAATGACAACCCCCCGGTGTTCAATCAAACGTCCTACACATTATATGTCCGGGAAAACAACAGCCCTGCCTTGCACATCGGCAGTGTCCACGCCCTGGACAAAGACTCGGGAGAGAACGCCAGGGTGTCCTACTCCCTGCTGTCTCCCGAGGATAGTGACCTTCCTCTGGCCTCCTACATCTCCATCAACTCGGACAATGGCAATCTCTACGCTCTGAGATCCATGGATTATGAAGCCATTCGGGAGTTCCAGTTTGAAGTGAGGGCCGTTGACGGTGGCTCTCCAGTCCTGAGCAGCCAGGCGATGGTCCGGGTGGTGGTCCTGGATGACAATGACAACAGTCCCTTCGTCCTGTATCCTCTGCAGAACGGCACCGCCCCCTGCAATGACTTGGTTCCCAGATGGGCAGAAGCTGGCTACCTGGTGACCAAGGTGGTGGCGGTGGATGCAGACTCAGCTCAGAACTCGTGGCTTTCCTTTCAGCTGCTCAAGGCCACAGACCCTGGGCTCTTCAGCGTATGGCCCCACAATGGGGAAGTCCGAACCACGAGGCTCATCACCGACAGAGACACCATCAAGCAGAGACTCGTTGTCCTCGTGAAGGACCATGGAGAGCCTCCTCTGTCCACCGCGGCCACTCTGTACGTGCTTCTTGTTGACGGATTTTCAGAACCCTACTTACAGTTCCCGGAAGTACCGACAGTAGATGAACCTGAAGACTCCCTCACGGTATACCTGGTAATTGCTCTGGTCTCCATCTCGTTCCTATTCCTCTTCTCGGTGGTTGTTTTCATCGTAGTGAGGCTGTGGAGCAGGAGGAGACACGCCGCGGATGCCGTCAGTCTGGGCCCCGAAGGCCATTTCCCTGGACATTTGGTGGATGTGAACAGTACTGGGACCCTGTCCCATAGTTATCGCTATGAGGTTTGTTTAACCACTGGTTCGGGTAACAGCGAGTTCAAGTTCCTCAAGCCCATCATGCCCAACTTTCCGGCCCAGGATTGTGAAAGAGATCTTGAAGAAAACCCTCAATTTCGCAATAGTTTGGGCTTTAACTAGAGAGGTCTCCTAAGAAGAGCGTTTCCGAAATAATTGTCATGATCTTTTCCGTCATAATTATTTCCAAAAGTTTGTGGTGCAATTAATGTTATAATTTTGGGTTGTTATTTTTAAAATTGGATTTTGCCCATAAAATTCTCCTCTAGCACGAATATTTTCTGAATAATCCTAAAAATCACGGAGGGTTTCAATTTAGGACGAGAAAGTTTGATTTTCGTTTTTAATTTGATTTTCGTTCAGCAACACTGATTTGTTCCTCTAGAGAACCCAGGCTTTTGTCTCATAGGCCTGCTGGAGAGAGCAAAGGACTGAACCTTTGCCTCAGACTGACTCTCTCCCTGCCTATAGGATCCCAGAAGTAAAATTTAAAAGCCTTATTCCCTTATTTCAAGAAGAGAACACCGTAAATGAGCCATGGCTTAACTTTGATCTATGATCAGGCCTTTTCTGAAGGGTAGTGTTTCTTTACATTTATACTGATAAACAATAGCCTTCGGCCGACTGTGGCCCGTAGTTGCTACTCTTTTTGGTAACAGCGCTTGTTGAGACAAATCTTTAAAGTCAAGACTGTCCATCTTCTTTTTCTTCATAAGAGCCTAATTCACTTGGTAACCAGAAAAGTTTCAGATATTGTCAAAATGAATGCACTGGAATTTTTTCCTTTATCTCATAAAATCGTGGTTTCGGGCATCGAAAAATACGAGGAAAAGTAAGTGGAGTGTCTAGTGGGGTTTTGTAATTGAAAACTGTTTTTAACGAGTTTCTAAGATAAATGAAATCTTAGTAAGGACGCGAGGTGGCGCTGCAGGATAAGAAGGCGCCAACGGGGAAATATAAAAGCTGCAGACTCCATTGCTCAACGAGAATAGAAGGCGAGAGACTGTCAGGAACGAAGAGGTATCATCGCAGAAGCAGAGGAAGGATCGGGGTCTTCATCAAGGTTTGAGAGGAGCAAATTAAAAATATTGGAAAAACCCGTGAAGACTTTCGCCCCGGGCCGTGGATATCACTGGAAGGTGGAAGTCCCACCTTTGTGGAAATAGGGATATTTCACCCAGGAATAATGAAAACCAAATGGGAGAAAATCCGGCGGATAAGGCAAGTTATGTTTCTTGCTATTTCCCTTAATGTTTTGCAAGTCGGGTCTAATTCCGTCCTTTATTCGGTACTGGAGGAAACAGAGAGCGGTTCCTTTGTCGCTAATGTGGCAAAGGACTTGGGACTGGATATCGGGGATCTCTCCGCCCGGGAAGCTCAGATCGTTTCCAAAGGGGGCCAACAATATTTCCACCTCAATCGCCAAACCGGGGATTTGACTCTAAACGAGAAACTCGATCGGGAGGTCTTATGCGGGCAGAGGGAGTCCTGTGTAGTGTATTTCCAGATTTTAATGGAAAACCCTTTCGAGTTTTATCGGGCTGAAGTGAAGGTCATAGATGTAAACGACCATTCTCCAGTGTTTCTGAACAAGGTAACACTTCTGAATATCCCGGAGAGTAGTGCTCCAGGGAAAATATTTCTCCTGGAAAGTGCAGTGGATTTGGATGTGGGAAACAACAGCCTCCAGGTTTATACCATCAGTCCTAACGCCTACTTCCACATTAACACACGCAGTAGAAGTGACGGCAGAAAATTCCCGGAGCTGGTATTGGATAAAGCACTGGATCGGGAGCAGCAGGCTGAGATCCACTTAACCATCATGGCCCTGGATGGCGGGTCTCCCCCCAGATCCGGACAATCTGAGGTTCGCATTCTGGTAGTGGATGTAAATGACAACGCCCCTGAGTTCATTCACCCACGATATGAGGTTCAGATTCCCGAAAACAGTCCCCTGGGCTTTTTGGTTGTCTCTGTATCTGCTAATGACTTAGACGCGGGAAACTATGGGGCTGTATCATACTCGATTTTTCAAGCTTCGGAAGAAATTCTTCAAAAATTTCAAATAAATTCTGATTCGGGAGAAATTCGACTCGAAGGAAAACTGGACCGTGAAGAAACTCAGGCATATGAGATCGACATTCAGGCTAAAGACGGAGGGGGTCTATCTGGAAAATCCACGGTCCTAGTTCAGGTTATTGATGTAAACGATAATCCTCCAGAGATCACCATGTCGTCAGTCACCAGCCTAATCTCTGAGAATGCGCCCGAGACCGTGGTCGCTGTTTTCAGCATATCAGACCGCGACTCTGGGGACAACGGTAGAATGGTTTGCTCCATCCAGGAAGATTTGCCTTTCGTCCTCAAACAGAGGTTCGAGAACTTCTTCACCCTGCTAACTGACCGAGAACTGGACAGAGAGAGCCAATCCGAATACAATATCACCATCGCTGTTACGGATTTGGGCTCCCCGAGGCTCAAAGTGGAGAAGAACATCACGGTGCTGATATCCGATGTCAATGACAACCCGCCGGTGTTTAATCAAACATCCTACACGCTGTATCTCCGGGAAAACAACAGCCCTGCCTTGCACATCGGCAGTGTCCACGCCCTGGACAAAGACTCGGGAGATAACGCCAGGGTGTCCTACTCCCTGCTGTCTCCGGAAGATGGCGACTTTCCCCTGGCCTCCTACATCTCCATCAACTCGAACAATGGCAATCTCTATGCTCTGAGATCCATGGATTATGAAGCCATTCGGGACTTCCACTTCGCAGTCAGGGCGGTGGATAGTGGTTCCCCGGCCCTGAGCAGCCAGGCGACGGTCCGGGTGGTGGTCCTGGATGACAATGACAATAGTCCTTTCGTCCTGTATCCTCTGCAGAACGGCACCGCCCCCTGTAACGATCTGGTCCCCAGATGGGCGGAGGCCGGCTACATGGTGACCAAGGTGGTGGCGGTGGATGCGGACTCGGCTCAGAACTCTTGGCTTTCCTTCCAACTCCTCAAGGCCACGGACCCTGGACTCTTCAGCGTGTGGCCCCACAGTGGGGAAATCCGAACCACGAGGCTCATCACCGACAGAGACGCCATCAAGCAGAGACTCGTTGTCGTGGTGAAGGATCACGGGGAGCCCCCTCTCTCCACCGTGGTCACCCTGCACGTGCTTTTAGTGGATGGTTTTTCGGACTCCTACGTGAGGCTCTCAGAAGTACCAAGGGACGAAGAACAGGAGGACCCCCTGACGGTGTACCTGGTCATTGCTCTGGCCTCCGTCTCATTCCTCTTCCTCTTCTCGGTGATCGTCTTCATCGTAGTGAGGCTGTGGAGCAGGAGGAGAGACATCATGGATGCTGCCAGCCTAGGCCCCGATGGCCAATTTCCTGGGCATTTAGTCGATGTCAACGGCACCGGGACCCTGTCCCACAGTTACCGCTATGAGGTGTGTTTAACTACTGGGTCAGGAAATAGTGAGTTCAAGTTTCTCAAGCCTGTCATTCCCAGTCTCCCAGTTAATGGTACTGGAAGCGATCTGGAGGGTGGTCTCCCCTCCCAAAGTCGTTTCAATCTAAACTGGGGGGCGGGTACCCCTGAACATATCTGATTCTGAGGAAAGACCTTAATTTTAATGATCTTTTAGGTTTAACGTTTAACATTTACCGTCGATGACACATTGACTTTTCGCTCCTTGAAGTTTTCCGTATTTAGGGCTAGTTTACCATGTTTGCCATGTTTGCCATGTTTGCCATTGTCCTCTCCATCCCTTTAACAGTGTAATGATGGTAGTAGTCGTAATCGTAGTAGTAGTAGTAGTAGTAGTCGTCATAGTAATAGTATTTTTTTATTTCCCTCTGAGCCCAGTGCACTCTACTAAACACTTGGGGAATACAAAACAAAAAAGGGCTAGATTCCTGCCTGCTAGAAGCAAACATTTCATTGTAGAAGACAGATATAAAAATATTTGTAAATATAGTAATCAAAAAAAGAAAAAAGCTATGTTATTTGATGCCTCTCTATTCATTTTCTTTGATAAAATCTAAAGACCTTTGTTACCAGAAACGTGTTAGTAATTGTCAAATAGACAAATAGATGCTTGCTTTGGTTATCTAAGAAAAAAAACCAGTGTGCGTCTAAAAACATGATGAAAAACTGGTAGAGTTTATAGTGATATTCTATCATTTTAAAATGTATTTAATTGGGATTTTCTGAAATCTATGAATTCTCATTAAGAACGCGAGGTGGCGCTGTAGGATAAGAAAGCTCCTATAGGGAACTGCGTATTCTGCGGACTCCATTACTCAATGAGACAGCAAGGGAAAGACTGGTAAGAACCGGATGGTTTTGTCAGCGGACCTGGGGAAGGATCGGTTTCTTCTGCAAGCATTGCGAGCATTACATTTAAAAGATGGGAATGACCCTATAAGAATTTTTTCTTGGAGTTTAATCTGGAGCCAGATGGTCGTTGGGAATTTCCGTATTTGTGATAACAAGGGATATTTCACCGCAAGAACCATGAGAGCCAACGAAAAGACAATCCGGCAGATAAGGCAAGTTGTTTTTCTGGTCACCTTCTTAAATATTTTGGAAGTCGGGTCAGATTCGGTTCGGTATTCGGTACTAGAGGAAACAGAAAGCGGCTTCTTTGTCGCGAATGTGGCAAAGGACCTAGGGCTGGATATCGGGGATCTGTCAGCCCGGGAGGCTAGAATCGTTTCCAAAGGAGAGAAACAGTACTTTCAACTCAACCGTCACACGGGGGATTTGCTCCTGAAGGAGAAACTCGACCGGGAGTTTTTATGTGAGCAGAGGGAGTCCTGCATAGTGCGTTTCCAGATTTTATTGGAAAACCCTTTAGAGTTTTATCGGATTGAAATAACAGTTGGCGACATAAATGACCATTCTCCCGTGTTCCTAGATAAGGAAATAATTCTGAATATTTTCGAGAATAGTCCTGCAGGGGCAGAATTCCGAATTCCAAGTGCAGAGGATTTGGACGTAGGAAGCAACAACATCCAGGAATATACCATCAGCCCCAACTCCTATTTCCGCATTAAAACTCGCAATCACAGTGATGGGAGAAAATTCCCAGAACTGGTGCTGGATAAAGCCCTGGATCGGGAGGAGCAGAGTGAGATCTATTTAACTATCACGGCACTGGATGGCGGATCCCCACCTAGATCCGGAACAGCCAGCGTTCACGTCCTTGTTGTGGACATTAATGATAACACTCCGGAGTTCACGCAACAGCAGTATGAGGTTCAGATTCCCGAAAATAGTCCTGAAGGATCGCTCATTACCACAGTCTCTGCTAATGATATTGACACAGGAATCAATGGAGAAATATCGTACACGTTTTTCCATGTCTCGGATTACATTCGCAAGATGTTTGAAATAAATCAAATTTCCGGGGAAATGCGATTAATAGGAGAATTGGATTTTGAGGCCAGGCAGTCATATATGGTAGACATTCAGGCCTCAGACGGTGGGGGCCTTTCGGCAAAAAGCGCTGTCCGTGTTCAAGTCCTGGATGTGAACGACAATCGTCCCGAAATCACCATATCATCAGTGAACAGCCCCATACCCGAGAACTCACCTGAGACCGTTGTTGCTGTTTTCAGCATATCAGATCGCGACTCAGGGGACAACGGTAAAATGATTTGCTCCATCCAGGACCATCTGCCCTTTGTCCTTAAACCGACAGTAGAGAACTTCTTCACTCTGGTATCAGACCGAACGCTGGATAGAGAGAGTCAGTCCGAATATAATATAACCATCACTGTCTTGGATTTGGGCTCCCCAAGTCTCAGAACGGAGCAGAACATAACGGTGGTGGTATCCGATGTCAATGACAATCCTCCGGTGTTTAATCAAACAGTCTACACATTGTATATCAGGGAAAACAACAGCCCCGCCCTGCACATCGGCAGCGTCCAGGCGATGGACAGAGATTCGGGACAGAACGCCAGGGTGTCTTTCTCCTTGTTGCCTCCCGAAGTCGGAGACTTTCCCCTGCCCTCTTTCGTCTCCATCAACTCGGACAATGGCAATCTCTATGTTCTGAGATCTATGGATTACGAAGCCATTCGGGAGTTTCAATTCTCAGTCAGGGCAGTTGACGGCGGTTCCCCGGCCCTGAGCAGCCAGGCGATGGTCCGTGTGGTGGTTCTGGATGACAATGACAACAGTCCCTTCGTCCTGTACCCTCTGCAGAACGGCACCGCCCCCTGTAATGACCTGGTCCCCAGATGGGCGGATGCCGGCTACCTGGTGACCAAGGTGGTGGCGGTGGACGCAGATTCAGCTCAGAACTCTTGGCTTTCCTTCCAACTGCTCAAAGCTACGGACCCTGGACTCTTCAGCGTGTGGCCCCACAACGGGGAAGTCCGAACCACGAGGCTCATCACCGACAGAGACGCCATCAAGCAGAGACTCGTTGTTCTCGTAAAGGACCATGGAGAGCCACCTCTGTCCACTGCGGCCACTCTGCATGTGCTTCTAGTGGACGGCTTTTCGGATCCCTACATCCGGATCCCGGAAATGCCGAGGACCGGAGAGCAGGAAGACTCCCTCACCCTGTACCTGGTCATTGCTCTGGCTTCCATCTCGTTCCTTTTTCTCTTCTCGGTGATCGTCTTCATCATGATGAGGCTGTGGAGCAGGAGAGAGCAGGTGGATGCCTCCAGCTTGGGTCCCGATAGCCATTTCCCGGGACATTTGGTGGACGTAAACAACACGGGTACCCTGTCCCACAGTTATCGCTATGAGGTGTGTTTAACAACTGGTTCCGGCAACAGTGAGTTCCAGTTCCTCAAACCCATCATCCCTAACCTCCCCTCTCAGGGATCTGAGACGGATCTGCATGGAATTCCGCCTTCCGGACATAATCTTGTTCCGTATTAACAAAGCTAATTTTACTCAATGGGTTTCATTAGGGTTAATGATATCGTTTTTAATCGAGGTGTTTTCAGATAGTTTTTCTATCCGTTATTTAAGCCAAAATAACCCTGCTGATATCTGATAGAATATTGTGATATTGCCTCTCATCTCAATGGTTCAGAAACCCTCTTTGTGCTATTGTGTATGCCACCTCGTCCTGTTTTCTGCTTCATTAAAATAAAAACAGTTCAAAATAAGTTGGGTTTTTTCTTTTCCGATGCACCAAAATTTCAGTGGATTCAAATATGGCTTCTTAAACAAAATATATCCTTTCTTCTAGTGGCTTTGATATTGTTATATGATATTAGCATTATTTGTCAATACTGACAAGACCTCTGTAAGGGACAATCATATGAGAAAGAAGGGATAGATATAACTACACAGTACAATAGAAAAATTACTAACATTTTGAGGTTTAATAATATGTTATTTGTAAATTGCCAGAAAAACTGGAAATTTACCATTTGTACAGACGTATAAAAGCCTGCGGATATTATTGGGCTCCCAATGGATCAAAACATACGGAATAAACATTTCTTATATCAGAAACGCCCAGTAATATGACTAGACTCACTTGCCAACTCATGTGACCCAGTTACGAATACATGATTTTACTAATCAGTATTCTCAGTACAGACGCGAGATGGCGCTGCAGGCTAAGAATGTGAATAAACCGAACTGCAGAGGTCGTGGGCTCCATTATTCAGCAAGACAGAAGCGAAAAGACAAGCAGAAAGGGAGAGTAGCATTACCCGGGGCTGCGATGGTGTCGGAGTCCCTTGGAAAAAGCTACACACCAGCATATACATAGTCGTTGAGAGCAATCAATTTAGTGTCGTGGCTTCAGGAACGTGGATTGTAGCCGAGCACATCTGCATCACTTGGAACGTGTGTTTCCGAAGAAACCATGCTGAAAGCGGAGGAGACGGTTCAGTGGAGAGGGCAAGTGATGCGTCTTTTTGTTTACTTGTGCTTGTCGGGGGTCTACTCGGAAACCGTTCGGTACTCGGTTTTGGAAGAAATGGAGAGGGGGTCTTTTGTAGCTAATGTGGCGAAGGATCTGAGGCTGGATAGCGGGGATCTGTTCACCCGGAATGCCAGGATCGTTTCTGAGGGTGAGAAGGAGTATTTTCATCTTAATCCCAAAACGGGGGATTTGTTCATAAAGGAGGAGCTCGACCGGGAGGGTATATGTGGCCAGAGTGAGCCCTGCATTGTGTCTTTTCAAATTCTATTGGAGAACCCATTGAAGTTTTATCGATCTGAAATATCAGTGGACGATATAAACGACCATTCTCCAGTATTCCCGGAGAAGAAAATAGTTTTGAACATCCTGGAAAATAGTCCGGAGGGTACAGAATTCCAAATGGAAAGTGCACAGGATTTGGATGTGGGGAATAACAGCCTCCAGGAGTACAGCATCAGTCCTAACTCCTATTTCCACATTAAAACGCGCAGTCGCAATGACGGCAGAAAACACCCGGAGCTGGTGCTGAATAAAGTTCTGGATCGAGAACAGCAGGCTGAGATCCATTTAACTATCACGGCCCTGGATGGGGGATCTCCACCCAGGTCCGGGACTGCCGAGGTTCTCGTTAATGTTTTGGATATTAATGATAACGCACCCGAGTTCACTCAGTCTCTGTATGAGGTTCAGATTCCCGAAAACAGTCCTGCGGGATCACTAGTTTCCATAGTCTCTGCTGCCGATTTGGATGCAGGAAGCAACGGGGAAATTTCATACGCCTTGTTCCTTGTCACCGAGGAAATTCGCAGAACGTTTCAAATTCATCCAATATCGGGGGAAATTCGAGTTCTACAACAATTGGATTTTGAGGCTAAACAGTCATACGAGTTCGATATTCAGGCTAAAGATGGCGGGCGTCTTTCTGGCAAATCTACTGTTTTTGTCCAAGTCATTGATGTGAACGACAACCCCCCAGAACTCATCATGTCGTCAGTTACCAGCCCCATCCCCGAAAATCTGCCTGAGACAGTGGTGGCTGTCTTCAGCGTCAAGGACCGCGACTCTGGGGAAAACGGTAGAATGGTTTGCTCCATCCAGAACGATCTGCCATTTACCCTAAAACCCACTTTTAGGAACTTCTATACCCTTGTAACAGACCGACTATTAGACAGAGAAAGCCAGTCCGAATACAACGTAACCATCACCGTGGCGGATTTGGGCTCCCCGAGTCTTCAAGTGGAGAAAAACATAACGGTGCTGATATCCGATGTCAACGACAACCCCCCGGTGTTTAATCAAACATCCTACACACTGTATGTCAAGGAAAACAACAGCCCCGCCCTGCACATCGGCAGGGTCCAGGCCATGGACAGAGACTCAGGGCAGAATGCCAGGGTATCTTATACCCTGCTGCTACCTGAGGACAGCAACCTTTCCCTATCCTACTTCGTCTCCATCAGCTCAGAAAATGGCAATATTTACGCGCTGAGATCCATGGACTACGAAGACATTCAGGAGCTCCAGTTTGCAGTGAGGGCGACAGATGGCGGTTCCCCGGCCCTGAGCAGCCAGGTGATGGTTCGGGTTGTGGTCCTGGATGACAACGACAACAGTCCCTTCGTCCTGTACCCTCTGCAGAATGGCACCGCCCCCTGCAATGACCTGGTCCCCAGATGGGCGGAGGCCGGCTACCTGGTGACCAAGGTGGTGGCGGTGGACGCGGACTCGGCTCAGAACTCTTGGCTTTCCTTCCAACTGCTCAAAGCCACGGACCCTGGACTCTTCAGCGTGTGGCCCCATAACGGTGAAATCCGAACCATGAGGCTCATCACCGACAAAGACCCTGTCAAACAGAAGCTTGTTGTCCTGGTGAAGGATCACGGGGACCCGCCTCTGTCCACTACGGCCACTCTGTACGTGCTTCTAGTGGACGGCTTTTCGGACCCCTACATTCGGCTCCCGGAACTGCGTAGGGAAAGTGAGCCGGAGGGCTCCCTCACGGTGTACCTGGTCATTGCTCTGGCCTCCATCACATTCCTCTTCCTCTTCTCGGTGATTGTCTTCATCGTAATGAGGCTGTGGAGCAGGAGGAGAGACCCAGCCGAAGCCGCCAACCTGGGCCCCGTTGGCCATTTCCCGGGACATTTGGTGGATATGAATGGCACCGGGACCCTGTCTCACAATTACCGCTATGAGGTTTGTTTAACTACTGGATCAGGTAACAGCGAGTTCCAGTTCCTCAAACCCGTCATTCCCAGCCTCCAGGCTCAATGCCCTGGAATAGATCTGTAGATCTTTTCGTCCTCCAGACAGAATCGAAACGAATTTCCCCAAACAGGATTTATTAGGAATGACAATGTTGTTTTTTCATAGGTATTTCTCCCGAACGTCATTCTGCATATCTTATTGAATATCGTGACCCTTTTCTTAGTCTGAATGATTCACGGTTCCTCTTCATGTTTGTATATTCTTCCACCTGTTGTTTTCTGTTTCATTAAATGAAATTACTTTAAAAGAAACTTACTTCCATTTATCTACAGTATTCTAAACTCCTCTAATATGATACTCCATCCTAATAAACATCATTTTAGTGTTTTTGATGTTTACCTATGGCAGTAGCATTATTTGCAACCATATTCAGTCCTTCTTTAGTGGGCCATTGTGTTATTTTCTAAGTCTAAAAGGAACAAATAAAAATTCCACATATTTAAGATATAAACAATATTTAATTTCCAAATATTCTGAATTATTACACAAATATAGAATACTCCAATTTACATGCAACTGCTGCCTCTGAGGACATTTTGTGCTTTAGTATGTTTTCTAGACCTAATTTGAATTTTAATTGGATTTGAAACTCCCAAAATATAACTTTGCATTTGTACTCTCCCAAAACCTTAGTTCAGTGCTCTGCACACCGTAAGCTCTCAATAACTACGATTAAATGAATGTGTCTCTGCACTAGATCAAGATAATGGAGTGGTACCTCTATTGGAAACGATTCTATCCTATCAACTGGCTTTTTCAAGACTCTTAGGAATTGTAGATAGTTGGTTTAGACCACACAAGAGTATGAAGTCTTCAGGAAGCTTCGGATTTTCTAAAGATTTGAGTATAAGGAATAAAATGCATTATAGTGTACCTATCACCCTCCTTAATATTGTATTATGGCATAAAATAATATAGAGAGGCAGTGTGGCTTAGTGGATAGAACACAGGCCTGGGAGTCAGCAGAGCATGGCTCAGTGGAAAGAGCCCGGGATTTGGAGTCAAAGGTCGTGGGTTCAAATCCCGGCTCCACCGGTTGTCAGCTGTATGACCTAGGGGAAGTCACTTGACTTCTCTGTGCCTCAGTTATCTCATCTGTAAAATGGGGGATTAAGATTGTGAGCTCCCCAAGGGACAACTTGATCATCTTGTATCCTCCCCAGCATATTATTACCCTTCTAAACTGTGAGCCCACTGTTGGGTAGGGACCGTCTCTTTATGTTGCCACCTTGTACTTCCCAAGCGCTTAGTACAGTGCTCTGCACACAGTAAGCGCTCAATAAATACGATTGATTGATTGATTGATTCGAATCCCGGATCCACCGCTTGTCTTCTGTGTAACCTTGGGCAAATCACTCAAGTTCTCTGTGCTTTCTTTATCTCATCTGTAAATGGGCATTAAGACTGTGAGGGACCATGAACTGTGTCCAACCTGATTAGCTTGTATCTTCCCCAGTGCTTAGTATAATGCCTGACACATACTAGGAGCTTAACAAATGCCATTAAAACAGAAGTAAGCAAACAAACGAACAAAAAAACTCGGTATAACTAGCCAACTCTTTGTAACCCAACCACGAATATGACATTTTCCTGAAATCTTAGAATCTCAGAACAGACGCAAGGTGGCGATGCAGGCTAAGAATGCGAAGAAACAAAACTGCAGATCCAGTGGACTCCATTTATCCACCTAGTCACAATAGGAGAGGCAAGCAGGAAGGGCGATTTGCATTACCAGGGGCTGGGATAGTGACGGAGTATTTGTAAAGTACTACAGATTTACATATTTAAAGCCGGTGGGAACAATCAAGATCAAGCTGTTGCTCCGGGAGTGTGGATTGTAGCAGCGCAAATCTGTATCTGTTGGAACGTGTGTTTCTGAAGAAGGAATGCTGAAAGCGGAGGAGATGATTCAGCGGAGAGGGCAAGTTATGCGTCTTTTTGTTTGCCTGTGCTTGTCGGGGGTCTATTCGGAAACCGTTCGGTACACGGTATTGGAAGAAATGGAGAAGGGCTCTTGGGTGGCTAATGTGGTGAAGGACCTGGGGCTGGATAGCGAGGATCTGTCCTCCAGGAATGCCCGGATCGTTTCTGAGGTTGACAAAGAGTATTTTAATCTTAATCCTCAGACAGGGGATTTGTTCATAAAGGAGAAACTCGACAGGGAGGGTCTATGCGCCCGGAGTGAACCCTGCATTTTGCCTTTCCAAATTTTACTGGAAAATCCATTAAAGTTTTATCGGTCTGAGATAGCAGTGGACGATATAAACGACAATTCTCCAGTGTTCCTGGACAAGGAAATGATTCTGAATATCCCGGAAAATAGTCCTGTGGGTACGGAATTCCAAATGGAAAGTGCACAGGATTTGGATGTCGGAAACAACAGCCTGCGGGAATATACCATCAGCCCCAACCCCTATTTCCACATTAATACTCGCGTTCACAGTGGCGGCAGGAAATTCCCGGAGTTGGTGTTGGATAAAGCGCTGGATCGGGAACAGCAAGGTGAAATTCACTTAACCATCACGGCCATGGATGGCGGTTCCCCGCCAAGATCTGGAACTGCCGAGGTTCATGTTCTTATTGTGGACATAAATGACAATGCCCCTGTTTTCACTCAGACACGATATGAGGTTCGGATTCCCGAAAACAGCCCTAAAGGCTCACTGGTTTCCACGGTCACCGCTAAAGATTTTGATGCAGGAATCAATGGAGAAGTATTGTACTCATTTTTCCGTGCTTCCGAAGAGATTCGCAGAACGTTTCAGATTCATTCAATTTCGGGGGAGATTCGATTAGTAGGACAATTAGATTTTGAGCAGAGTCAGTTTTATGAGTTCGACTTGGTGGCCAAAGATGGCGGGGGCCTTTCTGGCAAGTGTACTGTTTATGTTCAGGTCATCGATCTGAACGACAATCCCCCGGAGCTTATCATGTCAACAGTTACTAGCCCCATCTCCGAGAACGCTCCAGAGGCAGTGGTAGCCGTTTTCAGTATTAGAGATCGCGACTCTGGGGACAATGGCAGAATGGTTTGTTCCATCCAGAACGATCTCCCATTCGATTTAAAACCCACATTTAGGAACTTCTATACCTTGGTAACGGATCGAGCGCTTGACAGAGAGAGCCAATCCGAATATACTATCACGATCACTGTCAAGGATCTGGGATCCCCTAGCCTCAAAACGGAGCAGAACATAACGGTGCTGATATCCGATGTCAACGACAACCCCCCGGTGTTCAATCAAACATTCTACACGCTGTATGTCAAGGAAAACAACAGCCCTGCCCTGCACATCGGCAGGGTCAATGCCGTGGATAGAGACTCAGGGCAGAATGCCAGGGTGTCTTACACCTTGCTGCCATCCGAGGACGGGGACCTTTCCTTGCCCTCCTACGTCTCGATCAACTCAGAAAATGGCAATATTTACGCTCTGAGATCCATGGATTATGAAACCATTCAGGAGTTCCAATTTGCAGTGAGGGCGGCAGATGGCGGTTCCCCGGCCCTGAGTAGCCAGGCGATGGTCCGTGTAGTGGTCCTGGATGACAATGACAATAGTCCCTTCGTCCTGTATCCTCTGCAGAACGGCACCGCCCCCTGCAATGATCTGGTCCCCAGATGGGCGGAGGCCGGCTACCTGGTGACCAAGGTGGTGGCGGTGGACGCAGACTCAGCTCAGAACTCTTGGCTTTCCTTCCAACTGCTCAAGGCCACGGACCCTGGGCTCTTCAGCGTGTGGTCCCACAACGGGGAAGTCCGAACGACAAGGCTCATCACCGACAAAGACCCCGTCAAGCAGAAACTCGTTGTTCTGGTGAAGGATCATGGGGAGCCCTCTCTGTCCACCGCGGCCACTCTGCATTTGTTTCTGGTGGATGGCTTTTCAGAACCCTACTTACGGCTTCCAGAAGTCGTGATGGACGGTGAACCCGAAGACTCCCTCACGGTGTATCTGGTCATTGCTCTGGCCTCCATCTCATTCCTCTTCCTCTTCTCGGTGATTGTCTTCATCGTACTGAGGCTGTGGAGCAGGAGGGGAGAAGCCACGGATGCTGCTAGCCTGGGCCTCGATGGTCATTTCCCGGGACATTTGGTGGATGTGAACGGCACCGGGACCCTGTCCCAAAGTTACCGCTATGAAGTTTGTTTAACCACTGGGTCAGGGAACAGCGAGTTCCAGTTCCTCAAACCAGTCATCCCCAGCCTTCCTGCCCAGAGCGCTGGTAGAGACCTTGAAGAAAGCCATCAATTTCGCAATAGTCTTGGCTTTAATTAGAGTATTCTTAGGAAAAATGTTCTTAACGAACTGCTTGAGTACTTTATAAATACTTTCCACCCTCTCTATTTCTTGTAGTTTATACATATTTAATTTTAAGATATGACTTTCATAATGATTTCAAATATTGCTCATCTTCCTCTTCTAAACCACATGTTTCAGTCCTACCTTACCTAGCTCTTGGGTCTCGACTAAACTACCAATAACTCTCATTTTCATTCGCAACGTTCAGACACTAATTCCCCCTTCATCAAAGTCCCAGGTTTTGGGGTGTTTGGCCTGGTTCAAAGAGAATACCATATGCTCTGTGACTGAAACCGACCCTCTGCCAATCCAAAATGCAACCCTGCAGTGATTTCAAAACTTTTTAATCCCCTCATAATAAAAGAAGACAGAAAATGAGTAGTACTTGGTTTTGCTCTATGACTAGGCCACTTAAGTTGAGGACTGCTTCTTTTTATCTTCTTCTTCCTTAAAAGAAATCTTCTTTGTATGTTGTAGCAGAAGTTTGCTATGTTATCCATAAGTGCCATGGGTTAAGAAAGAGTCTGCAATTTCTCTACTTCCTAATCATTTTCCTCCATCAACTCCATAAAAAATCTGTTATTATTTTAAATAAGGAAAAGCTTAATGAAGTATTGTTTGATGGAGTATTGTTTGTGTCGCACGAAGGTCTCTCATAAAAGGCTATGGTTATACTTTATACTATTTCTTAGAGAAATGCATTTTCAGTGAAGACACATGGTGGCGCAGTAGGATAAGAAAGCGCTGATAGGAAAGTGTCGATGCTGCGGACTCCATTATTTCACGAAACAGAAGCTGAGAAGCTGGGGAACGGGGAGAATTTGTCCCCTTGAGCTGGGAAAGGGTCTGTTTCTTCAGCAAGGGCTGTGACCAGCAAATTGGAAAGACTAAAACAACAACAACAACAATAAAAGATTCACTTGGAACCCGATTACCATTAGGAAGTTCTCTATTCGTAGGCATAAGGGAGTTTTTGCAGCAGGAACAATGGTGGACCAACGGGAAGTCTCCCGGCGGATAAGGCAAGTGCTGTTTCTTATTATTTTTCTTAATGCTCCGGAAGTCGAGTCGGATTCGGTTCGGTATTCGGTACTGGAGGAAACGGAGAGCGGTTCTTTCGTGGCTAATGTGGCAAAGGACCTGGGGCTGGATATCGGGAATCTTTCATCCAGGAAGGCTCGGATCATTTCCAAAAAGGACAAACAATATTTCCATCTCAACCGTAAAACGGGAGATTTACTAATAAAGGAGAAACTCGACCGGGAGGGTTTATGCGGGCAGAGAGACCCCTGCATTATGCATTTCCAAATTTTATTAGAAAATCCTTTTGAGTTATATCCCGCTGATATAACAATAGGCGACATAAATGACCATTCTCCGGTGTTTCTAGACAAGGAAATAATTCTTAATATTCTGGAGAATAGTCCTGTGGGGACCGAATTCCCAATGGAAAGTGCACAGGATTTGGATGTAGGAAGCAACTGCCTTCAGAAATATACCATCAGTCCCAACTCTTATTTCCATATTAACACTCGCAGTCGCAATGATGGCAGGAAATTCCCGGAGCTGGTGTTGGATAAAGCCCTGGATAGGGAAAGGGAGGCGGAGGTCCGTTTAACAATCACGGCCCTAGATGGAGGATCTCCTCCCCGTTTCGGAACTGCTGAGGTCCACGTTCTTGTTGTGGACATTAACGACAACGCCCCTGAGTTCACTCAGGTGAAGTATGAAGTTCAGATCCTCGAAAACAGTCCTTTGGGCTCGTTGGTTTCCACGGTTACCGCTAATGACCTTGACGCAGGAATCTATGGGGAAATATCATACATGTTTTTCCGTGCCTCCGAAGAAATTAGGAAATCCTTTCAAATAAATCCAATCTCGGGGGAAATTAAAATAATCGGACAATTGGATTTTGAAGAGAACCAGTCATATGAGGTGGATATCCAGGCTAAAGATGGCGGGGGCCTTTCTGGCAAATCCACTGTGCTTGTTCAGGTTATCGATGTGAACGACAATACCCCTGAGATAACCATGTCCTCAGTAACCAGTCCCATTCCCGAAAACTCTCCCGAGACAGTGGTGGCTGTTTTCAGCATCAGAGACCAGGACTCTGGAGAAAACGGTAGAATGGTTTGCACCATTCAGGACGATCTGCCTTTTGTCCTCAAACCGAAGTTGGAGAACTTCTATACCCTAGTGACGGCTCAAGCCCTGGACAGAGAGAACCAGTCCGAATACAATGTCACTATCACTGTCACGGATCTGGGATCCCCGAGTCTCAAAACGGAGCAAAACATAACGGTGCTGATATCTGACGTCAATGACAACCCCCCGATGTTTAATCAAACATCTTACACACTGTATGTCAGAGAAAACAACAGCCCCGCCCTGCACATCGGCAAAGTCCATGCCATAGACAGAGATTCGGGAGAGAACGCCAGGGTGTCCTACAGCCTGCTGTCCCCTGAGGACGGAGACCTTCCCTTGCCCTCTTACATCTCCATCAACTCGGATAATGGCAATCTCTACGCTCTGAGATCCATGGATTACGAAGTCATTCGGGAGTTCCAGTTCACAGTGAGGGCAGTTGACGGTGGTTCCCCGTCCCTGAGCAGCCAAGCGGTGGTCCGGGTGGTGGTCCTGGATGACAATGACAACAGTCCCTTCGTCCTGTATCCTCTGCAGAACGGCACCGCCCCCTGCAATGACCTGGTCCCCAGGTGGGCGGAGGCCGGTTACCTGGTGACCAAGGTGGTGGCGGTGGACGCGGACTCGGCTCAGAACTCTTGGCTTTCCTTCCAATTGCTCAAAGCCACGGACCCTGGACTCTTCAGCGTGTGGCCCCACAACGGGGAAATCCGAACCACGAGGCTCATCACTGACAGAGACGCCATCAAGCAGAAGCTTGTTGTCCTCGTAAAGGACCATGGAGAGCCACCTCTGTCCACCGCAGCCACTCTGCACGTGCTTCTGGTAGATGGCTTTTCGGAACCCTACTTACGGCTCCCGGAAATTCCCATGGACAACGAACCGGAGGACTCTATCACCGTGTATTTGGTAATTGCTCTGGCCTCTATTTCATTTCTTTTCCTCTTCTCGGTGATTGCCTTCATCGTAGTGAGGCTATGGAACAGGAGAAGACACGCCACTGATGCTGCCGTCCTGGGAACTGATGGCCATTTCCCGGGACATTTGGTGGATGTGAACGGCACCGGGACCCTGTCCCACAGTTACCGCTATGAAGTGTGTTTAACCACTGGGTCCGGGAACAGCGAGTTCAAATTTCTCAAACCTGTCATCCCCAGCCTCCCTGCCCAGGCAGCTATTAATAATCAGGAAGAAAATCCCTCATTTCGCAATAGTTTTGTCTTTAATTAGGGCGATCTCTTAGGGTGAATGTTTTCAGAAGGAACAGTTATGTTCATTTTGATGGATTTTTTCACCATTTAAATTTCCAATGATTAGTAGTGTAGCTATCATTTTATTTTACGTTAAATTTACATTATAATTACAAATATTGCTGATATCTTTCTCCTGTTACTCAAATATATCTAGTCCAACGGGCTATAGCGCTTATCCTTCGACTTGGTGACCAGATATGGTCTTTTTTTGGCAACTTTAACTCAATGATTGATTTGCTTCCCGATAAAAATCATGGCCTCTGGCTTCTAAGTAACATTAGAATGAGATCAAACAATCTTGCTTCTGACTTAAACCGACATTTTCCCTTCCTAAAGGACCCCGGATGTTGTTGACTCTAAAGATCTTATTCTTCTAGACTGAGAGCCCACTGTTGGGTAGGGACCGTCTCTATATGTTGCCAACTTGTACTTCCCAAGCGCTTAGTACAGTGCTCTGCACACAGTAAGTGCTCAATAAATACGACTGATTGATTCTGTCATAAGAAAAGAACCAAATATAAAAGTGATTTCTAGGTTAGAAATGTGAATGGGGCTTTTGTAATGGATAGTGTTTCTTTAAGTGTATTTTCGTGACAATATTGTCCTCTTAAAAATGTAACATAGATACATTACTTTGTTCTTCCTCGTTAACTACAAAAAACCTATAATTTCACGTCCCCCTGCCTTTCTTATTTCTTAAGAAAAACCAAATCTAGACAAACGCCAGTTATTGTTAAAATGGATTTAAATGTTACCTCAGAAAAGCACGGCTACAAGAATCGAAGGGATACGAGGGAAGCACAAGCAGAATAGCGAGCAGGACTTGTGAATGGTGCAATGTATTTGAGGAGTTTGTTGAGATAAATGAATTTTCAGAGAGGACGCATGGTGGCGCCACAGGATAAGAAGGATACGAGAGAACTGCCGATGCCTTGGACTCCATTACTCAGCGAGACAGCAACAGAGAGGCTGACAGAAACGGGGTGAATTTGTCAACGGAGCTGGGGTAGGGTCGGGGTCTTCAGCAAGGGCCACAAGCAACACATCGAAAAGATTGGGAAACCCTGTTAGGAATATTACAAGGTTTTGATCCCGTATTGCCGTGAAGAGATCTCACATTTGTGGAAATTAAGGACCCTTTCGCAGCAGGAACAATGGGAGCCAAAGGGGAGATTATTCGGCGGATAAGGCAAGTTGCATTTCTTATTATTTCCTTTAATATTTCGGAAATCATGTCAGATTTGGTCCAGTATTCCGTATTGGAGGAAATGGAAAGCGGCTCCTTTGTGGCTAATGTCGCAAAGGACCTGGGACTGGATATTGGTGATCTGTCTGCTCGGGAGCCTCGGATCGTTTCCAAAGCTGACAAACCGAATTTTCATCTCAACCGTCAGACAGGGGATTTGTTCTTAAAGGAGAAACTCGACCGGGAAGGTTTGTGTGGTCAAAGCGAGTCCTGCCTGGTGCGTTTCCAAATATTATTGAAAAATCCTTTAGAGCTTTATCAGGCTGAGATATCAGTGGATGACGTTAATGACCATTCTCCTGTTTTTCTGGACATTAATATGACTCTGAATATACTAGAGAATAGTCCTGTGGGATCGGAATTCGAAATTCAAAGTGCGCAGGATTTTGACGTAGGAAAGAACAGCCTCCAAGAATATGCCATCAGCCCCAACTCCTATTTCCACATTTCCACACGCAATCAAAGTGACGGCCAGAAATTCCCAGAGCTGGTGCTGGATAAAGCACTAGATCGGGAAGAAGAGGCTGAGATCCATTTAACCATCACGGCCCTAGATGGCGGGTCTCCACCTAGGTCTGGAACTGCCAAGGTTCACGTATTTGTTGTGGATGTTAATGACAATGCCCCCGAATTCTCTCAAAAGCGATACGAGGTTCAGATTCCCGAAAACAGTCCTCTGGGCTCAGTGGCTGCAGCCGTCTCCGCCAATGATTTTGACATAGGCGTCAATGGGGAAATATTGTACATGTTTTTCCATGCCTCAGAAGAAATTCGTAGAACCTTTCAAATTAATACAAATTCGGGGGAAATTCGAGTAATAGGACCATTGGATTTTGAGACTAAACAATCATATGAGGTCCACGTTCAAGCTAAAGATGGAGGGGGACTTTCTGGCAAGTGCACTGTCCGTTTTCAGGTGGTTGACATAAACGACAACATCCCCGAGCTCACCATATCATCAGTAATCAGCCCCATCCCTGAGAACGATCCCGAGACCGTGGTGGCTATATTCAGCGTATCAGATCGCGACTCCGGAAACAACGGTAGAATGGTTTGCTCCATACAAGACGATCTGCCTTTCATTCTCAAACCGACGTTCGAGAATTTCTACACCCTTATGACGGACCGACCCCTGGACAGAGAGAGCCAGTCCCAATACAACGTTACAATCACTGTCACCGATATGGGATCTCCGAGCCTCAAAACAGAGCAAAATATAATCGTCCTGATATCCGATGTCAACGACAACCCCCCTGTGTTCAATCAAACATCCTATACCCTTTATATCCGGGAAAACAACAGCCCCGCCCTACATATCGGCAGTGTCTGTGCCGTGGACAGCGACTCGGGGAAGAACGCCAGAGTGACCTACACGCTGTTGCCCCCGGAGTCCGGCGACCTTCCCCTGCCCTCCTACGTCTCCATCAACTCGGACAATGGCAATCTCTACGCCCTGAGATCCATGGATCACGAAGCCATTCGGGAGTTCCAGTTTGAAGTAAGAGCGGTTGACGGCGGCTCTCCAGTCCTGAGCAGCCAGGCGACGGTTCGGGTGGTGGTCCAGGATGACAATGACAACAGTCCCTTCGTCCTGTATCCTCTGCAGAACGGCACGGCCCCCTGCAATGACCTGGTCCCCAGATGGGCGGAGGCCGGCTACCTGGTGACCAAGGTGGTGGCGGTGGACGCGGACTCGGCTCAGAACTCTTGGCTTTCCTTCCAGCTGCTCAAGGCCACGGACCCTGGACTCTTCAGCGTGTGGCCCCACAACGGGGAAGTCCGAATCACGAGGCTCATCACCGACAGAGACCCCGTCAGGCAGAGACTCGTTGTTCTGGTGAAGGACCACGGGGAGCCCCCTCTGTCCACTGCAGCCACTCTTCATGTGCTTCTGGTGGACGGCTTTTCAGAACCCTACTTACGGCTCCCAGAGGTACAGATGGACAGTGAACCGGAGGACTCTATCACGGTGTATCTTGTTATTGCTCTGGCCTCTGTCTCATTCCTTTTCCTCTTCTCGGTGATCGTGTTTATCACCATGAGATTGTGGAGCAGGAGGAGAGAGGCCGCAGATGCGACCAGCCTGGGTCCTGAAGGCCTTTTTCCAGGGCATTTGGTAGATGTGAATGGTACCGGGACTCTGTCCCATAGTTACCGCTATGAGGTTTGTTTGTCTACTGGTTCGGGAACTAGCGAGTTCCAATTTCTCAAACCAGTCATTCCCAGCCTCCATGCCCAGGATCCTGGAAACCATCAGGAAGAAAATCCGTCATTTCGCAATAGTTTGGGCTTTAATTAGAAAGAACTCCTAGAACGAGTGCTTTCTGGAGGAATGATTGTGTTCATTTGTCTACATTTTTTCCATCATTTTTATTTCCAGCGTTAGTAGTGTTTTGTTTTAGGTTACAAATTTTATAAATCTTTATAAAATTTTCTCGCATATTTCTATTCTAATGCAAATATCTGCAGTCCAACCAGAAAACGGTCATTAAACAACTTTCAGACACTTACTTATTTGTTCTCACTTGGAAACTCCTGATGCTTAATTTTTGATGTATTAGGGAGAATAAATAGGGAAGCAGCGTGGCCTAGTGGATAGACAAAGAGCCTAGGAGTCCGAAGGACTTAGTTCTAATCCCATCTGCCATTTATTTACTGTGTGACTGTGGGCAAGTCACTTAACTTCTATGTGCCTCAGTTACTTCATCTGTAAAACGGGGATTAAAACTGAGCCTCATGTGGGACGTGGATCGTGACCAAACTGATTAGCTTGTATCTACTCCAGCGTTTAGTTCGGTGACTGGCACATAGTAAACGTTTTATAAATTCCATAGAGTCACCTGCCCTCTGACTGAAACTGGCATTTTCTCTGACTATTGGAACTAAAATATCCTCTTCAAAAACCTCATTATTCGATCGCAAGAAGAAAATTCAGTTAATGGGTAGTGCCTGGTATGTTTTAAGAAAAAAACACCTACTTTTTAAACAAAGATTTGTTCTATTGAAACATTTTTTCTCGTCGAGTTATGACGACCATTTATAACTTTGTTAATCGCTGCTGGATATGGTTAGTGCTTTTGGAAAGTTCTAAAAATCGCCAGATTTAAGAAAAATCTGCAACTTCACGACTCCTTATTCTTTTTAACAAAACCCGAATTCACTTGCTTACTAGAGGAATTTTAGGCTTTGTCAAAATGTATATATCCTGGATTTGCTCACTTTATGTCAGAAAAGCAAGCTTACTAGCATCGTAAAGATCTAAGGAAAAAAATAGACAATCAAGCGAGACTTTGAATTGAGAAACTTAATTTGATGAGTTTTCAGAGAGAAAATAATTTTCGGTATGGACGCGTGGTGGCGCTGCAGGATAAGAAGGAGAAGAACGAGAACTGCTGATGCCTCGGACTCCATTATTCATCGAAAGAGAGGCAGGGGGGACTGACAGAAGCAGTGCGGATTTGTCCTCAGTGCCGGGGAAGGGTCGGAGTCTTCATCAAAGGCTGCTAGCAGTACATTAAAAAATTGGAAAACCTCGAAAGGAGCTTCACCTGGTCTCGGATTGCCGTTAACAGGTTCTATATCTGTGAGAATAAGCCGGCTTTTACACCAGAAAAAATGGAAGCCAAAGGGGAGACTATTCGGCTGATAAGGCAAGTTGCATTTCTTATTATTTCTTTTAATGTTTCGGAAGTCGTGTCGGATTCAGTTCGGTATTCGGTATTGGAGGAATCGGAGAGCGGTTCTTTTGTGGCTAACGTGGCAAAGGACCTGGGGCTTAATATCAGGGATCTCTCTGCCCGGGAAGCTCGGATCGTTTCCAAAGGTGACAAATCGTATTTCCACCTCAACCGCCAGACGGGGGATTTGCTGTTAAATGAGAAACTCGACCGGGAGGTCCTATGTGGGCAGAAGGAGCGCTGCGTTGTGAATTTCCAAATTTTACTAGAAAATCCTTTAGAATTTTATGGAGCTGAGGTATCAGTGGGCGATATAAACGACAATTCTCCGGTGTTCCTGGACAAGGAAGTGACTTTGAATATACCGGAAAATACTCCTGTAGGAACGGAATTTAAAATGCAAAGTGCCCAGGATATAGATGTTGGGAACAATAGCCTCCAAGCCTACAGCATCAGCTCCACTTCCTATTTCCACATTAACACTCGCAGTCGCAGTGACGGCAGGAAATTCCCGGAGCTGGTATTGGATAAAGCGCTAGATCGGGAGCAGCAGGCTGAATTCCACCTAACCATCACGGCTCTGGATGGCGGGTCTCCGCCCAGATCCGGAACTGCCGAGATTCACGTTCTTGTCGTGGACATTAATGACAACGCCCCTGAGTTCACTCAACCGCGATATGAGGTTCAGATTCCTGAAAATAGTCCCGCGGGATCACTAGTTTCCATTGTCTCCGCTCAAGATTTTGACGCAGGAAACTATGGGGAAATTAAATACACCTTTTTCCATGCCTCTGAAGAAATTCGCAATAGTTTTAAAATAAATCCAGTATCGGGGGAAATTCGAGTAAGAGGAAAATTGGATTTTGAGTTTAGGCAGTCGTACGAGATCGAAATTGAAGCAAGAGATGGTGGGGGCCTCTCTGGAAAATGTACTCTTCTTGTTCAGGTCATTGATGAGAACGACAATTCGCCCACTATCAGTATGTCGTCAATTACGAGCCCCATCCCCGAGAACTCGCCTGAAACTGTGGTCGCCCTTTTCAGTATTAGAGATTTAGACTCCGGGGACAATGGTAAAATGGTTTGCTCAATTCAGGACGATCTGCCTTTCCTTCTCAAACAAACGTTCGAGAACTTCTACACTCTGGTGACGGACCGAGCTCTGGATAGAGAGGGACAGTCCGAATACAACATCACCATCACTGTCACGGATTTGGGTTCTCCCAGCCTCAAAACGGAGCAAAATATAACGGTGCTGATTTCCGATGTTAATGATAACCCTCCGGTGTTCAATCAAACATCATACACGTTCTATGTGCGGGAAAACAACAGCCCCGCTCTGCTTATCGGCAGTGTACATGCTATGGACAGAGATTCTGGACAGAACGCCAGTGTGACCTACTCCCTCCTGCCCTCCGAGACCGGTGAACTTCCCCTGCCCTCTTTCATCTCCATCAACTTGGACAATGGCAATCTTTACGCTCTGAGATCCATGGATTACGAAGCCATTCGGGAGTTCCAGTTTGAAGTGAGGGCTGTTGACGGCGGCTCTCCAGTCCTGAGCAGCCAGGCGATGGTTCGGGTGGTGGTTCTGGATGACAATGACAACAGTCCCTTCGTCCTATATCCTCTGCAGAACGGCACCGCTCCCTGCAATGACCTGGTCCCCAGATGGGCGGAGGCCGGCTACCTGGTGACCAAGGTGGTGGCGGTGGACGCGGACTCGGCTCAGAACTCTTGGCTTTCCTTCCAGCTGCTCAAGGCTACGGACCCTGGACTCTTCAGTGTGTGGTCTCACAATGGGGAAGTCCGAACCACGAGGCTCATCACCGATCGAGACGCCATCAAGCAGAGACTCATTGTCTTGGTGAAGGACCATGGGGAGCCGCCTCTGTCCACCTCGGCGACTTTGCATGTGTTTCTTGTGGACGGCTTTTCAGAACCCTATTTACGGCTCCCGGAATTACCTAGGGAAGATGAGCCTGAGGACTCACTCACGATGTATTTAGTCATTGCTCTGGCCTCCATCTCATTCCTCTTCCTCTTCTCGGTGATCGTCTTCATTGTAGTGAAGCTGTGGAGCAGGAGAAAAGAGCACGCTGATGCGCCCAGCCTGGGCACCGATGGCCATTTCCCGGGACATTTGGTGGATGTGAACGGCACCGGGACCCTGTCCCACAGTTACCACTATGAGGTGTGTTTAACCACTGGGTCCGGGAACAACGAGTTCCAGTTTCTCAAACCCGTTATTCCCAGCCTCCCGGCTCAGGGCGCCTTCCAGGATGTTCAGGATAGTTCCCCTTGCCGACAGAGTTTAGTTTTGAGTAACGGACCAGAATCTTTTCCAGTGCAAAATTGGCCCTAACACAATTTTCCCCCGTCTTGTTCTTTTAAAGCGACAAAATGGGTAATCAGGTAGTTTATTAATTTGATTTCCTATTAAAAAATAGATTTTCATAACACTCATTATCAGGACTATTACTTTTGTCAGTGCATAAGAAAATTTTGAAGGATCCAAACACTTGGATAGCATTGTTCATTGAATGTTTTTATTGTTTGTGTCCAAGGAAAATTGAAATGTCTTCTTATCTTTTCATTTCAATAAAACACACTACTTAAAGTGTATCTATTATATACAAATTCCCAGGTGTGATTTGTCATCCACAAATAATTTTTCTTATATTTCGTGATCACTCAGGATATGTATACTTTTGATCATTATATCTTTTTTCTAATTTTCCTGTGTTTTAACATTTTATGATTTTTTTTTTTTGTCTTAACAAAACCACCTTAAGATTTTGGAAAGGAAATGTTGACTTGCTTCGAATCGCCATAAAAAACGATTGTCTTTGGTTTGGACTTGGACATTACTGTATTTCCAGAATGATTTGAAACCCTGTGTTTCTGGTTATTCAGCTTCTTTATCACCTATTTCATTTATTTCGAATTCTGCATTAACTGTATTTTGCCATCCCAAGACATGGTAAATAATTTTTTTCCAATCCTTATGTTAAAGACCTTCTATAGCAAATGAAATTACAGTCAAGGTAACTCGGTAAATATAAGTAAAAATTCTTGAATTTTATCAGCTAAATGAGAATGATTGCCAATTTACATTTTATAGATTGATTTTCATATGGCCCCAATTTTTTCAAAAGCAATTGGGATGCATCGTCAATACCAATATCATAATAAGTACTCTCTATGTGACTTAGGGGAAGTCACTTAATTTCTCCGTGCCACAGTTACCTCCTCTGTAAAATGGGGTTTAAGACTGTAAACCCCATGTGGGATAGGGACTGTGTCCAACCTAATTTGCTTGCATTTTCCCCAACGCTTAGAACAGTGCTTGACACATTGTAAGCACTTATCAAATACCATCATCATGATCATCTCTCTGATGGATGCATAGCACTTCTAAGAATTTCTGCTTTCTAATAATTTCGATCTAAAATAGACTATGCTGATTTGGACAGAATTCTACGTTTAATAAATGAATAACAAGAGGCGATGAGGGAGCCTCCCATCAGGAAAGAAGATCAGCATTGGTCCTGAGACGTCAGCACCAAGATCCTATGTGAAGGAGTTGATGACTGTGCTAATGGCTTACACAACATCACCCGCACGATCTTGTCCCTGCCTATCATGTTCCCGTTGAGACACGGAGTGCAACGAGCAAGAAAAAGGATAGGGCTGCAGCACACTCCAAAGTGCGTGTGCGATCTTCACCCACATTAATCAATACCTGCTAGAATCAGGACGGCAACCCTGGTCTTCTAATTCCCAGAATAAAGCTCTTCCTCCCGAACAACAAGTTCATTAAAGGAATAAAGGAGCAATTGCAAAACTATTTGATAGCATATGAGACAGAATAAGAGGAGATTTTTCGAAAAGTTGTTGGGAGAGGGAGGAGAGTTAGTGCCACTTTAATTTTGTCTGGAAAGTCCCTCAGGAGGTAAGATTTAATAAGATGTTTGGTGAAAGGCATAGGACTTATTAAGTTGAGACAAGGACCATGTAAATAGTAGATGAGATGGCAATTTTGAATAAACCAAAGAGTAGCTTATTCAAAAGGCAGGTGATATGAATTATCACCTTTAGTTAGAACTGGAAATTTTCAAACTTTTTCTCCTGCTTATTCTTTTCCCCATAATTCTACGGCCTTAGAACAATAAAATAGAGCAGCATTTCAAACTCAGTTCAGCCAATGGATATCTGGGGTCCCAGCTTCCTAAAAAAGTCTAGCCAAGAAGAGTAGTCTGTAACAATTTCACCTAGGCTCACCCCCTCATTCAGTTACTGATCAGGGAAAACTTGGGAGGACCAAAGATCAAAGATGTTTTTCCCTAAAATGGTGGAGTAGGAGATACCACAGGACTATCTTGGAACTGCCATTATAGTATAACCTATAGTGAGCTTGATAACGTGAATCAGACAGAAGGAAAAACTTAAGGCCTGGAACGAATCAGTCAACAGAAGGCAACAAGGGCCAACCATTCCTAAATGATTTTTTAAAAATCTGTAACATTGTGACAGACACAAATGAGAGAGACAAGCACAAATCAAACTTCTGTGACTCCACGCTGCCTTTTAGTTTGGATAGGAAAGCTGAAAGCAGAACAGGTCCAGGAGATATACATAATTTGAAATGTCAACCTGCTCACATTTTCTCCGATGAGTGAAGGAAGCTTTGGAGTCGTTTCACATAAATCCAGCCGCAGGGCAGTTAGCACTGCAAAGGATGCTGAATCTTACATGAACTAGCTGGCTATTTTGGCTAAGGGAAGTGGAGACATCTCCGTAAATTGAGAAGTCCTAGTCCAGGTGTTCGACGGGAATGACAACTTTCGTCACATAACTTCCACCTTCCTGGACAGCCTCGTCCCTGAGGATTCATTTACAGAGACGGTGGTGGGTCTTATTTTGTGTCAGGGATGTTGACTGTATATGCTGAATTCCAGAAAACTTGTCCCGGTTTTTAAATGAACCTTTAAAAATTCACACACCCTTTTGAGCCCCCTGTGGTCCATGAGCCGAGTCTTATTCTTCGTGGGTATAAAATGAGATAATTGATGTGAAAGTGCCTTAGAAAAAAAACACTTTTAAAATGGTTTCTAAATACTAGGCATTATTATTATCATGTTATTCCGCTTTCCTCAATTGCAACACTTGGTGGAGCTGTTGGCCAGGATGATGCCGAAATGAAATTGCTGAGCCCGAGAGCCGCCCTGCCGCAATCCTTCTAGGGGAAGCAGATGTGCAGGAGGGTTCTTACGGACTCGGCTAAATCCTCCGCCGTATATAGGAATACCGCCACAACTGGAATCCGAGTAGTTCAGTCAGGAGGCTTTCCCTCACCTTCTTGTATTCGGAACCGCTCCTCTCTGCAGAAAGAGAAGGGGGGTGGGGGGGCGCTTGGGTAAGCAGTTCCTGAGGGAAACAGAAGAAGGAAATGGCTCCAGTGCCGCAAAGAACGATAAGGCAAGTTCTTTTTCTCTATATTTTTGTCTTTCTGGGAGCGTGTGCGGCGTCTGAGACGCTTCGGTATTCCGTGGCGGAAGAAATGGCGACCGGCTCCTTTGTGGCCAATATAGCAAAGGACTTGGGGCTGGATGAGACTTCGCTGTCCTCCCGGAAAGCTCGGATTGTGGTGGAAGGTGGCAGAGAACCTTTTCTCTTAGACTTGAACAGTGGGACTCTGGTAATTAAAGACAATATAGACCGGGAGGAACTATGCGGGCAAGTGGAGCAGTGCGTGATTCATTTTGAGCTCCTACTGCAAAACCCGTTGCACTTCTTTCGCGTTCAAGTGGAGGTTTCTGATATCAATGATCATTCGCCTGTGTTCTCAGAGGAGGAGCAAATTTTAAAGATACCAGAATTGACGAACATTGGGACTCGCTTCCCCTTAGAAAATGCCCAGGATTTAGACGTAGGGAATAATAGCCTCCGGGTGTATAAGATCGCTCCAACTAGTGAACAGTTTGATTTACTTACCGGAGAGCAGAGCGACGGCAGGAAATATGCGGAATTGGTTTTGGCAAAGTCTCTGGATCGCGAGGAACATCCAGAACTCCACTTCCTGCTCACGGCTGTGGATGGTGGGTCCCCGCCCAGGTCTGGTACTATTAAAGTCCACATCATTGTCCTGGATGCGAATGACAACGCCCCCGTGTTTTCTCAGCCGCTTTACAGAGCGCGGGTTCTAGAAAACAGTTCGGAAGATACCTTGGTGACCACAGTGTCCGCCACTGACTTAGACGAAGGGAGTCATGGAGACGTGTTCTACTCATTCAGTCAGAGCTCAGGGAAGGTGTCCCGAACGTTCAACATTCACCCCGTGACGGGTGAAATCCGAATCGCTAAACCTCTGGATTTTGAAATGAACGAGAAGTATGAGTTTAACGTTCGCTCCACCGACGGCGGGGGCCTCTCCTCACATTGCAAAGTCTTGGTTGATGTCGGGGATGTGAATGACAACTCGCCGGAGGTGGTAGTGACCTCCCTGACCAGCCCACTACCAGAGGATGCTCTTCCCGGGACAGTGGTGGCCCTTTTTAGTGTCCGAGATCGAGACTCGGGTGATTTCGGAAAAACAAGCTGCTCTATCCAGAATGACATTCCGTTTGTGCTCAAACCGACCTTCAACAATTACTTCGAGCTGATAACAGACGCAGCCTTGGACAGGGAGAGCATTTCCAACTATAATATTACCATCACGGCCGTGGATTCGGGCTCTCCGAGCCTCACCACTCTGGAAACTATTAGGGTGCAATTATCGGATATCAATGATAACCCTCCCAAGTTCAATCAAACATCCTACCTAATGCACGTGACTGAAAACAACAGGCCATCTCTGATAATCGGCAGTGTGAACGCCGTCGATTCAGATTCGGGACTGAATGCTAAAGTGACATATGCCATTTTGCTGGGGTCTGAGTACTCCTCCCCTTTTATCTCCATCAATTCGGAAAATGGTAACTTGTATGTCCTGAAGACTTTTGATTATGAAGAAGTGAAGGCTTTCCAGGTTACTGTGCAAGCTTCTGACTCTGGTTCCCCTGCCAAGAGCTCAACCGTCTCCGTTCATGTCTGCATCGTGGACGAGAACGACAACGCCCCGGTTATACTATATCCACTGCAAAACTTCTCAGCTTCTTACAGTGACCTGGTCCCCAGGACGGCGGAGGCGGGTTACTTGGTAATGAAAGTGGTCGCCGTCGATGGGGACTCTGGGCAGAATTCTTGGCTCTCCTACCAACTTCTTCAGACAACAGCCCCTGGCCTCTTCACCGTAGTCCCTCACAATGGAGAAGTGAGAACCACGAGGCCTGTCACAGAGAGAGATGCCATGAAACAGCAAGTTGTCATCCTGGTTCGAGACAATGGCAAGCCACCCCAGGCCACTCGCGCCACACTGACCATTCTTTTGGTGAACGGTTTCTCGGACGTCCATTTGCAAGTCCCAGACTTTTCTCAGGAAGAAAAGCAGGACGACCCTTTGACGATGTATTTAGTCATTTCCTTGGCTTTAATTTCATTTCTCTTTTTGGTGTCTGTAACGATCTTTATATTAATCAAGACCTGTCAAAGAAAGCAAACGAAGGAAAGATACAGCCCCGCCTCTGGTCACTTTTATGATCCGAGTGATTTTCGAAATAGTTTGATAGACATGGGAGGCACTGGGAGGCTCTCACAATCTTATCAGTACGAAGTCTGTTTGACAACTGGCTCTGGGAACAGCGAATTCAAATTCCTCAAACCCATTATTCCCAGCCTCCCGGTTCAGCAAGGGAATATTGAACTGTGTGCGGACAGAAATCAGGATTTTCAGCACATCAGTCAGGTTGAGGCAAGGAAAGGGATGGCTCAATTGAAATAGTTTGGACGTATCACAGAACAACTGCAATTTTTTTCTTGATCCTTGCTTTTCCCTCATATCAGCAGTTGTCAACATATAGAGTAGGAAGAATTTTCCAGAGTTAGTAAATCTATTTACTCTCCATTCTTCTTATAGCCTCCCACTTGATTTTCTTAAATATATTGAAGTGACATGTGTGTAAATAATAGTTTCACTTTTAAGTATGCTAAAAGGATACCTATATCCTAAATGAATGCTAATGAAGAGTTAAAATGGAAATTAACCTTCATATTTTTTGACTTGCCTAAATATGTTAAATGGTATCTACCAACTCTATTGTATTGTACTATCCCAAATACTTAGTACAGTGCTGTGCACAATGTAAGTGCTCAGTAAATACCATTGATTGTTTGATTGATCATCAGGGAAAATTAATTGCTAAATAATTCAACCAGGTAGCAATTATGTATGGGGAGAGAATAATACGATTAAATCACAAAAATTATAGAAAGTAAAAGTGTTTACTCAAAGGGAAAAATCAGAAATTTCATGCATTCAGAAGTCCTTGTGGCATTTGAACCAAACCAGATAAACAAAACAAAATAAAACAGCATTTTCAGTATGTTTCCTTTAACTATCCTAAAGCTTAGCTCAGTGCTTGACACATAGCAAGAACTTAATCAATACTATCATTATTGTTAAGAACTTAAATGTATATTTTCTCCCTTTACCCATCTGTAGTATCAGCAATTCCAACAATAAGAATATCAGTAGAAAAATATATAGTTCTGGTCTGTTGAGTGAGAGAATGTCCTTAGTTTTGATTCGTGATTAAGTAAAATTCATTAGCCTTCTTGATCTTTCTCTTCTTAATTTTTTAAAAATTAAATCCTACTTTCAGCTTCAGTCAAGAGTACACTCCTCTTTGGAATATTTGGAACATAATATTTAAAAGTACTAGATATTCATGCTTGTTTGAATGAACCTGCAAGTTGAAATTGACAACTGATTTTGAAAACTACTAAAACTGAATCAACAGATTTAATTTCACTATTGTATGTAAATATTTTATATATTAAGTTAGTATAGTTGTTGCATTTTATGATAAAATTAAATAATGCTGGAGTATTTTAAAGTTTCGAGTTCCAAGTCTTTTTGAAGTGTGGTAACATGTTCTTCTCGGGGTGTCTGGTTGCTTCTTGACAAAATGAGTGAAACAATATAGCAGAAATTGTGTATCTCTGTGGATAGATTTTTTAAAGTCCTCCAGTAAGATGATCTACGGAGAGGTTTTAAACCCTATAAACAACCCAAACCTAATCCAATGGATGATGTAGTTGACAAATGGAAAAAAGATCGAGAACTGGACACCTTTAGTGTCACTCCTTGTACGTTCCTGAAAAAATAAAGCATTTTTCCACAATAAATCTGGTGTCCAATTTTGATTTCTATTGCGGCATGCTTCGGAAGCTTGACTCTTTAATGGCTAATTTACCAACTCTGTAAATTTATTTCAAATATACAAATGAAAACCTGTCACGGGAAGCAGAATTGCCTAGTGGAAAGAGTTGGGAGTCAAGAGACCTGGGTTACAGTTCCAGCTCTGTAACTGGCTAAACTGCTGAGGGGCTCAGTTTCCTCATCTGCTAATGGGGTTAAAATAGATTCTGAACCCCATGTGGAACAAGGGCTATGTCTAGTTTCATAACCTTGTATCTATCCCAAAGATGGTCTAATAAATTGTTGAACTAATCCCCACCATTTTAGTCATGTTATCCCATCATACCCTTCACCACTCCTGTGTATTGCTCATTGCTCATTTATCCAATTTAGTTATCCACTTTTACTTTTGTTTCAACCATTTATGTCTATGTCTTTACTTTTCTTTCTATTCTCTTCCTAAAATGTATCTGTCTGTCTTCTTCCCTTAGACTGAAAACTCCTCGAGAGCAGTATTAAGATCTTCTATTTTATTGTATGTTCCCAAATGCTTAAGGATGGAGTCTCCCATTAGGGATGACACACAAGCCTAGAGCTTGAGACTTCAAGAATAAGAGCCTATGTTTAGGAATTGATTGTAGTGATAGTGTTTTCTGAAATGTCATTCACACTCTGCTAGTCACATTCCCAATGAGGCACGAAATAAATTGAGTTAGCAGGCTCTAATCCCACTTCTGGAACTGGTCTGCTATGTGATCTTAGATAAATCAAGTCAACTGCCACAGTTCCTTTTATGCAGTGATTACTCACTAAACATTGATTACTATCGTGGGGATGATGGTGATTATTATGCCTTACTTCACTTTTATGAATTCACAAATATACCTTCCTGGAGCATCTATTCTGATTGGGAATAACAGCATTTGGGGTGTCACAAACTTCTTCAATTTTCTGTGGAGGTCAAGAACCACAATGATAAAGGACTCTTCTTGTTGTCTCTTTACCCACTTTACCACCCTAATATTAGAGTGATAGCTGTATGTAATGATAGAATAGCCAATCCAGGTTTACCACTGCATCAGATAGATGTTTCCCTGAAGAACAGAGTTGGGAGATAAGGAGGTAGAGAAAGAGGAGAGTAAACGTGACCTAATGAAAATAATACAGAGCTGGGTGCCAAGAGAGCCAGGTTTTAGTCCTGGTACCATCATTTGCCTATGACTTTAGGCATATCTCTTAACTTTACTGTACCTCAGTTTCCTCATATGTAAAATGTGGTAAAAATACCTTTTCCTCCTACCTCTTAGACTGTGAGCCCTATAAGAGACAGGGACAGTTTGCAGTAGGATTATCTTTTATCTATTCTAGTGCTTGGGACATACTAAAAGCTTAATAAATCCAATTATTATTATTGTCATTATTACTAGTATTCATGGGAAGGCAATGACTGTCTATGAGGAGCTGGGGAATTGGGGTGAAGAGAGCATGATTGCTATATGCGTGCGTGGTGAAGTCTATGCTTTTGAATTCAGCTTTCTGGAATTTTACAATGATGGTTTCAATTTTTCATGTCAGGTATCCAATAAAACAAGAAGAAAATAGGGAATTCCAGTAAAGGGAAAAGGAACATCATTAAGGGTGGTCATAAAGTTTTAATTTGTGTTGGTCCTATCAAAAAAATAAAGTCTTTATAAATAATTCAAGGTAATTGTACCTCTTCACTTAAAGACTTATTTTTGCTTAACAAAAAATAAAAAATCTGGCTACAGGTTAAAAAACACTCTTCAGCGCTTCTATAATTGCTTTAACTGATTAATAGGGTGGAAAAGTGATGAATGCTAATGGTAATTTATTTCAACACTTTGCATACAAGATATGAAATCTTTTTTTATATATAAAGCAGAGGCAGTGTGACCTAACCGTAAGAGCAGGGAATTGTCAGGAGACCCAAATTCAAATTCAGACTCTTCCACAGGCTTGCTAGTTACTTGACCTCTCCACGCCTCAGTTTCCTCATCTGTGTAATGACGATGAGATTCCAGTTCACCTTCCCTCTTAAAATTGTGAGCCACATAGTGCATAGGGACTCTGTCCAATCTGATTATACTGCATATACCCAAACAGTTGACATAAAAATAAAGGTTTAATCGGACACTGTCACTTTTTTAAGTGATATTTTTTAAGTGCTTACTTTGTGTCAGGCACTGTTCTAAGCACTGGGGTAGCTACAAGGTAATCAGGTTGGGCACAGTCCATGTCCCACAGAGGCTCACAGTACTATTCTCCATTTTGTAGATGAGGTAACTGAGGTACCGAAAAGTGAAGTGACTTACCCAAGGGTCACACAGCAGACAAGTGGCAGAGCCGGGATTAGAACCCAGGTCTTTCTGACTTCCGGGCCCGTGTTTTAACCACTAGACCACGCTGAAAATGGACGAACGAAACGAGGGAAAAGTTGGGAAACCTAGGTAAACCTCTCACCATAGTGTTATAATTTTTTTTAAAAAAAGCAGAGGAAAATACAGACTACATTTATAAATATAGAGAAATAATTATCTAAAGGTCCCCTCAAATTCAAAATTGGTAACACGATTACAAAGAGAAAAGACTACTTCAAAGAATGAATGACCTTTACATTTTCACCCTGATTAGTGACGATGGATAAAAAAATCCAGCTTTAATTTTTAACAATTTGTATAAAACTATAAGAATACAGTATGAATTTTTAAAAGGAATGCAATTAAGGCAATAGACTCTGAGTGTCGCTGTTCACCTACATGGAAGAGGAGCAGCGACAGATCCAGCCTGGTCCTCCCCCCGACTTTTACGTCACAAAGCAAGAGAGGAGCAGCCCAGTCAGTCTCATCTGAATTTTGAGAGAAAATCTTAGAAACCGGGCTCGGATACCGGAGAGGTGAGCTAACGTGGGTCTCATTTATATAGTTTATAGTGATTTCATGATATTCTTTCACAATGTCATCCAAAGAGAAGTCGAGAGAAAGGAGTAGCCGTAAGGCCACGGGAATTAGGCAGAGGATCTGGAACAGCAGCGGACGAGTCCTGTTTTGTCTGCTCCTGGGGACGCTGTGGGAGACGGGAGACGGACAGATCCGCTATTCAGTCCCAGAGGAAAAAGAAAAAGGCTCTTTTGTGGGGGATTTGGCAAAGGACCTGGGATTGGAGCCCCGGGAGTTGTCGGAACGCCGGGTCCGCATTGTCTCCAGAGGTAAGGCGCAATATTTCTCTCTCAATTCGGAAAGCGGCCATTTGTCTATCAATGAGAAAATAGACAGAGAAGAGCTGTGCGGTCAGATTACTCAATGTCTGTTAACTATTGAGATACTGGTTGAGAGTCCAGTGAAACTCTTCGCAGCAGAAATAGAAATATTGGATATAAACGACAACATTCCAAGCTTCCAAGAACAAGACACGGTCTTAGAGATCAGCGAAGTCACAGCACCCGGCACTCGCTTTTTCCTCCCGGACGCCCGTGATCCCGATGTGGGTAGGAATTCCCTCCAGAGTTACTCGCTAAGTAACAACCAACATTTCAGTTTGGAAGTGAAAACCAAGGCTGGAGGCAAGAAGTATGCAGAAATGATTCTGGAGAAACCTCTTGATCGCGAAGTCAAGGCTGTGCACACTCTGACTCTCACAGCCACTGATGGGGGAGATCCGGCCCGGTCAGGAACCACCCTTATCCATGTCAAGGTCTTGGACGCGAACGATAACGCGCCGATTTTTGACCGGACACTCTATCAAGGGAAAGTTAGAGAAGATATTCCTAGAGGGTCGCCTGTTGTCAGAGTTAAAGCGATGGACAAAGACGAGGGTTCAAATTCACTAGTGACCTACTCACTTGTAAAGTTATCCGACAAAGATTCGGACCTTTTTGTCATGGACCCCCAAACCGGCGAAATCAAAATAGAAGGAAATCTGGATTTTGAAGCCATGGAGTCTTACGAATTGGAGATCCAGGCTAAAGATAACGGAGGGTTATCCACTTTATCGAAAGTGTTGCTAGAGGTGGTTGACGTGAATGACAATGCCCCAGAGATTACAGTAACTTCTCTCTTCAGTCCTCTTTCTGAAGAAAGCCCCCCAGGGACAGTGATTGCTCTGTTAAACGTTCACGACAGGGATTCGGGGGATAATGGGAAGGTGACTCTTTCAATCCAAGAGAATCTGCCTTTCCGGCTAACGAAGTCACTGGGAAACTATTACAGCTTGGTGAGTGAGGACGTGCTGGACAGAGAGGTAAAGTGTTGTTATAACATAACCATCAGAGCTCAGGACGGGGGGCTCCCCCCACTTTCCTCTTCTCAATCACTGGAGCTGATACTTTTGGATGAAAATGACAATCCACCATTTTTCCCCCAGAAATCCTATGTCACGTATTTAATGGAAAACAATCCGGTGGGAACCTCAATATTTGCTGTAAAGGCTGCTGATCCGGACTGGAAAGAAAACGCGCAAATCACTTACTCCGTTAGTGAAAGGCCTGGCCAGGAACCGCCTCTGTCCTCCTACGTGTCCATTAACTCAGAGACTGGAGTCCTGTACGCTCTGCGCTCTTTCGACTACGAGCAATTCCGGGAGCTGCAGCTACAGGTCACTGCTCGGGACGGGGGGACCCCGGCCCTCAGCAGCAACGTGTCCGTGACTCTCCTGGTGGTAGACAAGAACGACAACGCCCCAGAAATCCTGTACCCATCCTTACCCACCGACGGCTCCACCGGGGTGGAGTTGGCCCCACGCTCGGCCGAAAGAGGCTTCCTGGTGACCAAGGTGGTGGCGGTGGATGCTGACTCGGGCCAGAACGCCTGGCTGTCCTACCGCCTACTCAAGGCCACGGAGCCGGGCCTCTTCTCGGTGGGGCTGCACACGGGCGAGATCAGGACGGCCCGAGGCTTTCTGGACAAGGATGCCCTCAAGCAGAGCCTCGTGATCGTTGTCAAGGACAACGGAGAGCCCCCTCTCTCTGCCACTGTCACTGTCACGGTGGCCGTGGCCGACAGCATCCCCGAGATCCTAGCGGATCTGGGGAGCCTCTCGACGCCCGTAAACCCCGAGTCCAGTCTCACGCTGTATCTGGTGGTCGCTGTGGTCGCCGTGTCCTGCCTTTTCTTGGCCTTCATCATCGTGCTGTTGGCCCTGAGGCTCCGCAGGTGGAGAGCTGCTCGGCTGCTGGAGTCGTCGAGCGGGTACCTCGGAGGCGTCCCAGCCTCGCACTTTGTGGGCATCGACGGGGTCCGAGCTTTTCTCCAGACTTATTCCCACGAGGTGTCCCTGACCACGGACTCCCGGAAAAGTCAGTTGCTCTTCCCAAAATCAAGTCATACAAGTGTGATCTTGGATAGTCCTTGTCCAGAGAGTAAAGAGGTTCCTGTTATCCTGGACGCTTCAAAAAACAATGAATTGGATGAGTCCTTGTTTCAGGTGAGAGTGTCCTCTTGATGCATTCTTTGCCTTGGGGTTCATGCAACATCCTATTTTCCTTGGAAAAAGTCAATGCCATTATCCTATATGTTTTGGGAGGTTATTTAGTTTGCTTTTCTTTTTGTATTGGTCAAGGTGTCGCGTGTGAGACTTCTATTTCAGCACTATCAAACGCTGAACTATTAAAAAAATTAACTTCACAAATCTTTCAATCATATTTAATTATATTCACATAAGGACATAGTTTGGCTGACTGCCTTTCTTAAAAATCATAGCGAGTCCAGAATGTATTAAAATGCAGAGTGATTTTGGCTGAAGACATTTTGGCCACGAAAAAATAGAGCTATATAAGCCTACTATATAAGAAGACGCTTTGGGACATATATTTGTAATAATAATAACTGTGGTTTTTGTTAAGCGCCTACTATGTGCCAGGCACTATACTAAGCTCTGGAGTAGATAAAAGCAAATCGGGTTGGACAAAGTCCCGGTCCCACAAGGGGCTCACAGTCTTAATCCCCATATTTGTGGCTTTAAAATTGGTTATTGCCCTTCCATTGGCCCGAAATTATGGTTTGCCTTATGCTTGCAGTGACGGGACCTCAGTCATGAGACTTCAGACAAATTTATTATAGTGCTAGTGGTTTGCAGAGGAATTAATTGTATTGCTAGTGACTTGCAAAGCGTTTTCTATGCACCACTCCCACTCTTTTTACTATGCCTATTGTGTTGCTGCTAGGGCCTGGAGGGCAATGAGTAAGTAGGTGGGTGGGTGAGGTGCACAGTGCATTTGAAGGAGCAGGACCCGTTGACGACCAAAATGACTACAAAACAGTGTCAATGTTGTGCCATAAGTCGTTGCCTTGGTAGCCACTGCAATGTTCACTGCTCAAGTTAGCCAGCTACTTTTCCTGATTTCTGCTTGTCTTATTTACCTCGTAGAACACCTTGGTTGATTCTTCACTCAGAAACCTCCACCTCTGATGACACAGTCCCAAAAGGAAAAAAATCTAGTTGTCCTGGTTCCCAGAGTAGAGTTTTTTTTCCCTGAAGGACAAATAATAGGGCTAAAGTAGTAGTAGTAGTAGTAGTAGTAGTAGTAGTAGTAGTAGTAGTAGTAGTAGTAGTAGTAGTAGTATCAGTACTAATAGTAGTAGTAGTATAGTATTTAATGAGTTTCCCTTGGGTATAATGCACTATTATAAGTACTTAGTGGGTAAACTACAAGGAAATGTCACATTTCCTCCCAAAAGTAACTAATGTTGAGATGAGGGAGTCAAACATGAAAATATTTACAAGTAGAGTAACCAAAGGAAGTTATTTAGTGCATGTAATTAAACTGTGGTAGCATAGGAATTTCTAACCAATCAACGTCTAGAGAAGAAGAATCTGGTATATATTTTGGGGGAGCTAGTGGGATTGCTATTCCTTTTCTCATTCATTTCCTGTGATTTTTCATCTTTCCTTCTTCATGAGACTCCTTATTTTTCTATCACTTTGTCAAAGCCCTTAAAATTCACTGTTTCATTGTGGACTATTTAATACACATTACCAAAGGACTCCTGTAATAGAAATGACATTTGTAACACCTTATTATGTTGTTTATTAAACACTTGCTATGTGCCAAACCCTCTCCCAGCACAGTCACTCTCCCACATGGGGTTATCAGTCTATTTTATCCCCATTTTAGAGAAGAGGAAATTTATCCCAGATTAGGCCTGAGGTAGAGCTGGCACTGAAACTCAGGTCTTTTGACTCTCAGGCCTGGTCTCTTTTCACTAGGCCATGTTGTGTTCTTCTTGCATGAAAAAATAATGATCATATTAATAAACATTTCTCCATGTGCCAAGTACTGTAAGTGCTGAGGTAGATGCAAAATAATCAGATTGGACAAATCCCATCCCCACACATGAAACAAAGTATCAGAGGTATGGAGAATAGGTGCTTTACTCCCATTTTGCAGATGAGGAAAACAAGGCTTAGAGTGGTTAAGAGACTTGCACAAGGTTACCCAGGTAGGCCTATTGCAAAAATGGGACTAGATCCCAGACCTTCTGACTCTTAGATCCAGGCTTTTTCACTAGGCCTTTCAGATATACTCATGTATACCTCATTTTTCTCCTTGTTGGATGATGGTATTAAGGATTTCAGAGTCAAGATGGATAGTTAGGGAATGTTTGTGATTTCTCTGATCCCATTGCCTTGGCTGCTCCACTAACTGAACCTGATATTCATGGGAGCCAGGAGACTCAGGTTCTAGTCCCAGCTCTTCCCCTGGCCTGCTGGATAATCTTGGACAAGTCACTGAGCTTTTCTGGGCCTCAGATTCCTCATTTGGAAAATGGGGATAAGGGATCTGTATTCTTCATCTACCTTTAAGAACGTGAACCTCGTGTGGGACAAGGCCGTGTAATTTGATTATCTTGTAACTATCCCAAAACTTAGCTAAGTACTTGCCATTTTATTATTATAAATATGATAATAACAAAAATGATAACAATTGCAGCAACACAGTAAGGATAATATTATGTTCATTCATTCAACTGTATTGAGAGCTTCTATGTGCAAAGTTCTGTACTAAGCACTTGGAAGAATACAACAGAACAACAAACAGGTAAATTCCTTTCCCACAACAAGCTGTATCAACAACGCTGACTGAGGGCCCATAGGGTGCCGTGCACTTTACTAAGTGGTTGGGAAACAGAAAATATTTTCTGGGAAACAGAAAATAAAGCAATGCATCCACTGCCCACTGGGAGCTTCCGCTCTGGTTGCTGGGTGGAAGGGGGAGGAGGGACAGGTGATATGCATTTACCCAGAGGAGCATGGAAGTCAAATGGTTTGGGTAGCTTGGGAAGGGAGGGAAGGAGGGAGCTGTAGGAAGGACATGATTGAGGGGACAGAGGAGGAACCTGCTGCTTTGGGCCGACCCCGACATGGTGGCCCCACCATAGAGGCTGACCCCTGAAATGGAGACCAGCCCCCAACACGGCGGCCTGTCCCGACATGGTGGCACCCACTCGACATGGCGGCTGGCCCCCGACATGGCATCCAGCCCCACCACAGTGCCCTCCCCTCTGACATGGTGGCAGGGCTCTGACATGGCGGCTGCCTCCCGACATGGCTAGCCCTAACAGAACAGAAGTTAGGAGGAAATAGAAAGAGAAATAAAATATGAAAGGAAGTTAGAAGAGAAAATAGTGTACATACTTCTCCCTTTACCCACCCCACAAATGATGTTTGATTTACATATGGGAAAACACAAAGAGGCAATTTGGTTTTGGGAAGTCTGTACCCAGCCCTTGGCTGCACCTCAAGCATGTGCCCCAAGAAATATTTTTCAGAAAAAAAGTTTGACTGAATTATTTGTTTTTGTTTAGACAAGTGTATTCTCATTATTATCAGGTCCACCATATATACTAACTTTTCTTTTGAGTACAGACAGGAGTGTAAAGGTTGGAGAGAAAATGGAGTGGGGTTTAGCTTAGAGGAGGTAACAGCTGAAAAAGAACCAATCAATCAATCATTTATTGAACACTTACTGTGTTGAATAAGTGTTCAATCATTTATTGAACACTTACTGTGTGCAGAGCCCTATTTTAAAGTGCAATATAACAGACTTGGTAGATATGTTCCCTGCCCACAAGGAGTTTACCATCTACAGGGGGATCCACTTGGCATGGGTTGAGAGGGCGTGTCTTTCATTCCTGTCTTGAGGCTCTAAGGTCTTATCAGAGACCTAGGATATGTAGGATTTTGTCTCTGCAAACTGAAAACCCAAAGGAAAAATGGTTCCCATCTAAGTAATCCTATAAAATTATCTTATCAGGATTCTGGGATCATTTTGATGGAGTGCTGTCATATGATTTTAATCATTTTTATATGTCTTATTAGAAGACAGTATTTTGTTGGCATCAATACAAACTTTTTTATTATTTGAAAACCAACTGACATTTAAAGTTTTGGCATCATTTGATTCTGTCAATAAAAGTCTTTATGTTTTCTGAATACCCAGCATTTTGTGTCCTGAGTAACTTATTTTAAGGCATCACTATGTGTAAATCGCCTGAAATAAACAGTTTATTTTATTTTTACAAAACCTAAAGTAACACTGACATTAGCTTAAATGTGCTTATATAACAAAAAAGTCACAAGGAAGTTATCATAGGATCATTCTACATACCTCAAGGTGACAATACTGCTGAAAGTAAAGAGAGGCCTATTTGCCAAGGATGCCAAAATTTGGCATTTGTAAATGAAGTGCTATTTAGTTAGATTCCTTTGTAATAGCATTTATTAAGCATTTACTATGTGCAAAACATTGTACTAAGCACTGGGAAAGAATATACACAGTGGGAATTAGACGCAGTACCTGAACTTTGAGGGGTTAACAATCTAAAAATAAGAAGGGGAAAAGCAGACTGGCCACAGATACATAAGGAGAGTTCTAACGGTAATATATACCAGGCACTGTGCTACATGCTGGGATAAGTAATCAGATCAGACATAGTCCCTGCCCGACACCAAATTCCCAATCTAACAGTTAAGAAGAGCCTGAATCTTATTTCACAAATAATTTCACAAATAAGGAGATTGGGGCCTAGAAAAGGATAAGCGCTTAGTACAGTGCTCTGTACACAGTAAGCGCTCAATAAATACGATTGATGATGATGATGATAAATCTCTTGCCCATGGCAACTCGGCCGAGTAGGGATTAGAATTCAGGTCTCTGGATTCCTTGCCCCATGCTTTTTCCACCATGTGGCACTTCTTTTTCTGATACTGTACACTAATTAGAAAATAATATTTACTAAATCTGCAGCCTTAAAGACTTTTCAGAAATACCTTTTTTAAAAAACACCTTTGATTCACTACTCCTGTCATTGCTCTTCAATTTGTTCGATCCATTGTTTCCATCAATATTCTCGTTATACCACTTTTAAGGGTAAGGGATTAGAATAAATATTTTTTAAAACTGTAAATGAAAAACATTAATTTTTTTGGTCCAAAAAGTTCGAATAGCTTCAGAGGAAAAGAATGATAGTTGAGGAAATTGTTTTCTAAAGTTAAAATTACCAATGAATTTATACACCCGAGGCATCTGCACAGCTCTAAACACGTTGGGCATTACAAGTGTTTTATGTAACTCGTCAAGGCTTAGTAGCCAATTATAAAAATGTTAAAATTCCAAATTTTGTCCCATTTCAAATATTCATACTGGCACTGCTGGTGTCAGTTCGGGCAGTCTTCAGTCTAGACTCCGAGCGTCGCTGTTCACCATCAAGAAGCAAACAAAAATGCTGACGGTGAGGCAGACATTTTTCCAGTCCCAGAAAGAACGGGAGGGATAAACTCACTAATTTTCCCTTGTCTTCGACTAAATAACAGTACTAAACGTCTAAGGTTTTTTTTTTTGGAAGAGCTCTATTTCCATAAAAATTGCATACTGAGTTTGAGGCTGAGGAACAGAGGCGGAAATGTCCGCTCTGCAGAGGAGCCGGGACCGCAGCGGGCTAGTCCTGTTTTGTCTGCTCCTGGGGATTCTGTGGGAGACGGGATTCGGACAAATCCGCTATTCGGTGCCGGAGGAAATGGAGAAAGGTTCTTTCGTGGGGGATGTGGCCAAAGACCTGGGATTGGAGCCTCAGGAACTGTGGGAGCGCCGAGTCCGGATTATCTCCAAAGGTAGGACGCAGCATTTCACTCTTAGTATGAAAAAGGGCCATTTATTTATGAATGAGAAGATCGATCGAGAAGAGGTTTGTGCAGATTCCCTTAAGTGCCTACTGAATTTGCAAATCATTGCTGAAAATCCAATGAATCTTTATCCGGTGGAGGTGGAAATTTTGGATATAAATGATAACGCGCCTCGGTTCCCCAGGCCAGAAATCCGGATAAATGTGAGTGAGACTACAGCGCCGGGAGCTCGATTTTATCTTGATGACGCCCGGGATCTTGATGTCGGAATTAACGCTGTCCAGGACTATTGGCTCAGTAATGATAGCCACTTTTCTCTAAATGTGCAAAAGAGGCCCGGTGGAGGCCGATATGCAGAACTGCTCTTAGATAAACCAATTGATCGTGAAGACCTGGAGATCCATGTTCTCACCCTCACGGCTACTGATGGTGGCGAACCAGTCAAGTCCGGGACAACACAGATACGTGTATTTGTCTTAGATGCCAATGACAACTCGCCAATTTTTGCCCAGTCTCTCTATAGAACCACAATCGAGGAGAACCTTCCTCCTGGTTCCGTCATTTTAACCACCGAAGCCACGGATGCGGATGAAGGTTCAAATTCGGATATCACCTATTCTTTCATTCAAACTTCAGACTCAATTTACAAAATGTTCCAGGTGGATCCGAAAACTGGGGACATAAAAGTGACAGGCAGGATCGATTTCGAAGAAACTCAGTTCTATGAAATAGCAATTCAAGCAGTTGATGGAGGGGGGCTGGCTGATACAGCGAAAATCCTCCTGGAAATTGTAGATGTTAATGACAATGTTCCTGAAATTAAAATCACGTCCTTCTCCAATACTATACCGGAAGACACTCCACGCGGAACCATAATTGCTCTTTTTAATGCCGAAGATCGAGATTCAGGCAAGAATGGTTATGTTGTATGCTCCATCCCAGGGCATCTCCCCTTCAGACTCGAGGGGTCTTTTGATAATTACTTTAGTTTGGTGACATATGAAGTCCTAGACAGAGAATTAGTCCAGGAATATCACATAGCAATAACAGCAACAGATAGAGGGAATCCTTCTCTGTCATCAACCAAAACAACGCACCTCGAAATTACTGACAGGAATGACAACCCACCCGTGTTTCTTAAGAAATCATACTCAGCTAATTTGCGGGAAAATAATCCTCCGGGAGTTTCTATTGTTACTGTGACGGCCACAGATGTCGACTGGGAAGAGAATGCACGAGTCACTTACTCCATCAGCGAAGGGCCGGGCCAGGATACGTCTCTGTCGTCCTACTTGTCAATTAACTCGGAGACCGGGGTCCTGTACGCTCTGCGATCCTTCGACTACGAGCAGTTCCGGGAGCTGCGGCTGCTGGTCACCGCGCGGGATGGCGGGACCCCGGCCCTCAGCAGCAACGTGTCGGTGACTTTGCTGGTCCTGGACGAAAACGACAACGCCCCGGAAATCCTGTACCCTTCTTTACCCACCGATGGCTCCACCGGGGTGGAGTTGGCCCCGCGCTCAGCCGAGCCGGGATACCTAGTGACCAAAGTGGTGGCAGTGGACGGCGACTCGGGCCAGAACGCTTGGCTGTCCTACCGCCTGCTCAAGGCCACAGAGACGGGCCTATTTACGGTGGGACTGCACACGGGTGAGATCAGGACGGCCCGGAGCTTCCTGGACAAAGATGCCCTCAAGCAGAGCCTCGTGGTGGCGGTCAGGGACAATGGAGAGCCCCCTCTCTCTGCCACCGTCACTGTCACGGTGGCCGTGGCCGACAGCATCCCCGAGATCCTGTCGGATCTGAGCAGCCTTTCGACGCCCGCAGACCCCGAGTCCAGCCTCACGCTGTACCTGGTGGTTGCGGTGGCCGCCGTGTCCTGCCTGTTCTTGGCCTTCATCATCGTGCTATTGGCCCTGAGGCTCCGCAGATGGCGAGCTGCGCGGCTGCTGGAGTCGTCGAGTGGGTACCTCGGGGGCGTCCCAGCCTCGCATTTTGTGGGCATCGACGGGGTCCGGGCTTTCCTCCAGACTTATTCCCACGAGGTGTCCCTGACCACGGACTCCCGGAAAAGCCAGTTGCTCTTTCCGCAGCCCATCCCTTCAGACACCCTGCCTCATAATCACACACTCGGGAAAAATGAATCCTTCTTCCCCTTCCAGGATTTAGTTGATGACAAAGGTGATCCGAAAGTACTTCAGGTGAGTGTACTCCCTGTAAATACTTATTAAATGGCGAACTTTTTGGGATTTTCTGCTACAAAATGTGTTCCCTCTAAGTCACTCTGAGGGATTTGGTTTAGAATGGTTTCCAAAATCATAGTCGTGATAATTTATTTCTTAGAATACAAAACCAGGGAGCATTTTTCTAAAAGTGTTTTCCATCACTAATACAATTAACAGTTAAAGAAGTAAACTTTACAAATGCATGCTTAATTGTTGGTACGTTTCTGAGACTTCTGGTGGCCGTAATACTTGTCAATGAGTCCAGAGGTAGAATCATCTGAAACAACGTGGATTCGAAATGGGATTTTCCCCAAGGCGAGGGACCTGGTTTTATAAACTGGAGATTAGAGGAGGAAGGAAAATCTTGATTTGATCTCTGTCCTGAAACTCTTAAACTTTTTGAATAGTGGCATACGTGTCATTTGCTGCTAAACCCAGAGGGTGGAAATAATAAAATAAAATGTGGAATAGGAACATTTAGAAACCAAAATGTCCAGAGCCGAAAGAAACTATGGTGAAAACTGAGAGCGCTGAAAATTGTTTATTTTGCATCTACTAGGTAACTAACTGGATCAACTTAGGTATGGAATCGGAAGATTTCCTGTTTAGGGCATATAATTTGGAAAGGATTATTCCTTAGGCTATTGTTGAAAGTGTTAATGAGCAAGTAGAAAAATCATATAGGGGTGACCTCCGTATTTATTTTAGTCGGGGAGCTCTTGCTCTAGACTAGTTTCGAATGCATCTAATTCCACAATAAAACCCCTCACAGAGGTTTGAGCATTTGTTCGACCAAGGAAAAGGTTGCGATTCATAAACCGAGCCTCTGAGCGCCGCTGTCGGCCAAGACTCATGAAGGCCGGTAGCTTGCAGCGAAAAACCGGGATCTGAGCAGGCACAAACATTGGGACTAGGGGATCTGCAGAACGCGCAGAGAGGCAGCTCCACAAATCGGTGTTATTGATTCTCTTCTGCCACGGACTCTTTCACTGTATTTGAGTCGCCGATTATCGGGCTGAGGCGGACCCCAGAGGGAGAGAAATGGGGACAAGCCCGGGACGGAGGAGCCGGACAGGCAGGTGGCAAGTAGTGATTTCTTTCTTATTGTCTTTGTTGTGCTGGGCGCTGGGCGAGCAGATTCGATACTCGATTCCCGAGGAAATGGCGAAAGGCTCGGTGGTGGGGCACTTAGCCAGGGATCTGGGTTTGAATATCCGAGAAGTATCTTCTCGGAAACTGCGGGTTAGTGCCGAGAAACAGCACTTTGTTGTGAGGGCGGAGAGCGGGGAGTTGCTTGTCAGCGACCGAATAGACCGAGAGCAGATATGCGGGGAAAGGGCGCTCTGCGAACTGCAGTTGGAAACAGTAGTTGAAAATCCTTTAAATGTCTTCCATGTAATTGTGGAGCTACGGGATATTAATGACAACGTGCCCAGTTTCAGTTCGAATAATATCGCTCTAAAGATAATCGAGTCCACACTTCCTGGAAAGACATATCCCTTAGAGCCTGCACGTGATGAAGATGTTGGAATTAATTCGCTACAACGTTACCAGCTAAGCGCCGACCCTCATTTTTCCCTGGCGATGAAGGAGCGCCAGGATGGCAGTAGATACCCCGAGTTGGTTTTGGAGAAATCTCTAGATCGGGAGCAACAAAGTTTCCATAACTTGTTGCTGACCGCTATGGATGGAGGGGATCCTGTCCAAAGCAGCACCGTTCAGATCCGGATCAATGTCACTGATGCCAATGACAACGCCCCCATCTTCAGCCAAGGTGTGTACAAGGTCAACCTGAGGGAGAGCTTGCCACCGGGCTCCCCCGTGCTGCGGATGGAAGCCACCGACCGGGACGAGGGTGTCAATGGACAGATCACCTTCGCCTTTAGCGGCATCACAGAAAGTGTGAGAAATGTATTTAGCTTGAACCCAGTAACAGGGGAGATCAAAACCAAAGATGACTTGGATTTTGAAGAGGCTTCTCGATACTCAATTGTCGTGGAAGCAAGGGATGGTGGGGATTTAACTGATCATAGTAAAGTCGAAATTGATATTTTAGATGAAAATGACAACTTCCCGGAATTGACGTTCATATCTGTGTCTAATGCAATTCCTGAAGATTCTGAACCAGGGGCGGTCTTAGCATTGATCAGAGTAAGTGACCAAGACACCGGAAACAATGGGGAAGTCACGTGTCAAATAAAAGGCAATGTTCCTTGCAAAATTGTCCCTTCCTCCAAAAATTACTACAAGCTAGTGACAGACAGTGTCCTGGACAGAGAGCTGACTGCCACGTACAATATCACAATCACGGCTACTGACAGGGGAGATCCCCCGCTCACTACCTCCAAAACCATCTCCCTGCACGTGACCGATGTCAATGACAACCCGCCCGTGTTCCCCCAAACTGCTTACGTGGCCTATATCCCAGAAAACAATCGGCCTGGAGCCTCCATCTTCCGGGTCACGGCCTCCGACCGAGACCTGGACGACAACGCCCGCATCTCCTACTCCCTGCTGGACAGCTCCGAGTCCGAACTGCCGCTGTCCTCGTCCGTGTCTATCAACTCTCACAGCGGGGACATTTATGCGCAGCGCTCCTTCGACTACGAGCAGTTCCGCGCCTTCGAGCTGCTGGTGCAGGCCCAGGACTTCGGCTCCCCGCCGCTGCGGGCCAACGTGACCGTGCGCGTGTTCATCGTGGACCAGAACGACAACGCCCCCCGCATCCTCTACCCCTCCCTGGGGCCCGACGGCTCGGCCCTGTTCGACACAGTCCCTCGCTCGGCAGAGCCCGGCTACCTAGTCAGCAAGGTGGTGGCGGTGGACGCGGACTCGGGCCCCAACGCCTGGCTGGCCTACCACGTGCTGCAGGCCAGCGATCCCGGGCTGTTCAGCCTGGGGCTCCGCACCGGAGAGATCCGGACAGCGCGGGCCTTGGCCGATGGCGACCCAGCCCGGCACCGCCTGGTCGTGGCCGTGCGGGATGGCGGCCAGCCGCCCCTCTCGTCCACCGTGGCTCTCCACCTGGTCTTCGCAGACAGCCTGCAGGACGCCCTTCCTGAGCTGACTGACCGCTCCTCCCCCAACTCCCGCCAGGCCGATTTGCAGTTTTACTTAGTTTTATCTTTGGCCTTAATCTCTGTTTTATTCCTCGTCACGGTCATTCTGGCTATCGGGATGTGCTGTCGCGGGTCGGCGAACCCCAGCGTATGGGGCTGCTTGCGAGCAAATTTGTACTCTCAGTCTGCGGGCCCTGCCTTCCCTCCGAATTACAACGATGGAACATTGCCTTACTCCTTCAATTTGTGCACAGCCTCGGACTCCGGGAAGGCAGAATTTAAATTTCTGGATCCAGGAGTTCACAACTCTTCCTCACACGATGTTCCCGGAAGCAATGCCATAACCAGCAAGATTTTAGATGAAAATCTAGACGCTGAAGTAACTGCATTTCTCAAGGTGAGTTTCCGAAAATCAAATCGCTTTCCTTAGTCCTTTGAAGACTGGATTTAGTGTCGATTTAATTGTAAATTGTACAGCAATCTGCCAATATTTTGAAATTGATTTAAGTTTCCTTCGGTTGGGGCTTGTAATTCCTGTAACACCATAACACCAGGCGAGACATTTTACCCCTTTTTAATTTGAGGAGAACGGTTCTTTATTACCTTGGTACATTTTGAAATACAGGGAAAATTCCATTATTTCCATTTGCTGACATATTTAAGAGTGATTCACGAGGATCATTTCACAACCTGTGTCCGAATCCAACACAGTAGGAAGATGCAGTAGAAAGTAGACAGTGGAAAGTAGACAGCACAAAGAGGCAAACTGTTTAAGATGTTGATCTATTAGGACGTTGATATCAGGTTTCTAATACCGTTTTTCAAAATAGAGGAACATTTGTGTTTGTGTGTATGTGAGAAAGAGAGGGATACTGTGTTATCAGATTTAAACACAAAATGAGGGGCTGAAGGTGCAATTGGTAAACAGGATTGATATCTTCTTATCTCTGTCTGCATACAGACTTGATAGGTGACAGCCACACAGAGGAAGGTGTAGAAAATACTTTGTTGCGTGAGTTTTGGGGGGTATTTCACATTCTCTGAGAAGTTCGTTGTGCAGATATGGAAAGTAGGGCTTAAAATGTTTGTCAAAATGGGTGAGATTCTTGTTTAGGACGCTGAGCGCCGCTGTTGGCTTATGTGGGATGGAAACGGAGCGAAAGACCCAGCCGGCCCGTCCCCAACGTTACACAGCACAATCCACAGTCTCAGTTATCTCAGGTTTCGGGCAGCACTGAAGCTACCAGCGTCCAGTCCTGGAGGCCTATCCCTCCAGACCCTACAAACACCCAGTCGCTGGTTAGTGGAGCCCGCGCTAGACCGGAAAGCAGAAAAAAACGACCAGAGAGGGGGCCATGATAGCTCTGCAGAAGCGCCATAATTACAGCGGGAGAGTCCTGCTTTGTCTTCTCCTGGGGGCTCTGTGGGAATCGGGATCCGGACAGATCCGCTATTCGGTACCCGAGGAAATGCAAAAAGGCTCTTTCGTGGGAGATGTGGCCAAGGACCTGGGATTGGAGACCGGGGAACTGTCGGAGCGCCGAGTCCGGATTGTATCCAGAGGTAGGATTCCTCTTTTCGCTTTAAATGTAAGAAGCGGAAGCATAGTCACCGCAGATAGAATAGACAGAGAGGAGATGTGTGCTCACATATCTCCGTGTCTTGTGAATTTTAACATTGTGGTTGAGGATCAGGTTAAGCTCTACGGGGTAGAAGTGGAAGTTTTGGATGTGAATGATAACGCCCCTGGGTTCACGGAAGAGGAACATGAAGTAAAAATCAGTGAAAGCTTAGCTCCAGGGATGCGATTTCCCCTTCCCGAAGCGCAAGACCCAGATGTGGGGACGAACTCCCTGCAGAGCTACCAGCTCAGCCCAAGCCGGCACTTCTCTCTGGATGTGCAAAGCGGAGCTGACGGGACCAAGATTGCGGAGCTGGTGCTGGAGCGGGTCCTGGATCGGGAGGAGGAGGCTGTTCACCACCTTGTCCTCACGGCCTCGGACGGGGGAGATCCCGCCCGCTCGGGCACTCTGCGGGTCCGCGTGACAGTCCTAGATGTGAATGACAACGCTCCGGTCTTTACTCAGTCTGTGTATCAGGTGAAGATCAGGGAGGACGCGCCCGTGGGTACCCGGGTGGTCACAGTAAACGCCACAGACACGGACGAGGGAGTCAACGCAGAGGTGATGTATTCCTTCAGGAAAATAACGGATAAAGCCTCCCTAATATTCCACCTGAACCCGGTAACTGGAGAAATATCCACTTTAAAAAATCTAGATTACGAAGGATCAGAATCCTATGAAATGGAAGTTCAAGCCCAAGACGGTCCTGGTCTCGTCGCAAGGGCGAAAGTGTTGGTGAAGGTTGTGGATGTGAATGATAACGCCCCGGAAGTGACTGTAACTTCTTTATTCAATCCAGTGAGTGAAGACTCTCCCTCGGGGACGATAATTGCCCTTTTACACGTGAATGATAGAGATTCTGGGGAAGACGGCCTCGTCACTTGCTCCATCCCAAATAATCTGCCCTTCAAACTGGAAAAATCAATAGATAACTTTTACCGTTTGGTAACAGACAGAGAACTGGACCGAGAACTGGTCTCGGAATATAACGTGACTGTGAAGGCCACAGATCGAGGGTCCCCGCCCCTGTCCGCACATATTAACATTTCTCTACATGTGTCAGATACCAACGACAACCCGCCAGCTTTTGAACAGACAATCTACTCAGTGTTCATTCCAGAGAACAACCCCAGAGGCGCGTCCGTGTTTCGTCTGACCGCCCGGGACCCCGACAGCGAGGAGAACGCCCGAGTCACGTATTCTGTCAGCGAAGGGCCTGCCCAGGGGCCGCCTCTGTCCTCCTACGTGTCCATTAATTCGGAGACCGGGGTCTTGTATGCTCTGAGGTCCTTCGACTACGAGCAGTTCCGGGAGCTGCAGCTGCTGGTCACGGCGCGGGACAGCGGGACCCCGGCCCTCAGCAGCAACGTGTCGGTGACTCTGCTGGTCCTGGACGAGAACGACAACGCCCCGGAGATCCTGTACCCGTCCTTGCCCACTGACGGCTCCACCGGGGTGGAGTTGGCTCCGCGCTCGGCCGAGCCCGGCTACCTGGTGTCCAAAGTGGTGGCTGTGGACGGTGACTCAGGCCAGAACGCCTGGCTGTCCTACCGTCTGCTCAAGGCCACGGACCCGGGCCTCTTCTCAGTGGGCCTACACACGGGCGAGATCAGGACGGCCCGGGCCTTCCTGGAAAAGGATGCCCTCAAACAGAGCCTCGTGGTCGCTGTCAGGGACAACGGGGAGCCTCCTCTCTCTGCCACCGTCACTGTCACAGTGGCTGTGGCCGACAGCATCCCCGAGATCCTGTCGGATATGGGCAACCTCTCGACGCCGCCAGACCCCGAGTCCAGTCTCACTTTGTACCTAGTGGTCGCAGTGGCCGCCGTGTCCTGCCTGTTCTTAGCCTTCATCATCGTGCTGTTGGCCCTGAGGCTCCGCAGATGGCGAGCTGCGCGGCTGCTGGAGTCATCAAGCGGGTATCTCGGGGGGATCCCAGCTTCACACTTTGTGGGCATCGATGGGGTTCGAGCTTTCCTCCAGACTTATTCCCACGAGGTGTCCTTGACCACAGATTCCCGAAAAAGCCAGTTGCTCTTTCCGCAGCCAAACTACTCTGACACTCTGACTAGCCAGCGGACTTGTGAGAAAAAAGAACCTCTGTTAGTGCCTGAAGATTTGAACCTGGTCAAAGATGATCATTCCGTTCTGCAGGTAAGTTTCTCTTACTGTAGCCGTGGTCACTACCGATTTGCGTATTTAATTATTTCCCTTCCCTTCTGAAACCAGTGCCAACTTTTAAGGCTTTCACAAGTTTGTTTTTTTTTAATTCAGTTAGTTTCCAATCAATGGTGAATTTCGTATAAAATGTTTGAGTTGCGTCATATTTCTATATCGCGTACTTTTCTGGCTATTGTTAGCAGCAAACCGATTTCTAACATTCTACTTTCTCATACTCTTTCTATAAATGGTGAAATAAAGAAGAGAAAGATCGTAGATTTTGCTCATCTTCTTTTCTAACAATGAGGATATTGCCTCACCGGGAAAATAGAGGCAAATCGTTCTTTGAGTTATGGGCAATTAGGCCATTAGCCCTTACTTTTATGGACTGTGATCTAAATAGTTTCCTTTGGTATCCTTCCTTCATAAATAGGAGTGATGATCTTTGACTGAAGTTGCAGTAAATTACCATAGCATTAGGTAGAAGAACATCGGGTGGTCGAACAGTGGTATCTCTGATCAACCCTGGTGTCACTGAAAACTTTGGTAATTTCTGTCGCTTATAAATTGATTGGTGATGACTACGAAGTTAATAAGTGTATTTTTGAAGTAGTGATAGTTTCCAACTTTGTTAAGTGCTCCTAATTTAAGTGTTGTATAATCGTTGTAATTTAATCAGGACCTTCTCCACGCAGATGGTAAAAATTAAATAAAAATTCCCTCTTCGAAGTGGAGAAAAGCAGGGAGCCAAAGCTTAGAACTTAAAGTTAGGGAAACACAAAGAGAGAGAAGATTCTTCCTATGCAATGTACTTGGTTGACAAATGGAAATTCCTAAGTGAGAAAGCCACAGGTCATTCGCTGGAAAGGGGGGACTGGAAAATTGTATTATAAATATAACTAAGTCTCCGGGGTCTCCAAACATGATGTTTTGAACCTTACGGTTAATTTTGTTATAATTCAATGCCCACTATATATTTCAAATTACTCAGAGCTATTTTGCCACTATATTGTTGTGTCAACACCACTTACTGAAAGAAAGATTCATTAAGCAACGTTATCCTGGAATCGTCTCAACACGGCTGTTCTACCCAGTTGAGATTTAACAAAGAAAACGTCGTGTTGATTTGAAAACCTAATTTTGTTTCTTTGTTTTGTTAAATTTTCTCCATCCCTCAAAATCCAGGAAAGGGATATTGCCTCACTACCTAAAAAATTTATCTTATAGTCTGAAAAAAGTATCCCTTTTTAGTGATGTATTCGGGAAATCAGGATTCGTATACTTTCATTTCTAGTTAAACTGGAAGAATATGTACAGTTTGAAGTCAATAGTTTTCTCACAAAAGAATTAAGTACTTAGGTGGTTAAAGTTTCTTTTGCCCTCGGTTGCTCAACGAGTAGAATAAGGTTTGTTTTCCCCTTTTGTGGCCAATAACGATGGTGTTAGGATCAGTTCCTGTCACTGTAGTAATGATGCTTTTGCAGTTATACTTATAGTTCCAATGAGACGTATAAGGGAAAACACGGGTGATCAGTGTTGTAAGCAGCTCAGAAGGTGAGCCCAAGTTGTAATGGAGAATGGCGTAGTGCACTGGACTGCTTTTGTCTGTGAACATTCTTTACTTGTAAGAATTAGGACTTACAGAGCCTTCATCTCAGCCAGATAAGATTTACCTAAAATGATTCCAGAAGGCATGCAAAAAATGTATTACAGCACTTTATCTGTCACGTTTATCTATTTCCACATCTATCTTTTTCTATCTACTGATACATATATCTAACTTTTTTCCATACCTGTCATATGCTCAGAAAGCCCTGACTTGAGACTCCATCCATCACAAACGTTAACCTCCAATTACTATTCCTTAATGATCAAAGATATTTCTACATAGGGTGAATTTTATCCATTATCATATATGGTTGCAAAATCCAATGCCTGACTAATAAACTATTCCATAGGGTGAATTTTTTTTAATTGTCCTTTCCTGGGCAGTTTTTATATGCATTTGGCAATATCTGGTGTGCTGTTAATGAATCTTCTTCTGAGCATCACTGTCTTCCTGAAGATACAAGAAGCCCGTTTCATTAAAAAGTAGGAGAACTTGGATAGTGACACTGAAATTCGATTAGAAATCAGAGTTCACAATGCTTTGAGTACATCTGTAAGGTTTTTTCCTAATCGATTATTTACTCTGGGATCCAATTTCTGAACAGGTAAGAAATTTCAATTATTATTTGTGAGCAAACAAGAAACATGCCAAAGAGAGTCTCACACAAAAGACTTTCTATCAGTACTTATAATAGCACATTTGAAAGAAACCCAGAGAGTATACTTTCCAGAAAATTTCTAAATCGAAAGAGGTCATGCCTAATCACCCAAAACCCCTACGGAACTAAATACTTTAAAGAAGAGAATCCTCAGGAATTAAATTATGACAATTACTGATACAACTTTAATCCAGTTCTTCACCTCTTGGATAAAAATAACAGAGAACAAAAGGTACTTCTACTGATAATCTTATTCATAGGAGGGAAAACAGGAATTATCTTCGGCTATATTTTATATTCCATTATATATTGCACAAATTCATGGGAGAAAAGTGCATAAACTGCAATTCCACAGCTGAGCCCAAAGGGGCCGCTGTCGGCCACAAAGAGTAAAGACGCGGAACCCGAAATCCTTTGGAAATTCCCGCAGGAAATTTTCTGCACAGTAGCAAAACCGGCGCCCATACTGACTCGGAGCACAAGAATTCCCACCCAGACAAAGCGATTGATTCTCCTTTGCCACGGACTTTCACATTTCAATGGCCATTTGAATCGCCGATTATAGGAGCTAAAACGGTGCCGAGAACGAGTGGAATGGAAACCATCCGGGCACAGAGGAGCCGGGCCAGGCAAGTATTGTTTTTCTTCTTATTGCCTTTATTGTGCCGGGCGTTCGGCGAGCAGATTCGATACTCAATTCCTGAGGAAATGCCGAAAGGATCCGTGGTGGGACACCTGTCCAGGGATCTGGGTTTGAATAACCGGGAAGTGTTGGCTCGGAAGCTGCGAGTTAGTGCCGAGAAGCACCTCTTTACTGTGAGCTCGAACAGCGGGGATTTGCTTGTCAACGACCGAATAGACAGAGAACAGATATGCGGTAACAAACCCGAATGTGCGGTGGAACTGGAAACTGTAGTTGAAAATCCTTTGAATGTTTTCCTTGTGCATGTGACGGTTACGGACATTAACGATAATTCTCCACGTTTCAAAAAAACTGACATTGACTTAGAGATCAATGAACTGGAAATGGCGGGTGCCCGATTTGGATTGGAAACTGCTTTAGATCCAGATGTTGGAAGGAATTCTATAGATACATATCTCCTCAGCCCGGATGAGAGCTTTTCTTTGGCAGTGAGGGAGAGGCCAGACGGCAGTAAATTTCCAGAAATTGTATTAATCAAGTCCCTGGACAGAGAGGAGCAAATTTCCCATCACTTAGTGCTCACAGCTGTAGATGGAGGGGATCCGATCCGCAGCGGTAGCGTTCGGATTGGGATTAACGTTACTGATGCCAATGACAACCCCCCCGTGTTCAGTCAGGACGTGTACAAGGTCAGCCTGAGGGAGAGCTTGGCCCCGGGCTCCCCCGTTCTGCGGGTGCAAGCTACAGACAGGGACGTTGGTTCCTATGGACAAATCATTTTTTCCTTCCTTGGTATGGACGAGAACGCTCGGCACGTGTTCAGTCTTGATCCCAGGAGCGGGGAAATCAAATTATTCCACAAGCTCGACTATGAAGAGGTAAACAGATACGAAATGGATGTGGAAGCCAAGGATGGTGGTGGTTTGAAGACCCAGGTCAGAGTTGTAATAGAAATTATTGATGAGAATGATCACGCCCCCGAAGTGACTTTTACAACAGTTTTTACCCCAATACCTGAAGACGCCAAAACAGGGACAGTGATAGCCCTAATGAGAATCCGAGACCGAGACTCCGGAAAGAACGGGGAATTTACATGTCGGTTACAGGACAATAACTCCTTCACCTTAGTTGCTTCCTCCAAAAACTCGTACAAGCTGATAACGGCCAGTGTTCTAGACAGAGAGCAGACTGCCGAGTACAATATCACAGTCACAGCTACCGACAGGGGAAGTCCCCCTCTCACCACCTCCAAAACCATATCTCTGCTTGTCGCTGATGTCAATGACAACCCGCCCGTGTTCCCCCATACTACCTACGAGGCCTATGTTCCCGAGAACAACCGGCCCGGAGCCTCCATCTACCGGGTCAGCGCCTCCGACCGAGACCTGGACGACAACGCCCGCATCTCCTATTCCCTGCTGGACAGCTCCGAGTCCGAACTGCCGCTGTTCTCGTCCGTGTCCATCAACTCTCACAGCGGGGACATCTATGCGCAGCGCTCCTTCGACTATGAGCAGTTCCGCGCCTTCGAGCTGCTGGTGCAGGCCCAGGACTCCGGCTCCCCGCCGCTGCGGGCCAACGTGACCGTGCGCGTGTTCATCGTGGACCAGAACGACAACGCCCCCCGCATCCTCTACCCCGCCCTGGGGCCCGACGGCTCGGCCCTGTTCGACACGGTTCCTCGCTCGGCCGAGCCCGGCTACCTGGTCAGCAAGGTGGTGGCCGTGGACGCGGACTCGGGCCCCAACGCCTGGCTGGCCTACCACGTGCTGCAGGCCAGCGATCCCGGGCTGTTCAGCCTGGGGCTCCGCACCGGAGAGATCCGGACAGCACGGGCCTTGGCCGATGGCGACCCAGCCCGGCACCGCCTGGTCGTGGCCGTGCGGGATGGCGGCCAGCCGCCCCTCTCGTCCACCGTGGCTCTCCACCTGGTCTTCGCCGACAGCCTGCAGGATGCCCTTCCCGAGCTGAACGACCGCTCCTCCCCCACCGCCAGTCAGACCGATTTGCAGTTTTACCTGGTTTTGGCTTTGGCCTTAATCTCAGTCTTATTCCTCGTCACGGTCATTCTGGCCATCGGGCTGCACTGCCGCCACTCGTCGAACCCCGGCCTGTGGGGTTGTTTGAGGCCGGGCCTGAATTCCCAGACAGCTGGGCCTGTCTTCCCCGCAATTTACAACGACGGAACGTTGCCTTATTCCTACAATCTGTGCATGGCCTCGGACTCCGGGAAGGCAGAATTCAAATTCCTGGATTCCGGTGTTCCCAATGCCTCCTCTAACGACGTTTCCGGCAGAGATACCCTGTCCAAACAGCCCAATAACATTTTAGATGGAAATCTCGAATTCGACATGAGTGCATTGTCAAAGGTGAGTTTGGAGAAATCAAACCCCTTTTCTTCATCTCTTGAACACTGGCTTTATTTCGATTCAAGTGTTGCATAATTTACGTTTCCCCGTACCTGCTTTCATGTAAGCTTTTCTATCTGCTGGGTTTATAATTCCTGCCCAAATAGCCAAAGCATTTTATCCCTTTTCATTTGAAGATAATGTTCCTTTATTTCTTTGATATGTTTTGAGATGCAGGACAAACCCCGTTTCTCATATTTGGTCACATGTAAGTGCAACTCATTTTGGTTACTTCAATAGTGGTGTTTCGAATCGAAATGCCATAGAATGCAATGCGTAACACAAAGTTTTACTAATCGTTTCGTGATATTCTCAGCGCCTGAGGAACACTTCTGTTTCATAGGTCAGAATTCAAGCATCCCCTACAGTGTGATTAAGTTGTTGATATCCGGCGTATGCTACCTTTCTATCTAATCAAGGAGCAACTTTTTGTAGAATCCAGTATCCTCATACTGGACAAGGAAAGCGTCTACCAACTCTGTTGTACTGTTTTCTCCAGAGGGCTTAGTATAATGTTCCACACACAGTAAGCGCTCAATAAATGCAACTGATTGATTGATTTAAATGAGATACTTATTGACTGAATGGGCGGGAGTTATATCTTATCTCAACCTACATGTTGCCTAGATAAATTAGAAGGCCACAGAAGGAGGTGTAGAAAAGATATTTTGCTGAGTGAGTTTTAACGGGCATTATATTTTCTCTGAGAAAATCTAGGTACGGATCTGAAAAATTAGGTTTAAAATACTTGTCATAGTGGATACAATTCTTGTTACTGTCGCTGGGTGCCGCTGTTGACCCATGAGGGATAGAAAGGCAATGAGATGATCAGCCGGCCCTTTCCTGCTGTAACATATCCCAAAGCTTCCCAGAGCACACGGGTTCTGGGGTACAAGGACTCCGAGCCCCGAACCTCCGGTTCAGGAGGCCAATCCCTCAAGGTACAAGAAGCCGAAGAGAAGATCAGAACAGCCTACACAGACTCAGAAAGCTGAGAGAACCGTATAGCGAGGCGGCCATGGCAGCTCGGCAGAGTCGCCGCGGCTACAGCGGGCGAGTCCTGCTTTGTCTGCTCCTGGGGACCCTGTGGGAGACGGGGTCCGGACAGATTCGCTATTCGGTCCCCGAGGAAATGGAGAAAGGCTCTTTCGTGGGAGACGTGGCCAAGGACCTGGGATTGGAGCCCCGCGAGCTATCAGAGCGCCGAGTCCGCATCGTTTCCAGAGGTAGGAAGCCCCTTTTCTCTTTGAATGTTAGAAGCGGCAGTTTAGTCACTGTAGACAGAATAGACAGAGAGGAAATTTGTGCTCAAATATCTCCGTGTGTATTGGAATTTGAAGTTCTGGTTGAAGACAGCATGGACCTCTATTCCATAGAGGTTGAAATAACCGATGTTAATGATAACCCTCCCCGCTTCAGGGATGAAATACTGGATTTAAAAATCGGGGAAAACGCAGCTAAGGGAACTCGCTTTCCGCTAGCAAATGCACGTGATCCGGACGTTGGGACGAACTCCCTGCAGAGCTACCAGCTCAGTCCGAACAGGCACTTCTCTCTGGATGTGCAAAGCGGAGCGGATGGAACCAAGAATGCGGAGCTGGTCCTGGAGCGGGCCCTGGACCGGGAGGAGGAGGCTATTCACCACCTCGTCCTCACGGCCTCGGACGGGGGAGATCCGGTCCGCTCGGGCACCGCGCGCATCCTTGTGAGGGTCCTGGATGTGAATGACAACGCTCCTGTATTTACTCAGTCTGTGTATCAAGTGAGAGTACGGGAAAACGTGCCCGTTGGGACCGGGATCCTCACGGTAAACGCCACGGACCCGGATGAGGGAGTCAACGCTGAAGTGACTTATTCGTTCCGGAACATTGAAGACAAAGCTGGGAAGATTTTTTTGATGGACTCCTCCACAGGAAAAATTGTAATTGTTCAATCATTGGATTACGAAGAGTCCGGATTTTATGAGATGGAAATTCAAGGCCAGGATGGTGCTGGACTACTTGCGAGAGCTAAAGTACTCGTGACGGTGGTGGATGTGAATGACAACGCACCGGAGGTGACGATCACCTCCCTCACCAATTCAGTCCCCGAGAATGTTGCCTCCGGGACGGTAATTTCACTTTTAAACGTACACGACCGAGACTCCGGGGACAACGGCCTCGTCTCGTGTTCTATCTCTGATAATTTGCCCTTTAAATTGGAAAAATCATATGGAAAGTATTTTCGGCTGTTAACAGACAGAGCACTAGACCGAGAGCTTGTCTCGGAATACAACGTGACTGTGACAGCCTCAGACCGAGGGTCCCCGCCCTTATCCACGCATATTCATATCACTCTGCACGTGTCCGACACGAACGACAATAAACCAGCCTTCGAACAGACAGCCTATTCCGTCTACATCACCGAGAATAACCCACAGGGTGCTTCTGTTTTCCGTGTGACTGCCCGGGACCCCGACAGCGAGGAGAACGCCCGAGTCTCATATTCCGTCAGCGACGAGCCCGGCCAGGGGCCACCTCTGTCCTCTTACGTGTCCATTAATTCGGAGACCGGAGTCCTGTACGCTCTGAGGTCCTTCGATTACGAGCAGTTCCGGGAACTGCAGCTGCTGGTCACGGCGCGGGACGGCGGGACCCCGGCCCTCAGCAGCAACGTGTCGGTGACTCTGCTGGTCCTGGATGAGAACGACAACGCCCCGGAGATCCTGTACCCGTCCTTGCCCACCGACGGCTCCACCGGGGTGGAGTTGGCTCCGCGCTCGGCCGACCCGGGCTACCTGGTGACCAAAGTAGTGGCTGTGGATGGCGACTCGGGCCAGAACGCCTGGCTGTCCTACCGCCTGCTCAAGGCCACGGACCCGGGCCTCTTCTCAGTGGGGCTACACACGGGAGAGATCAGGACGGCCCGAGGCTTCCTGGAAAAGGATGCCCTCAAGCAGAGCCTTGTAGTCGCTGTCAAGGATAATGGGGAGCCACCCCTTTCTGCCACCGTCACTGTCACGGTGGCCGTGGCCGACAGCATCCCCGAGATCCTATCGGATCTGGGGAGCCTCTCGACACCCGCAGACCCCGAGTCCAGCCTCACGCTGTACCTGGTGGTCGCGGTGGCCGCCGTGTCCTGCCTGTTTTTGGCCTTTATCATCGTGCTGTTGACACTGAGGCTCCGCAGATGGCGGGCTGCACGGCTGCTGGAGTCGTCGAGCGGGTATCTCGGGGGAGTCCCGGCCTCACACTTTGTGGGCATCGACGGGGTCCGAGCTTTCCTCCAGACTTATTCCCACGAGGTGTCCCTAACCACGGACTCCCGGAAAAGCCAGTTGCTCTTTCCTCAACCCAACTTCTCTGACACGCTGACCAGCCAACAAACCTTTGAAAAAAAGGAACCTCTGTTAATGACTGAAGATTTGAACATGGTCAAAGATGACCACTGTCTCTCTCAGGTGAGATAACGTTTATCAGTCATTTAGTTTGGCATCCTTATTTAAATATGAAAATACAAATTTCCTTAAGTACTTTTGCTTTTTCTCCTAATCTTTGAACTGAAAGTTATTTGCTATGATTCAGCAAAGTAATGAAGAATATTAATTGAAATATGTGACGATGGCATTTTAATCAGTTACATTTTCCAGGGGATTCGTATCTCGGTACCCCAGTAGTAGTCTTACTTTAGCAATTCTGCATCTGGAATGAGATTTCCAATTTTAGAGAGAGTTAAAATAGAGTTGAAAATGCTTACATCCAGTCTTCCCAAAGAAGATAGCCTTAGCCTGCATATTTGTCATCCACTTGAGAGTTGGTTGTTAGTGATATTAAATTAGCTTACCTGAGTCATGGTAACTAGCTAATAAACTGCAAATTGATGCTGCGGATGTCCATCCTTCCTCCCAACACTGAACGCTCATAATTTGGGATCTAGGTAATGTGGGGTCATCCACAGCTAGTGGGAGAGGGCATTCAAACTCAAATTCTTCCATGTCTTGGTAAACTATGTTCGAATTTGGAATTGCACTAGTTGCCTAGTTAAAACATTTTTGGAATATCAATTGAGTCTAAAATGGCCCATTAATCTCTTCTTATCTCAGCTCCTCAATCAGTGGCATTTAGTGAGTGTGACAGTGTGACATACTGCACTCTGTGAGAGTATAAAATAAGGAAATCACCTTCTAATGTGCAATCTTATAGTCCTTGGACGCTTTTGAATTACCTTACTGGTGACGTGTATATGGGGCGGTGGCGGGACTTGGAGCGTCTGTTGATTTCTTAGGATCCACATATGAACGGAAATTTAATAAGATATCCTGCTTTCTTAGTTCTTAATAACGATAGTGGTATTTATCATGGCCTGTGATAAGCACTGAGGTATATACTTTACAGCTTGGCTCGGGGTTTATATCTCGTTCTTTCAATTTAAAGATTAGAGCATAATCTGAAAGAACCGATAACATATTTGTGTCACTCATAAGGTAGTTTGAGATAAATTGCGGTGAGAAGCCATACATCTAATTCAGTTCTCTATTTCTAATAAAGGTGTTATGTACAAAATTCATTTCAGTTTTAAATACAAATATCATTCTCTCTGGATCTGAGAGTTCCCTATTCCTTTAGTCTTTATGAGAAGTTTTTTAAAAAATGCATTCTTTATGTCATTTTGTGCTAGACATCTGTTTTGGTCAAAATTCTTCCTTGGGCACTGACATGAAGCTCTAGGAAGAGAAAATGTTGAATCAAAGGAAGAGCTTCTTTCATCCTAATAGACTTCTTTTCCTCTTTACCTATGTAAGGCTTTCTCTTAAACATTTTCAAAACGATTGGTCCTGCAACAGAGATTGTTCTGCAAAACTTATGGGATACATTAAAGTGATCATATTGCCCTTGAGTAAATTTCCATTTACAACTTTTTCTATGAATAATATTAATTAATAATTTCCATATATATAGTTGGCCTTCCTAGGTGGGGATATCAAACAATGAAGTTTATAAATGTGTGTATGTATGTATATATGTGCGTGGGACTGGATGAAAAGGTCAAATATTGCCCTCTGCTATGCTCATGACCTTGGTTTGTATCACCTGCTGCTATTTTCACTTTTGCCTTTTCATCTTCACTTTCTTAGCATATGAAATAGCGTTGCCATTTTCATTAGGGTAAAGATTTATATCACAAGTTGAATAATTTTTCAATCTCAAATATAAAATTTAGAATTTTCATAGTTTCATGCTTCAACTGTTTAAAACAATGGTATTTGTTGTAGAGTTTTTGTTTGTTACCTAGAAGACATTTTTTATAAGACTAGTGGGACTGTGGGGATCAGGTTCTGCCAGAGATGGATCCTGTAAACTTATTTTGTTTTTTCTGAAATGTGCTGAGAGCCTCAATCTCTCAATTTTTTAATGGTATTTGTTAAGTGCTTATATGTGCCAGACATTGTACTAAGCGGTGGGGTAGATGCAAGCTAATCAGATTGCACACATTTCATGCCTCACACCGGGCTCGCAGTCTTAAACCCCACTTATTTTCGGATGAGGTAACTGAAGCACAGAGAACTTAAGTGATTTGTCCAACGTCATGCAGCAGGCAAGTGGAGAAGCCGGGATTAGAACCCTGGTCCTCTGAATCCCAGAGCAGTGTTCTTTCTACTAGGCGACGCTACTTTTTCACCATTCCATGACCCCAAAAAGTATCCATTCTTTCACAATAGGAAAAAAAAGTTATCACTTTATGATACATGTGCAATCATCCTGGTTAAGGTAAAGGTAGTGTCTTCACAAGCAAAATAAAGAGGGGAGTTGTGAAATGATCTGAATCATTCTCTACAGGTTTTATCACTTAAGTCACTAATATTCTTTTTTTAGTCAACGATCTGGCAACAGTTGTGAGTCTACACTTAGCGGTTTTAAAGAGCGCTTACCCCCGGTAGATAAATGCAGCTTATTAATATTTGATTAGTTAAAGTTGCTTAAGAGGAGCTTCAGGTAGTTTTCGATATATAAAAAGAGGCAAGAGGGACAGTGAATAGTCAAGTACGTGTATTCTAACATTCACTGTCTATATGGGCGTGATGGAAGGGAAGGATGACTTTGCCTTGCTGGAGAATGTGGGAGTGATAGAAAAAAATTCCTAATAGTGGGAATTTAATCATGATTGAAAGAAACTTGAATGAGGCCAGAAACAGAAGGCAGATCAAGTTAGACTTGCTACCAGAACAAAAGCACCTAAGGGAGACGCAAGAGCTGGGGACAGTAAAACAACGAACAATGGTTACTGGAGGAATTAATTAAAATGAATAAATTAAGGACAATGGTCATGAAGATACTTTCGCCATTGGGGAAGATAAACTTGATCAGATAGCGGTGACTGACTGTTATAGAGCTTTGAAGTTCGTGTTTGGAAATTTGAATTAGATACAGTGGCACTGAGGAACTCCTCACGGAATGCGTGGCCCTAGAATGAAAATATTGAGTGTATTTCCTTGCTAATTCACATCCCAAACCCTCAGAGCAATGCTCAGAAGAGTAGGTATTGTCTCACTGTAAACTGGGAAATGCTGAACATGGAGATGTCTGGAAGATTCTTTTCCCCGATGTAGGGGGAAAAATTATGTTCAGAGTGCCGGAACCCTGATAATTAAGCTCCCTCGCATCTGAGGTTCTCTTGGACCTAAATAAGGAAACATGGATTTTAAAACCAGAACTTGAATAACGAGACAATTGTTCTCTAAGACTTGAACAGCCCATAACCGCGAAGCCAAACGTAAACAAAACACCTATTCTAGCAAGCTTTGAGCGTTGTCCTGTCTCAGATAAATAATTCCAATTCTATCCAGAATTCCTGTAAAGTCGAGGATTCTTCCTGCAGTTCAGGAAAATGAACTCTGGGAGCCGCTGTCGACCAATGCGGAGCGAGAGCTGCAGCCGGAGACCTGTTTGAGCTTCCTCCTGGTATTTCCTGCCAGTCACATAAAGCCTATCCGGGAGCAAATACAGCGGTAAACTCATTCGGGCTTGCTGATCCCCATCTTCTCGGAACACAAAGGGCCCTGCTCCGCCTCAAAGAAAGGCGGTTTTTATCGAGATTTTCAAGGTCGGAGCTACAGAGGGCCGAGAGCGAAAGGAATGAAAACGAATCGGGGACAGAAAGGCCAGCCAGGCAGGCGGCAGGTACTTTTTCCCTTCTTGTTGTCTTTGCTGTGTGGGGCGCTCGGCGAGCAGATTAGCTACTCGATCCCCGAGGAGATGGAGAAAGGCTCCGTGGTGGGGCATCTTGCCGGGGATCTAGGGCTGAATGTTCGAGACGTAACGGCTCGGAAGCTGCGGGTTAGTGCCGAAAAGCAGCTTTTTACTGTGAGCGCCGACAGCGGGGACTTGCTTGTCAGCGACCGGATAGACCGAGAGCAGATTTGCGGTAACAAACCCGTGTGTAATTTGGAATTGGAAACGGTCGCTGAAAATCCCTTAAATTTTTTTCATGTGCATGTGTCGATCCAGGATATAAACGACAATGCCCCCAATTTCAGCAGAAATGATATTGATTTGGAAATAAGTGAGTCTGCCCAACCAGGTTCGCAATTTACCCTTGAGCCGGCCGGCGATCCTGATGTTGGGATCAACTCCTTACAGAATTACCAGCTGAATCCCAATCCACATTTCTCAGTAGTGGTCAAAGAGAACCCAGATGGCAGTAAATACCCAGAACTGTTGCTGGAGAAGCCTCTGGACCGAGAGCAGCAGGGATTCCTTCATTTAGTACTGATGGCTATGGACGGGGGGGATCCCGTCCGGAGCGGGACCGCCCGGATCCGGATCAATGTTACCGACGCCAATGACAATCCCCCCGGGTTCATCCAGGACGTGTACAAGGTCAGTTTGAGGGAAAGTCTGCCCCCGGGCTCCCCCGTGCTACGAGTTCAAGCTATCGATAACGACGAGGGAATCAATGGGGAAATTATTTACTTATTTAGCAATGTTGCTAAAAACGCCCGCCAGATGTTCAGTCTGGATCCCAGTAGCGGGGAAATCAAAACCTCAGGTACTCTGGATTTTGAAGACACATTTACGTATATAATGAGTGTTCAAGCGAAAGACGGGGGAGGTCTAGTTTCCCACTGCAAAGTTCTCATTGACATTCTGGATGAGAATGACAACGCACCCGAAGTGACACTGGCATCATTAACCAATGTAATCCCTGAGGATGCGGTGCCTGGAACGGTGATAGCCCTGCTAAAAACACGTGACCGAGACTCAGGAGAGAACGGGGAAGTCACGTGTCGGTTAACGGATAATGTTCCTTTTAAAATCTCTTCGTCCTCCAAGAACTCTTACAAGCTGGTGACGGACAGTTTCCTGGACCGAGAGAAGACCTCAGAATATAATGTAACAATCACAGCCACCGATAGAGGAAATCCCTCGCTCACTACCTCCAAAACCATCTCCCTGTATGTGGCTGATGTCAATGACAACCCGCCTATATTCCCCCAAACTAGTTATGTGGCCTATGTCCCAGAAAACAACCGGCCTGGAGCCTCCATTTTCCGGGTGAGCGCTTCCGACCAAGACGTGGACAGCAACGCCCGCATCTCCTATTCCCTGCTGGACAGCTCCGATTCCCAGCTGCCGCTGTCCTCGTCCGTGTCCATCAACTCTCACAGCGGGGACATCTATGCGCAGCGCTCCTTCGACTACGAGCAGTTCCGCGCCTTCGAGCTGCTGGTGCAGGCCCAGGACTCCGGCTCCCCGCCGCTGCGGGCCAACGTGACCGTGCACGTGTTCATCGTGGACCAGAACGACAACGCCCCCCGCATCCTCTACCCCACCCTGGGGCCCGACGGCTCGGCCCTGTTCGACACGGTCCCTCGCTCGGCCGAGCCCGGCTACCTGGTCAGCAAGGTGGTGGCCGTGGACGCGGACTCGGGCCCCAACGCCTGGCTGGCCTACCACGTGCTGCAGGCCAGCGATCCCGGGCTGTTCAGCCTGGGGCTCCGCACCGGAGAGATCCGGACAGCGCGGGCCTTGGCCGATGGCGACCCAGCCCGGCACCGCCTGGTCGTGGCCGTGCGGGATGGCGGCCAGCCGCCCCTCTCGTCCACCGTGGCTCTCCACCTGATCTTCGCCGACAGCCTGCAGGAAGCCCTTCCCGAGCTGAACGACCGCTCCTCCCCCACCGCCAGTCAGACCGATTTGCAGTTTTACCTGGTTTTGGCTTTGGCCTTAATCTCAGTCTTATTCCTCGTCACGGTCATTCTGGCCATCGGGATGCACTGCCGCCACTCGTCGAACCCCGGCCTGTGGGGTTGTTTGAGGCCGGGCCTGAATTCCCAGACAGCTGGGCCTGTCTTCCCCGCAATTTACAACGACGGAACGTTGCCTTATTCCTACAATCTTTGCATGACCTCAGACACTGGGAAGGCGGAATTTAAATTCCTGGATCCAAGCACTCACCATCCGGCCTCGCAAGATATTTCCGGCAACAATATCATTTCCGAATCGCCCAGCAACATTTTAGAGGGAAATTTCACATCTGATATCAATACGTTTCCCAAGGTGAGTTTACAGAAATCTATCCAAGCTTCTTCGTCCTTTCAGGGATACCTTTATCTCGGTTCCAGTGGTTTTCATTGTTTATGATTTCGTAAATATTTCAAAATTGATCGACACTTCCTTCCGCTGGTTTTTGAGTTATGGCCCAGCAGCTAGTATTTATTTGAAGGAAAAGGTTCTTTATTTCGGTGATACGTTTTAAGATGCAAGGCTTGCCTCTTTTCTTCCATTTACCCTCATATACGTGCGATTCATGTTGATTGCTGAAATTATAGAATTGAAGCCTAACACCTCGTAGCCCAATCTAAAACAATGTGTAACACAAGGTTTGCATCACAGTTGTATTAGGGCCCTAGAATCAGTTCACTTACTCAGATACGAATACACAGTTACCCGCCGTTTTATGTCAATCTTAACAAATCGAATTTCCCACTGCAGATATTGAAACCAAATGTTTTGTAAGATGATTTAGAACAGAGGAGTATCTATTTGTGAGATTATGGGATTCTGAGATGTAAGCACTTATGTACTTTGGAATCGATATCCATGATTCCCAATACCTTATTTTATCCTCTTTACGGTCTAACTAGATGAGAGAGTAGCAGACTCAAGGTTGGAAAGAAAGGTTTGCTTTTTGGTTATGGGCTCTTTGATATTCTGTCGGAAGATACTAGAAAAGATATAAAAAGTAAGACTTAACAGGCTTTATCAAAGCGGGTGCAATATGAGTTTCTGACGCTGGGCGCCACTGTTCACCAGTCAGGGAGAGACGCAGAGTGATCTGTAGTCGACCCGTCCCCGCTGTTACAGAGCACAAAGCACAGCCCAAACGCATCCAGGTTCCGGGCTTGCAAGGACGCTTCCCCCGGCTCTGGAAGCCAATCCCTCCGGATACCACGGACACTGAAGGGTAGATCACAGAAGCCCGCCTTGAACCAGAAAACAGAGAGGAAACGGCCAGCCAAGGGGCCATGGTAACTCGGCAGAGGTACTGGGGCTGCAGCGGGCGAGCCCTGCTTTGTCTGCTTCTGGGGTCTCTGTGGGAGACGGGGTCCGGGCAGATCCGCTATTCGGTGCCTGAGGAAACGGAGAAAGGCTCTTTCGTGGGGGACGTGGCCAAGGACCTGGGATTGGAGCCCCGGGAGCTGTCGGAGCGCCGAGTCCGCATTGTTTCCAGAGGTAGGACGCAGCATTTCGCTTTAAATGTCAGGGATGGTAGCTTAGTCATAGCAGACAGAATAGACAGAGAGGAGATTTGTGCCGGGCTTGCCAAATGTGTTTTGACTCTGGAGATTCTGGTAGAAGACAAAGTGAAGGTTTACGGTGTAGAAGTGGAAATAATCGATGTGAATGATAACGCGCCCCGCTTCAAGGGAGAAGAAATAGGAGTAAAAATAATTGAAAGTGCAACTTCAGGGATGAGATTTCCCCTACCGGAAGCTCATGACCCGGACGTGGGGGCGAACTCCCTGCAGAGCTACCAGCTCAGCCCGAACGGGCACTTCACTCTGGTTGTGCAGAGCGGAGCGGACGGGACCAAGAGTGCGGAGCTTGTGCTGGAGAGGGTTCTGGATAGGGAAGAAAAGGCTGTCCACCACCTCATCCTCACGGCCTTGGACGGGGGAGATCCGGTTCGCACGGGCACCGCGCGCATCCAAGTGATAGTTCTGGATGCTAATGACAACGCGCCGGTGTTTACTCAGTCTGTGTATCAAGTGAAGGTCAGGGAGGATGCGCCTATGGGAACTCGGGTGGTCACGATAAACGCTACAGACGCGGATGAAGGTGCCAATGCCGAAGTGATCTATTCTTTCTGGAAAATAACAGATCAAACTTCCCGAATTTTCCGGCTAAACTCCACAACCGGAGTGGTGTCAATGTCAGAAAATCTAGATTTTGAGGAATCGGGATCCTATGAGATGGAAGTTCAAGCTAAGGACAGTGCTGGGTTTTCGGCGAGAGCAAAGGTGCTGGTGAAGGTTGTGGATGTGAATGACAACACTCCGGAAATCACCGTTACCTCGCTCACCAATTCAATCCCCGAGGGGTCTCCCACCGGGACGGCAATTGCCCTTTTAAACGTGCACGATCTAGATTCCGGGGACAATGGCCTTGTCACATGTTCGATTCCCGATAATCTCCCCTTTAAATTGGAGAAAACGTATGGAAATTATTATAGTTTGGTGACCGATAGATCCCTGGACCGGGAACTGGTCTCGGAATATAACGTGACTGTGAAGGCCACAGACCGAGGGTCCCCGCCCCTGTCCGCGCACACTCATATCTCCCTGCATGTGTCGGACACCAACGACAACCCTCCAGCCTTCGAGCAAACAGCCTATTCCGTCTATGTTCCCGAGAACAACCCCAGAGGCGCGTCCGTCTTCCGCGTGATTGCCTGGGATCCCGACAGCGAAGAGAACGCGCAAATCACTTATTCCATGAGCGAAGGGCCCAGCCAGGGGCCGCTTCTGTCCTCCTACGTGTCCATTAATTCGGAGACCGGCGTCCTGTATGCTCTGCGCTCCTTCGACTATGAGCAGTTCCGGGAGCTGCAGCTGCTGGTCACCGCACGGGACGGCGGGATCCCGGCCCTCAGCAGCAACGTGTCGGTGATTCTGCTGGTCCTGGACGAGAACGACAACGCCCCGGAGATCCTGTACCCGTCCTTTCCCACCGACGGCTCCACCGGGGTGGAGTTGGCTCCGCGCTCGGCTGAGCCGGGATACCTGGTGACCAAAGTGGTAGCGGTGGATGGTGATTCAGGCCAGAACGCCTGGTTGTCCTACCGCCTGCTCAAGGCCACAGAGCCGGGCCTCTTCTCGGTGGGGCTGCACACGGGCGAGATCAGGACGGCCCGGAACTTTCTGGACAAGGATGCCCTCAAGCAGAGCCTCGTGGTGGTGGTCAGGGACAACGGGGAGCCTCCTCTCTCTGCCACCGTCACAGTCACGGTGGCCGTGGCCGACAGCATCCCCGAGATCCTGTCGGATCTGAGCAGCCTCTCGACCCCGCCAGACCCCGAGTCCAGCCTCACGCTGTACCTGGTGGTCGCGGTGGCCGCCGTGTCCTGCCTGTTCTTGGCCTTCATTATCGTGCTGTTGGCCCTGAGGCTCCGCAGGTGGCGAGCTGCGCGGCTGCTGGAGTCGTCGAGCGGGTATCTCGGGGGCGTCCCGGCCTCGCACTTTGTGGGCATCGATGGAGTCCGAGCTTTCCTCCAGACTTATTCCCAAGAGGTGTCCCTGACCACAGACTCCCGGAAAAGCCAGTTGCTCTATCCACAGCCCAATTACTCTGACACTCTGACTAGCCAGCGGACTTGTGAGAAAAAGGAGCCTTTTTTAGTGCCTGAGGATTTGAACATGGTCAAAGATGACCAGTATGTCCTGCAGGTAAGTTTCATCCTCTAATTCCTTAGACACAGTTTACATATTTAATTCGCTCCATTTGCCTGATTTTTTCGACTTATAAGATTTCCCCGTGATTTTTTTTAAGCATAAGCACTTTTATTCTGATGAATTGCGAATTTCATTTATATTCGATGGCATCATATTTCTATTTCTTATGATTTTCTATATGCTCTAGTTGCAAAGTCGATTCTGATATTTACAATTGCCCGTGCTGTTTCTATAGTTAGTTAAAAATGATAAAGCTTATATTTCCTATTTTCTCTGCATTTTCAAATGCTGTTTCTGATCTTTGAATCACATTTTTATACATTTTCCTAAGAAGGTAGAATAGTAACAAGCGACAAAGCCATTTTCTAGATTGTCATCTATAACAAGGAAAAGGCTACTTATTTCAAGGAAATAGAGGTTATTTGTTTTTTGAGTAAAAATCCATTAAGCCATTCCGTGAAGTAGTAATGGCATCTATTGAATGTCCACTTTAAAGTTTTGTTGTAACAAAGTGTTTGGTTAATTCCAACTGATGCATAAGACATTTTCTGCCCACTAGGGTCTTACATTCAAGCATGACACATATAAAAAAGTACATTATTAACAAATAGGATCATCAGAACATAGACACAATCCATTATACATTAACATCTAAATGCTAGGGATGGGTTAAATAAATGAATAAAATGCATTAGTATGAGATGATTCAGATGCTTTGCTCTCATTAAAGGTGTTGGAAATTAATTGAGAAGACTTGCTGTAGGTGGAGAACATTACTAGGGTCTTCAGAGCTTTGGCAGTTGAGCTGTTAGCACTTTTGTTTGGGAACTGTGCTTCAGATGGTTTCCTGAAGTATCCTTCCTTCAGAAATAGAAGTGATGAAAGTTGGCGGAAGCTAGAATGAATCACCATAATATTGGTTAGAACATCAGGTTAGAAGAGCAGTGGCATTTCTACTCAGTACTCATTAAAGTGATAGATTCTTGAAGTTCTGTCATTTACAATTAAGTCGGATGATTAATAAAGACATCTTTGAAATAGCATTGATTCTGAGCTCTCTAGAATGTTCATTATTTGGGTGTTTAGTAACAGTTTGTAATTGAGTTATAAATATCTTGCCACAGGTAAACAAGAGAGAAAGCTAAATTCTCTTCTCTCAGTTGGGAAGGCTGAGAGCCAAAACCTGAAGTTTTGTTATCAAAAGTAGGGGAAACTACTTACCATCCATTGAGCTTGATTCACTGGGAACGGCAGATTGCTTAAGTTAAAAAGACATAGGGCAATTGCTGGAAAAGGAGTATTGCAGAATTGTAGTTTATTCTAGACTCAGGACTGGAAGAATAAAGGAGTAGCAGCTCTTTTCATGAGTCTTCCTGAACCCTATGGACCTTCTTAAGATTAGTCCAAGTCCATTGTACTTTCCAAGTGATATCTAGTTACTTTGCTCCTATTTTCTCGAGTCACCCCCTTGACTATATGAAAGATTTACTGAAGACCATTGTCCTAGTAATCATCTCAATAATGCTGCCTTTCATAAACTGATCTGTTGATTTGAAAACTGATTTTCTACTTGTTGGGTTGATAAATAAATAATCTCTGTCTTTCAAAGCTTAACAAATGAGAACTAGCTTTACTTTCTAAAAACCTGTTTCTTGCCACCTGAATACAACTTTTGTCCAGATATAAGAATTAAAATTCTATGTCTAATGTAAGAATATCAGCCAGTATCAGCTCCTATCATATTAGTGTAATGCTCTTCCGGTAACAGTTAGAGATCCATGAGGGATGTGTTAAGGATGAACACCTGTCATCAGAGAGGCGGGTGGGAGAGAAGCTGTCCCAATTTGCGATGGAGTTTAGCCTGCTTAATATTTTGTTTCTGTATTGCTGAAACTGGTTTCCTTGTGGCCTCCCTGATACTTGTTCTTAGTGAAAAAGAGTCTTCTAGAATTACTCCAGTCTGGGATATAGAAAAACAACAGTGCTGGGACATAAAGTTGTTGTTTTCATTCTGTCTCTTATTTATTCTTTGTATCCATCTATCGATCCAGCTATCTGTCTAGTCAACAGAAGGTTCTCAGTCCTAAAGTCTCATGGCGAGGTCCACCCGTCGTTTCCCAAAAAAGATTCCACCCATTGTAATGACATAGAATTATCTTGCATCTTCATCTCGGTTATATTCATAAAGGGTTCTCCTCAGGGTGTCCTCACCCATTGCTGGAGTATAGGCCTTTTCCATGCTTATTTGGAAATATTGTTCTTTTTTGTGAGATTGTATTTGGCCGTCACAGCAACCTGTGCTGTTTCTGATTCTTCCACGTGGTATCACTGTCTTTCTTAAATGTCTGCTCAAGAAATTTACCTACTGCTGGTCTGGTCTATCACTGTTGTCTCCAAAACATCTACTATTAGTATACATCAGTAGAGGAGATACTTCCTTGTGACTTTGAAGCATTTTAATTTTCCTTCATTCTTGAATGATTGATTGCTCATCATAAAACAATAACTTAAGTATCCTGATATCATTTGTCCTTCACAATGAACCATCCAATGAAGTTTGCTGTAAGCATCACTTAAAGCCTGGATGAATAAATGTATACTTACCGATTTCTTGTTGGCATTAGGTTTTGGCTTTGATGATATAGTTGAAATTGATCTGGATATTGGATGTGATACCAGTGCTTGGTCAAAGCTCTACAGGAATGTAAGACTACATAAATATTCTTAATGAGTGTACAGTTTGTGAATGTTCCCAAAGTTGATCCTTCCTCTGAAGGCTAGGTGAGTTTCCCTCCAAACTAAGCTCGTGGGCAGGGAATGTGTCTAGCAAGTCTGTTATTTTATATTTGCCCAAACTCTTAGTGCAGTGCTCTGCACCCAGTAAGCTCTCAATAAATGTGATGGATTGACTGATGATAATAGTGGGATTCAAATAGAAATCACAGTTTCCGGGGCTCATTGAACATTTATTTCTTATTGTTTATTGATCTTGTGACCCGAATAGAAGAGGTAAGGAATTTCAATTATTATTTAGTGACAAACAAGAAGATATCGAACACAGTCCCCCACAGGTGACTGTTTATTCATTCCTACAAAGAACAACTCGGAGGCACCCAGAGTGTATATTTCCCAAATGATATCTAAATTTAAAGGGATAGTGACTAAGCACCCCAAATTCCTAAGACAGAAACAATGCTAAGGAGCCTTAAATGGGAATGATAACGAATCTGGCTTGAAAAAGGATACTTCTTCGCCTTTTGGACGTCACTAACAGGGAAGAGAGACATTTTCTACAGGATATTTTATTAGTAGGAAAACAAAAAGACTTTCTTTCCCACTACATTTATTCCAATTATACAATTTCACAAAAGAAACAGGAAAAGATGCATTTCTAGAATTCAGCCCACAGGGGCCGCTGTCTGCCACAGAGAACCAGTCAGCGATCCATTGGAAACTCCGGCAGGAAATTCTTCCTTGCACAGACTCAAAGCGCAGAAGCTGGCATTCATACTAATTCGGGCTCGCGGACCCCCATCCGCCCTGAAAAAGTCCAAATTGACAGTCAGAAAAAGAGGGAATAACAATTCTCCTTCGCCACGGACTCTAGTACGGCAGTGACCATTTGAATCGCCGTTTATTGGAGTCGAAGCAGCGCCGGGAGCGAGTAGAATGGAGGCGAGCCATGGACAGAAGGGCCGGGAAAGCAGGCGGCAAGTACTGTTTCCCTTCATGTTGTCTTTATTTTGTCGGGCTCTGGGCGAGCAGATTCGCTATTCGATTCCCGAGGAGATGGCGAAAGGCTCGGTGGTGGGGCATCTGGCTAGAGATCTGGGGCTCAGTATCCGAGACGTGTCGGCTCGGAAGCTGCGGGTTAGTGCCGAGAAGCAGCTCTTTACTGTGAGCTCCGGCAGCGGGGACTTGCTTGTCAGCGACCGGATAGACCGAGAACAGATATGCGGGGAAATGGAGCTATGCGAACTGCAGCTGGAAACGGTAGTAGAAAACCCCTTAAATGTTTTTCACGCGATTGTGGAGATTCAAGATATTAATGACAATTCGCCTTATTTCCAAGCAACAAACATAAACTTAGAAATCAATGAATGGTCGCTTCCGGGAGCGCGATTTGGGATGGAAGCAGCGTTAGATCCAGACGTTGGGATTAATGCCCTAGATAAATACCAGCTCAGTCTGAATGAACATTTCTCGCTGGCTGTGAAGGAAAGCCCAGATGGAAGTAAATATCCCGAGTTATTGTTGGAGAAGCCCCTAGACCGGGAACAACAGAGTTTCCACCACTTAGTGTTGACGGCTATGGATGGGGGGGATCCGGTCCGCAGTGGCACCGCCCAGATCAGAATCAACGTCACTGACTCCAATGACAACGCCCCCGTGTTCAGCCAGGACGTGTACAAGGTCAGCCTGAGGGAGAGCCTGCCCCCGGGCTCCCCTGTGCTGCAGGTGAAAGCCACCGATCCGGACCAGGGTGCCAACGCCCAAATCAGCTACACCTTTAGCGGCTTGACTCAGGCTGTCCGAAACTCATTCACTGTGGACCCCCTTAGTGGGGAAATTATAACCAAAAAGACGCTTGATTTCGAAGAGACAAATAGATTCAAGATGGATGTTGAAGCAAAGGATGGGGGTGGGCTCACTGCACAGTGCAGAGTAGTCATAGAAATTCTTGATGAGAACGATAACGCCCCGGAAGTGATGTTTACTTCTTTATCCAAAGAGATTCCCGAAGATTCTGAACCTGGGGCTGTCATAGCTTTGATAAGAATCCGTGACCAAGACTCGGGAAATAATGGTGAAGTCAAGTGTCACATAGAAGACGCTCTTCCTTTCAAAATTGTCTCCTCCTCCAAAAATTACTACAAGCTAGTGACGGACAATGTCCTGGACCGAGAGCAAACGGCTGAATACAATATCACAATCACAGCCACTGACAGAGGAAATCCCCCTCTCATCACCTCCAAAACCGTCTCCCTTCTTGTGGCTGATGTCAATGACAACCCGCCCGTGTTCCTCCACACTACCTACGCGGCCTATGTCCCGGAGAACAATCGACCCGGAGCCTCCATCTACCGGGTCAGCGCCTCCGACCGAGACCTGGACGACAACGCCCGCATCTCCTATTCCCTGCTGGACAGCTCCGAGTCCGAACTGCCGCTGTCCTCGTCCGTGTCCATCAACTCTCACAGTGGGGACATCTATGCGCAGCGCTCCTTCGACTACGAGCAGTTCCGCGCCTTCGAGCTGCTGGTGCAGGCCCGGGACTCCGGCTCCCCGCCGCTGCGGGCCAACGTGACCGTGCACGTGTTCATCGTGGACCAGAACGACAACGCCCCCCGCATCCTCTACCCCTCCCTGGGGCACGACGGCTCGGCCTTGTTCGACACGGTCCCTCGCTCGGCCGAGCCCGGCTACCTAGTCAGCAAGGTGGTGGCGGTGGACGCGGACTCGGGCCCCAACGCCTGGCTGGCCTACCACGTGCTGCAGGCCAGCGTTCCCGGGCTGTTCAGCCTGGGGCTCCGCACCGGAGAGATCCGGACAGCGCGGGCCTTGGCCGATGGCGACCCAGCCCGGCACCGCCTGCTCGTGGCCGTGCGGGATGGAGGCCAGCCGCCTCTCTCGTCCACCGTGGCTCTCCACCTGGTCTTCGCTGACAGCCTGCAGGAAGCCCTTCCCGAGCTGAACGACCGCTCCTCCCCCACCGCCAGTCAGACCGATTTGCAGTTTTACCTGGTTTTGGCTTTGGCCTTAATCTCAGTCTTATTCCTCGTTACGGTCATCCTGGCCATCGCGATGCGCTGCCGCCGCTCGTCGAAACCAGGAGTGTTCGGCTGTTTGAGGCCAGATCTGTACTCCCAGTCAGCGGGGCCCGTCTTCCCTCCGAATTATGATGAAGGGACTTTGCCTTATTCCTATAATCTTTGTGTGGCTTCGGACCCCGGAAAGGCTGGATTTGACTTTCTTCAACCTGGTGTTCCGTGCTCCCCTGCTCGGGATCTTTCCCGCCAAGATATATCTGGGGTATTGCTCCCCCATATCGTAGACAGCGACCTACACTCGGATGGGGACACCCTGAGAGAGGTGAGTTCGGGTTCTCTCTCGTTTTCCTCCGTTTCTGTTTCTGAGTTGAGATGCTTGCGATCCATGAGAGATCTTGTTTACTTGGAAATTTGGAATTTAATTTTTAGTCTAGCTAAATGTTCTCCAATTCTACTTCCTTAATCACGTGGCTCTTTATTTCAGGAAGTAATGACGTGATTTACATGAATCAGACTTCCACTGCCAATTCTCTTGCAAGGAATTTTTCAGACTTTGTACAATTCCATATTGATAATGACTCGAATATCATCTGTCTCTTTTTTGGTGAATCCTAGTCCTCTATCCCTACTCTTTGGTTAGAATTCATTTCATTTTGATTATCGTCTGCTAGTGTGTTTGTGGCAGATAGAAACAGCGTTTTTCGAGTTCAGTTAATCAGCTACGAACAGCTTAGTGAATTTTGTCATCTTAAAAAAAATTATAAAGCTTTGATAAGTTTCATGAACAGAAGGTGAATCAGGCGCCCAATAGCGTCTGGTTCAGAGTATCTCTCGAGGGAAATGGTAGAAAAATGAACCGTGAACCACTATGAATGGGCAAAGCAATAGATCCAATCCATCCTGTAGCTCCCAACAACTTCACTGTGAATTAAGTAATAAATGATATTCTGAACTGTATAACTACGGGGCTGAGTCTCAAATATAAATCTAATTCACGATATTAGTTTTTCATTAGTTTCAAGTAATGAAATCAAAACTCCTAATGAATCTTGAAGTGAACTAGTTGGTGTTCTGGAGTCAATAGCATTGCTCTAAAATGGAGAGAGGAGGGGGAGAGAGAAAGAAAGAGGGAGAGAGAAAGGCGGGCCAGCGAGAAGTAGCTTGCTAGGAAAAATACAATGAATGATGAAGAGAGAAATCAATTAAAATATAAGATACTGCCCAGTATAGAAGTAACTCCATCTATGGACACCGACATACTTCGGAAAGCTGAGAGAGTGCGATATTTCGTTCAGACTCTAAGCGTCGCTGTTCACCAATCAGGAAGAGAAATTCAGCAAAAGAACCAGCCCGCCCGGCGACACTGTTTTTCCATCATAAAGCACTGCCCCTTCATAGGAACGCTCTGGCTCTCGGGCTGCGCGAACCATCAGCTTTCCAGGGACCCAAATTTGCCCCCGAAAACCGATTTCCTCGGACAGTGGACGGAGGAGAAGTAAAGCCCGATCTGGACCGAGAAGAGAATTAAACAGTGAGGCGGCCATGGCAGCTCCGCAGATGCGCCGGGACTGCAGAGGGCGAGCCCTGCTTTGTCTGCTCCTGGGGACCCTGTGGGAGATTGGGTCCGGACAGATCCGCTATTCGGTGCCCGAGGAAACGGAGAAAGGCTCTTTCGTGGGGGATGTGGCCAAGGACCTGGGATTGGAGCCCCGGGAGCTGACGGAGCGCCGAGTCCGCATTGTTTCCAGAGGTAGGACGCCCCGTTTCGCTTTGAATAACAGAAGCGGCAGCTTAGTGACTTCAGACAGAATAGATAGAGAGGAGATTTGTGCTCAAACATCGCCGTGTATCGTGAATTTTAACATTTTGGTTGAGGATAAGGTACAGTTGTTCGGAGTAGAGGTGGAAATAGCCGATATTAATGATAATGCACCCCGATTCCAGGCAACAGAAATTGAAATAAAAATAAATGAAAACGCCGCCCCAGCAACGAGATTTTCTCTTCCAAACGCTCGGGACCCGGACGTGGGGGCGAACTCCCTGCAGAGCTACCAGCTCAGCCCGAGCCGGCACTTCTCTCTGGATGTGCAAAGCGGAGCTGATGGGACTAAGAATGCGGAGCTGGTGCTGGAGCGGGTCCTGGACCGGGAGGAAGAGGCTGTTCACCACCTCGTCCTCACGGCCTTGGACGGGGGAGATCCGGTCCGTTCGGGCACTGTGCGCATCCGTGTGACAGTCCTGGATGTGAATGACAACGCACCAGTATTTACTCAGTCTGTATATCAAGTGAAGGTCCGGGAGGATGCGCCCGTGGGGACCAGGATCCTCACTTTAAACACCACGGACCCTGATGAAGGAGTCAATGCAGAGGTGACATATTCGTTCCATAACATAGAAGACAAAGAGGCCCAGACTTTCCAGTTGGAGCCTCAGATGGGGATCATCTCAATTATGCGTTCATTGGACTATGAAGAGTCGGGATCCTATAAGATGGAAATTCAAGCTCAGGACGGGGGTGGTCTCCAGGCCAAAGCGAAAGTCCTGGTAACAGTGGTGGATGTGAATGATAATACTCCGGAAGTGACCATAACTTCTCTATTCAATCCGGTGAGCGAAGACTCTCCTTCAGGGACCGTAATTGCCCTTTTAAATGTTCATGACCGAGACTCCGCTGACAATGGTCTCATCACGTGTTCCATCCCTAATAACCTACCCTTCGTATTGCAAAAATCAGTTGATAGCTATTATACTTTGGTGACCGATGGAGCCCTGGATCGAGAGCTCGTCTCGGATTACAACGTGACTGTGACGGCCATAGATCGAGGGTCCCCACCCCTGTCTGCACACATTCACATCTCCCTGCAAGTTTTGGACACCAACGACAACCCTCCAGTCTTCGAACAGAGAGCCTACTCCGTCTACGTTTCCGAGAACAACCCCAGAGGCGCGTCCGTCTTCCGCGTGACCGCCCGGGACCCCGATAGTGAGGAGAATGCACAAGTCACTTACTCCATCAGCGAAGAGTCAGGCCAAGGACCTCTTCTATCGTCCTACGTGTCTGTTAACTCGGAGACCGGGGTCCTGTACGCTCTGCGCTCCTTCGACTACGAGCAGTTTCGGGAGCTGCAGCTGCAGGTCACCGCGAGGGACAGCGGGACTCCTGCCCTCAGCAGCAACGTGTCGGTGAATCTGCTGGTCCTGGATGAGAATGACAATGCTCCGGAGATCCTGTACCCATCCTTGCCCACCGACGGCTCCACCGGGGTGGAGTTGGCTCCGCGCTCTGCCGAGCCGGGATACCTGGTGACCAAAGTGGTGGCAGTGGACGGCGACTCGGGCCAGAACGCCTGGCTGTCCTACCGCCTGCTCAAGGCCACGGAGCCGGGCCTCTTCTCGGTGGGACTGCACACGGGCGAGATCAGGACCGTCCGGAGCTTCCTGGACAAGGATGTCCTCAAGCAGAGCCTCGTGGTGGTGGTCAGGGACAACGGGGAACCTCCTCTCTCTGCCACCGTCACTATCACGGTGGCCGTGGCCGACAGCATTCCCGAGATCCTGTCGGATCTGAGCAGCCTCTCGACCCCGCCAGACCCCGAGTCCAGCCTCACGCTGTACCTGGTGGTCTCGGTGGCCGCCGTGTCCTGCCTGTTCTTGGCCTTCATTATCGTGCTGTTGGCCCTGAGGCTCCGCAGGTGGCGAGCCGCGCGGCTGCTCGAGTCGTCGAGTGGGTATCTCGGGGGAGTCCCGGCCTCGCACTTTGTGGGCATTGATGGGGTCCGAGCTTTCCTCCAGACTTATTCCCACGAGGTGTCCCTGACCACAGACTCCCGGAAAAGCCAGTTGCTGTTTCCACAGCCCAATTACTCTGACACTCTGACTAGCCAGCAGACCTATGAGAAAAAGGAACCTCTGTTAGTGCCTGAGGTCTTGAACGCCGTCAAAGATGACCAGTCTGTCCTGCAAGTGAGTTTTCTCCTCTAATTCCCTAGGTCAAATCTGCCGATTTGCTTACTTAATTTTATTCATTTCCGCAAGCATTTATAATCCTTTATGATGAAATAATTTTTTTCTTCTTAATGAACTTTCCAATAGTGAGTTTCATTTAAAATCGTTGCGAGGCATCCTATTTCTATTTCCTGTTCTTTGTTGCATGCTGCTAGCAGCAGCCAATTCTGATATTTGCAATCGCTCATACATTTTCTATATTTAGTAAAAAAATAATTAAGGAAGGCTCACATGTTTTCTACAGCTTTCTAAACAGGAGAACATTATCTCACTTCTAAGAAGTAAATATTGCTTGGTTCGTGAGTCAAGGTCAATTTAGCCTTTACTAGTAATATTGCTGAAAATATTTATTGGGCACACTCTGGGGGCAATGTGTTCTACTAACCTCTAGGCGAAGTATAGCTCAAGTACAAGACCCATTTCCTTCTCATAAAGAGCTTACACTAAATTGACTATTAAACCTATGATGCAGATATTTACATAAATACTGAGAATTGGATAAATAAATAAATATGTAAGTGCTACAAGTAGCTGAAGGGTTGTTGTGACTGGACAGTAAAATGGGAAAAGTCGTTGGAGGACGTTGGATTTCTTAGAGTATTTATTCCTCTTTGAGTTTAATAGTTAATACATATATATGTGTAACATGTCCTAGTTCGGGGTTTTGATATCTTTCTTTTTTTAAAAATAGAAATGATGGACCTTGGCTGGAGCTAGACTCAACCTCCATAACATTACATCAAACATGAAGTAAAGGATTGGAGGCATGTCTGAAAGGCCTTCCTATCACTGAAGGGTTCAGGGCATTCCATCATTTATAATTAAAATGCACTGACTACATTTGAAATATCAATAACTCCAAACTCTCTAGAAAGTTCGTAAATTGGGTATTGTGAAATAGTATGTAATTTAATCAGGACTCTCTTGTCAAAGATGGGCAGGAGAAAAATACAAACTCTCTTCTCTCAGAATAGATGGGCTGGGAGTCAAATATCTAAAATCTGAAGTTTGTGGGTCCTTAATATAGAGTAGCGCCTTTCTATCTAATGTGCTTTGTTGAGAAATGAAGTTCATAAACTTTGAAAAACACTGATCATTAGCAGAAAAGAATGGTTAGGGTATTGCATTAAAATCAGACATCTTTAAGAATAAGATCCTTCTGAACTAAAAGGTTGATTTCACCATGAAGTATATTTTCCCTTTGTACATTTCTTACAATTTGCTGCTATTTTGCAACTTATCTTCTCGGGTCAACTATGAAAAACTTACAAAAGAAAGTTATCCCAGAATCATCTCAATAGGGCCATATTCAGTACCTCGACATGAATGTTGATTAGGTTGGGAATTGGCAAAGAAAATGACTTGTTGGTTTTTAAACGTGGTCTGTCTTTTTTCTCATTAATTCACCTCTACACTTCGAAGTATATCAAATCGGAAAGCTGTACCTTTCAGTTCTAGAAGCAGCAGTGGAAGGAGCACAGCTCTGGGTGTCAAAGAATCTAGTTTTTAATCCCACCCCACCACTTGTCTGCTTTGTGGCCTTGGGCAAATCGCTTAACTTCTCTGTGCCTCAATTACCTCATTTGTAAAATGGGGATTAGCACTGTGAGCCCCATGTGGGACATGAAACAGAATAAGCACTTAACAAATACAATGAAAAAAAACGAAAAGAGTACAGCCTTTATTTAGAGATAAAGTTGGGAATTCTGTGTATTTTCACTTTCATTCTGATTAATCTCTAGGCCTATGTTACAGTTCGGTGTAAACTCACCATTTCACTGAAAGTGCTAAGTAGTTATGTGGTTCAAAGTTTTTGTTGTCTATGACTCTGACATTTATGAGTAAGAAGATATTTTCCCCCTTTGGGGCTAATAAGAATGACACCAGAATCAGATCCTGTCACGGTAATCTGATGCTGTTCCAGTAACAGTTATAGGTTCATTCATTTATTCAATCGTATTTATTGAGCGATTACTGTGTGCAGAGCATAGGTCCCATGAGTATGAACACAAGTGGTCAGTGAAGCAAATAGAGCTGAAGGAATTCCCCGATAAGCAATGGGATGTGATCTTCTTCCAGAGATTATTGAGCCATTTCTGTCTTGTGGACACTTGTTGCTTTTGCGAATTCTGCTTCCGAGAGTCTACTTTTAGTTAGGTGAGATTCCTGCATGACAAATTCATCATGCAAAGTAGAGGAATGCAACAATATTGGAACATTTGATTAAGATTCAGTAAATATCTGTATATTTTTAACCTATGTAAATCTATCCTTATTTCTCACTGACCTGAAGACGCGACTTTCTAAACGGGCCTTAGCAATTCTAAGGAATTTCTATTATTATTTAACTTGAAAAACGGAAATGTTTTGAAGACGGTCTCACACAAATGGCTTCCATCCATATCTGTAATGCAGAACTCAGAGGAACCCAGGCTCCCAGGCTGTATATGTCATAAATTCTCTATTAATCGCAGTGGGTAGTGTCCAGTTGCCCAAACTATTATAAGTCTTTATTGAAACAACATTAATTATGGGTAGGAAAAAACCAGGTTAATGCTTCAGCTTATGGGCAAGACTAACAAGGAATAAAGACATTTTCTACAGATAGCTTTATTATTAGGAAGAGAAAAAGTATTCTTTTTCACTATATTTATTATATATAATATAAGAAGAAGAAATAGCATAAAATGCAGTTCCGAAGTTGAGCCCACAGGGGCCGCTGTCGGCCACGGAGAGTTAGAATTGGAAACGAAGATCCATTGGAAACTCCTGCAGGAAATTCCCTGCACAGTATCCCAGCGACGCAGGGCCGGCGTACATTCTCACTCGAGCTCGCGGACCCCCGTCCGCCCTTAAACACACGGATTCTCAGGCGAACAAAGTGGAAACAACAATTCTCCTTTCCCACGGCAATCTAGCACTCTTTTGGGATTTGAATCGTGGATTTCCGGAGCTGAAGGGGACCCGAGAGCGAGAGGAATGGGGACGAGCCGGAGACAGAGAAGCCGGGCAGACAGATTGCAAGTACTGTTTCTCTCCTTATTGTCTTTGTTGTGCCGGGGGTTCGGTGAGCAGATTCGATACTCGATCCCCGAGGAAATGGCTAAAGGATCGGTGGTGGGGCATTTGGCCGGGGATCTGGGACTTAGTCTCCGAGACGTATCAACTCGGAAGTTGCGGGTTAACACCGAGAAGCAGCTCTTTGCCGTGAGCGCGAACAGCGGGGATTTGCTTGTCAGCGACCGAATAGACCGAGAGCAGATATGCGGGGAAAGGGCGCTGTGCGAACTGCAGCTGGAAACCGTAGTAGAAAATCCCTTAAATATCTTCCATGTTGGTGTTGTGATCCAGGATATAAATGACAATCCACCATTATTCAAAATACAGTATTTCGACTTCGAAATTAATGAACTTTCCCTCCCCGGAGCTATATTTGACCTGGAACCCGCGAGAGATCCAGATGTTGGGATTAATTCCCTACAGAATTATCAGCTCAGTTCCAGTCCGTTTTTCTCCTTGGTAGTCAAAGAGGACTCAGATGGCAATAAGTACCCGGGTTTAGTGTTAGATAAACCCCTGGACCGGGAGGAGCGGAGTTCCCATCACTTAATTCTGACGGCTGTGGATGGGGGAGATCCGGTCCGTAGCGGCACCGCCCAGATCCGGATCAACGTCACTGATGCCAATGACAACCCTCCCGTGTTCAGTCGGGATGTATACAAGGTTAACCTGCGGGAAAACCTTCCTCTGGGCTCCTCCGTCCTGCGAGTGGAAGCCACTGATCGAGATGAGGGTGTCTATGCACAGATCACCTTCTCCTTCAGTAGCATCGAAGAAAACGCCCAAAAGGTTTTCAAACTGGACCCTGTTAGCGGGGAAATAACTACGAAGGATTTTTTGGACTATGAACAGATAAATAAGTACATGATGGGTGCAGCAGCAAAAGATGGAGGAGGGCTTGTTTCCCACTGCAAAATCCAGATAGACATTTCGGATGAGAATGACAATGCACCGGAAATAACATTCACATCCGTCTCCAGTCCCATTCCTGAAGATTCTGAGCCCGGGACGGTGATAGCGTTGATCAGAATCCGTGACCGGGATTCAGGAGACAACGGGGAGGTCACGTGTCGGTTACAAAACAATGTTCCTTTCAAAATCGCTTCCTCCTCGAAGAACTATTACAAACTTGTGACGGACAGTGTCCTTGACAGAGAGCAGACTGCCGAGTACAATATCACAGTCACAGCTACCGACAGGGGAAGCCCCCCTCTCACCACCTCCAAAACCATCTCCCTGCTTATCGCTGATGTCAATGACAACCCGCCCGTGTTCCCCCACACTACCTACGAGGCCTATGTCCCAGAAAACAATCGACCCGGAGGCTCCATCTTCCGGGTCACCGCCTCCGACCGAGACCTGGACGACAACGCCCGCATCTCCTATTCCCTGCTGGACAGCTCCGAGTCCGAACTGCCGCTGTCCTCGTTCGTGTCTATCAACTCTCACAGCGGGGACATCTATGCGCAGCGCTCCTTCGACTATGAGCAGTTCCGCGCCTTCGAGCTGCTGGTGCAGGCCCAGGACTCCGGCTCCCCACCGCTGCGGGCCAACGTGACCGTGCGCGTGTTCATCGTGGACCAAAACGACAACGCTCCCCGCATCCTCTACCCCGCTCTGGGGCCTGACGGCTCGGCCCTGTTCGACACGGTCCCTCGCTCGGCCGAGCCCGGCTACCTGGTCAGCAAGGTGGTGGCCGTGGACGCGGACTCGGGCCCCAACGCTTGGCTGGCCTACCACGTGCTGCAGGCCAGCGATCCCGGGCTGTTCAGCCTGGGGCTCCGCACCGGAGAGATCCGGACAGCGCGGGCCTTGGCCGATGGCGACCCAGCCCGGCACCGCCTGCTCGTGGCCGTGCGGGATGGAGGCCAGCCGCCCCTCTCGTCCACCGTGGCTCTCCACCTGATCTTCGCCGACAGCCTGCAGGAAGCCCTTCCCGAGCTGAACGACCGCTCCTCCCCCACCGTCAGTCAGACCGATTTGCAGTTTTACCTGGTTTTGGCTTTGGCCTTAATCTCAGTCTTATTCCTTGTCACGGTCATCCTGGCCATCGGGATGCGCTGCCGAAGCTCATCGAAACCCGGAGTGTTCGGCTGTTTGCGGTCGGATCTGTACTCCCAGGCTGCGGGACCCGCTTTCCCACCCAATTATGAAGAGGGGACTTTGCCTTATTCTTATCAACTGTGCTTAACATCGGACCAGGGCAAAGGAGAATTCACATTCCTGAGCCCAAATGGCCAAAAAACTTTGAACAGGGAAATCCTATTGGATTATCACTCTGCTCTGGTGCCCGAGGAGTCAGATAAAAATCTTGAAAATATCCTGAGCCACTCCTCTATCTCTTCCCAGGTGAGTATGTAAATGTTTGTATCTTGAATGTCAAAATTCTCCCATTTAGTGAATTTCAGCCGTAGTATACCGGATATGTCTCTAACCAGAGTATGGGCCTGTTTTGTAGTTACAAATAGTTATCAAAGCTCACAGTTTGCTAATGTTGTTCGACGTTCACCTTAGTAAAAAAAAGTTACTTTGAAAATGTTCCATCGCGCTAAATAAATAGATCTCCTGGAGATTTCTCACGCAGGATAGGATGCTCCAAATTTTCTGTCTGGTCCCGATTTTAGTTGATGTACCGGAGATGGGGGGAAATTACTTTAGCCACTATTGCTCTATGAATGGGGCTGCGGATCAAAAAGGACGAAAGTATAATCCCGGCACGCCTTGGAAAACCATGCAATAGACGAATTTCAATATCCAAAGGAAAACCTACAGGAAAATCCAGAAGCTTGAAGACTGTTTGAAAGTATTGACTTGAAACAGGGATAAACCACGGTACCACGTTAGGTACGAGCAGTTTGTATCCGCTCTTACCCATTTAGAGGAGGTGGGGCGGGTAGAACGGCAGGAAGAGCTCACCCGCATATCTGAAGAAGGAATAGAAAAAAAGAAATATAACAGGAAGCTGCAGTTTTTCATTCTGACGCTGGGCGCCACTGTTGACCAATCAGGGAGAGAAATGCAGAGAAGAGATCCAGCCGGCCCTTCCCCAATGTTACAAAGCACAAACCACATTTCGTGCAGTTTTCGGAACTGCACGAACACTGAGCCCTCCACCTTCCTGCTGGAGTGGACAGCCTTTCCGACTACCAGAAACACGGGAGAGATCAGTTCAGCCCGAGCCGCAAAGGAATAGGAGAGAACAGAGCAGCGAGGCGGCCATGGTATCTCTGCAGAGGTGCCGGGACTGCAGAGGGCGAGCCCTGCTTTGTCTGCTCCTGGGGACGCTGTGGGAGATTGGGTCCGGACAGATCCGCTACTCGGTGCCCGAGGAAACGGAGAAAGGCTCTTTCGTGGGGGATGTGGCCAAAGACCTGGGATTGAAGACCGGGGAGCTGTCGGAGCGCCGAGTCCGCATTGTCTCCAGAGGTAGGACGCCCCGTTTCGCTTTGAATGTCAGAAGCGGCAGCTTAGTGACCACAGACAGAATAGATAGAGAAGAGATCTGTGCTCAAACAGCTCCGTGTCTCGTGAATTTTAACATTCTGGTTGAGGATAATGTAAAGCTTTACAGGGTAGAAGTGGAAATAGGTGATATTAATGATAACGCGCCCCGATTTACGGAGGAGGAACTGGAAGTAAAAATCAGTGAAACTGCAGCTCCGGGGATGCGATTTCCCCTCCCGGAAGCGCACGATCCTGACGTGGGGGCGAACTCCCTGCAGAGCTACCAGCTCAGCCCGAACAAGCATTTCTCTCTGGATGTGCAAAGCGGAGTGGACGGGACCAAGATTGCGGAGCTGGTGCTGGAACGGGTCCTGGACCGGGAGGAGAAGGCTGTTCATCACCTCGTCCTCACGGCCTCAGACGGGGGGGATCCGATCCGCTCTGGCACCGCGCGCATCCACGTGATAGTCTTGGATATTAATGACAACGCGCCCGTGTTTACTCAGTCTGTGTATCAGGTGAGAGTCAGGGAAGACGTTCCCGTGGGTACCCCAATCCTCAGAGTGAACGCTACGGATCCAGATGAGGGGACAAACTCGGAGGTTACGTATGCATTCCGGACAAAAAATGAAAAGTTCTTAAAGGTCTTCCATCTGAGCTCTCTAACAGGAGAAATATCCATTTTAGAAAATCTAGATTACGAAGAGTCAGAATCATATGAAGTGGAAATTCAGGCTAAAGACAATGCTGAATTTCTTGCCAAAGCGAAAGTACAGGTGATTGTCGAAGATGTGAATGACAATGCACCGGAAGTACTCGTCACCTCCCTTACTGGCTCAGTCCGTGAGGACTCGCCCCCCGGGACGGTAATTGCCCTTTTAAACGTACACGATAGAGACTCTGGGGACAACGGCCTCGTCACATGCTCTATCCCCGAAAATATCCCTTTTAAATTGGAAAAATCAATAGACAGCTATCTCCATCTGGTGACAGATGGAATCCTAGACCGGGAATTGATCTCGGATTTCAACATAACTCTAACAGCCACAGACCGTGGCTCCCCACCCCTATCCTCTAATATTCACATCTCCCTGCACGTGTTGGACACCAACGACAACCCGCCTAGCTTTCAGCAGACAGCCTACTCCGTCTACATTCCCGAGAACAACCCCCGAGGCGCATCCGTCTTCTGTGTGACCGCCCGGGATCCCGACAGCGAAGAGAACTCGCGAGTCACTTACTCCATCAGTGAAGTACCTGGCCAAGGACCTCCTCTGTCGTCCTACGTGTCCATTAACTCGGAAACCGGGGTCCTGTACGCTCTGCGATCCTTCGACTACGAGCAGTTCCGGGAGCTGCAGCTGCTGGTCACGGCACGGGACGGCGGGACCCCGGCCCTCAGCAGCAACGTGTCGGTGAATCTGCTGGTCCTGGACGAGAACGACAACGCCCCGGAGATCCTGTACCCGTCCTTGCCCACCGACGGCTCCACCGGGGTGGAGTTGGCTCCGCGCTCGGCCGAGCCGGGATACCTGGTGACCAAAGTGGTGGCAGTGGACGGCGATTCGGGCCAGAACGCCTGGCTGTCCTACCGCCTGCTCAAGGCCACGGACCCGGGCCTCTTCTCAGTGGGGCTGCACACGGGCGAGATCAGGACGGCCCGGAGCTTCCTGGACAAAGATGCCCTTAAGCAGAGCCTCGTGGTGGTGGTCAGGGACAACGGGGAGCCTCCTCTCTCCGCCACCGTCACGGTCACGGTGGCCGTGGCCGACAGCATTCCAGAGATCTTGTCGGATCTGAGCAGCCTCTCGACACCCGCAGACCCCGAGTCCAGCCTCACGCTGTACCTGGTGGTCGCGGTGGCCGCCGTGTCCTGCCTGTTCTTAGCCTTCATCATCGTGCTGTTGGCCCTGAGGCTTCGCAGGTGGCGAGCTGCCCGGCTGCTCGAGTCGTCGAGCGGGTATCTCGGGGGCGTCCCGGCCTCGCACTTTGTGGGCATTGATGGGGTCCGAGCTTTCCTCCAGACTTATTCCCACGAGGTGTCCCTAACCACGGACTCCCGGAAAAGCCAGTTAATTTTTCCGCAACCCAATTACTCTGATACTCTGACTAGCCAGCAGACTTGTGAGAAAAAAGAGCCCTTGTTAGTGCCTGAGGATTTGAACCTGGTCAATGATGACCAGTCTGTCCTGCAGGTGAGTTTCTTTCTCTATTTACTTCTGTGAAGAATGCAGATTTATCATTTATTTCCTTCTATTTCCACATGAGCCACTGTCGATTTCTTTTTGGATTCCCACGTAAGGAAGTTATTTTTTTAAAAACCAGTGATTCTCAGTTAATTGTCAATTTCGTTTAAAAAAGACCTGAGGTGTCATACTTCTATTTCGTGTGCTTTTCCAGTTGCTGTTGCAGAAAACCTTAATCTAGTATTTGCTAGTGCTCCAACATCTTCTTTCCTAACATGGATAATACTATCTTGCTTCGGAGAAGTAGGTGTTGTTCATTCTTTGAGTAAATGGCAACCACGCATTTACCAGTGGTATTGATGACATTTATTGAACGTCAACTGAGTGCAGTGTACTGCATTAACAGCTACAACAGAAGCATAGTTTTCATTCCCTACTCTAGCAGAACTTTCTTTCTAATGGGAGAGACAGACATGGGGATATTTACAAATGGTATAATCAGAATAAATACACTGTTCAATATCTTATACATAGGTAAAGAACTTATGGGGAACCAATAAAAGTATATTTTAAAAAAATATTCGTGACAGAAGTGACAGATGGAATACTCTGATTTAGGGTGTTGGAGGTTGGAGTTAACTGGGGAAGGCTGATGATGATGATAATAATAATAATAATGGTATTTGTTAAGCACTTCCTATGTGCCAGGCACTGTACTGAGCGCTGGGGGAAGTACAAGCAGGTGACTGTACCAGGTGTTCAGGTAGCTTCTACCATCTATAATGAAATTTTCCTGAGTAAGGAGTAAATAAAGACATTTGTGAAATAGCAATAATTTCCAAATTTATTAAATGTTCTTAAATTTGGGTATTGTATAAAATTATGATTTAATTATGACCCTTTTCTCTCTAGTGGGAAATAAATGTTGTGGTAAGAATAAAACATATATTTCCTTCTTTCCACTGTGAAAGACTGGGAGCCAATTTGTTGGATCTGGAATTTTGGTATCCCCCCAAACAGAATAGTTTCTTCCTACACAGTGATCCTATTTGAGAATGGGATATCCCAGAGTTAGAATGACACAAATCATTATATGCAAAAGAAGGCCTGGATCACTGTATTCAAATTGGAGCTCAGACACTAGGAATAAAGGATTATTGGCTCTCTGCATATGTCCCCTGAACCCTATGGATGATTTATGATAATTCTGTGCCAACTGTATATGTCAAACGACTGAGAACTATTTTGCGAAAGCCTCCTCATGTCGACCCCACTGATGGAGTAGGGTCACTAAAGAAAGGCATCCTCGAATCTTCTCGTGAATGCTGGGTTCTGTACCTATATCTTAATCTGCAAAGTGTGACGATTTAGGGAAGGTACTTCTGGGTGATTTGTAATCCTGATTTGTTCTTTTTTCTGTCTTCCTGAATCATCTTTATACTTCCAAGTCTATCACTTCAAAGTCTATCAATTGAACAATTGCATCATTTCCTAAAAAATCTTTATTTTACCATCTGTGTGCGCCTGTATTTAGAGTTAAGGTTGGAAATTCTGTAGAACTCCACTTTCATTTTTGAGGAACCTATAAGAGTATGTTATGGCTTGCGAGTAGATTTCACCAGGTACCTCACTGCAAAAACTAAGTGATTACCTGCTTTAAAATTTATTTTGTCTCTCGTGTTTATGGGGTAGAATAGGAGACTTATTTTCCGCTTTCTACCTAACTGGGTTGTCACAGGAATCAGCTCCCTTCACTGTAGTATGATGCTTTTCGACTAGCGGTTATATTCCCCATGAGGTATATGTTAAGGATGAATATGGGAGGTAAATGGTGCACGAGGTGGGGGAAGCTGTCCCAAGTTTATGATGGTGTGTGATCTGCTTATGCATTTTGGTCGTTTTCTGTATTGCGGATACTCACTACTTGTGAGAAGTAGGCTTCCCCGAACCTTCATCTTAGTCAAATGCCTCCAGTTGGGGGTTTAGAGAAATACAATAATGCTGAAACATTCAATTACAGTGCCCTCCTTATTACTCGCTCTCACCTAAACACCTATTTATTGATCAGTGAATATACATATCTGTCGATATTTTTAATCAATATCTATATTTCCTTACCTTCTTAATGTTCGTGTCCTCGTGGCACAGCAGTTGCACGTCTAACTTCAGATCAAAAGGTTGTGTTTAAGTATTTTGTCGAGGTCAGTAGGGATTTCTTTTTGTCTAGACATAAGCTTATTGTGGGCAGGGAACGTGTCTACCAACTGTTATATTATACTCTTCCAAGCGCCAAGTACGATGCTCTGCACACGGCAAATGCTCAATAAATATGATTGATTCATTCATTGATTGATTCTCAAATGATTCTCCTTAGGACGAACTTCATCCATTGCTAGAGAAAGTAGCAAACCTCAATTCCTGATGGATAGGCTTTCCACGGGGTCTATTTTGAAATAGTCTAAATTGATAAGCTATTATATTTGTTTTTTGAAGTACCCGTTGTTGTTTCTGTTTCTTCCATGTGGAATTGGTATCTTCAAGAAGTCTCAGTTCTAGAAGAGGTTCGTCTGTCACTATTGTCTCCCCAAATTTCCTGCTAGTTCACATCAACTGATGCTGTTCTTTCTTGTGACTTGGAAATATTTGAAGAGTTCCTCGTGCTTGTTTGACTGCTTGCTTGATTGACTGATCATAGTAAGGCAACTGTTTTAGAGTCTTGATAGCATTTTTTCTTCTTGTAATGATCCAGCCATTGTTTTTTTTTTTCATTGAGCATCATTTAAATCCTGGAAAAATAGTGGTTTTGATGAAGTTGGCTGATTGTTACTAATGGTTTTATGCTTTGGCTTTTGGTAATGGGGGAGAAAATGTTCTAGATATGACACGTGTGCTAACACTTAATCTAGAATATAGCATCTCAAGAATAAAACATCTCATAAACATTCTTGAAAAGAAAACAATTTGCAAGGGATTGAAAACCAATCAATTCACTCTGGAGTGGGCGAATTTCCATAATGATGGTGAGATTCAAATCGAAATTCCAATTCACTGAGTCTGTTATTTCTGTATAGCTTATTGACTGGTATCCCACTGTTTGAACCTGTCAGTAATTTCAACTATTATTTACAAATAAGAAACGGATTGAAAACAGTCTGATACGAGTGGTTTTCTGACCATTTCTAAAATAGCACAGCTCGGAGAAATCCGGAGTAAGTATTTGGAATTAATTTCTAAGTCACCGTGCAAAATGTCTAAGCATCCAAAATTCTCGCTGCACACATTTTTAAGATGGGACATCCTCAGAAGCCTAAACAGGAATTAAAAGGAACCTGGATTCGTAGCATACGTTGAGGAGAATATCACCTTCTGGACAAAACTAACAGTGTGGAAAGGCTTTTTTTACATCTAATTTAATAACGTAAAGTGAAAAGTATTATCTTTCACCGTACTTATTCAAACTATACAATTTCCGGGAAAAAATAACATGAATTGCAGTTCCGCGGATGAGCCCACAGGGGTCGCTGTCGGCCACAGAGAGCGAGACGCCGAGACGGGGATCCATTGGAAATTCCTGCAGGAAATTCCCTGCGCAGTCTCCCAGAGCAGAGCTCGCGTCTACATTCGCTCAGTTTCGCGGACCCCCTTCCTCCCTGAAACCCCGGAATTAGCAGCCAAACAAAGCTGGAACAGTATTTTCCCCCCGCCGCGGGATCTTGGACCGCAGTGGACATTTGAACACCTTAACGGAGCCGAGGGGAACACAGGAGAGAGAGGAATGAGGAAGAGTCGGGGACAGAGGGGCTGGGCAGGCAATCGGCAAGTACTATTTCCTTTCTTGTTCTCTTTGTTATGTCGGGCTCGAGGCGAGCAGATTCGCTATTCTATCCCCGAGGAGATGGCGAAAGGCTCGGTGGTGGGGCATTTAGCCAGGGATCTGGGTCTTAATGTCGGAGATGTATCGGCTCGGAAACTACGAGTTAGTGCGGAGAAGCAGCTCTTTACTGTGAGCGCGGTCAGCGGGGACTTGCTTGTCAGCGACCGGATAGACCGAGAGCAGATATGCAGGAAAAGAGCGCTCTGTGAATTACAGCTGGAAACTGTGGTAGACAATCCCCTGAATGTGTTTCACGTACATATCACCATTCAGGACATTAACGACAATGCTCCACTTTTTAAGAAGATTTATATCGATTTAAAAATTAATGAATTCGCTCTGCGGGGTGCTCGATTTGCCCTGGAATCGGCTCTGGATCCTGATGTTGGGATCAATTCCGTAGATAAATATCAACTCAGCCCTAATCCACACTTCTCCCTGGAGGTGAGGAAGAGTCCGAGCGGCAGTAAATACCCCGAATTAGTGTTGGAAAATCTCCTGGACCGGGAGGAGAAGAGTTTTCATCATTTAGTGCTAACAGCTGTGGATGGCGGAGATCCGGTCCGCAGTGGCACCGCCCAGATCCGGATTAATGTCACTGATGCCAATGACAACCCTCCCGTGTTCAGCCAGGAAGTGTACAAAATCAGCCTAAGGGAGAGCCTGCCCCCGGGCTCCCCTGTGCTACGAGTAGAAGCCAGCGACCGGGACGAGGGTGTCAATGCACAGATCACCTTCTCCTTCAGGGGCATCGAGGATCCCTCGCGGCAGGCGTTCAACCTAGATCCTATTAGTGGAGAAATTGTAACGGGCTGGTCACTGGATTACGAATCGGCAAAAGGATACGAGTTGGACGTGGAAGCATCGGATGGGGGTGGTCTGACAGCCCAATGTAAAGTAGTCATCGAAATTCTCGATGAAAATGACAACGCACCGGAAGTGACATTCGCATCTTCATCCAGTTCTCTTCCCGAGGACTCTGAGCCCGGGACCGTGATAGCCTTGATTCGAATCCGTGACCGGGACTCGGGAGAAAATGGGGATGTCACGTGTCAGTTACAAAACAATGTTCCTTTCAAAATCACTTCCTCCTCCAAGAATTCTTACAAGTTGATAACAGCCGGTGTCCTAGACAGAGAACAGACTGCCGAATACAATATCACAGTCACAGCTACCGACAGGGGAAGCCCCCCTCTCACCACATCCAAAACCATATCCCTGCTTGTTGCTGATGTCAATGACAACCCGCCTGTGTTCCCCCACACTACCTACGAGGCCTATGTCCCCGAGAACAACCGACCCGGAGCCTCCATCTACCGGGTCAGCGCCTCCGACCGAGACCTGGATGACAACGCCCGCATCTCCTATTCCCTGCTGGACAGCTCCGAGTCCGAACTGCCGCTGTCCTCGTCCGTGTCCATCAACTCTCACAGCGGGGACATCTATGCGCAGCGCTCCTTCGACTACGAGCAGTTCCGCGCCTTCGAGCTGCTGGTGCAGGCCCAGGACTCCGGCTCCCCACCGCTGCGGGCCAACGTGACCGTGCGCGTGTTCATTGTGGACCAGAACGACAACGCCCCCCGCATCCTCTACCCCTCCCTGGGGCCCGACGGCTCGGCCCTGTTCGACACGGTCCCTCGCTCGGCCGAGCCCGGCTACCTGGTCAGCAAGGTGGTGGCGGTGGACGCGGACTCGGGCCCCAACGCCTGGCTGGCCTACCACGTGCTGCAGGCCAGCGATCCCGGGCTGTTCAGCCTGGGGCTCCGCACCGGAGAGATCCGGACAGCGCGGGCTTTGGTCGATGGCGACCCAGCCCGGCACCGCCTGGTCGTGGCCGTGCGGGACGGCGGCCAGCCGCCCCTCTCGTCCACCGTGGCTCTCCACCTGGTCTTCGCTGACAGCCTGCAGGAAGCCCTTCCCGAACTGGACGACCCCTCCTCCCCCACGTCCAGCCAGGCCGATTTGCAGTTTTACCTGGTTTTGGCTTTGGCCTTAATCTCAGTCTTATTCCTCGTTACGGTCATCCTGGCCATCGCGATGCGCTGCCGCCGCTCGTCGAAACCAGGAGTGTTCGGCTGTTTGCGGCCAGATCTGTACTCCCAGGCGGCGGGGCCCATCTTCCCCCCAAATTATGAAGAAGGAACGCTGCCGTATTCATATCAGTTGTGCTTAACGTCGGACCGGACTAAAGGTGAATTCACATTCCTGAATCCCAATGGCCATAGGGCTTTAGGTGGAGACATTCGGCCGGATCATATCTCTACTCTGGGACCTGAGGAGTCAGCTAAAAATCTTGAAAACATTCTGAACGACTCTGCTCTCTCTGCACAGGTGAGTTTGTAAATTTCTATATTTCCCGTTTGTCTTGAGTTTTCCATTTAGTAAATTTGCGCCGTAAATTCTCTTTCATTCTTGCGAGTTTGCTCCGGTGTTAGTTGCTCAAGTTCACAGTTTACTTAGTTACGAATGTGATCGTCGTACAATTTAGCACAAAAAAAATGAATTAAGTTTTATAGTGGTCGCTTGTGCTCAGTAAACGATAATCCCGAAGTCTTCCCTCAACATGATGAAACGCTCCAACTTTCCTATTGGCCGGCGATCTCAGTTAATCAAGTGACGATGTGGGGAAAATGGGTTTTGTCATGGTCGGTACTTGAGTCCAGCTGGGGTCGAAGAAGATGAAATTTCAATCTTGAGCAACGTAGAAATTCAATACATTTAAAAAAAATCAATCGTGAGCAACGTAGAAATTCAATATATTTTTTTTAAAAAGCCTTTCAGGAAAATCCAGTGATGACAAGACTTACTAAAAAGCTTTGTTTAGAAGATAGTGGATAAATGAGGATGTGCTAAAGCATACGTGCATTCATTCTAGGGTAGTTACTGTGCCCTAACATTGCATGGATGAAGCTTGCTTGCAATCTGTTTCCTTCTCACGAAAGATAAGGACAATAGAACGGCAGGAGGAGCTCGTTCTCGTATGTGAGACAGGAATTTAAAAATCTCCTCGCTGATATTAAGAGTCTGCAGTTCTTGATAGTGACGCTGGGCGACACTGTTGACCAATCAGGGAGAGAAATGCAGTGAGAGATCCAGCCGGCCCGTCCCTGCTGATACACAGGACACAGCAGAGTTTCAGGGAACAAGGGATCCGGTGCCGCACGGTCACTGAACCCCCAACCCTAATGCTTTGAAGATCGATTCCTCCGAATAAAAGAGATAGGACACCACATCGGTACAGCGCTCACCGAACCGGGAAGCGAGAAACGGAGAGAAGCCAGAAGCGAGGCGGCCATGGTAACTCTGCAGAGGCGCCGAAACTGCAGCGAGCGAGTCCTGCTTTGTCTGCTCCTGGGGACGCTGTGGAAAATGGGGACCGGACAAATCCGCTATTGGGTCCTTGAGGAAATGGAGAAAGGCTCTTTTGTGGGGGATGTAGCCAAAGACCTGGGATTGGAGCCCCGGGAGCTGTCGGAGCGCCGAGTCCGCATTGTCTCCAGAGGTAGGAAACCCCATTTCGCTTTAAATGTTAGAAGCGGCAGCTTAGTCACAGCGGACAGAATAGACAGGGAGGAGATTTGTGCTCAAACATCTCCGTGTCTCTTGAATTTTAATATTCTGGTTGAGGATAATGTAAAGCTTTACGGGGTGGAAGTGGAAATAGGCGATATAAATGATAATGCTCCCCGTTTCACGGAGGAGGAACTGGAAATAAAAATAGGTGAAACGGCAGCTCCAGGGATGCGATTTCCCCTTCCCGAAGCGCATGACCCGGACGTGGGGGCGAACTCCCTGCAGAGCTACCAGCTCAGCCCGAACCGGCACTTCTCTCTGGATGTGCAAAGCGGAGCTGACGGGACCAAGATTGCGGAGCTGGTGCTGGAGCGGGTCCTGGACCGGGAGGAGGAGGCTGTTCATCACCTCGTCCTCACGGCCTCGGACGGGGGAGATCCGGTCCGCTCGGGCACTGCACGGGTCCGTGTGATAGTCCTCGATGCGAATGACAACGCGCCAGTGTTCACTCAGCCTGTGTATCAGGTGAGAGTCAGGGAGGATGCGCCCGTGGGAACCCGGATCCTCACATTAAACGCCACGGACCTGGATGAGGGAGTAAACTCGGAGGTTACGTATTCATTCCGGACGAAAAATGAAAAATTCTTAAAGGTCTTCCATCTGAACCCTCTATCAGGAGAAATATCAATTTTAGAAAGTCTTGATTACGAAGAATCAGGATCTTATGAGGTGGAAGTTCAGGCTAAGGACAATGCTGGATTTCTAGCTAAAGCGAAAGTGCAGTTGACCATAGAAGATGTGAATGACAACGCCCCAGAATTGGCTGTCACCTCTCTGATCAATTCTATTCCCGAGGACTCTCCCCTTGGGACAGTGATTGCCCTTTTAAACGTGCACGACCGAGACTCTGGGGACAACGGACTCGTCACATGTTCGATCCCCAATGATCTGCCCTTTAAATTAGAAAAATCAATAGATAATTATCTCCGTCTAGTGACAGACCGAACCCTAGACAGGGAGCTGGTCTCGAATTATAACGTGACGGTGACGGCCACAGATCGAGGGTCCCCGCCCCTTTCTGCTCACACTCACATCTTGCTGCACGTGTCGGACACCAACGACAACCGGCCTGCCTTCGATCAGGCAGCCTACTCCGTCTACATTCCCGAGAACAACCCCCGAGGCGCATCCGTCTTCCACGTGACCGCCCGGGATCCCGACAGCGAAGAGAACTCTCGAGTCACATACTCCATTAGCGAAGGGCCCGAACACGGACCGCCTCAGTCGACCTACGTGTCCATTAACTCGGAGACCGGGGTCCTGTACGCTCTGCGCTCCTTCGACTACGAGCAGTTTCGGGAGCTGCAGCTGCAGGTCACCGCGCGGGACGGTGGGACCCCGGCCCTCAGCAGCAACGTGTTGGTGACTCTGCTGGTCTTGGACGAAAATGACAACGCCCCGGAGATCCTGTACCCCTCCTTGCCCACGGACGGCTCAACCGGGGTGGAATTGGCTCCGCGCTCGGCTGAGCCGGGATACCTGGTGACCAAAGTGGTGGCAGTGGATGGCGATTCGGGCCAGAACGCCTGGCTGTCCTACCGCCTGCTCAAGGCCACGGACCCGGGCCTCTTCTCAGTGGGGCTACACACGGGCGAGATCAGGACGGCGCGGGCCTTTCTGGAAAAGGATGCCCTTAAGCAGAGCCTCGTGGTGGTGGTCAGGGACAACGGGGAGCCTTCTCTCTCTGCCACCGTCACTATCACGGTGGCCGTGGCCGACAGCATCCCCGAGATCCTGTCGGATCTGAGCAGCCTCTCGAAGCCCGCAGACCCCGAGTCCAGCCTCACACTGTACCTGGTGGTCGCGGTGGCCGCCGTGTCCTGCCTGTTCTTAGCCTTCATCATCGTGCTGTTGGCCCTGAGGCTCCGCAGGTGGCGAGCTGCGCGGCTGCTGGAGTCGTCGAGCGGGTATCTCGGCGGCGTCCCGGCCTCGCACTTTGTGGGCATTGATGGGGTCCGAGCTTTCCTCCAGACTTATTCCCACGAGGTGTCCCTGACCACGGACTCCCGGAAAAGCCAGCTGCTCTTTCCACAGCCCAATTACTCTGACACTCTGACTAGCCAGCGGACTTATGAGAAAAAGGAGCCTTTGTTAGTGCCTGAGGATTTGAACCTGGTCAAAGATGACCAGTCTGTCCTGCAGGTGAGTGTCTTTTTATAATACTTTTGATGTAGGTTACACTATTTGCCTACTTAATTATATGTATTTCTTCAGTAGTCAATTCTTACTTTAAAGGCGTCCTGATAAATGAATCTTCTCTTTTTAAAGCAACTAGTTACTGATTAATGCCAAATGTCATTAAAATGGTTGAGGCTTCACGTTTCTATTTTTTAATGATTTTCTGACTATTCTTATTGGCTAATCCAATGCCGATATATGTAGTTCTCTGCAATTGCTCGAGTATCCTGGTATCCTAGTCCTTTGTTATAAAAAAACGCCATTGAAGTTTGCATGTGAGTTGTGACCGAGAATGGTAATGTGGGATCCATCATCATCATCATCATCAATCGTATTTATTGAGAGCTTACTGTGTGCAGAGCACTGTACTAAGCGCTTGGAAAGTACAAATTGGCAACAATTGTAACAACAATCCACAGGCCTGACCACATTGGGCACACAAAAAGTCGTCCCTTATTGTGTTGCAATACTTGATGTTTGTAGAGCCTGATGCTCCTTTTTCTTTTGCCTCTTTGCCTCTCTTTCTATACAAAGCTTTTCCTCAGAATCACTTTCTTTTTAATGACAATGCGCCGTGGAGATCTCTCCTTAGCAACTGACTCACAGTTTTCAGCTGTGATACTGCATTGCCTGAGGCTTTGTTTTACCTTTTATCGGCTCCTTAAAACTCTTCCTTTGTCCTCCTTGTTTTAGGTTTCCTAATTTCAATTTTCCACAATTCTCAGCCTTTTGATATCCTGCTGTAGCTCACTCTCCTCATATATCCCACACCACATTAATTAATAAGACCATCCCACCGTCAGTAGGAATTGCGCTTGAATAGTCTTTCTTTAGCTGGTGATTGTTGGCGCTGAGCCATCCTCATCCTCTTAGTTCCCCAGCAGCCAACAGCACACGTTGCGAAACGGTTGGTTAATGTGTGGGTATAGAGATCGTAATATGTCGGGATACAATCCCAGCAGCAATCACTTCCATGTTCTTATCCGATTTGAACTCCTTTGTTATGAGTATATGAGACACTCATATATCCGCGGTACCAGTAGTTGTGGTCTTCCTTTGAAAATCAAATTAAATTTCTTTTTTGGTTATGAAACAGAAAATCTCTGTGTGTGGGACTTGGACGTGTACTTTGAAAACATTTTTGAATGGAAAAGAGTGATCTTTCAGGACCACATGATCTAAGAGAGATACATAATATTTATATTCTGAAAAGAGGACTAATATGTTTTCTACATCTTTATTTCTAGCCAGAAGAGTATATTCTCACTTCAGGGAAATAGATCCTCTTTATACTTGGAGTAAAAGTATAAACGTTTAGGAGTAGTAAGATTGGTATTTACTGAGCTCTCAGTGATCACATTTTGCTGTAGTAAACTCTTGTGGATGTAAATAGAAGCATGTGACTATATGTTGCACATTCACGATCCTTATACCCATAATTTTTCCAATCCGTAATTTAATTTAATGACTGTCTCTCCCTGTGGATTGCAAACTCCTCGTAGGCAGGGATCTGCACGCAGTGAATGCTCAATAAATGCTATTAATTAACTGATGGATGTATCATGTTCCCAGTTCATGATGACTGTTCACTCTGAGAGGGGAAACGGATGTGGAACTATCTACAAACAGGGTTGGTCAGAATAAGAACATTGTTCAATCTTTTAAGAACATGTATGTAAGTGTTGGAACGCCGTATAAATATGTAAGTGCTAGATGGGTTTCTGTGACCCGGAACGTTAGGAGTTCATTGGGGAAGGCTTGTTGGAGAAAGTGAGATTTTATAAGGGTCTTTAGCATTTTAGCACTTTAGCCTTTTAGGTCTTTTATTTGTGAACTGTGCTGTAGGTGGGTTCCTTTGCTATGCCCCCTTTATATATATATATGATGTACGTTGGCTAGTACTAGACCGATCCTCTGTAATATTAGATAGAATGAAAAGAAAAGTCGGTGGAATCTCTGATCAGCCATCTTGTCATTAAAAGCTTCGGGAAGTTCAAAAATTTATAACTAAATCGAAGTGAATATTGAGTTAATAAAGGCACTACTGAAATAGCGATAATTCCAAACTCTCGAGAATGTTCCTAATTTATGTGTTGGATAATAACCATTTAACCAAGACCTTCTCTACACTAGTGGCTTGAATAAAATATACTTTATCTCCACTCCGGTAGAATAGAAGGTCTGGCAGCTAAAACATAAAACCTGAACTTTTGGTACCACAGATACGGCAAGACTTCTTCCCATCCATTGTGCTCGTTTGAGAAAGAAGTTAGGAAGGCACCGCCCATTGGCTTTAAAGGAAAGACTGCAGAAATAATAATAATTATTATTCAAAATAACAGCGATAGTTGTTAAGCGCCTACTCTGTACCAAGCACTGTTCTAAGCACTGGGGTAGATACAAGCTAATCAGGTTGGACACAGTCCCTTTCACATAGGGCTCACAGTCTTAATCCCCATTTAACAGATGAGGGAACTGAGGCCCAGAGAAGTGAAGTGACTGGCCCAAGGTCACCCAGCAGACAAGTGGCAAAGCTGAGATTAGAACCCAGGTCCTTCTGACTCCCAGGCCGAGGCTCTAGGGAACTAGGCACTAGGGCACTAGTGCCTAAGGGCACTAGGAAATGCTGCTTTATCCTTTACTAAATATGGCAACAAAGTTCAATGCCTGATTGATGTGCCTTTCTATGGGGTGTATTTGGAAGGATTGGCCTTTTCTGGGCTATTGCTTTTGTTTTTGACAACACCTGGTGCCATTTCTGATTCTTCCTGAAGTCTCGGTTCAAGAATACCACCCTCTGATAGTCGGGTCTGTCTATCACTGTTGTCTCTCAAAAGCCGACTCCTGTCACTGCAGGACATGTTTTCTTATGTCTTTAAAGTATTGTAACTGTCTAACGTTTTGGATAAAGCAATTGCTTGGTTATCTTGATATCATCTCACATAACTCAATGGGTGAGTCAAATGACACAGGTAATATCAGCATATCCAAGCCATGCATGAGCACCATATAGATCTTGGAAGAATAATTATAGTTGAACCTCACTGGTTGGTATTTGGTATTTGGTGATTGAGTTGAAATTGCTCTGGATGTTGCTTGCAGCTTCTATGCTAGAATATAGTCTATATCATGGTTCCAGAAGAATAAAAACATCTCATAAATATTCTTGAATAGAATGCAGTTTGTAAATGATGGCAAAATTCACCCTTTCCCTTAGAAAGGGGAAATTTCTATGATGAGAGTGAGAGTAAAATCGAAATCAAGTTCACAGAGTCCGTGGAAAATTTTTAAACATTCCTTTCTATTTTGTTCAATGGCCTTGAGAACCAAATTTCTTTACAGGTATGGAATTTCAATTATTATTTACTAGCAAAAAAGGAACGTGTAGAAGGCAACTTTCACACAAATAGCTTGCCATGCCTAAAATAACACACCTCGGAGGAAATGAGAATGTATACTCCCCCCAGAATGCTCTAATTTACAGTGGTTACTGTGCAATCAACCCCAACCCCCTTTGGCACACAATATTTTAAAGAAGAGACACTCTCAGGAAACTGAGTCATAATTAGAGCCGTTATGGATTAAAGCAGCATATTAATTCTTCCACGTCTACTCCAAACTAAGAGGCAGGAAATGCATTCTTATTCAGATACGTCTTAATAATTAGAAAAAAAGATATTATCTTCTACATTTTTGCATCACGATGAATTGGAAGAAAAAACGTAAAGCTGCATTACCTAAGAAGAGCCCACAGGGGCCGCTGTCGGCCACAGAGAGCCAGACATGAATTCCGAGATCCATTGGAAACTCCTGCAGGAAAATCCCTTGCACAGTCTCAAAGCGCAGAGCCGGGGCACACATTCAGTCGAGCTCGCGAACCCCCGTCCACCCTGAAGCCCCGGGATTCGCAGCCAAACAAAGTGGGAACAATAATTCTTCTTGGCCGTGGACTCCCTCTTTGCAACGGCCATTTGAATCGCCGATTATCAGAGCCGAAGCGACCTCAGAAGCGAGAAGAATGGGGACGAGCCCGGAGCAGAGGGGCCGGGAATGCAGGCGGCAAGTACTGTTTCCCTTCTTGTTCTCTTTGCTGTGCCAGGCGCTGGGCGAGCAGATTAGCTACTCGATCCCCGAGGAGATGGCAAAAGGCTCGGTGGTGGGGCATCTGGCTAGAGATCTGGGGCTCAATATCAGAGACGTGTCGGCTCGGAAGCTGCGGGTTAGTGCCGAGAAGCAGCTCTTTACTGTGAGCGCCGACAGCGGGGACTTACTTGTCAGCGACCGGATAGACCGAGAGCAAATATGCGGTAACAAACCCGAATGTGCTGTGGAACTGGAAACTGTAGTTGAAACCCCCTTGAATGTTTTTCATTTGCGTGTGACCATCACGGACATTAACGACAATGCTCCCCGTTTCAAAAAACAAAACATTGATTTAGTAATCAATGAACTTGCTCTCCCGGGAGCCAAATTTGGATTGGAATTTGCGCAGGACCCTGATATTGGAATCAACACGGTGCAGAGTTACCATATCAGTCAAAACTCGCATTTCTCGCTGGTAGTAAAAGAGAACCCGGATGGTAGTAAATTCCCGGAATTATTATTGGAGAAGCCTTTGGACCGGGAGCAACGGAGTTCCCATTATTTAGTCCTGACGGCTGTAGATGGAGGGGATCCGGTCCGCAGTGGCACCGCCCAGATCCGGATCAACGTCACTGACGCCAATGACAACGCCCCCGTGTTCAGACAGGACGTGTACAAGGTCGGCCTGAGGGAGAGCCTGCCCCCGGGTTCCCCCGTCCTGCTCGTGGAAGCCACTGACCGGGACGATGGAGTCAATGCGCAAGTCACTTACTCATTTAAAGCAATTCAGGACGACGCTCGAAATGTGTTCAACTTGGACCCATTTAGTGGACAGATTAAAGCCAATGGGATTTTAGACTTTGAAGAAACAAACACTTACACGATTACTGTGGAAGCGAAGGACGGCGGAGGTCTGACTGCCGAATGCAAAATCATCATAGAAATTCTGGATGACAACGATAATGCCCCGGATGTGACGTTTACATCGGCATCCAGTACGGTTCCTGAGGACTGTGAGCCAGGGACCGTGATAGCGCTGATCAAAATCCGTGATCGGGACTCCGGAGACAATGGGGCGGTCACGTGTCGGATAGAGGGCGAAGTGCCTTTCAAAATCATATCCTCCTCTAGTAATTACTACAAGCTCGTGACGGACAGTTTCCTGGACCGAGAACAGACCGCCGAATACAATATCACAGTCACTGCTACAGACAGGGGAAAGCCCCCTCTCACCACCTCCAAAACCATCTCCCTGTTTATCGCTGATGTCAATGACAACCCGCCCGTGTTCCCCCACGCTACCTACGAGGCCTATGTTCCCGAGAACAACCGGCCCGGAGCCTCCATCTACCGGGTCAGCGCCTCCGACCGAGACCTGGACGATAACGCCCGCATCTCCTATTCCCTGTTGGACAGCTCCGAGTCCGAACTGCCGCTGTCCTCTTCCGTGTCCATCAACTCTCACAGCGGGGACATCTATGCGCAGCGCTCCTTCGACTACGAGCAGTTCCGCGCCTTCGAACTGCTGGTGCAGGCCCAGGACTCCGGCTCCCCGCCGCTGCGGGCCAACGTGACCGTGCGCGTGTTCATCGTGGACCAGAACGACAACGCCCCCCGCATCCTCTACCCCTCCCTGGGGCCCGACGGCTCGGCCCTGTTCGACACGGTCCCTCGCTCGGCCGAGCCCGGCTACCTAGTCAGCAAGGTGGTGGCCGTGGACGCGGACTCGGGCCCCAACGCCTGGCTGGCCTACCACGTGCTGCAGGCCAGCGATCCCGGGCTTTTCAGCCTGGGGCTCCGCACCGGAGAGATCCGGACAGCGCGGGCCTTGGCCGATGGCGACCCAGCCCGGCACCGCCTGGTCGTGGCCGTGCGGGATGGCGGCCAGCCGCCCCTCTCGTCCACCGTGGCTCTCCACCTGGTCTTCGCCGACAGCCTGCAGGAAGCCCTTCCCGAGTTGAACGACCGCTCCTCCCCCACCGCCAGTCAGACCGATTTGCAGTTTTACCTGGTTTTGGCTTTGGCCTTAATCTCCGTTTTATTCCTCGTCACGGTCATCCTGGCCATCGCGATGCGCTGCCGCCATTCATCGAAACCCGGAGTGTTTGGCTGTTTGAGGCCGGCTTTGTACTCCCAGGCGGCGGGGCCCATCTTTCCCCCCAATTACAAAGAAGGGACCCTGCCATATTCGTATCAGTTGTGTTTATCGTCGGACCAGGGCAAAGGCGAATTTCCTTTCCCGATCTTGAATGGCCAAAGAACTTTAGGAGGGGAAGTCCGGTCAGATTATCCTTCTGATCTGGTGCCCGAGGAGTCAGCTAAAGATCTTGAAAATATTCTAAGCGATTTTGCTAACTCTGCACAGGTGAGTGTGTAAATTTCTGCATTTCCTGAATGTTATTATTCTTCCATTTAGTGAATGTATGTTGCGACTGTTCCTCATTTGTAATATGCACAATTTGTTTTAGGCGAAATTTGTCCCTCATGCAATTTAGGGAAATAAAAGGCAGGGCAGAATTTGGATAAGGTCTTTCACGTTCAGCTCTTCGGGAGGTTACTATAATAGGAGAAAACCGTCAGCGTTTTCTTTACACCTCTGGTCTGGTCTCATGCTTGCTACACGAATGGATCTGAAGATCAAAAGGACGGAGATGGAACCTCCGGCGCTTTGGAAAACAGTCCAATGTGTGAATTTCAGTATCTAAAGAAAATCCACGGGGAAAAATCAAGGAAAATGAAATTGGTGGAAAGATTCGCTTGGAACAATGGCTAAACCAGGGCGACCTGAGGGATTCACACATTCCTTCTTACGTTCCAGAGAACTTTCCGTTCCCGTACTGTCTGCAAGCAAGGCATGGATCAGGCTCGCTGAATAATTAGTTCCCACTTGCGAACGCTGGGAATGCGAGGACAGCAGGAGGAGCTCTTCCGCATTGGCGGAAAGGAATTGAAAAATCCCTTCGCTGATTTCAGGAATCTACAGTTCTTCATTCATACTCTGGGCGCCGCTGTTGACCGGTCAAGAGGGAAACGCAGACAGATCCAGCCGGGGGCCCGACCCCGCTGTAGCTTACTCGGGTCCGGTTCTTTAAGGATTCGAACCTCCACCACCGAGCCTTCAGTTTGAAAGGTCCATCCCTCCAGATATACCGGAGTCCGAGAAGGAAATCGGCAAAGCCCGTACCTTATCGGGGAGCGGAGAGAACCGAGCACCCGAGCAGCCATGGCAGCTCCGCAGATGCGCCGGGACTGCAGAGGGCGAGCCCTGCTTTGTCTGCTCCTGGGGATCCTGTGGAAGATTGGGTCCGGACAGATCCGCTATTCGGTGCCCGAGGAAATGGAAAAGGGCTCTTTCGTGGGGGACGTGGCCAAGGACCTGGGATTGGAGCCCCGGGAGCTGACGGAGCGCCGAGTCCGCATCGTCTCCAGAGGTAGGACGCCCCGTTTCGCTTTGAATGTCAGAAGCGGCAGCTTAGTCACAGCAGACAGGCTAGATAGAGAGGAGATTTGTGCCGATGCTGATAAATGTGTTTTGACTGAAGAGATTCTCGTAGAGGACAAAGTGAAGATTTACGGGATAGAAGTGGAAATAACCGATATTAATGATAACGCTCCCCGCTTCATGGGAGAAGAAATGGAAATAAAAATCAGTGAGAGTTCAGCTGTGCGATCCCGATTTCCCCTTCCGGAAGCTCATGACCCGGACGTGGGGGCGAACTCCCTGCAGGGCTACCAGCTCAGCCCGAACAGGCATTTTTCTCTGGACGTGCAAGACGGAACTGACGGGTCCAAGAATGCGGAGCTGGTGCTGGAGCGGGTCCTGGACCGGGAGGAGGAGGCTGTTCACCACCTCGTCCTCACGGCCTTGGACGGGGGAGATCCGGTCCGCTCGGGCACCGCGCGCATCCGTGTGACAGTGGTGGATGCGAATGACAATGCGCCGGTGTTTACTCAGTCTGTGTATCAGGTGAGTATTCCGGAGGATGCTCCCGTAGGCACCCAGGTGGTCACGGTAAACGCCACGGACCCGGACGAGGGAGTCAACGCCGAGGTGACGTATTCATTCAGGAAAATAACGGATAAAACCTCCCGGATATTCCAGCTAAACACGGTAACTGGAGAAATATGCACTTTGAAAAATCTTGATTACCAGGAATCCGAATATTATGAGATGGAAGTTCAAGCACAAGACGGACCTGGTCTCCTCGCAAGAGCGAAAGTGCTGGTGACGATAGTGGATGTTAATGACAACGCCCCGGAAGTGACTATCACATCTCTGACCAGTTCAGTCCCCGAGGACTCGCCCCCGGGCACGGTAATTGCACTTTTAAACGTGCACGACCGAGATTCCGGGGACGACGGCCTCGTCACGTGTTCCATCCCCGATAATCTGCCCTTCAAATTGAAAAAATCCTATGGAAATTATTACAGTTTAGTGACAGACAATGCTCTGGACAGGGAGTTGATTTCGCATTACAACGTGACGGTGACAGCCACAGACCGAGGGTCCCCGCCCCTTTCGGCACACACTTACATCACCCTGCATGTGACAGATACCAACGACAACCCGCCTGCCTTCGAGCAGACAGCCTATTCCGTCTACATTCCCGAGAACAACCCCCGAGGCGCATCCGTCTTCCGTGTGACCGCCCGGGACCCCGACAGCGAAGAAAACGCGCGAGTCACTTACTCCATCAGTGAGGAGCCCGGCCAAGGACCTCCTCTGTCGTCCTACGTGTCCATTAATTCGGAGACAGGGGTCTTGTACGCTCTAAGGTCCTTCGATTACGAGCAGTTCCGAGAGCTGCAGCTGCTGGTCACCGCGCGGGACGGCGGGACCCCGGCCCTCAGCAGCAACGTGTCGGTGACTCTGCTGGTCCTGGACGAGAACGACAACGCCCCGGAGATCCTGTACCCGTCCTTGCCCACCGACGGCTCAACCGGGGTGGAGTTGGCCCCGCGCTCGGCCGAGCCGGGATACCTGGTGACCAAAGTGGTGGCAGTGGATGGCGATTCGGGCCAGAACGCCTGGCTGTCCTACCGTCTGCTCAAGGCCACGGAGCCGGGCCTCTTCTCGGTGGGGCTGCACACGGGCGAGATCAGGACGGCCCGGAGCTTCCTGGACAAGGACGCCCTCAAGCAGAGCCTCGTGGTGGCAGTCAGGGACAATGGGGAGCCCCCTCTCTCTGCCACCGTCACTGTCACGGTGGCCGTGGCCGACAGCATCCCTGAGATCCTATCGGATCTGGGGAGCCTCTCGACGCCCGCAGACCCCGAGTCCAGCCTCACGCTGTACCTGGTGGTCGCGGTTGCCGCCGTGTCCTGCCTGTTTTTGGCCTTCATCATCGTGCTGTTGGCCCTGAGGCTCCGCAGGTGGCGAGCTGCGCGGCTGCTGGAGTCCTCGAGCGGGTATCTGGGCGGCGTCCCAGCCTCGCACTTTGTGGGCATCGACGGGGTCCGAGCTTTCCTCCAGACTTATTCCCACGAGGTGTCCCTGACCACGGACTCCAGGAAAAGCCAGTTGCTCTTTCCGCAGCCCAATTACTCTGACACTCTGACTAGCCAGCGGACTTATGAGAAAAAAGAGCCCTTATTAGTGCCTGAGGATTTGAACCTGGTCAAAGATGACCAGTCTGTCTTACAGGTAAGTTTTTTCCTCTAATATTTTCAGTAAAATCTCCCTATTGTTACATTTATTTCCTGAAGTTTCTACGAGATCCATCTATGACATTTTAGGGTTTCCGGAAAATAAATGTTTGGATTTTTATTTTTTAATGCATCTACTTTCTGAATTGTTGGAAATTACGTATAATTTAATTGAGAGGTTTTCCAATATCTATGTCTTGTGCTTTTCCAACTGCTGTTTGCAGCAAATGCAATTCTGATATTTTCATTAATTCTTGCGTTTTCTTTAGAAGGTAAGAATATAAGAGAAGGTTTATACATTTTCCACATCTTCATTTCTTGCAAAGAGAACCCAGTCTTCCTTCAGGGAAGTAGAAGATGTTTTTTTCAATGAGTTACGGGCAATTAAGCCCTTGGCAATAATGGTAGTGCTGAGGATATCTATCAAGCACTTGGAAAGTGTAACAGAAACTTGAGACTTGTTCTCTGCTCACATAGAGCTTTCACTCCAATTTGTGACACAAAAATATTTATAAAAGGTAAACCGAATAAGTAAATTAATAGTCTAATCTATTTTACATATGGTCATAAGTGCTGGGGGTATAAATAAATAAATATCTAAGTAGTACAGATGACTGGTTGCTGTGGCTGTGGCAGTTTACGGGGATGACTTGCTGGAGATGGGCGATGTTAAGGGTATTTAGCCCTTTAGAAGTTCAGCCTTTAGTGCTTGTATTTGTGAACTGTGGTCTTGGTGGGTTATTTTGGCATCCTTCCTTCCGAATCTGGGCTGGAGCTAATCTCTAGACTATAAGATCATTGTGAGCAGGGAAATATCTGTTTATCGTTGTGCTGTACTCTCCCAAGCTCTTAGTACAGTACGCTGCATATAGTAAGGGCTAAATAAATACGATTGACTGACTGACTAATCTCAACTTCCATAACAGTATGAACGACGTCAGGAGATAGAATTAATTATTCGGGAAGTTCTATCATTCATAACTAAATCGCGTTGACTACAGAGTTCATAAAGGCGTTTTTGAAATAGTATTAATTCTCCTTTTGAAAGATCAAATTTCAGCCTTATGTAATAGTTTGTAATTTAATCACAAACTGCTCCAATAACAGTTATAGTTCCCATGAAGGATGTTTTCAGGATGAACACGGGGGATCAGTGGGACAAGGGGAATTGAAGTTTTCTTTAATATTCAATGTAGTGTAGTTTTCTTCTAGGGTACAGTGAGCTGTTTGCTGTTTACTTATTGGTGGCATTCGTTCCTTATGAGACTCCAGTGTACCAGAGTCTTCAACTTAGTCAGCTAAGATTCCCATAAGTTACTTCTAGTCTGTGATATATAAAGAGATGCAACATTTACTTTTGGAGCTCATTCTATCTCTTATTTTCAACTACCCCTCCCCCCCACATCCCCAGAGTGTAAGGTCATTGTGGGTAGGGAATGTGACTGATTATTGTTGTATTGTACTCTGCCAAGTGCTAGTATAGTGCTCTGAACACAGTAAGTGCTCAATAAATACGATTGAATCAATGAATGAACTATCTAGCCATGTACCTAATTATCTATTGAGTCATATATCTATAAATACAGAAGTCTCTCAGTTCTGAAATTTCAGAACTGGGGCTTATCCATTGATACTCATGGGAAACTCCAAGCATCAAAGAGACATCCTCCATACTCATCACCTTCATATTCACAAATGATTCTCCTTAAGGTGAACTTCATTCATTTCCAAATGTGGTGGAAACCTTTAACCTTTGACTGATAGGCCTTTCCAAAAGCCATATTTTGAAAACTCTCCATTGCTAAACTATGTATTTGGTTTTTGAAGCACCTGATGTGGTTTCAAACTTTTCTACTTGAAATCCTTATCTTTCTGAAATTGCTGTTTAAGAATAGCAGCACTTGTTAGTCTAGTTTGTTGATCATTGCTAGTATACATCAATTGATGATGAGCGCCCTTGTATCTCTGAAACATCTGAATACCACCCGTCATGTTTGATTGATTAAGCGAGTGAGTGAGCATCATAAAGCAAATATTTTGGTATCTTGATAGCGTCAGTTCTTCTCACATAACCCAACCAGTGACATTTGGTGTGAGCAACACTTACATCCGGAAGAATACCTTTAGGGGTGAAACTCGCTGAGTGTTATTAGTTTTAGCCATTGGCCTTTGGTGATCGAGGTGAAATTGCTCTGGGTGTGCTATCTTTTCTAGAACATGTCCAGAATAGGACATCAAAGAATAAAACACCTAATAACTATTCTTAAAGAGAAAATAGCCTGTAAATGGCCTCCAAAATGTTTATTTCTCTGAAATGTAGATGAAATTCCACGATGATAGTGCATTTCAAATCGAAATCAGAGTTCTTAGAGTCCGTGGAAAAATTTAAAACATTTCTTCTGTACTAATTATTGATCTTTGGAGCCGAATTTTTGGAAGGGTAAGGTAAGTGTAAGCAAACAAGAAGCAGGATGAAGAAAAGTCCCCATAAACGGCGTTCTATTTATATATAATTGCAATTGCACAAGTCAGAGGAACCAAGAGGGTATATCTCCCACATACTCTCTAAATCACGGTGGATAATGTCTAATCGCCCAACATCCCTATTTCACACACAATTTAAAAGAAGAAACACCACCAGAAAATTAAATAGGAATTCTAAGCAATCTGGATTTTTTTAAAAAGGTAATTCTCCTCCTTCCGGATAAAGCATCACTGAAGAGTGGCATTTTGTACAGGTGATTTTAACGGTAGGAACCGGATAAAGCATCACTGAAGAATGGCATTTTGATTTTAATGGTAGGAAGAAAAATATTAATATCTTCAGATATACTTATCAAAACTAAAATTTCCTGGAGGAAAGGAATAAGATGCAGTTCTGAAACTGAGCTCACAGGGGCCGCTGTCGGCCACGGAGAGCCAGACTCGGAGACCGAGATCCATTGGAAACTCCTGCAGGAAATTCCCTGCGCAGACACAGCCAGAGCAGAGCCGGCGTCCACATTCATTCGGGCTCGCGGACCCCGTCCGCCCGGAAACTTACGGATGCGCATCCAAACAAAGGGAAAATAATAATCCTCCTTCACCGCGAAATCTTGGACTTCAATGGCCATAAGGATCGCCGACTATCGGTACTGAAACGGAGCTGAGAAAGAGAGGAATGGAGAGGATCCGAAATCAGAGGGGCCGAGAAGGGAGGCGGCAAGTACTGTTTCCCTTCTTGTTCTCTTTGTTGTGCCGGGCGCTGGGGGAACAGATTCGCTACTCGATCCCCGAGGAGATGGCCAAAGGCTCGGTGGTGGGGCATCTGGCCGGGGATCTGGGGCTCAATATCAGAGACGTGTCGGCTCGGAAGCTGCGGGTTAGTGCCGAGAAGCAGCTCTTTACTGTGAGCGCGGTCAGCGGGGACTTGCTTGTCAGCGACCGGATAGACCGAGAGCAGATATGCGGGGAAAGGGTGCTGTGCGAACTACAGCTGGAATCCGTGGTGGAAAATCCCCTGAATGTGTTCTATATCCATATCGCCATTCAGGACATTAACGACAACTCCCCCTTATTCAAAAAAGAATTTGTCGATTTAAAAATGAATGAGTTAGCATTACCGGGTGCCCGATTTGGATTGGAGTCGGCCGTGGATCCAGATGTTGGGATGAATTCCGTCGACACATACCAACTCAGCCCGAATCAGCACTTTTCTCTGGCGGTGAAGGAGAGTCCGGACGGTAGTAAATTTCCGGAAATTGTATTAGCGAAGTCTCTGGACCGGGAGGATCAGAGCTCCTATCACCTACTTCTGACCGCTGTGGATGGGGGAGATCCGGTTCGCAGCGGCACCGCCCAGATCCGGATCAACGTCACTGACGCCAATGACAACCCTCCCGTGTTCAGACAGGACGTGTACAAGGTCAGCCTGAGGGAGAGCCTGCCCCCTGGGTCCCCCGTGCTGCGGGTGGAAGCCACCGACCAGGACGAGGGTCTCAATGCACAGATCACCTTCTCCTTCAGCAACATCGAGGACACCGCCCGGCATATGTTTAGCCTGGATCCCGTTAGCGGAGAAATAGTAACCAAAAGGACCCTTGATTTCGAAGAGGCAAATAGGTACAAGATGGATGTGGAAGCGACCGATGGAGGTGGTCTGACCGACCAAACCAAAGTGGTGATAGAAATTCTCGATGAGAACGACAACGCCCCAGAAGTGACGTTTACATCTGTATCGAGTCCCGTTCCCGAAGACTCTGTATCTGGAATGATGATCGCTTTGATCAAAACGCGCGATCTGGATTCGGGAAACAACGGGGAGATCGCCTGTCGGATCCAGAACAATGTTCCTTTCAAAATCGTATCCTCCACCAAGAATTCTTACAAACTGGTGATAGCCAGTGTCCTGGACAGAGAGGAGATCGAGGAGTACAATATCACAGTCACAGCTACCGATAGGGGAAATCCCCCTCTTACCACCTCCAAAACGATCTCCATTAGGGTCGCTGATGTCAATGACAACCCGCCCGTGTTCCCCCACACTACCTACGAGGCCTATGTCCCCGAGAACAACCGGCCCGGAGCCTCCATCTACCGGGTCAGCGCCTCCGACCGAGACCTGGACGATAACGCCCGCATCTCCTATTCCCTGTTGGACAGCTCCGAGTCCGAACTGCCGCTGTCCTCGTCCGTGTCCATCAACTCTCACAGCGGGGACATCTATGCGCAGCGCTCCTTCGACTACGAGCAGTTCCGCGCCTTCGAGCTGCTGGTGCAGGCCCAGGACTCCGGCTCCCCACCGCTGCGGGCCAACGTGACCGTGCGCGTGTTCATCGTGGACCAGAACGACAACGCCCCCCGCATCCTCTACCCCGCCCTGGGGCCCGACGGCTCAGCCCTGTTCGACACGGTCCCTCGCTCGGCCGAGCCCGGCTACCTAGTCAGCAAGGTGGTGGCGGTGGATGCGGACTCGGGCCCCAACGCCTGGCTGGCCTACCACGTGCTGCAGGCCAGCGATCCCGGGCTGTTCAGCCTGGGGCTCCGCACCGGAGAGATCCGGACAGCTCGGGCCTTGGCCGATGGAGACCCAGCCCGGCACCGCCTGGTCGTGGCCGTGCGAGACGGCGGCCAGCCGCCCCTCTCGTCCACCGTGGCTCTCCACCTGATCTTCGCTGACAGCCTGCAGGACGCCCTTCCCGAGCTGAACGACCGCTCGGCCGCTACCTCCAGCCAGGCCGATTTGCAGTTTTACCTGGTTTTGGCTTTGGCCTTAATCTCAGTCTTATTCCTCGTTACGATCATCCTGGCCATCGCGATGCGCTGCCGCCGCTCGTCGAAACCAGGAGTGTTCGACTGTTTGCGGCCAGATCTGTACTCCCAGGCGGCGGGGCCCATCTTCCCCCCAAATTATGAAGAAGGAACGCTGCCGTATTCATATCAGTTGTGCTTAACGTCGGACCGGAGTAAAGGCGAATTTACATTCCTGAGTCCGAATGGCCAAAGAACTTTGGGCGGGGAAATTCGACCGGATCTTACCTCTGCTCTGGTTCCTGAGGAATCAGCTAAAAATCTTGATGTTATTGTGAGCGACCCCGCTCTCCCTGCGCAGGTGAGTTTATAAATTTCTGCATTTCTCGAATGTCGTTATCCTCCCATTTAGTCCAGTTCCGCCGTAATATCCAAGGTGTTTCCCTATTGCGATTTTCCACATTTGTATTATAGTTACCCAAATGCACTGATCGTTCATAGATAAATGTTTTCCGGGATATAACTCTGCAAAAAACAGTAAGCTTTCGAACAGTCTTTTGTACCCATTAAATGGTTATAAGGGACCATGTCTCACAGCATGGGATACTCCAATTTTCCATTTGGGGAACGGATCTCAGTGATTTAATTGGAAACATGGAGAAACGTCTCTCGTCACAACTACTACATGAAAGGTGATGGGGATCAAAGCGGACAAACTGGAATCATGGGACGCGTTGGAAAAAATAAATCCAATATGTACATTTCAGTATCAAAAAAAATCCTTACGGGAAAATCAAGAGACGTGAAGATTGGCTAAAAGTCTACTACAGAATCAGCTAGGAGTCGCTTAAAGACTCAAGTATTTATTCATTCATCCACTCACTCGTTTATTCTTAAGGAAAAACTGGCCCCCTCCTGGGCGCAGGGCGTGGAAGATCTTGGGAAAAAGTATTTCGCATTTACCCGATTTGAGGCAGATAGGACGGCAGGAGGAGCTCTTCCGCATATTCCAGAATAGAATCGTAGTCTTGCCACTGATTTTCAGGAATATGCCGTTTTTCCTTCGGACTCTGGGAGCCGCTGTTGACCAATCAGGAAGAGAAACGTAGAGAGAGATCCAGCCGGCCCTTTCCCGTTGTTCCACTGCCCAAAACACGGCCCCAGCGCAAACAGACCCTGGGGCTCCACGAACCCTGACTCTCCCACCCTCTGGCTCTGGAGGCCGGTCCTTCCGGACGCCCGCGACAGAGGAGGAAATCTGTACAGCTCGAGCCGGGAGGGAAAGCGGAAAGGTCGGAGAAACGAGGCGACGATGGCGGCTCGGCAGAGGTTCTGGCACCGCAGCGGGCGAATCCTGCTTTGTCTGCTCCTGGGGATGCAGTGGGAGACGGGGTCCGGACAGATCCGTTATTTGGTGCCCGAGGAAACGGAGAAAGGCTCTTTCGTGGGGGATGTGGCCAAGGACCTGAGACTGGAGCCCGGAGAGCTGTCGGAGCGCCGCGTCCGCATTGTTTCCAGAGGTAGGGCACCTCGTTTCGCTTTGAATGTCAGAAGCGGCAGCTTAGTCACCGCGGACAGAATTGACAGAGAGGAAATCTGTGCTCAATCATCTCCGTGCCTGATAAAGTTTGAAATTCTGGTTGAGGATAGCATGCACCTTTATTCTATAGAAGTGGAAATTACTGATGTAAATGATAATCCTCCCCGCTTCCGCGAAGAGGAACTAGAAATAAAAATCAGTGAAAACGCAGCGCCAGGGATTCGACTTCCCCTTCCCGAAGCGCATGACCCGGACGTGGGGGCGAATTCCCTGCAGAGCTACCAGCTCAGCCCGAGCCGGCATTTCTCTCTGGATGTGCAAAGCGGAGCTGACGGGACCACGAATGCGGAGCTGGTGCTGGAGCGGGTCCTGGACCGGGAGGAGGAGGCTGTTCACCACCTCGTCCTCACGGCCTCGGACGGGGGAGATCCGGTCCGGTCGGGCACCGCGCGCATCCGTGTGACAGTCCTGGATGCGAATGACAACGCTCCGGTCTTTACTCAATCTGTTTATCAGGTGAGAGTCAGGGAGGACGTTCCCATGGGGACCCAGGTGGTCACGGTAAACGCCACGGACCCGGACGAAGGAGTCAATGGCCATGTGACATATTCGTTCCGAAAAATAACGGATAAGACTTCTCGAATGTTCCAGCTGAACTCCACAACTGGAGAGGTGTCGATTTTGGCAAATCTCGATTTTGAGGAATCTGAATTTTATGAGATGGAAGTTCAATCCCAGGACGGTGGGGGTCTTCGGGCCCGAGCAAAAGTTCTGGTGACAGTCGAAGATGTGAATGACAACACTCCGGACGTGACCATCACCTCTCTCACCAGTTCAGTTCCCGAGGACTCTCCCCCGGGGACGGTAATTGCCCTTTTAAACGTGCACGACCGAGACTCTGGGGACAACGGCCTCGTCACGTGTTCCATCCCCAATAATCTGCCCTTCAAATTGGAAAAATCAATAGATAGTTATCTCCGTCTAGTGACGGACCGAACCCTAGACAGGGAGCTGGTCTCGAATTACAACGTGACGGTGACGGCCACAGACCGAGGGTCCCCGCCCCTTTCTGCTCAAACTCACATCTTCCTGCGTGTGACAGATACCAACGACAACCCGCCTGCCTTCGAGCAGACAGCCTATTCCGTCTACATTCCCGAGAACAACCCCCGAGGCGCATCCGTTTTCCGTGTGACCGCCCGGGACCCCGACAGCGAAGAAAACGCGCGAGTCACTTACTCCATCAGTGAGGAACCCGGCCAAGGACCTCCTCTGTCCTCCTACGTGTCCATTAACTCGGAGACTGGGGTCCTGTACGCTCTGCGCTCCTTCGACTACGAGCAGTTCCGGGAGCTGCAGCTGCAGGTCACCGCACGGGACGGCGGGACCCCGGCCCTCAGCAGCAACGTGTCGGTGACTCTTCTGGTTCTGGACGAAAATGACAACGCCCCGGAGATCCTGTACCCCTCCTTGCCCACCGACGGTTCCACCGGGGTGGAGTTGGCTCCGCGCTCGGCCGAGCCGGGATACCTGGTGACCAAAGTGGTGGCAGTGGACGGCGATTCGGGCCAGAACGCGTGGCTGTCCTACCGCCTGCTCAAGGCCACGGACCCGGGCCTCTTTACGGTGGGGCTGCACACGGGCGAGATCAGGACGGCCCGGAGCTTCCTGGACAAGGATGCCCTCAAGCAGAGCCTCGTGGTGGCGGTCAGGGACAACGGGGAGCCTCCTCTCTCTGCTACCGTCACTGTCACGGTGGCCGTGGCCGACAGCATCCCCGAGATCCTGTCGGATCTGAGCAGCCTCTCGACGCCCGCAGACCCCGAGTCCAGCCTCACGCTGTACCTGGTGGTCGCGGTGGCCGCCGTGTCCTGCCTGTTCTTAGCCTTCATCATCGTGCTGTTGGCCCTGAGGCTCCGCAGGTGGCGAGCCGCGCGGCTGCTGGAGTCTTCGAGCGGGTATCTGGGTGGCGTCCCGGCCTCACACTTTGTGGGCATCGACGGGGTCCGAGCTTTCCTCCAGACTTATTCCCACGAGGTGTCCCTGACCACAGACTCCCGGAAAAGCCAGTTGCTCTTTCCTCAACCCAATTATTCTGACACTCTGGCTAGCCAGCGGACTTGTGAGAAAAAGGAGCCTCTCTTAGTGGCTGAGGATTCAGGTTTTAGCAATGGAGATCAAAGTTTCCTCCAGGTATGTGCTCTTTCTGGATATTTGCCTTTTCAACAGTTAACCATCTGTGTTTCCTTTGAACCACAGGAAAGAAAATCTATGCTTTGGCTGAAAAATACAATTCAGTATTTTGAAAAAAATGGGTTTTCTCCAATTCTCTAAATCTATGCGACTTAATTGTTGTTTGAGATTCTGTTTTCTTTTCCGATCTCTTGTTTCGGGTTTATTATGTTGACTGGATTCTTCTCGCTGAAAAACTTAGAAATTAGAAATGAACCACATTTTTTCGTGCTGGGGTTTGCGGGAAGGAGGAGGAAGAAGACAGTTGATATAGTCTCGAGGACTTTCTCTAGCTTCCTTTGACTTTTGTATAGCCCTCGTTCAACTTCAATTCTGCTCTAGTCTGCCTTGTTAAGATAATGTTTAGGAAGCATCCAAGCTCCTTTAAGAACCATTTTACTTGCTCTCCAAAGGATAATGTACTGCTAACGGTCCCTGGTTAACTTAGTGCTATGGAAGAAAAATTCAATACCTTTTCTTCTTAAAAGCAAATAAGAACCTTTTAAAAATATTTCCTCTTTATTCTTTCAGTAGTACTAGGCATAATGGTACTTATTTAGCGTCCACTGAGTACAATGCAGTTTAGTAATCACTTGAGGACAGTGCAAAGAAATGAAAGAAACGTTTCCTGCCCACCAGGAGTACACTCTAACGGTGATGCATCAAATATGTTTTTGATTATCCCAAAGAGCCCATGAAGGGATGGATGTGTTGAAGAATCCAGTGGAGAGGAATATTATGACGTTAGGGCTTTTTTGAAAGTCTGCTTTTTCAAGTCACAAAAGACAACTTTTCAACTTGAATTTGGGGGACGCTGTTGGGGTGAGATTTTTAGAGGAGCTTGTGGGATGGGTTTAAGAGCTACAGACGAAATTAGGAGAGTTATGAAACAGGAGGCTCAATGTGTGCTCTATTTTCAACTGCTCCTAAGTCCTCGGGTCTTTTGAGAGACCTGAGAGTCCAGTTCATTCAGCCATGGGCGAGAGAGAAATGGCTTCACCCAAAGCTGATAACCCTTGGAAACAGCGAAGACCCACGGAAGTTCTATGTGGTGTTATCCCAAGCGCTTAGTACAGGGCTCTGCATATAATAAGCACTCAATAAGTGTCATTGATTGATTGACTGATTCTTACCATAATGTTTGTATTTTAAGTGTAGTAGTAGTAATAGTAGAAGTAGCAGGTAGTAAGTATAGTAGTAGTAGTGCATTCTCTGTCCACAAGAAGCTGACTTTCTAATGGGGCAGACCTAAAATATTTAAAACTATACAACTGAATGAAAGTATATAATAAAATGAACTTAAATATGTAAAATGAAATAGAAGAATTCAGACATGCTCTTGAGCCTGGATCTGGGAATGTTCTCTGAATTCTAATCTTCCTCTAGGGCACATCTAGGGAAGTATTTGACACTGAATATCTTTAGCTCTCGGCAAGCTCTTTGAATATCGAGTTTCCTGGAGATCCTGAACGGGGATTTGAAAAACAATATCCCTGAGCAGTCCAAGTACCTTCAGAACTTGGTTAGGGGCTCTACCGCGCCATTCATTAGCTCTTGGTTAAGGAATTTTTACTGGGTCCGGAACATCAAGGGTGAAGATTTTTAATTGAAGAACCATCTAGTTTTTTCCGTGGTGGAGACAGGTCCAGTGGGAACTCTGGATTTAACTGACTAACCCGGGCGGTGAAGATGTCAGCGGCTACCAAAGAAACCACCTGCGGGGTCCTGGCACTAAAGGACAGTTTCAGCACTGAGCTGTCGTCAGTGCGGCTGTCCAGCACGTGAAACACCTTCGGATGCATTTCACTATGTGTTGCACTCCTCCCTACCTGCTCTCTCGTTGCACTCCTTAATGCAGCAGGAACATGATTGGCAAAGACGAGAGAGTGTAAGTGGCACTAATAATAATAATAATGGAATTTTTCAACGCTTACTATGTGTTAGTGACTGTACTAAGCTCTAGGGTGGATACAAGCAAATCAGGTTGGACACAGTCCCTGTACCTCGTGGGGCTCACAGTCAAAACCCCCATTTTCCAGATGAGGCAACTGAGGCACAGAGAAGTGAAGTGACTTGCCCAAGGTCACACAGCAGGCAAGTGGAGGGCCGGGGATTAGAACCCATGATCCTCTGACTCTCAGGCCCGTGTTCTATCCACTACACCATACTGCTTCCCACTACGCACTACGCAAATCACTACTGTAACTCTGCGCTGACTGTTGTGAAGTTCAGCAATGCGTGTGTGTGCGGTTTGCAGAATACATCAGACCGGAGCCCCTGAGATGAGAGTTAGTCCGATCAAACTCTCTGCAAGCCTAAATTCGGCAAAAATTCCGTTGGAAACGCGGACGAGAATCGCTTCTTTCTGGATCTGGGAATGTTCCGATCCCAAGGTGGCGCTGACATAAGTTTCATGGGCCTGCAGTTTTCCTGTTGAGACTGAGGGCGCCGCTGTCGGCCAATGCGGAGCCAGAATTCCCGCCGAGATCCACCGGACGGGAATTTCCTGCCCATTCCCACAGAGAAGAGCCGGCGCCCAAACGCACTCGGACCCAGGGACTCTGGTCCGCCCTAGAGCGCACGGATTCCCAGCTAAGCAAAGCTGAAACAATCATTCTCCTTCGCCACGGATACCTGGACTCCAGTGGCCGTTTAAAACGCCGATTTTCCGAGCTGAAGCGGCCCCGGGAGAGAGAGGAATAGGGATGAGCCGGGAGCAGAGGGGCCCGGAAGGCAGGCGGCAAGTACTGTTTCCCTTCTTGTTCTCTTTGTTGTGCCGGGCGCTGGGCGAGCAGATTAGCTACTCCATCCCCGAGGAGATGGCGAAAGGCTCGGTGGTGGGGCATCTGGCCAGGGATCTGGGGCTCAATATCAGAGACGTGTCGGCTCGGAAGCTGCGGGTTAGTGCCGAGAAGCAGCTCTTTACTGTGAGCGCCGACAGCGGGGACTTACTTGTCAGCCACCGGATAGACCGAGAGCGGATATGCGGGAAAACTGTACGTTGTTCCATACTGCTAGAGGCAGTTGTTGAAAATCCCCTAAATGTCTTTCACGTCAATGTGGAGATTCAAGATATCAATGACAATCCCCCGCGTTTCCGCAGGAACTACATCGATTTAGAGATTTCTGAGTCCGCTGTGTCTGGTGCTAGCTTTGCCTTAGAACCCGCTCAAGATCCAGATGTTGGAATCAATTCCTTAAAAAATTACCTGCTCAGCACAAATCCGAATTTCTCCTTCGATGTGAAGGAGACAAAAGATGGAAACAAATATGCCGAATTAATTGTGGGGAAGCCCCTGGATCGGGAGAAGCAGAGTTCCTATCATTTAGTGCTCACAGCTGTGGATGGGGGGGATCCGGTCCTCAGTGGCACTGCTGAGATCCGGATCAACGTCACTGATGCTAATGACAACGCCCCCGTGTTCAGCCAGGACGTGTACAAGGTCAGCCTGAGGGAGAGCCTGCCCCCTGGTTCCCCCGTACTGCGGGTGGAAGCCACGGATAAGGACGAAGGCACCAACGCACGGGTCACCTTCGCTTTTAGTAATGTCGCTCAGACTGTCCGACACGCGTTCGCCCTGGACTCCGTTAGCGGAGAAATTTCAACGAAAGGGATCCTGGACTTCGAAAGCATCAAAGGCTATTCATTGGTTCTTGAGGCGAAGGACGGCGGAGGTTTGGTCACCCGGTGTACCGTAGAGATAGAAATTCTAGATGAAAATGATAACGCTCCCGAGGTGACGTTCACATCCATCTCCAGTCCGATTGCCGAAGACTCTGAGCCTGGGACAGTGATAGCGCTGATCAGGACACGTGACCGAGACTCAGGAGACAATGGGGTGGTCACGTGTCGGATAGAGGGCGAGATTCCTTTCAAGATTGTCTCCTCTTCCAATAATTACTACAAGTTGATGACGGGCGGTGTCCTTGACAGAGAGCAGACTGCCGAGTACAATATCACAGTCACGGCTACCGACAGGGGAAGCCCCCCTCTCACCACCTCCAAAACCATCTCCCTGCTCGTTGCTGATGTCAATGACAACCCGCCCGTGTTCCCCCACACTACCTACGAGGCCTATGTCCCAGAAAACAATCGACCCGGAGCCTCCATCTACCGGGTCAGCGCCTCCGACCGAGACCTGGACGACAACGCCCGCATCTCCTATTCCCTGTTGGACAGCTCCGAGTCCGAACTGCCGCTGTCCTCGTCCGTGTCCATCAACTCTCACAGCGGGGACATCTATGCGCAGCGCTCCTTCGACTACGAGCAGATCCGCGCCTTCGAGCTGCTGGTGCAGGCCCAGGACTCCGGCTCCCCCCCGCTGCGGGCCAACGTGACCGTGCGCGTGTTCATCGTGGACCAGAACGACAACGCCCCCCCGCATCCTCTACCCCGCCCTGGGGCCCGACGGCTCGGCCCTGTTCGACACGGTCCCTCGCTCGGCCGAGCCCGGCTACCTGGTCAGCAAGGTGGTGGCGGTGGACGCGGACTCGGGCCCCAACGCCTGGCTGGCCTACCACGTGCTGCAGGCCAGCGATCCCGGGCTGTTCAGCCTGGGGCTCCGCACCGGAGAGATCCGGACAGCGCGGGCCTTGGCCGATGGCGACCCAGCCCGGCACCGCCTGGTCGTGGCCGTGCGGGACGGCGGCCAGCCGCCCCTCTCGTCCACCGTGGCCCTCCACCTGGTCTTCGCCGACAGCCTGCAGGAAGCCCTTCCCGAGCTGAGCGATCGCTCGGCTCCTTCGGATTCACAATCAAAAGTGAACTTTTTCCTGGTCATCGCTTTAGCGATCGTCTCCTTTCTGTTCCTCCTGACGGCGGTCTTTGTGCTCCTTTTCAAGTGCCGAGAGCCCCGGCCTTCGACGGTCTTTGATTCCTTCCCGCCCGACCTCTACTCCAGTCTGGCCCGAGGGCCCTCCTGCGGATACAGCAGCGCCACTCTCCCTGTCCCCTACTCGCGCGGCGTGGGTCTGGCCACGGAGCCGACCCTCAGCGAATTCACATTCCTGAAGCCACCGGACCCCTCCGCCTCGGGTCTGATCGATTCTGGTATCAGCAGCGACTCTGACCGCGAGATCCCTGCTCTGGAACCGCTCTCCAAGGTGAGCTGAGCTTGTTGAAGCCGAGGCCAGTTTGAACCATTTTTTTTTTCCAAGCTCAAATACTCACGGGCAGAACCTCTGCCACCGTGGTAATTCCCGCAATCAAGTATTTTCTGTTCCGTCCTGTTATTGCTGCGGAGCCCAGGATTTCGGGTCCGACCTCTCCCACCCTTACAAGCCCACACCACCGCTCCTTTCCGGTTTCCTCCCACCTTTGAGCCTGCTCTTTCCTCCTCTCTCTTCCCGGGGCCAGGGCTTGGATCTTTCCCTCCTTCTCAGGAATAATGTAAGAGCCTCGATTTTAAGACCCTCGTCCTTCTATTGTACTTTCCCAAGAGCTTGGGACCACGTTTTTCCTTCAGAGAGAGCTAAAAAATACCTTCACCGCCACTACTGCTTGCGGTGCTGCTGTACCTGCTCGGATTTGTATCTCAGGCCTCGGGCGGACCATTTCGAAATGTGCTGATTGGATTCTGTAGACTGTAAGCTCGTTGTGGGCAGGGAGCATGTTTACCAGCACTGTTGCATTATTCTCTCCCAAGCGCTTAGGACATTGCTCAATAAATACCACTGATGGTGGTGACGTTGATGATGATGATGATCTTAGGCCTCTCCCCTTCCTGATAGCAATAGATCCATCTGTGTAGAGTGGACTTTTTCAGAGAAAAACCTGGACTCCATCTTAAGTGCGATGGGAGATTTATGAAGCGGTGGAGATTTAATTCCTCCTCCCCTAAACCTTTCCTACTTTGTTCATTGCTCTCATCAACTCTCTGTCACTTTCTTATTCACACTTTCCCTTTTGCTTGGAATGACCACCCCTTTTACCTCTAGCAGAAAACTGTTCTTCCTATCTTCAAGGTCCTTCTGAAGTCCCATCTCCTCCAGAAGACCTTCCCTAGATGACTTCTTATCTCCCAATTTTATATTCCTAGCTGCCATTTCAGTACTTTTCTGTAACTTAAGCATTTAAGTACTCAAAGCCCCCATATCCCATATATGTATATATATCTATATATGTATATATATAGATATATATCTTTATACTCTTTTATTCCATCCTATCTGCAATTTATTTTAGTGCCTGTCTTTCCTGCTAGATTGTGAGCTCTTTGAGGGCAGGGATCATATCTACTAACTCTACTGTACTCTCCCTACGACTTAGTACAGTGTTCTGTACAACAAAGTCACAAACAAAGCAGTGTGCTTTGAAACCCTTTCAAATGAACCTGGATAAAAGCTGACCAAAGAATTGAAGGGAAGAAAAGGGCTAGAAAAACTACAAGTTCCAGGAAACAAAGAGGCTAGCTAGCCTTCACTTCCCAGAAGCCACTGGGACATTCTGGGAGGAGTTTGCCTCCCCTGCCGATACTAGAAAAGATTTACCACGCTGCACTCTTTCCTCAGGGATGAATTTGGAGGAAGACTCAGTTTGCTATAGCACTTTGATTCTTGCTGCTAATTGTTTCCCTGCTCCTTGATCTGATCCATCTAGGACTCCGTTGAATACATTTTCTTTATGGTGAGATGTTTTTCTCTCAGTTTATGACATATATGAAAGAAAGGAGGCTCAGATGAGCTTATGTGGGCCTATTTCAATCCAAACCTTTCCCTACATCAGCCCCACAGCACTTATGTATATATCCTCATATTCTCTCATTATCCCTATCTGTAATTTATTTTAATGTGCGTCTCCCCATCCTTGTCTCACATGGGGCTAGAAGAATCTGAGTCCTTGAATGTTCAAGTTATTTTTCCAAAGTCACCAAGTGGGCCAATAGTGGAGCTGTTACTCAAACCTGGGTCTCCCGACTCAAAATTCTCTGTACTTTCACTGGGCCAGAGGAACTAGATGGGTTCTTGCCCCTCCCCTCATCACTCTACAGGACAGACTCAAGGGAGCTTTTGAGAGCAGATGCCAGAGGGCATAAAGTTGCCTTCCTCTCAGACGGAAGACCACTTCAACCCCCATCCCTTTTTCTCCACTTCATTTTCTGTTCCAAGCTCAAAGTAGTTCTAACAGTGTCATTAGAGGCAGAGGCCTGAAGCACAGACCTTGAAACGCTATTGAGCTTATGGACTACCAGAGCCCTAAACTGGCAGTGCCTAGATGCACTACTTAATGGACTTAATCTCATCCTGGTTCTTGTCATTCTGTACATTGTTAATAGGGCTCAAGAAACAGTTATTATATTTTATTTTTAAATTTAGCTTTTATTTTTTCTTTCCCTAGTATTTGAAGAATGCACTTCTGATAGCGAAATGAGTGTGTGGTACTTTTGTATTTATAAGAAAGATGGAAATGTGTGAAGGTTAGGGAAAAGAGGGGTTAGTCAGGGAAGGCTTGGTGGAGGAGATATGACTTGTGTATAAAGGTGAATTTGATATCACCTCACTGTACATACGGAAATTTGATAAAGTCATTCAAGTTAAAAGGATGTGGCCTTTTTATTTTGGTCTCTCTGAATCCTCCCATTCAGAAAACTCTGGAACTTCTATAGCTATTGACCCACATCTCCAAACCCCAGTAGCTTTCATCTCTGCCTGTCTTTCACCTCACCACACTACAGTCTAGCCCTTCCCTAGGCCTTCTCAACACCGCTATCTCTACAAGGCTAATAAGGCCTCTGAGCGTAGCTTCTTCTCTTTTATTGTCTCATCTTCTTTCCCCTCATTTCCTCATCTCTCCCCTCCATAACTGCCATCTCCATCCCTTCTAATTATGGAGAAAAGCAGCATGGCCTAGTGCAAACAGCAAAGGCCTGAGAGTCAGAGGACCTGTGTTCTAATTCTGATTCTGACATTTTTCTGTTGGGTGATCTTAAATAAGACACTACTTCTTTGTGCCTCAGTTTCCTCATCTGTAAATGGGGATTCAATGCCCACTTTCCCACCAACTTAGACTGTGAGCCCCCCTGGGACAGGGACTGTGTCTGACATGATTACCTTGTATCTACCCCAGAGCTTAGAACAATGTTTGACACATAGTAAGTGCTTAACAAAAACCACAATTTTATTATTATTGTTGTTGTTGTTGTTAGTAATAATGATAATAATAATAATGATGATGATGATGATAATGGAGAACCTGGAAGTAAATGGTAAGTTTTCTCCCAGTTCATCTCTAACAAAGCAGTAGTCAATCTACAAGGCCTGTAGTTGGAAGGGCTCAAGAAACAGTTATTAAATTGCATGTTTATATTTAGCTTTTCCTAATATTTGAAGAATGCACTCCCAATGGCGAAATTCACCTACGGTGCGTGGTACTTTTGTATTTATAAGAAAGATGGAAATGTGACTTTAATCCTTGGGATATGGAGAAGCAGAATGTGCCTGGCCCAAGTTGCTTCTGGTAAGGAAATCCAGCCCCTTTGGAAGGTACAGTTACTCTTCTGGGACTCTAGGTTGTATGTAATTCAGAGGTTGCAGCTTCTGTGTGTCAAGTGGATCCCCAATGTATTTCTTAAAGGGGCCTAACTTGCAGTTGTTGTAGTAGTAGCAACAATGATATTAATTACGCATCTGGAGAGTAAAATGCACTGTACTAAATGCTTGGGAAAATAAATTAAAAGCAAAGACATTCCCTGTCCACAAGGAGCTTGCACTCTAATAATGAGCTCACAATCTAGTGGCCTAACTCTTTAAAGTTCCATTAGGAGTCTTTGAAAAAGTGACATTCTTTTAAGTCTCCTGTTGGAAGGGTGTTTGAAGGTAGCTGATTCTAACCACCCCTACTGGTGTTGCTACTACTACTTGCAATTCTTTTTCTTAATCTGTGGGAACAGAGGTTGTGGATTTCAATTCCATTTGTGAAGTCCTGACATAATAATAAGATTAAAGTTGGGGTTCCATGTTTTGGCAAAGTCAGTGAGAAGGTGTTTTAGTTGGTAGAAACAGTGTGACATAGTGGATAGAGCATGGGCCTGTGAGTCAGAAGGATAATAATAATAATAATGATGGCATTTATTAAGTGCTTACTATGTGCAAAGCACTGTTCTAAGTGTTGGGGAGGTTACAAGGCAATCAGGTTGTCCCACAGGGGGCTCACAGTCTTCATCCCCATTTTACAGATGAGGTAACTGAGGCCCAGAGAAGTTAAGTGACTTGCCCAAAGTCACACAGTTGACAATTGGTGGAGCAGGGATTTGAACCTGTGACCTCTGACTCTAAAGCCCGTGCTCTTTCCACTGAGCCACGCTGCTTCTCCGGGTTTTAATCCTAACTCTGCCAGTTGTCTGCTATGTGAACTTGGGCAAGTAGCTTAACTTCTCTGTTCTTCACTTATCTCTTCTGGAAAATGGGGATTAAGACTGTGAGCTCTATGTGGGACAGAGAATGTGTCCGACCCAATTTATTTGTATCTACCCTAGTGCCTAGTACAGTGCTTTGTACACTTAAAAATACCACAATTATTATCATTATAATTATATTTTGTATGATAATCATATCATATCATTATTATTATATCATAGCATCACTGTCATTATAATTATTAGGTAGACAGGGCATGGAAGAAAGGATTATTTCTACCTAATTATTTCTTTTAAAGTTCCTGAATCAGACTTATTTCTGAATGAATGTGCTGAAGGACAATGAAGAAACTCCTTCAAGATTAAGTACGTGATATTTTCAGGAGTTTATAAATCAGCAAGGGCAATTTATGAATGATTGTGCTCATCAAGAGTCAAAAAACTAATTTATAATTTAGTATATGATATTTTCAGGAGTTTATAAATCAAAAAGCAATTCATTCTACCATGAATTATAATGAATGGAATTATTTTTACATGAATTCATGGACACTTTTCTCATTCAATTTTAAAGAAAAGAAAATGTATGGACCACCATCACCAAATTGAGTGGTTAGCTAGATAAAATAATTGGGTCCTATCAATCAATCAACCTAATTTATTGACCCTACATGTGAGTAGAGCCCTGCTTGGGGGAGTGTAATAGAGTTAAAAAACATGATCTCTGCTTTCAAGAAACTAACAATCACTTAAATGACCATCTTTCCATGTGGCAGAACTTAAAAGCAATTAGGCCAAGCTTGAATGAAGTCAGGGAGGGAAGCATAAAAGAAGTCAATTAGGGACTTATAGTAATCATTAAGGATCCCTTTAGGGAGGGGAGTATGTCTATTTATTATACTTTTTCAAGTGCATGCTGCGATGTTCTGCAAACAGTGGGTGCTCAATAAACACTTTTGGTAGAGCAGGACTAAAAACCAAACAAACTGCTTCTTTTCCTTATTACTCTTGGATTAGGTTTTCATGGATTTGTCTAAATGGGACCATTAGGGCCTAGGCATATCTTGTGCTCTCTCATCCTAGTGATGTGGAGAGCTTTAGTAGACACCTCTTTAGTTAAGTGAAGTCCTCTAGACCATAAGCTCACTGTGGGCATTATTGTTATTATTATTTTTACATCCAGATATATTAACCTTTACATTCAGTTATTTATTCTGTTACATTTCTTGGCATATTCACTTTACTGCTTAGTAAATTATTTACCCTTCTGCCCCCACTAGTTATAAATAATTGGTCAGTCTGACTGCCTCCCCCATTATATTTTAAGATCAGGCAATGTGGATTTTGCTTCTGTTACATTCCTCAAGCGTTTAGTGCTGTGTCTTGCTCTCAATAGTCAGTCAGTCAATTGTATTTATTGAGAGCTTACTATGTGCAGAGCACTATACTAAGGACTTAGGAGAGTACAATACAACAATAAACAGAAATGTCCCTTGCCCACCACAAGCTAAAAGTCTAGAGGGGGAGACAAACATTAATATAAATAAATAAATTGCAGATATAAGTGCTGTGGGGCTTGGAGAGGTTAAATAAAGGGAACAAGTCAGGGTGACACAGAAGGGAATGGGAGATGAGGAAAAGAGGGCTTAGTCAGGGAAGGCCTCTTGGAGGAGATGTACCTTCAGTAAGGCTTTGAAGTTGGGGAAAGTCATTGTCTGTCAGATATGAAGAGGGAAGATGTTCCAGGCCAGAGGCAGACACCTTAGTAGGAATCTTAGGAGGAGCCTGATTAATATCACTGATTGTTGTAGATGAGGTGGCAAATAATAAGAATAGTAATGTAATAATTCAGGACTCTGTGCCAAGCATTATACAAGATAATTCGATTGGATCCAATCCCTCTCCAACATAGATTTTACTTTCTAAGGGGGAGGAAGAACAGGTATTTAATCCCCATTTTAAAGATGAGGAAACTAAGGCACAGAGAAATAAGTGACTTGCCCAAGGTTACACAGTAGGCCAATGGCATAGTCAAGACTAGACCCAGGTCTCCTGGCTCCCTGGCCTATGCTCCTTTCACCAGATTATGCTGAAGTCAAGATCATCACTCTCTGAAATGATAGGCCTGGCAGAAATGATCCCAAAATGATGAGGGCAAAGAAGGAAGTGTTTCCTGTTTTACAGCAGTTTGATGAGTTCTAGCAACCTTGAGTCACTGACAATCAGAAATCTTCCTTGAGTATCCATAGGACATGATGTTGTACGTGGTGTTTGGGAAATGTGTTAGAGATGAGAGACAGTCATTTTCCTCAGGAAGTTTGCCACTCATAAGTGAAGACAGGGAGCCATACAAGTGACATAAATATGGATATCTAAAATAACTAAAAGGGGCTGATTAGGTAACCGAGTTGATGAACTGTGGAGTGGAGAGGGCAACATATTCTAAGAAACTACATCCATCTCTTTAGGCTATTCGGAAGCAATCAATTGATTGCTGCTTCACGTCACTTACTGGAGTGGTAGCTCCTTATGCTCAGGAAATGCATCTTATGTAACTGTTGTGCTTTCCTGAACACTTACTATGTTACATTCAGTAGGAGCTCAATAAATTCCATATGTCTGTTATTGGTGAGGGAAAAGATACTGTCAGGGTGTCTACCTCACTCCCAGCACTGATCCGTAGTAAAAAACATGGCCTAGTGGATAGAAAAGGGGCCTGGGAGCCTAAGCTCTTACCTCAGTCCACAATCTGTCTGTTCTGTGATCTTGGACAAGTCACTTAACTTCTGTGAGCCTCAGTTACCTCATCTTTAAAATGGGGATTAAGACTGTGAGCCCCATGTGGGCCATGGACTGTGTCCAACCTGATTAGCTTATATCTACCCCAGTGCTTAGTACAGTGCCTGGAACATAGCCTAACAAATAGAATTTTTAAAAATTAAAAAGAATATTGGCTAGCGTGGGACCCAATTAGCCATTGGAACTAACATATTCCAGGGTCAGGAGGCACGGAATGATTTTAAGAGCCAAACTGCAGTGGCAAGTAGTCAGTTGGTGGTATTTATTGAGTGCTTTCTGTGTGCAGAGTAGTCTTACTCCAGAAGCCTCCTTCCAGTCCCAGACTGATAGCAGTAGTAGTGTTAGTATATATTGGGCACCCACATAAATCTTGCTGCACTTTTCAGGGCAGCTGGGCATACTAAGTAATTGAGAAACAGTGTGACCTCATGAGAAGCAGTGAGGCCTAGTGGAAAGAGCATGAGCCTAGGAGTTAGGGGGCCTGGATTCTAATCCTTGCCTGCTTTATGACCTTGGACAAGTCATTTAACTTCTCTGGGCCTCCAATTCCTCATCTGTAAAATGGGGACTAAATAAATTCCTAGTCTCCCTCACCTTCATATTGTAAACCAAGGGCTTGACACAAAACAGGCGGCAAGGCCTAGTCATAGGAACACAGGCCTGGGAGTCAGAAGGACCTGAGTTATAATCTCAGCTCCACTACTTGTCCGTTGTATGACCATGGGTAAGTCACTTAACTTCTCTGTGCCTTAATTACTTCCTCTGCAAACTGGGGATTAAGACTGTCAGCCTCATGTGGGATATTGACTATCCCCCCCTTCTAGACTGTGAGCGCGCTGTTGGGTAGGGACCGTCTCTATATGTTGCCAACTTGTACTTCCCAAGCGCTTAGTACAGTGCCCTGTACACAGTAAGTGCTCAATAAATGCAATTGAATGAATGAACAAATGCCATAATTATTACCATTATGATTATTTTTCATTTCCAAAGCCCAGATTGTGTGAAATACTTTTGTAAGATATCTGAAAATTGAATAGAGGTTTTGTTGCCACTCTTTTTATTTCTACTTTATTGAACATTGTACCAAGAATATGTCCTTACCTTAGACCCCCCAACTTACATTTCAGCACTTCCTCATCATCAGCACACATAAAGTATTCATGTCCATCTCTATCTCCATTGTAGCACTGTTCATAGCCTTATATGCTATCCTTATACTGCGTCCTCCTACCTTTAATTTATTTTAGTGTTTATTTTTCCTGTTAGATTGTAAGCTCCTTGAAGCAGGGGCCACGTTTACTAATTCTATCATACTCTTCCAAGCATTTAGTTACAGTGCTTTGCACGCTGTAGGCACTCAAATCAATACTTTTGATTGATTAATTGATGCCCTCTGTACTATGGTGTGATCTGCAGAAAGACAGCAATTCCAGGAGAACAAGCCCAACAGCACAGCAAGGAAACATTTTTGTGTGCACAATGTGGACAAAATTGTGGGTCCCTTATTAGGCTTTTCAGTCACAGATGCCAGACACTGTACTAAGCACTGGGACAGATAAAAGTTAATCAGGTTAAATAGATTACCCACATGGGGCTCACAGTCCCATTCTCACGCTTCGGCTAAGATATCCTCGAAAATGCAGAGCACTGAGATGTCCCAGTACTAGCTACAGTTTCAGCTTTCACCTTCCCCTAGAGTGTAAGCTCCTCCACTATAGCGTAAGCTCCTTGAGGACAGGAATCACATCTATCAATTCTATTGTATTGTAGAGAAGCAGCGTGGCTCAGTGGAAAGAGCACGGGCTTTGGAGTCAGAGGTCATGGGTTCAAATCCCCGCTCTGCCAACTGTCAGATGTGTGACTTTGGGCAAGTCACTTAACTTCTCTGTGCCTCAGTTACCTCATCTGGAAAATGGGGATTAAAACTGTGAGCCCCCTGTGGGACAACCTGACCACCTTGTAACCTCCCCAGCGCTTAGAATAGTGCTTTGCACATAGTAAGCACTTAACAAATACTGTTATTATTAATAGTAATAATAATAGTAATAATAAGAAGAATGGTATTTGTTAAGCTCTATGTGCCAAGTGTTGAACCAAGTGCTGAGGTAGATACAAGATATTCAGGTTAGACACAGTCCCTGGCTCACATTCTAAGTAGAGGGAATAGGATTTAATCGCCATTTTACAGGTAAGGTAACTGAGGAACAAAGAAGATAAGTGACTTGCCCAAGGTCCCATAGCAGACTCCTGGCAGAGCCGGGTTTCGAATCCAGGTCTTCTGCCTGCCAGGTCTGTGCTCTGAGCACAGTAAATGCTCAATAAGTACCATCGATTGAATAGTTGATTCTTGAAGATGGTGATGATGGTGGTATCTCCTCTGTACTCTGTATGTTGTGTAAGAGCTTGTGTGGGTTGTTGAACAGTGTTTCCCCTCCACAGTTGTAAATACATCGTCAAATCCACACACACATGGCTCCGACTATAGTGTGTTTTCCGCAATAGTTATGTCTTCTCATGTTGGTAGGTTTTCTGTGGTTTGTAAGATTTCATTTGTTAAGTAAAATCCTCTAGACTGTAAGGTCGTGAGTAAGGGATGGATCTACCAACTTCTGTATTGTACTCTCCCAAGTGCTTAGTACAGTACTCTTGCACACATTAAGCATTCAGTAAATATCAGTACATGCCATTGATTGAAGTGGTGTATGAGAGACTATTGATGTATTGTTGCTAACTCTGCGGGATTTCCTCCTTTGTCTGTGATGAGGCTGGAGACATTTTCACCCTTCAGAGGGGCTTGTTCGTGTGAACAGGGCTATGCAGCTTCTTTAGAGATGGGTAGAAATCCTTGATTTGGTGGTGGTCTCTTCGGTTTTGCCATCTCACCACGTCTCGCATGTGGCCCTTAATTTGATTTGCAAATTACTAATTAGATTCATTAGAATGGAAGCTCCTTTTGAGCAGGGAATATATCACTTGCTTTCTTTTGTACTTCTTAATACAGTATATTGCACCTAGTGGGCCCTTAACATTGCAAGTACTATTACTACTACTACTACTAGGTCATAATGTAGGTTTTTATCAGTCTCTTTTAGTAAGTCAGGTTCTTAGGTGAAGTTGCTATACTACAGGGTCTTAAGGTGCTGAATTGCTTGATGCCTTGTTTTATTTTGCTGTAAATGATCTCTGAGTCATTGATGGCTTCTTTTCATCACGCTCATTGTCTTGATGGCTGGTTAACAGTATGAAAGGGAGGAGCTCTTCACTATGTATATTGGCTCTTATAGGTGGGGCTTTCTTGCTTCAGAGTTCCTTGAAGGTGTCTTCGTTCTCCAGATGACTAACACTGAGACTTCTAGTTAATTCAAGGAGCCAGTTTGATAAGGTGATAAATTGCCATTGTGTACTTAGAGGGATCGCCGGTTCCAAACTCCTGCTTCACGTTCATGTGCCCTTCAGCATAAGATGCTGGTTTGTAGTTTGTGAGTGCATCCAAGATGTTTTCCTTCTTTTTTATTGCTACACGGTGCACGGAAGCGCTATTTACTGACTAAATCCTGTCTACAAACTAGAAAACAAGTGGATGTTGCGTGTTATTATCTGACGGAGGAAAATAATGAGGGGAGAATGGAGGTTAAGACTGCCACCTCGTGAAATGTGAAATGTGTCCCCTATTCGGTATTCCCTGCTCTTCCTCACGGATCTGAAAAAGCTCTGTGATCCTTCCTTCATTCATGTCCTCGGTTTCCCTAGGTGGGGTCTGTAAAGCGTACTTTCATTTTTATTCATTCAATCGTATTTTTTGAGCGCTTACTGTGTGCAGAGCATGTTGTGAAAATAGAAACTATAAATAGTTCCGAAAGGGTTTGCCTCAGTAGTTCAGAAAGGAGTGTAGCAGTGGTTCAGAAAGAGTTTGGATCCATTTTCGAGAACTTCTTAACATAACATCTTTTTAGAGGGAAAAGTTAAAACTTAAGAAAGATGTAGGTAGATTCGTGGATGAGAGATCCGTGATTCAAAGGAAAAGGGAAGGGGTGACAGGCCTAACAATGAGGATGGATAGAGTGAGAGTCCCATCAGGAATGGCGAAAGAGCCTCGAACGAGACCCGAACGAGCCCGACCAAAAATCTGCACGGAGGAGTGGATGATCGCGCTGGTGGTGCCCCTTGCACTCTCTCGCTCCTGCCAGGAGTATCCCCACAGAGAGCAAAGAGCAAGCAGACGGGAAGAGGATCAACATACTGCAAAGTGCCTGCGCAGTCTTCGCCCATGTTAGCCAGCTCTACTTTTCGCAGAAGTCCTCTTGGAATTTCCAGAGCAATCTTTTAACTGGACCAACAACAAAGCAACGCGCCTACTCACACCTCTTCCAAGCCCGGTACCACTGTCAGAGTCAAAATATTGGGGAGAATGGACCCTATCTGACTCACTGTGGGTTTTCTCACGTTGTTATGCCTAACAATAGCTCCGTGAAGTTACCATAAAACAGTCCATGACTTCTTTATCTGGAAGATGGAAGAAATAAGGGGGAGGGACTGTGCCATCTGGTGGAGACAGATTGTAAAATTCCCCCCGTAGCCTCTAGTTTCCACAGGAAAACGCGATCGTGTCAAGGCTGTATAGTTCCGTCTTTCCACAGGCAGGAGGCTAGCCAAGGAGGAAATTGGGGAAAATTTCTGCCTGTGTTGTCCTGAGTGCTTCTGGACACTGAGGAAGGTCGCTCTGTAAGCGCGAGCTTGTCAAAGAAAGAGATACGAAGCGAACGTTTTCCTAACGATGCGATTCGTCTTGTGTAGGGTTTGGTTACAGGAAACGATTTTGAATGGTTCTAAGAGGCAGCTGGTAGTACTGTAATAATGATAGTAGTGATAATGATGGTATTTGTTAAGCGCTTACTGTATGCCAAATACTGTTCTAAGCGCTGGGGTAGATACACGGTAATCCGGTTGTCCCATGTGGGGCTCACAGTCTTAATCCCCATTTTCCATATGAGGGAACTGAGGCCCATAGAAGTTAAGTGACTTGCCCAAAACCTCCGGCAGAGCCGGAATTAGAACCCACTCCCAAGTCCAGACTCTTCCCACTTAGCCACGCTGCTTCCCTACTGTACAGAGTGTCCAGACTTGATGTCCCTATCAACTCCTGGGCATACTTGGGAGAGGTCAGAGAAGATCCTCCTTGGGCTTAATTCCGGCGGTCAGTAGCGTCTTGCCACCCCGTCCCTGGCTCCCCGCCCCGAGTTTTGGCCTCGGTTTCCCAGGGTGGCGGTGAGAGCGCATGACAAGTTGGGGAGAAGCCAGCGTGAGCTGAAAGTAATGAAGAAAGCGATGACTTGGTCACGGGAGCTGTCATGAGTCCGAGGGCGCCGGAGGGCGGTGCGCCCTGGTCGAAAGAGAAGTTTCCCCGGGCCAAAGATCCTGGAAGGAAACGAAAGGGCCTTGGCGGGGAACGCGCAGGAGGCGGAGAGCCAGTGGGAGCGCATTCCTCGTGCAGTTATTGGGCGAGGCTCTGTGTGCCGCTGTTGGCCAATGAAGAGGCCGGAGATCTGGCCCGGACACACTTCCCCGGAGCCTTGGGAAGAGGGGGAAGAGGAGCAAGGAGGAGGAGGAGGAGGAGAAAGAGGAGGAGGGGAGGAGGAGGAGGAGGAGGAGGTAGCGGCGGGGCAGCCGGCGAGCGAATCAGCGACTCCCGGAAGAGCAATGTCCGTTTCTGCGCCGCCGCCGCGCGCCCCGGCCCGGGGACTCCTTGCGCCAACCGGCTGACCGCCTCCAGGGCAAGCCGGCAGGGCGCGGGGGGAAGCCCCGCTGGAAGAGGCTGCCGCCCCGGTGGGAGATGATCCGCGCTGCCGGTAAGGGCCGCCTCCGGGACAGCGCGGAGAGAGTCGTCCGGGTGCTGCTCCTCTTGGGCGCCCTGCAGCGAGCTTCGGCGCAGATCCGCTATGAGATCCCGGAGGAGAGGGAGAAGGGATCCGCCGTGGGGAACGTGGTCGCCGACCTGGGCCTGGAGCTCGGCCGCCTGTCGGCGCGCAGGCTCCGGGTGGTGTCCGGCACCAACCGGGGCTTCTTCGGGGTGAACCTGGAGACGGGGGAGATGTTCGTGATGGAGAGGCTGGACCGGGAGGAACTGTGCGGCTCCTTCTCCACCTGCTCGGTGGCTTTGGAGCTGGTGATGGAAAACCCGCTGGTGCTGTACCGCGTCGAGGTGGGGATCCAGGACATCAACGACAACAGCCCCGCGTTCCCGACGGGCGAAATGAAACTGGAAATCAGCGAGTCCCTGGCGCCCGGGGCGCGCTTTCCGCTGGAGAGCGCGCACGATCCCGACGTGGGAAGTAACTCCTTGCAGACCTACGAGCTGAGCGGGGACGAGCACTTCGCCCTGCGCGTCCAGGCCCGGGAGGACGGCAGTAAGTACGCGGAGCTCGTGTTGGAGCGGGCCCTGGACCGGGAGCAGCGGCGAGACCACCGGCTGGTCCTGACGGCGTTGGACGGAGGGCTCCCGCCCCGCTCGGCCAGCCTCCCCATCCACGTGACCGTGCTGGACGCCAACGATAACGCGCCCGCGTTCAATCAATCCGTGTACCGGGCGCGGGTGGCCGAGGACGCCCCGGCGCACACGCCTCTGGTCCGAATCCACGCGTCCGATCCGGACGAGGGGCCCAACGGGCAGGTCGTCTACACGTTCGGCAGCCACAACCCGGCCCGCGTGCGCCAGCTCTTCGCCCTCGACGCCGACAGCGGGTTGCTGACGGTCCGCGGGAGGCTGGACTTCGAAGACACCAAGCTCTTCGAGGTTTACGTCCAGGCCAAGGATAAGGGCCCCAGCCCCGAGGGCGCTCACTGCCGGGTACTGGTAGAGGTGGTCGATGTGAACGACAACGCCCCGGAGATCACGGTCACCTCCGTGTACAGCCCGGTCCCGGAGGACGCGCCGCCGGGCACCGTGATCGCCCTGCTCAGCGTGACCGACCGGGACTCGGGAGACAACGGGCTGGTGAGCTGCGAGATCCCTCCGGGCCTCCCTTTCAGCCTCAGTTCCTCGCACAAAAATTACTTCACCCTGAAGACCAGCGCCGCGCTGGACCGAGAGGCCGAGGCCGAGTACAGTATCAGCGTCACTGGGAGGGACGCGGGCTCCCCCGCGCTCTCCGCCGTCACGGAGCTGAGAGTCCAGGTGTCCGACGTTAACGACAACGCGCCGCAGTCCTCGCAGCTGTCGTACGACGTGTACGTGGAGGAGGACAATCCTCCCGGGGGCCCCATCCTGGCCCTCAGCGTCTGGGACCCGGACTCGCCTCCCAACGCCAGGCTGACCTTCTCCCTCCTGGAGCGTGGCCCCGACACCGGCCTGGTCGGCCACTTCTTCTCCATCGACCGGGACAGCGGGCTCGTGTCCGCCCTGGTGGCCCTGGACCACGAGCAGCGACGGGAGTTCGAGCTGACGGCGAGGGTGGGCGACGGCGGCAGCCCGGCTCTGGCCACCAACCTCAGCGTGAACGTGTTCGTCACGGACCGCAACGACAACGCGCCTCGGGTCCTGTCCCCGCGTCCGGGCCCCGCCGAGACCCTCCCCCGCGGGACCGGGGCCGGCTACGTGCTCACCAGGGTGGTGGCCGTGGACGCGGACTCCGGGCACAACGCGTGGCTGGCCTACAGCCTCGTGGACGCCCCGAACGGGAGCCTCTTCGCCGTGGGGCTTCGCAGCGGGGAGGTCAGCACGGCCCGGCCCGTCCGGGAGGCGGACCCGGCCCAACAGACGCTCCGGATCGTGGTGAAAGACCACGGGGAGCCCGCGCTGTCCACCACGGTGACCTTAACGGTGTCGGTGACCGAGGCGACCCCGGAGGGCCAGGCGGAGTTCCCCTCCGGCTCCGCTCCCCGCCGGTCGAAGACGAACTTGACTTTCTACCTGCTGCTGGCCGTCGTCCTGGTCTCGGTGGGATTCGCCGCGACGGTGGCGGGGGTGATCGTGTACCGCGTGTACAAGTGGAGGCAGTCGAGGGACCCGTTCGGCGGCTCGCGGGGTTCGCTGGGCCGCCCGCCGGGGTCCGCCCTGCGTGCGGACGCGGTGCGGGGCGGCCTGGGTCCGCAGCCCCTGTGCCACCAGGTGTACCTCACCACGGGCTCGCGGCGCAGCGACCTCCTGCCCAAGATGCCCTACTCGGCGAGCCCCCTCGGGAGCCTCCAGGGCACCCTGAGGAGCTGCGACCCCATGCTCTATCGGCAGGTGATAGGGGCGGAGAGTGCCCCGCCCGGACAGGTAAGGCGGGCCGGGGCGGGGGGTGGACGAAAAGTGGCGGGAGGTTCCCACCGGGGCCTCCTCGAGGAGTCTCCCGCGGGCGTCGGCCGGGTGAATGAAAGAGCGAGGATGGACCCGTCGTGCGCGATGGAAACTTGCTTAGAGTTCGCCCAGGTCGTCAGAAGTGGGCCGCCGCGCCTCGGCCCGTTTCCCGTTGGCACGGCTCTTCCCCACATCCCTCTCGGGAATCCATGAAGTGGATTTTCCCCAGCCTCCACCCCGCCTCCTCGCTGGCGGGGCCCAGAAACCCTGCGCCTGAAACGGACCTCGGGGGCGGGAAGGGGTAGGTCTGGATGGGAGGAGGTAGCTGAGGAGAGAGGAGAGGAGAGAGCCAGGTGGCACTCAGCCTCTCCGGGAAGCTGTGAAAGTGACTTCCCGAGGTGTCAAAAGCTGCCGATTAAAGTATCCCGGTGGCAGGGAGGTCACTCCGGGTGACCTCCCGAGTCGGCGAAGGTGTCAGCGACTAAACAGGATCACTGCTTCTGCCCCAGGCGGCGGGCCTGGACCGAAAAGGGAGGGCGGGGCTGCGAGGGCGGAGAAGCGAAGCCCGTGGATCCTTAGAGTTCCCCCTGGAGAACCAGCATCCTGGGTGGGGGAAGTCTCGGATGTGGAATGATTTAGTCCTCTGGGAGGTGGCTCCAATCCCAATGAGGCAGATGCGAAGGATGGTGGGGAGGGGGACTGAGACGACTAGAACGAGGAGAGTCGTAGAGTCGCGGCACGCGGTTCCGCCCGGCTCTGTCTCCGGGATCGGGCGGAGTCGGGGGGCGGGATCGGGGCAGACTTCTGGACTGGTGGCCGGGAGGGGCGAGGGTTGCCGAAATGGTCAACCCCTCGACGCTGCGGTCTCCCATCAAAGAGGAGGACGGGGGGGGGGAGGGTGCCCCCGACGTTTGGAAAAGAGCGAGAGATGGGCGGGCGGGCGCGGTGCGGGGGGGCTTCCCGCCTTAAAACGCGAGCAGAGCCGGGCTGTGGAAGCTGGATGTGGCTTTTGATCGCTCCAGGGCGTTCAGGGCGAGGATGCCAGCTCCTAACGGTCCGCGTTCCGTCTGCTTGCGCGGGGAGCGACGACCTCAGGAGAGCCCGGATCCCAGGTCGCGACGGAGACCCCGGCGCCTGTGGCAGTTGTCCCGGTGCGGTCCCCTGTTCATACCGGACTATCGGATTCAAAGGAAAGAGGGTTTCTAGGAAAGGACTGTCCCCACCCTCCTGCTCCTCCCCCTTGTCCACTAACCGGCTCCTGAGTGTGCAGGTAAAGTCTGTCAGAAAAACAACAACAAAACACCCAAATCCCAAGCCAGAGGCATTTAGGCATTTGCGTCCCGCAGGGGCAAGAGCGGAATCGCGGCGTTTTCCAAACGCTCTTCGGCTTCCCCGAATTGCAGCGAGTCCCTCTCCCTCCCCCTCCCACCGTCGCCCCCCGCCCAGGACTTTGCGTCGTGTCCTTGAAAAGCTTTGAGAGGGAGCCCTGCGTTCTTATCCCGTGTGTGTGTGTATGTGTGTGTGTGTGTGTGTGCGTGTGTGTGTGTAGGGAAGTGGCACCGAAGCCGCCGCCGCCTCCTTCTCCTATAGCGCGGGGATCTTCTCCGCGATCGGTTCATTAGCCGTGATTTCTTTGGCTGCCCCACGGGCGAAATGGGCGGTGGCCCCATGCCCTTCGGTGTAGCGGCGCGGCTCCGCTGCGGGCAGACACCGAAGCCCGCGCTTCCCTCTGGGTGTCAGACAGACAGGTGAATGCAAACGGATCGGGTCCTTGATCGCCGTCGGCTCCCGCGCTCTCCCCGCCCCGAAGGAGAGGGCAGGAAGGGGGCCCGGGGCGAGGGGCCCGAGGCAGGGGGAGGTGAGGCAGAGGGGTTGCCCGCGTCTCCCGGCGGGGAGGGGGGGAGGTGAGGAGGAACAAATCCGGGGAAGGGAAGGTTGAGCCGGGAGGGAGGGAAGGCAGGAGGGAGGGAGAGCGAGAGACGGAGAGAGGGAGGAGGTAGGATTGCGACTCCTCCGTGGCGCACCGCATTAACCCTGCCGCTCGCGGGGCCGCCTTGGCGCTGCCCATTGGCTGAGGCCGGGCGGCGCTGTCTGCCAATGGGGTGCTGAAAGGAGGACGGATCGACCCCCGCCACCCGCGAAAGCGGCGGGTAACCCTTGCCGAGCCGAGCCCAACCGAACCGGCCAGGGCAGGCGCCGGGAAAGGCGAGCCGGCGGCTCCGGCGGCCGCGGCCGGTCGGTCTCGGGGGCGGGTGACGGGGCCGCGGCCCCCGATCGACGTCCCGGCGGCGGGGGCGGGGGGCGGGGAGGGGGGCCGGGGGCCGGGCGCCGATCGGCCGGAGCGCGATGCGCGGCGGGGCGCGGAGCCGGGCCGGCCCCCGGGTCCGGCTCCGGAGGGCTCCCCTTTTGTTCTTCCTCTGCCACCTGGGCTGGGCGTCCGGGCAGGTCCGGTACCCGGTCCCGGAGGAGGCCCCGGAGGGGACGTTCGTGGGGAACATCGCCCAGGACTTCCTGCTGGACGTGGGGAGCCTGTCGAGCCGCCGGCTGCAGGTGGCCGGCGAGGCGAACCGGCGGCACTTCCGCGTGGACCTGAGCAGCGGGGCCCTGCTGGTCCGCCACCCCATCGATCGCGAGGCGCTGTGCGGGCTCGGCGCCAGCTGCCTGCTGCCGCTCGAGTTCGTCACCGAGGGGCCCCTGGAGATGTACCGAGCCGAGGTGGAGGTGGTGGACGTGAACGACCACGCGCCCCGCTTCCCCCGGCCGCGGCTGGAGCTGGAGATCGGCGAGGCGGCCGCCCCGGGCCAGCGCTTCCCGCTGGAGAAGGCGCGGGACGCCGACGTGGGCAGCAACTCGGTCAAGAGCTACCGTCTGAGCCGCAGCGAGTACTTCGCCCTGGACGTGAAGAAGCGCGGCGACGGCAGCCTGGTCCCGGAGCTGCTGCTGGAGAAGCCGCTGGACCGGGAGAAGCAGGCGGACTTCCGCCTGGTGCTGACGGCCCTGGACGGCGGGTCCCCGCCGCGCTCGGGCACGGCCGAGCTGAGGGTGACGGTGCTGGACGTGAACGACAACGCCCCGGCCTTCGAGCAGTCCGCCTACCGGATCAGCGTGCCGGAGAGCGCCCCGGCGGGCACCGTGCTGCTCCGGCTCAACGCCTCCGACCCGGACCAGGGCCCCAGCGGCAACGTCACCTACGCCTTCGGGAGCCACACGGCCGAGCGGGTCCGCGGCCTGTTCGGCCTGCACCCGGCCAGCGGGGAGCTGACCCTGCGCGGCCCGCTGGACTTCGAGGCGGACCCCTACTACGAGTTCGACGTGCGGGCCCGGGACGGCGGCGCCCCGGCCATGGAGCAGCACTGCAGCCTGCGCGTCGACCTGCTGGACGTCAACGACAACGCCCCGCAGATCACCCTGACGTCCGAGCTGGGCAGCATCCGCGAGAGCGCCGAGCCGGGCACCGTGGTGGCCCTCATCAGCGTCCAGGACCCGGACTCCGGCTCCAACGGCGACGTGAGCCTGCGGATCCCCGACCGGCTGCCCTTCGCCCTCAAGTCGGCCTTCCGAAACCAGTTCTCCCTGGTCACGGCCGCCGCCCTGGACCGGGAGGCGCAGGCCAGCTACGAGATCCCCGTCACCGCCTCGGACGCCGGCTCGCCGCCGCTCAGCAGCCAGCGGACCGTGGCCCTCAACGTGTCGGACGTGAACGACAACGCGCCCGCCTTCGTCCGGCGCTCCCACGAGGTCTTCGTGCAGGAGAACAACCGGCCGGGCGTGCTGCTCTGCTCCCTGGCCGCCTCGGACCCGGACTCCGGCCTCAACGGCCTCATCGCCTACTCGCTCCTGGAGCCGCGGGGCCGGGACGCCGCCGCCGCCGCCGCCTCCTCCTCCTCCTCCTCCTCCTCCTCGTCCTCCTCGTCCTCCGCCGCCGCCGCCTCTTCCTCCTCCTCCTCCTCCTCCGCCGGCGCCGCCTCCTCCTTCCTCTCCCTCAACCCGCAGACCGGGGCCGTCCACGCCGCCCGCTCCTTCGACTACGAGCAGACGCAGACGCTGCAGTTCGAGGTGCAGGCCCGCGACCGGGGCGAGCCGCCGCTCAGCAGTACCGTGACCGTCCGCCTCTTCATCCTCGACGTCAACGACAACGCCCCCGCCGTGCTCCGCCCGCAGGCCCGGCCCGGGGCCCTCTGTCCCCAGGCGCTGCCGCCCTCCGCCGGCGCCGGCCACCTGGTGACCAAGGTGACGGCCGTCGACCTGGACTCGGGCTACAACGCCTGGGTCTCCTACCAGCTGTTCGAGGCGCCCGATCCCACGCTCTTCGCCGTGTCCCGCTACGCCGGGGAGATCCGCACGGCCGGGCCCATCCCCGCCGACCTCCCCCCGCAGCGGCTGGTCATCGTGGTCCAGGACAGCGGCAACCCGCCGCTGTCCACCTCGGTGACCCTCCTCGTGTCCCTGGAGGACGACGCGCAGGCCGCCCTCTCGGAGGTCGGGGACTCGTCGGCGCCACCGGACGGCGACTCGCGCCTGACCCTCTACCTGGCCGTGTCGCTGGTGGCCATCTGCTTCGTCTCCTTCGGCTCCTTCGTCGCCCTCCTGACCAGGTGCCTCCGCGGCTCGGCCGGCTGCCCCCGCTGCCCCTCCCGGGCCCGCGCCTGCCTCGGCCGGCCCCGGAGGCGGGAGGGCCCGCCGCCCACCAACGGCATCCTCCGCATCCAGCTGGGGGCCGAGGAGCCCATCAAGTTCGTGGACGTGGGCGGGCACTCGCACGGCTGCACGCCCCTGGCTTCCGCGCCCCCGCGGAGCGACAGCTTCATGATGGTGAAGCCCGGGAGCGCGCCCTCGCCGGGCGGGGCGGTCCGCCCGAGCTGCCCGACCTCGGACCTGCTCTACGGTCCGGAGGTGAGATCCCCCCGGGCGAGCAGGTGGGGCCCGGGAGGTTGGGACCCGGCGGGGCCCGGCGTCCATCACGTGCCGGGCGCTTGGCTTTCGAAGCCGCCCGGGGCCGGAGGAGCCTGAGGAGCGCCCCCGCCCCCTCCCCCCGACTCCCTCCCGGCGGCTGGGGCTTCGGCACCGGCCAGCGCCTGGTCCCGCCTTTGCGCTCGGACGCGGCCGGGCCGGGGCCTGAGGCCCGCGGGTCGGGGCCTGCGGGTCGAAGGGCTGGAACCACGAGCCCCGCGGGGCCGCGGCCGCCCGATCCGGCAGGAAGAGGAGCCCGAGGGAGAGCCGACGGATCCGAGGGCGCTCCTGGCAAGCGCGGGTCCGGGGAGGGAGGGGAGAGACCCGTCGGGAACCCGCCCTCGAGGCTCCTCGTCCTTTCTATCCAGGCGTCTTCGCAAGGTGGGAGACGACGGCGGAGAATCCCTGGCGTCGGGGAGGGGCCGGGGTTCAAGCGCCCTCCCCGGGAGACCCCCCGCCCCCCTGCCTGAACCGGTGGGGTCTGGGCCTCCACCGCTCCCGGGAGCCGGAGGGCGGGGCTCGGACGGGAGGGGTTCAGAGCCTCCCGCCTGTCTTTTCTGGAAGGTTCCGTCTCCTCCCCGCCCCAGCCCGCCCCTCTCCAGCGCCCAAGGCTCCCGACGCCGCTCCTGGCTGCGGGTCCGAAGGGAGAGAGCTGAGGCCTCGGCTGCTCCGGCGCGGGAGAGGCGGAGACGCCACGAGGCCCGGGCCCGAGCTTCTCCTCCGCCGGTGCCCCCCGCCCCCCGGATGGAATCCGGGGTCCGGGTTGGCCGGGGAGGGCAGGGGAGGTGGAGGGGACTCCAAGTCGGAGCCGGGGAGTTCCTCCCCGCGCCGGGAAAAGTCTTCCTCCCTGGACCCGTCCGTTCTAGCTGGCGCTGCGCTCGGCCCAGGCTTGCGGGGACTCGGAGGCTCAAGGGGACGAGGAGCTGGTGGGCGGGGGGCGGTCCGGGCTCGGGACCCAAAGTCGTCCCCAGCCTCTGCCCTCCGCCGCGATGCCCCGAGGCCCGCACCCGGCCGGCTGGGAGCGCGGAGTCGGACGGGCGCGGAGGCCTCAGGCTCCGTGCGCGCCAACCTCCGCCTTCAGGGACTAGGAAGGGAGACCCCGGGGCTTCGCCCCCCGCACAAAGGCGCGTTTTGTCGGCGGTCCAGGCGAATTGGGGGAAGCGTCTGAAGGCCCGCACGAAGCTGCCGGAGCGGACAATGAGGAGTTCTGTGCCGTCTCGGCATCCGAGCCTCGCGGCCTCCCGGCGAGCGTCGTGAGAAGCTGTCAAGTTTGCCCGCCAGCTGGTCCGATTCAACCGGCGGCGCGGAGCGCGGGGGCCGCCCTCCCGGGCGGTGGATGGCGGGGGGCGGGCCGAGGCGGGGAGGGTCTTCGGCCCACCCCGCTCGCCGGTTCCTAAGGTTTCGGGGATCGAGGAGTCGTCGTCATTGGCCCACAGCGGGTCGGATTCCCGGCCAATGAGGCGCGCCGCCAGGCTGGGGGAATCTCCTCTCCGGGCCCGCCGCTCTCCTCCTCGCTGCTCCAGCTCTGATTCTGCGCCCCCCCTTCTCCTCCTCCCCCCCCCACTCCTCACCCCCCCCCCCCCGACGAGCCCACCCCCGCCACTCGGTGACTAAGGCTGCAGGCAGACAAGCCCCGGAGCCGTTTTCAAAGCGAAGGGAGAAAGCCGCAGGGACCTCGGCCGCTCGGATCCGGCCCCCGGAGTCACCTCGGAGTCCCCTCGGGAGCGCCCGGCCTCGACGGGCCATGCAGTCCCGGACCCCCCAGCCGCTCGCTGGCAAGTGGCCCTGGCTGGCCGCGCTGACCCTGTGCGCCTGGGGCTGGGCGGCCGGACAGCCGCTTCGCTACTCGGTGGTGGAGGAGTCGGAGCCGGGGACGCTGGTGGGCGACGTGGCCCGGGACCTGGGCCTGAAGGGGCCGGAGCTGGCAGGCCGCCGGCTGCGGCTGGGCTCGGACGAGAGCCGGCGCTACCTGGCCCTGAACGCCACCGGCGGCGTCCTGGTGGTGAACGAGAAGATGGATCGGGAGAGGCTGTGCGGGGCCAGCGCGGACTGCCTGCTGGCCGTGCAGCTAGTGACCGAGCAGCCCCTGGAGCTGTTCCGCGTGGAGGTGCGGATCCTGGACCTGAACGACAACGCCCCGAGCTTCAGCCCCGCCGAGCGGGAGGTGCGCATCGCCGAGTCGGCCGCCCCCGGGGCGCGCTTCCCGCTGGCCAGCGCGCAGGACCCCGATGTGGGCTCCAACGCGGTCAGCGCCTACTCGCTCAGCGCCAACGAGCACTTCTCCCTGAGCGTGCACACGCTGCAGGACGGCCGGCTCCTCCCCGAGCTGGTGCTGGACAAGCCCCTGGACCGCGAGGCCCGGGCCCGGCACCTGCTGGTGCTCACGGCCGTGGACGGGGGCAGCCCGGCCCTGTCGGGCACGGCCCGCGTGGCCGTCACCGTGCTGGACGTCAACGACAACGCGCCCGGCTTCCAGCCGCCCAGGCTGCGCGTCCGGCTCCCCGAGGGCACCCCGGCGGGCACGCTGCTGCTGCGCCTCAACGCCACCGACCCGGACGAGGGCCCCAACGGGCAGCTGGACTACTCCTTCGGCGAGCCCACGGCCGAGGCGGCGCGGGGCCTCTTCGGCCTGGACGCGCGCACGGGCGAGATCCGGGTCCGGGGCCCGGTGGACTTCGAGGAGCGGAGCTTCCACGAGCTGCACGTCCGGGCCCGCGACCGGGGCGCGCCGGCCATGGAGGGCCACTGCGTGGTGCAGGTGGAGGTGGAGGACGTCAACGACAACCCGCCCGAGGTGCTGCTCACCTCGCTGCTCAACCCGGTGCCGGAGGACGCGCCCGTGGGCACGGTGGTGGGGCTGTTCCGCGTCCGGGACCGCGACTCGGCCGGGACCCGCGGCCTCAGCCTGGCCCTAGCCCCCGGCCTGCCCTTCGAGATCCGGGCCCGCCAGAACCACTACTCGCTGCTGACCAGCGCGCCGCTGGACCGGGAGGCCGTGCCCGCCTACGCCGTGGAGCTGCGGGCCCAGGACGGGGGCTCGCCGCCCCTGGGCACCCGCCTCACCATCGCCCTGAACGTCTCCGACGTGAACGACAACGCGCCGCGCTTCTCCCGCCCGCTGTACCGCGCCCACGTGGCCGAGAACCGGCCCCCCGGCTCGCTGCTCTGCACCGTGGCCGCCTCGGACCCGGACGCGGGGGACAACGCCCGCCTGACCTACTCCCTGGCCGGCGGCCCGGCCTCCGTGTCCGTCCACCCGGACGACGGCCGGGTCTTCGCCCTGCGCGCCTTCGACTACGAGCTGGTGCAGGTGCTGAGCCTGGTGGTGGCCGTGCGCGACGCCGGCTCCCCGCCGCGCGGCTCCAACGCTTCGCTGCACGTCTTCGTCCTGGACCAGAACGACCACGCTCCGACCGTGCTCCGCCCGCCGCCCGGCCGGGAGGGCGGGCCCCCGCGGCGCCTGCCGCGCTCGGCGCCCGCCGGCTCGCTGGTCGCCAAGGTGGCCGCCGTGGACGCCGACTCGGGCCGCAACGCCTGGCTCTCCTACTCGCTGCTGCCGCGGTCCACGGCGCCGGACCTCTTCCTCGTGTCGGCGCCCACGGGCGAGGTCCGCACGGCCCGCGCCCTCCGGGACGGGGACGACGCCCGGCAGCGCCTGGAGGTCCTGGTGCGGGACCACGGGGAGCCGGCGCTCTCCTCCACGGCCACCGTGTTGGTCGTGCTGGAGGCCGGCGCCGCCGAGGAGCCGCCCAGGCCCCGCGGAGTCTCCCTGGCGCGCCCGGCGGAGGGGGCCCAGCTGACCCTCTACCTCGCCGTGGCTCTGGCGGCCGTCAGCCTCCTGGCGCTGGGCACCGTCGCCGTCCTGGCCGCCCGCTGCCTGCGGGGAGCCGGGGCCGGGGCCCGCTGCCGCTGCCCGCCCCGGGCCTCCCCGTCCAGGGACTTCTACAAGCAGTCCAGCCCCACCCTCCAGCTGAGCTCCGACGGGACGCTCAAGTACATGGAGGTGACCCTGCGGCCGGCGGGGCCCCGGGACCGCTGTTACCGGACCTGCTTCTCGCCCGGCTCCGAGGGGAGCGACTTCACCTTCCTGCGGCCCCTCGGCGGCCCGCAGCCCCCGGGCCCGGCCCCGGCCGCGGAGCTCGACGCCTTCCCGCCCCGCTCCGGGACGCTGACGGGGCCGAGCCAGGTGAGGGGGCCGCCCCCTCCCCCGGCTCCGCCCCTCCGGCCCGTCGAGAAGCAGCAGCGTGGCGTGGCGGAGAGGGCCCGGGCCTGGGAATCGGAAGGTCGAGGCTTCTCATCCCGGCTCGGCCCCTTGGCCTGCTGGGTGACGTTGGGAAAATCGCTTCACTTCTCTGGGCCTCAGTCGCCTCGTCCGTAAAGCGGGGATTAAGCCTGGGAGCCCCACGTGGGACAGGGAGTGTGTCCAACCCGATCACCTTGTCTCTACCCCAGCGCTCAGTACGGTGCCTAGCACATAGGAAGCGCTGAACAGAGACCCTAATTGTGATTAGCTCCCCGGAGGGAGCCCCTGGCTGGCTGGGGAGCCCCTCGCACTCCGTCTCCGGGAGAGGGGACCCCGAGGGTCTCGCCTCCCCGTGCCGAGTTTGAAGGATTGATCGAGGTCCGGGGGCAGTGGAGAGGAATGGCGCCAAAGGGCACTGTGGACCCGGGGGTGTATTCGGGAGTCAGGACATACACGCGGGGACAAGTGTACTGCGGGCTCTGGTACCGTCGTGTACTGTGTGGGGGGAGGTGTTCCGTGATGGAGGCGTGGGCCATGCGGTTTTGGTACGTTCCGTGGCGGCAGGGTGTACTGTAGTGTTAGGGTGTACTCGGCGGGTCGAGGGGTACTCCGAAAAGCAGCGTGGGCCCAGTGCGAAGAGCCCGGGGCTAAGAGTCAGGGGACCTGAGTTCTAATCCTGACTCTGCCGCCTGTTGGCCGTGTCACCTTGGGCTGCTAACTTCACTTCTCTGTGCTTCAGGTTTCTCAATCGTGAAATGGGGATTAAGTCCTAATCCCTCCTACTTCGACGGTGCGCTCCATGTGGGGCAGGGACGGTGTCCAACCTGATTAGCTTGCGTCTACCCCAGCGCTTAGAACGGTGCTTGACACATAGTAAGGGTCAAACGAATACCGCAATAATTACAACTAATATATTATTAGTATACTATAGTAATAAGGCTCTGAACGCTCCGGGGTTGGGGTGCATTGTGAAGGTCGGGGGTACATTATGGGGCTTGGGGTGGACTCTGGCGGTTTTGTGATTGGCTGTAGTGCCTTCCGAGCAGAGTCTGTAACCATGAGAGTGGGAGTCTATAAAGGCAACCAGCACCCTGTTCCACCAACTTTCTTGTTGCTATGGAGACTGGATCCTAGGCTTTTTGCATCGAGGGTCTGACCCAGGAATGGCGCTTCTGTGAGCAAGTGGTCTTTTTCGGGTTATTGCGGTAAAAATGTGCCCCCTAACAGGTCGGGGATTGCTCTGGGGATCAGTCCCCGGCCGCCGGTTGCCCCACATGGAGGCTGCGGAGTGCCTTTTCTCCCGAAAACGGGCCCCGAGGCGAATCCACCCGACAGAGCCGCTGTGTTCTCTCTCCTCCCGGGAGACGTGGGTCTTGTCTGGCCCGGACGAGGATGGGGGCTGGGCGAGACGCAGGGAGTCGAAGATGGGCGAGGAAGAACTGTACGGGGCCCGGGGGAGCAGGAAATGCCGGCATCGAGGGCGGGTGATCCCCCTTTCCTGGCTCTCGGGCCTGGGGCAGAGGAGCGGGTAGATTTGGGGAAGGGGGTGCTTTAGGATTGGTGAGTTGGTGTTATTCCCCTTGGTCCCCTCCCCTCCTTCCCCCCACTCTCCCCTACCCCTGACAGCCCCACTGTCAGGGTCGAGTCTCCCCCTCTCCGCCCTCACTCGCTGCTTCTGTTTCCTCCGCAGCAAGCTCCCCCCAACACGGACTGGCGTTTCTCTCAGGCTCAGAGACCCGGCACCAGTGGGTAAGTGTCGCTTCGGTTTCCCCAGCAGCCGCCTGGGAGCGGGCAGAGGGAAGGGGGAGGAGGGGAGAGGAGAGGAAAGGGGGAAGGGAGATCGGGAAGGACGGAAAGGGAGAGCTAAGGGAAGGGGAGCTGGGGAGGGGGGAGGGGAAAGGAATGGAGAGACGAGAGGCAGAGGGAGGGAGAGGAGCAGGAGGCGGGGCATTAGGCCCTTTTAGAGGGATATATCTAGCTTCGATCCAGCGCAGGATCGGAGAGAGAGCGAGTAGATCCCCGAGAGGGGGGACGGTCGCGCCCCCATTCCATCCCCCAACACATACAAGAAATCAGGGGTCTCGTTTCGGCCGGGATTGGAGGCAGAGCTGGGGGAGGGGAACGTCCTCGGGGTGTGGGGGAGGGAGACAGGGAGGGAGAGACACACACAGAGAGACAGAGACAAAGAGAGAAAGAGGAAGGGGGAGGGGAGAAGCTAAAAACGGTCAATGAGACTGTGTGCTGAGGAGAAGTGCCTGAGGCAGCGGAGGAGGCAGTGGTCAAGTGATAGCCTCATCTCTGCTTCATCACCACTCTCTGCCCTGTCTCTCCCTGTCGCCCCCCTTTCCTTTCTCTCTTTCATTCTCTCTCTCTTTCTGTCCCCCGATCGCCTCCTTTCTCCCCGTCTCTTCCTTCCTGTCTTTCTCTGTATCCCCTTGCCTGTCTCTTTCCCCCTCTTTCTCCCTATTCTGGTCTCTCTCTTCCTTCCAGTCTCCCCTTCCCTGTCTCTCTCCCTCTCTGTCTTCTGTCCTTGTCTTTATCCCTCCCTGAGAAGAAGCAGCATGGCTCAATGGAAAGAGCACGGGCTTTGAAGTCAGAGTTCATGGGTTTAAATCCCGGCTCTGCCATTTGTCAGCTGTGTGACTTTGGGCAAGTCACTTAACTTCTCTGTGCCTCAGTTACCTCATCTGTAAAATGGGGATTAAAACTGTTAGCCCCACGTGGGACAACCTGATCACCTTGTAACCTCCCCAGCGCTTAGAACAGTGCTTTGCACATAGTAAGCGCTTAATAAATGCCACTATTATTATTATTATTTTCTCTTGCCTGTTTCTCTTCCTCCATGTCCCCCACCCCCACCCCCGCTTGCTGGCCTCTCCCTCTTTCCCTTTCTCTATTCCCCTCCCCCTTTCTTTCTCTCCTCCTTACAATATCCCGCCTTCACCCACCACATCCAAACGCCCTCCACCTTCCGAGGCTCTTCTCTGCCCCTCATGCAATTTAGCTCTTCCCCCTTCCCACTTTCCCATCACTCACGCCGCCCCCTCCCACCCCACTGCTCGGGCGTGACAGGTGGCCAGAGGATGGGATTTAGGGGGGACAGTGACCTCTAAGGGACCCCCCCCCCCCATGTTGGCCTACGCTTCCCATATGATAAACAAGGTCGGACTCCTGACCCTGAGGGGATGGGCGCGGGGGGTGGCAAGGGGGGTGGCAAGGGCGGGGGGAGCAGAGACCCTGCCCTGTGAAGCCCCAGAAACACAGGCCTTATCCTTGTGAGCTCTCTATTTGGGAGAGGAGCCCATCCCCCTGCTTGGGGAGGGGCGGGAAGATCTAAACAAACTTGTACTTCCCAAGCGCTTAGTACATGCTCTGCACACAGTAAGCGCTCAATAAATACGATTGAATGAATGAATAAATAAACCGAGACTGCGACTTGGGTGGCCCTGCCCCCACCCCGGCTGTCCACGTGAGGACCCAACTCCATCATCTCTCCAGGAATCCACCTCTCCCCTCCGCTCTTCCTTTCCCCTCCTTCTTCTCCTTCCGTTCCTCCCATCCCCCTTCCTCTCTTCCCTCGTCCTCCCCCACCCTATCTTGTGGGGGCTTCTCTCCCGGTCTCACTGCGGCGCCCCTTGTCCATTTGCCCTTGGGATCTCAAAGCATTTTACCGATGAAGGCCCGAATGTGGGGTAGTCCTGAAACAGACCGGACCTCAGCAAAGCCCCCACCAAGCGCCCCTCTCCGCCTCCCCTAGTCCCTGAGCTATTCCATCCGTTCCCTCTCCGGCGCCAAACAGACATCCCTGCCCCCGCCACCAACACACACCATGGCATTCACTGGTCCTGCCCTCTCCCCCGCCCGGAGGAATGGTAATAATAATAATAATAATAATAATAATAATAATAATAATAACAATAGTACTGGTTAAGCGCTTACTATGTGCCAGACACTGCACTAAGCACTGGGGTGGATACAAGCAAATCGGGTTGGACATAGTCCCTGTCCCACGTGGGGCTCACAGTCTCAATCCCCATTTTACGGATGAAGTAACTGAGGCACAGAGAAGAGAAGTGACTTGCCCGAGGTCACACAGCAGACACGTGGTAGAGCAGGGTAGAACCCATGATCCATGGTACTGTCCAGCCCTTACATCCTTGCTACTCTGACGACTCCCATCAGGTGCCAGAGCTCCCAGCAGGGCGGGGAGGGGCTCCAGAGAGGAAGAGGGGCTATAATAGCTCCTTTAATAACATTATTAATAACTGTGGTATTTGTTAAGCGCTTACTAGGTGCCAAGCACTGTACTAAGCGCTGGAATGGATACAAGCAAATCGGGTTGGGCACAGTCCCTGTCCCACAATGGGGCTCAATGTCTCAATCCCCATTTTCCAGATGAGGTAACTGAGGCTCAGAGAAGTGAAATGATTTGCTCAAGATCACACAGCAGAGGTGGAGCCGGAGACTCCCAGGTCGGGCCGCTCTCCACTGAGCCGTGCTTTAACTGCCCTGTTGAATCTGGCTCTCGCCTCCAACCTCCTCTCCAGCCTGTCCAGAGCAGAGAAGCGCAGGCAGCTGCCGCAGCCATCACTCTCCTCACACTAAGGAATCGGTCCTGCTGCTTGGTTCCCTGACCCTCAGTTCCTCGGCCTCTGGGCCTTTTGGGGTGCAGAGCCTCCTCCCCCTCCACTCCACCCTGCCCTGCTCCCCCGACTCCCAGCCCCGGCCGCCCTTCCTCCGGATAACGGGCTCTACAGAGTCGTTGACTCGGCCGGTTATAGCACCAGGGCCTGGCCTCATCGGGGAGGTTGGGTCCAGGCGGATGTGCATCTCCCCTTCCCCTCCTAACACATCCCCCCCCCCCAAAAAAAAAAACCACACACACACAGAGCCGGACCCCTCCAGCTCCAACCCTCCTCTGCGGCTTCCTCAACTGGACCACATGTTTTGTTTTGTTGTCCGTCTCCCCCTTCTAGACTGTGAGCCCGTTGTTGGGTAGGGGCCGTCTCTATATGTTGCCACCTTGTACTTCCCAAGCGCTTAGTACAGTGCTCTGCACACAGTAAGCGCTCAATAAAGACGATTGAATGAATGAAGGAATCTCTGCACCCTTCAGCTAGTTCTGCTGCTAAAGGACCTTCGCTGCGTCCCACCAAAGTATCCGAAAATCGACCCCAGGGGGAACATTTGAGTCTCTTTCGTGGCTCACGGGTCGGGAGCCAGGATCTCTAGCATGGCCTAGTGGATAGAGCACGGGCCTGGGAGTAAAAGGTCATGGATTCTAATCCCGGCTCTGTCACTTGTCTGCTGTGTGACTTTGGGCAAATCACTTAACTTCTCTGTGCCTCAGTTACCTCATCCATAGAATGGGGATTGAGACTGTAAATCCCACATGGGACATGGCCTGATTCCTACCTGATTAGCTTATATCTACCCCAGAGCTTAGTTTAGTGCCTGTCACATAGTGACTGCTTAATAAATACCATTTAAAAATGAAAATAATTAGAAAAAAACACCGCAGGATGTGAGAGTTGAATGGTAGTGAAGAGCTGGAGGTGACACCAAGGTTGCTGGCTTCTTGGATGGGAAGGATAGTGGTTTTGTCGATGGAAATGAGAAAGTTATGGGGAGGTGTAGGTTTAGGAAGAGAAATAAGGGGTTCTGTTTTAGACATGCTGAATTTGGGGTGCTGATAGGACATCCAAGTGGAGGTAAGAGGAGATGCGGGATTGAAGGTCAGATGAGCCATCAGGGCTAGAGAGATTTGGGAGCCACATAGAGGTGGTAGATGAAGGCACGTGAGAGGATGATTATAGGATAGTGAGTGCGCATAAGGCTGAGCATCTCAGAGTTTTAGGGGATACCCACAGAAAGAGGATGAAAGTCAGAGCAGGAGTCAGCGAATGAAACTATGATGGAGTGGCCAAAGAGGTAGGAAGAGAATCAAGATGGCACTGTAATAATAATAATAATGGCATTTATTAAGTGCTTACTATGTGCAAAGCACTGTTCTAAGCGCTGGGGAGGTTACAAGGTGATCAACTGTCCCCCGGGGGGCTCAAAGTCTTAATCCCCATTTTACGGATGAGGTAACTGAGGACCAGAGAAGTTAAGTGACTTGCCCAAAGTCACACAGCTGACAATTGGTGGAGCCGGGATTTGAATCCATGACCTGTGGCTCCAAAGCCCGTGCTCTTTCCATTGAGCCGCACTATTTCTCTGTACCAGCAAACCCGAATCCTAACAGTGTTTTGAGGAGGGGGGAGTGATCCATATTGTCAAAAGCAGCAAAGAAATAAGGAGGGTGTAGAATTAGTCAGTCAGTCAATAGTTTTTATTGAGCACTTACTGTATGCAGAATGCTGTACTAAGCCCTTGGGAGAGTACAGTATAACAGTCAACAGATACATTCCCTGCCCGCAAAGTCTAAAAGGGGAGACACGATCCCTCCTTTCAAGGAGTTTACAATCTAGTAGGGAAGACAGACATGGTTACAGATGACAGTTAATAGAAGGAAAAGGGTTGTGTATATGAGCTTACTCTAGTGTACTCTTCCAAGCTTCGTAATACAGTATTCTGCACACAATAAGTGCCCAGTAAATACCACTGATTGATGAATTTGTGCTTTCATGATAGTGTATGTAAAATATATAGAAAAGTGCTATAACAACCCAACCTGCACACTTTGCTTCTCTAACATCAACCTTCTCACTGAACAGCATGGCCTAGTGTCTCTCCCATTAAAGGGTAAATTCCTTGGGGACAGATAAGCAGCGTGCTCAGTGGAAAGAGCGTGGGCTTGGGAGTCAGAGGTCATGGGTTGGAATCCCACTCCACCACTTGTCAGCTGTGTGACCTTGGGCAAGCCACTTAACTTCTCTGTGCCTCAGTTACCTCATCTATAAAATAGAGATTAAGACTGTAAGCCCCACATGGGACAAACTGATCACCTTGTATCCCCCCAGCGCTTAGAACAGTGCTTCACATATAAGTGCTTAACAAATACCATTATTATTATTATTATTATTATTATTATAACATGCCAGTTGGTAATTCAGTGCTTCCCAAGTGCTTAGCACAGTGCACTGCATCAAGTGGCTGTTCAATAAACGTTACTACTACCACTATTGTACTCCCCCAAGCACTTAATAGTTGAGAAGCAGGGTTGCCCAGTGGAAAGAGCACAGGACTGGCAGCCAAGAGACCTGGGTTCCAATCCTGCTCTGCACTTGCCTGTGACTCTGTATGTGTGACCTTGGACAAGTCACTTCACTTTGTGGGACCTTAGTTTCCTCATCTGTAAAGTGGGGATTAAATAAGGACTGAGTTGATCTATCCCAGCTTTTGGCACATAGTGAATGCCTTACAAGTACTACAATTATTCTTGCAAAGAGTGGGTGCTCAAGAAATAGAATAGATTGTTTGGGGCTGACCCAGAGGGACATCACACAGGCCTGACAGGTGGCATGGGAGGAGCTGGGCCCTCACAGCTGTAGAAGCTTGTTGTGGGCAGGGAATGTTTCTATTTATTGTTATATTGTACTCTCTCAAGCTCTAAGTACAGTGTTCTGCACACAGTAAGTGCTCACTAGATTTGACTGACTGAATGAATGAGACGGCCACAGGGAATCTTGAGTCTGGGAGGCGAGCTCGTGGGGGCAAGAGGGACAAGGGGGGAGGTGAGGTACTCTCTCTTGGGCCGGGAAGGGGTTCATGCCCTCTCTGTCCCCCAGATCCCAGCCTGGTGATGAAGGAGGCACCTGGCCCAACAACCAATTTGACACGGAGATGCTGCAGGCTATGATCTTGGCCTCTGCCAATGGTGAGTTCCCAGGAAAGGGAGAGGGGTGGGCGAGCGGGGGGGAGGGTCAGAAGGCTGGGGGAGGGCCGGGGCTGCCACTGAGGGCTTCATCACCCCACTCCCAGGCCCCAGGCTGGGGCCCGGAAATGCCCAAACCAAGTCCAGCCATTAGGGGAGACCAGGAATGGGGAAGGCCTCAATCCAGCGGTGGGTCAGACTGAGAAGGATCCCAGGATGGGGGGGAGTAGGAAGGGGCCTGAGAGGAAAGAATGACCCTTCTTAGAGCTGGGAGCAGCTGGGCCCACAGATAAGCCCAGGGGGCGCGCTGGGCTGGGGGAAGAGGTAGGTGGGGGGCACTTTGGAGCCATTATCAATCAATCAATCGTATTTATTGAGCACTTACTGTGTGCAGAGCACTGTACTAAGCGCTTGGGAAGTACAAGTTGGCAACATATAGAGACAGTCCCTACCCAACAGTGGGCTCACAGTCTAAAAGATTGGTGGGGTGTGAGGAGGCTGGGCCATCTTGGCTCCCGGGAGGCCTCTGCTCTCAGCCTGGGGGGAGCCCGTCCCCCCCGGAGAAGCCGGGATGGAAAACGTGCGGGGCTGGAGTCTGGATTGGTGTGGCAGACGGAGCCCCCGAGCCGGGCCAGGGTTGAGCAGGTCAGAGAGGCCGGAGGCACACCGAGCTTGGCCTGGGTCCGGGCCGTGGGCGGGATGGGGAGGGACGGGGAGCTGCTGGAGCTTGGAGGATTTTAAGTAAACAGAGTGGAGAAAGTGGAAAAGGTTGTGGTTTGAAGCCAGCCCAGCCTCAGCCCCGCTGGCCCCGGCCCTGGGAGACAAAGTGAGGGCAGGGGTCGGGAGCTTCTGGATTCACAGACAGAGACTCCTAGACACACAGAGACCTACAGGGAGGGAGACAGAGGCACACACTCATTGAGAGAGTCAGAGACGCACAGGCAGAGAGACCCAGGCAGGGACAGAGACAGATTCTGAGAGAGACACGTGAGCAGAGACACATACTGAGATGAAGAGAGGCAGAGACACACAGGCAGAGACATCGATAGTCACTAAGAGAGACACATGAGTAGGCAGACACACAGACATGGAGACACACCCGCTGAGAGATGCAGAGATAATAATAATAATGGTATTTGCTGAGCGCTTACTATGTGCCAGGCACTGTACTAAGTACTGGGGTGCATACAAGCAAATTGGGTTGGACACAGTCCCTGTCCCACGTGGGGCTCAAAGTCTCAATCCCCATTTTCCAGATGAAAGAACTGAGGCCCAGAGAAGTGAAGTGACTTGCCTAAGGTCACACAGCGGACAAGTGGTGGAGTGGGGATTAGAACCCACGACCTTCTGACTCCCAGGCTGCTATGACAAGCACAGGGGGACAGACCCCAGCAGGAACGGAGCCAGACACACACTGAGAGATGCAGAGAGAGAGACAGAGAGGCTCACACAGGGACGGACATACACATACTGAGAGATACAGACACACACACACACACACACACAACGTCAGGCAAAGAGACACACAGACAGGAAACAGACACTCGGAGAGATACATGGACATAGATACATAGACTGTGAGCCCACTGTTGGGTAGGGACCGTCTCTATATGTTGCCAACTTGTACTTCCCAAACTCTGCACACAGTAAGCGCTCAATAAATACGATTGATTGATTGACAGGGAGCAGAAAGAGACACACAGAGGGAGAGACTACAAACAGACTAATGGAGGCCCCGCAGCTCTGTATCCCCCCCAGCGCTTAGAACAGTGCCTTGCACATAGTAAGCGCTTACTAAATGCCATCATTATTATTATTATTCAGGGGAGGCGAGGGGCTGCGGGGTCAGGGGGCGGCCAGGACGAGGAAGTCGGAGGGTAGTGGAGATGAGCCAGGAGTCCTGGAGCCGGGGCTGGGTCAGGCCTGCTCTCTCCCTCTTGCTCAGCGCCCCGCCTCGCCTGTGGCTTCCCTAGTCCCGCAGTTTCTCCGAGACCCAGGCGTCCCCCTCCGCCCCGCTTGGGGTTCCTCACTGGGTGGGAAGGACTCCCCGGAGTGGGTGGCGAGGCGAGGTCGGGGGCTGGGAGACAGGAAAATCGAGGGGAGGGGGCCAGGGGGCAGGGCAGGGACCGTCCCTTTGGTCTCTCGGACCCGGGTCCTGGGGCTGCCTTGAGAAGCCCCCCGGGGCAACAACCCACCGCACCCCCCTTTCTGGTCCCCAGCCCGCCCCGGCCCCTCCCTTGGGGGTAGGAAACGTTTCCCGTTTTCCCCGCCCCCGCCTCTGTCCTGGCCGCCGCCTCGACTGGTCGGAGTCCCGGCGTTACTCAACCTCTCCGGCCTTTAGTCACCACCACCATCATCCCCCTCCCGCCCTCCTCCCCCCCTTCTCTTCTCCCTCCTCCCCCTCCCCGGGCGCCTGACTGTGCCCTCGACGTTGCTCCGTGCGGGGGGCGGGAGATAGATGGGAGACCCTCCCCTTCCCGGAGAGGCTGGGCGACTCCGTGCGCGGGGAGAAAGCCGGGGCCCGTTTGGGGAGGGGCCATTTATTCAGAGAAGCAGTGGAAAGAGCACGGGCTTTGGAATCAGAGGTCATGAGTTCAAATCCCGACTCCGCCAATTGATTCATTCATTCAATCGTATTTATTGACCGCTTACTGTGTGCAGAACACTGTACTAAGCACTTGGGAAGTACAAGTTGGCAACATATGGGGACGGTCCCTATCCAACAACGGGCTCACAGTCTAAAAGGCTCACACAATTGTCAGCTGTGTGACTTTGGGTAAGTCACTTCACTTCTCTGGGCCTCAGTTCCCTCCTCTGTACAATGGGTATGAAGACTGCGAGCCCCCCGTAGGACAACCTGATCACCTTGTAACCTCCCCAGCCCTTAAAACAGTGTTTTGCACATAGTAAGCGCTTAATAAATGCCATCATTATTATTCATTCATTCATCCAAACATATTTATTGAGCGCTTACTGTGTGCAGAACACTGTACTAAGCGCTTGGGAAGTGCAAGTTGGCAACATATAGAGACGGTCCCTACCCAACAACGGGCTCACAGTCTAAAAGGCTCACACAATTGTCAGCTGTGTGACTTTGGGTAAGTCACTTCACTTCTCTGGGCCTCAGTTCCCTCCTCTGTACAATGGGGATGAAGACTGTGAGCCCCCCGTAGGACAACCTGATCACCTTGTAACCTCCCCAGCGCTCAGAACAGTGCTTTGCACATAGTAAGCGCTTAATAAATGCCATCATTATTATTCATTCATTCATCCAATCGTATTTATTGAGCGCTTACTGTGTGCAGAGCACTGTACTAAGCGCTTAGGGTTCTCGGGATTGGAGTGTCGTGGGGGAGGAGTGTGAGCCCGTTGTTGGGTAGGGACCGTCTCTATATGTTGCCGACTTGTACTTCCCAAGCTCTTAGTACAGTGCTCTGCACACAGTAAGTGCTCAATAAATACGATTGAATGAATGAATGGTCAGGGAATGCGACTGGGGTGACGAGGTGAGGGGGCCCGAGAGTGGGATATAGTGAGTGAGGGTCGGGGAGGGGGAAATGATGGGATAGGGGTGTTAATAATAATAATAATAATAATAATAATAATAATAATAACGATAATGGTATTTATTAAGCGTTTACTATGTGCCAAGCACCGTTCTAAGCACTGGGGTATAGGTAATCAGGTTATCCCACGAGGTGGCTCACAGTCTTAATCCCCATTTTACAGATGAGGTAACTAAGGCACAGAGAAGTTAAGTGATTTGCCCAAGGTCAGACAGCAGACAAGTGGCGGAGAGGGGGTTAGAAGCAGCGTGGTGAAGGAGCACGGGCTTTGGAGTCACAGATCATGGGTTCAAATCCCGGCTCTGCCAATTGTTAACTCTATGACTTTGGGCAAGTCACAACTTCTCTGGGCCTCAGTTACCTCATCTGTAAAATGGGGATGAAGACTGTGAGCCCCTCGTGGGATAACCTGATCACCTTGTAACCTCCCCAGCGCTTAGAAGAGCGCTTTGCACATAGTAAGCCCTTAATAAATGCCATCATTATTTATTATTTATTTATTAGAACCCACGTCCTCTGACTTCCAAGCCCGTGGTCTGTCCAATAACCCACGCTGCTTCTCAGCTACGGGGGAGGGTTGGAAGCGGGTGGAGGGATGGAGGCTGGGGTTGGGGTGATAAGGGGAGAGGGCCGGCAGGGAGGGCATCGTGGGGAGGGGCGAGGAGGGAGAAAACATGTGGCATTGGGGTGCCGTGGGGAGAAGCTAAGAGTGGAGTGGGAGTGGAGTGGAGAAGGGGAGGGGGCAGGGGTGTTGTTGGGAGCTGATTCATACATTCATTCATTCAATCGTATTTATTGAGCGCTTACTGTGTGCAGAGCACTGCACTAAGCGCTTGGGAAGTACAAGTTGGCAACATATAGAGACGGTCCCTACCCAACAACGGGCTCACAGTCTAGTAGGGGGAAGACAGACAACAAAACAACATGTGGACAAGTGTCAAGTCGTCAGAATAAATAGAAGTAAAGCTAGATGCACATCGTTAACCAAATAGAATAGTAAATATGTACAAGTAAAATAAATAGAGTAATAAATCTGTACAAACATACAGAGAGGTGCAGTGGGGAGGGGAAGGAGGTAGGGCGGGGGGGATGCGGAGGAGCAGAGGAAAAAGGGGGCTCAGTCTGGTTGGGGTGGGTATTGAGGGGGGCTGAGAAGGGGTGCCAAAAGGGGAAGAGGGCTGGGGTTGAGGTATTGGGGAGTGGGGGCACTGGAAGGAGTGTCGGGGGAAGGGGCAAGGGTCCAAGAGGGGGGTCTTGTCGTCAACTCTCAGCTGCTCCCCCTTGTCTCTCTGTGTCCCCGTGTCTCCCTAGAAGCGGCGGACGGGAGTTCCACCTTGGGCGCGGGCACCATGGGTCTGAGCGCTCGCTACGGGCCCCAGTTCACCCTGCAGCACGTGCCCGACTACCGCCAGAACGTCTACATCCCGGGCAGCACGGCCACGCTGACCAACGCCGCGGGCAAGAGGGATGCCAAGGTTCCCGCCGCCGGCGGGGGCGGGGGCGGCGGCGGCGGCGCGGGGGCCGGAGGCGGTGGCGGCGGCAACAAAAAGAAATCCGGGAAGAAGGAAAAGAAATAGGAGGGGAGTCTCGTTCAGAGCCCAGAGCCCAGCGCCCCCTCCCCGGCCCCTCCACCCCCCCCGTCTCCCTCCGGGCCGCTGCCCCCCACCGTGGCTGCCCTGTGCTCTGGGCTCCGTGTATGCCCCGCCCCTCTTTTTGCTCCTTCGCCCCCCGGCTGGGGGTCTGAATATGCAACGGGGGTCCTCCCCTGGACCCCCGATTCTGGTTAGAGCCACCGTGGTCGGTGAGATGGGGAGACCCCCCGCCCCACTCCGCCCCCCGCCCCGGGGTTCCCGCTTTGAGTGACCCCAACCCTCACCCCTGACCACCCTCGCCCCTTGCCCCCGTGGGGGTCACGCGTGGCTTCCACCATCCGTTAGACAAATCAACCCCGCCCCCAAAGTGTGACACCCCCTCCCTCCTCCGGCTCCCAGCGTGGCACAGAGGGCAGACCTCTAATAGCCAGAGAGAGGGTCCTCCGCTCCTGCCCAGTCAGTGCCCGGCCCCTGGCTGGCTGTATAGAATGGGGGTGGAGGCCTTGGCACCCCCAATTCCCCCCACCCCGAGGCTGAAGCAGGAGGGGGCTAGAATCCGGATGAGGGGAGGGTCCCTTCCCATTCCTTCCCACTCCACTGCATGCCAACGTCCACCTCCCAACGCCCTACTCAGCCCCTCGACCCCACGGGCAGGTCTCTTGGCGGGCCTCTGCCCTTCTAGAACAACGGAAATCTCCCTCCAGTTTGGGCGCCCTCCCACCCGCAACTACTGGAGCCCGGCTGGAGCGGGGGGTCTCGAAATCCGTGGACCCCTGGGGAGGGGGAGACCGAGGGGGCGGGCGACTAGCGGGTGGCCCGGGCGAAGGCGCCCAGTGGGCACCGTGTGCCCTTGGCACGTGGCAAGCCAGCGGGAAGCCCGGCTGGGCTCGGGGGGGAGACGGGCCTCCTCCAGCGGCCCCCCAAATGCCAGCCACCTGCCCGCTCCGCCTCGCCCCCTCTGCCCTCCTGTGCCAGGCCCCGGCCCTCCCTCGGGTCCTCCGCTGCCTTCTGGTACCCAGACCCCAGGGGAAGGGGAGGGAGGGGGTCGGCTGCCTGGGGGCGGACGGGGGGATATCCCGCTAGCCAACCCCGGGTTTAGCCCTGGTACTGCACTAGATCCGTTTACACCGCCGGAGGGGCCCGGGGAGCCCCCTCCCCACCGGCCCACGACCCCATTGGCGTAGTGAATAGTGTCCTTGCCCCCGCCCCCAGCCCCCGAGCTGGTGTAGAGTAGCCGTGCGTAGCCAGTGCCGTGTGCTTTCTCAGTCCCGCTCCAGTGCGCCTTGTGTCTCCCTCCGTGAGCTGTAGCCCCCCTCCCACGCCCCCCCCCCCCCGGCCAGTACTGACCACTTTTTTGCCCTCCCAGCCTCTAAAACGCTTCTCTTTCCGTATAGCCGTGTAGACCCGCCCACGCCACTCCCCCCCCGCCCCGCGCCTCGCCGTGTCCTACGCCAGTTTTATACTCTAATATTTATATGGCTTTTTTTTTTCTTTGGGAAAAAAAAATTAATAAAATGGTCTCTTCGGAGCGGCTCATTCCGGTGTGTCCGAGGGAGGGGGAGGGATTGGGAGGGCGAGAGACAGAGAGACAGAGAGAGTGGTGTGTCTCGCCCCCTCGATCCAAGGGGCCGGGGGATGGGGAAGGGGTGGCGCATCTTGGGCGGGAAGCAGACATTACGGGGTGGGGGTGGGCGTTTCCTTGCTCCTGCTAAAAATAAATATCCATTCCCCTCCCTTTCCCCACCTCCCGAAGGGGATCAGGGAGGGCACCGTCTCCCCATCCCGCGGGGGGGCCCGGCTCGGCCCAGCAGGGGACCGCCCCGTGCCTCAGTTTCCCCCCGGGCATACAGAGCCGGAGAGCCCCTCCTCCCCTCTCTCTTTGCAGTGAACTGGGGGGCGGGGTGGGGGAGGGAATGGTAACCTCGCCGGGGATTGGCCCGGTGTATCCGGGAGGAAATGGAAACGGTCCCTCCCCCCGCATCCCCCATCCCTGCCCACGCTTTCTGGTCTCTTCTCCGCATCGGTCTCCCCCGCCCCCTCCCCCCCGCCGGAGCACATTGGAATTCCGAGCCTGTTGCTGCCAAGCTGCGACAGGAATCACCCCCAGGGGCGCGGGCACAGCGAGACCCTCGGACGGGCGGGTGGACAGGCAGCCGGGACAAGGCCCAGAAGGGTCCGGAGGAGGGCGAGGACTTGGGACGGGGGAGAGAAGGAAGCGTGGCTTCTGCTCTCCCCCTTCCCCGCATCGGCATCTCCCCTCCTGTCCCCCCCCCCCAAAATCCCCTCCTCCCCCCTGGCCCCAGCCCAGCCAGGGAGGACGGTGGGAGGAGAGGATACGGCTCTCCCAGCCGGTTGTCATGGAAACCAATCCTTCCATCCGGTGCTCCAGGCCATCTCTGCAGTGGGGACAACTGCAGAGAGGGACAGGGGCGCACGCGCTCTGGCTTCAGAGACAGACAGAGTGTGCGGGAGAAAACTAAACAATGCTGGATGTCTGGCTTCTATTCCCGGCCCTGTCGCAGGCTCTGGGGGGCCTTGGGAGCCTGCCACCTCTCGAGAAGGGGGGTGACAGCCTCACTGCAGCCCCCAGGTCCACCACCCCCCAAAACAGGGCAGCTGGACACAGCTGCCCCGGAGCAGGGAGCTATTTCCAGGCCCGGGGCCGGTCACTGCGGTTTCACCTCGGGTGGGTGGTTAGGTGGCTCTCCCGGAATAGCTAGGCCCAATCCGTGTCCAAACGGACACACCTGTGCCGGTCCATCTGGCTGGACACACTTGCGTCTGGGCATTTCCTGCCGCCTCCGCCTGCTTCCCAGTGGCCGGCACCGCCAACCCCTCAATTGGCAAGTTTCGGGGGTGGGGGGCAAGACAAACCTCTCGACCAGAGACTAAGAGAGTTACAGCACCCAGCCCCCCAGCAACCCCAAGGGTCAAAACGAGGACAAGATCGGGGAGGGGAAGTGCCACCTGCCCGGTCCTTCTGCCACAGGGACGTGTTGCCACCCAGTCCCTCCACCTCCAAGCCCGTGCGGGTGGGGAAATGGCAGAGCACTTGCCCCGTTCGGAGTTAGGACGCCAGGATCGGACTGTGACAGAAGACTCCCAAAGTTTTATTGACTGTTTCAAAGAAGAATAAACCCAGCTCTCCCGGCAGCCTCAGGGACCAGAGAGAAGGAGGTTTGCATCTTGTCCTTTTCTATCAAATACAATTTAGCAAAAGTCGATTAAAAAAAAAAAAGGCAGCAAAGCCCCAGAGTACCAGCGAGCAGGGGGGCGGGGGGACGGCAAGGGTGGGCAGTGGCCAACTGGCTCAGGATCTCGCAGCAGCTGACCCTGAGGCCCACACAGACCCGGGCCGCCCCTTCTCTTCCCTTGGGCGTGAACTGCCCTTGGAAGCTGCGACTCCCATGTTCCAGGATGATTCGGCTCCCACATATCCCCCACCTCGGGGAGGAAGTGCGGGTGTCTGAGCCTTGGTCTCCAGCCACTCCCCGGCAGGGCCCACTCGGAACTGGGGGAGACACCCCTGGCTCAGGGGGTCCCCTTCCAGTTGGGCGGGGCAGGGGAGGCCGGGGATCCTGGTGCTGGTGGAGTTTGTGGCACGATTCCGGTCTGTGCCCCCGACCAAGAACCACCCTTGTTCCCCCCGGGGCCCAGTTTAGTGGTGTTTGCACATTTGGCTCCTGAAATATATTAAATTTATAAAAACTCAGCAAGCTCAGGCCCAGGGTTGAGAGGGAGGGCAGGGGGGAATAGGTAGCACCCTGCTTCCACAGAGGGTGGGGCGAGAGGAGAAGACTGACTCCCCCCCCCCTCAGTGAGCACCCCCCCACTGTGGAGGGGGATGGGGGCAGGAAGGGGAGCTGTCTGCCAGCCAGCTTGGGTGGGGAAGGGGCTCTAAGGAGAGAGATCAAGACCTCACTAGTCACTACCATCTCGACCCCATACATTCGAAAGGGAAGGTGGGGAGGGGGGACAGAAGGGTAGTGAGGGGGCGACTGTTTGTCTCTTCTTTTTACACAAAATCTCATATAAAAATAGATCCATTTTGCAAAGTGATTTCTTAGCCAGGAGGCTCCGCCCCCTGTTGCCCGGGTCCCCCCGCCCCCCTCAGCCCCTGAACTGCAGACAGGGTGCAAGTGGGGTAGGGCAAGCAGACGAGAGGAGGGGGTGGAGGCAAGGCGCAGAGGGCCTCAGAGGCAGCTCAGGATGGTCCTTTCTCCAGCGACCCGGGGCAGCGGGTGATTGGAGCTGGCTCCTTCCTCTCCGGGAGGGCAGGCCGGTGTGCCAGCGCCGCCCTTGGCCAATAAATACCAACAGTGACAGAGCGGGGAGGCGGGGTGGCAAGGGTCTGGGGTGGGGGTGGGGGGACGACAGCCAGCTGGGGGGTGGGGAGGGCTCAGCCAGGCGCAGACCCCCAGCCTCAGACTGCCCAGGGATGAGAAGCCACAGGACACAGCTTGGCAGGAAGATGAGGGCAAGTGCGGTAACCCCGCACCCATTCCCGTGCAGTCAGACCGTGCCTGTCATTCAGTAACGGCAGGGTGGGGGTTCGGGGTTGGGGAGGGTTAAGGCAGTGTAGACAGTTCCTGGTCCCTGCTTTGGTACTGCTCCAGCCAGGGCCGGGGGAGGGTTTGTCTGCCACCCCCTTGGCCCCGCCCCCGCCCCGACGCTGCTGAAGCGGTACATACGCTGTGTAGAAGGGCCTGCTGGGGAAGCGGGCCGCCCCCTCTCTGGCACCCGCCAACCCCTCCCTGAGGCTCGGCTCTCTGGATGGCCGGGCCCGGGCCTAGCTTGCACAGCCCACCAGTTCCTGGGCTTCGTCGTGGAGGCCACCGTGGGCCCCTTCGACTCTCCTGGGCACTTTGGAGGGCAGCCTGGTGTTGTCCTGGGTCAGCTCTGAGGCCAGGATCGCAGTCAGGGCACAGCCGGCTTTCCTGTTGGCTGGGGAAGAAGAGGGGTTGAGGGGCGGGGTTCCCGGTCAGCCCCCCCACCCCCACTGCAGCCAGTCAAACTGCGAGGGGACGGACGTGGAGAGGGGGAGCGGGAACAAAGGAGCTGGTCTCCAGGGAAGAAAGAACGGGGCCAGGTGTGTGGGTGGGTCACCTTCTCTGCTCCACAAACCTCATTCAGAGCCCTAGAAAATGCCGAGCTGCGGGCTGCAGGGTAGCTGATAGACTGTCTCCCGGGACCACCCAGCTGCCCACCGCAGCCAGGAGCTCGGTCGGGTGCGCCAACTCCAGCGAGGGCCCCAGACAGTGTCATGGCTACTGCTAACTGCCCCAGGGTTTCCCCCCACACCCACCCCCACCACTGCCTGGGCCTGGCCCACTGTCATCTTCCTGGCAAAGGACCGTAAAATGGGTCGGGGGAGGAGTGGAGGCAGAGCGGATTAGCTCTCTTCCTGTGACCCATCCCGAGGAGCAGATGGTGGGAGAGGGGCCAGGACTCGGGCACGGAGATAAAGCTGGCTCGCTCAGGGCCGTGGGACATTGGTTGGGGTTTCCCCAGACACTGGGCCGTTGTGAGGAGAGACGGGCCGGCACACAAGGTGGCTTGTGCCCGGCTCTTAATGAAGTGGCCCAGGCCACAGCCCTGACAATGGGGCTCTCTGTGCGGAGGCCGGTCCCCCAAGGCCTGCGGGCCTGCCCTGCCTCAGCCAGGAAAGGCCTCCATGGGGCCGAGCAAGAAAGGGCTGGGATGGAGAAAATGACTCTTAGCTGTGGGGAAATGGGATCCAAGGGTCAGGCTCCTCTGCTCTCAACCTGCTCCTGTTCTGTGCACAGCATCCCCTAGATTGGAAACTCCTTGTGGGGAGAGAATGGGTCCTACCAGCTCTGTTATACTGTACTCTCCCAAGGGCTTCGTACAGTGTCCACACACAGTAGCCATTCAATAAATACCACTAATTGACCGGGAAAACCACATCTCCCCTCCTAGGGGCTCTGTTCTCCTAGCCCATCACTTCCCTTGGAGACCCAGGCTACCCTCGGTCTTCCCCACATGCCCCAAGCTGGGATCCAGTTGGCTCTGCCCGCCCTGGGTGGCAGGGTGCCAATAAGGTCTCTGCCCACTTCACCTTGAGTTCCAGCTCCCTGCTCTGGTGGGGCAGGAGGATTCCAGAAGTTCCCACCCGGGGAAGCCACGCTCAGTAACTGCTGCTCAGGAAGCACCTGGGATTCCCACAGCGCGTCTCCGCAGGAAGTAGAGCTCTCCGGGAAGATGGGAATTCCCCGCCAAAGGGCCGGAGTTGGCTCAGGCTCCCGACCGAGGGGGACTCTGGGCCGGGATTGGGCGCTGTGCCCGGCGGCAGAGTGGGGGGGTGCTACTGGCTGTGCAGCAGCAGCCTCCAGACCCTGGGGTCTGTGGAAGAGGGTAAGTTCTCTTCTCCTGCCCCTGCCTTGGTCAGTCCAGCTGGTCCATGCCCGAGGGCTCGCAACTGCACCCGCGCTGGCCACTACCCTTTGGGTCTGCTCTCCAGTCCCCGTTAGGGCGGGGAGGAGAGGAGAAGCTGTCTGACACTGCTCTAGGGCACGACTCGGTACACCTCATCCTGAGCAAATTCCCCACGGGTGATGCATCTGGGCTGCTCTGGGGCACGACTCGGTACACCTCAACCTGAGCAAATTCCCCATGGGTGACGCGTCTGGGCTGGGAGCCCTACAGAGGAGCAAGGGGCAGGGAGGTACCCGTCAGCCCCATGGCTGGTCCGTGCTGACTCAAGCCTCCTCCGCCCTCTCCCCACCTGGACGCCCCGCCGGGGCTGGGCACTGCGATATGCTAGCTCAGAGCCAGCCAGGGGAACCCCGCTCCCATCAGAGTGGTGGGGGAGCCCCTGCTATCCTCTAGACTGTAAACTCACTGTGGGCAGGGAATGCGTCTGCTTACTGTAACATTATATTCTCCCAGGCACTTGGTACAGTGTCCTGCACACAGTAAGCGCACAATACATTCCCCTGAATGAACGAATGAATGGAAGGTGGAGCTGGGAGGCGGAAGAAGGGGGTGATGGCCATCTAGGAGACCGCCCCTGACAGGCAGATCAGAACTATGGTGGGACAAGTCCCTCAGGAAGCCAGCCCGCTGCCCTTCCCAAGTCCAGAGGACCGGTGAGGGTGGTGGTGGTGGTGTAGGGGGTCACCAGCTCAACTGCCCTAGTGCTTCTGGCCTTTCCTCCTGGCAAAAGGGCAACCAGCCTTTCGCCAGTGGCCTCGTTGGCTGTGGGAAGACCTCTGGCCACGCCCCGTGCCACAAGCCACAAATTCACTTGGGTGGGAACCCTGGTCACATTCCCCTTCCAAATAGCTCGTTTCCCTCTCATCAATGTTTTTTTGGTGCTGTTGATTCCCTCACCTGGGGTGGTCTCTGCCCCCTTCCCCTCAATCTGCTGCTTTCCTGTAGCAAAGAGATTGGGGACTCTGCTACTTTCTTTCCCTAAACACTTCCAGGGGGTCAGGGGTCCCGTTTTCCTCTCCAGGACCCAAATGTTGGGCACCACCTCTTCCTGGCCAGAAACTGGCCTCTCCTCCCCTGGGCCCTCCTTCACAGACTTCCCTCATCTCATACACTGTAGCATGGCCAAACCTCCTTCCTAGAGCTAAAAATCACCTCTCAGGTCCCTGTACGTGGATGGGGCAATTCCAAGGGTGTTCGCAACCCCCTGCCCAGGGTTAGAGTGGGGTGACACTCTCCTTTCCCCCAGGCGGGGTCCGTCAGTTCTGACCTTCTCCCCACCTAGATTCCTGGCTCCATCCCCGGATCCCAAGGACTCACCCCCAGCCCCAGGCACCTGACTATTCAGCAGCCCTGACCCTGCCCTGCTCACTCACCCTGGCGCGGTGCCCTCTTCCGCCGGAATGCCGCTCCAGACTGCAGGGCCTCCAGGAGGCTGTCCATGACCCCCGTCTCTTCGCCCTCTGCAGAGAATCAAAGGGGTGGGGGGCAGGGTGAGCAGACCCCTTCGCCTGGCCACTCCATGAGGCCGCTCAGGACTGGCCACTGCCCAACCATACCCCACTCGGCTGACGTTGGCTCAGTGGAAAGAGCACGGGCTTTGGAGTTAGAGGTCATGGGTTCAAATCCCGGCTCCACCAACTGTCAGCTGTGTGACTTTGGGCAAGTCACTTAATTTCTCTGTCTCAGTTACCTCATCTGTAAAATGGGGATTAAAACTGTGAGCCTCCCGATCACCTTGTAACCTCCTCAGCGCTTAGAACAGTGCTTTGCACATAGTGCTTGGCAAGTACCATCATTACCCCTTCCAATGGGAACCCCCCAGCCCTCTCACAGGGAGAGTGGGGGTAGGTGAGGAGGTCTGTCTCTAGGTGTATGATGGGTTGAGGGGGAGAGAGGAACACTTCTTCCCTGTCAGTCCTCCTTAATTTCGTACTTTCTCAGCACCAAGCCCTGTGCTAAGCACTAGGGTGGGCCCAGGTTACTCAGGTTCAACTGGGCTCCTGTCCCTGGGATCTGAGGTTATCACAGCAAGCCATTTGGCTCCTTTCCCTTTCCTTGCCTGGGCTCAGCCGCAATGCCCGCTTCTCCCTCACCCCACCCTCCCAGCCCTGCTTATTTGTGGGGGAAGCAGCGTGGCTCAGTGGAAAGAGCCCGGGCTTGGGAGTCAAAGGTCATGCGTTCTAATCCCGGCTCTGCCACTTGTCAGCTGTGTGACTTTGGGCAAGTCACTTAGCTTCTCTGTGCCTCAGTTCCCTCATCTGTAAAATGGGGATTAAGATTGTGAGCCCCACACGGGACCTTGATTACCTTGTATCCCCCCAGCGCTTAGAGCAGTGCGTGGCACATAGTAAACGCTTAACAAATACCAACACTATTATTATTATGTGGGCCAGGAGTAGCACCCCTGGGGCCTCGGGCCACCACACGGCCCGGGCACAGGGAATGGGACCATGGAAGGGCAAAGGGATCATAGCCATTTGCCACCGAGGGTGTTTGTTGTTTGTGCTTGGAACGTGGGTGGCAGAAGGGCAGGTCGGGCGAACCGACAGGCAGACGGGGAAGGCAAGCGGGGTAAGCAAGCGTGCAGGGATGGAGGATTTACAGTTAAGCCTTCCTGCTGGTGGCGACGGCTTGCAGCTCTCCCTTAACGAGTGAGCGGGGAAGCTTTGCGGGGAAAGGCTCACCGGCATGTCAGGGGTTAAGCTGGAGCCCGAGCTCCCGGCTCGGTTGCCATGGCAACCGCTCTAGGGTGGTGAAACCCGAAACTGCGAAATCCCCGAGAAACAGCTGAAACAGCTGCCCCCGGCCGCTCGGCGCGGGACTCGCTGCCCGCAGCGCCACCTGCCGGGCGAGCGCCGCAACGGCCGCTGACCTACATACAGGGGAGGCGGCCGGGGGCCCGGCCTCCGGCGCCACCTGCCGGCCGGGCTCGGGGCCGCACCGTGGGCCCAACCAGGGGGTCGTAGCCCACCCGAAACTCGGGCGCGGACCCCCTCCTGGGGACCCTAGCCTGGCCCTCATCCACCCCCTATGGCCATGGGGCTATGGAGGGGGGTGGGGGCGTGCAGCCGAGGAACAGGCCCGGGGGCTGGAGGCGGCGGTGGTGTGTGTCTGGGGGTCCTCCTGAAGGGGCAGAGAATTGGGGCTCAGACAGCTGGGGGTCCCCGAATCTCCGGGTGGGGGGTGGGGACGGAGGGGAGCCAAGCTCAGAGAAGTAGCTTCCGAAACCTGCCTCCCGACTCGTCTCCCGCGGCATCTTTCTGCACACGGCTCGATGCCAGCAACGAGTCCCCTCCACCCCCCACACAGGGAATGCCAGCTTTGGGGCCACGGGGAGGTGGGTGAGGTGGAGGTGCCAGCCTAACCCACACTCCCACGCTAGAATGTTGGCTTCAGGGCTCCTGTGGTGTGGGGGCTGCCAGTCTACCGGAATCCTGGCCTCTAGGCCCTGGGGGGTAGGCGAGGTGGGGGTGCCAGCCTAGCCCCCCGGCCAAACCACAGTACTGGCCTCAGGGTCCCGGGATGTGGGTGAGGTGGGGTGCCAGCCTAGCCCCTTGGTAGAAAACTGGCCTCGGGACCCCTGTGAGGTGGGGGGTGCCAGTCTAGCACCCCCTCCCCTCCAGAAAGCCGGCCTCAGGGCCCCCCCTGTGAGATGGGTGAGGAGGGGGGGAGGTGCCAGCCGGGTTCTTGAAGCATTGTGATTCCACTTCCACTGCCCGCAGCAGGAGCAGCCAAGGAAGAGGGGGAGGGGGAAGGCAGGGAATTAGCAACAGGAAAGGAGCAGAGGCAGGAAACAGAGCAGGGCAGTAATTGAGGCCATATGTTCTGACAGAAAAATGCAGCCGGGAGTGAGGGACCCAGCCTGTTCAGGAAGGACAGGGACTCCTGGGGGCGGTGGGGGGGGGGAGGGCACCCAACCCTCCCCCCAATTACCTAGAAGCCCCAAAGGGCTTGGTGGGGCCCAGACCGAAGGGCAGGCTGAGTGGGGTGGTGGTGGTGGGGGGGCTCTTGGGAGGGAAATGGTGCAGAGGGCAGGAAGGGGAGATTACAACACAAAGGGTTAAGGCAGGGGGGCCTCCTTCAGCAAGGAGGGCGGGGGCGAGGGGAGATCAGAGGCATTTTTGAAAGGGTGGTGGAAGGGGAAGCGGGCACGCTAGCTGAGATAGAGTGTCACTGCCACGCCAAGATCAGAGCCCAGAAGGAAGGAGGATGGGGGGAGGGAAAGGGGATGGAATGTCAGAGACGAAACAGCAAAGACCAAATAGGTGGTAGCAGACGGTTTCTGCGTCCACCCTGGCTCCAGAGCCCGACAGCTGGGACTTCCTGCGTGTGGGCGGGGTCCGTGCCCGCCCCCCTCCCCCTGGGTCCCCACCCAAATCTCCCCAGCCTCCAGCTGCCCCCCATCTGGCCACCCCCAGGGCCGGGGGACCCACCTGCATTCATGTCAATGAGCTGCGCTCTCTTCTGCTGCTTCTCCAGACGCTCCTTCTCCGCCTTCTCCTTGGCCAGCTTCGCCCTGCGCATCTTCTCTTCCGTCTCCCGCCGCTTCTGGTTCTCCTTGACGGCTTGCTGCGGGCAGAGCGCCACATGGAGGGGCTGAGCTCTCCCCACCCCGGGGAGGGTGTCACCCGGGGACGGGCAGCTCCCTACCCTCGGGGCCCCTCGCTCACCAGGAACATGTTCTTGAAGTTGTGCAGGTCCATGAAGAACTCTTCCACGGTCATCTTCTTGGGGTCGAAGAGGAAGTAGTCCCCCAGCTCCTTGAACAGGGTCTCCATGTTGGAGTGCATCAGCCGCAGCTTCTCGTACTGCTCCTTGGCGTCCTTCACAAAGCTGTGCTGCCCGGAGTCAAGGATCACGGCCTGCAAGTCGGGGGCTACGAGCCATGTCCAAGACACTGCCCGTTTCCTCTTACCCCTCAAACTCACCAACACACGTTTTCTAGATCTCCTCAAGTCACTGTATCATCTGTAGCCACTCCAACTCCAACCACAATGCCCCCCAACCTGAAAACTCAGATCTCTAATCTGTCTCCCCTTTTTGCAAGCCATCATGGCTCACCTGGGATCCCTACCGACCCTCCCCTTCAAGACGGAGACCCATATTCCTAACATCATCCTCTCGCCACCCACTCCCTCTGAGGCCCGGGCACTGGCAACGTCCAATTCTGGATTCCCTCCGTAGTACGCCTCCTTCGCTCATGCTCCTGGAGAGAATCCAGGCACCAGGCCGACTTTTACCCTATTTCCCCCACTGATGGGTTCTAATCCCGGTTCTGCCATTTATCCGCTGTGTAACCTTGGGAAAGTTACTTAACTTCTCTGTGCTTCAGTTCTTTCATCCGCAACCTGGGGACTGAATATCTGTTCCCTCTCTGACCGTGAGCCCCATGTGGGACCTGGTTATCTTGTTTCTATCCCAGAGCTTAGGACAGTACGTGGTACATAGTAAGTGCTTAAATACCAGAATTATTATTATTAGTTAATAATTACTATTATTGCATCACCTCTCCCCTTGAGTCTTCTCTAAGTACTTGGGTACTCCCTCCCTCCCTCTATAACACTTACAAATCTTTCAATTCAGTTGCCTCCCCTCTCTGCAATTTATTTTAGTGCCAACTAAAATATTTATTTATATTATACATAATTTTTATTTATGTTGCCAACTTGTACTTCCCAAGCACTTAGTACAGTGCTCTGCACGGTAAGCATTCAATAAATACGAATGAATGAATGACTAATGGGTTCCCTCGAGACTGTAAGCACATTGTGGGAAGGGAACATGTCTACCAACTCTGTTATATTGTACTCTCCCGAGCACTTAGCACAGTAATTTGCACCCAGTAAGTGCTCAACAAATGCTATGGATTGATTGTTAGCTCCTAAGAGGGCAGGGATTATGTCTATTAATTCTACTACACTCTCCCAAGTGCTAAATACAGGGTTGTGTATGAGCCTGTAAGTTCCCTGACGGCAGGGATGGTGTTTACCAACTCTCTCGTACTCTCCCAAGTGCTTCGCTCAGTGTTCTCCACAGAGAACAAGCTTAATAATTGTCAGTCTCCCCCTGCAGACTGTAAACCCACTGGGAGAGGAATCACGCCTACCAACTCTACTATACTGCACTTTTCCAAATGCTTAGTAGAGTGCCCTGCACACAGTAAGCAATCAATAAACTCCACTGATTGCCTGATGAGCTCTCACTATTATTTACCCACTCTATTCTCCCTCAACACCACGGCTCATACGTTTTGTCTCCCAAGCTCACCTGCTTGCTGGGCTTCATTCTCAACTTTCTGGCTTCTGACCCCGGCTCAACGCCTTTCCTCCCTGCCAGGAACTCCCCGCCACCTTCACACTCCTACACCACGTCTCTCCCCATCTTCAGGACCCTCCCAGCCCCTCCGGATTAAGCTCCTTTTCCTCCACATCATATCAAACCAACTACACCTTCAGCAGGTGCTCCCTCCCCTTATTACTTTTGCACATTCCTGACAAATAAACGTTCACTGGATGGCTTGTATGTGTCAGTCTCCCCCGTTTGATGGTAAATTCCTGGAAGGGAGGGCCCAGGCCTCCTACTCAACTGTAGTCTCCCAAGTGCTTGGTGCAGGGCTCTGCAGGGGCTCAGTATGATTGGTTGACTTCTTTGGCCCGGCACAAGATCCCAAGACTTCCCTACCCTGATCCTCTCCCACCTTCAACTCTCTCCTCCCATTCGTCTGCTTTTCCTCCTCCTCTCAATCTGGGCACATCTCCCAACCCCCTGTTTCGGAGCAGTTTCCAAGTGCAGAACAGTTGCCGCTACTGCCTTAGGGAAGGACCCTGCTTGTTTTCCGGCTACGACCAGATCAAAATTACCCAGGTGCTACCCGGTGGCCCAGGAGATGGAAAATGGGCTGCCACCAGCCCCAGAAGGCTCTCTGGCTGAGCAATTTTCCATGTCCAAGGTCCAGCTGCTTGAGGTAGGGTGATGGAGGAGTCCCCGCCCCCCCTCCCCTAGCTCATCCTATCAGAGAGGATATGGTCATCTTCTCCACAAACTTATCCTTCTCATCGGTAGCAGCTGGGAAGTTCTGAATGTCGCGTTCCACGTCCGAAATCTGCTTCCTCATCATGTCCAGGTTCTTCTGTAAATTCTCAGCGGAGACTGAGCGAGAGGGGTGAGGGGTGAGGGTGGCTGGGCGGAAGTCTCCCCGCCGGGTGCAGCTGGGACAAAGCCCTTTCCCACGCGTCCCTGCTACACACGCGAACCCTGCCCCGGCTCACGCTCTCTGCTTGGGGCTCCCTGGGGGAGTCCAGCCTGTGGGGGCTCGGCCAGAGTGGGCAGCAGGGCCCCAAGCGGAATGTGTCGGAGGATGGGGTTGATGGGGGCCCAGGAGGAAACGTGGAGCCCTTGGTGGGAACTGGAACTGGGGGAAGGGTGGGATGCTGGCAGCCACTGGCCCCTCCTTTGGGAGGAAGCTGCTCTCTCTGTTGCATGAGGGAGGTCTCCCTAGGCTTTGCCGGGGCCATCTTGGCTCTCCTTTCGGCCCGGGACCGCGACCGAATGTGCCCGCTCTCCTGCGCAGCCCAGAGCCCTCGGGCCTCCTGCCGCTGGCCCAGCCCCAGCCCCCCAGCCCGCCTCTTGAGCCGTCCCCACCTCGGCTGGCCTTCTCCACGTGGGTCAGCTCATTGGGGAACTCGAGCACTTCGGGGTGGTCCGACTCGCACAGCTCCGCCAGGAAGTGCAGCAGTGTCATCTTCTGATCGGTGGACTTGGTGTCCCGCAGCTGGGTGGGCGGGACGGAGGGGAGAGGGGCTGTGAGCGGGGCTGGCCGGGAACGGGCGACCGCCGGATTGGGGCCTGGGTTTCCGAGCGAGGCCCTGCACGGGCCAACCGGGCGGGTGCCGGCTCTCGATTGCCGCAGGGGCTGCCCGCACTTCGGCCGGTGAGCCCGGCTGTTGTGATACGCTTACACTGTGCTGACCAGATACAGTCCCGGTCCCACACGGGACTCGGAGGCATCTCCGTTTAACAGATGAGGACACTGAGGCCCAGAGAGGCCGAGCGCCTCGCCCCAGGTCCCCCAGCTCCCTGCTCTTTCCCCAGGACCACACGGCCTCCCTCCCCTCCTCCCTTCCGGCCCCGCCCGTCACCTTGCAGAGGAAACTGATGTTGAAGCCGAAGGCGCCGGCGTTCCGGGAGCCGGCGTTCATGTAGTTGCCGACGAGCAGGGTGAGCTCCAGGAGGCTGGAGAAGTTCTGACTCTTGCGCACTTCCTCGCAGGCCGCCGTCACCGACACGATCTCGGGCTTCACGTTCTCCACCTGCTCGCCGAACTGCAGCTTGAAGAGGATGGCGTTGAGGCGCGGCCGCAGGCGGGGAACCGTGCCCATCTGTCCAGGGTGGGAGGAAAAACAGTGTCACCACCTGCCGAGCTCAGGGAGGGGAGAGCTGACATTATCGGGGAGGGCACGCACCCCTGAGGGAAGGAATAAATCCACTAATAATAACACTGACTGCTACTTGTTAAGCGCTTCCTAGGTGCCAAGCACTGTGCTAAGTGCAGAGGTAATTAATGGGAGAGAAACCAGCAGTAGTAGCGGATAATACTTCCCTTCAAGGCCCTACTCCAGGAGGCCTTCCCAGACTGAGCCCCTTCCTTCCTCTCCCCCTCATCCCCCTCTCCACCCCCCCATCTTACCTCCTTCTCTTCCCCACAGCACCTGTATATATGTATATATGTTTGTACATATTTGTTACTCTATTTATTTTACTTGTACATATCTATTCTATTTATTTTATTTTGTTAGTATGTTTGGTTTTGTTCTCTGTCTCCCCCTTTTAGACTGTGAGCCCACTGTTGGGTAGGGACTGTCTCTATATGTTGCCAACTTGTACTTCCCAAGCGCTTAGTACAATGCTCTGCACACAGTAAGCGCTCAATAAATACTATTGATGATGATGATGATGATGATGATGAAAGGAGCCTGAAACCCCACTCTTATTCCATCCTCGCCCTCATCTTTCACGTTGGTTTTGGGTTTTAATGGCTTCACCTTTCCCAAAGGACCTATCACCAGCCCCCCTCCTCTTTATTCTTAGACTGTGAGGCCCTTGTGACTAATTCTCACCTATTTTCTCCCCAGTGCTCTGGCCAGTGCTTTGTACTCAGAAGGCAATTAATAAATACTACCACTACTACTTTAGGATACAGTCCCATCTCCCATCCAGAGAAGCAGCGTGGCTCAAGTGGAAAGAGCCCGGACTTGGGAGTCAGAGGTCATGGGTTCTAGTCCCACTTGTCAGCTGTGTGATTTTGGGCAAGTCACTTCACTTCTCTGTGCCTCAGTTCCCTCATCTGTAAAATGGGGATTAAGATGGGGAGCCCCACGTGGAACAACCTGATCACCTTGTGTCCCCCCAGCGCTTAGAACAGTGCTTTGCACATAGTAAGCGCTTAACAAAAGCAGCGTGGCTCAGTGGGAAGAGCACGGGCTTTGGAGTCAGGGATCATAGGTTCGAATCCCGGCTCCGCCACATGTCTGCTGTGTGACCTTGGGTAAGTCACTTAACTTCTCTGAGCCTCAGTTACCTCATCTGTAAAATGGGGATTAAGACTGTGAGCCCCACATGGGACAACCTCATTACCTTGTTTCCCCTCCCCAGCACTTAGGACAGTGCTTTGCACATAGTAAGTGCTTAACAAATGCCATCATTATCATTATAATAATTATTATTATCTAATACAGGGCTCGGGATCTAACGGGGAGGGAGAGCAGGTTTCTCGCCCCCATTCTACGGAGGAGGAAAATGAGGCCCAGAGAGGTAGAGTGACTTAGCCTGGGTCACCCCAACAGGACGGTGCCACAGGTGGGGCTACAATCAGGGTCTCCAGCCGCCCAGGGAAGAGGGCGAGGGTCAATCCCATCCCCGGTGCCCCCGCTCTCTGTGGGGAGATCATGCCGACTGGGGTTCCTGGCCCGGACCCCACTCACCACGACGCCGAACTGTTCCGACTCCGCCAGGTCATCGTACTCGTCCTTCAGCTCCGCCAGCATCTTCAGCTGCTCGGGCTCCGGCATCTGCTTGATCAGGTTCTGAGAGCAGGAGGGAGGGAGAGAACAACATTGTGCTCTGTCCCCCTCTGAGCATCCCCAAACCTCAGCCTGAGCCTCTGCCCCTCCGCCCCACCCATCTACCCTGCACCTCACGGGCCGGGGGCGGAGGGGGAGGAGGAAGGGGACACGGACCCAGGCAGGAGCCGATTCACTGACCGGGCCAGAGCCAGTGGTCATTCAAGGGCCAGAGCTGGAGTCAGGGGCTCCTCCAGGGTCAGTGGTCGGCTTGAGGACCGCACCAGGCAGTAGGGGGTTGGAGGGCCTGGACCGGGCCCAGGAGAACGACATGCCACCTGCGACTGACCCCCTCTGAGTCAGGGGAGCCGACGGGAAAGGCCTTAGAGGGAGGACCAGTCTCCAGCTCGGACACCCTGATTCACCTGCACCATTGACTCAGTCAGGACAGTCTCATTAACTTCCAGAATCACGTTCTTGATATCCTGGTAGGCCATGCGGAAGGAGCCCAGGAAGATTGCTGCCGAGAAAGGAGAAATCAGTCACTCAGGAGCCAGGATCCCGCTTCTGCCTCGTGCCCCAAGCCCATTGCCCGTGTTCCCTGTCCCCCTGCATAGCCACACGTGGGATAAACCCCTTCCTCGTTCCCCCGGGCAGCCCAGCCCAAACTGAAGCACCTCTGGCTCCCCTCAAGCTGAACAGGGCAGAGTTGACGGTGGAACCCCGAACCCCCAGTCAGCCAGGACAGGGTCAGGGTCGGAAACCCAAACTCCCCGCTGGCCAGGGAAGGGGCGGTGCCTAAGACCTCAAACCCCCATCCGGCCAGGGCCGGGGCTGGAGCCAGCTGGTCCTCCTGCTCTGAATGGGTTGAGAACTTGGAGCAGGTCCCAACCACCAGGCTGGCCCAGGCTAATGGTCTCTCCACTGTCCCACCTAAGCATCGGCCCAAGAAAGAGGGCAGCTACTGCCGTGCCATCTAAGCATAGGCCCAGGAAGGAGGGCGGTATCTTCTGTCCCATCTAGGCAACCCCCGCAGCACTTATATTCACATTTTTATATTCATTTCATTCATTCATTCAGTCGCATTTATTGAGCGCTTACTGTGTGCAGAGCACTGTACTAAGCACTTGGGAAGTACAAGTTGGCGACATTTGCTTCCCCTACCTGTAATTTATTTCAACAACTGCCTCCCCGTTAGACTCTAGGCTTGTTATGGGCAGGGAACAGGTCTGCTAATTCTCTCAAGCATTTAGTACAGCACTCCGCACATAATAAGCACTCAATAAATACCACTGATTAATTCTTAAGGACAGGAAAAGCATCTCTACTAACTCTACTGTCCTCTCCCAAGTGCCCAGTCCAGTATGGTGCACACATTACACTAGGCTCCTTGGCTAGTGATTGTGTCTTAACTCTACTGTACTCTCCGAAGAGCTTTGTGTAGTACTTTGCACTCAGTAAGTGCTCAACAAATACCAGTGATTGATTGGCAAGGAGGAGGAGAGCAGTAAGGGGGAAGAAACAAGGGGAGAGGGAAGAAATGAGGGGGAGGGAGGAGAGTAAGTACTCTGCACACAGTAAGTGCTTAATAAATATGACAATAAGAGGGGAGAGGGAGGAAAGGAAGAGGGAGAGGGAGGAGAAGCAATGGAATGTACTCTCCTGTGTCTCCACACAAAACCAAGAGACTACGTGGCTAGGTTGCTGGCCCGGGTCAAGCCCAGGTCAAGCCTCAGCCACTTGTGAGAAGGCCACAGACGCCTCCTGGGTTTTCCACACTTGCCACAGTGGCTTTGGAGAGGATCAGGAGGCGAGGAGGCCATGGGGAGAGGGGCCCAAGGGGTGGGGGGGCCAGATGGGGAAGCAAACCTGTTGGCCCTAAAGGGTGAAAGGAGTGGTGGGCCTCCAGTTCCAGACCCCTCGAGGCAACAGGCGCCTGCAGGCCAGCCATCACAGCACCCCGCTCAAGAGCTTGTTGTGGCCAGGGAATGTGTACTGGACTTTCCCAAGCATTTAGAAGAGTGCTTGGCACACAATAAATCCCACTGGTTGATTAATTGATTGACTGAGAGACTTACAGAGGTTCTGAGCTGTCTTGGAATCCAACACCTTCAGCTCCTTGACTTTTTTCTTCTGCACGGCCTTCTCCTCTCCGCCCTCCTGATCCTTCTTGGCTGCAGGGACAGAAAGAGGGATGGACGGTGAGCCTGGACCCCTGGCCTCTGAGGGTCAACATCTAGGAAACAGCCGGCTGCCCTGTTTTCTGGAAGGGGGACAAAGTGGGGGTGTCTACAGGATTCTGTCCAGGCAGGAAGGGAACTTCAAGGTGGTCAAAAAGGGGCAGTGTGCCCCATCTCGGACCCCAGTTAGGAGGAGAGGAAGATGGGAGGGCAGGAAAGATTCCAGGATTACTGAGTTTGGCTTGAGGGGAAGGGGGAGGATGCAGTCTGTTAGGGCAGGTAACTGGGGTCCAGGGAGTGGAAAGAGGACAAGCCTGGGATACAGGAGACCTGGGTACTAATCACTGTTCTGCCATTTGCCTGTGGTGTGATGTTGGGCAAATCACTTCTCTTCTCTGGGCCTCAGGGAAGTGAGGATTCAAAACCCATTGTCCCTTTTCCTGTGAAGGAAAGGGAAAATCCTACTAGACTCTCTCATACCTACCCCAGTGCTTAGTATATTGCTAGACATCTAGTAGGGGCTTAACAAATACCACAGCTATTACTAATTCCTGGAGGGAGGGGAGCAAAATGGCCTGGCCCTTCTGCTCTGATGTTCCTCAACTGCCCTCTCATCCATTTATTTATTTTATTTGTACATATTTATTCTATGCTGCTTCAGCAGAAGCAGCATGGCTCAGTGGAAAGAGCCCGGGCTTTGGAGTCAGAGGCCGTGGGTTCAAATCCTGGCTCCGCCAATTGTCAGCTGTGTGACTTTGGGCAAGTCACTTAACTTCTCTGTGCCTCAGTTACCTCATCTGTAAAATGAAGATTGACTGTGAGCCCCCCATGGGACAACCTGATCACCCTGTAACCTCCCCAGTGCTTAGAACAGTGCTTTGCACATAGTAAGCACTTAATAAACGCCATTACTACTGCTATTTATTTAATCTTGTTAATATGCTTTGTGGCCTGTCTCCCCCTTCTAGACTGTGAGCCCGCTGTTGGGTAGGGGCCATCTCCACATGTTGCCAACTTGGACTTCCCAAGCGCTTAGTACAGGGCTCTGCACACCGTAAGCGCTCAATAAATAGGATTGAATGAGTGAATGAACCCACAGATCTGCCACGAGAAACGTGGAAGCCCAAAGCTCGCGGTCTGGGCCCGCTGCCGAGAGAGGTCAGAGCTCCGCGCCTGCACCGGTGAGGGGCCGGGCCCCACGAGAGCACGGGACCGACGGGCCGTGCCGGGGCTCCCCAGGGACCGAGGACGGAGCACGGGCCGGGGGCCAGGCAGCTGGCTCCCGGACCTTGGGCTGGGCAGCACTCGCGGAGGGTGTGACCCTGAGCGGCCGGTGAGCGCCAACCCTACAAGCGGGCCCAGCGGGCCAGCTGTGACGCGGGGCAGTCGGCCAGCAACGGTCTCTCCGGACCTGCCCCGCCGGCCCTCGCGTCCTCCGCCCTCTCTCCTCCTGGTGACTCGGTCAGCAGGCCTCTCTCCCTCCCTCCTCCCCCCTGCCCACGCACCCGCCCAAGGTTCGGGAAGTTCTCCGCGGTGGCTACGAGCCCGGAGCCTCTGACCCAGTTCTGAGTGGGACAGAGGGAACATCAGAGCGAACAGAGCTCGGAGTTTATCTGCCTCGGCTCATCCTCTGAGCCGCGTGGGGGTGGGGGCAGGGGACCCCTCCCCCTCCCCACATCCACCCAAGGAAGCTGACAATAATAGTAATAATGGCAACAATTCAGCTCTTACTATGCACAAAGCACTGTTCTAATCAATCAATCATCAATCGTATTTGAGCGCTTACTATGTGCAGAGCACTGTACTAAGCGCTTGGGAAGTACAAATTGGCAACACATAGGGACAGTCCCTACCCAACAGTGGGCTCAGAGTCTAAAAGGGGGAGACAGAGAACAGAACCAAACATACCAACAAAATAAAATAAATAGGATAGAAATGTACAAGCAAAATAAATAAATAAATAGAGTAATAAATATGTACAACCATATATACATATATACAGGTGCTGTGGGGAAGGGAAGGAGGTAAGATGCGGGGGGACGGAGAGGGGGACGAGGGGGAGAGGAAGGAAGGGGCTCAGTCTGGGAAGGCCTCCTGGAGGCCTGTTCCAAGCGCTGGGGAGGTTACAAGGTGATCAGGTTGTCCCCCGGAGGGCTCCCGGTCTTAATCCCCATTTTACAGATGAGGTAACGGAGGCGCAGAGAAGTGAAGTGACTTGCCCAAAGTCACACAGCTGACAACTGGCGGAGCCGGGATTTGAACCCCCGACCTCTGGCTCCAAAGCCCGGGCTCTTTCATCATCATCATCATCATCAATCGTATTTATTGATTTCTTTCTTTATTTCTTTCCACTGAGCCATGCCGCTTCCCTAATGAAGCTGATGAAAGCCGATGCCCGGTGGTCACGGTGTTGCTCCCCGTGGGCGGCACAACAGGGCTGGCCGAAACACTAGGGTGGTGAGAGGGAGGGGAGCGGCTTTGGGGGTGAGCGCTGCCGCCGGTGACTGGGGATTTTCCACTGGGCTCCAGCTACTGCACAGCTGGCACAGAGGAGTCTCCTCGCGGATTAACCCTCCTCAGCTCCCCGCCCTCCGCGTCAGGACAGGGAGGTGTCCCCGCTCCCCCGGCGGCCTGGCCTGCGGGGTTCGCCCCAGCTGGGCCTGCGGTTCGGAGAGGCACCCTGGGCGCGTCAGCGCTTAGTACAGCGCTCTGCACATAGTAAGCGCTCAATAAATACGATTGATGATGATGATGATGATGATCCCTCCCCGGGGCAAGAGCGGGTGACACAGGCTGCGTGACTCAGTGGAAAGAGCCCGGGCTTTGGAGCGAGAGGTCACGGGTTCAGATCCCGGCTCTGCCACTTGTCAGCGGTGTGACTCTGGGCAAGTCACTTCCCTCATCTGCAAAATGGGGGTTAGGACTGTGAGCCCCCCGTGGGACCACCTGATCACCTTGTAACCTCCCCAGCGCTTCCTAGTAAGGAAGAAACTATCAGGCAGAAACTCCTCACCCTGGGCTTCCAGGCTGTCCATCCCCTCGCCCCCTCCTACCTCACCTCCCTTCTCTCCTTCTCCAGCCCAGCCCGCACCCTCCGCTCCTCCGCCGCTAATCTCCTCACCGTACCTCGCTCTCGCCCGTCCCGCCATCGACCCCCGGCCCACGTCATCCCCCGGGCCTGGAATGTCCCCAATCCCTCTGCCCCTCCGCCAAGCTAGCTCTCTTCCTCCCTTCAAGGCCCTGCTGAGAGCTCCCCTCCTCCAGGAGGCCTTCCCACATTGAGCCCCTTCCTTCCTCTCCCCCTCGCCCCCCTCTCCATCCCCCCCCCATCTTACCTCCTTCCCTTCCCCACAGCACCTGTATATATGTTTGTACATATTTATTACTCTATTTTATTTGTACATATCTATCCTATTTATTTTATTTTGTTAGTATGTTTGGTTTTGTTCTCCGTCTCCCCCTTCTAGACTGTGAGCCCACTGTTGGGTAGGGACTGTCTCTAGACCAATTTGTACTTCCCAAGCGCTTAGTCCAGTGCTCTGCACATAGTAAGCGCTCGATAAATACGATTGATGATGATGATAGTGAGTGCTTAATAAATGCCGTCGTTATTATTATAGGGCCTCGACGCCTGCGCGGGCAGAACCCTCGTCCCCTCGGGCCCGGATGCCGCCGCCGCCGCCTCGGGGAGGGGGCACGGGTGAAGGGCAGCTCCAGCCGGGGTGGGTGTCTGGCGCGAGGTGTGGCCCTGGCCGGAGGCGGCTGAGCGGGGGAGGCTGCGGCCTTGCCTCGGCTTGTCTCCCTCCCTCTCGCTTCCCCCCGCCAGACTCCCTCCTTGGCAGGGCCCTTTTCTGTCCTGCGTCACAAGCACAAAATGGAGCTGGGCAGGGAGGAAAAACACACTGCGTGAAATGGCTGCATGAAGCAGGGCGAGCCAGGCAGCCGCACTGCGGCACAAGGACACCCCCTGCTGCCCAGCGCGGGCACCTTCCTCCCCTCATCCACTCAAATTTAACAGGAAATATTAATTAATTAATATTAATATAACTACGAAATGGGCGGAAATACTCATATTTAATAATAATAACAATAATGATGGCATTTAGAGAAGCAGCGGAAAGAGCCCGGGCTTCGGAGTCGGGGGCTCGCGGGTTCACCTCCCCACTCCGCCAACCGTCGGCCGTGTGGCTCTTGTCACTTCACTTCTCCGTGCCTCGGGTCCCTCGTCTGCAAAACGGGGATTACAACTGTGGGCCCTCCGTGGGACCACCTGATAATAATGACGATGGCGTTTATTAAGCGCTTACTAGGGGCAAGGCACGGTTCTAAGCGCTGGGGAGGTGACAAGGTGATCAGGCTGTCGTCATCCTCAATCGTATTTATTAAGCGCTTACTAGGGGCAAAGCACGGTTCTAAGCGCTGGGGAGGTTACAAGGTGATCAGGCTGTCATCGTCATCAATCGTATTTGTTGAGCGCTTACTGTGTGCAGAGCACCGTACTAAGCGCTTGGGAAGTACAAAGTGGCAACATCTAGAGACAGTCCCTACCCAACAGTGGGCTCACAGTCTAAAAGGGGGAGACCGAGAACAAAACCAAACATACTAACAAAATAAAATAAATAGAATAGATATGTACAAGTAAAATAAATAGAGTAATAATGTGTACAAACATATATACAGGTGCTGTGGGGAAGGGAAGGAGGTAAGATGGGGGGATGGAGAGGGGGACGAGGGGGCTCACAGTCTTTATCCCCATTTTACGGATGAGGGAACTGAGGCCCAGAGAAGTTAAGTGACTTGCCCAAAGTCACACAGCTGACAAGCTGCGGAGCCGGGATTCGAACCCATGACCTCTGACTCCAAAGCCCGGGCTCTTTCCACTGAGCCACGCTGCTTCTCTAATCACTTTGTATCCCCCCAGAGCTTAGAACAGTGTTTCCCCTTCTAGACTGTGAGCACACTGTTGGGTAGGGACTGTCTCTATATGTTGCCAACTTGTACTTCCCAAGCGCTTAGTACAGTGCTCGGCACACAGTAAGCACTCAATAAATACGATTGATTGATTGATTATTAAGCGCTTACTATGTGCAAAGTGCTGGGGAGGTGACAAGGTGATCAGGCTGCCCCCCGGGGGGTTCACAGTTTTAATCCCCATTTTACAGATGAAGCACAGAGAAGTGAAGTGACTTGTCCAAAGTCACACAGCTGACAGTTGGTGGAGCAGGGATTTGAACCCATGACCTCTGACTCCAAAGCCCGTGCTTTTTCCACTGAGCCACGCTGCTTCTCTTACTGAGCGCTTATGGTGTGCAGAGCACTGGACTAAGCGCTTGGGAAGTACAAGTTGGCACCAGATAGAGACGGTCCCTCCCCAACAACGCAGCGTGGCTCGGTGGAAAAGGGCCCGGGCTTTGGAGTCGGAGGTCATGGGTTCAAATCCCGGCTCCGCCAATTGTCAGCTGTGTGACTTTGGGCAAGTCACTTCACTTCTCTGTGCCTCAGTTACCTCATCTGTAAAATGACACCTGTCTACATGTTTTGTTTTGTTGTCTGTCTCCCCCTTCTAGACTGTGAGCCCACTGTTGGGTAGGGACTGTCTCTATATGTTGCCAACTTGTACTTCCCAAGCACTTAGTACAGTGCTCTGCACACAGTAAGCGCTCAATAAATACGATTGATGATGTGAGCCCGTTGTTGGGTTGGGACCGTCTCTCTATGTTGCCGACTTTTACTTCCCAAGCGCTCAGTACAGTGCTCTGCACACAGTAAGTGCTCAATAAATACAATTGAATGAATGAATGAATTGTCAGCTGTGTGACTTTAGGCAAGTCATTTAACTTCTCTGTGCCTCAGTTACCTCATCTGTAAAATGGGGATTAAGACTGTGAGCTCCCCGTGGGACAACCTGATCACCTTGTAACCTCCCCAGTGCTTAGAACAGTGCATTGCACATGGTAAGCATTTAATAAATGCCATTATTATTATTACTATTATTATTAGAAGGGGGAGACAGACAATGAAACAAACCATGTAGACAGGTGTCAAAACCATCAGAATAGAGTTATAGCTATATAATAATAATGGCATTTATTAAGTGCTTACTATGTGCAAAACACTGTATATAATGATATATGCACATCATTAACAAAATAGAGTAGTAAATATGTACAAGTAAAATAAATACAGTAATAAATCTGTACTTATGTATATATACAAGTCCTGTGGGGAGGGGAAGGAGGTAGGGTGGGCGGGATGGGGAGGAGGAGAGGAAAAAGGGGGCTCAGTCTGGGAAGGCATCTTGGAGGAGGTGAGCTCTCAGTAGGGCTTTGAAGGGAGGAAAAGAGCTAGTTTGGCGGATGTGTAGAGGGAGGGCATTACAGGCCAGGGGAAGGACGTGGGCCGGGGGTCGATGGCGGGACGGGCGAGAACGAGGCACGGGGAGGAGATTAGCAGCAGAGGAGCAGAGGGTGCGGGCTGGGCTGGAGAAGGACAGAAGGGAGGTGAGGGAGGAGGGGGCGAGGGGATGGACGGCCTTGAAGCCCAGGGTGAGGAGTTTCTGCCTGATGCGCAGATTGATTGGTAGCCACTGGAGATTTTTGAGGAGGGGTGTGGAAACTGAGGCTCGGGGAAAGGAAGGAGTGAGCCGAGGGCTGGTGAACGAGGGCGGCCCCCCGAGAGCCCGCACCAGGGCTGCTGGAGCCCCTGAAACTGGTGCCAGTGACTTGCCGAACCCCAGAGGCCCATAGCCGGGGTCATCTCCTCCCAGGACATCCCCGGTCTAAGCTGAAGTCACAAACAGGAAAGGGGGTGTGGAGGAAGCCTAGGGGACACTGGCCATCCTGGAGGCCAGGTGGGAATGAGTCAGCGGGGACGGGGGCCCGGAAGCCTTGGCCTTGGAAGCTGCTTTGGAAGATCGCCAGCCCCCCCCGCCACCCCTGCGTCATGCCCCACTACAGTGAGTGGCTTGGGCCCAAGGGAGCCTGAAGTCCACTCTTGTCTCTCCCTGGCCCCTGGGGGGTAACGCACCATGAGCACCCTGCTGCAGGTCTAAGGATAACAGCCTGGCCCCGCCAGTCGAGAGACCTGGGTTCTAGTCCTCGCTCTGCCCACTGGGGCCGGGTCGCTGAGGGGGAAGGTTCCTGACCAGACAAAGGCGCTCCTCGGGGGAGACGGGCCCAGTGGGAACCCCTTGCCCACATCCTGGAGGAGGCCTTCCCAGACTGAGCGCCTTCCTTCCTCTCCCCTTCATCCCCCTCTCCATCCCCCCCATCTTACCTCCTTCCCTTCCCCACAGCACCTGTATATATGTATATATGTTTGTACATATTTATTACTCTATTTATTGATTTATTTTACTTGTACATATCTATTCTATTTATTTTATTTTGTTAGTATGTTTGGTTTTGTCTCCCCCTTTTAGACTGTGAGCCCACTGTTGGGTAGGGACTGTCTCTAGATGTTGCCAATTTGTACTTCCCAAGCGCTTAGTACAGTGCTCTGCACACAGTAAGCGCTCAATAAATACGATTGATGATTGATGATGATGATCCTGCCTCTAACCTGGAATGCCCTCCCCCTCCTCAAATCTGACAGTCACCCTCCCCTCCCTCAAAGCCTTACTGAAGGCACATCTCCTCCAAGAGGCCTTCCCAGACTAAGCCCCACTTTTCCTCATCTCTAACTCCCTTCTGCATCGCCCTTTCTCCCCTTCTAGACTGTGAGCCCACTGTTGGGTAGGGACTGTCTATATGTTGCCAACTTGGACTTCCCAAGCGCTTAGTACAGTGCTCTGCACACAGTAAGTGCTCAATAAATACGATTGATGATGATGATGATGATGCTCCCATTGCTCTTCCCCTGTCAGCCCCACAGCACTTATGTCCGTATCTGTAATTTTATTTGTACTGACGTCTGTCTTGTACTTCCCAAGTGCTTAGTACAGTGCTCTGCACACAGTAAGCGCTCAATAAATACGATTGATGATGATGATGATGCTCCCATTGCTCTTCCCCTGCCAGCCCCACAGCACTTATGTAGATATCTGTAATTTTATTTGTACTGACGTCTGTCTTCCCCACTAGAGACTATGAGCTCGTTATGGGCAAGGGATATTGCCGTTTACTGTTGTATTGTACTTTTCCAAGTGCTTAGTACAGTGCTCTGCACATAGTAAGCACTTAATAAATACAACTGAATGAATGAACCCCGGAAACAGGCAGCTAACATGGGTGGCAAAGGCCTCATCCTGCCCGGTCTCAGCACTGGTGCTGTCAGCGAGTCCTGTGGGGGTACCACACTATGTCTGTGTGCCCACCTGCTGCCCTCGCATGCTCTGAGGAATCAGAGTGACGTTCATGGGGGTGAATTAGGGCCTTAACTCCTCTGTGAAGACCCCCCAGCTGTGGGAAACCTGGCCATCAAGGCTGGAGGGCTTCCTTCCCTCCCCCTCCCTGGACTGAGGTCAGCGAGGATGGGCAGCAGAGGTTGGCGCAGCCCAATCCTGGGGCGCTTCCCCTCAGGCTCCTCATAATAATTATGGTATTTGTTAAGCGCTCACTATGTGCCGGGCACAGTACTAAGCGCTAAGTGGATACAAGCAAATGAGGGCAAATTGGGCTGGGCACAACCCCTGTCCCGCATAGGGCTCACAGTCTTATTCCCCATTTCACAGCTGAGGTAACTGAGGCACAGAGAAGTGGAGTGACTTGCCTAAGGCCACACAGCAGGTAAGTGGCGGAGGTGGGGTTAGAAGCCATGACCTGTGTGATTTTGGGCAAGTCACTTAACTTCTCTGTCTTCCAGACTGTGAGCCCACTGTTGGGTAGGGACCGCCTCTATATGTTGCCAACTTGTACTTCCCAAGCGCTTAGTACAGTGCTCTGCACACAGTAAGCGCTCAATAAATACGATTGATTCTCTGTGCCTCAGTTACCTTATCTGTAAAATGGGGATTAAGGCTGTGAGCCCCCCGTGGGACAACCTGATCACCTTGTAACCTCTCCAGCGCTTAGTACAGTGCTTTGCACATAGTAAGTGCTTAATAAATGCCATCATTATTATTATTATGACCTTTTGATTTCCAGGCCTGTGCTCTACCTACTTAGGCCACGCTGTTTCGCCACCAAATCCCCAGCTGGGGAATACCAGGCCACAGGGGTCGAGGGGTGGGCTGGCTAAAGCTATGGGGGGCATGGGGGGCTGCTTAGAGAAGCAGTGTGGCTCAGTGGAAAGAGCCCGGGCTCTGGAGTCAGAGGTCATGGGTTCAAATCCCAGCTCCACCAATTGTCAGCTGTGTGACTCTGGGCAAGTCACTTAACTTCTCTGTGCCTCAGTTACCTCATCTGTAAAATGGGGATTAAGACCGTGAGTCCCCCGTGGGACAACCTGATCCCCAGCGCTTAGAACAGTGCTTGGTAAGCGCTTAATAAATGACATTATTATTATTATTATTATTATGGGGCGTTTAGGGTGGCTCCCCAAGAACCAGAGGAGGGAAGCAGGGTGTCTGTGACTGTCGGCCGGGGGAAAGACTGACAGCACCCTGTTCGCACAGACAATGGTGTCATTCACACTCAGGGCCGCTACTTTCCCAGCACACCCAAGCTGACTCAGGAGGGGAGTGCTGGGAACAGATGAGTATCACAGCTTTGGGTGGGAAGGGGAGAGACCGGAGGAGCCGGCTCTGTCTGCCCCGGGCCCAGGACTGGGAGGTCATCATCATCATCAATCGCATTTATTGAGCGCTTACTATTTGCAGAGCACTGTACTAAGCGCTTGGGAAGTACAAATTGGCAACATCTAGAGACAGTCCCTACCCAACAGTGGGCTCACAATCTAAAAGGGGGAGACAGAGAACAAAACCAAACATACTAACAAAATAAAATAAATAGAATAGCTATGTACAAGTAAAATAAATAGAGTAATAGATATGTACAAACATATATACAGGTGCTGTGGGAAAGGGAAGGAGGTAAGATGGGGGGGATGGAGAGGGGGACGAGGGGGAGAGGAAGAAAGGGGCTCAGTCTGGGAAGGCCTCCTGGAGGAGGTGAGCTCTCAGCAGGGCCTTGAAGGGAGGAAGAGAGCTAGCTTGGTGGATGGGCAGAGGGAGGGCATTCCAGGCCCGGGGGATGACATGGGCTGGGGGTCGATGGCGGGACAGGCGAGAACGAGGCCTAACGGTGAGGAGATTAGCGGCGGAGGAGCGGAGGGTGCGGGCTGGGCTGGAGAAGGAGAGAAGGGAGGTGAGGTAGGAGGGGGCGAGGGGATGGACAGCCTTGAAGCCCAGGGTGAGGAGTTCCCGGCAGAAGGCTGAGGAGACTGTGGGGACAGAAGGCAGGAAGGGGAGCCTGCCACAGAGCTGCTGGGATGGGGGTCAAAGACAGCAAGCACTGGCCCCCAGAGCCTGGGCCGAACCCCTCCGTCTCTCCTGTTTACGGGGACTGTCGTTCCCATCAGTGCGGCTCAGTGGAAAGAGCCCGGGCTTTGGAGTCAGAGGTCACAGGTTCAAGTCACAGCTCTACCAACCGTCAGCTGTGTGACTTTGGGCAAGCCACTTCACTTCTCTGGGCCTCAGTTACCTCATCTGGAAAATGGGGATTAAGACTGTGAACCCCCTGTGGGACAACCTGATCACCTTGTAACCTCCCCAGCGCTCAGGACAGTGCTTTGCACGTAGTAAGCGCTTAATAAATGCCATTATTATTACTATTATCCTCCAAACTGGGCCGAACCCCTCTGCCTCTCTCACTCACAAGCACAAAGAAAAGCCGCCGGAGAAAAACAAGAGCAGTATGAGGAAGCTTGGCTGGAGGGTCTGGGGAGGGCAATGAATCAGCACTTTGCTACATTCATTCATTCCTATTCACTGAGCGCTTACTGCGTGCAGAGCACTGTACTAAGCGCTTGGGAAGTCCAAGTTGCAACATATAGAGATGGTCCCTACCCAACAATGGGCTCACAGCCTAGAAGGGGGAGACAGGGGCCGAAACACCCCTACGCCCGCACCCCAACACAACAAAAGCAGCTATCAGGATTTAGTGACCCCAGAGCGGAGATTTTGGCCCCCTCTCTGCCTCATCTCCTCCCCCCACTACGGTTCCTGCAAGGGGGCTGGGGGAGGCCCCTAGGAGGAAACGGATGGAGCGGGCTATCTTCCCTCCCCCCTGCTCCGGCCTGGTATTTCTGCTGATCCTTCTGCAGCTGCTCTGGTTTCGTCATGGCCCTGTTTTTTTCCCTTCTTTGTTCCCGACCTGGAAACCAGGAAAAGGGGGGGTGGTGATGGGCTGGGTGGGGATGGAGGGGGGGGGGGGCTGGACCATCACCATAGTTACGGAAAGTCACCTGACCGTCTCCTCCAATCAGCGGCCTCTGACCTCACAGGCGGAAACCCGGGCCAAAGTGGCTCAACTGCGCGCCCCTCGTGGCCGTCGGTGGCAGTTCAGGAGAAATGATTTCAATGGGCAGCCGCCCGGGGATGGGAGTGGGGGGGACGCCTTTCCGGGGGGATCCCACCCCGGGAGGGGGGTCTGAGGGGGAGGAGAAGCCGCCCCCCCCGCTTGCCTATCGCCCCGTGCAGCTCTGGGGGCCTCCCCAAGGGTGCCCGGCCAAAGACAGCCCCCCAGGACCCGGGGAAAGGAAGGTACCACCCGTCTCTGACCCCCCTGGAACCCCAGCACAGGGCCCGGGGGTGGCACCCCTCACAATTTGGGGTCTCCCCCAAATTAGAGGTAGACCCCCACACGTCTCTGTCCTCAGGCATGGCCCACCAGGGGGTTCTGAAGCGTCTCCCGCCCTTCAGCGCTCCCCGAGATTCCCAGCACCCCATCAGTGCAGCCGGGGCGCTGCCCGCAGGGCCCATGGGGTCTCTCACACCTGAGGGGTGCGAGGTTCCTCCATGGCCTCCCCTGTGGCCTAGTGGAAAGAATCCAGGCCTGGGGGTCGGGGACACCGGGGTTCGGGTCCCGGCTCTGCCACCTGCCTGCTGGGTGACCCTGGACAGGCCGCTTAACTTCTCAGGGCCTGTTTCCTTACCCCTAAAATGGGGACTCAATAAGTGCTCTCCCTCCTCCTTGTCCTGGGAGGCCCACGTGGGACAGACATTAAGTCCGACCCGATTACTTTGTACCTACCCCAGTGCGCCCACGTGGGACAGAGATTAAGTCCGACCCAATTACTTTGTACCTAGCCCAGTGCGTAGGCACTGAGTACACGCTTAACAGATACCCCAATTACGGTTATTAAGGGCAGGTCAGAGCTGGACGGAAGGCCTGGGGCTGCCCCAAGAGGCCCACAGATATCTATGTCTCTTAGCCTTCCGATCTCGAGCAACTAACTCCCCAGGAGGAGAGGGGGCCTGTCCCTCCCCTACCAGGTGGTCCAGGGGCACGCAGGGGGAGAATGACCAGAAGCATGATCCATTAAGAGAGAGCAGGGGTCAGGATGCAGAAAGGCCGGGATCCAGTCCCAGCCTTGCCCCGGGCCTGCCCGCAGGACTGCAGGCAAGTTGCATCACCTCACTGTGCCTCAGTTTCCTTTCCTGGAAAACGGGGTTGTTCACTCGTGCCTCCCCCCATCCTCCCAGAAACAGGAAAGGACCTCCTTTTTTCATAAGGCGTTTGCTAAGTACAGGTACTGGGATAGGTACAAGCTGATCAGGTTGGACACAGTCCAAACTCCTGGGGCTTACCGTCAATCTCCATTTTACAGCCGAGGGAACTGAGGTACAAAAGTGAAGTGACTTGCTCAAGGTCACACAGCAGGCAAGCTAGGATCAGAACCCAGAACCTTCTGACTTCCATGCCTGTGCTGGCAGGAGACACGTCTACCAAGTTCGTTATACCAAGCACTTAATACGGTGCTCTGTACACAGTAAGTGCCCAATAAATGACTGACTTGGAAAAGGAAAAGCATGTGCCAAACCAAGGTGCTGAATGGTATTATTACTACTCTGAGGGTGCAGAGCGCTTGGATGACTGTTATTTATAATAAGAGTAACAGGTTGCAGAGCCGTTCGGGGTGGGTGGATTTTGATTCTGCTTGTGAGACCCACAACTGCTCCATCAGCACCCTGGGAAAGCTGGCCACCCCAACTCACCCCTCCAGAAAGCCCCCCAAAAGGCTCTCCCGAGCCAGGAGAATTCCAGCCGGGTCATGGGGCTCGCGATGCCGAGAGGGTTGGCAGAGAAAAGTGGACAGCTGGGGACCGGAATCAATCAATCAATCAATCGTATTTATTGGGCGCTTACTGTGTGCAGAGCACTGTCCTAAGCGCTTGGGAAGTCCAAGTTGGCAACACGTAGAGACAGTCCCTACCCAACAGTGGGCTCACAGTCTAAAAGGGAAGGGAAGCCTCCATGGAAGGGCAGGGAGGACTCCTGGGGCCCGTTCCCTGGTGGGCACCAGCGCTTAGGGATGGAGCAAGGACGGTGGCTTAAAAGGCTCAGGGCCCGTTGGCCCAAGGGCGCCCCAAGTCCCTGGCCCACATCCCCTGCCATCTCTGAAAGCCAAAGGGCAGAGGGAGCCAGGGAAGACCCTGTGCTCCAAAGACGCTACCTCCACCGTCCTTGCGAAGCACCCAGACTCCCTGGCATAATAATAATAATAATGGCATTTATTAAGCGCTTACTATGTGCAAAGCACTGTTCTAAACGCTGGGGAGTTTACAAGGTGATCACGTTGTCCCACTGGGGGCTCACAGTCTTAATCTGATTAAGTGTGAGTCCACTGTTGGGTAGGGACTGTCTCTATATGTTGCCAACTTGTACTTCCCAAGTGCTTAGTACAGTGCTCTGCACACAGTAAGCGTTCAATAAATACGACTGACTGATTGATTAATCCCCATTTTACAGATGAGGTAACTGAGGCCCAGAGAAGTGAAGTTATTTATTTTTTATTATTTTTTGTTAATATGTTTGGTTTTGTTCTCTGTCTCCCCCTTCTAGACTGTGAGCCCACTGTTGGGTAGGGACTGCCTCTATATGTTGCCAACTTGGACTTCCCAAGCGCTTAGTACAGTGCTCTGCACATAGTAAGCGCTCAATAAATACGATTGATTGATTGATTGAAGTGACTTGCCCCAAGTCACCCAGCTGACAATTGGCAGAGCCGGGATTTGCACCCATGACCTCTGACTCCAAAGCCCGGGCTCTTTCCGCTGAACCACGCTGCTTCTCTGGCATCCTGTCACCTGGTCGTACTCGTAACCACGGTCACTACCGAGAGCCCACTGTGTATCATGCACTGTGCTAAGTGCGTGGACAACCAGCACCAGCATGGTCTAGTAAACACCATTATTATACAGCACGGAGCTGGGAGTCAGAAAGACATGGATTCTAATCCTGACTCCACCACTTGCCTGCTGGGTGACCCTGGGCAAGTCACTTAACTCCTTTGAGCCTCCAGTTACCTCATTTGTAAAATGGGGATTAAGACTGTGAGCCCCACGTGGGACTGGGGCTGTGTCCAACCTTATTAGTCTGCATCGACCCCAGTGCTTAATACAGTGCCTGGCACATAGTAAGCGCTTAACGAATACCACAAAAAGGCCAACAACAAAAAAACAGAACTAAGGACCTATGGTAGCACTAGAAGAAAAGCTGACGGGTTCAGAATTGGGGATTTCCCAGGTTTTGGGGGAAGGAGCGGGAGGAGGAGGAGAAGAGGAAGAAGGAGGAGTATTTCTTCGTACTGAGTAGTGAACTAAGCGTGGGGCTGAACAGAAAATCTACAAATTCAGACAAGGGCACTGCTAGGAATTACACACTCATTCTTTCTCCCACTCAGGCAGTGAACCTCTTGTGGAATAGGGACTGTGTCAGACCTGCTTATCTTGTATCCCCCTAAGTGCTTACTACAGTGTTTGGCACATAGTGCTTAACAGATACCGTAAAAAAGTGGGCTGGGGAAAAATCCTGAAAAATTTGGGGATCTCCAGCTCAGGACATGGTACAGAACCGGGGAAAAAAACTGCTATTTGTACCTAGAAGTGATGTCGCCCAGGGGAAGGTTTAGCCCAGGAGAGGTCCAGGGGCTGGGAGCTCAGAAATTACCCTGCGTTGGCACTGGCTCCCTGGATGGCAGGGAAGGGAAGTCAAGGCTGTGGTCTGCAGGTGTGCAAGCTCGTTGTGGGCAGGTAATGTGTCTGTTTATTGTTGTACTGTACTCTCCCAAGCGCTTAGTACAGTGCTCTGCACACAGTGAGTGCTCAATAAATACGACAATGAATTAGAAGGGCTCTGGGAAGTGAATTCGGGGGGATCAAACAGAGACTGAGGCAGAGCTGCAATGAAGACTTGTGCAGTGGGGGAGGCCTGAAGCCACAGGCCGCAGAGATTGTGACCAATGGCTGCCAGAAACAGGTGGCTTAGCCCTTCTACTCCTGTGACAGGCTTTGGAGTCAGAGGTCGTGGGTTCAAATCCCGGCTGCGCCACTTGTCAGCTGGGTGACTTTGGGCAAGTCACTTCTCTGTGCCTCAGTTACCTCATCTATAAAATGGGGGTGAAGACTGGGAGCCCCCCGTGGGACAGTCTGATCAGCGCTTAGAACAGTGCTTTGCACATAGTAAGCGCTTAATAAATGCCATTATTATTGTTATTAAAAGCCAGGGACACGGCCCCTGAGCTTGTGGTAGATTAGAAAGAATTCACAAGCACTGATGTACACGAACACGCTGAAAAAACGCTGTCTGCTCCCTCTCAACATGTTCCTGTAACCGAGCAACTAAAAAGGGGATGGAGGATACTCCTTTCCTGAGATGGGGGAGACACCATTTTCTAGCTTGTTTTGCCTTTACTCTCTTCCCGTTCCGGAAGGGGTCCCCCGAGCCGCCAGAGGGCAGCAGAGCACTGAGCTTGTCGCTGGAGGAACGACAAGCGAGCGGGCGGTCGCAGAGTGATGACGTTGTCACCCTGCGCAGCAGAATAACCCTGCGTCATCGCGGAGGGACGAGAGCGTTCCAGGTGCCATCTGGTGGGCAACAGCAGAACTGCTCGCTACTCCCAAAGATTAATAATAACGATGGTATTTGTTAGGCTTTTACTATGTGCAAAGCCCTGTTCTAAGCACTGGGGGGGATACAAGGTGACCAGGTTGTCCCATGTGGGGCTCACGGTCTTAATCCCCATTTTACAGATGAGGGAACTGAGGCACGGAGAAGTGTGAGCCCACTGTTGGGTAGGGACTGTATATGTTGCCACCTTGGACTTCCCAAGCGCTTCGTACAGTGCTCTGCACACAGTAAGCTTTCAATAAATACGATTGATTGATTGAAGTGACCTGCCCAAAGTCACACAGCTGACAATTGGCGGGGCGGGGATTTGAACCCATGACCTCTGACTCCAAAGCCCGTGCTCTTTCCACTGAGCCACGCTGCTTTTTTAAAGCACGGAAGTAAAAATGACCTGCCAGTCAGGGGGCCTCTGACCGGATTCTCGCGAATCCTGGGCCCTGGGCTGTTGAACTTTGACCAGCTGGCCAAGAAGGCTGCTGTTTCTGCTCGGCCCAATACTGACAAACAACTGGGGAATCTGTTAAGTGCGTAAAGCCATGGGCCAAGCACTGCACTAAGTGCTGGGGCCCGTGGAGAATAATCAGTTCGGCTACAGTCCCTGTTCCACAGTCTAAGGGGTTGGGGAAGACGGTTAATGAAAACTCATTTTACACAGGAGGAAGCTGCGACCTGGGAAAGTGGAGTGACTTACCCACAGTTACGCAGCAGGCAAGTGGCAGAGAGGGGAAGAAAACTCAGAGCGGACCTCCTGGCAAGCCATCGTGCTTGGTTGGTCCCGCCTGACTATCTTGTCTCTGTCCCAGTGCTGAGCACAGAGTGGGAGTCAAGTAAGGGAACCATACGAGCCACTTTCAGGAGCTGTCAGGGGTGGTCTGGCTGCTGCCTTTCAGAAACACCTTCAAGGGCAGTTTGGCCCCATCACAACGGCTTGGGGGGCGAGGGGGACAATACCACCCACAGAGCTGCAAATTTTGCCATGGTAGGGTGAAGGGATGTATCCTGAAGCTGTCCTTATTGTTTCCACCCACACAAGCACCTCAAAGTCAGAAGGAAACTGATGAGAGCTCTAGCGGTTGTGAACGTTCCCCCTGGAAATCGCCGGAGGAGGGTAGCAATGGCAGGGGCCAGCAGAGGGAATGAAAGGGCGGCTGAGACCACCGTGGAGAATGACGGGGCAGGCCCTAGGAGAAACTCAATTCCAGGGAAGACTGTATCTTTTGCCCTCAAAAAGAAGGTAACTATCGAGCCCCGGTGAATAGGAGCAGACAAGTTCATCCTTGTAAAAGGGATTTTCCCAGACAGTCGACTTGGTGAGGACACTTACCCTTGGAAGCTGCGGGGGCACGGGGTCACCCATCGCATGGAGCCAGACGGAAGGATGCCGAAGAGAGAGAGAGGGAGAGAGAGAGAGAGTCAGACCTAGGTCACTCAAGCTGCAGCCATCCCCCACCCATGCCAACTACCCAGCCAACCCCCTGTTGGCCATCACAGAGTACCTGGGGGCTCCTGTTAGATGCCAATGGGGCACTATCAAGGCTGGACTACACCAATCTTTCCTGTAGGTCTAATAAGGCTGGGTCCTAATACCTCCCCCACAACACCAATTAAGATTTTTCCCATTCTTCTGGGACCCACTGCAGTGAAATAGGGTCAGCAGGTCGCACCCAGCTGCTGGAAAAGACTTGGACCAATCCATCAAATCCATCAGTAGTATCTGAGTGCTTACTGTGTACAGAGCACTGTACTAAGCACTTGGAAGAGTACATTCTAACAGACGTGACAGCCCTTTCCTACTAAAATTTTCCCTCCCTTCATTCTCTTTGGGGAGGGGGCAGTCTGCCCTGGCACGCTCCTGGCCCTTGGCAACTGGCAAGGCGGCCACTCACTCTTGGTCTGGGCGGAGAAAGTGAGCGTCAATTTGGCAAAGAGTTCGCTGTTCTCAAAGCGATCTTCCTTCGCCGTGGTCCAGAAGCAGTCTTGAGAGAGGTCTTCAGCGGCAAACTGTGGGGGACAGGTAGGCTTGCTGGGCAGAGACCCCCACTCCCCACCCCACTGCCAATAGACCAGGGAGGGGCGACTAGGGACCTCCCCCTTGCCCCGCTGACAATGCCCTCGGCCCTACTAGGACCTCCTCAGGCCCCTCCTGAACCCATGCGGCTGGAGGGAGGGAGGGGAAGAAGGCTCTCGGGCTTCTTGGAGGATTCGGAACTAACTAAAACAGGAGTTTAACTAAAGAGTCAAGATCCCTCACATCCCGGGGATGGGGGCCCTGAGCAGACTGGCTGTGGTCATAGTTCAATTGCTCTAAGATGTTCAGGTTGGGGGCAATAGGAGAGAGAAGGAGGACTTCACATGGACTGAATAATAATAATAATAATGATGGTATTTGTTAAGCACTTACTATGTGCAAAGCACTGTTCTAAGCGCTGGGGGGATACAAAGCGATCAAGTTGTCCCACGTGGGGCTCACAATCTTAATCCCCATTTTGCATATGAGGTAACTGAAGGGACAGAAGGGACCCCAGCAGAGGAGCACCGGAGTTTGCTGGGGGCTGTGGTACCTGAGGTGACTGGGGTTATTAAGTGGGACATTGTCACGGGGCTGCCTTCCAAATATTTCCACGGTAAGTCATGGATAAACTGAAGGTGAGAAAGTGGGGGCTCTAGGCTGGTAGGGTGCCACAATTCTCCCTGGCCAAGCCAGGGCTAGGGATCCAGAAACTGGGCGGAGCCCTTCTGGAGGAGAGGCCGAGTGGGGCTGCTGGGGCCTGGACCTCAGAGAGTCGCCACAGAAACCAGGTTGGTCCGCAAGCCTGCACCTCCCACCAGGTGTGGGCACCAAGCACCAGATGCCCAACTGGGCCGTTGTTCCAAAGCCCTAAAAGGGGAAGGGTAAGGGCGAGCCCATCCGGGACCCCAGGTGCGCCTCCTTGGTTCCCGACCCAGCTGGCCACTCTGGACCCGCTGGGCTTGTCGCCTGCGGACTGCCGAGGCTGGCACGGGCCCAGATCGGGGCCAAGGAGAGAAGCAAGTCCCTATCATCGGCCCAGCGGCCGCACACTCCTCGAGGAAAGCCAGGAAGTTGGGGCGGCCCCTCGGACTAGAGGCCGGGGTCACGGTCAGGAGGAGGTTGGGGGGGGGGGGATCCTCACCTTGGACCAGTTTGGCCTCCGTAACTGCACCTCAGGCTTGTATAGCTTCTTGGGAGCCAATCCATACGGCAGGACTGGAGCTGCAGGAACTCCCCCGAAGCCAGAGGGGAGGGGAGGGGGAAGCCCCATTCCAGGGGGAGGTGGGGGGATGCCGGGACCTCCAGGGAACGGAGGGGGTGGAGGGATGCCGGCACCTCCAGGCAGCGGTGGAGGGGGTGGGGGGATGCCGGCACCTCCAGGCAGTGGGGGAGGCGGTGGGGGAAGGCCAAAACCTCCAGGAAGAGGGGGAGGGGGCGGAGGAGGGGGGATGCCAACACCTCCAGGCAAGGGGGGAGGGGGAGGAGGTGGGGGTATGCAGACCCCTCCTGGCAAGGGAGGAGGGGGCGGAGGTGGGGGGACTGCGATGCCCCCAGGCAAGGGGGGAGGGGGAGGAGGTGGGGGGACGGGGATGCCCCCGGGCAAGGGGGGAGGGGGAGGAGGTGGGGGGACGGGGATGCCCCCGGGCAAGGGGGGAGGGGGAGGAGGTGGGGGGATGGGGATGCCCCCAGGCAAGGGGGGAGGGGGAGGAGGTGGCGGGATGCCGACCCCAACGACTTGGGGAGGCGGAGGAGGCACAGCAGATATTTTAGCGGTGAGAGACTCCATCTCCTTTTTGGCATCTTCCAACTCCTTAGTCAGCTTGGCGACCTGCAGAAGGAAGTGGCAGCGGGGAGGTGAGACTCCCCCTAGCCCCCCGCCCCGGGGGGGCCCGACGGTTCCCCTCGGCTATTACCTCCCCGCTCAGCTGCGACACCTCGGCCTCCAGGCCCTGTTTCTCACTGGTGACTTGCAGCTTCTCGGCATCTGAGGTTTCCTTCTCCCCCTGCAGGTCCTGGAGCTTCTGTTCAAAGTCGCTTTCCATCTTTTTCATTTCCACCTGGAGCTCGTGCCGGGCCGTCAGCTCCGAGTCCAGCTGTGGAATTAAGGGGATGGGTCAGAGCCAGCCGACAAAGAGCCCGTCCCAAGAAAATCTGCCCCCTCCCCTTTAGCCGCGCACCTTCTTCTCCAGCTCCACAGCTTTGGCTTCCATTTTCTCCACCTTGGTCTTATCGATCATTTGATCTGCAAAGAGGAGAAGGAGTGAGCAACACTGTGGCCCCCTGTAACGGCTGGGGCAGATGGAACTTCCAGCCTTCAGTGGTGGGGGTGGGCCAGGATGGCCCGTCCTCCTGATCCCCCGACCACCGACATTCATTCATTCAATCGTATTTATTGAGCGCTTACTGTGTGCAGAGCACTGTACTCAGCGCTTGGGAAGTCCAAGTTGGCAACATATAGAGACGGTCCCTACCCAACAGGGGGCTCACAGTCTAGAAGGGGGAGACGGACAACAAAACATATTAACAAAATAAATAGAATAAAAATGTACAAATGAAATAAATCAATAAATAGAGAAATAAATACGTACAAACATATATACAGGTGCTGTGGGGAGGGGAAGGAGGTAAGGTGAGGAGGAGAGGAAAGAGGGGGCTCAGGGTTTAGATGGGGGCAGGGCATCCCTCCCACCCCTGGGCTCACCTATCAGACTCTCAATGTCCATCTGGAGGTGCCGGCACTTGAAGTCGGGATCGGCTCCGTTCTTGTGCAGGACGATCTGGGACACGCATTCGTCAATCAGCTTATAGTACTGGGGCCTGTGGCGGGAGAGGTCATAGGGGAAGGCTCAGAGGAGAGGGACGGTGGTCAAACCCCAGAAAGGACAAGTTGGTGTGGGGGACGGGATGCGGGAGAAGCTGCAGGCCAGTCCGGCTCCGGCTGGGAAGAGCTGGCAGCAGGCAGTGTCGTTCATTCATTCAATCGCATTTATTGAGCGCTTACTGTGTGCTGAGCACTGTACTAAGCACTTGGGAAGTACAAGTTGACAACACCTAGAGATGGTCCCTACCCAACAACAGGCTCAGAAGGGGGAGACAGACAACAAAGCAAAACATGTGGACAGGTGTCAAGTCAAACAGAATTAAAGCTAGATGCACATCATTAACAAAATAAACAGAAGAGTAAATATGTACAAGTAAGATAAATACAGTAATAAATCTGTCCACACATATATACAGGTGCTGTGGGGAGGGAGAGGAGGAGGGGAAAAAGGGGGCTCAGTCTGGGAAGCCCATCCGGCAGTCATCATCATCATCATCAATCGTATTTATTGAGCGCTTACTGTGTGCAGAGCGCTTGGAAAGTACAAGTTGGCAACATATAGAGACAGTCCCTACCCAACAGTGGGCTCACACTCTAAAAGGGGAGTCCAGCCCTCCCCACTACTGGGTGGGCTGGGGGTCAGGGACTGGACTATCCTGGTGGAGAGGGCTGGTCTGCTGGGTGGGCTGGGGGTCAGGGATGGTAGTTCTAGTGGGGAAGGCTGGTCTACTGGGTGGGCTGGGGTTCAAGGGTTGGACTGCCCTGGTGGGAGGGCCAGTCTGCTGGGTGGGCTGGGGGTCAGGGATGGTAGTTCCAGTGGGGAAGGCTGGTTTACTGGGTGGGCTGGGGTTCAAGGGTTGGACTGTCCTGGTGGGAGGGCTAGTCTGCTGGCTGGGCTGGGGGTCAGGGATGGCAGTGTCCTGATCATGCCCAACAGCTCCTCGCCCTCCTGGGACCCACCATCTCCAGCTGCCTGGACCTTCCAGCTCCCTCCTTCCCCCAGAGGCCCCAGGATTCTGGTTCCCTTTTTCCCGTGGTAAAGAGCCAGCAGGCCACCACTAGCCACACGCACCTCCCTACTAGGGCAACTGCCTCCCTTACCCCGGCGGACGATTCTCCAAGGGGGCACGGCTGCTAGATTGTCAGCTCCTTGAGGGCAGGGACTGTGATGACTAACTATTTTTAGACTGTGAGCCCACTGTTGGGTAGGGACTGTCTCTATATGTTGCCAATCTGTACTTCCCAAGCGCTTAGTACAGTGCTCTGCACACAGTAAGCGCTCAATAAATACGATTGATGATAATAATAATAATAATGGTATTTGTTAAGCTCCATGTGCCAAGCCCTGTACGAAGCGCTGGGATAGACGCAAGGTAATTGGGTTGGACATGGTTCCTGTCCACACTCGGCTCACGGTCTTAAACCCCATTTTACAAATGGAGTAACTGAGGTAGAGAGAAATAAAGTGATTTGCCTAAGCTCACATGCCAGTCATGGAGGAGTCGGAATTAGAACCCAGGTCCTTCTGATTCCCAGGCCCATGCTCTCTCCACTAAACCACGCTGCTTCCCTAACACTTACGAGAGAGCTCTGCACTCGGGTCATCATCATCATCAATCGTATTTATTGAGCGCTTACTATGTGCAGAGCACTGTACTAAGCGCTTGGGAAGTACAAATTGGCAACATATAGAGACAGTCCCTACCCAACAGTGGGCTCACAGTCTAAAAGGGGAAGACAGAGAACAAAACCAAACATACTAACAAAATAAAATAAATAGAATAGATATATACAAATAAAATAGAGTAATAAATATGTACAAACATATATACAGGTGCTGTGGGGAAGGGAAGGAGGTAAGATGGGGGGGATGGAGAGGGGGACGAGGGGGAGAGGAAGGAAGGGGCCATTGAGCAGGGTCGGTGCTCAATAAATACCAATGACTGCCTGACAGGGAGGACAGAACAGAGGCCCATTCTGCAGCAACCTCCACGGGCCGGCCGCCCCTTTATGTCACCTTTCCAGTTTGCCCTGTGGCTCTTCCTGCCCGCTGCTCTGCTCTGGGTTCGAGCCTGACAGACTGCCCAAACCTGGATGGCAGCCAGCCTGAAACGGACGTCTCAGGGGAAGCAGCATGACCTAGTGGAAAGACCAAGGGCCTGGGAATCAGAGGACCCGGGTTGTAATCCAGGCTCTGCCACTTGCCTGCTCTGTGACCTTGGGCAAATCATTCCACTTCTCTGTGCCCTCCATTTCCTCATCTACAGTGGGGATTAAAACCTCCTCAATCCAACTTAGCCTGGGAGTCCCAGGTGGGACAGGAACTGTGTCCCAGCCTGATTATCTTGTATCTACCCCAGAGCTTAGTTTTTTTATTTTTTTTTATAATGGCATTTATTAAGCGCTTACTATGTGCAAAGCACTGTTTTAAGCGCTTGGGAGGTTACAAGGTGATCAGGTTGTCCCACGGGGGGCTCACAGTCTTAATCCCCATTTTACAGATGAGGTAACATTTTTTTTTTTTTATGGCATTTATTAAGCGCTTATTATGTGCAAAGCACTGTTCTGAGCGCTGGGGAGGTTACAAGGTGATCAGGTCGTCCCACGGGGGGCTCACAGTCTTAATCCTCACTTTACATATGAGGTAACTGAGGCCCAGAGAAGTGACTTGCCCAAAGTCACACAGCCGACAATTGGTGGAGCCAGGATTTGAACCCATGACCTCTGACTCCAAAGCCCGTGCTCTTTCCACTGAGCCACGCTGCTTCTCTAGTTCAGTGCTTAACATACAGTTAGCACGGAAATACCATCATTACTATTATTATTATCTGGTGGTCCCTACCTGTCCATTGGCCTTGTTTTGTTGTCTGTCTTCCCCCTTTCTTGACTGTGAGCCCATTCACTCATTCATTCAATCGTATTTATTGAGCGCTTACTGTGGGCAGAGCACTGTACTAAGCACTTGGGAAGTACAAGTTGGCAACATATAGAGACGGTCCCTACCCAACAACGGGCTCACAGTCTAACGTTGGGTAGGGATTCTATTTGTTGCTGAATTGTACTTTCCAAGCGCTTAGTACTGTTCTCTGCACACAGTAAGTGCTCAATAAATACCACTGAATGAATTGAATGAATGAACGAATGCCCGACCCCCACCGACCCCTTCTCCTCCTATTCCTCCTCCTCCTCCCCGGGGAGCACATTGGAGATGAAGGTGGTCTTAGAGTGCAGATGCAAAGAGCCCACACCCACCCGCCCGCCCCCGGAAGGCCCCTTGTTTTACCTGGCCTCATAGTCGTTGCGGACCAGAAGCAGGTGTTGCAGGATGGAGAGGAAGAGGGGCTCGGCCTTGGAATCCTTCACCGTGTTCAGGAGGATCTGGAAGACTTCACCGAAATCGGTACGGACAAAGCTAAGGAATGTTCTGCCGGAAAGCACTCCCCCCTCCGCAGGGAGGTCACAGCCGGTGACCCTGCAGAGATGATCTCCGATCCTGGGCGGGACGGGGCGGAAGAGGAAGGGATCACGGAGTAGACCACGGGCCCGGGGCCGCACACACCATTCCAGGTCCGGGCCCTGTCCTGGGGCTTTGGATCCCAGCTACAGAGCCAGGTCTGCTACAGAGCAGTTCCTTCTCTGACTTTCATTCATTCACCCACTCAATTGTATTTATTGAGCGCTTACCGTGTGCAGAGCACGGTACTAAGCGCTTGGGAAGTACAAATTGGTAACGCCTGGTGCCTACCCTGGGCCCAGGGGTGAGCTGAACCTTTGACGTCTCTCACAGGCTCTCCTGCCGACAATCTTTCATCCAGCTGACATCCTCCCGTATCTTAGGGAAGTCTATGCTAATTTGGGGGCTGGGCCCTGGACTCCTGAACACTTGGAGCTCTTGGCCAAAGCAAGGCTCACGAGGTGCTGGAGAGGCCGCTGGGCCGGTGGAGGCCCACGCAGGACCTGCCTCCCCAGGGCCAGGTCTGTCCACCGACCACCACGCAGGGCAAGGATATTCCATCTCCATTCGGATGTCTTCCAGGCGGCCCTTCAAATCGTAGGAATCCTCCTCCCCCATCTCGTCGAACACATTGAGCTGCACTTTCATGTCTTCATTCTCCATGAGCCGCAGGTCCTGCCCAGGCCAGAGGGGTCAAAGCCAATGAGGGGCTGGGGGGGCTGGCCCCCCGCCCTCCAACCTCCAGGGGGGTGGGGGCTGGCTGCCGCAGGAGGGAGACCCCTTACCTTGAGAACGTCCTGCAGCCCCAACCGCATCAGCTCGCTGCGGATGTGGACCCGGAAGTCCAGTTCTTCTGCTTGAGTGATGAGGGCGTTGATCAGCTGCAGGCAGCCCACCTGAGGCCGAGAAGGGAAGTAGTGATCCCGATGCTGACACTCGTGGGAGCCCGAAAAGACACCCTTCCCCACCACGGGGCCCGCTGAGGGCGCAGCCCACCCACTCCCAGAGGAGACCCCCGAAACTGCTGTTGGGGAAGCCAGGGCAGCGTCCCCACCGTGTCCACCATCTGCCTGGCACCAGGGACAGGTGAGTCGTGGCCAGCTCCCCCCACTCAGCTTTCTCTGAACGGACGTCCCCCCAGATCGCTCGAGCAGCTGCTGGAGAGGAACCACCTACGGCACCCCGGGGGAAGACAACTGTGGGAGCCCCTCCCCTGACCCTGCTCCGAGAGCCCCGCACCCACCTTGAGCGCAATGGACGTGCCGCTCTTCAGTCCTTCCAGGAGGGGCTGGAACCGCTCCACCTCATCCATCTCGGCCCGATCGGTCAGGGCCCCCAGGACCCGCTCGTTCCTGCCCGGGAGATGGGGGAAATCAGCCAGGGCCTGGACCAGCGGGAAATACGGGGGGCAGGAGCGAGGGAGAGGGCAGATCGGGCACTGGGGCTGGGGAGAGACTCCCCTGTCTCCACAACCTCCCAAGCCATCGAGAGGCGGCCAGGGAGGGACAAGATGACCGGGGAGAACCCCCCGGCTACTTACATGTCCTCAGGCTCGGGCAGGATGCACAGGGCCGACAGCAGTTTAGCGGCATCAATCATCATATTGGGGACGGCCGGGTCCATGGCCCGGACAAGCAGCAGGATCCCTTCGTTGTTTTCCAGCATGGTCTTGATGCCGTACTGTCGAGGGGAGAGCAAGAGCTTGAGGCCTGGACACCGATAGCCCGGGCCCGGCCTGGAGAGAGCAGAGGGGACCCCGCCCTGCCCGGGACCCAAGGAAACACCACGGACGCCAGGATGCCCCGCCGCATCACAGCCCGGGTCGCTCCGGGTGGTGGCACAGGTTTGACCTCACAGACTCAGTTTCCCTTTTTGGGCTGGATGGGGAAAAGGTAGGGGGGTGGGGCGGGGAGAGGGTCTCACCGTGTTGTTCATGAAGGCCTTCAAGCAGCGAATGATCTCATGCTTGTTGCGGCTGTCGTAGCTCCTATGTGGAGGGAGAACCAAACCGTCAAACGTCTCCTTTGTTTCCCCCTCCCCACTATCCTGAAGAGCCCACCCTCCGAAAGTGCCGGAGAAAATCTTGGGACACGAGGCATGGTTTCAGGACCTAAAGCCAAAAGGACGGACAAGGGATTGAGAGACCCCCCTCGACTAACCCTGCCTCTCTGCGGCTTCAAGTATGGCCTAGCAGAAGGAGCAACAGGCCTGGGAGTCTGAGAACCTGGGTTCTAATCCCGGCTCTGACCATCTGCCTGCTGTGGGACCTTGGGAAAGCCACTTCACTGGGCCTCAGTTTCTTCATCTGTAAAAAGGCATTTCACTACCGATCCTCTTGCCCCAGTGGACTGTAACTTCCCTGTGGGACACAGACTGTGTCTGTCCTGATTATACCTACCCCACTGCTTGGAACAATGTTTGACACCGAGTAATTGCTAACAAATAAATAATAGTAACACCACTAATATTAGAGACCAATCTGGTTTGGTCTAGCCTTGCAGATGGCAGTTCATTGCCCTCCATCAATCAATCAATCGTATTTATTGAGCACTTACTGTGTGCAGAGCACTGTACTAAGCTCTTGGGAAGTACAAGTTGGCAACATATAGAGACAGTCCTTACCCAACAGTGGGCTCACAGTCTAGAAGGGGGAGACAGAGAACAAAAAAAAAACATATTAACAAAATAAAATAAAATATTTTATTTAAAATAGATTAGGCCAATGGGATTCCCCAACCCATCTTGGATTTACTATTGGCCCAGAAGGCTCAGAGAAGCAGCGTGGCCTAGGAGAGCACAGGCTCGGGAGTCAGAAAGACCTGGGTTCTAATTCCAGATGTACTACTAGTCTGCTATGTGACCTTGGGCAAGTCTGCACCTAAATTACCTCATCTGTAAAATGGGGATTAAGACTGTGAACTCCAGGGGGTCAGGAGCTGTGCCCCACCTGATTAGCCTGTATCTACCCTAGCACTTAATACAGTGCCTGGCACATAGTAGGCACTTAAAAAATACCATTCGAAAAAACAAAAAGGAGGTTTTGAGGCAGGCCTGCAGAATCTAAACCTAGCTAACCCAAACTCACTTATTTTCCCCCGCGTCTTCCGAAGTTGGGAATCACTGGACTAGATGGGTGCAGGGGCTGGGGACCAGCCGTGGCACGGCAGGCTCCAGCCCCTCCCAGACCAGGCCTTGGGCTTCCACCTCTGTACCCCCACTGGGCCTGGTCTCCTCCCCACCCCAAGGCAATCAATCAATCGTATTTATTGAGCGCTTACTGTGTGCAGAGCACTGTACTAAGCGCTTGGGAAGTACAAGTTGGCAACACACAGAGACAGTCCCTACCCAACAGTGGGCTCACAGTCTAAAAGGCAAAGCCCCGCCGCTAATCAGACCATCTGCCCCAAAGGCCAGGAATTCCCTCCGATTTCCCAGTGTTCCTCACCCGGAGATCTCCTCTCTCTCATCGTGGAGCCGTTTCAGGATATCCAGCAGCAGGGCGAGGCCTTCAGCTCCAAATGACTGCACCCAGCTGGGAGGGACACACCAGGTCAGAGCCCCCGGGAACTCCCCCAGGGCCTCTGCCACCCAGCCAGGCCCCACCGCCCCCAACCCGCCGGGTGGCCACTCACCTGACGGGATTGTTGTTGAGGGACACGCGCAGGGATTCCAGGCAGCTGAGCAGCTGCCCGTCCCGCAAGCCAGACTTGAGTTCCTGGATGTACATGACGGCGGACTTGGAACTCTCCTTCTGGTTCATGCCCTAAGCGGAGACATGGAAGCTGCGTCAATCCGAGCTGCACCTCAGGGGAGAGGGAGGCTGCACACCTGTTTGGGCCACTTGGAGGGAACCAGCCAATTAACTGATGGAATAGGGGACTCAGTACCTCACCCTGTATGCAGGAGAAATCAATCGATCGAATGATGGGCCAGAGGACTAAACACCTCTCCATGAGCTGTGGGAGGAAATCAATCGATCGATTGATTTGATTGAGAGACTTAAATCCCTCGCCACAACTTAACACAAACTAACTGATCATTGAGCAAATGATCAATTGATTGGGGAACAAAACCAGCTCTCTGTAAGATAGTGTGGGAAGCCGGCCACACACTCCTGAGCCAGGTAGGCTGATTTAGTGGAATGATGAGGGGGTGAGGGGGAGTGTGGCAGTGTGCTCTGGAGGCAAACACAAGCGGAAAGTGGGGGAGAAAAGCAACTTATAAAAGGAGGGACCCAGTCACAAAGCCTGATCACCTGGAATGAAACAGATTGGTATGGGCAAAAAGGAAACAAACAAAAATCTTTGGAACTAAGCGTCTCTAGCCGCAAGACGCTGTTTTCACCTATTCTTCCAGTTCCACTATTTCTACGCTTACCCCTTTCTCTTTAATTCCTCCTTTTTGGGCCTCTTCCTTTCCATCCCTTTCCCACTCTCTCTTCTGCCCCTCTGCCATCTGCCACTGCCCCTTCCATCCCAGAAAATTCGGGCTGTTTCCGCAGTCTCCCCAGGAAACATGGCTTTGCTCTCTCCTGGTATGTGGTTTCTTTGTTAACAGTTACCTAGTGGGACAGTTCTGCTATCCAAGCGGGACAATGGTAATGTCTCCCACTTCCCCGCTGCCCTCTGCCCTATACCGGCCTTGCTACTTTGCCCTGTTGTGATGGCCTCTTGGGCTATAAAAGAACACCACCACTTGGGAATGAACTTGGTAAGGCTCACCTAAGGAGAACAGAGAGACTCTCCCCCACTTCTTTTAGAACACCTTTGGAAGCTAGCTAGAGAGAGGAAACTTGTTAACAGTACTAGTGTGAGGAGACGGGTAGGGGCCAGAGGCCTCAGTGCCCACTCCAGCTCCTCTGACCCAGGCCTCACCGCCTTAGAGGTGTGCAGGTACTGGGACACCATTTCCCTCTTGATGATGATGTCTTTCTCCCTCAGAGGTTGCTGCTTCTCCTCATTCAGGTTCATATCCACCTAGGGGTGAGGAGGGAAAAAAAAACACAAAAAACATTCAATACTGGTTGTCCCTGTTTCTGACAACTTCCCCATTCTTCCCCACCCCTAGCCTCTACTGGCCATTCGCACCATCCTGGGTACTCAGCAGCCCAAGGAAAGCCTTTCCCCTGAGGTCTCCGCCCTCTCTGGGGCATCCTGACCACAGAAAGATGGAGAATGGTGTTAGTCTTTGGGGATGTGAGTCCCTTATGGGGAGCTAGGGCAAGTTGCAACAGCTGTGCCGAGCCCATGGGCACCAGATACTGGCCCGTATCTGCCCTGCAGTGGCGACCACTTCCCCGCCTCCACTGCCACTGAGAGGGCTCCGGCCTCACCCACCTTGGGCCTAACTTGGGGAAATGGACTCATCCAATGCCACAGCCCAGACTCGCCCCAAAGATAAGCTCTGCCAGCAGAATGGGCTAGGACGGGCCCACTGGCCCAAACCTCATGGGGCTGGCCCTCGGGGACTCCCTGTCTCCGACTCCCCCTTAATGCCTCAGCTCTTGGAGGATTTTGGCCTAGTAGTGACGGGACCCAGCCCCTCCAGAGGCAGCTACTCACCAGCATCTGTTCAAAGAGGCCTAACACCTGCTCGTCGGATACATCCTGCAGGGACTGGGCGGCAGGGTCCTCTCCGTAGTAGGCGGAGGAATTGCGATGGGACGCGTTGGGCTTTTCCTTCTCCTTCTTCATCCTTATGCTTGTGAACCGCTCCAGCTGCAGGGCGGCAGGGGAGGAGAGAGAGCACATCATCCACATGGAATCGGCAGAACCCAGGGGAGGCAAACCACCCTCTTGGGGCTCGAAATGTAGAACTCTGCGGGCCCTGAGCCGCCCTGCCAGGGGCAAGAAATCCCCCAACGGCATGCCTGAAGAGGCGATCCTCCTGGGCCTCGCTTGACAGGGGGATTTGGAATGACCTGCCTTTCCTAGAAGTGTGAGGTACCAATGATACCGAGCCCCTCCAAAACAGCCAGAAAGCCTGCTCTTAAAGTTTACGTCTGTCCCAAACCCGAGCTCTGTGGCCCCAAGGAAGAGGTAGAGGGTCCTCAGTCCCCTTTCCGAGACAACCAGCCAGCCAAGAACGCAAAAGACTTTGGCTTGAGGATCCACAAACCAGTGTCCTGGAAGGGGACGCCACTGCCGAGAGAGACAGGTGACCCTCTCTCTGTCCAGGGTGCCCAGACCGCCCCAGCAGAAGGAACCCAGAAGTCTGCAGGCACAGCTGAGCCACTGGCTTCCGTGGTGCCACACTGCCAATCTTCCCCTGGAAGCACCCAGCTGCCAAAGTCTGCCTCCGAGCTGCGAAATGTAGACCCAGCTGGGGGGCCCCTCGCTGTCCCTTGTCCCAAAATCAGTCGGGACTGAGGAGAGGGGGGAGCGGGAGGGCTCTCCACAGGCATCACCCAAGCCAGGATGATGGCACATGCATTGAGCTAAGCACTCAGCAAAGGGGGGAGAGAGAGAGAGAGAAAGGAAGAGAGCACATATGCCTCTACATGGGCCATGGAGAAAGCCCCAAAGGCACCCTGGGAAGCACAGCAAATGGCAATCATCAGAACACTGGAGGTTAGAGCAAGTGAAAAAAGGGCACGTGCAGAACAAAAATCGGCTTACCTCGTCTGCCATGAGCCGCTTCAGTGTCTACAAGGCAGGAAAGGGGGGTGGGGGGACACAGAGAGAGCGAGAGAGAGGGAGAAAGAGAGAGAGGGAGAGAAAAAGGGATCAGTGAAACACCAGGAAATACCCAAAACATCAGCGGGATGGGAAGAGAGGAGAGAAGAGAAAAACCGACAAGACATCTTTTCCACGCCACACACTCGACAGCGTGCAATGTTCCCACTGGCACATGCCTTTTCGGAAAGGCTGACCCTGTTCTGGGGGGATGGGGGTGACTGAAGGTCCTTTCACAGAGAAACTGGACCCATGAAACAGGCAATCCTTTCCTTCCCTAGAAACTTCTGAAGATCGGCTCAATCCTAAATTCCACTCCAATCAGTAGTATTTCCTGAGCGCTCACTCTGTGGGGAACACTCAATCACTGGTATTTATTGAGCGCTTATGTGTAGAGGACTGTAGCTGATTCTTGGGAGAGTATACAAGGGTAAGTAGAAAAGATTCCTGAACTCAAGGCCATTAGAGTCTAGCAGGCATGGTGCTAAGCACTTGGAAGAGGGCAACAAAGCTGGATGAGGTCCCTGCCCTCAAAGATCTTAGTCTAAAGTGTGCAGACAACTGCAGCACTGGGCTGGAGTGGTTCACCAGCAAAAAGACGGAGAGTACGATATAGCTAGTAGACACAATCCCTGCCTTCATGGAATTTACAGTCTAACAGACAGGGTACTAAGCATGTGGGAGAGCACAATAGAATGAGCAGATACAATCCCTGACCTCAATGACCTTACGATCTACTGTGTGCAGAGCACTGGACTGAGCTGAAGCAGTTTACCAACATAAGGATGAAGGTGAGCACAATACAGTTAGCAGACACGATCCCTGGCCTCAAGAAGTTTGTAATCTAGTGGGCGCAAGCACTGGACTAAGCTCCTGGGAAAGTACAATAGTTAGCGGAGGTGACCCTGGCCCTGGGTTTCTGAATGTTGCCTCTGGGGAAGGAAGGAGGGGAGGTGACCTGGGCTTTGCAGATACAGAGACAGAGGCGCTCAATAAATACGATTGATGATGATGATGATAACTGTGGGGGACAGGGACTCTGTCTGAGCTGGTAGATTTGCAACTACCCCAGAGCTCAGCACAGTCCTTGGCACGGAGCAAGTGCGTAACACACGCTGAAACGAACTAACTAGGGCTTAACACGGTTCGGGGCATCGAGGAGCCGTAGCAGTTAATAATAATATAATAATGATGGCATTTATTAAGCGCTTACCATGTGCAAAGCACTGATGTCTCCGTGCCAGGGCTGTTTCCTAAACCCGGTGGGGGCCGCAAATTCTAGCATGGCTCTGCCCAGAAACCACACCTAAGGGGATCCAACAGCTATGACCCAGGTCTGGAGGGAACGTCTTTGCAGCCAAAGATCTTAGCCAGGGCCCCGTGGACCCACTTTGTCCTCCCTTGAAGGAGAAGCTGAAATTCTGCTTCTGGGACACTTCTGTCCTAAGACGGGATCTCTGACTCCAGGAGGAGAACTGGTCTGCTTTCGGGATCTCCAAATTCAATACTTCGCCCGGCCAAGAGCTAGTCTCCTGGCTTGACTTCTCCTGGGAGAGGAGGGGAGGGAATCGTTCGCTTCGGTGCCGGCCTGTTTTTCAGATCATCCCCGCCGAGAAAAATCTCCCTCCCAGGGCCGGACGGTGGAAGGGTCAGTCCAGGGTGCTAGTCTCTCCCTCCCCAGGCTGGTGAGCGACGGCCATAACCCAGACTGAGCCCCCTCCTTCCCCTCCCTATCCCCCCCGCCTTACCTCCTTCCTCTCCCACAGCACCTGTATATATGTATATATATTTGCATGTATTTATTACTCTATTTATTTTATTTGTACATGTTTATTTTATTTTGTTAATATGTTTTGTTTTGTTCTCTGTCTCCCCTTTCTAGACTGTGAGCCCGCTGTTGGGTAGGGACCGCCTCTATATGTTGCCAACTTGTACTTCCCAAGCGCTTAGTACAGTGCTCTGCACACAGTAAGCGCTCAATAAATACGATGGAATGAATGAATGAATGCAGAGGCTCCAGCAGAGGGCAGAGGCGAATCACAAATGACTTCCAGGCAGAGGATTTCCTGCCCAAACCAAAGACCTTCCTCGATGAAAAAACGTGCGAGAGAGTCCTTGTCATTTATCTCCGCTGTGCCCCTGAGCCAACTGACCACAACGAGAAGGAAAACTCACTATGGCTTCTGCTGTGGGCCACACAAGAGTCCAAGCCAGCTCCTGCTTGAAAACTCAAGGGTCTGAAGACCCCGGTGCTCACAGGAGCCAAGGGGCCGGTGGACCGGGTGGGAACCCTGCTCGAGCAGTGGCTGCCAAATCCTCCCTCGGGGAAAAGGGCCAGTTTGGGAGCGGATGAGGTAGACTCTCAGCCAGAACTGCCCCCCCCCAGTCTCAGGAAGGCTCAGGCTGAAGAAATACGGCCCTACTGGGGCCCGGCCCCGGAAATGCCAATAGGGTCACGTGAACCACTGGGGCTCTGGGGGCCCAAGAGCGCTGCTCGAGGGCTGGGGGATGCCTCAGACCTCGCTCACCAATGCATTACGGGAAGGCTGTGGCAGTTGGGCGGGGAAGTCCAGGCTGGAGCAGGGAGGGTTATCGCTGTGGTTACTGGTCTGCTGAATTTGGCCTGTCATTTCTCCCTGGGGCCGTCTGTCCTTCCCTCCTGTGATAGAGAGCTCCTCAAAGGACAGGAACCACGGCGGATGACACGTCCAAGGAGTTTTCCCAGTGCTCAGAGTTCAGTGCTCCACATGTTCTAAATACTTACTGCCCACGTGCACCTGACTCTGCGGGAGCTCCAAATCTCCGGCACATGTGTGATTCTTTTTCACATATGCACCTGTCCCCAGGAGAGCCCTAGGGGGCTCCAAGGCTCCTGCACATGCATGATTCGTTTCCACACATGTGCCTACCACCGGGAGAGACCTAGTGAGCACCGAGACACCTGCACATGCATGATTCATCTTCACTGCCCCTCGCCCTCTTTGCTAGGGGAGCCCCAAGATGGGTGCCCACAGGTCAGTCCCAGCCGAGTCTAGAGAGGGCTATAAAAGAGAAGATAGCTCTTAGGATGATTCTCAGTTGACCTCTCTCGCAACAATTCCCATAATCCTTAGTTTTCCTCTAGGTTATTGGGCAAAGAAGTCACAGGACTCTGAAAAAAATTAAGGTCATAGGGCCCGAGGGCAGCCAGGATTAAGGCAACCGGCCACAGGAAGGAAGCACCAGATCTCACCCAGCTCTGGGAAGACAAGGACAGTATCAAAACAGAAGGGCAACAAGGGGTAAATTAGTGTTTCACGTTACAAGGCGACACTGCTGACAGTTAAACCCACCTGCTGGCATGCATGCACTTCGACCCCACCGGGGGACAGGTGCGTGTACACACATACATACACACACACACCCCATCCCCATCTCTTATTGAGGAAGAGGTGGTTGGAATGAGACCATCAGGGCCACTCCTTGACCATCCCCCGACTGAGAATCCATCCATCCTGGCAGTTTGCCTCTGACAGCAGCAACAGGGATCTTGACAGTCACCTGACTCCAGCCTTTCCAGTCTCCAATCAATCACATTTAAGCACCTGCCTTGCACCAAGCACTGTACTAAGCGCTTGGGAGAGTATGAGGGAGGTAGGATACACGATCCCTGGCCTCGAGGAGCTCACGGTTTGGTGCCGAGTCGGGAGGACGGGACGGACTTACAGAAGAAGTGTTTCAGCAGCCCAATATGGAAATGGCCAGGCCCAGCTGGTCGGTCGTGTGGGCACTACAGCGGAGGCAGGGGAAGGTTGCTTGGGCAGCAGTTGGGTGGGGGGGGGGGGGCATACAATTTAGGCAGAAATCAAATTAATCTGGGGAAGGCTAAGGGGAGGCAGGATTTCAGAAGGCCTGGAGCACCACTCCCTGCGACAACCCTGGAGTTCTGGGGTCCATGGATGTGGTTTGAGGCCCGGGGTTGCCTTCTCTCACCCTCCACCCACCATGATCTTCTGGGTAGGTTGTGGCAACTGGGCGGGGCAGCTCAGGCTGAGGGGTTATCGTTGTGGTTTCTGCTCTGCCGAATTTAGCCTGTTATTTGGAAGAAGGATTTCAGAGGCGCTCTGACAACTGGGGGAGTCATGGTCTCATCCCCTCCATGTTGTAGTAGAAGCATTTTACTAAGTGCTCACTGTGTGCAGAGCACTGTACTAAGTGCCGGAAAATACAGTTTCTTTCCCCTCCCACCTTGCCTGCTGATCTACCACAACCCAACCTTCGCTCCTTTAACACCAACCTACTCACTGTGCTTCCATCTCATCTCCAACCCCTCACCCACATCCTCTCTCTGGCCTGAAACTCCTTCCTCCTTTATATACAACAGACACCGCCTGCCTCCCCAGCTTCAAAGCCTTCCCAAAATCACGACATGCCTACCCAGACTGGCTCCGACTTCCCATGGTAACACAGGGTGCTGCGGAGGCCTTGGGGGCTCCCTCCCATCAAAACTTCAACCCTCTTGTGAAACACCTGTGATTTGTTCCCAGCCTTGGCATATCCGGGTCATCTCCCATAGCCACCCGAGTTCCTGGGAAATGCAGTTCCTGGGAGGGGAGGAGGCACGGGAGAGAAGGGGGAATGGGATATAGGAGAGCAGGGAAAAATAAGAACCAATAGAACCCCAAGCCCACCCTCAATAAGGCCATCTATCCAACCTGGTTAAAGACATTGCTTGAGAGTTCTTTTTTTTTTTCCTTCTCTTTTATTATATTTGTTAAGCACTTATTATGTGCCAGGCACTGAACTAATCACTGGGGTACCTACAAGATAATCGGGTTGGACACAGTCCATGTCCCACATAGGGCTTACGATCCTAGTTCTCATTTTACAGATGAGGTAACTGAGGTGCAGAGAAGTGAAGTGACTTACCCAAGGTTACACAGCAAATGGTGGAGCTGGGATTAGAACTCAGGTCCTCTGAGTTCTTCTCTTGTAATAATAATAATAATGGCATTTATTAAGTGCTTACTATGTGCAAAGCACTGGGGAAGTTACAAGGTTATCAGGTTGTCCCACGGGGAGCTCACAGTCTTAATCCCCATTTTCCAGATGAGGTAACTGAGGCACAGAGAAGTTAAGTGACTTGCCCAAAGTCACACAGCTGACAATTGGCAGAGCCAGGATTTGAACCCATGACCTCTGACTCCAAAGCCCGAGCTCTTTCCACTGAGCCATGCTGCTTCTCTGCTTCTCTTGTACTTTTCTTCTGCTTCTCCTGTACTCTCTCAAGTACTTAGGACAGTACTCTACACACCATAATTGCTCGAGAAATACGATTGATTGATTGATTGGTGACAATCAACAAGTTTGGGGCAACAAACATGTCTGTTGACCTTTCCCAAGCACTCAGTCTGGTGCAATGTCCCAGTCCTCCCCTCCGATTCAAGCTTCCCAGCCATCAAAGCCAACCACAGTCCCGCCCTCTCCCGCAGGGCTGGTGTGAAGATTAACTAATAAAATGATTTTAGAGCACTTTCCAAAATATGAAGTGCCACGTTAATGTTCAATAATAAATGAGAAGCAAACCCACGAGCCAGTCTTGGCCCAGTTGCTCCTTCAGGTCGGATCAGAGGTAAGCAGGGTAGATGAGAAAGGAGTTCAATGGCAAACCTGGGGAAGAGGCTCGCTACTCTGTAGAGTGGAGGCTGTGGGGCCTCTCCGGGGAGCCCTGGCTGGCCAGGTGGAAGCCACTCGCCAAGAAACCACCACCACGGTGGTCCAAACACTTGCCATGTTCCACCTCAATGACTGCTTCGGCCTCCCCCGCTGGCCTCCCTGCCTCTAGTCTCTACACACTCCAGTCCAGACTTCACTCTGCTGCCTGCGTCATTTTGCTACAACTTCGTTCTGTACACGTCTCCCCTCTGCACAAGAACCTCTGGTTACCCATCCCTCCCCCCGCCTCAAGCAGAAAAGCCTCATCATTGACTTTAAGCCCCACAGGGGACAGGGACTGTGTCCACCTTGATCTGCTTTTATCCACCCCAGCGCTTAGTATAGTGCCTGGCACATAGTAAGCACTTAAACACCATTATTATTATAAGGTACTCATCGGCTCTCCCCACAACACTGCCTAGTCCCCTCTCTCCCTACAACCAAGCCTGCAAATTTTACTCCCCTAATAGCAACCTACTCACTGCAACTGCCAGTTACTCCCTCCTCTTTGGCACCTTCAAAGCCCTAAGGAAAAACAAACACATCTCCACCAGGAAGCCTTCCCTGATTAATCTTTCATCTCCCCGCCCTACTTCCCTCCCTACAGTGTCACCTTCGTACTTTTCAAAATTTGGTACCTGTTAAGTTCTTAAAATGTGTCAAACACTATTTTAAGTGTTGGGGCAAATACAAGTTTATCACGTTGAACACACTCCCTGTACTACATGTAGTTCACAGTGTATGTTGGAGGGAGGATTTAATCCCCATTTTACAGATGAGGTAACTGGCCCAGAGAAGTCACTTTTGTCCAAGGTCTCACAGTAAACAGCAGACAGAACTAGAACCCAGGTCATCTGAGTCCCAGGCCTGTGCTCTTTCCACTTGCTGCTTCCTGTGGCCTAGTCCATATCCTCTCAGCATTTATGCACAGAGCCTTATAACTGCCACCCCCCGTGCCAATTTATTTTAGTGTTTGTGTTCCCAGCTGGATTATAAGATCCTTAAGGGCAAGAATGGGGTTTACTAGCTCTACTGTACTCTCCCAAGCCCTGATCAGTACTCTGTGCAGGGTGAGTGTTCCTAAATACCATTGATTGATGGACTCTGTGCAGGGAAGAGCCCCCAAGGAATGAGAAAACGGGTCCTCCAGGCAGAGGCAGGAGAAAGATGGGACGTTGAGCCTTATGGAAGAGAAGTCCCAGCGGATTTAGAGGCCACGGGGTAATGTCCCCTTGGGCAAAAATAAAATGGCTACATAATTCTGGAGACTTGGGCCTGTGGGGCTTCCAGCCAACTGCCTTCCCTCCGGCCACACTCCTTACTGGGCTCCTCGGCTCAGCTCTCAATCTATCGGATTTACTGAGCGGTTTACTGTGCGCAGGGCCCTCTGCTAAGCACCTGGGAGAGTACACTATAAAAATAAACAGACATATCCCCTGCCCACAACAAGGTAGTCAGAGGTCATGGGTTCTAATCCCGGCTCCGCCACTTAACGGCTGTGTGACTTTGGGCAAGTCACTTCACTTCTCTGGGCCTCAGTTCCCTCATCTGTAAAATGGGGATGAAGACTGTGAGCCCCACGTGGGACAACCCGATTACCTTGTATCCCCCCAGCACTTAGAACAGTGCCTTGCACATAGTAAGCGCTTAACAAATACCATCATTGTTATTATTATTAATACATAAGTGCGATGGGGTGCTGAATAAAGGGTGCAAATTCAAGTGCAAAGGTGACACAGAAGGGAGTGGGAGGAGAGGAAATGAGGGCTTAATCGGGGAAGGCCCCTTGGAGGAGCTATGCCTTCACTAAGGCTTTGAAGGTGTGGAGAATGATTGTCAGATATGGAGGAGTGCATTCTAGGCCAGAGGCAGGACGTGGGTGAGAGGTTGGCGGTGAGAGAGACGAGAGCAGGGGAGGGGAAGCCAGTATGGGGAACGAGTCTTCAAACCCTAGGACTTTTCTTCTTCCCCCCCTGGAGCCGGAGGCCAGGGATGGCATACACCAGGCTGGATCCAAGTGAGCCCTGGAATACTGGGAAAGCTGAGGCGCTTTGCTTCCTGACAGCGTGCCTGGGATGGGGAAGAACACTGAGGCTGTTCCCTTGTCAAAGCCTTCTCCTCCCTCTTCTCTCAATTCTTGTGTCTTAAGTGCTCCCTACTGCCCGTGGCTCATCTCAAATTTCTCTCTTCTGCACTCCAAGACCCTTGGGGAGCAGGATTCGGGTCTGAATTTGTAGAATTTTTTTTTAAGCACCCCTGTGCTCAGTACACTGCTCAGCACAAAGCATGAGCTCAAAAAATGCCACTATTTTTCTCTTCCTCCCAAAGGCAATATACGGAAACTCCCCAACTCTGACCTCTGTCAGCCTTTCTCCTAGTGCCACCATAGGTCCTTGATCCTGTTTCAGTTTTTTGGGACTTTTTTACAGTATCTGTTAAGCACTTACTATATACCAGGCACTGTACTAAGCACTGGGGTAGATACAGGATAATCAGGTTGGACACAGTCCCCGTCCCAGATAGGGCTCAGAGTCTTAATTCCTATTTTAGAGGGGAGGAAGCTGAGGCCCAGAGAAGTCAAGTGACTTTCCCAAGGTCACAAAGCAAACAAGGGGTGGTGCCGGGATTAGAACCCAGGCCCGCTGACTCTGAGGCCTGGGCTTTATCCACTAGGCCAGGCTGCTTCCTGTCTCTTAAGATGCTCAGGATCCCAGCAGCCTCCATGGGTCCCTCCTCAGCAGCGATGCCTGATAAAGACCGGCTGGGCAGTTCTGGCCCAATCCCCACTGTCAATCGATGAGTTTCCCCCAAAGCAGGCTCCAGAGGGACGGACGAGGAGAGCCGGCCCTCCAAAATAGTAATTCAGGGAGGGAGGTTTTATGGTAACATCAGGGTTCGGGACCTCTTTCCATCCGGCTGGCCTAAAAATAAGCCGTTCAGACGGGAGCTGAGAGAGCAGGACTCCGGGGAGTCTGGTGGTAGGGGGCCGGGGGCTGGACGGGCCTGTGCCCCATTGAGAAAGCAGAGGGCATCCAGGGAAGGAGGCCCACTCGGATTTCACACCCCATCCCCGCCCGGCAGGAGGTGGGAGACGGCCGAGGATGTCACAGGCCTCATCTGCCCCTTCCCTGGGTTGGAGGCCTCGCTCACTCCCCCTGCCTGGCTAGGACTCCTCCTTGGGGAGAGGGCTGGGGCTCCACTTCATTTGGAAACACTGTCCGGGTGACTCAAACGTTGTTTACAGATCTCCGTGGCAACGTCCCTCTCCTCCCGGGCCGGCCGGGCTGGCCGTCGGCAGCAGGGGTGGTTTCGCTTCCGGCCGAGGGGCACGTGGCCCCGCCGACAGGAACTTTCTTCAGCCGCCGTGGCTTCCGCGCCCAACCAGGAAGGCCTGGGCTTCCCCGAGTCAGGGCGGACCCAGATCGCCGCTCCAGAACCAGCCCGGCCGCTCTTCCGGGCCTTTTCCACCCGGTCTCCGGGCAATCACCAGTCCTTCCTTGCTGATCTCAAATCCCTGTTGGTCACTCGTACCCCTCCCAACCTCAGCCCTCAGCCCGGTGGAAACACCGGGGGTTGGGCTGGTAGGGAGTGGTCCACAGCTCAGCCTCCTTCCCTTCTTAGGCCCTCTAGATCTGTGGGCGTGACAATGACGGCGTACACAAGGTTTCGCGGAAATCCAGCAAACTCCAGCACCAAGAGACAGACCAGAGACGCGCTCAACCGCAGCTCGGCTGTAGCCCAGATGTGAAGTCTAAAGGGGGAGCCCAACCCTACAGACCACCCAGTCCTCCGAGATCTCCCGCTCCCCCACAGACCCAGAAGTGTGGGAGGGCAACTCCTGGGAAAAAAGGAAACCGGGGTGCTGAGTCCCTAGATCTGGGTGACACCCCGGCCCCAGGGGGATGAGCCAAAGGCGACGGCGGCAGGCTGGGTTCGGTGGGAAGTCCAACTCGAAGCCGGCCACTTGGGCTGGCGGCTGCCCGTGGGGTGTGGCGGCTGCTGCCTGCCTGATAGGATGGACCCAAAGGAGGCTTTTCACCACTTCTTCCTTGCGGTTTCCAACGCAGGAAACGGACGTCACCGGCGATGAACCTCGGAGTAACGGCACAGGCTGAGGCGGATGCAGAGAGCGGCCAACGAGGCAGCTCGCCCAGCGCCCAAGCTGAGTCAGTCCCGGGGGCCCCAGGGGTCCGGGGAGTCCCTGCTGCCTGGTGGCTCCAGAAACATGGCTCTGGGGCGCATTTTGGAGGAGTCCTGGCAGGGTGGGCTCAGTTGCGATAACTTCAAAGAGAAGCAGCGTGGCTTAGGGGAAAAAGCCATGGGGCTGGGAGTCAGGGCCTGGCTTCAAATCCCAGCTCTGCCTCTTGACTCCTGTACGGCCTTGGGCAAGTCACTTCACTGGGCCTCAGTTTCCCTACGTGCAAAATGGGGATTCAATACCTGTTCTCCTTGGGGCTTAGACTGTGAGCCCCAAGTGGGACCTGATGATCTTGTATCTGCACCGGCACTTAGTACAGTGCTTGGCACAGAGTAAGCGCTTAACGAATAACACAGTTATTATTATTCAAACCCGGAGGCTTGAAACGAGGCCTTCGGGGATGCTAGAAGAATTATAGGCCTCTCTCATCCCTATTCAACAACGGTAAAAATAACAATAATGCATGGTTAGTGTTTACAATACGCCAAGCACCGTGTTAGCGTAGACAGAATTAACAGACTGGACACAGTTCCCACCCTACATGGTGCTCAAAGTTCTGCTGGTGGGTGGGGAGAACCAGTATTTAATCCCAATCTTACAGATGAGAAGCAAGCCCAGAGAAGTTACGTAATTTGTCCAAGGTCACCCAGCAGGCCAGAAATGGAGCCAGAATTAGAACCCAAGTCTCCTGACTTCCAAGCCTGTGTTCTTTCCACACTTGAGGAAGTAGGAAGATTACCCTCACATTCTCTCTCACAGGGAGGGGTGCGCTGAACTTTTCCAAGACCTCCCCCTGTCACCAACCCCCTCACAGATCAATCTGGATTAATTCACCTATCCTGCCCAGGCTTTTAACGCTCTGAATGTTTCTCTTGAATAATTAGGTGGGGCCTAGTTTGGCCAGTTTCCTACTACTGGCTCGCAGCCGGTCGGTGCCCTGTTTGGTCCAGATTCGGGACCGGGGACCTTTCTGTTTTCGTCAGTGCCCACCCCCACAACCCCGTCAAATCTCGTGGCTCGAAAGTAGCGCCCGTGAACATGGGGACTAGGGAGGAAAACGATGGCTCTGTAGCAAATGGGGGTGAGGGGTAAAAACACACCCAAAGCGGCCTTGGCCAGATTTCTGCAGAATTTCTGCAGAATGGCATGTGCGATCCCCAGAGGGACGTCAGTGGCCTCACGCCATATGAATTCATCTCACCCGATGGCTACTCCCTGCCAGCTCCACAGAAACCAACGGCACGGGCTTACTGGCTGCTGGGAGGAAAGTGGCTGCTGTAGTTCCTCTTCACCACAGCATCACCACATCACCATAAACATAAACCGGCGGCCCCTTGGGGCCAGTGGACTTGGTGAGACACAAGCCCGCGTTAGCCCTGTCCATGCTTACAGATTTCCGCCACTTGCCATCTTGGCCTTGGTCACCCTGGACAACAGCAGCGCGCTGCTCCTTCTGACTGACTCTTGAACCAAACTTAAGTTCCTTCCCAATCTTGCTGGCCCCGGTCACCCATTTTGCAGCCCTATTTCTAACTCTCACGTCGGCTGGAGCTGCAGAGGGCATCCAGGGTGGAGTTTACATTTGCCTTTTGCTCCCCTTCTTGGTGGGTTCAGCTTCCCATTGGCTTTCTCCAGCAGCTGTTGCCCCCTTGGCTCCTACGGTCCTGCCCTGATTTGAAACTGAGAGCTCAGAGTCCAGTGTTCGGAAGGCAGAGGCCAAGTGGTGGTTCTTTTCTCCCCAGATCATCATCATCATCATTCGTATTTATTGAGCGCTTACTATGTGCACAGCACTGTACTAAGCGCTTGGGAAGTACAAATTGGCAACATATAGAGACAGTCCCTACCCAACAGTGGGCTCACAGTCTAAAAGAGTGGGCTCACAGTCTAAAAGATGTGTTTATTTGCTCGGGCTCTTCCAACAGGGCTCCCAACTCCCCCTCACATCCAAACGGAGAGCCACAGGGGAAGGCCTTAGCTATGGGCCTGCGAGTCCAAAGGACCTGTGGCTCAGTGGAAAGAGCATGGGCTTCGGAGTCAGAGGTCATGGGTTTGAATCCCGGCTCTGCCACATGTCTGCTGTGCGACCTTGGGCAAGTCACTTAACTTCTCGGAGCCTCAGTTACCTCATCTGTAAGATGGGGATGATGACTGTGAGCCCCACGCGGGACAACCTGATCACCTTTTATCCCCCCAGCGCTTAGAACAGTGCTTTGCACATAGTAAGCACTTAACAAATGCCATTATTATTATTATTATTATTATTAATCCTGGCTCCTCCACTTGTCGGCTGTGTAATCTTGGGCAAGTCACTTCACTCCTCTGGGCCTCAGTTACCTCACCTATAAAATGGGGGTTAAGATTGTGAACCTCATATGGCACCTCCTCCAGGAGGCCTTCCCAGACTGAGCCCCTTCCTTCCTCTCCCCCTCGTCCCCCTCTCCATCCCCCGCATCTTACCTCCTTCCCTTCCCCACAGCACCTGTATATATGTATATATGTTTGTACATATTTATTACTCTATTTATTTTACTTGTACATATCTATTCTATTTATTTCATTTTGTTAGTATGTTTGGTTTTGTTCTCTGTCTCCCCCTTTTAGACTGTGAGCCCACTGTTGGGTAGGGACTGTCTCTATATGTTGCCAATCTGTACTTCCCAAGTGCTTAGTACAGTGCTCTGCACATAGTAAGCGCTCAATAAATACGATTGATTGATGATATGGCACGTGGACTGTTTCCAACCTGATTAGCTTCACTTCTCTGGGCCTCAGTTCCCTCATCCGTAAAATGGGGATTGAGACTGTGTCCAACCTGAATTACTTGTATCCACCCCAGCACTTAGTATAGTGCCTAACATATAGTAAGCACTTAAATACCACAATTATTATTATCACCCCAGCACTTAGTAGTAATAATAATAATAATAATAACGGCATTTATTAAGCACTTACTATGTGCAAAGCACTGTTCTAAGCGCTGGGTACATCACCTGGGGCACAGTAAAGGCTTAACAAATGCCATTAAAAAAAAAAAAGCAGCACCAGAGCAGGCCAGGGTTGTCCGCTCATTTCCTCGCTCTCTGCAGCGAGCTGTGGGGAATGACCCTGGGCCCGATGACCTGGGATCTGAAGGCGGAGGGAGCCCAGGGGGAGGGGGCGGGGGATGCCAGGCTGGCCAACTCTGAGCTGCCCACTCCTTTCCCCTCTCTGCCACCAGACTGAGCCAGAGAAAAACCCTGATTCTCTCCCCCAGCAAAGGCCTGTAATCATTAACTACGAGTCGATAGTCACATAACATTTCAGCTCCCCCAGACTCAGAATTAACCCAAAGGAGAGGAAGGGGCTATCCAGCCCATCCCTGCTCCAACAACAGCAGCACTGCCCTGAGCCCCCAGGAGTCAGCGAGATGAGCCCTCTGGGGCAGGAGGGAAGATGAGGCTCCCCCTCCCCCTGGCCGCTGGGCCACGGAGGCTCCCACAGCCGAAATTCTTGCTAGGTGACGCTGTCATGGAGTGGGCTCCGCCTTCAGAGGCCACGAGGCCAATTCCTCCCTCCCGACCCATGAACCCGGGTAGGGGCAGGCTGTGTGAGGTTTCCCGTAGGACTCGGAATGGCATCGGAAGGGGGTGGGAGAATTCCACTCCTCCCCGCCTTGGGGCAGCTGGGATCCAGGGCCGGCCCTGCCCGGGGCCACCAGGAGAGCTGGGCTGGACAGATAAGAGCCCTGTCTTTCCCCCAAGAGTTCCTCGGAGGCTGGTCGAGATCCACTCTCCTTCTCCCTCATGGAATGGGATAGCCATCCCTGGCCTCTGTCCCCAGCAAACAAATCCGCTGCAGCTCAGAAAAGCGACCTTTGTCCCCGCCCCGGCTTTGGACGCGGAAAAACGGCCACCTGTTAGGCTCAGGTGAAGGAAGAAGCGTGAGGTGCAGAGCTGGAAAAGTAACATCCTTTTTTCTGTTCTCACGGAAGTCACCCAGCCTCCTAACATGAGAATCCAAAGGCAAATCTAAATTCCCACAGTACTCAGGAGCAAGGATGGGGCTCCATGGCTCAGTTGGGTCTGGACGGACGGGGGTGGGGATTGTAGGGGAAGAGGCTGACCAGGGGCGGGGAGGACTGGGGCAGAGCGCCCAAGGTGGGTCAGGAGCTTTCCTGCTGGGCCAAGGAGTCGAGTTTCACATGGGAGCCCGGCCCTACCCTCCGACATAGCTGGGTCACAGGGCAGGAAGTTAGTCACAGAACCAGAGATGGGGAAAAAATAAAACCATTATGTCATCCACTCCACCCACTCCTGCCAGCCCAGAACAGTGCCCAACTACTTAATTGTACTTTTTGGCTCTCCCACTTCTGTCCTCTTAATCCATCTCATGCTATCAAATAGATGTACCCTCCTTCAGTCTAACCGACTCCGTTACCCTGCTTGCCTTGCCCTAGTGGATAGAGTAAGGGCTTGGGAGTTTCACCTTCGCTCTGCCATTTGTCTGCTGTGTGCCCTGGAGCAATTTACTTAAATTCTCTGGGCTGCGGTTACCTCATCTGTAAAATGGGGATTAAGACTGTGAGCCCCACGTGGGAGAGGAACTGTCTACTGAAACACGTTAGTACAGTGCCTGGCACACAGTACGCGCTCAACAAATACCATGTCAAAAAAAGGGCTGTATGGGTTTACTAAGCACTTCTAGGTGTTGTGCCAAGATCCAAGGTACCCAAGTGTGACAATCCCCACCGCGGACCCTAAGTGCTCAGAGGCAGGAAGGGTGAGGACTCGGTTATCCCCATTTCACAGGTGAGGAAGCTGAGGCCCGGAGAGGTTTGGCAGCCCAACCAGCAGGCCGCCGGCAGAGCTGGGATTTAATCCTGGGTCTCCCGATGACCAGGTATGAGCTCATTCCACGCTGCTTCCACTAGTTCTCTTCCTTTCCGCTCCTCAGTGCCAAGAACCTCAGACAGGCGCTCAAAGGACAGCACGCCTCTCCTTAACTGTCACTTTGTAAGCGATACGGATTTGCTTCTTTTAATCTCTCTTCGGTCACTCCCTCAGACCTCCAGTTGTTGCTGTTCCTCTTCAGTTTCCTCCTACACCGAATTTGAACCAGTTGCGGTGGTGGGGGGGAGGGGGGGTGGTTGCCAACTACACAGAGTAATGGACCAACCAAATCCAGATCCTCTTCTAGAACTGCCCGGTAACATACTCCTGAAAACATGCCAAGAGCTCAGGACTGAGTGGGGAGGGGAGAGGCGAGAAGAGGGAGAGGAGGAAAGGAGATGGGGAGGGAGCCGACTTCAAGTCTTATAACCGGGGGTCTCATCATCAAGCGAAATGGAAACAAGGGCTGATCAGCTCTGCCTAAGCCGGGTCTACCCAGGGCAAGCACCACCCCACTGTGCTGCCATGTCCAGAGGCCGGAACCTGACTTCTCGGGGGTTTGCAGCCTTGGTTTCTCCTGGAACATTCCTGATCGGCATCCCTGATCCTGATGGAAAATTACGGCCCAGGAGGGTACTCCACCCAGGTACTGCTGAAACAACTGGAGTTTCCTGCTTCCACAGATTCCCCCCCTGCTTGGGATCCCAAACCAGTGCTTTTCCACCCCTCCTTCATAGAGGTTAATGTGTGACCTTGGGCAAATTGCCTAACTTCTCTGGGCTTCAGTTGCCTCATTTGTAAAACAGGGATGAAATACGTGCTCTCCCTCCCCCTAACCCAGAGCCTCATGTGGGATGGAGATTGCGCCTGATCTGATTGCATGGAATCTGCCACACCCAGTGTTTAGCACAGAATAAGGGCTTAACAACTACCACTATTATTATTACTACTTTTTAATAGTATAAGCTCTTGGTGAGCAGGGAATGTGTCAGTTATTTTGTGCTGTACTCTCCCAAGTGCTTAGTGCAGTGCCCTGCACACAGTAAGCACTCAATAAATACAATTGACTCATTATATGTCAAGCACTGTTTTAAGCGCCGGGGTAAATACAAGCTTATCAGGATGGACACAGTCCCTGGCCCACGTGGGGCTCAGAGTCTCAGTTGGAGGGAGGAGGAGTTCAAAGAGGCACAGAGAAGTAAAGTAACTTACCCCAGGTCACACAGCAAGCAACTGGCCCAAATGGAATTAGAACCCAGGTCCCCTGGCGCCCAGGCCTGTGTTTTTTCCAGTAGGCCATGCTGCTTCCCAATAAAAATTATCACTCGTAGTAATAATAATAATTATTATTATAAACTAAACAGCCTCTGAGAGTTGCACTTGTACCAAAGGAGATTAATTTCCAAAGAAAGAACGGATTGGGGATGGTGCTCCCTCATTCATTCATTCAATCGTATTTATTTAGTGCTTACTGTGTGCGGAGCACTGTACTAAGCGCTTGGGAAGTACAAGTTGGCAACATAAGTACGTAAGTACAAGCCCTCACACACCACGTGGTCAGGCAGCTAATGAAACATGCCCCTGTTGGCAGCTCTGTTTCAGGGACTCTCCAGGATCCCCCCGCCCGGAGGCTCTGGGAAGCTGGGGGCACCTCCGACGTCTGCCATTCCTACAAGGCTGCTAACCGGCTGTCGGGTTGACTGGAGGCAAAATGCCCATCTGTTCGTCAAGTGCCCTGGGATCCCTCAGGATGGCAACGCATCATTAATCCCCACTGCCAGAAGGAAGAAGATCCCCTGAGCTATTGGGCTGGTTTCCTCTCGGCTGCAGGCTCATTGTGGGCAGGAAACGTGCCTACCAACTCCCAAATGCTCAGTACAGTGCTCTGCACACAGTAAGCCCTCAAGAAACACGATTGACTGATGTCTTCCCTCTAGACTGTAAGCTCGTTGTGAGCGGGGAGTGTGTCTGTTATATTATGTTCTCCCAAGCAGCAGGTCTCCCCACCCTCTAACATGCCTAGTTCTGGTTCTAGAGGTGGCCCAACATACAGACCACCACGGCACACAAGTCCAAAGCTCCTGGGGGTTGACCCTACACCAAGAGCCTAGAACAAACGCTACTGGAAGAGGATGTTAGCCCCCAGGCCGTGGACTACAATGGCACCTCTGTTTCTCCTCATTACAGGCCATGCTTGCTCAACACTGTGTGGCTCCTGGGGACTCCGGTCTCGACAGAGTTTAGTGAAGGGGACTCTGACTGCCTTCCCCCTTCGACTGCGGCCAAAACCAAGACTGAGGTACCGCTGGCGAGATACCCCTCGTAGTCAATCCCAGCCTGCGTCTGGCAGGGTTCGGCCTCCTGGCTATGGCAGCCTTCAGCAGCAAGGAAGTCCCATGGGCTGGAGGGGAGGAGGGACATCCCCGGATTCACCCTCTCTCAGTCAGCTGATATAGCTGGTGAGGGAAAGCACAGTGAGCTGTGATTCCAAGAACCACAACACCTCTCAGCCTCTTCATATTGAGCACTGAATTGGGGCAGACTGGTGGCCCCTTTGGTGTCAGGCCAGCGCTTTGCCCACTGCCACAGGTCTGGGTTTCCCCACTCCCTGGGGCCACTGCTTAGGAGGGAAGGGCTCTGGGAGTGTGGAGGGAAGAGGGAAAGGGCAGACCAGGCCTCCTCAGCCTATGGCCTGGCTGGGCCCGGGGACTGTGTACCCCTGCAGGTCACAGACACTACAGAGCTCGGGAAGGGGTTTTTTGCTCTCTTCAGTAATGAAGATGAGAATCACGGTTCCCTAAAAATAATGCCAAGCACTGGGTTAGTTAGATACAAGACAAGTGGCTCGAACACACTGCCTGTACCTCATGGGCCTCACAGTCCAAAGGGGGAGAGAAAATGGATATTTCATCCTCATTTATGCAGAAACTGAGGCAAAAAGACAAACAGAGTGACTTACCCAAGGTCACCCAGCAAGAAACTGGCAGAGCAGGGCCTGGAACCCCAGTTGCCTGAATCCCAGGCCTGAGTTCTTTCCACTCGGCCTCACTGCTTCCCCCGATCTTCCTCCCGACATGGTACACACAAACACACGCATGTACAGACACCCCCATGTACACATACATGCCTAAGAAGCCTACCCTTTAATAATAATAATAATTGTGGTATTTGTTGAGCACTTGTTATGTGCCAAGCACCGTTCTAAGCACCAAGGTAGATACAAGATAATCATGTTGGACACAGTCCCTGTCCCACATGGGGCTCAGAACCATAATCCCCATTTTACAGATGAGGGAACTGAGGCACAGAGAGGGGAAGTGACTTGGCCAGAGTCACACAGCAGACGGGTGGCGGAGCTGGAATTCAAACCCAAGTCCTTCTGAGTCCCAGGCCCATGCTCTTTACACTAGGCCACGCTGCTTCTCACTGCTTAAGAGAGCTTTAGTCTCAGTCTTCCTCCAGAGGAAATGGAATCAGACTGGGATCGCGGCCTGGTTTCCCTTTGGTGCCTGGCCCGAGGCCCCCCATTCCCTTTCTCTGTCACCTCCATCTTTTCCCCGAGGGCCTCCCACTGAAGGCTAAAGACGGCTGACTTGGGGACTTGCTTCGGGAGCCCGGGTGGCCAGCTGACATTAAGGAAGCGGGGAAGCAGCAGGAAGGTTTTCTTCTAGAGGGGGGTGGGAATAGCAAATGAGTTGGCCCAAATCTGCCCACGAAGCCAGCCCGTGGACCAGGAGCGAAAAACCAAAAATCCAGCTATGGCTGAGTCAGAAGGACTGGGGAAAGAGGGGGCCTTGTCCCTCCTCCTCCTCCTCCTCCCCCACCTTCCTAATAATAACAGTGGGATTTGTTTAGCACTCAACTAGTTGCCAAGCACTAGGGTAGAGACAACGTGATCAGGTCGGACACGGTCTCTGCCCAACCTGCAGCTCCCGGTCTAAGGAGGAGGGAGAACAGGGTTTGAATCCCCACTTTTCCGATGAGGAAACTGAGACTCTGAGAAGTTAAGTGACGTGCCCATTGTCCACAGCAGGGCAAGTGGTGGAGACCAAACTAAAATCCAGGTCCTCTGACTCCCAGGCTCAGATTTTTTCTGCGAGGCAATGTGACTGCTACGGAATGGGAACAAGAGAGGGTAAAGTTGGGATAGGATTGGGGGGGGGGGGGGGGGGACAAGGGAGTAAATGGGAAAGGGACGGAAAGGCAATTTAGTGTCTGATTCCCTGGCTAGACTGTAGGCTCCTTGAGAGCAAGGACTGTGTCTAATTACACTGGACTCTTCCAAGTGCTCTTCACCCAGGAGGTGCTCAATAGATACTACTGATTGACTGGTTGAAGAGAAGAGGGAGATAGGGGCGGGGGTAATGAGAGGGCATGGGAAGGTCAAAGGCAAGAAAAGAAGATGAAGAAGAGCAAGGAGACAGAGACACTCCCACTCAGAACACTGCTTTAACACATGGGTCAGCATAGTAAGCGCTTTTCCTCTCCTCCTCTCCATCCCCACCACCCCCGGCCCTACCTCCTTCCCCTCCCCATAGCACCTGTATATATGTTTGTACAGATTTATTACTCTATTTTACTTGTACATACTTACTATTTTATTTTGTTAATGATGTGCATTTAGCTTTAATTCTATTTGTGCTGACGACTTGACACCTGTCCACGTTTTGTTTTGCTGTCTGTCTCCACCTTCTAGACTGTAAGCCCGTTGTTGAGTAGGGACTGCCTCTCTATGTTGCCAACTTGTACTTCCCAAGTGCTTAGTACAGTGCTCTGCACACAGTAAGCGCTCAATAAATATGACTGAATGAATAATATCATCATCATCATCACTCCACCCTGTCATTCTCCAGCTCTGTCTCCCACAAAGGGACACCTGGGGTTCCTTCCAAGCCAATCAAGGCCAGACTGGGTCCTTCAATCAATTGTATTTATTGAGCACTTATGTGCAGAGCACTGTACTAAGCAGTCATTCTGATGGGGAAAAATTTGGGTTTTTTTTTTTTAAATGGTACTTGTAAGCACTTTCTACGTACCAAACACTGTTCAAAGCACTGGATCTTGTCTTTTGCTGTCAAGTTAATTAGGCTGGACACGGTTCCTGTCCCGCATGGGGCTCACAGTTTAAGTAGGGGGGAGACCACATATTTAATCCCCATTTTACAACTGAGGAAACTGAGGCACAGAGAAGTTAAGTGCCTTACCCAAGGTCACACAGAAAGCAATTGGTGAGCAGGGATTAGAACTAAGGTGCCATGACTTCCAGGACCATGCACTTTCCACTAGGCCACACTGCTCCTTAAGAGCTGCCAGCCAATAGCCTACTGGGACGAGCCCAGGCATCAGGGGATCAGGGTGGCCTCCAGCGAGTCACTAAATTTCTCTGGGCCTCTCTTTCCTTATCCGTAAAATGGTCCTGTCCTTCCTCCAGCTTAGACTGTGAGCCCCATGTGGGACAGAGACTGTGTCCAATCTGCTTATATTGCATCAACCCCAGCGCTTAGTATGGTGTTTGGCACACAGTGAGGCTTGACAGACCACCACAATTATTACTATTCGTGAAGTGTTTACGGTGCCACCAGGGGAAACATACAGGGCACAAATAGAAGGGCAAGTGCAGACCAGAGGGGCTTCAAGGGGGGGCCGAGAGGTGAGGAGGCAAAGCTTGACACTGCCCTGTCTGGCCCACCTCATCAGCCACCGGGGAACTGGAACCAGGGGCGGGTCCCAAACCCTCCTCCCTGAGCGTGCCCAAATGGCCAGACTGGAAGAATGCTCTGGGCTCAGGGGGTGGGAGGGGCCGGGGGTCGGGGGACTGTGTATGTGTGTGTTCGTGTGTGTGCGCACATGTGCACACACGCTTGCCAATGGGCCACTAACTGGGGAGGGCAAGGAGGCCAAGAGGAGGGGAAAGGTGGGAGGAGCTGGAAGAGGAAGGCATGGCATGCTACTACCCGCCCATGCTCACCCCTCCCCGCCCCCCATCTCCGGCCAGCACTCAAGGTGCCTAGGAGACCCCACTCCCATCCACTTCCTCAACTGGTTGGGAAGCCACAGATGCCTCTTCACCCAGCAGCTCCTCCCTCCTCTCCCACTCCCGGCAAACATGGGGACCTGCCAAGGGCGGTTGTCAGAAGCCACCCCAGCACCTCCTTACAGCATTAGTGATGCTCGGGGCCCCACGGAAGTACTCGGCAGAGGCCCTTGATCAGCCCGCTGCAGGGAGCTTCAAAAGAGACACTGCCTGGCCCTCTGGGACAGGAACTTTGTCAGCGAGCCGGCATCCAGGGAACACAGCCGAGCTGCCTCCTGAGGATTCTGCACCTCCCGCCTGAGAACCCAAAAATCTCCTACTGAGGCTGAAGCAGAGCCAGCATGCCAAGAGTCTGGTTCTCCCCCAGATCCATTTGGGGGGTGGGGGGGGGGGGGAGGAACCTCAAAGGTTCCTGAGTCCTCCTTCCTCGTGTTCCCACAGAGCACTGCTCTCTGAGGCGACTACAATCGTCTATTTTGTCATAAATGAAAAGCACGCTGCTTAAGAGAAGCAGCGTGGCTCAGTGGAAAGAGCACGGGCTTTGGAGTCAGAGGTCATGGGTTCAGATCCCGGCTCCGCCAACTGTCAGCTGTGTGACTTTGGGCAAGTCACTTCTCTGGGCCTCAGTTACCTCATCTGTAAAATGGGGATTAAGACTGTGAGCCCCCCGTGGGACAACCTGATCAGCTTGTAACCTCCCCAGCGCTTAGAACAGTGCTTTGCACATAGTAAGCGCTTAATAAATGTCATTAAAAAAATAAAGGTTCAACAAACAGCGCTTCTTGTTGGGCAAAGTCCAACCTCCCTGGGCTATAAGACCAGACCCAAAACTCCAGTGAGAGAAGGGTTAAGCCCCACAACTCCAGAAAGGGCAGTTCAGCTCCCCACCTCCTCCCAGCTTCTAAACAAACACAAACAACTCCTGCCAAATTCACTCTGCAAATGTGGAGGAAAAACTCAGTCCTCCGTCCACATTCCAAGTTCAGGTGGGACGGAACGAACGGGAATACCAGAGGCGCCTCGCCCCACACAGGTGCAAGTGGTGGCAACGGGCCAGGGCCGGACTCGGTGGAAAGGGCAGGGGTGACCCTAATGGGCCCCAGTGGCAAGCAAGAAGCTGGAATTCTGCAAGGACGAAAGGAATCTGAGGAGGGAGGAGACCTGGAGGGACTGAAGAAATTCATTTGGGGGATCAGGAATGTTATAGTCCCTGCAAAGGGAGGGCGGGTGGTCCTAGCCCATCGGACCATCCGGTACACCCCGCCCGGCATCATGGACCGGCCCCACCACGGACCCAGTCGAGGGTGGGGGTCAGGACCCAGAGGGAGATAGGGGCCACCAGCCTGCACAACCCACATGAGATGGTCAACAGCAAGAAAGGCAAAAGTGGGAAACGAAATAAATCAGTTCACGGCAAAAACCAGCAACCTCAAGGACCCTGGGCCTTGCTGGAGAGAGGATGGATTCAATGGGCCACTGCTCTGCTCATGTCCAAGCCATCCCATGACAACCCACACCAACGTCCTATCACCTTCTCTCTTCTCAAACACTTACGGGGAAGACAGAGTGGAAAGTGGGAAGGAGGGGGAGCAGGAATCAGGGAGGAGGAGGAAGAATGTTACCAAAAAAACCTGTGGGACAGGGAGGTTGGGAGGGCAAAGGACAGGGAGAAGGCCCTTGAAACAGTCACAACTTGCACAAAACGGTTACTCCATGAGGACCTTGGGGCCCCTCGCCTTTCTTCTGTCATGGGGGCCAGAGGGCTCTAATTCTTTCCAAGTTGAACAGTCCCCAGGATAGAGGAGTTGGGTTGCGGGGAGAGGGGTGTTATGAACACAAAAATGGATCAGGTCACTCTTTAGGGGCAAAGGGGCCTTGCCCAGATTCTCCAACAGAAATAGTTTAGCTCCCCATTTCAGTAAAGCGGGGTGGGGAATTGGGGATAGGGATGATGGTGAGGGGCTCGATTGGGATATTAGTGGCATATGGAATGACTGGGGAGGAGGGAGGCATGGGGGAGGAAAGGAGGGGCTAGTGGAGAATTGACAACACAGTTATCACAGGAAATGTATAAAAAGTAATAAGATTACTCACGAATTTCTTGGACTTGGGTCATCCCTCCCCACGTTGGGGAGGGAGGGGGAATACTATTTTCCCTAGGGGAGAAGGGGATGTTATGAGTGGGGTTTACCCCTCTTCTAACCGCTTTTAGGGACAAAGGGAAGAGGCTCTTAGAGGGAAAATAACCACAGGTAACTGAACAACATCTCAGGGGTTGGTCCTGGAAATTACTCTTGCAGATGAATGGCAAACTCGGGGGGAGCAGGGGAACATTATTTCCAAGAGTAAGGAGGCGGGATATTTAAACCAGGTGGGGTGCGGGAGTCATCAACAAGTCAGGAAATATTCCCGAGGGGAAAGATTATCGGGTGACACCGGGCGGAGGGCCCGGCGGGGCAGATTTCAAGGAAGGCTGGCGGTGAAGAGGAAAGGATCGACCAAAGGAAGGAAGGAATTTGGGGTGGGGGGCAAGGAGGGGTTGGGGGGAGGAAGATCCCCAAAGGGGTGGGTGGGGGGGAAGGAGCTTGAAGCAGGTGATGGAGAAGAAAGGATGTTGGGGAGGATGAAAGAGGCTGCTAGAGAAGCCATATGGGAAAAGGTCAGTAAGGGGGCACGAATTAGGGAAAGGGGATTGGGGTTGGGCAGGAAGGAGGGGGCGAGAGATGAAGAAAAGGGGGAGGTTCCAGGACTGATGAGCAGAAGATGGGGGGCTAAGGGAGGAGGACAGAGATAAAGAGGGGACTCTAGAGCTGAAGAGGGGAAGACGCGGGGGCTAACAGGATAGGAGAGAGATAGAGAAAGGGGAGTTTCCAGGGTCGGAGAGGGGAAAATACTGGGGGGAAAGGAGAGAGTTGAAGAAAACTGGGGTGCCAGGGGTGCAGAGGGGAAGATGGGGGGGCCTTAGGAAAAAGGAGATGAAGAAAAGGGAGTTCCGGGGGGGGGAAAAGGGGGAAGGCGGGGAGGTCTTAAGACTGTGAGCCCACTGTTGGGAAGGGACCGTCTCTATATGTTGCCAACTTGTACTTCCCAAGCGCTTAGTACAGTGCTCTGCACACAGTGAGCGCTCAATACATACGATTGAATGAATGAATCAATTAAGAAGGAGGAGATGAAGAAAGGGGGGTTTCCAGAGTTGAAGAGGGGAAGGCGGGGGAGATCTTAGGAAGGAGGAGATGAAGAAAGGCGGGTTCCAGGGCTGAAGAGGGGAAGATGTGGGGGGACTTAGGAAGGAAGAGGTGAATTACGGGGGGTTCCAGGGTTGAAGAGGGGAAGATGTGGGGGGGACTTAGGAAGGAGGTGGTGAATTAAGGGGGTTCCAGGGTTGAAGAGGAGAAGGGGGGGCCCTTAGGAAGGAGGAGATGAAGAAAGGGGGGTTCCAGGGTTGAAGAGGGGAAGATGGGGGGGCCTTAGGAAGGAGGAGATGAAGAAAGGGGGGTAGATGGGGGGGGCCTTAGGAAAGAGGAGATGAAGAAAGGGGGCTCCAGGGTTGAAGAGGGGAAGATGGGGGGGCCTTCGGAAGGAGGAGATGAAGAAAGGGAGGTTCCAGGGTTGAAGAGGGGAAGATGGGGAGGCCTTAGGAGGGAAGAGATGAAGAAAGGGGGGTCCAGGGTTGAAGAGGGGAAGATGGGGAGGCCTTAGGAGGGAAGAGATGAAGAAAGGGGGGTCCAGGGTTGAAGAGGGGAAGATGGGGGGGGGGCCTTAGAAAGGAGGAGATGAAGAAAGGGGGTTTCCAGGGTTTTAGAAGGGAAGGTGAGGGTGTAAGGTGGGGAGAGAGATAAAGAAAGGGTGCGGGGGAGGGTTCGGGGCTGAAGATGAGGGGCTGTTATGGACGAAGCACCGGGCGGAAGGGCTTGAGGGGGCGGGGGCTGAAGAGACGGTTGGGGCGGGGGCAGGAAGGGAGGTGGGGGGGGGGGGGACACACTCACGAATTTCTTGGACTTGCTGCCGTCGCCGGCCGCGGAGGGCGGCTCCTCCGGGTTCCGGCCCTTCTTCTTGTCCCGGCCTCCGCGGCCCGGGCCCGACCCCGGCCCCGGCCCCGGCCCCGCGGCGGGCGGCTCCATGAGTGCGGCCCCCGGACCCTCACACCGGGCGACAGAGCGAGCGCGCGCGCGTCCGTCCCCCTCAGCCCGCCCTACTGCCCGCGCGCGCGCGCCGCCTCGGCCCACACCTCATTAGCATGCAGGGCTGCGCGCGCCTCATGAATATGTAGCGCCTCCGCCCCCCCCAGGCCCCGCCCCACTTCCGCCCCCCGCTCGGCCCGAACCAATAGCGCGAGGGAGCCCGCTACCTGCCTGGGCGGGCCCAACCATTCGCGGGGAGCTCCCGGGGGGGGGGCGGGCGGGAGAATGGAACGCTCCACGGCGGCCGCGGGAAGCAGCGCCCCCTGCCGGGAGCGGTCCCGCAGCACAGCACCATCGCCCCCCCCCCCCCCCACACCGGGCCCGGCCCACACGTGCAAAAAGGGGCAGCCGACCCCGCCCTCAATAATAATGATGGCATTTATTCACTCATCATCATCATCATCATTATCAATCGTATTTATTGAGCGCTTACTGTGTGCAGAGCACTGTACTAAGCGCCTGGGAAGCACAAGTTGGCAACATCTAGAGACAGTCCCTACCCAACAGCGGGCTCACAGTCTAGAAGGGGGAGACAGACAAGACAGAACGTATTAACAAAATAAAATGAATAGAATAAATATGTACAAATAAAATCAATCAATCGTATTTATTGAGCACTTACTGTGCGCAGAGCACTGTACTAAGCGCCTGGGAAGTACAAGTTGGCAACATCTAGAGACAGTCCCTACCCAACAGCGGTCTCACAGTCTAGAAGGGGGAGACAGACAAGACAGAACGTATTAACAAAATAAAATGAATAGAATAAATATGTACAAATAAAATCAATCAATCAATCGTATTTATTGAGCACTTACTGTGCGCAGAGCACTGTACTAAGCGCTTGGGAAGTACAAGTTGGCAACATATAGAGACAGTCCTTACCCAAGAGTGGGCTCACAGTCTAGAAGGGGGAGACGGACGACAAGACAGAATGTATTAACAAAATAAAATGAATAGAATAAATATGTTCAAATAAAATCAATCAGTCGTATTTATTGAGCGCTTACTGTGCGCAGAGCACTGTACTAAGCGCTTGGGAAGTCCAAGTTGGCAACGTATAGAGACAGTCCCTACCCAACAGTGGGCTCACAGTCTAGAAGGGGGAGACAGAGAACAAAACCAAACATACTAACAAAATAAAATAAATAGAATAGATATGTACAAGTAAAATGAATAGAGTAATAAATATGTACAAACATATATACATATATACAGGTGCTGTGGGGAAGAGGAGGTGGTAAGGTGGGGGGATGGAGAGGGGGACGGGGGGGGAGAGGAAGGAAGGGGCTGTCAGGGAAGGCCTCCTGGAGGAGGTGAGCTCTCAGTAGGGCCTTGAAGGGATAAATTCATTCATTCAATCGTATTTATTGAGCGCTTAATGTGCGCAGAGCACTGTACTAAGTGCTTGGGAAGTACAAGTTGGCAACATACAGAGACGGTCCCTACCCAACAGCGGGCTCACAGTCTAGAAGATTTATTAAGCAACTGTTCTAAGCGCCGGGGAGGTTACAAGCTGGTCAGGTTGTCCCACGGCGGGGCTCACAGTCTTAATCCTTATTTTACTGATGAGGAAACTGAGGCACAGAGAAGTGACTTGCCCAGTCACAGATGACAGTTGGCGGAGCAGGGATTTGAACCCATGACCTCTGACTCCAAAGCCCGGGCTCTCTTCATTCATTCACTCATTCAATCGTATTTATTGAGCGCTTACTGTGTGCAGACCACTGTACTAAGCGCTTGGGAAGTACAAGTTGGTAACATATAGAGACGGTCCCATTGAGCCGCACTGATGATGGCATTTATTAAGCGATTACTATGTGCAAAGTGCTGTTCTAAGCGCCGGGGAGGTTACAAGGTGGTCAGGTTGTCCCACGGGGGGCTCACAGTCTTAATCCCCATTTTACAGATGAGGGAACTGAGGCACAGAGAAGTGACTTGCCCAGTCACAGCTGACAGTTGGCGGAGCAGGGATTTGAACCCATGACCTCTGACTCCAAAGCCCGTGCTCTTTCCATTGAGCCACACTGATGATGGCATTTATTAAGCAATTACTATGTGCAAAGCACTGTTCTAAGCGCCGGAGAGGTTACAAGGCGGTCAGGTTGTCCCACAGGGTGCTCACAGTCTTAATCCCCATTTGACAGATGAGGTAACTGAGGTAGAGAGAAGTGAAGTGACTTGCCCAAAGTCACACAGTTGACAATTGGCGGAGCCGGAATTTGAACCCATGACCTCTGACTCCAAAGCCTGTGCTCTTTCCATTGAGCCACACTGATGATGGCACTTATTAAGCGCTTACTATGTGCAAAGCGCTGTTCTAAGTGCTGGGGAGGTTACAAGGCGGTCAGGTTGTCCCAGTCTTAATCCCCATTTTACCGATGAGGTAACTGAGGCACAGAGAAGTTAAGTGACTTGCTCAAAGTCACACAGCTGACAAGGAATACTATTGATCACCGATCCGGGGGAGCAAGGGAGGTCAGCCTCGTGCCAGTACCAGCACAAGGGTCCCAGTGGGCCAGGCGGGTGGGGCGGAGGGCCACCTTGGCTGTGGCACAGCCAAGGCAAAGGAAGCGGGGTATTAGATATCCAGAACTTCCCAGCTTGAGCTGGGCTCCATCCCATGGCGGGTAGGAGGGAATAGGGAGGAGGCCAGGCCCAACTTCAGCCTGTTGGGCTGGGGTCGGGATGAAAGGGAAGAGGTCAAGGAGCAATCCAGATGCTGGGCTTCTTTCCTCCCCCTATTGCCCTTCTGGTTCTTCAAAACAGATGCCCCCCATCATCATCATCAATCGTATTTATTGAGCGCTTACTGCGTGCAGTAATCCTGGGCCAATCCTGGGCAGAGGGGCCTGGACTACTGAAGAGGACAGCACTGAATGACTTGGCTCCTGATGCTTGGGGCTGATTCCTACAAGCACAACCCACTCTTCCACCCACCTTTACTCCCCCCTCTCCCTGCGGGCGTGGGTAGCACTTCCCTGGGAAGAGAAGGCAGCAGCAGGATTAAAAAATTTTTCAAAAAAAATAAATTAAGAGGCAGCGTGTAAGAAAAATACCGACTTGCTTTATTGGATAAAAAGTGGTGAAATGGACATTAACCCAGAGGGGACGGAGGTCACCCCCCTCCCTCCCCCACAGCCAAGGTCCGCCTGATCCCACCCAGGGATGGAGGAAACCCAGGCCTGCAGGAAGGGAGGGAGAGAGGGGCAGGGTGAGGGGAATGTCAGGCCGAGCAATCTGTAGCTGCAGTGAGGTGGCAGGGGAAGTTGAGGGGGAGAGAACAGACTTAGCCCTACCCACTCCCTCTCCCCATCCCCAAGGAGACTGCTTCTCCTCAGGCCTGAACAGCCTAGACCACGAGAGGAAAGGGGTGTGGAGGACCAAGGAGGGGCCCAAAGGAATCCTAGGGTCCCATCTGACCTTAGTTGCCTTTGGGAACTTCCCTCCCCACATCCCACGCAGGACAGAGCCAGAGCCTTGGGGCCTGCCCACGACCTGCCCCACTTCTGCCCGCAGTTGAGCTATTCTCGGCCCGAATCAATAGTGTGTGACCTGGGAGCGGGGCTGGGGCAGGGGCCTGGGCCCGCCCAGGTCAAAGCCAGGGCCTTGGAGCCCGCCCAGACCCTGGACTCGAAGGACCTGGGAAGTGGGAAGGAGGGGAGGCAAGGCTGACCTCAGCCGCATTCCTTGACCTCCACCTCAAGGAGATGGTGGGTCATGGAGAGGCCGGAGGAGGTACAGAAAGTCAGGGAACCACGCCGTCCCCCCTCTCCCCGCCTCCGGGCCAAGAACCAGATAGTTCCCCAAGCCTGGCTCTAAGGCCTTGGGGGAACCAGGAGCTCTGCTGCTAGCCCCTCAGATCTCCACGTCGCTCTCTTTGTCATTGTCATGATCTCCATCGTAGAATTCATTGGAAGCCTCCGGCCTATGGGAGGATAAAGAGCTTGAGTTCAGGTACAGAGAGAGCAGCCGGAGGGCAGGGGGCAAGTGGGGAATACAGAAGAACCAGGTAGAGTAAGACTGGAAGCGACTCCAAACCTTCAATCGATCAACTGCATTTACTGCACGCTCACTGTGTGCGGAGCACTGTACTAAGCACTTGGGAGAGTACCACATAACGGAGTTGGAAGATATGTTCCCTGCTCAAAAGGGGCAGTGCAGCAATCATGTCTTCTACATCTGTTGCCCTCTTAAAACTTAATACAGTGCTCGGTGCTTAATCAACACTGCTGTCTGATTTTCTCCCGTTAGACTGGAAGCTCCTCGAGGACAGGGACCAGTCTATACTAATTCTATTATACTCTCCCGAGTACAGTGCTCTGCATTCAATCAATGGAATTTATTGAGAACTTACTGTGTGAAGAGCACGCTACTAAAAAACTCGGGAAAGTATGAACAATTGAAGTAGCAAGGCATAGTAGAAAGAACACGGGCCTAGGAGTAAAAGGACCTGGATTCTAAGCCCAGCTCTGCCACTTGTCCGCTGTGTGACCTGGGGTAAATCACTTCACTTCTCTGTGCCTCAGTTCCCTCATCTGCAATTGGGGGTTCAATACCTGTCCTTCCTACTTCGACTGGGAGCCCCATGTGGGACCCGATGATCTTTTATCTACCCCAGCGCTCAGTACGGTGCTTGGCACGTAGTAAGTGCCTTGGCATGATAAGTACAATACAATTGAAACAGCTTGGCCTGGTGGATAGAGCATGGGCCTGGGAATCAGCAGAACATGGTTATCTAACTCTGGCTCCTAGGCATGTCTGCCGTGTGACCTGGGGCAAGTCATTTTCTTCTCTGGGCCTCAGTGACTTCATCTGCTAAATGGGGATTAAGACTGTGAGCCCCATATGGGACAGGGACTTTGTCCAACCCAATTACCTTGTATCTACCCCAGCGCTTAGTACAGAGCCTGGCACATAAAAAATGCTTTAAAAATGCCACAGAAGCGGGCAGCGAAGGGTACCAGGCTGCGAACTTGGCAGACCCCCCCCACACCCGCACTGCTGTTACCTGCTGTAGTTCTCCTCGGGACCCCGCTCTTCGGGGTCCGGCTCGTCCGTCCGGTCGAAGCTCAGCAGGTCGGAGGGCACGTCGTGGATCTGGACGCTGGGCGCGTGGTTCAGCATCTTCAGGTTCTCGAAGATGGTCTGGCGGATCTGATCGAGGTACTGCCCGGGCACAGAGGGGCTAGGCCGGTCAGCCCCCGCTCCCGCCCAGCCGCCCTCCCCCTCCCTCCGGGGTCGCCACAACTCCGGGCCGCTCACCTGGCGTGAGTTCTGGTTCTCGATGCGGGTGCTGACGTCTGGGTGGAGCGTGAAGTCGGGGGCAAAATACTCAAAGTACTCTGGGGGGGAAGGCGAGGAGAGGGCTCAGGGACCCTGGATGGGCGAGGGGGTTAGGATAGGGACCAGAAAGGGCCCCCACTCTGGGTCTCCTTCCCACGCCAGCCCAGCCTCACCAGGCTATCTGGCAGGACCCACACCCCCAGGAGAAGAAGGAAGAGGCCAAGTTGGCAGCGGCTGAGGAAGTCTCATCACCTTCCCTCCCCTTGGGAGGGATCGACGTCCCATCAACCGTCTCTGAGGTCCCTGTGGCCCCGGCCAGAATCGGGGTTAGGAAATGAGGTGTGGGAGTGGGCGGATGGGGGTGAGGGGGCCACTCACCACTGTAAGGCAGCTCCTCGCTGATGGGTTCCTCCACAAGCAGGGACGTCTCATAGGTCCTGAGAGAAGGTGAGGCCCACAAGGTTCACCCAAGGGAAGTCCCCAGGGTCTGGGGCCAGGGAGAAAGCAGAGGGGCGGGGGCCAGCTCACCAGCAACGGGCGACATTGCGGACGGTGTAGCCCCCTCCCCCCAGCACCAGCAGGGGAATGTTGAAGCTCTTGACGTATTCCACGCACTCCCTGCGGCCCCACCCGACAGCAGAGGACAGAGGAGACAGCATCGGTGGTTGGCAGAGGAGATGGCACCAGCGGCGGATAGGAGATGGCATCGGTAGTGGGCAGAGGCAGAGGAGATGGCGTTGGCAGTGAACAGAAGGCAGAGGAGATGGCATCAGTAGTCATCGGTGGACATAAATGCAAAGGAGACGGGATCACCGTTCCTGCGATCGTTCCCTACCCCCTGCCCCGCAGTGCTAGGAGACTCACTCTGTTCTGACCAACTGGAGCCCTTGGTGCTGAGGATCAGCTGGTACCGAGTCACTCCCCAAACCCCACCTGGGGACCTGTCCTCCCGCCCCACCGCCGCTCTCCCCGTGAAGGGCAGCAAGGTGTTCCGCCTCACCCGTGCCCGCGGATGCTGAGGTTGAAGCAGCCCAGCCGGTCACATCCCAGGGAGTCGGCTCCACACTGCAAGACAAACCCCAGGGGCAGCCAGCGTCACTAGGCAGGCAGCCGATGGGCATACGGCGGGCACAGCCTCCCCCTGCCCGGGACCAGGCCCCTACCTGCAGCACAATGCACGTCGGCTGGTAGAAATCTACCACCTGGTTGATGACAGGCTGGAACAGGTGCTTGTAACCTGGGGAGCGGGGGAAGCGTGGTTGGCAGGGGGAGAAAGGGGGACTGGTCGGTGGCACGGGGGCCCCTCTAAACTGGCAGTCCATTGTGAGCGGGGAAAGTAAATACCAACTCTGTTGTACTGTACTCTCCCAAGCACTTAGTACAGTGGTCTGCACAAAGTAAGCGCTCAATAAATACCATCGGTTGAACGATTGACTTACTCTGGTCGTCAATGCCGTCCCTCAGGGGCACATTGAGGCAGTAGTAGCGACCGCTTTCTGCCCCGACCTCGTACATGTCGCCTGCGGAAAAGAGGCTGCCTTGAGCCGGGTGGCTCTTTCTCCTCTCCCCGCCCCACCGCCCCTCGCCCGGCCCCTCACGCCGCCTTCTTACCTGTGCCAGGGAAGAAGTAGTTCCCGTACTTGTGGAAGGAAACGGTCATGACGCGGTCCGTCAAGTAGAAGGCCTCCTGCACGCCGTCACCGTGGTGGATGTCGATGTCGATGTACAGGACCCGCGGGTGGTACCTGCCCCGTGGAAGGGGAGAGGGATCAGTGGGCCCTGGCCCTGCTGAAGCCACCCAGGCCCTGGTTCCCTGGGGTGAGCTGGGCCGGGAGGCTAGAGAGAGCCGGGTGAGGAAGGTGGTTCTACCCCCAGGGCGGGCACCCTCCCCACAACAGGCCCCTCCACATCCGCTCTTACTTCAGCAGTTCCAGGATGCCGATCACAATGTCGTTGACATAGCAGAAGCCCGAGGCCTGCGGGGAGAGGGTAGCCCTGGGGCAAACTCCCACCCCCACCCGCCCCCCAAAAACCCCACTTCTCCTGCAGCAGCTGCAGGAGGCCGGAGCTCCCCCCAGGTCCCCACACCCGATCCGGCCGCTCTCACCTCAAACTTCTTGGCGTGGTGCAGCCCCCCGGCCCAGTTGATGGCAATGTCACAGATCTGGGGGACGGACTCCCGGTCAGCCGTCAGCGCCCATTCCCTTCGACAGGACCCGTTCCCCACCCCAGGAGCCCGGGGGGCACAGAGGACGGGGCATAGGAAGAGACCACTTGGGGGACGGGGTGATACCTTGTTGTTCAGCTGGGTCGCTCCCTGGAGAGAAGCCCCGGTGTAACGGGAACAGAACTCGAAGAGGCCGGGGAACACGGGGCTGGGGGAGAGAGGACCCAGGCCTGAGCCCAGCCACGTCGACCCCATCTGGTGCTCCCACACCGGCCACGTGGCCCCCCGGCGGGCCGACTCACCAGTCATCCCCGACGTTGAAGGCATTGAGGCTCTTGGTGAAGCCCTGCATGTTATTGGGACTGACGCGCTGCAGGAAGTCAATGTAATCCTCCGAATGGAAGCGGCACATGTCATGCTGGGACGCCTGGTACGGCTTGAAGACCTTGGTGCAGAGGGGAAAGTCGCCGGCTAGTGTAGCCCCCCGAAGCCCGGGGCAACCCTCCCGGCCTTCGCAAGCCCCCCAAGCCTAGGGAGTATCTGGGGGGTGGCAGCCCCAGGGCCCCAGTTTGCGGGAGAGACGGGACTGGTGATCACCCTGCATCCCTGCTCCACCCACTCCGATGCCCAACACCAGTGGGCTCACGATCTGGCGGGGGGAAGGGGACACGTCCAGGGTCAGTGCAGTTCCAAAAGAGACAGCTGCCCGGTGCCCAGTGGGTATCCGCTGTTCCCTAGTGGCCTCCTGAGTCAACCCTTGCCCCACCACTTTGGCACCCTGACCAGCTCTGTCAGTATCTCGGTTTTTAATAATGCAGGCAAGCCAGTGACCCTGGCGAGGGAGCACAGGGAGCCTCCACTAGGCTCCCTGGGAAGCCGAGCAGGACCCCTGTGGAATTTCTCGGACAAAACGACCACCACCCCCAGCAGGAAGGCAAGGAATCCAAATATTGAGATTCAAGGGCCTGGCAGGGCCCGGTCCAGAAATTACACTGTCTCTGCCTCCACAAGGGTCAGCTTGGATCATGGGAAAGTTACAAATAATAATAGTAATAATAATAATAGCAGCAATAATAATCATGGTATTTGTTAAACACTTACTACGTATCGAGCACTGAACTAAATAAACACTGGGATAGACACAAACAGATGAAATACAGTCCCTGATCCATAAGAGGCTTAAAGCCCAAGGGAGAGAGAGAACAGGTATTTAATCATTCATTCATTCAATCGTATTTATTGAGCGCTTACTGTGTGCAGCGCATAATCCCCATTTTACAGATGAGACAGAGAGAAGCCAAGTGATTTGCCCAGCGTCACACAGCAGGCAAACAACAGAGCCAAAATTAGAACCCAGATCTCCTGACTCCCAGTCGTGCGTTCTTTCCACTAAGCCACACTGCTTCTCACCAAAGTACCTGAGAACAGATCCAAGCTTTGAGAAGTCCTGAGTGAATTTGGCTGCCCTGAAGAGTTTACTAAGACTCGGGCTGGTGGTCCAGTTCAATCCATTTCCTGTCAACAATGGGGCAGGGTTGCACAACGGACCTGATCCTAGGCAATTTATCCTATAGAACCAGGAGTTAAAATATGCTTCTGATCTTCTGGGAAACTCCTCTGACTCCAGACGCTTAAAGCCAGTCATTCAAGATTTGTTGGGTGCAGATAAATGCTCCCTAGGCACCTAAGAATGATCTGGGACTAATACTGAAGAGTAAGTCAGATGCTACAGGATGGTCAATGAGTCTGAAGATCAAAGTCACGTGATGAGCTGCACCCGGGAATCCCTACACACAATAATAATATTAATAATGATGGCATTTATTAAGTGCTTACTATGCGCAAAGCACTGTTCTAAGCACTGGGGAAGTTACAAGGTGATCAGGTTGTCCCACGGGGGGCTCACAATCTTCATCCCCATTTTGCAGATGAGGTAACTGAGGCACAGAGAAGTGAAGTGACTTGCCCAAAGTCACACAGTTGACAAGAGGCGGAGCTGGGATTTGAACCCATGACCTCTGACCCCAAAGCCCGGGCTCTTTCCACTGAGCCACGCTGCTTCTCTAGCCACATTCACTGGCAACACAGCTTCCGGCGGTCACAGAATTCTGCTACCTAAGCAGCTCCCTGACCGCCAATGCAATGAGGGACAAGGAACCAAATCGAGGAGGCCAATATATCCTCCCGCAGGTAAACAGAAGTGTGGCGGCAATGTGGTATCAAGCTCTAGACTTGAAAGCCTCCAGAGATGTAGGGCTGCCCACCTTCTCTCCAGCTGTGAGGGCAGGACTCCCACCACATGCCACATCCGGCTCCTTCAGCAGTTCCATTTGCGCCCCAAACAATCCTTCATCCTCCTAGCACTGAAGGGACGCTGACCTCAACAGAGCTGAGCTGGGGTGGTGGCGGGAAACATGAGAGGAGAATGGACAACAGCAGGATACCCAAACAGTTACCGAATGGTGAGCTGGAACAAGGGGGAGGACTGGAAGGGATAAAGGAAACCCTTGAGGCACAGTAAAGTGCAAATTCAGACAATGCAGAACCTCGGCTGAAAACTGGAGCCCGCTGTTGGGTAGGGATTGTCTCTTTCTATTGCTGAAGTGAACTTTCCAAGCGCTTCGTACAGTGCTCTGCACACAGTAAGCGCTCAGTAAATACGATTGAATGAATGAATGAAAGAACTGGAAGCCCACTGCCAGTTAGATCGGAACAGAGCAGGGAGGAGAGGCTCTTTTCAAGCAGATGTTTTGCGATAAAGGCCTACGGGTAAAATGCTTGGAGCCTGCCCACGTGAGCGAAGTTTAGCTGAGTGGTTCACAGAAACTCCCATCCGAGCAAACCCCCACCCCCACAGTAGGAATTCTGGGGTCTTGTGAGAATGAGCCGGAGTCTGGCACCTATGTCCTTGCTCGCGGGCTGCTGGGACTACAACACTCAGCAACCCAAGGGCAAAGGCACCCTCCCAAAGTGAACCCTGGGTCAACGTGGAGGTATCTCCTGTCCTAAACAGCAGACGAGCCCCAGCCCAGTGATGAAGGTGTCAGGACCGAGAGCCTCCGGGGAGGAGGGAGGCAGAGACCACCAGGCTCCTTGCCTGGGGGCAGGGGGAGGGGGCGAGTCGGGGGAGGGGAAGAGACTCACGATCATCTTCTTGTAGAGGCCATAGTGTAGCACTAGGCTGTGGGTCAATGCCAGGCGGTGTGGCTTCATGGGATGACCGGCCCCTGGGGAATAGCGGGCAGGGGAAAATTAGGCGGCGGGGAGATGGAGAAGGGAGAGGGGCAGGTGGAGGGATGGGAGAGGGAAGAGGGCAAGGCTGGTGGACAAGGGGGATGAATGGGGGCTTGGTAGGGGACATTGGAGTGTCTTGGGGAAGCAAGAAGGAGACAGAGGGGGAAACATGACGGGATAGGCAAGAATCAGTGGGGGCCTGGAGGAGGGCATATTTGGGCCAGTAGAAGGCCTGCAGGAAAAGCACAGAAAGGGGCTAGTGGGTGGCCATATAGAGGGCAAGGAGGGGCAGAGGGTAGGGGGAGAGGTGGAAACACAGGGGCAGATGGGGCAGGGAGGCAGGGGTCAGAGGAGACGATGGGGGAAATGGACAGGGGGATGGAGGCAGGCAGAGGGTCGGAGGAAAGATGAAGTAGAGGGGGGTGGGTGGGCAGGGGTCGGAGGACGCAATGAAGTAAGCGGGAAGGGGGATTAGGACAGACAGGGCCAGTGCAGGAGGCACGTCAGGGGGCAGGAAGGAAGGAGGCCCAAGAGACTCACAGGGGACTGTGGAAGAGGGACCGGAGGGTGGGGGGGAACAAGAAGTGGGTGGGTGGGTGGGGGCAGGCAGTAGATACAGATGGGGAGTGCAGGAGACAGATGGGGAGGAGGGGTGGGTAAGTGGATGAGGGCACACAGGAGGAGTGCGAGACACGGGAGCACTGACTGAGCGCTTGCTGTGTGAAGAGCACCATACTAAGCACCTGGAAGAGTACAAGATAACAACATAAAAGAGTTCGTAACTTGCTCCCTGCCCACAACAAGCTTGCAATCTAGAGGGTTAGGGGAAAGGGGGGGAAGAGACAGGGGTAGGTGGGTGGGGGCAGGCAGTGGGAGTGAGGGTGACAGATCAATCTTATTTACTATGTGCAGAACACAGTACTAAGCGCCTGGAGGAGTACAAGGTAACAGAGTTGGTAAATGTGTTCCCTGCCCACAACAAGCTTACAATCTAGAGGGATGGGGGGAAGAGGGGTACAGAAAGGGGTGGATGGATGGAGGTTGGCGGGGGAGGGTGGATTCATTCATTCATTCATTCAATCGTATTTATTGAGCACTTACAGTTTGCAGAGCACTGTACTAAGCTCTTGGGAAGTACAATTCAGCAGCAAATGCCCACATGAGGAAGACGGGTACAGATAGGGGTGGGTGGGTGGAGGTACGCAGGGGGAGGATGGGAGGCAGAGGGGGGTGGATTCATTCATTCAATCGTATTTATTGAGCGCTTACAGTGTGCAGAGCACTGTACTAAGCGCTTGGGAAGAACAATTCAGCAGCAAATGCCCACATGAGGAAGAGGGGTACAGATAGGGGTGGGTGGATGGAGGTGGGCAGGGGGAGGATGGGAGGCAGAAGGGGGTGGATTCATTCATTCAATAGTATTTATTGAGCGCTTACAGTGTGCAGAGCACTGTGCTAAGCGCTTGGGAAGAACAATTCAGCAGCAAATGCCCACATGAGGAAGAGGGGTACAGGTAGGGGTGGGTGGATTGAGGTGGGCAGGGGGAGGATGGGAGGCAGAGGGGGGTAGATTCATTCATTCAATCGAATTTATTGAGCACTTACAGTATGCAGAGCACTGTACTAAGCGCTTGGGAAGAATTCAGCAGCAAATGCCCACATGGATACAGATAGGGGTGGGTGGATGGAGGTGGGCAGGGGGAGGATGGGAGGCAGAGGGGGGTGGATTCATTCATTCAATCGTATTTATTGAGCGCTTACAGTGTGCACAGCATTGTGCTAAGCGCTTGGGAAGAACAATTCAGCAGCAAATGCCCACATGAGGAAGAGGGGTACAGATAGGGGTGGGTGGATGGAGGTGGGCGGGGGGAGGATGGGAGGCACAGGGGGGTGGATTCATTCATTCAGTAGTATTTATTGAGCGCTTACAGTGTGCAGAGCACTGTACTAAGCGCTTGGGAAGAACAACTCAGCAGCAAATGCCCACATGAGGAAGAGGGGTACAGGTAGGGGTGGGTGCATGGAGGTGGGCAGGGGGAGGATGGAAGGCAGAGGGGGGTAGATTCATTCATTCAATCGAATTTATTGAGCGCTTACAGTATGCAGAGCACTGTACTAAGCGCTTGGGAAGAACAATTCAGCAGCAAATGCCCACATGAGGAAGAGGGATACAGATATGGGTGGGTGCATGGAGGTGGGCAGGGGGAGGATGGGAGGCAGAAGGGGGTGGATTCATTCATTCAATCCAATTTATTGAGCGCTTACAGTGTGCAGAGCACTGTACTAAGCGCTTGGGAAGAACAATTCAGCAGCAAATGCCCACATGAGGAAAAAAAGGGGGAGAGCAGGAGGCAGATGGGAGGGAGAGGGGTGGGTGGCTGAGGGCAGGCAGGGGGTCAGGGGAGGGAGGGAGGCGGGCAAGGGCGGCACCCCAGAAAGGAGCAGGATTCGAATGCAGACCCACGCGGCCAGAGGCTCGGCCCTCACCGTAGTGGAAGTTCCCCACATCCGGGTCATAGAAATAGGCCACGGTCTTGGCCATGATGCGGCGGCGCCGCCGGGGGGACCAGGCCCCGCGCGCGCCTCCTCCGTCAGCCCCGCCCCCCGAACCCCCAGCGCATGACGTCACCGCGCCGGGCCACGCCCCTCCCCGCCCCGCCCTCTGCGGCTCGCCGGCCCGCGCGGGGCGCCCAGCACACGCCAGGGGGAGCCAGAGGCCCCCGTCCTCACCAATCAGCTCCGCCCCCCTCGCAGGAGGCCACGCCCCCTAGGGGGATCGTCCAATCATCATCATCATCAATAATAATAATAACATTTATTAAGCGCTTACTATGTGCAAAGCACTGTTCTAAGCACTGGGAAGGATACAAGGTGATCAGGTTGCCCCTCACGGGGCTCACAGTCTTAATCCCCATTTTACAGATGAGGTTAACTGAGGCACAGAGAAGTTAAGTGACTTGCCCAAAGTCACACAGCTGACAATTGGCAGAGCCGGGATTTGAACCCATGACCTCTGACTCCAAAGCCCACGCTTCTTCCTACTGAGCCACGCTGCTTCTCAATCAATCGTATTTATTGAGCGCTTACTATGTGTACAGCACTGGACTAAGCGCTTGGGAAGTACAAATTGGCAACATCTAGAGACAGTCCCTACCCAGCAGTGGGCTCACAGTCTAAAAGGGGGAGACGGAGAACAAAACCAAACATACTAACAAAATAAGATAAATAGGATAGATATGTACAAGTAAAATAAATAAATAAATAAATAAATAAATAGAGTAATAAATATGTACAAACAGATATACATATATACAGGTGCTGTGGGGAAGGGAAGGAGGTAAGATGGGGGGGATGGAGAGGGGGACGAGGGGGAGAGGAAGGAAGGGGCTCAGTCTGGGAAGGCCTCCTGGAGGAGGTGAGCTCTCAGCAGGGCCTTGAAGGGAGGAAGAGAGCTAGCTAGTCCAATCCCATCGGGGCGGTGGGGAGGGGGGCTTGCGGGGCTCAATCATCAACCAATGGAATTTATTCATCATTCAGTCGTATTGACATTCATTCATTCAGTCGTATTTCATCATCATCATCAATAGTATTTATTGAGCGCTTACTGTGTGCAGAGCACTGTACTAAGCGCTTGGGAAGTCCAAGCTGGCAACATATAGAGACAGTCCCTACCCAACAGTGGGCTCACAGTCTAAAAGGTGGGCTCACAGTGTATTTCTTGAGCGCTTACTGTGTGTGGAGCACTCCCCCTTCTCCCCCTCTCCATCCCCCCCGCCTTACCTCCTTCCCCTCCCCACAGCACCTGGATATATGTATAGATGTCTGTATGTATTTATTACTCTATTTTATTTGTACATATTTATTCTATTTATTTTATTTTGTTACTATGTTTTGTTCTCTGTCTCCCCCTTCTAGACTGTGAGCCCACTGTTGGGTAGGGACCGTCTCTATATGTTGCCAACTTGTACTTCCCAAGTTTAGTACAGTGCTCTGCACACAGTAAGCGCTCAATAAATATGATTGATTGATTGATTGATTAGTACATGCTCTGCACGCAGTAAGCCCTCAATAAATACGATTGATGATGATGATGATGACGATGTATTTATTACTCTATTTTATTTGTACATATTTATTCTATTTATTTTATTTTGTTACTATGTTTTGTTCTCTGTCTCCCCCTTCTAGACTGTGAACCCGTTGTCGGGTAGGGGCAGTCTCTATATGTTGCCAACTTGGACTTCCCAAGCGCTTAGTACAGTGCTCTGCACACAGTAAGCGCTTAATAAATACGATTGATTGATTGATTAGTACATGCTCTGCACACAGTAAGCCCTCAATAAATACGATTGATGATGATGATGATGATGTATTTATTACTCTATTTTATTTGTACATATTTATTCTATTTATTTTATTTTGTTACTATGTTTTGTTCTCTGTCTCCCGCTTCTAGACTGTGAACCCGTTGTCGGGTTGGGACCGTCTCTATATGTTGCCAACTTGGACTTCCCAAGCGTATAGTACAGTGCTCTGCACACAGTAAGCGCTCAATAAATACGATTGATTGATTAGTACAGTGCTCTGCACACAGTAAGCGCTCAATAAATACGATTGAATGAATGAGCACTGCACTAAGCGCTTGGGAAGTACAAGTAGGCAACAGATAGAGACCGTTCCTACCCAACAAGGGGCGATTTATTGAGCGCTTACTGTGTGCGGAGCACTGTACTAAGCACCTGGGAAGTACAAGGCAGCAACGTATAGAGACAGTCCTTACCCAACCAGGGGCGATTTATTGAGCGCTTACTTGTGCAGAACACTGTATTAAGCGCTTGGAAAGTACAAGTTGGCAACACATAGAGACGGTCCCTACCCAACAAGGGGCGATTTATTGAGCGCTTACTGTGTGCGGAGCACTGTACTAAGCGCTTGGGAGAGTACAAGTCGGCAACATATAGAGACGGTCCCTGCCCAACAACGGGCTCACAGTCTAGAAGGGGGAGACAGACAACAAAACAAAACATGTAGACAGGTGTCAAAACCGTCAGAATAAATAGAATTATAGTTATGTGCACATCAATAACAAAATAGAGTGGTAAATATGTACAAGTAAAACAGAGTAATAAATCTGTACAAATATATACAAATGCTGTGGGGAGGGGAAGGAGGTAGGACGGGGGATGGGGAGGTGGAGAGGACTGTACTAAGCGCTTCAGAGAGTATGATGCAACAGAGGTCATTCATTCAATCGTATTTGAGAAGCAGCATGGCTTAGTGGAAAGAGCACGGTCTTGGGAGTCAGAGGTCGTGGGTTCTATTCCCGACCCCGCCACTTATCAGCTGTGTCACTTTGGGCAAGTCACTTCACTTCTCTGTGCCTCAGTTACCTCATCTGTAAAATGGGGATTAAATCTGTGAACACCCCCCCCCCCCCCCCCGCCGTGGGACAACCTGATCACCTTGTAACCTCCCCGGCGCTTAATAAATTCATTCGGTCATTCATTCAGTCGTATTTATTGAGCGCTTACTGTGTGCAGAGCACTGTACTAAGCGCTTGGGAAGTACAAGTTGGCAACCTATAGAGACGGCCCCTACCCAACAACGGGCTCACAGTCTAGGGGGGGGTCCATCATCATCATTATTATTAATCAATCAATCAATCAATCGTATTTATTGAGTGCTTACTGTGTGCAGAGCACTGTACTAAGCGCTTGGGAAGAACAAGTTGGCAACATATAGAGACAGTCCCACTGTTGGGCTCACAGTCTATTATCATCATCAAACGTATTTATTGAGCGCTTACTGTGTGCAGAGCACTGTACTAAGCGCTTGGGAAGTACAAGTTGGCAACCTATAGAGACGGCCCCTACCCAACAACGGGCTCACAGTCTAGAAGGGGGGGGGGGTCCATCATCATCATCATTATTATTAATCAATCAATCGTATTTATTGAGCGCTTACCGTGTGCAGAGCACTGTACTAAGCGCTTGGGAAGCCCAAGTTCCCAAGAGACAGTCCCTACCCCAACAGTGGGCTCACAGTCTATTATTATTATTAATAATAAATACGCATGAATGAGGCTCACGGTTTTAATCCCCGGTTCACCGATGAGGCCCAGAGAGGTTAGGCGACGCTCCCAAGGTCACACAGCAGACATCTGGCCCCACGGAGGCCGGGAACCCGAGCTCCGACTGGGAATGACGCACGGTGAGAGGGCTTCGTGTCTTGCGCGTGGGAACCGGAGAGGCAGGGGGGAGCCGGGATGTGCACACACACCCGTGCGTGTACACACACACACACACACACACACACACCACACAGGCGCGTGTACCCACCGCCTCTCCGCCCCGCACACCTGCCGCTCCGCCCCTCCCGGCCCGCTGCGGGAGACAGAGCAGCCCGGAGCCGGTTACCAGCGCCTGCATCCCTCCTCCTCCTCCTCCTCCTCCTCCTCCTCCTCCTCCTCCTCCTCCTCCCCGCCGCTGCACCGGCAGCCCCGGCCACCGGAGTCCCGAGAGGGAGGGGTGGGAGCCCCGGGGGTGGAGAGGATGCCCACCGGGGGCACAGTCGGGGGTCTCTGAGCTGGACCAGGACGCAGCCAGGACCGGAGCCGGACGGGCAATCGGTAACCGGGCGACTGGAGAGAAGGGTGGGCGAGAGGAGGAGGGATGGAGAGCTGGGGCAGCCGGGCGGGGGGCAGCCGAGGAGGGTGGGGGGCTAGGCCGGGATTGATGGGGAGGGGTCTCTGGCCGGGGGCTGGGCCACCTGAGGGGGGTGACATGCCCCAGGGACCCAACGGTGGCCCAAGTCCGGCCCGGCCCATCACCACAGCAGCTGCAGGCCCTGGCTGCAGTGTCCTTGGCAGGGTCGGAGCAGAGAGGATTTGGGGAGAGCAGGGTGGGGAGGAGGGAAGGCAGGTCCTCTCCCCCCCCCCCCACCTCCCAGGGTCCCAGGAGTAGGGACGCGTCCAGCCGCTTCCCCGTGACCCCCCTAGGCAGCCCCGCCACTGACCACCCCGTCCCCTCCTCCCCTCCAGGGCCGCATGTCGGAGCCGCACACCGAGTTGGAGCCGCAGCATGGGCTGCACATGCTCTTTCTGCTCGTGCTCGTCTTTTTCCTCATGGGCCTGGTGGGCTTCATGATCTGCCACGTGCTCAAGAAGAAGGGCTACCGCTGCCGCGCCTCGCGGGACCCCGAGCCCACCGCCCAGGCCCCATCCGGTGAGTGGGGTGGGGGGACACCCCTCCACCCCACCGTCCTAGTGACAGGTTACCCGGAAGACTCATCCACCCCCACAGGGCCCTGCTGCTGTGCGGAGAAGGGGGAGCTGAGCAAGGCTGCCCCTCAAAAAGGGGGAGCTGAGTCGGGCTCCCCTGGCCAAAGAGGAGCTGAGAAGGGCTCCTGCAAGGATGGAGGAGTTGAGCCAGGCTCTCCTCCCCTTCCCCTGCTAAGGGGAAGCTGAATCGGGCTCCCCCCAGCCAACGGGAAACTGAGCCGGGCTCCCCCAGGCCAAAGAGAAGCAGAACCAGGCTTCCTCAGCCAAGGGGGACCTGAGCTGGGGTTCCCCAAGCCAGGGAGGAACTGAGCCTTTTAGACTGTGAGCCCACTGTTGGGTAGGGACTGTCTCTATATGTTGCCAATTTGTACTTCCCAAGCGCTTAGTACAGTGCTCTGCACATAGTAAGCGCTTAATAAATACGATTGATGATGATGATGAGCCGGGCTCCCCAGGCCAAGGGGAAGCTGGGCCGGGCTTCCCCGGCCCAAAGGGAGTTGAGCCGGGCTCCCCAGGCCAAGAGAGAGTTGAGCCGGACTTCCCAGGCCAAGGGGAGGGTACGCTGGGCAAGGTGCTTGGAGTTGCCCTCAGTCCCATCCCAAACTTCCACCCCCACTGACCCTCCTGGGCTTCCAGGATGATGTCTGCTGATTCCTCCCCCCATCTCAGGTTGACACGGCTCACCCCCTACTCTGGCTGAGTCATCCCAACCCATCCCCCCAAGTCCATCAATCAATAATATAGGGAACAGCCTGGCCTAAGTGAAAGGGCATAAGATTGGGAGTCAGGAGACCAGGGTTCTAGGCCTGGCCTATCTGGCCTGTCACGTGACCTTGGGAAAGTCACTAAGCTTCTCTGGGCCTCAATATCCTCATCTGCAAAATGGGGATACCTGTTCTCTCTTCCTTTTAGGCTTTGGGATAGAGACTGTGTTTGATCTGATCATCTTATGTTTACCCAACCACTTAGTACAATGTGCCTGGCACATTGTAAGCACTTAATAAATACCAAAAGTATTGTTTATTGGACGTGACTGTGAGCAGAACTCTGTACTAAGCACTTAGGGAAATACAGAAGTAGAAAACCCAGTCCCTGCCCACCAGGAACTCAAAGAGACAACTTGATCTAGTAGAAAGAGTCTGGAGACCCATTTTTTTTTATTTTTTTATGGTATTTGTTAAGCGCTTACTGTGTGCCACAACTGTATTAAGCACTGGGGTAGATACAAGCCATTCAGGTTTGCCACAATCCATGTCTTCCACAGGGCTCACAGTCTTACATCTATTTTACAGATGAGGTAACTGAGGCACCAAGATGTGAAGTGACTTGCCAAGGTCACTCGGTAGACAAGTAGCAGAGCTGGGATTAGAACCCAAATTCTTCTGACTCCTAGGCCTGTGCTCTTTCCACTATGCTGTACAGATTCCAGCCCCAGCTCTGCCATCAGCCTGCTGAGAGAGCACTGCCCCTCTCTGGGCCTCAGTTTCCTCCTCTGTAAAATGGAGATAATAATACCTATGTCTTCCTACCTTGGGGATGTTGGGAGGATACAATGAGATCACTGGTGTGAAAGCACTATGCCAAAAACAAGGTATTATTATTGGTGTTATTATTAACCCTAACCCACTGCCCAGTCTGACCCCACCCTCCCCCCTCCCATGCCCCGCAGCCGAGGACGACGACATGGACCAGGACACGGTGGAACGTATTGTGCTGTGTATCATCCAGAATGAAGGTGGGTGTGGGCAGACTCCAGGCCTCCTCAAGGACCCCGGCCCCTCTCGGCCCCACGATCCCACCCCGCCTTTCCCGCTTCTCTTCCCGGCAGCCAACGCCGAGGCGCTGAAGGAGATGCTGGGGGACAGTGAAGGCGAGGGGACCCTGCCGCTTTCCAGGTGAGGGAGGACCTGCAGACTCAGGGACCACCCCCCAACCACCTGCGGGCCTGGGTGCTCCCCACTCCCCCGCATAATAGGGGTGCTCCTATGGGCATCAATGGAGCATGCTGGAAGTGGAGGGGGTCAGGCTGACTCACTTCCCAGACTGACTTCTGGGAATCTATAGTATGTGTTGAGCACCTGCTGTCCTGAAAGGTTGGTCAAGTACAGTGGAGGTAGAAGCCACAATCCCTGGCCTCACAGAGTTTACAGGTGATAGACCAATAGAATTCACAAGGTGCTTACTGTGTGCAGTGCCCCATACTAATCGCTCAGGAGAACACATTAGAATTTGTAGACATGACCCTCGCCCTGGTGGGCTTAGCTTCCACCCTGGGGTCCTCTGCTGAGCTTTGCTGAGGGGCCGGGGGGACCGGGATGAGGAGGGTTTGGTGGGAGAGCTGCTGCTGACCTGCACCTTCTCTCTGCTCTGGATGCCTACAGCCTGGATACACAGCCAACTGACCAGGATGGGAGCCCCGGGGGCCCGTCCCATCACCACACTGTGCACTTGGGGTCATCTGCCCCCTGCATCCACTGCAGACTCCCCAAGAGACCCCCCCTGGTGCGCCAAGGCCGCTCCAAAGAGGGCAAGACCCGGGTCCGGCCTGGCGAGACCACCGTGTTCTCTGTGGGCAGGTAAGTGGGGGCGGGGGAGGCCACAGAGCTAGAGATCAGGACACTGACCACTGACCCTAGTTGGCTCTTTAGAAGGCAACTTTAAAATTCACAGTTATTACAAGAAAAGTGATTGGGTTTAATTGAGGAAAACTCCAGTTCACCTACTTTTTTTTATCTCCCTTTCATTTCTATTCTCATTCACCTCATATTCTCTATTTAGTGGCAATATTTTCAAGGATGAAATACCCATTTTCCTGCCTAGACTGTGAGTCCCTTGGGTGACAATTTTGTATCTACCCTAGGACTAAGTTGCAGCGGTTGGACCGTGGTGGCTTAGTGGAAAGAGCACGGGCTCGGGAGTCAGAGGTCGTGGGTTCTAATGTCTGCTCCTCCACTTGTCAGCTGTGTGATTTTGGGCAAGTCACTTAACTTCTCTGTGCCTCAGTTACCCCATCTGCAAAATGGGGATTAAGACTGTGAGCCCCATGTGGGACAACCTGATTACCTGGTTTCTACCCTGGTGCTTAGAACATAGTAAGTGCTTAAATACCATCATCATTATTATTATTCTAGGTTGGGATTGGACTCGTGTAAAAAGCACAGGACAAGGAGTCAAGAAATTCGGATTCTAATCCTGGCTCAGCCCCTTGCCTGCTGTGTGGCCTGGGGCAAGTCGCTTCCCTGTGCCAGTTTCCTCATCTGTAAAATGGGGATTCAATAACGGATCTCCCCCTCCCTTAGACTTTCCCAAGCACTTAGTACAATGCTCTGCACACAGTAAGCACTCAATACAATTGAATAATAATAATGGCATTTATTAAGCACTATGTGCAAAGCACTTTCTAAGCGCTGGGGAGGTTACAAGGTGATCAGGCTGTCCCACGGGGGGCTCACAGTCTTAATCCCCATTTGACAGATGAGGCAACTGAGGCCCAGAGAAGCTAAGTGACTTGCCCAAAGTCACACAGCTGACCATTGGCAGAGCTGGGATTTGAACCTGTGACCTCTGACTCCAAAGCCTGGGCTCTTTCCACTGAGCCACGCTGCTTCTCTAATGGACAGTGAATCCTGTGTGGAACAGGGACTGTGTCCGATCTGTTTCTACCCCAATGCCTAGCACCCAGTGAGCACTTGAATTCCTCCATTACTATAACCACAGGGTGTAGATACGTGAGTTCCCTAATGAGGAGTTTCTGCCCTAGACTCCATCAGCTCATGAAAGTTGGGGGTCTCACCTCCTCCCTCTGTCTGCTCCCCCAGGTTTCGGGTGACACACATCGAGAAGAGATCAGGGCTGCAGGAACAGCGGAACGAGTTTCTTCATGGGAGCCGGACGCTCAGCATTGGGCAGGACTCCGGGGGCGGGCAGGGGACCCCCCCACACCCCACCCCACCCCCTGAGCGTCCGCAGGCCGGAGCCGAGGGGAAGGAGCTGCAGAACGGGGGGCTAAAGGGCAGTGGGACCCTCCCTCCGCCACCTACTGAGGGGTCCCCCAGAGCCGCGGAGAAGACAGACTTGGCGATCGCGGAGAAGGAGGGTCTCAGGCCAGAGCTGACCAGCAGGGAAACCAGTGGGCAGCCAGCTGGGCTGGAGCCGACTAAGCACCAGGTAGGAGGTGGAGGAAAGGAAGGAGGGTTAGGGGGCACTACGTTACCCCAAAGCCCCACATCCTATCCTCCCAAGGTTACTAAGTAGCCACTAGATGGGTAAATTCACTGCATGTTTTGGAGGGATGGGGGGAAATCCCTGGGCCGGGAGCTGGAGAAAGCAGGGAGATCCCTCTGCCCCCGCATTTCCTCCCCTTTCTTGATGCTGCTCTCTCCTCCTCTCAGACACAGCCAGGAGGTGGGGGCTCAGCGGGGGTGTGAGGTGAGTCATGGTCCTCGCTTTTGGGGCCCCTTTTCCAGGGGACCCCGGCCCCTAGGGCTGATTCCTGGGGAGCCTTTTCATCTGAGGGCCAACAACCCCACCTATCTCTCCTGGAAGGGAGGGTCTCGGTCCTTTGACCTTTGGACAGAAGACGGAGGGAGGGGGAAGGCAGACTGGCAGCTAGACCAGCTCCCCACCCCACCCTCCTTTCCCCCCAGTACCTCCATCGCCCCATTTCCAGGAGCAGCACAGACTCAGCTGGAGCCCCTGTAATGCTGGGAGGGGAGTGGGAGAGGAGAGAATTGAGCCACCCCTCATCCACCCCCCTCCAGGATGGCATCGCCCCCGACCTCCTCCCCGCAGGCGGAGAGCAGCCCCTCCTGCCCCTCCCCTTCAGGCATCAGAGCACAACGTGCAGCTCAATGCTCCCGGCCCGGCACCCCAACACCAACCTCCACCGCAAGCCTGGGAGCAAGGCCTGAGGCCAGGCCTCTGAAGCAATACCCCTGCCTTCACCACCATACACAGGCCCATATTCCCCTTGGCCTCCGGCCTTTATTGCATTTTCAATAAATCAGCTCCAATCAAAAAGTGGTCCCTGCCAGGCTCCTGCTCCTTCTGGTGCTCCCCCTCCCCACCTGGGGGAGTGGGCAGTGAAGCCCGTAGTCCTGGGGCGGGGAGGGAGCCAGCCTCTGGTGCAGCCACATCCGCTGGGCCTGCTGCAGATGTGGCCTGGGTGGGCCCGAGTGCCAGTGCCCCACCAGGGGCAGGGGAGGATGCCCATTGCAGCCTTGACTTGTGGCAGCCCCAGGACTTCGAAGGGGGGTGGGGAATCCGTGGAGGCTCAGGTGAGCGGATCTGGGGGCTCGGTTGCTTTGGCAGGTGGTGGGGGTGGTGGGCGCACCTAGAGCAGCAAAGACAGGCGCCTGGTTCACTGGCTGGAGTGCTAAAAAGTCTCTGTCCCCACCTCTCCTCCTGCCCTCCTCCTCGCCCTCCTGTGGGCAACCCCCCTCCCACCTCCCCATATCCCCTTTAGCAACCCCCCCCCTTCCCCCATAGCCTCCCCTCATTCCGAGGTGGGAAACTCACCGGACGGAGTCGTGGAGGAGTTAGATCCAGGGAGGCTGAGGAGCAAGAAATCAACTTAGTGGAGCGGTGACACTTCCCCCCACCCCCTGCCACCCGCCCCCCACCCTCACACACTCTCGGCCCTGGTACCCACTCACATACCGTCGGCTTGGGGCCCTTCTGCAAGCAGCTCCGGAACCAAGGCTGGGATAGGGGCCGGTGGAGAGAAGCTCGGCGGGGAGGGGGACGGCAGCGGCTGCGATGGGGGAAGGACGGGGAGAGTCAGGAAGGTGGGTCGGCCCTTACCGGCACACAGATGCAACAGTCCAGTAACCGCAGCTGGACAGGGAAGTCCGGAGGGGACCCCAGCTGGCCCAGGGCAGATACTGGCACCATTCCAGTGTGGACCCAGCACTGAGGGAAGGGGTACGGGGCCTGCCTCCCTTCCCCAGTGGGGCCAACCAGGGGGCAGGGCCACAACTGACCTGGGTCTGGTCTGGGCCATCAGGGGGGCCGGGGCCGCCAGGCAGCTCCTCCACCAGCAGAGAGGGGAAGACACCGATGCGACCCCCGAACTCTCCCCGCCAGAAGCCGTCATCTATGCCGCCCCAGCCCCGCGGCAGCAGCCGGATCAGTGCCCCCTCTGGGAAGCTCAGCTCCTCCGCACTCTGCGCCGTGTAGCTGTACAGGGCCTGAGCCAGGCTCTCTGGGAACCAGGGACCATGGAGAGGGGCGGGAATGAGGCACAGCATTGGAGCACCACCCCCTGCCCAGAGTGAGCCCAGTCTTTGGGGATACCCCCAACCCATCCTGGCCCTTAAGGACCCCCACTACCTGCAGGATCGGGCTGGGCATTGCCTTTGGGTGGGCCATCACCCTCATTCTCGGGCATCCCCGTGTGTGGAACCAACGCTGAGAACACCAGGTATCTCTCTGGAACGAAGCCCACCTGACCCCTCTGGTTCCGGGCCTGCTCACGGCCGGGGAAGAGTGGAAGCGGGGAGATCATATCAGGCCCCCAATCCTCCTCAACCCTCCCCCACTAGAGCCACCATCCTCCCAGCCCACACGTGACCCCCTCAACCTCGTCCCTTCAGTTTCTTGGCCCCTTCCCCTCCAGGGACTCATCCCCACAATCACCCTTGACCCCTTCCCCATCCCCCACCTTGACCCACTCCTCGGAGTCCCCATCTTCCGTTACTTCCAGCCACTCCCCTTCCGTGATGGTGAGCTCATCTTCCTGCTCTGCCTGGACCACAAAAAAGCAGGGGCTCAGACACTGAAACCCACCCAGGTTTGAATTCCTGGGGTCTAAGCCCCAGGTACATAGCCCCCCAACCCAACCCAAGGTGTAGTGGCAATTAGGTGAGGCTTCTGTAAGGGAGACGGTCCCTGGAGGCTGCTGGGACTCTCAGGGTGCCAGGCCTGCATGAATCTGCTGTCCCTAAGGGCTGTGGGACTCCTAAGGTGGGCAACTGCAGGGATGCTGGAGCCAATCTGAAAAGATCAGTCCGAGTCTGCTGTGCACCATAGCCATCCCAACTATCAGGAGTTGGCACTTTCTCGCCCTTGGGTCAGGGAAGGCCTCCAGAGAGGGCACCTGGAGTGATCCAATGGCCCCAGTAAAATTCTGCCCCCTTCTCCCCACCTCCTGCCGCCACACAAGATGTACCTGGTAACCAAAGACAACATGCCCAGAGCAGGGGAAGGGGAGGGTGGGCGGGGGCTCAGGGGCTGGCTCCTCGAACAGGTCCCCGCTGTCTTCACAGTCCTCAAAGTCTGACAGCTCCAGGTCTTCGGCCTGGCAGAGATAGTGGCTATGTCCAGTGCCCATACCCACCTTCATGCCCAAGCCAGAGTTGGCAAAGGGGGCCTGGGGAAGGCAGGGCATGAGCAACTCTGTGTCTGGTCCGCTAGGCCCCATGGGGGAGAGTGGCTGGGAAGATAGAAGGTGGAGGGGTCCTCTCCAGAGTCAGGGGATTTTCCCTGGGGTGGGAGGTCTCACCGTGGGAGAGAGGTCCTTCTGGGATAGTCTGGCTTCGCTGAGCCTCCTCTCCTGTTCCAGCTCCTCCTGGGCCTGGGCAAGGGCCGGCTGCAGCCAGCAGTCCACATCCAGCCCTGCCTGGTGTAGCAAGGCCAGCCGAGCAGCCCCCTTCACCTGGCTCACCTGGACACAATCGGGCACAGCTGACAGCTCAGCTCCCTTCCCATCTTCAGCTGTGCCCACCTCCTGCAGCCAGCTCGGCCAGCAGCCTGGTTGGTACCTGTGCGCGGCGCATGCTCTCCCTCACTTCCTGTATCCGAAGATCCATTCCCGGGGTCTCCCTCTCGGACGCCTGCTGCCTCCTCAGCTCCAACCTCCGGAGCACCTGCTCCAGAGAAGTGGGAGAAAGCAGCGAGCGCTTTAGGGGCCCAATCCCAGCTGCCTTCTAGCTCCAGTTGTCCCCACCCACCCCACTCACCCGCTGCGCATGGCCCTGGATCTTGTAATCGCGGGCGGCCCGGCTGGCCCAGCGCTGCACCTCTTTCTCCAGTCCGCTCTCTCCACCTGCCTTGTCCCCACTGGCCTCCAGGATGCACACCTGGGAGGGGAGAATAACAGTTATAGGGCTGACCCCTCTCCCGCTGGTGACCCTGCCCTCAGTCACTCACTCAGTACTGGGCCCTGAATACCTCCTGAATGTACAGCGTTAAAGTGAAGCAGCATGGCCTAACAATAATAATAATGATGATATTCATTAAGCACTATGTGCGAAGCACTGTTCTAAGCACTGGGGAAGATACAAGGTGATCAGGTTGTCCCACATGAGGCTCACAGTCTTAATCCCTATTTTCCAGATGAGGGAACTGAGGCCCAGATAAGTTAAGTGACTTGCCCAGGGTCACACAGCTGGCAAGTGACGGAGCCAGGATTTGAACCCATGACTTCTGACTCCCAAGCCCACGCTCTTTCCACTGAGCCACACTGCTTCTAGTGGATAGAGCACAAGTCTGGGAGTCAGAAGGACCTGGTTCTAATCCCAGCTCTGCCCCTCATCTGCTGTGTGACCTTGAGCAAGTCACTTTGCTTCTCTAGCCTCAGTTACCTCATCTGTAACATGGGGATTAAGCCCTAAGTGGAACAGGGACTGTGTCCAACCCAATCACCTTGAACCTGCCCCAGTGCTTAGTACAGTGCCAGGCACACAGTAAGCACTTAAATACCACAAATTATTATCATTAAAGGCTTGGGAGAATAATCAGTAGACATGTACATGGTATGGTCTTCTGCTACATCATAAGCTCCTTGAAGGGAGGGATCACATCTACTCACTCTGTTGTACTCTCCCAAATACTTAGTACAGTACTCGGCACATAGCAAGCACTCAATAAATGATCGATTCAGGAGACAACCAATGGAGGAGGTAGAACACCCCAGATCCCAGGGTCTCACCTGGTCGGCCCCAGCGGGCTGGAACTTCTGCGGAGGGGCAGGAGAGAAGGTGCCTGGTTGCTGGAGGAAAAGAAGCCATTCCTGCTCCCAGCTTACCTGGAAGAAGAATGGTTGACACCTAGTAAATGCTTAACAAATACCATAAAAAATGGTTTGTGTGATGGGTGGGGAGGGTCTGCCACTGGCCCCAACCGCCAGAGGCCAGCAGCCCAGGGCAGGGAATAGAAGGGGCAAGGCCAGGGACTGAGTGGCTCACCTGGGCAGAAGCCTGCTCCCTTTGCTGAGCCTGCTGCAAGCCCAGCTGAGCCAGCTCCAGCTCCAGGCGGCCCAGGAGGGCTATGTGGTCATTCAGCCGCCCAGATAACTCTCCGACCAGGACCTGGGTGAGAACAAGGTGGGCGCCTGAGCGCAGAGGCCTGAAGACCCACTCCTCCCCCAACCCAGGGAGCTTTCCCTGGGCTTCCACCACCCCCGTTCTCCAGCCCCCACCAGGAGAGGTGTGGCACGGCCAGGGGAGAGGAGGTACCTTCATGAGAGCGGGCAGCTCCTCGCGGTGGTAATGCCCAAGATGTGCATTTGTGGCCGCCAGGCACAACAGGTAGTCATTGCGGGCACTGCTCAGCTGCTGGGAATACTGGGCCAGCTGGGTGGAGAGCTGGGGAGGGTCTGGGGGGGTCACGGGGGGCAGCCGGGGTCGTGAACCACCAGTCCCTCAGGGGGGCAGGAAAGCAACAGGGACAACTCCTCCCATTTCACAAAATAGGAAACGGAGGCCTGGGTAGGGCAAACTACTTGCCCAAAGTCACACAGCAGGCCAGGGCGAGATGGATTCAAATCCAGCTCTTTCTATGGGACCACCACTCCACCTCCCATTGCTCAAGGATAAAGCCCCCAGGGTCCCTCTCCCCACACCCGAGCCCTGACCTTTAAGCTGAGTTTCTGGAGGTTGGCTCGATTGTGGAACAGACTATGCTCGCTGCGCTTCAGCCTGGTGGAGACAGGGAGGGAGGGTGAGAAAGGTTTAATCATTCAACCCTATCTATTGAGCACTTTCTGTCTGCAGAGCACTGTACTGAGCACTTGGGAGAGAACAACAATAAAAAGATACATTCCCTGCCCACAGTGAGTTTACACTCTACAGGGTCTGCCCCAAGTTTGCTCAGGCCCCAGGCACCCCCTTCCACTTCCCCACCGGGGCCCATCACCTGGCCTGGGTGTCCGCTGCCTTCTCCCGTGCCAGGCTGCACAGCCGCTCCCGCTGTCCATAAAGTTTCCAGCTGCGGCTCAGCTCCCGCACGGACTCCAGCACTTCTGCCTGAGCCCTCTGGAGACGTTCCGCACCCTGGTACGGAGGGCACCCCAGTCATCCCCAGCCCCCCGCACACAGCGGGCACAGTCCCCTCAGGAGCTGCTCAGCACCCCAGTGCTGCCCACCTTCCCAGGCCCAAGCCATGGCCAGCAATCCCCAGCCCCTCACGTGCCACAGCTTGGGGAGGGGTCAGCAGGGGCTGCCCAGGGACCTCCAGATGTTCCCCAAGCCCCCGCACCTTTCTGAACAGCTGCTCCTTGGCACTGCGCCCAGCTTCGCCGGCCAGGTCACGATAGCGGTCGGCGGCGAGGAGCCGGGACTGGCCCCCGGCCACGGTGCCCTCCAACAGGGAGCGCCAGGACCCAAACACCATCCTGCCCCCCACCCCCGAGCCGCCGGGCATCAGAGTTGGGGCAGGTGGGCCCCGAGCCTCCAGCCCTAGGTCCCCCTCTCCCCTCCACGCCCTGCTCCCTGCAGACCTATCGATCCATCAGCCCATTAGCGTAGCTGCAGGGAACACCCCCTCCCCCCGTCCATGCCCTTGCTGGGTCAGTTCACCCCAAGTTGCTGTGTCAGTCACAGAACACCTCACCTCCCCGGCTCTCCCCACCCACCCCCAACCCGGGGTGTCCGGTCCCCCACCTGCCCTCGGTCTCCTGGCCCCTGTGTCCATCTCTCCTCAGGAAGGGTGCCGCCAACTTCTGCAGCGCCTGGCAGGGCAGAGCCAGTCACCCCCACCTCCAGGGACCCTCTCCCTGGGGAAAAGCAGAGCCCACGCCTCTCACCCAGTCAGGAACCCAGGGGGTAGGTGTAGGATCTCAGCTTCCCAGATTTGGGGAGAGGGGCTGCTGTGTGGCTGGATGGGGATGCTCAGCCGAGAAGGGGAGAAACACCCCAGGGCCCACCCTCCCCGACTTCACCTGTCCGTAATCTCGTTCGATGGCTGCTCGCTGTTTACTGTAGGACCTGCAGAAATTGTAGAAGGGCAGGGGGTGGGTCAGAGAAGGCCAGAGAAGGCAGATCAAGGTCTGGTGGGAGTATAGTTTATCACTTGGGTTAGGGGCTTGGCACAGTGAGTCTCGCTGGGGAGACCCTAACTAGAGATGGGAGAGGATGCTCTCTTGGGAGAGGGGTCTTCTAGGCCGGAGGGGAAAGGGCAGCACCTGATGTCTTCTAGCAAATCGGCCTCCCGCTGCTGCCGATTCTGAAGGGTGGTCAGCTGCTCCACGAACCGCAGCTTCACTTCCTGGGCCGGCTTCACCTGGGGAGGGGCAGGGCGAGGAGGGGCTACGATCCGGGGAGACCCCGGCCCCTCTTCTCCCGGACTGTGGGTGGGAGGAGAGGGGTCGGCCTCCAGGACCCGAGGGAGGGGGACCCCCCGGGGGGGCTGATCCACGGGCCTGGGCGGTGCCGACTCCAGCCGGCCCCCACGTGGAAGGGTCCCCTCCACCTGGGCCCCCTCCCCCCGACACTCACTTTGCGGGGCGGCGGCTGCATCCCCGGCTCCGGCCCGGAGGAGGCTGCGACTCTGACTCCGGAACTGGGGGCCGCCCCCTCTCTCTCTCCCCAAATCCCCGCCCCCCCAAAATCCGGTCCCGCCCCTCTCCTCCTCCAGGCACGCCCTCCCACCCGGACCGGTCCCCCCAAATCGAGGCCCACGCAGGGCCTGGAGGAGAGAGGCGGGGATAAGGTGGCCGCGGGGTGGACGCCGCGTCCGCGGGGCGGGGCGTTGTGTTGGGAGTCCGGACGCCTGGGTTCATCATCATCATCATCAATCGTATTTATTGAGCGCTTACTGTGAGCAGAGCACTGTACTAAGCGCTTGGGAAGAACAAGCTGGCAACATATAGAGACAGTCCCTACCCAGCAGTGGGCTCACAGTCTAAAAGGGGGAGACAGAGAACAAAACCAAACATACTAACAAAATAAAATAAATAGAATAGATATGTACAGTTTCCGCCCGCCGTGGCCCAGCCTGTAATTAGTTCCAATAGCCCTAAACGTGGGCTCAGACAAATCAGCTCACTTGCATGAGTTACTTCCCCCAGGGGAAGAGCAGCGTTAACCGTCCGGCTTGGGGGGTTCAGGGGGGAAAAGAATCGGGGGGCGGAGCCGGGGATGGGGGTGGGGACACTTTATTTTTTTTTTTCCCAAATTCCAGTTGGGCCAGAAAAGCCGGAGCGACCGCTATTGAGACAGAGGAAAAGGCCGAAACTCAGAGGCGGAGAGATAGGTCCGGACGGGTAGCGGGCTGGAAAAGCAGAGTGGAAAGGCCCGGGAGTCAGAGGAGCTGGGTTCTAATCCCCGCGCCACCACTTGTCTGCTGGGTGACTTTGGGCAAGTCACTTCACTTCTCTGTGCCTCAGTTTCCTCATCTGTAAAATGGGGATGAAGACCGTGAGCACTACGTGGGACATGGACTGTGAGCCCACTTCTAGACTGTGAGCCCACTGTTGGGTAGGGACCATCTCTATATGTTGCCAATTTGTACTTCCCAAGCGCTTAGTACAGTGCTCTGCTCACAGTAAGCGCTCAATAAATACGAATGAATGAATGAATGGACTGTGTCCAACCCGATTAGCTTGGATATACCCCAGTGCTTAGTACAATCCTGTCACATAGTAAGTGCTTAATAAATACCATTCTTATTATTTTACTTTGGGCAGGGCTGTGTTTACCAAATCGTCTATTCTCCCAAGAATTCAGTACAGGGCTCCGAACACAGTAAGCTCTCAATAACTATGCTTGATGAATTGATCGATACTTGTATATGTCCAGCTCACCTTCACTTGGCCCCATCCCTCCCCGACCTTGGTGCCCCTCCACTCTCCTCCTACTGGCCTTGCTTTCCTCCCTCCCCAGTCCTTGATCCTCTTCCTCAGCGTGGTCTAGTGCATAGAGCACAGACTTGGGGGTCAGAAGGACTTGGGTTCCAATCCTGACTCCTTCACTTTGCTGTGTGACTTTGGGCAAATCGCTTTTCTATGCCTGTTATCTGTAAAATGGGATTTGAGACCGTGACCCATATCTGGGACGGGGACTTTGTCCAACCCAATTAGCTTGTATCTAACCCAGCGCTTAGAACGGTGCCTGGCACCATTATTATTATTATTATCATCATCATCAATTGTATTTATTGAGCACTTACTGTGTGCAGAGCACTGTACTAAGCGCTTGGGAAGTACAAGTTGGCAACATATAGAGACAGTCCTTACCCAACAGTGGGCTCACAGTCTAAAATTATTATTGTTCCTCATAGGAGATAGAGCCTACAGCCTTTTGATTCAATAGTTTATTAGCTTTTTCACCTCTTTCATTTGCCCTCTACTGGGTAAATTGGTTGTGAGCAGGGATTCAGGGTTTGGGGAGGGAAGGGAAGTTGGGTAGGATCAAGTATCCCTGTCTCTATCCAAAGTTTCCCAGCTGGGGCTGTGTCTGGGCCTGTGTCCGTTGGCTCTCGTTTCCCAGGAGAGGCCCAAGGGGCTGACCACCCCCCTTGGGCCACTAGGCATCGACTCAGGGGATGGGCCGGTGGGGACAGGGGGGAGTGGTGGGACCGGAGACCTGGTGGGGGAGCTGGGAGACCCTGGGGACTGGGTCGGGGGGCTGGAGGGGCCCAGGGCCTGGGCCTCCCCCTTCCGGAGGTTCAGAGTCGTGTTCAGCTCCTGGAGAAGCTGCTCTTCGAGGGAAGTGGGCACGAGGAGGCTCTTCCTGAGCGGCGAGGCGGACGGGGTTTCGGGGTTTCCCAAATCCTGCCCCAGGGAGCCCGCCTTGCTGAGTGGGGGCCGCTCCCCCCGGAGCTCCTGACCCCGCTCCAGGGACCGGGACTGCCCGGCGGGGAGGCTTGTGGGGGTGGAGGGCACCTCTGCCTTGGGGGTCCTGTCTGGTGGGGGTGGGGGGTCCCCGGTCAGCTCAGGGAAAGCCCCCACTTCCTCATAGACAGGCTCCTCTTCCTCTTCTTCCTCCTCCTCCTCCTCCTCTTCCTCCTCTTCCCCCTCCTCTCCTTGCTCTTCCACAGAGTCCTGGGACAGCTTCAGGGGCTTGGTGGGGAGAGAGGTGTCAACATCAGGGGAGGCGGGCTTCTCCCCTCCACCCCAGATGCCCCTTGCCGCTTCCAGAAGGTGCCCACCCCTCTCCTTCCGAGACCAACAGAACGTGGGGTATAGACAGGCCCCTTGTCTCCACACAGTGGCACAGGATGCCAGGCGGGAGGGACGAGCACAGGACGAGCACAGGGCCATCACAGACTGGGCCCCTTGGGGGCCGAAGGGGGGCATTCAGAGGGCAGGGAGAGGACACAGTACTCACAAAGAACATGGACAGAGTCCTCCGCTTGTGTAAACGACGCTGGGTGCAGCAGACGGAAGAGACACAATGAGTGTGGGGCACAGGGGATCCAGAGCACAGGAGCACAGAGAGGGCAGAGGGAAGGGGCAGACATGCCAGGGAGGAGGTATGGAGGATGGAGGGAGACATGCCAGACCTTCCCTCCGTCCTCCATCCCCAGCTCAGAGGTAGGGACTGGCAAGCGAGGGTGGAGCTGGGGCAGAGCCCGTACCAGGGTCTGGTTGGCGGACAGCAGACTGGCACCACTGTCGTCCCCATGGATGGGCAGCAGGGGCATCGTCCCAAACTTCTGCTTGGCCAAGTCGGACGAGGAGCGGCGACGCAGGACCACGGGCTGCAGGTCATCGTGCTGTGATGGAGACTGGAAGTGAGTACCCTCAAGTGGACTCAGGGCAGACCCACTTGGCCCAGAGTTGGGGGCATGGGGCTGGCACCGAGGGGTGGGCAGGATGCCTGGGCATCGGGCCCTCAGGTGGCATTGGAGTCAGCCTGGCTGGACACTGAGGAGGCTGGGATGGGGGCATGGGCATTGGCTCACCTGTGCTTTGAGGATGCTAGTAGTCCAGTCCCACATCTCCTCCTGGTCTGTGCAGGCCAGGTAGCTGCGGGGAGAAGAGCGAGCAAGGGAGGGGATCGCCCACACTGGGAGAGGATGACAAAGGGGATGAGGGGGTTCTCCAATCCTAGCTTAAGGGGAGCAGTGGGGAGAGGTAAGTGAGAGAATGGAAGCCGCGTGATATAATGGAAGGGGCCCAGGCCTCAGAGACAGAGGACCTGAGTTCTAAACCCGGCTCCGCGGCTCCTGTTTTATAACTTTGGGCAAGTCGCTTATCTTCTCTGTTGTCTCAGTTTCCTCATTTGTAAAATGAGGATTAAATACCTGTTCTCCCTTTCCCCTTAGACTATGAGCCCCATACAGGCAGGGACTGCTTCTGGTCCGCTTATCTTGGAGGTATACCAGTGCTTTGTACGGTGCTTAGCAAATATCATCATTGTTATTATAGACAGCTGAGGCAGCGGCAGGGAGAGGCAGAGAGAATTGTGTGTGGAATTGGGGAGCCAGGATGGAGATGAGGGGACACAGATACTCACAGTTGCAGTTTCTCCAGGATCAGGGTAAAACCCCACCTAGGAGTTAAGGGAAAGAAAATGTGTTGGGAAGGTGGGGGTCCAAGTGATCCCTAACAACAGTCTCGCAACTCCTCCTGTCTCCAGGACATCTCTACAATGATTGCCCACCTCACCTTAAACTCAATATATCCAAAACTGACCTCCTCATCTTCCTTAATCCTGGCGCTGCCACTTGCCTACTCTGTGACCTTGGGCAAGTCACTTAACTGCTCTGTGTATCACTTTCCTCATCTGTAAACTGGCCATAAAATACCTGTTCTCCCTCCTATTATAAATTATTGCTTGGCACATAGTAAGTGCTTAATAAATACCATTATTATATATTATAAAAAATGTATTTATATTAATGTCTCTCCCCTCTCTAAACCGTAAACTCGTTTTGGGAAGGGAATGGGTCAACCAACTTTGTTGTACTGTACTCTCCCAAGCGTTTAGTACAGTGCTCTGCACACAGTAGATGCTCCATAAGTACCATTGATTGATTTATTACTTAGTCCATGAGCTGCATGTGGAACCGGGACTATGTCCAACCTGATTATTTTGTGTTTACCCCAGTGCTTAGTACAATGCTTAGCACATAGCATTTAACAATTATTATTATTATTCCTTCTCAAACCCTCTTCTCCATCTAACTTTCCCATCGCAATTGACATCACCATTTTCCCTTTCACTAATCTTGTAATTACCCTTGGCTCCTGACTTTCTTTCCATTTTCCACACTAACACTCAATCTCTCTCTGAATCTAATCGTTTTTTTGTCCACAACATTTCCCGGGTCTGTCCCTTCCACTCCATCCAGTTACCATGCCAGCCCAGGCGCTTGTCATATCTGGGTTAGACAATTGCATCGGCCTCCATGCTGGTCTCCCCGTCTCCAGTCTCTGCCCCCATTTCCACAGCGATCATCTCAGCGCTTCCACATTCACAATCTCCCATTTAACTTTTGTACATGTTGTTTTACGTACTTTGCATTTAAGCACTTCTTTCTTCTATTTCTAAATTATTTTGTGTCAACACTAGACTGTAAGCTCCCCTAGGGCAGGAATTGCATCTGTCAACTGTACTGAACTCTCCCAAGTGCTTAGTACTGTGCTCTGCAAAAAGTAAAGGCTCAATATCAGTAATTGATTCTCCCTATTTGTAAATGATATCATGTCAGTCTCCCCGACTAGACTGTAAGCCCCAGAGGGAAAGAATCATGTCTACTATGTTGCATTCTTCTAAGCTTTTAGTACCGCGCTCTGCATACAGTAGACTGAAAGTTCTTTAAGGGCAGGGATCATGCCTACTAACTCTATTGTACTCTTCCAACGCTCAGCACTCAGGAGGTGCTTAGTAAATACTGTTGATTGATTACGGGGGGAGGGCAGGCAAGTAGGTGGGGTGGGGAGCATGGAAGGCACCCAGCTACTTACGGACTGGGTGGTTTCAGCTTCCGGCGGATCCCCTGGTAGACCTTGGCACCCTCCAGAGACCACTCCCGCTCCGGCTTACTGCTCTGCGGACACGGGGGTCAGGGACCACGGCTGGGTCTCCTGCCCCGGGCACCCCGCTGGTTGGGGGTGGGGAGGGGCTCCGGGGATCTTTGGTGGGTGTAGGTTCCAGGGGGTGCAGAGGGGTGACCCTTATCTCCGGAGCAGGTTAGGTATAGGGTCACTGGGAGCCACTGGGGGGGCTCTGAAAGGGGGTCCATGAGGAGGGGAAACAGCATGGAAGGTTTCTGGGGAGAGGATATGGGGTGGACTCTGGGAAAGGGGTTGGAAGGGGTTGGAGAGGAAGTTGAAGGGGGTCTAGGAGGGTTTGGGGAGGAGGTTGGGAGTCGGGGGGAAGGGGTTACCCTTTTCTCCTTGAGGAGCAGCAGGCAGCGCCCCCTGAGCAGGAAGAATCTCTCTTGGAACCGGTTCCCCAGAAGCCGGGGGGGGCTCCTCTCGGCACCGCAGCAGCCCCACCCGGGGACTCACCCGCCGGGCTCCTGGACACAAATGGGCACGAGGGGAGGACTGTCACAGGTGGGTAGGGGCAAGTGGAGGGAGAGGTCACCATAATGGGCAGATGGGGGCACAGTCACAGATGGGTTGGGAGTGGACATTCTTCGAGGGCAGGGATCGTATCTATCAATGAGCTCACCATAATGGGCAGACGGGGAGGGTCGGGGGCACAGTCACAGATGGGTTGGGAGTGGACATTCTTCGAGGGCAGGGATCGTGTCTATCAATGAGCTCACCCAAGCGCTTAATACAGTGCTTTTGCAAAAAGGAAGCTCTCAATAAGGACCATCAATCGATTTGTCTATTTGTAAATTATTTTGTGTTAGTCTTCCCCACTAGAGGGCAGGAATCATGTCTACTAACTAATAGTAATGGTATTTGTTAAGTGCTTATTATGTGCCAGACACTGTACTAAGCGCTGGGGGGGATACAAGCAAATCGGGTTGGACAGTTCCTGCCCCATATGTGGCCCTCCATCTCAATCCCCATTTTACAGATGAGGCAGTCGAGGCCCAGAGAAGTGAATCGACTTGCCCAAGGTCACACAGCAGACAAGAGGCAGAGCTGGGATTAGAACTCGTGACTTTCCGACTCCAGGTCTGTGCTCTATCCACTATGCCATGCATTGTACTCTCCTGAGGTTTTAGTGCAGTGCTCTGCACACAGTAGACTGAAAGCTTCTTGGGGGCAGGGATTATGCCCATAGGGAAGGCACTGTCACAGGTGTGTGGGGGTGGGCACTACGCGGGAGAAGGGGGTCTTCTCAGTGCAGGGGTGGGGAGTGTCTCACCAGTAAAGAGGCAGCCAGCATAGGCTACGGGCACCTTGTGCAGCAGCAGGAAGGCGGAGCCAGGCTCTGACAGTTGGCACCATTGCAGGGCCTGTTCCAATACTCGCTCCTTGGGGTGCAGGGGCCGTTCTGGGGGTGAGGGCGGTGGGGTCAGGCTGGGCCCCCACCCTAACTTCAACCTGCACCCAAGCCCTCCCCAGAGATCTCCTTTCCCACTCCCCAGAGACATCTCAGGAAAGGAGAGCCTCTTCCCCGCAACTAGTGGCCCAGAGAGGAGGGGTAGGGAGGACCCAGGGTGGAAGTGGGTGGCTGGCCAGGATCCCTTCTCTGACCGCCCGTCCCCCCACACCTCCCCAGCCCCTACCTCCCGGGAACCCTGCCCCCCTCACCGAGCTCCCCATGCTCCCGGATTTCAAAGGTTAGCCACAAGTCAGGACCCGGCACTGTCCCTCGCATCTCCAGAACCTGGTTGGCTAGCTCCTCGGCGGTCAGGGTCGGGGACACCTGGGGCAGACGGGTCAGGACTTGAGTGACAGCCTGCCCTTCCCGTCCCCCCCAATTCCACTGACTCCCTCTGCCCCCTTCCTCATCCCCTTTGTCCCAGGACTGACCTTGAGGGTGACACAGGTATCCGGCCCCCGCTGCTCCAGATACACCTCCATGATAAGGTCACCGGCCTGGGAGAGCTGGAGGAAGGAGGGAGGGGGCACCCTGGGGTCAGTTCCCTCACAGCTTTCCTCTCACTGCCCAAATTCCTCATAAGTTCCTCCTGGCCTTTCAGATGCCTCGTCAATAAAAAGAATGGCAGTAATAATAATAATTGTGGTATTTGTTAATAATTATACTACTTGCTAAGCGCTAACTAAGTGCCAAGCACTCTGCTAAGCACAAGATAATCTGGTTGGAAACAGTCCCTGTCCCACATAGGGCTCACAGTCTAAGTATGAGGGAGTAAGATTTATTCTCCATCTTACAGATGAGGAAACTGAGGCACAGAGAAGTTAACTGACTTGCTCGAGATCACACAGCAGACAAGTGACAGAGCTGGGATTAGAACCCAGGTCTTCTGATTTCCAGGTCTGTGCTCTTTCCATTAGGCCACACTGCTTCCCAGTATGCTAAGCGCTTACTATGTGCCAAGCACTAAGTGCTGGAGTAGAGATAAGATAATTGAGTAAAAGGCAGCTCCTGAATCACGTAGGGATTACAGTTTAAGTAGGAGGGAGTAGAGGTATCAAATCCCCATTTTACAGATGAGGAAACTGAGGCACAGAGTAGTTAAATGACTTGTCCAAGGTCACATAGGCAGGTGAAGCAAAAGGAGCATAGCCTAGTGGAAAAAGCACATATTTTGGGGATCAGAGAACTTGGGATCTAATTCCGACTCCACTGCTTGTCTGCTGTAAGACCTTGTGCAAATCACTTCACTTTTCTGGACCTCAGTTTCTTCATCTGTAAAATGAAGATTAAATCCTAATCAGACTGTGAGTCCCACGTTGGGCAGGAACTGTGTCCAACCTGATCTTCTTGTATCTATCCCAGTGCTGGATACAGTGTCTGACATATACAGCGTGGCTCCGTGGAAAGAGCACGGGCTTTGGAGTCAGAGGTCATGGGTTCAAACCCCAGCTCCGCTAATTGTCAGCTGTGTGACTTTGGGCAAGTCACTTAACTTCTCTGTGCCTCAGTTACCTCATCTGTAAAATGGGGATTAAGACTGTGAGCCCCCCGTGGGACAACCTGATCACTTTGTAACCTCCCCAGTGCTTAGAACAGTGCTTTGCACATAGTAAGCACTTAATAAATGCCATTATTATTATTATTAAACAGGTGTCATTATTATTGTTATTAATATTCATAATAATAATGGAATTTGTTAAGTACTATGTGCCGAGTGCTGTTATTTGACAGAGCTGGGATTAGAACCAAATTCGTCTGACTGCCACTCCCGTGGTCTTTCCACTAGGCCATGCTACTTCCCAATGTGAATAGAAGGCCGGATCCTTGCCCTCAGGGAGTTTACAGTCTAGCTCTAAGCAGCAGTGTGGTGTCACGGGGATGGGGAAGAGAGGGAAGGAGGAAGTGAAGGGAGTCTCCAAGCTGGGGAAGGGAAAGATGAGGAGTCACGGGGAGCAGCTCAGGGGACCAGGGTCCAGTTACCTGAACATCCTTCCAGGTGGTGATAAGACTGATCTCCAAGTCGATCTGGGCCATCTGGTCAGCATCAACCTGTGGGCAAGCAAAGCCATGGGCCCCTAGGCTGGCAGTAGATGGGGCAGGGAGGGGATCTAGGGGCACTGGGATGGGGGAAGTTGTTTGAAGTGGCCTAAAATATCCTCTGTCCACCTTGGGGCATTCTGGTGTAGGCCTCTGCTCTAGAGGGACCAGATTGATGCTGCCGGAGTCAGGGAGGGGACGGGGACAGAGAGAGTTGGGGGGAGGATGAGGGGCTGGGGACAATCTTCTGTGAATGAGTGTGGGTCTGTAGGGTGACAGCCCAGAGGTCGGGGTATTAGCATGGTTTAGTGGAAAGAGCCCGGGCTTGGGAGTCAGAGGTCGTGGGTTCTAATCCTGGCTCTGCCACTTATCAGCTGTGTGACTTTGAGCAAGTCATTTAACTTCTCTGTTCCTCAGTTACCTCATCTGTAAAATGGGGATTAAGTCTGTGAGCCCACATGGGACAACCTGATTACCTTGTATCTACCCCAGAGCTTATAACAGTGCTTGGCGTATAGTAAGCACTTAACAGATACCATCACTGTTATTACAGACCGGAGGATGTTGTTGGGGTGGGGGGGTCACTGGGGGTTGGAGGATGTCATTGGAGGCCGCACAGGGAAAGTGGGGGGGTGGTCACTGGGGGACTGGAGGGTGTCGGTGAGGGTTGGAGGTGATTGGTAGGTATCAGTGGGGGTTGGAGGGAGTCAGCATTGGTCATCGGAAGCCAGAGAGGGGATTGATGGGGGTTACCAGGGACCAGATGGGGTCAAAAGGAATCACCAGGGAGTCAGTCGGGGTGACCGGAATCCATAAAGGTTCACTGTGGGCTGGTGAAGGTTGGTAGGGGTCACTGGGGATTGGAAGGGTCAATGGGGGCCACAGGAGGCCATCAGGGTCCTCAAGGGTCAGCGGGGTCCGGCGGGTCTCACATCGAAGGCAGTTGCATAGCTGTCGATGAGGTCCTGCAGGATGTGGACCTCATGTTCCCCGCGACCGTCGGTCTGGAACAGGCTGGGGGCGAAGAGCAGCGCCAGGTTCCGGGAGCACATGTGGTTCAGGGCCGCGCACTTCTGCACCCTAGGGAGGGGCGGGGAGGGTGGCATCAGAGCAGCCAGACCGGGGGCTGGGGACAGCTCAGCCGAGGGGCTCCCAGCCCCCACCCCTCCTGCTGGGGCTGGGAACAGTGCTTCATTTGGCTTGGGCCCAGAGTGTGGCCACCCTGAGGAGAATGTCCCTACCCGCACCCCCCATAGCCCGCCCCCATCCCCACACAGGGTAGATCTAGATCTGGGTCAGAGACTAAAGGGTAGGATGAAAGGAAGGGAGAGGGAGACCAGAACTCTGAACCCTCCGAGTGACCAGGCCTGGGGGCCTTGTAGGAGGGGAGGTCAAGCAGGGATGTCAGGGGGCACGGGCCATCACTTACCTGTAGAGATGGCCGATGAGGGTAGCGAGAGTCCGGCGGTTCACCCTGGGCAGGCTGCCAATCACCTCTTTGTATTGCTCCAGCCTCTGAGCCTTCTGGGGGTGTTCTGTGAATGAAGCGGGGTCAGAGGTGATTCTGGAAATTCCCCTGCAGCAGGGCTTGGTTCCCGTTAAACACCCACCCCAAGTCCCCACCCTTGGGGCACTGGAGGTCCCAGGGAGCTACCTGCGGCCTCCCTCCAGCGGGGCAACATGCGAGCTGAGGTCACGGGGTCGTCCAGCTCCCGGAAGAAACGCTTGAGCGTGTCGGTCACGTCCTCGACGAAGTGCTCCCCCGGCCTCAGCTTCACGGACCGGGCATCTCGCCGGAACTCTTCCAGCAGCCGACGGCTCCGGGCCCGTGCCCCGCTTTTCCGGTACACCCCCTCCAGGCGCAGCCCTGCGGGCACCGTGGGTCACCCCTGCCCGGTCCGGCCCCGGACACCTCTCCTGGCCCCACCCAACCTTCCAGATGCACCCTTGCCAGTCCATGCCCATCCCTCCTGGTGCAACCCAGCCAGCATCACAGGCCATGCGGGTTCAGGGCACTCCCACCCTCCTGGCCTTGCCCACCTCCAGGCTCATTCATTCAGTCATATTCATTGAGTGCTTACTGTGTGCAGAACACTCTACTAAGCACTTGGAAAGTCCAATTCAGCAACAAAGAGAGATAATCCCTGCCCACAGCGGGCTCACAGTCTAGAAGGGGGAAGACAGACATCAAAACGAATGAATGGGGCCGGCCCCAGGTTTTCCCGCAGGGCAGTCCCCTCACCGTGCTGGGTGATGAAGCTGATGCAGGCGTCCACGATGATGGGGATGTCCCCCCGGCTCAGCTGCTGCCCCTGGAGGGCATTGCCCCGCCCACCGGCTGCCCCCTCGATGGCGGTGCTCCAGCCTGTGAAGTCCAGCCGCCCTTCCGCCTGCAGGTAAAGGGTCCTAGGGCCCAGCGGGGAGAGCTCGGTCACTGCCAGCCTCGGGGGTCAAGGGGTCAGGGGGTGGATGGGGAGAGGCCTAGCCATCCATGATAATAATAATAATAATGGCATTTATTAAGCACTTACTATGTGCAAAGCACTGTTCTAAGCCCCGTTTTACGGCATTTATTAAGCGCTTATTACGTGCAAAGCACTGTTCTAAGCGCTGGGGAGGTTGCAAGGTGATCAGGTTGTCCCACGGAGGGGTTCACAGTCTTCATCCCCATTTTACAGATGAGGTAACTGAGGCAGAGAGCAGTGAACTGACTTGCCCAAAGTCACACAGCTGACAAAGGCTAGCTGGGGTTCCCCACGCCGCCAGCAGGTGGCGCCAACACCCAGGCCACAGACCTGGTGTTGGATGGGAAAAAAGCTTGGCTCCCGTAATAATAATAACTAACAGTAGTAATTAATAATAATAATCGTACTTGCTAAGCACTTACTGTGTGCAAAGAGCTGCCCTAAGCGCTTGGGAGAGTACAATATAACATCAAACATTCCCTGTCCACAACAAGCTCACATAACAACACTTATTAAGCGCTATGTTCCAAGCACTGGGGTAGATACGAGTTAGGTTGGACACAGTCCTCGTCTCCCATGGGGCTTACACTCTTCATCCCCATTTTACAGATGAGGTCACTGAGGCCCAGAGAAGCAAAGTGACTTGCCCAAGCTCACCCAGCAGACACGTGGCAGAGCTGGGATGCCCGGGGCAGGCCAGCTTGGGGATAAAATTTGCTCCCATCCACATCCCATCCAAGGCCCTACTGAGAGCTCACCTCCTCCAGGAGGCCTTCCCAGACTGAGCCCCTTCCTTCTTTTCCCCCTCGTCCCCCTCTCCACCCCCCCATCTTACCTCCTTTCCTTCCCCACAGCACCTGTATATATGCATATATGTTTGTACGTATTTATTACTCTATTTATTTTACTTGTACATATCTATTCTATTTATTTTATTTTGTTAGTATGTTTGGTTTTGTTCTCTGTCTCCCCCTTTTAGACTGTGAGCCCACTGTTGGGTAAGGACTGTCTCTATATGTTGCCAACTTGTACTTCCCAAGTGCTTAGTACAGTGCTCTGCACACAGTAAGCGCTCAATAAATACGATTGATTGATTGATTGATTGATCCACAGCATGAGTCCTCCACAAAACCCTCAAAGACTGGTGGTTGCGGGTGTTCCCTGAACCCTGAGCTCCGAGGAGCCTGAAATTCTGCTCCTGCTGCCACAACCCCCTGCTGATTTTGTTTCGTGTATTTGCCTGTATTGTGTTTTTATTTTTCATCATTCTCCATGAGCCTCTGCCCAGTCCCTTCCCCCTACTTATACTCTTAGCTTGTGAGCCCTCCAAGGACAGTGATCTCATCTAATTCCCACCTGCATATTCTCTCCCAATCAATTGTATTTATTAAGCTCTTACATGTGCAGTAGGGCACTGTACTAAGTGCTTGGGAGAGCATAATATAACAATTGGTAGACACGTTCCATGCTCACAGTGAGTTTACAGTCTAAAGGGACTGTAAGGGATTAGTGCAGTGTTTAGTGCAGGGTCCTGAAGCAGTAAGAGCTTAATAAATAATAATAATAATGATGGCATTTATTAAGCGCTTGCTATGTGCAAAGCACTGTTCTAAGCGCTGGGGAGGTTACAAGTTGATCAGGTTGTCCCTCGGGGGGCTCACAGTCTTAATCCCCATTTTACAGACGAGGTAACTGAGGCACAAAGAAGTTAAGTGACTTGCCCAAAGTCACACAGCTGACAATGGGTGGAGCCTGGATTTGAACCCATGACCTCTGACTCCAAAGCCCATGCTCTTTCCACTGAGCCACTTTTACTACCTCACTACTCACCTTCCCTTCTCCACCAGGACGAGGTGCTCCTTCTTGTCCGGGGAGTCCGTAGCGGGGACGATGCCTGGGGTGGAAGAGAGGGATGTGGAAGGGAAGAGACCTCCCCTCTCCTCCTCCGGTCCTGTACTGGATCCCCCTACCCAACCGCAGCCACCCCCGGCTCCCTGCTTACTGATCTCCTGCAGCCGGCGGAGGTGAATGGTGTCCTCTGGGACTGGGGGGCCAGGACCCGTGGCCGGACACAGGAAGAGGTGGTCCCCACGTAGGACGGCGAAGCCAGACAGCCAGAGGCCGGGGGACAGTGCAGCCTGAGAGGGTGAGCGTACCCGCAGCCGTCCCACACGCACCAGCCCCGGGCCCAGGAGCTGGTGGCAGCTCAGTGGGGAAAACCACTGCAGCGTTGGCAGAGCGGGGAGATTGGGGGGACCGGGAGAGAGACAGGGTGGGAGAGGAGAGACAAGAAAGCCAAGGAGAGAGATGGGAGATGAGAGGAGTTGGGGGGAGATTGGTGGATGGACAGGAGAGGAACACGGAGATGGGGAGGGACAGAGAGACAGGGAGGTGGGTGGAGAGACAAAGAAGCCAAAGGGAGACAGGGAAGAAATGGGGAGAGACAAGGGGAGAGATGGAGAGAGGCAGAGGAGAAAGATGAAGAGTCCCAGGGAGATGCAATCATGGAGCAATAGGGAGAGGCAACAGGTTGGATGGGTGAGAGGACGTAAAGAGATGAGCAGAGATAGGAGACATAAAGCGAAATGGATCAGGTCTGACTGTCCAGCCTGGCAACCAGCACGTACTTCTTCCGGGTGTCTTGGTACCTATGCTGGGCTGACCAGGGGCTAGGTGGACCGCCCAGCTCAGAGATACTAGGGCAGTGGGCCTCCCAGATCAGAGGTGCCAGGGCTATGATGATAATAATAATAATAATGATGATGGTATTTGTAAAGTGCTTACTATGTGCAAAGCACTGTTCCACCCAGCACAAATAAGGCCTGGGGAACAGAAACGAGTGAAGGGGAATAAGGGCACCACGGTTGAGGGCGAGTCTGAAAAGATGGGGTGGGGTGGCTGGGAGGACTCTCACTCACCCGACCCAGGGCGCTGGTCCAGGCCTCGAGGCTGTCAGTACCGTCGGTTCCAAAATGCTGCACCCGGCCCCCATCCAGGGTCAGCTCAAAGAAGAAAAGGGACCTGGGGACGGAAGAGTTAGAGAGAAGAAGAGGAGTGGCTGTGAGGGGAATCTGTGGGGGCCATCCAGGAGGCAGCATGGGGTCTGGAGGGGCCCCCTCTGAGGGGCTTACCTGTCGGGGTCACTGGAGTCCACAGGTGGGGTGCTCACCCCCAGGCTCACCACATCCTGGGGCCGGAGGAGGCCGAGTCGCTCAGAGCTGGTCTCGGAGGCGAACATCTCCAGGGCCGCTCCCAGGATGCACCACAACCGTGGTGGGGCTGGGGCGAGGGGGTCGTCTACACAACCGCTCCCCCACCCCGGATCCATCGGGGGAGTCCCGCACAATCACCCTGCCTAACCCCAGCCTCCCCCTCCCTCCCTCTACACCCCCTCCCCAATGGCTGCCGGTCCCCCACCCCTCACTCACTGTCACGTCCCCGGTGTGGGGGTGGTCCGGGTTTGCTGCTGACCGGGCTGCAGTGCAGGTGACCGCTGTGGGTGGCTGGGACCACCACCTCATTGTACACGCCGGGGGTGGTGTCTGCCGGAAGGGGGAAGACTCAGTAGGAGAGTAGGGGAAAAAAGACAAGAGAGCAGGGAGGCAGGGCAGTGGAGGGCTCTCCCCAAACTTCAGAGCTCTCTTGGAATCCCACCTCCCCCAGAAGATCCTCCTGGATTCATGGCTCGGCCTAGTGGGTGCCTACTACAGTGCCCTGTTCGAAACAGACATCTAGTACAGAGCTCTGCACACAATAAGCCCACTACACTTGCCAGCATTCATTCAATTGTATTTATTGAGCACCTACTGTGTGCAGCACCACCTGGACATTTTTGCATGCACAAACACAACACACACACACACACACACACACACACACACACACACACACACACACACACACACACACACACACACACACACACACACACACACACACACACACACACACACACCTGGCTTAGTGGAAAGAGCCCAGCCTTGGGAGTCAGAGGTCGTGGGTTCTAATCCCGGTTCCACCACTTATCAGCTGTGTGACTTTGGGCAAGCCCCTGAACTTCCCTGTGCCTCAGTTACCTCATCTGTAAAGTGGGGATGAAGCCCCACGTGGGACAACCCGATAACCTTGTATCTACCCCAGTGTTTAGAACAGTGCTTGGCACATAGTAAGCACTTAACAAATACCATTATTATTATCAATATATGCGGTCTACTATTTAAACACCATCTATTCCTTATCCATTAGTACAGTACTCTGCACGCAGTTGGCAGTTGGACCTGCTCGCCCCAGGAATCCCTAGGAGAAAACCTTTAACCTCTCACTGTGGGCAGGAAATGTATCTGTTATACATTTGCTTTGTCTCTAAACTGTAAACTCATTATGGGCAGGGAACATATCTGCTAATCCAGTGGTATTGTACTCTCCCAAGCGTTTAGAACAGTGTTCTGCATGTAATAAGTGCTCAATAAATACTATTGATTGATTTATTACTCCCCCAAGCACTTAGTACAGTGCTCTGCACACAGTAAATCCTCAATAAAAATGATTGATGGATTATTATTATAATTATTACCTGGAGGGAATAGGCTGAGGGAGCTGCCGTCAGCACAGTGGGGAGGCCAAGTCTCCCCCTCCCCACCGGGGTCCACAGAGAAGAGACCGGTCACCGTCTTGATCAAGTTGGGGCCCGTCACAGCCGTGCACAGTGCCTGGGACAGGAAAAACATCACCCCTCATCCCAAGAGGATCTGGGCACTGCTGCCCCCATACCCCTTTGCACCCAGGGACATCTCTCTCTCAAAGGCCCCCTCCCCATTGCAAGGAAGGGCCCCTGGCTCACACTGGATTCCCACCTTGGAGACCCCACCTCTCCTTCCCTCTCCCCAGCTCCCCGGCTGCCCATCCCACCCAACCTGCAGTAGCTGAGCGTGGTCGGGATGCTGGGGGTGGGATCCCCGGAAGAGTCCGAGCCTGTATTTGCGGGAGATGAAGTCGCCCCGGGGCCCAGGGGCAGCATCGGGTTGCAGGCCACCCCCGGGAGGCAGAAGCCCTGCCCAGAAGCGGTTGGCTCGGTCATTGCCCAGGACGATGAACAGCTAGTGGGGATGGAGGTTGATAGAGGCAGAGAGGTCAGGGATGGCAGAATAATAACTAATAATAATAATTGTGGCATTTGTTAAGCGCTTACTATGTGCCAAACACTCTTCTAAGCCTTGAGATAGATACAGAGTAATCAGGTTGTCCCACGTAGGGCTCACAGTCTTCATCCCCATTTTACAGATGAGGTAACTGAGGCACAGAGAAGTTAAGCGACTTGCCCAAGGTCACAGCAGACAAGTGGCAAAGAGGGATTAGAATCCACGTCCTCTGACTCCCAAGCCACTAAGCCATGCTGCTTCTCCGGCAGAAATAATAATTATGGTATTTGTTAAGCACTTACTACGTGCCAGGCACTGTTCTAAGCGCTGGGGTAAATACAGGGTAATCAGGTTGTCCCACGTGGGGCTCACAGTCTTAATTCCCATTTTACAGATGAGGCAACTGAGGCACAGGGAAGTTAAGCGGCTTGCCCAAGGTCACACAGCAGACAAGTGGTGGAGCCGGGATTAGGACCACAACCCGTAAGGTGTGGGGGGGGGCTCCTTGGTGTCCCCCATGTCCCGCAGCCCTCCCTGTGTCCCCCCCCACCCCATCACCTCACCTGTACGATCTCGTTGGTCCAGACACTCGTGTCCAGCTTCAGACTCTGAACCTTAGAGATGCCCGAGCCCAGAGCCCGATGCTGGCCTGAGGGAGGGGTGGGCGGGAGGGCCGGGGCAGGAAAGGAGGACACTGGGTCCTGCCCCAGCCCGTCCCCATCTGCCAGTATTCCACAGCCCTCCCCCAGTCTGCATCCCTTCTCCTTACATTTCCACACTCTGGCATCTCCCACTGTCCCCCCTCCTCTGCTGTCCAGCCCTGCCGTGACCCCCTGACACCTCGCCAGGCCCCTACATCTGTGCCCCCTTATCTTACCCCAGCCAGGGGTTTCCGACCCCCCACCCTTCCACCCCTCTGATCTCCCACGCCCCCCCGCATTCCCATCCGCCCAATTCCCAGCTCCCCGGACTCCTGGGTCCCTGGCCCGACCTGCGCACTGTTTGCAGATGACCACTCCCAGATTGACGGCTGCCCAGTCGGGCCTAGGGGCTCCACAGTCGGCACAGCGCCGATTGGCTCGGTTGGACCAGACTTTCTCCACCACTTCGTAGTCGGACAGGGTTTCGGCCACTGCCTCCTGCAGAGCTGTGGCCCAGCCCTGCCTCGCCCCTCCCGACTCCGCCGTGAAGCTGGGGGAGACCGAGGGCCAGCTCAACACGCCTGGGACCCCCCCAACCCCCTTGCGGGAGGGACTTCACTCTCCCCCCCCTTTCCCTGCACCATGGACTTCTTAGAGCCCCCCACCCTCCCCTGAGTTAAGTAGGGGTCTCAGTGGAAAGAGCATGGGCTTGGTAGTCAGAGGTCATGGGTTCAAATCCTGGCTCTGCCACTTGTCAGCTGTGTGACTGTGGGCAAGTCACTTCACTTCTCTGTGCCTCAGTGACCTCATCTGCCAAATGGGGATGAAGACTGTGAGCCCCACGTGGGACAACCTGATCACCTTGTAACCTCCCCAGCGCTTAGAACAGTGCTTTGCACATAGTAAGCGCTTACTAAATGTCATTATTATTATTATTACTATTATTTTTGTGGGCAGGGAGCGTCACTCAACCTGCTGCAGTGCACAGCATTACTGCATCCGTTGGACATTCAGTATACATACCATTCCTGTTGCCAATAATACCTGTGTTTCTATTTTGTGCTTTTATTACCAAAGCACCTTACATTAGTTCATTCATTCAGTCGTATTTATTGAGTGCTTACTGTGTGCAGAGCACTGTACTGAGCACTTGGAAAATATGACAGCAATAATAATAATAACAATAATAATTATGGTATGTGTTAAGCGCTTACTACATCAGGCACTGTTCTAAGCGCTGGGGTAGATACAGGGTAATCAGGTTGTCCCATGGGGGGCTCACAGTCTTAATCCCCATTTTGCAGATGAGGTAACTGAAGGCACAGAGAAGTGAATTGACTTGGGCAAAGTCACACAATAGAGACGATCCCTGCCCACAACGAGCTCACAGTCTAGTTATTTTTATTTAACCCCCACAGCACCCCTACGAGGTAGGGTTCTGGTATTATGATCCCCAGTTTACAGCTGGGGAAACTGAGGCACGGGATGGGAGACTGTCTTGCCCAGGGCCGCATAGGGAATGGGTGACATAGGTGGGATTAGAACCCGGGACCTCTGACTTCCAGGACCCCAGTTCTCTCATTTCTCCCCGCTGCCTCCTTCTCCCCGCTCTCCCTTCCCCCTTTCCCCGACCCCCACCTGAAGCAGCGTTGTGGCGTCAGGAGGTCAAAGCTGCGGTTCTTGGTCTCTCGGACGCTGCAGCCACGCAGTTCAATGAAACAGATCCCGATGCCCTGGGAGAAGGACTGGAAGAGAGGAAAAGGCCGGGAAGCAGAGTGAGGAGGGGTTTGGGGAGGGGAGACAGGGAAGGGGGCTTTTTGTCGCCCGCCCTTGTCCACTCCAGCCACCAGTCCCCCATACCTGCTCGCTCTTGTAGAGTCCCAGCTCCCCGGGGCTCAATGCAGCGAAGATCTTGGCCTTGTGGCCCCGCAGGTCCAGGGGGCCGGTGCGGAGGGGCTTGGGGGGCTGGGGGGGCCGGGGGTTCCCCAACAGCCGCTGCTCCTTCAGCCGGGCTTGCAAGGTGTAACACCACTTGTCCCTCAGGGCTGGGGCAGGGGTTGAGGTGGGGGGGGAAAGCTGGGGTGAACTCTCTTGGGGAGTGGGGGGTCCTCACCAGCCCTGTAACTGCCTCCCACCCCAAACCCCGCAGTGTGGTCAGCATCGGCCAGGGGCCAAGCCCAGACAGTGGACAGGCGTTGCATCAGAGAGGACGGAAGCAGGGCAGAAGATAAGGCTCTCAGTGCACTATTTCCCTTCCCCACCCTCCAACCCAGGGGTGCTAAGCCAGCCCAATCATGATGGGTGTGGGGGGGGAGAGCTAGGGGGCCTCTTTTTTATGGTATTTGTTTAGCATTTACTGTGTGCCAAGCACTGTACTAAATGCTAGGGTAGATTATTATTATTCCTGTGCTTCTTAAACGCTTACTAGGTGTCAAACACTGTTCTAAGCGCTGGGGTAATAATAATAATGATGGCATTTATTAAGCACTTACTATGTGCAAAGCACTGTTCTAAGCACTGGGGAGGTTACAAGGTGATCAGATTGTCCCACGTGGGGCTCACAGTCTTAATCCCCATTTCAGAGATGAGGTAACTGAGGAATAGAAAAGTTAAGTGACTTGCCCAAAGTCACACAGCTGACAATTGGCAGAGCTAGGATTTGAACCCATGACCTCTGACTCTGAAGCCCGGGCTCTTTTCCACTGAGCCACGCTGCTTCTCTAGCTGCAAGTTAATCAGTTTGGACACAGTCCCTGCCCCACATGGAGCTCACAGTCTGAATAGGAGGAAAAACAGGTACTGAATCCCCAATTTGCAGTTGAGGAAACGGAAGCACTGAGAAGTTAAGTGACTTGCCCCAGGTCACACAGCAGGCAAGGGCGGAGCTAGGATTCAAACCCGGGTCCTCTGATTGCCAGGCCGCTTTCCAAGATGCTTTTCAGACCCTGCCTTTAGACCCCTAGACTGAGGAGCTGGAGGGGGGGGGGGGGGCCCAGACTCTGCAGCTCCAGAGGCATCTGCTCCCTGTTCCCTTCCAGCACGTCCTGCCCACCGCCCCCCAACACACACAAACACACACACACACACACCCCACCCCCAGCCCTCTCACCCTCACTCTCCGCCCGGAACACAAAAACCCTCTGGCTAGTTACGACCTGAAATTTATTCTCCTTGTTGCTGCGGGTCATCTCTATGGCAGCCAGTGGGATCACACCCTTGGGGAAGGGGTCCTGGGGAAGCAGGAGGGATAGGACTGAGAGTGCATCCCACCCCCCCCAACTTTCCCCACCGCTCCCACCTCCCCTTTCACACGGTCCTGCCCCCTCCCCATCTAAAAGCTCGTGTCTGTCTGCCTCCCTTGTGAGGCCGGAAGCTACTTGTCTCCTACACAATATTAAATTCTTGCCATTGCATCAATCAATCATGTTTATTGAATGTTTACTGCGTGCAGAGCACTGTACTAAGTGCAATCATGTTTACTGTGTGCACAGCACTGTGCTAAGTGCAATCATGTTTATTGAATGTTTACTGTGTGCAGAACACTGTACTAAGTGCAGTCATGTTTATTGAATGTTTACTGTGTGCAGAGCACTGTACGAAGCGCTTTGGAGAGTACAGTAGAACAGATTAGATAGGTTCCCTGCTCACAATAAGCTTAGAGTCGAAAGAAAAAAAGATACTCTCCCCCATGAGGCTGGAAGCTTCATGCGGCCTAGGACCCTGTCTTCTACTCAGTATTAAATTAATGCCACTGCATAAATCAATTATGTTTATTGATTGTTTACTGCATGCAGAGCACTGTACTAAGTGCTTTGGAGGGTACAGTACCACGGAGTTGATAGGTTCCCTGCCCACAACAAGCTTACAGTCGAAAGAAAAAAAAGTGCACTCAGTAGGCATTCAATAAATAAATGTACTCTCCCAAGCGCTTAGTGCAGTTCTCTGCACCCAATAAGTGCTCAATAAATACGCCTGAAGGAATGAATGAATATTATTGTTATATTGTACTCTCTCAAGTGCTTAGTACATTGCTCTGCATGCAGTAACTCAAGAAATGCAATTGAATTAATTGCATGAATGAATTAAATTGAATTATTAATAATAATAATAATAATAATAACATTTATTAAGCGCTATGTGCAAAGCACTGTTCTAAGTGCTGGGGAGGTTACAAGGTGATCAGGTTGTCCCACCGGGGGAATCACAGTCTTAATCACCATTTTACAGATGAAGTAACTGAGGCACGGAGAAGTAATAATAATAATAATGATGATGGCATTTATTAAGCGCTATGTGCAAAGCACTGTTCTAAGCACTGGGGAGGTTACAAGGTGACCAGGATGTCCCACGTGGGGCTTACAGTCTTAATCCCCATTTTACAGATGAGGTAACTGAGGCCCAGAGAAGTGAAGTGACTTGCCCAAAGTCACACAGCTGACAATTGGCAGAGCCGGGATTTGAACTGAATTTGAATTGGCAATTGATTTGAATTGTGTGCAGAGCACTGTAGTGAGCATTTGGGAGATTACAATAGAGTTAGTAGATTTGATTCCGGTCCCCAAGGAGCTCACAATCTAGCCCCGTTGTGTTTCCCATCCCCACTCCCTCCCCCCACCCCTTCCAGCCTCCCCCAGCCCCACACGCACCTTAACACTGCCATAGTACATTAGATTCTTTCCATTGAATCTAACAAAGCGTCTCTGGAAAACGTAGTTCCTGGAAGGGAATACGTGGGGAGGGGGCGAACTGGGAGTCAGATCCCGGACCCTCAAGCAGGGATTTGAGTCACTGGGGAATTGGGGCTGGGGTGCCCCCTCCCTGGGCCTTGGTTGGACTCTCAGATCCCGGACCCTCAAGCAGGGATTTGAATCACTGGGGAATTGGGGCTGGGGTGCCCCCTCCCTGGGCCTTGGTTGGACTCTCAGAGACCTCCCCACTTCCCCATTCCCTCCGGCCCAGGCCCCCTCACCCTTGGGGAGATAACTTGTCCAGCCAGCCGCTGAGCAGGGCTGCGGGGGGCTCGGCCAGGGACGTGAAGCTGGCATAGGGGGAGATGAGATCCTCGCAGGCTTCGTCCTCGTCCAGCTCAGGGGGCGGCAGGGGGGAGTCTGCGGCGGGCAGCTCCAGGCTGGCGTAGCCCCCGTCGTCGGCCCCCCCACCCCCAGCCGGCTCCCGTCCCCTCTGCCTGGTGGGTGGGGGGACACGGGACACCTCAGGGACCCGAAAGGCCCCCTCATTCATTCATTCAATCGTATTTATTGAGCGCTTACTGTGTGCAGAACACTGTACTAAGCGCTTGGGAAGTACAAATTGGCAACAGATAGAGATGGTCCCTACCCAACACTGGGCTCCCAGTCTAGAAGGGGGAAAGGCAATTGAAGGTGGCAGTTAGGGTGGGGGGAAGGGGAAGGCCCACGTCATCCCCCGGGCCTGGAATGCCCTCCCTCTGCCCATCCGCCAAGCTAGCTCTCTTCCTCCCTTCAAGGCCCCGTTGAGAGCTCACCTCCTCCAGGAGGCCTTCCCAGACTGAGCCCCTTCCTTCCTCTCCCCCTCGCCCCCCCTCCATCCCCCCATCTTACCTCCTTCCCTTCCCCACAGCACCTGTATATATGCATATGTTTGTACATATTTATTACTCAATTTATTTATTTATTTTATTTGTACATATCTATTCTATTTATTTTATTTTGTTAGTATGTTTGGTTTTGTTCTCTGTCTCCCCCTTTTAGACTGTGAGCCCACTGTTGGGTAGGGACTGTCTCAATATGTTGCCAATTTGTACTTCCCAAGCGCTTAGTACAGTGCTCTGCACATAGTAAGTGCTCAATAAATACGATTGATGATGATGATGAAGGGGGCAAACATTATGATAAGGCAAGAAGGAAAGGGGCCGGATACACAGGTGGAGGGGATGGATTCTGAGACAAAGGGGTTCCTCGTCTAGGGCTTACCTGAATTCGGACCCCATCTGACTTGGGGCTCTGGTCCCCCATCCCTCGGAAGCACCAGGGTCCTGGGAGGAGATTGGGGTCAGACTGGTCTCTCTTGCCGCTCCCCTCCCCCGGGGCCACCGACCCCTCACCTGCTCGCGCTGGGGGGGCTGGCCCCCCAGCCGGGCGCCGTAGTACAAGTCGTTAAGGTCTCCGGAGGGCACTGTGGAGGGAAGGAGGGGGCACGGGCTTCAGTTCAGGGGGTCCTGGGAGGAGACCACTCCAGCCCCCCACTCTCTCCCCCTGGAAACCCCCGCCACCCTGCCCCCTGCCCCGGCTGACCTGGGTGGGCAGGGAACCTGGCTGGGGGGGGCCTGGGTGTCCGGCGGGATTGAGTCCTGAGTTCTAAGGACAGAAGGGAGTTTAGCAAAGTGTGGGAACCAGACTGATGAGGTGGAGGCAAGCCACTTTCCCCGTCCCTGTCGGTCCGCCCCTCTACTCACCCATCCTTGGCCCCCCGCGGGACCTCAAGAGGGCCGGACCCGGAATCCAGTCCGAGGTAGATGGCATTGGGTATCATGTCCAGCTGACCAGGCCCGCAGGATAGCCCCTCGGGGGCTTCAGGAGGGAGTGGCGGCAGTGGGGGGCTGGCGGCGGAGCCCGGCAGACGCTGTGGTGTTGGGGAGCAGGGGCCAAGGGAAGAATCGGAGGAGGGGACCTGGCCTGGTGAGGGGGGGTACCCCGGGCCTGTGGTCCCAGGGGCCGCTACGTGCTGGGGCAACTCAGGCCCTCTGAGGTCGATGCTGTGCCCTCCCTGGGAAGGGGACAGGCTGGGGAGCCCTCCACGGGCTGGAGGCGGGGGCGGGGTCCCCAGGGAAAGTGGGGCCGGGGGCTCCATCAGGGAGGAGGAGGAGGAGAGGCTGGGCTCGGAGCCACTCAGCCAGGCGAACACCGTCCGGGGCTTGGGCACCGGCTTGGAGGGCCGGGCCTCGGCGGGGAGGGGAGATGGCAGCCCTGGGCACGGCGTACCAGGCAGTGGGGTGGCCTCTGGCTCTGGCTCGGGGCCCCGTGGGGGGTCCGGACCCACTTCCTGCAGCAGCAGGCGCAGGATGCGTTTGCGGTGCCCGGTGGCGGCGATGCCCATGCTCCGCAGCTCAGCGTGGTCCAGGCCGCGGGCCGCGCCCGCCGTGTGATACCCCTTCTGCCTGAAGGCGTCTGCGTAGCGTTCCAAGTGAACCGCTGCCAGCCAGCTGGCGATGTCCTCATCCCGCGGGGCCGCCATGGACAGCTTCAGGCCATCACCTGGGGGGTGCAAGGGAGAGCAGAGGGGCTCAAGGAGCCACTTCCCCCACGCCAGGGAATCAACTTCCTACCAGGAAAATCCAGAAAATAGTAGGCATGGTAGTCGTTAAACACTTACTATATGCCAGGCACTGTTCTGAGCACTGGGGATGATACAAGATAATTGGGTTGGAAACAATCCCTGTCCCACATAGGGCTCACAGTCTTAATCCCCATTTTACAGATGAGGGGACTGAGGCACAGAGAAGCAGTGTGGCTCAGTGGAAAGAGCACGGGCTTGGGAATCAGAGGTCATGGCTTCTAATCCTGGCCCTGCCACATGTCTGCTGTGTGACCTTGGGCAAGTCACTTAACTTCTCTGAGTCTCAGTTACCTCATCTGTAAAATGGGGATTAAGACTGGGGGCCCCACTTTGGACAACCTGATCACCTTGTATTCCCCCCAGGGCTTAGAACAGTGCTTTGCACATAGTAAGCACTTAATAAATGCCATCAGTATTATTATTATTATTGTTAAGTGAAGTAAATTGCCCAAGGTCACACAGCAGACAAGTGGCGGAGCCAGGACTAGAATCCACGACCTTCGGACACCCAGGCCTGTGCTTTATCCACTAGGCCATGCTGCTTCTCCTGGAAGTGATAGGAACGATGATGGGGGTGGGGGGGAGGGCGGAGCTATCTCAAATATCCCCCACAGCCCACCACCCTTCCCGAGAACCTGGGACAGGACGCAGCCTTGGAGACTCAGAGACAAGGAGACCCAGAGACTGAAAGGCCAGAAGGCAGAGAAACCGAGATACAGAGATAAGAGACCTGGAAATCCAGAGACGTGGGAGCCTAGAGACAGAGATACCAGGAGGCAGGCACAGGGAGATAGAGACAGGGAGACAGTGGGAGAGACAGGGAGACAGGAACAGAGAGGTCAAGAGGCAGTGACAGAGAAGTCAGGAGGCAGAGGCAGGGAGGCCGAGAGACCAGAAAGCAGAGACAAGGAGACAGAAACCGAGAGATCAAAAGGCAGTGACAGAAAAATCATGTTTATCAACTCTGTTATTATTGTACTCTCCCAAGTGCTTAATACAGTGCTCTGCACAAAGTAAGCACTTTATAAATTCGATTGACTGCTTGAGACGAGGAGGCGAAGACAGGGAAACAGAGACAGAGAGACCAGGAGGTAGAGACAGAAACAGAGAACAGGAGACAGAATCAAGGAGACAGAGGCAGAGAACAGAAGGCAGAGACAGGGAGATAGAGAAAGAGAGATCAAGAGGCAATGACAGATCATTCATTCATCCATTCATTCAATCTCATTTATTGAGCGCTTACTGTGTGCAGAGCACTGTACTAAGTGCTTGGAAAGTACAATTTGGCAACAGAGACGAGACAATCCCTACCCAACGGGCTCACAGTCTAGAAGGGGGGGGAGACAGAAAAAAAAACACAAAACAAAGCAAGTGAACAGGTATCAATAGCATCAATATAAATAAACTAAATTATAGATATATGCACGTCATTCATAAAATAAATAGAATACTAAATGTGTACATATATACAGATCACCGTACCTCGTTCTCTCCTGACCCCCGGCCCACGTCATCCCCCGGGCCTGGAATGCCCTCCCTCTGCCCATCCGCCAAGCTAGCTCTCTTCCTCCCTTCAAGGCCCTGCTGAGAGCTCACCTCCTCCAGGAGGCCTTCCCAGACTGAGCCCCTTCCTTCCTCTCCCCCTCGTCCCCCTCTCCATCCCCCCCATCTTACCTCCTTCCCTTCCCCACAGCACCTGTATATATGTATTTATGTTTGTACATATTTATTACTCTATTTTTATTTATTTTACTTGTGCATATCTATTCTATTTATTTTATTTTGTTAGTATGTTTGGTTTTGTTCTCTGTCTCCCCCTTTTAGCCTGTGAGCCCACTGTTGGGTAGGGACTGTCTCTATATGTTGCCAACTTGTACTTCCCAAGCGCTTAGTCCAGTGCTCTGCACATAGTAAGCGCTCAATAAATACGATTGATGATGATCAAGAGGCGGAGACAAGGGGACAGAGGCAGAGATAGGGAGACAGAGACAGGAAGACAGGGGCAGAAACAGGGAGACGGGGTGAGAGACCCTGAAACGGACCCATGCAGGGGTACATTCACTTTCACATTCAAGAGTGAGTATCAAGCTCCCACCTCGTGCTCTTTAGGGAACTTCAGAGACAAGGCCAATCGGGGAGAGTCCCGAGGCGGAGAGACAGAGAGAGACCGTCCCGGAGACCGAGCGCTACAAAGAGCCGAGGGAACTTGCCGGCCACTGGACCTCCAGCAGATCGGTGCCCGCTGTCCAGCCCGTTCCCCTCCCCTCCCCTTCCACCTATTGTCTCCGTTCAGACTTCCTTCCTAGCCCCGGCCGGCCGCCCCCGCATCCTGTCTCCCCCCCGGCCGGCCCGGGCCCGGGTCACGGGGGAAGGCGGGTCAGGGGGCTGCAGGGCGCGGGGCGGGGGACTGAGTGGGGGCGGAGTGGACAAAGGAGGCTGGAAAATCTGGGCTCGGAGCCCCGGGCCGCTGTCACCCTCCGGACCCCCGCTCTTTGCTCCGGACAGCCAGCCCGTCCCCATCCCTGCCACTGCCCCCAACTCTCTCTGCCTGTCCCATCCTGGACTCTCCCAGCCCCCCTCTCTGGACCCTCCCTTCCCCTTGGGGGTGTCCCGTCCTCTCCCTCCCCTCCCGTCCCCCAGTGCCGCTGGACACTGACTCAGACTGTCTTCCCGTGATCCCGTCTTTCCCTCCCGGCCACGGGACTGGAAAACCAGGTGGTCAGCGAGGGCAGGAGGGCGAGGGGGAACTGGACAGAGGTGGGGAGCGTCTCCCCGGGGAAGGGGGGGGGGGCGGGGGCAGAGGGGCGGCTGCAGGGAGTGGGGGTGGGGATGGGTAGGGACTGTCTCTATAGGTTGCCAATTTGTACTTCCCAAGCGCTTAGTACAGTGCTCTGCACATAGTAAGCGCTCAATAAATACGATTGATGATGATGATGATGGGGCTCCGGACAGGGGCTGGGGGGTGAGGGTGGCACCGCGGGGGGGGGGGGGGGCATGCATAGGGGGAGCCCAGCTCCCGTGGAAGCGCTTAGAGATCCCCGGGGGGAGGAGCTGGGTGGGGCGGAGGGTCCTCACCTCTCTCCTCTCCGATCCGCTTCGTTCCCCCCGGCTGGCACTCGGGACAAGGCGCTGCCCCGCCGGCAGTCCCGCCCTCAGCCCCCTCCCACCCGCTCTGATCCCACCCCCTCCGTCCCTCCTCGGTCCTCGCCCCTTGAGCAGTGGAGGGTTGCGGGGTGGTGGGGGGGGGAGATTTGCCCACCCCGCCCCCGGACCCGCCTCCGGACACCAGAATCCCCGACTCCTCACTCTTCCCAGGAAGGCAAACCCTGGGAGTTCCCGCACAGACAGACGGACCTGCACATGGACAGACATGGACATGGACAGAGAGGCCCAGGCCCAGGAGAATCAATCAATTTATTGAACGCTTACTGTGTGCAGAGCACTGTACTGAAGCAGCGTGACCTAATGGAAAACGCACGGGCTCGGGAGGCAGAGGACGTGGGTTCTAATCCCAGCTCCTCCACTTATCTGCTGTGTGACATCAGGCAAGTCACTTCATTTCTCTGTGCCTCAGTTTCCTCATCTGAAACTGGGGATCAAGGCTGTGAGCCCCATGGGAGACAGGGACTGGGTCCAACCCGATTATCTTGTATCTTCCCCAGTGCTTAGTACAGTGCCTGGAACATAGTAAGCACTTACCAAACATCACAGTTATTGTTAATCATATTTATTAATAATAATAATAATGTTGGTATTTGTTAAGCGCTTACTATGTGCAAAGCACTGTTCTAAGCGCTGGGGGGAACACAAGGAGATGAGGTTGTCCCATGTGGGGCTCACAGTCTTAATCCCCATTTTACAGATGAGGGAACTGAGGCATAGAGAAGTGAAGTGACTTGCCCAAGGTCACACAGCAGACATGTGGCGGAGCCTGGATTCGAACCCATGACCTCTGACTCCAAAGCCCGTGCTCTTTTAGACTGTGAGCCCACTGTTGGGTAGGGACTGTCTCTATGTGATGCCAATTTGTACTTCCCAAGCGCTTAGTACAGTGCTCTGCACATAGTAAGCGCTCAATAAATATGATTGATTGATTGATTGATTGATTTCCACTGAACCATGCTGCTTCTCTGTGCATTTATTGTGCACTTACTGCGTTCATAGCACCATACTAAGTGTTCGAGGGGTACCTTATAGTAGAGTGGTAGGCACATTCCCAGCCCACAAGGAGCTTACCGTCTAGAGGGAAAGAGACATTAATATAAATCTATTAATTGATCAAATTATACTTATTGTGCTTCTCCTGAGAGCAGAGCACTGTACTCGAGAATGCAAATAGCCTCTGCCCTCAAGGAACTTATAGCCTCATGGGAGAAACAAATTATTTGAACATGGTGGGAACAGGAGGGAGACTAGCCCACCCATAGCTCATTTATACATGATGATTTATGTGCCCATTTTCAAAGCTTCCTTAAATTCTTCCTCCCCCTGAAAGTCTTCCCTGATTAACTTTCAACCCACTGAGTCGTATTAACTTAACCCCCTTCTCCTCTTTCATTTATCACACACACACACACACAGATGTGTATTCAGTGACACATTCCATTATTTATTCTGATTTTTCATCTTGGTTTATTCATTCTCCAAACTCTATGATTTCCTACTGCTCCCATTATTTGACAGCATTTTGTAAGTATGTTTTCCTGTTGGACTGTAAACTCCTTTTAGGCAGATAACAAATCTTTTGCTCCTACTATACTTGCCCAAGTACTTAATAACATTCTCTGCAAAGAGTATATGCTCAATAAATACTATGATTGAATGATGAAACAGATGACTGGTTGAATAAATGAATAGGGCATGTAGATCAATTATATATTCTTTAATATACAGATAGATGATATACCTAAATGAGGGGGATATTGGGATTGATATAGGTTTTAGAAATTAATCAGGGAAGACTCCCTGGGGGAGGTAGAGTTTCAGGAGGGTTTTGGAGCTGCTGGGGAAAAGATCTGTTAGGCTTTCACACCCCTTCTGTGTCCCATCCCATTTCCCCCTGTATGGTCCTCTCTCCCCCTGCAAATCCTTATCCTTCCTTCCTTCAGAGCCTTCCTGGAAAGAACCCCCCTTTCCTGATTAACCCTCCACATTACTGGTCACATCACCCCATCAGTTTCCTCAGCACTCACATGCTTTATCTGCTCATTTGCTTTTTCAGTTGTTATTCCTACCTCCCTCTTCTTTTTGGCCTTTTTTTCTTATGGGGCTCACATTCTAAGTAAGAGGGAGCACATAAATTGAATCCCCATTTTGCAGATGATGGAACTGAGGCACAGAGAAATTAAGTGACTTTCCAAAGGGCACACAACCATCAAGTGGGGGAGCTGGAATTAGAACACAGACTCCTAGATCTGTGCTCCTTCCACCCTTCCTCCTTCCCCCCTGCCTCTTTTCCCTGTTCCTTATGTTGGGGTCCATGTGGTAATAATAATAATAATAATAATGGCATTTATTAAGCACTTACTATGTGCAAAGCACTGTTCTAAGCTCTGGGGAGGTTACAAGGTGATCAGGTTGTCCCACGGGGGGTTCACAGTCCTAACCTCCATTTTACAGATGAGGTAACTGAGGCACAGAGAAGTTAAGTGACTTGCCCAAAGTCACACAGCTGACAATTGGCGGAGCCACATTTGAACCCGTAACCTCTGACTCCAAAGCCCGTGCTCTTTCCACTGAGCCATGCTGCTTAATAATAATAATAATGATAGTATTTGTTAAGCACTTCCTATGTGCTAAGCACTGTTCTAAGCGCTGGGGTAGACATAAAATAAGCAGGTTGTTCCACATGGAGCTCACAGTCTTAATCCCCATTTGACAGATGAGATAACTGAGGCACAGAGAAGTGAAACAACTTGCCCAAAGTCACACAGCTGAGAAGTGGTGGAGTCGGGATTAGGACCCACGACCTCTGCCTCCTAAACCCATGATCTTTCCACTAAGCCACGCTGCTGGTAAGTATGTAGAGGGGAGTTCTGGTGTGAGTGGGAGGAAACATCAAAGGGAGTCACCCCATTGAGGAATGCTCAATCCTCAATGATCACTGAGAAGGGGCAAAGAAGAGTAGAGGCATACAGGGCAGAGGAGAAAAGCAGGGGAAGATAGGATGGGGTCATTCATTCAATCATATTTATTATCAGTATTAGTAGGTAGTAATAATACTTATTATTATTATGGTATTGGTTAACTGCTTACCATATGCCAGACACTGTATTGAGCACTGGGATGGATACAAGCAAATCAGGTTGGACACAGTCCCTGTCCCGCATGGGGCTCCTAGTCTTAATCCCTATTTTACAGATGAGGTAACTGAGGCACAGAAAAGTTAAGTGACTTGCCCAAGGCCACACAGCAGACAAGTGGCAGAGCCGGGATTAGAATCAATGACCTTCTGACTCCTAGGCCCGTGATCTATCCACTCTGAGATTTATTGAGCGCTTACTCTGTGCAGGGTACCGTACTAAACACTTGGGAGAGTTCAATATAACAATAAACAGACACATTAGAACAGGAGGCAGGGGAAACAGGTGGGGCTGCAAAGGGTAAGAGAACGGATGGAGAAGGGACATCACGCTGGGGTGGGGTTGGGACAGGTAAGGGATGGGCCGTGGAGGGAGGGTGGGGCATCGTGGGAATGACACAGCCCACTGGTGGGGTGGGCCGGGGGGTAAGGGGGGCTGTCCATCACCTCTAGGGGTTCTTTCCTTCCCCAGGTCTGGTTCTGGCTGCCAGGATTCCCATCCTGCCCTTTGGGAGCAGATGGTGGAGGGAGAGGACAGTGGAGGGGAGGGGAAGGTGGATGGGGGGGGGATTTGAGGAGGGCTAAACTGGATTATGATGGGGCCTGAGGTGTGGGGAGTACCACAGGGAGGAGGGGGCACTTGGTGGGCAAAGACGAAGAGGGAGCCCAGGGATGAATGAGCATTTCTGCCAGTTTCATCGATGGGGAAACTGAGGCTGCACAAGGGGCAATGGGTGGGGCAACAGGGGCAGGCCCAATCCCCGTGGGAGGCCCGGTGGCCGTTTGGGGGCACGGCAGCGACACAAAGAGGGAACCCAGGTTTCCTGTCTACCCAGCCACAGCCTGCCACCCCAGTCTCCACTTCCTCCCACGAGCCCTATCAGATGGTCAACAAAGGACTTTTCTCTTAGAATTCACCCCTAGGCCTACCCCCAAGCCCAACCCCCGGCCTCTTACCCACGATTTGGACCCCACTCAGGGGGGTGAGCCAGTCCAGGCCCGTGGCTGACTGGGGAGGGCAGGAGTCACTGGAGAATCACTTGAGGGGTCCCATTCTCCGGGGTATCAGTGGTGCGTGGGGAGGCAGTAAGTAGGGCAGAGGGGAGGGGGAACATGGGCCAGACAGCTCTGACTCCACTGGAAGGCCAAATCCTGGTGTTTAAGACTTCTCTGTTCTCCCCCCAGCCCCCCACGCCCACAGGTCAGCCCCCAACCCCTTCAGACAGCAATCGACACCCAAAGCTTTGTTTATTGGGGGCTAAGAATCACATCACTGCCATCAGCTGCTTCACAAGCTGGTCAGGGGTAAACACAGGATCCCCAGGAGGTTCTTCACCTGATCCTCCCTACCCCCATCTACCCTGCTTTCTTTCCCTTCTGCTCCCCACTGGGGTACAGTGTAGGCCAGCACGGGGAGAGGAGATAGAGAGAGGTCAAGGAGGGGGCTGGGATGGAGGGGGGCAGGGAAATCTGTCTAGATGTAGGTGATAGGGAGAGATAGGGAAAGGGGTCTCTTTGGGACCCTCTAGTCTTAATCAACCATTCAATCAAGAGTATTTATTGAGTGCTTATTGGGTGCAGAGCACTGTACTAAGCACCTGGGAGAGTACAATACAATTGAGTTGGTAGACACACCCTGTCCATGCAGAGTTTACAGTCTAGAGGTGGAGACAGACATTAAAATGAATACAAATGGGGAAATCGGTATGTTTAAGGATATGTACAGAAGTGCTGTGGGGTTGAGGGTGGGGTGAATATCAAGGGTTTAAAGGGGACAGTTCCAAGTGCACAAGTGATACAGAAGGGAGAGGTAGTAGGGGAGATAGACTTCTTGGAGGAGATGTGATTTTGGATGGCTTTAAAATAATAGTAATAATGACATTTATTAAGCGCTAACTATGTGCAAAGCACTGTTCTAAGCACTGGGGAGGTTACAAGGTGATCAGGTTGTCCCACAGGGGGCTCACAGTCTTAATCCTCATTTTACAGATGAGGTAACTGAGGCACAGAGAAGTTAAGTGACTTGCCCAAAGTCACACGGCTGACAATTGGTAGAGTCAGGATTTGAAGCCATGACCCCTGACTCCAAAGTCCGTGCTCTTTCCACTGAGCCACTCTGCTTTGAAGGTGAGGGGACTGGTGCACTGTCAGGTATGACGGGGGAGGGAGTTCCAGGCCAAAGGGAGATCATGGGCAAGGGGTTGGTGGCAAAAAAAACCAGATCGAGGTACAGTGAGTTGACATTAGAAGCGTGAAGTGTGCAGGCTGGGTTGTGGTTTTGACACCTGACCACATGTTTTGTTTTGTTGTCTGTCTCCCCCTTCTAGACTGTGAACCCGTTGTTGGGTAGGGACCATCTCTGTATGTTGCCAACTTGTACTTCCCAAGCGCTTAGTACAGTGCTCTGCACACAGTAAGTGCTCAATAAATACGACTGAATGAATGAATAGTAGGAAATCAGCAAGGATAAGTAGGAGGGGACAAGCTGATGGAGTGCTTTAGACTGAAATCTTGTTGTGGGCGGGGAAGACATCTACCACCTCTCCCAAGTGTGCTTAGTACAGTGCTCTGCACAGTAAGCACTCAATAAATACCACTGATTAATAGATTGATTGTTTTAAAGCCAATGGCAAGGATTCTAGCAGGCAGGGAATTGTGTCTTCCTACTCAGCGCTTAGAACAGTGCTTTGCACATAGTAAGCACTTAATAAATGCCATTATTATTATTATTACTTTGTTTAATTGGGCTCTCCCAAGTGCTTAGTACAGTGCTCTGCACACAGTAAGAGCTCTGTAAACATTACTGATTGATTGATCAATTGACCGAATCCTCTGGTACTTCCCAAGCGCTTAGTACAGTGCTCTGCACACAGTAAGCACTCAATAAATACGATTGAATGAATGAATGAATGGCAGGAAAGAGTCTTCTTGTCTCCTCCCCAGACTAATGGTCCTGCCCCCTCTGCCCTGCCTTGCCTCCCCACCTCCATCCAGGGGCTCCAGGAAGGAGACAAAACCAGTTCTCCACCCCTCGTCCATCAGGGGCCAATGCCTAATGGGTATAAATAAATAAATTTATTTATTTTATTTCTGCATACTTATTCTATTTATTTTATTTTGTTAACATGTTTTGTTTTGTTCTCTGTCTCTCCCTTCTAGACTGTGAGCCCACTGTTGGGTAGGGACCATCTGTATATGTTGCCAACTTGTACTTCCCAAGCTCTTAGTACAGTGCTCAATAAATACGATTGAATGAATGAATGAATAGAGCACGGACCTGGGAGTCAGAAGGACCTGGGTTCTAATCCTGACTCCTCCACTTGTCTGCTGTGTGACATCAGGCAAGTCACTTAACTTCTCTGTGCCTCAGCAACCTCACCTGTAAAATGGGGATTAAGACGGTAAATCCATGTGGGACAGGGACTGTATCCAACCTGATTAGGTTGTATCTACCCCAGCGCTTAGAACAGTGCCTGGCACCAAATAAGCGCTCAAGAAACACCATTAAAGAAGAAGCAGCGTGGCTCAGTGGAAAGAGCACGGGCTTTGGAGTCAGAGGTCATGGGTTCGAATCCCAGCTCCGCCACGTGTCTGTTGTGTGACCTTGGGCAAGTCACTTAACTTCTCTGCGCCTCGGTTACTTTATCTGTAAAATGGGGATTAAGACTGTGAGCCCCACGTAGGACAATCTGATCACCTTGTATCCCCCCCCCAGCGCTTAGAACAGTGCTTTGCACATAGTAAGTGCTCAACAAATGCCATTATTATTATTATTATTATTATTATTATTAAAACAATGGGCAGGGAGGGTGGGGCTGATCAGGGGAGGGTCTCCTAGAGAGGATAGGACAGTGGGAGGGGGGTTCACTCTGGACAGGAGTGAACTCGGAGGTGTTGGGGAGGGCGGTCAGGCCTCCCGCGGCTCCTCCTTGGGGTCCGCGCTGTGGGGAGCGCGCTCTTCGACAACGCCACTCTCGTCGATGGCCTCCAGGGAGTCTGCGTGCTGCAGAGCCAGCTCGGCCAGGCTCAAGGTGGGCAGCGTGTTCTGCTCCGGGAAAAGCCAGGGCTTGTAGCCCGGACTGTGCTTCCGTTTCCAATCGGGATACTTCAGGCCCGCCTTGTAGATCTTTTTCAGGGCCTAGACGGATCCGGGGGCGGGAGGCGCAGGGGCTCAGTCCAGCCCTCTATCCCCTCTCCCCCTCCCCACATTCCTGGGGCTCAACTCGCTTAGAACAGTGCTTGGCACATAGGAAGCACTTAACAAATTCCATTATTATTTCTATTATTCTTATCTCGACTCAACCAGCTCTGCTTTCCTGCAGCCCCCAACCCCCGCTCCCATGCTTAGAACAGTGCTTGGCACATAGTAAGTGCTTAACAAATTCCATTATCATTCCTATTATTCTTATCTCAACTCAACCATCTCCACTTTCCTGCAGCCCACAACCCACCCTCCCACGCTTAGAACAGTGCTTGGCACATAGTAAGTGCTTAACAAATTCCATTATTATTTCCATTATTCTTATCTCGACTCAACCATCTCTGCTTTCCTGCAGCCCCCATCCCACCCTCCCATGCTTAGAACAGTGCTTGGCACATAGTAAGCGCTTAACAAATTCCATTATTATTACTATTCTTATCTCGACTCAACAATCTCTGCTTTTGCAGCCCCCATCCCACCCTCCCATGCTTAGAACAGTGCTTGGCACATAGTGAGTGCTGGGTGACTTTGCGCAAGTCACTTCATTTCTCTAGGCCTCAGTTCCCTCATCTGTAAAATGGGAATTAAGACTGTGAGCCCCCCGTGGGACAACCTAATCACCTTGTAACCTCCCCAGCGCATAGAACAGTGCTTTGCACATAGCGCTTAATAAATGCCATTATTATTATTATTAGTAGTAGTATTAGTATTATTATTATCATCCCGACTCAACCATCTCTGCTTTCCTGCAGCCCCCATTCCACCCCTCAAATCTTAGAACAGTGCTTGGCATATAGTAAGCGCTTAACAAATGCCTTAAAAAAACCCCAACAACTCTCCGATGGCCGTGGCCAAGGTGGGCGCTGGGCTAGCAGCAGGTAACCCCAATGCTATGGCCACTTCTAGGCGGGCTGCTTTCCTGGGAGAGAGGGACAGGAAAGGTCTACAACTCTATTGCATTGTACTCTCCCAAGCGCTTAGCACAGTGCTCTGTACACAGTAAGTGCTCAATAAATATCATGGATTGATTAGGAGGGAGGGGGCGTGAGGCTAGGAGGGGAGTTGGGGGGCTGCGAGGTGGAGAGAGATGGCGTCCAATTTCCCCTGGGGGGTCTTTTTATCCCCTCCTTCCCCTTCTTCGTCCCCTCCCCGGGCACACCAGCTTAACACCGCCTCCACTACGTAGCTGAGGCCGATCCTGCAGCGGGACCCGCTCACCTTTGGGGCCATTAGCTGGGTCACCTTGTTGACCACCCACTTGGGCAGCGACCCTGAAACACAGGAAGGCCCGGCCGTCAATCTCGCATCCTCCCTCCCCCCGGCCTCCCTCCCCCTTCCTCTCATCCCCGCCACTGCCGCCCCCTCCTCGTGCCTCCCTCTCCATCTCCCCCGCGTGTCCGAGCTCTCCCGTGTCCATGTCCGGGTCCCTCGCGGCGCTGACCTCGGGGGTCCACCTGGCTGAGGTAGTAGAGGACGCAGCCTCCGCCCCCGCTGGCTTTGACCAGGTAACCGGTCTGCAGGGACACGGCCCGCACGAAGTCCTTTCGAGGGGGGTGCTTCTGGGGGCGGCGAGGCAGAGGGGGGAAGGCCCCCCCAGACCGGGTCGGAAACCCCCTCCCTCACTCAGAGACACCCCCTCCACCCACGGTCCCCCCCAACCCCCTAATATCTACACACTCTGTTCCCTGCCGGCTCCAGAGGGGAAAAGTGTCACCCCACTGCCTCCCCCTCTGATTTAGGGGGCGGTTCCGCTCTGCCCTCGAACGGACTGGGGGTCCTAGCCCCCACTCCGGTGTTCCCCCCTCCCCACTCCAGTGCCCCCACCTCACCGGGTGTTTAACGCTGTAGTTGACGATGATATAGTCTTGTCCTAAGGGCAGCCAGGACCGAAGAGTCACAAAGTCTCTGTTCTTCAGCGGGCTGGGGCAGCGCCCTGGGGGCGGGGGGCGAGGTAGCGGGGTGAAAGGCAAGGGATCCCGAGGGGGCTTCCATCCTGAGCCTCTGCCCCTGATGCCCCTGATCCCCTCCCCTAACCCCAGCTCCGTGCGGCATCCGGCTCCCCCGGCTTCAGCCCCTGCCTCGTCCTCAGGAGTGGGTATCCATGTCAGTCCTGGGTCCCTCCCTCTCTATAACCGCTTCCCCCCAAGAGTAGGACCCCCCTCTCCAACCGCGGATTTAAAGGAGATTTATCCTCCTGCACCCAGGAGCCGCCACCCATCTTCCAGTGCCCCTCCTGCCCTAACGGAGACCTCTCCCTCCTCCACCGAGACCCTCTCCCACTCCCTAATAATAAGAATAATAATAATGGCATCTGCTGAGCTCTTGCTGTGTGCCAGGTACTGTACTAAGCGCTGGAATGGATACAAGCAAATCGCGTTAGACACAGTCCCTGTCCCAAGTGGGGCTCACAGTCTCAACAGCCGTTTTTACAGATGAGGTAACTGAGGCACAGAGAAGTGAAGTGACTTGCACAAGGACACAGAGCAGACAAGTGGAGGAGGTGGGATTAGAACCCATGGTCTTCTAATGGATAGGCCCGTGCTCTATCCATTATATCATGCTGCTTCCAGGACCTTCTCCCATAATCGCCCTCCCTCTTATTCTCAAGGCCCCCTCCCTCCTCCAGGGACTCCTACCCCCCCACCCACCCGGGCCTCTCCCCGCCCCTTCCTCGGCCCCTCTCACAGGAGTAGTAGCCCACGTCGGCGTTGGCCGTCAGCCGCCCAATGTCGAACGTGTCGATCATATGCGAGTCCCACTTAGGGCGATAGTGGATATCGTGCAACACGTCGTATAGGGTCTCGGCCGCCACGTCCCGGCACGAGATCCGCATCTGCGGGGGCGGGGGGAAGGCGTCGTGAGTTTCTTTTTCCGCAGGCCGTCCCCCATTAGGATGGGGAAACTGAGGCTGGGGTGGGCGCAGGCGCTTCCGACTCACTCAATCGTATTTATTGAGCCCTTACTGTGCGCAGAGCACTGTACTAAGCGTTTGGAGAGTACAATATACCGGAGTTGGTAGACACATTCCCTGGCCACAGTGAGCTTACAGTCTAGTGGCTCAGTAGCAACGGTTCTGCGGGAGAAGGCTGGTACGATCCAGGGAAATCCCACGGCCTCCCAGACGCTGGCGCCCTCAGCCCCACCCTCTAGACTGTAAACTCGTTGTGGGCAGGGAATGTGTCTGTGTATTGCTGTATCTTACTCTCCCAGTGCTTAGTACAGTGTTTTGAACACAGTAAGCGTTCAGTAAATATGATTGATTGAATGAATGAATAATAATGTTGGTATTTGTTAAGCGCTTACTATGTGCAAAGCATTGTTCTAAGCGCTGGGTGGGGGGATACAAGGTAATCGAGGTTGTCTGGGGCTCACAGTCTCCATCCCCATTTTACAGATGAGGGAACTGAGGCACAGAGAAGTTAAGTGACTTGCCCAAAGTCATACAGCTGACAAGTGGTGGAGCTGGGATTAGAACCCGCGACTTCTGACTCCCAAACCTGGGCTCTTTCCACTGAGCCACGCTGCTTCTGAATGTCAGATGAAATGGGGTGGCTTCCTGAGGAAGTGACAGAAATGTCCCCCCTGGGGATTTGGGGAACAGGAGAGACCCCATCCCTTGCCAGCTCTCAGTATGGGGTGGAGGGGTGCGGACCAAGGATATCACTGTGCGATTCTAAAGCGGGAGCCCAGCCCCCAGCCCACCAGCCCTCCACCCCCACCCCAACAACGGTGGGGGTAGAATTACGGGCCGTTATTGTGTCTCTGTCAGTTACCTGCCCCCCGGGCCCCCCCCCCCCCCCCCCCGCCGTCACCAAGCAGATGCCAGCAACTCAATCTTGTTCTTTTGTTGGGTTTCTGGGGGCACCAAAAGTCCTGGGTTGGGGGTGGGAATTGGAGATCCGGGGTACTGGGAACAAGGGAAGATTGGAGACGATTTGAGAATGGGGGGGATTGAAGACTGGGGGTTGAAGAATGGGGGAATGGAGAATGGAGGGGGTTGAAGAATGGGGGGAATGAAGAATGGAGGGGATTGGAGACTGAGGAGGTTGGAGAATGGGGAATCAGAGAATGGGAAGATTGAAGAAGAATGGGAGGACTGGAGAGTGTGGGATTGGAGAATGGGGGGATTGGGATAATGGGGAGATTGGAGAGCAGGGACGGTCCAAGGGTTTGGAATTACACGGATTAGTTGAAGGCTAGGGTCCAGTGGGGGGGTGGGGTGTCTAGGCTTAGGGAACAAGAAAGATGAGGAGGGGGTCAGGGTCAGGGCCAGGAACCGTCTACCCCAGGCCTGGGGGGAGGGGGCGGGCAGGGTGGCTGAATTGGGAGCTGGGGGCTTCCCGCGAAGTCGGTGGGGGAGGGTCGTCTTGGCGCTGACCTTGATCTTCTGTACGGTGCGCGCCTCGTCTTGGGGGCTCTGGCTCCACACCGTCACCCCGCCGTGGCTGAACTGGCTCTGCCAGCCGTCGGGGCTCTCGCACTGCTCCTGGAACGAGCGGAAATCGGAGTCATCCGGGATGTAGACGCCGTCCCCTCTCCGGGACATGGGGGGCCGGCGCGGGGGGCCCCGACACGAGATAGGGCCGATCTCCTCTCCTCGGGCCCCCGGGCCCCCGGCCGTCCCTGTGCCCCCCGCAGGCTGCAGGACCCCGGGAGCGGAGAGCGAGCTGGGCCGAGCGGTCTGGGCACGGGTCTGAGGGGCGGCTCTCCCTCCCACCCCCCGCCCCCGCCCCGGGCCCCGGTGTCCTATCGCTCGTGCCGGATCCTCTTGCTTTGCTGCTGCATTATTGACGAGGGAAAAGCTCCCGGAATCTTATCCTCAAAACATCTAACCCGCTTCCTTTCCCATTCCAGGCATCCCAATGTCCCAGCCACCCTCTCCCTCCTTCCCCAGACCACCAGTGCCCCAGCCATCCCTCCATCCTCCCCAAGCCCCCAATATCCCAGCCACCCCCTCTCTCCTGCTCCAGGCCTCTAACACCCTAGCCACTCCTCCGTCCTTCTCCAGACCCCTCAATACCCCAGAAACTCACCCTTCCTGTCCCAGATCCTTCAATACCTTCAGCCCCTTTCTCCTGCCCCAGGCTGCCCAAACACATACCCATACCCAAGCCCACTGCCCCCTCCTGCCCCAAGCTCTCTCCCTCTGCTCCAATCGCCCTTCTCCTCCCTTTCCCCAGTCCCTCTTCCAAGATGCTGATAACTGTTCCCTTATCCCTGCCCCCACAGAGGGGGTACCTAGTGTTTTCACACCTACCCCCCCACAACCAGGGTGGTGTAGAGGATGAAGAGGTGGGGGTGGGGTATTTAGCCCAGAAAATTTGGACCTGTCTGTTCTGCCTGAGGATCGAAGACTCCTTTACCTTCTTACCCCCCTTCTCTGGCTCCCCAGTGCCTGGGGTCTGGTCGCCCTCCCACCCCCAGCCCACCAGGGCTCAGGTCCTGTGCCCCCCCCCCCCCCACCTCCAACTATCCTGGTGGTTCAGACTGGTTCCAGCTGACAGCCCTTGTGTTTGGAGTGAGTTCTGAATCACTTCCTTTCTTGCTCTTAGAGAAGCAGCGTGGGTCAGTGGAAAGAGCCCGGGCTTGGGGGTCAGAGGTCAAGGGTTCTAATCCCGGCTCCACCATTGATCAGCTGTGTGACCTTGGGCAAGTCACTTAACTTCTCTGGGCCTCAGTTCCCTCATCTGTAAAATGGGGGTGAAGACTGTGAGCCCCACGTGGGACAACCTTATTACCTTGTATCTACCCCAGTGCTTAGAACGGTGCTTGGCATATAGTAAGCACTTAAGAAATGCCATTATTATTATTATTATTATTATTATTGTTATGGCTCCTCCCATGCCCCCAATTCCTAGGGAGTCTTCCCTAGTCTACGAAGGTCCCCCCATTGCAGTTTGTGCTATTCTTTGGGAATCAAAATCAGAAGTCAGACCAGCACCCCGAGTAGACATTAAAATAAATAAATATATTATAGATATGTAAATAAGTGCTGTGGGGCTGAGGGAGGGGTGAATAAAGGGTGCATGTTCAAAATGAGGGCTTAGGGAAGGCCTCCTGGGGAAGATGCATGGCCTAGTGGGAGTCAGAGTACCTGGGTTCTAATCCTGCTCTGTTTCTTGTCTGCTGTGTGGCCTTGGAAAACTCTGTTAACTTCTCTGTGCCTCAGTTACCTCAACTTTAAATGGGGATTAAGACTTTGAGCCCCATGTGGGGCAGGGACTGTGTCCAACAATGATTAGCTTGTATCTATTCCAGTGCTTAGTACAGTGCCTGGTACCTAATAAGCACTTAGCAAATACCATAAAAAAAGAAGAGAGGTGCCTTCATAAGGATTTGAATGTGGGGAGAGTGACTGTCTGTCAGATATGAAGAAAGAGGGCATTCCAGACCAGAGGTAGGATGTGGTGAGAGGTCGTTGGCAAGAGAGATGAGATCGAGGTACAGTGAGTAGGTTGGCATTAAAAGAGCCAAGTGTGTGGCCTGGGTTGGAGTAGTTAATCAGGGAGGTGAGGTAGGAGAGGACAAAGTGATTGAGTGCTTTAAAGCTTGATGGTAAGGACTCTCTGTTTGATGTGGAGGTGGTTGGACAATCACTGGTGGTTCTTGAGAAGTGGGGAAACATGGACCGAGTGGTTTTGGAGAAAAATGAGCCGGGCAGCAGAATGAAGTATGGACTGAAGTGGAGAGAGACAAGAGGCAGGGAGGTCAGCAAAGTGGCTGATGCAGTAATCAAGGAGGGACAGGATAAATGCTTGGATTAACGTGGTAGTGGTTTGGATGGAGAGGAAAGGGCAGATTTAGTGATGTGAAGGTTGAGCCGACAGAAATTGATGACAGGTTGAATATCTATCTGGGTTGAATGAGAGAGATGAGTCGAGGAAAATGCCAAGGTTATGGGCTTGTGAGACAGGGAGAATGGTGGTGCTGTCTACAGTGATGAGAAAGTCAGGGGAAGGACAGGACTTACCTTTCCCCTGACCCAGATAGGAGAGTGATTGTATTGGGCCAGAGCTGATGCCGGGGGGTGGGGGTGACGAAGAAGGGGTGGGAGTGTGGAGGGGGGAAGGGGTCTCCAAGGAGCCGGAAATGGGAAACAGGAAACTGAGAGAGGTCCGAGGGGCTGAGTTAGGAGGAGATGCTGTTTTTACCCTCTCCACTGGCCCTCTCCCATCTCCGATTGGCCTGCTCCCTCTCTCTGCCCCCAGTCTCCCCTCCCCTGGATTCCGACCTCTTTCCCCTAAGGGGTCCCGAGGGAAAGAGGGGCAGAGGAGGATAAGAAGGGAAGAAGGAGCAATGGAAGCAGGAGCAGGAGGGAGAAACCGGAGTCAGGACCCGCTGTTCTACCCAGCCGCTCGACTAGATGGTGCTACAGCATCGAGAGAGGAAACAGAGCTAAACTGCGCGAGATGGAGAAAGACCCAGAGACCCAAATAGATGTGCAGAGATATAGCCAGAGACAAAGTCAGAGAGACCCAGAGATAGAGAGGGAGAAAAAGAAAGAGAGAGAGTCAGGGAGAGCCAGAGAGACAGAACCGGAGACAGAGAGAGAGGCAGAGATATGGAATCAGGGATATCAGGGGCACAAAGAGACAGAAATATAGAAAGCCAGAGAGACAGACCAAGAGGAAGGTAGAACCAGAGGGAATTGGGGAAATAGAAGGTCAGAGAGACAGGGAGATAGAGACACCAAGAGGGACAGAGATCTACAGGGAGCTGGGAAGACAGAGACAGAGACAGAAAGATGGAGGCAAGGAGACAGACAGGCCCAGGGAGGCAGAGATATTCAGAGATCTGGGATGACAGAAAGAGTTAGGCAGAGCTACTTAGAGAGACACAGAGAGCTGGGGATACACAGAGAGAGGTAGAGAAGCAGTGTGCCTAGTAGATAGAGCATGGTTCTGGGAGTCAGAAGGAACTGAGTTCTAATCCTGACTCCACCACATGTCTGCTATGTGACCTTGGTTAAGTCACTTAACTCTTCTGTGCCTCAGTTACCTCATCTGTAAAGGGGGGATTAAGACTGTGAGCCCCATGTGGGACATGGACTGTGTCCAAACTGATTAGATTTTATCTACCCCGTTGCTTAGTACAGTGCCTGGCACATAGTAAGCGCTTAACAAATACCATAAAAAAAGAGATTCAGAGACACTCAGAGAGCTGGGACTCTTGGGTGGGCTCCCTGTCTGCGCCCACTCACCCTTGGGGTCAGGGGGGTCTGGACACGTTCCCTGCGGTTCCCCCTCCTGTTTCCCAGCCTAACTCCCCTCCGGGGCCCCTCCCTTTCCATCATTTCCCCTCCCCCGTCCTACACCAAGAGATAATTTCCCCTCCCCCTCTCCATTTCCTCCCAAAGCAGAAACTATTGAGGCCGTCTCCATTGATTTGGAGATGTAGATACATGCAAATGCATGCAAATGGACACGCAAACGAGCCTTTATCACACGGCTTTGAGTGGCTGTCAGGAGTGTGCTGACACCTGTTCCGAGCCCGCAGTCATTCCCATCTCCCCCACCCCCTTTCTGTACCCCAAACCCGCACACTCTTTAGGTCCTAGGCTGCCCTGAAATGCCCCCCCCCCCACCCAGAACAGAGAGGAGGGGAGCCCAGGCAAACCCTCCCTGGGGATGGGACAGGCTCGGGGTTCACCCGCCCACTGGCCCTTTCTCCTGCTGGGACTGAATTTGGGGGACAATCCAACTGGGATAGCTTTAATTCTATTTGTTCTGACGACTTGACACCTGCCCACATGTTTTGTTTTGTTGTCTGTCTCCCCCTTCTAGACTGGGAGCCCATTGTTGGGTAGGGACCGCCTCTGTATGTTGCCGACTTGTACTTCCCAAGCGCTTAGTACAGTGCCCTGCACACAGTAAGAACTGAATAAATACGATTGAATGAATGAAGGAAGGAAGGAAGGAAGGAATGGGATCCCCGGGGAGTGGGCAGAGGCTGGAGACGTGGTAATGTGGGGCACACACACATGTGAGCCCATTGTTGGGTAGGAACTATATATGTTGCCAACTTGTACTTCCCAAGCGCTTAGTCCAGTGCTCTGCACACAGTAAGCACTCAATAAATACGATTGAATGAATGAATCCCACACATATAGAGCAACACACACACTGTGTGACCTTGAGCAAATCACTTCAACTCTCTGCGTCTCCATTTCCTCACCTGTAAATGGGGGTAAGAACGGGCTCTCCCCCCGTCTTAGACCAGGAATGCTGTGCGAAGCAGAGACTGTGTCTGATAATAATAATGATGGTATTTGTTAAGTGCTTACTATGTGCCAACTACTGTTCTAAGCACCAAACTGATCATCCTACATTACTCAGTATTTAGCACAATGCTTGGCATCTAGTGAGTACTGGTACCAACATGATTATATGTTGAGAAGATTATATGTTGAGAAGCACGGAGAAGCAGTATAGCTTAGTGGAAAGAGCCCGGGCTTAGGAGTCAGAGGTCATGGGTTCTAATCCCGGCTCCACCACTTATCAGCTGTGTGACTTTGGGCAAGTCACTTAACTTCTCTGGGCCTCAGTTACCTCATCTGGAAAATGGGAATTAAGAATGTGAGCCCCATGTGGGACAACCCGATTACTTTGTATCTACCCCAATCAATCAATCAATCAATCATATTTATTGAGCGCTTACTGTGTGCAGAGCACTGTACTAAGTGCTTGGGAAGTACAAGTTGGCAACATAGAGAGACAGTCCCTACCCAACAGTGGGCTCACAGTCTAGAAGGGGGAGACAGAGAACAAAACCAAACATATTAACAAAATAAAATAAATAGAATAGATATGTACAAGTAAAATAAATAAATAAATAAATAGAGTAATAAATATGTACAAACATATATACATATATACAGGTGCTGTGGGGAAGGGAAGGAGCTAAGACGGGGGGATGGAGAGGGGGACGAGGGGGAGAGGAAGGAAGGAGCTCAGTCTGGGAGGTCCTCCTGGAGCCTATATGTTGCAAACTTGTACTTCCCAAGTGATTAGTTCAGTGCTCTGCACACAGTAAGCGCTCAATAAATATGATTGAATGAATGAATGAATATTTGACAGTCCACCACTCTCCTCAACTTCAAAGCCCTCTAAAATCCATCTCCTCCAAGATGTCTTCCCTGACTAAGCCCTCATTTCTCCTATTTGTCCTCCCTTTTGAGTGGCACATGTGCACTTGGATATATTCCTCTTAAACACTTGATATCCACCCCACCCCTAGCCCCTCGGCATTTATAATAATTATGGTATTTGTTAAGCACTTACTACATGCCAAGCACTGTTCTAAGCACTGGGGTAGAGACAAGGTAATCAGGTTGTCCCACATGGGGCTCACAGTCTTAATCCCCATTTTACAGAAGAGGTAATTGAGGCACAGAGAAGTGAAGTGACTTACCCAAGGTCACACAGCAGACAAGTGGCAGAGCTGGGATTAGAGCCCACGTCCTCTGACTCCCAAAGCCCGTGTTCTTTCCACTAAACCACTGCTTAAGGACATATCCTTATTCTCTCCCATTTCCCGTATCTTTAAATTACTTTAATGTCTGTCTCCAGCTTGGGACAGCAAGCTTCTTTTGGGCAGGGATTGCGCATACTGATTCTAGTCAATCAATCAATGGTATTTACTGAGCACTTACTCTTGTACTGTACTCTCTCAAGCACTTACTACAGTGCTTAGCAAATACCACTGATTTATCAACTGAGCTCCAGGTGACACAGGCACCTATAGGCATAATACTTAACCTAAAGTAAGTGCTTAATATTGTCATAATTATCGATCATCCCCCTTGGAGAGTCTGCTCTGCCTATAGTCTAGACAGAGAAACTGAGGTCTGGAGAAGGGAGATTTGGTCAGTATCACCCAGACCATGGGACACAGTCTCTGTTTCAGAATAATAATAATAAGCACTTACTATGTGCCAGGCACTGTACTAAATGCCGGGGCGGTTGGAAATAGTTCCTGTCCCTTGTGAGGCTTCACAGACTCAATTCCCATTTTACAGATTAGGTAGCCGAGTCCCAGAGAAGTGAAGTGACCTGTCTAAGGTCACACTAAAGACAAGTGGCCGAGTCGGGATTAGAACACATAACCTTCTGACTCCCAGGGCTGTGCCTGCCTTTCTTCTGGAGGGGCAACCAGCAGGCCCGTCTTCTCACTGAGGGGCAACCAGAAGGTCTGTCTTCTCACTGAAGAGTAACCAGCAGGCCCATCTCAACCCCCAACAGATTGTTCTTCCTGGGGCCTGCTAGGAGGAAGTTGGAACTGAGTCAGGGAGACAACTTGGAGACACTGATGGATTAAATCACTTCCTTTTTCAGGGGCAGAGCTGTCACAGGATGGTAGCAGACAGACAGACAGGCCCGCCAACATGGAGTCAGGGCTGGCAGAGGCCAGTCAAAGGAAGAGGCAGGGCCGAGGAGATGTCCACCAGCAGGGCAGGGGCCTTTCCGGGCACCTAGCCAACACTTACTCTTCTTCTGCCACCCCACTGGGCTGAGGAGAGTGCAAGGGTCAAGGAAGGGGTGAAGGGTGAGGGTCTGGACCCCGGGGTTAGGGGTCAGGGCGAGCTCCCACCCGGAGGGCAGGGAGGAGGGGAAAGAGGGGAAGGGAGGAGCATCACATTAAAGTCTCATTTCCAACAACACAGAGAAAAACAATTTGAAACTAATCTTCTCCCAGAATTATGGTCCCTCATCACAGTAGGGTGTACATTAGCAGAACAGGGAGAAACTAAGTGGAGTGGGGGGAATGGGGGGAGAGAAGAGGAAAGAGACCCCAAGAGACTCAGAGATGAGAAACTGAGAGAGCCCCGAGGGATAGAGAGCAGAGATGTATGGAGAGCTCTCCAGAGAGACAGAGACAGAGCAAAGAGATATGCAAACAGCTCAGAAACACAGAGAAATAAAAGCAGGCAGATTCTGAGAAGCAGAGAAATACAGGCAGTGAAGCAGAGATCCCGACAGAGAGCGATACAGGAAGGGAGACAGAGAGCCCGAGAGGCAGAGATGCCACCAGATAGAGAGAGATACAGGGAGGGAGACGGAGACCCGGTAGACTGTGATACAGGCAGGGAGATAGAAATTTTAAGAAATGAAGATAGAAAGGCAAAGAGACAAAGTCCTAGAAAAGAACTCCAAGAGATAGATAGGAAAGAGATCTGCAGAGAGCACAGAGACCCCAAGAGACAGAGACATCAATGTAGAGACACAGAAACCCTGATAGAAAAAGATAAATACAGAGAGAGACCCCCTTGGAGGCAGGGATAGAGAAAGAGAGAGATAAAGGCACAGAGACCCCAAGAAACAGAAAGAAGCAGGCAGGGAGGCAGAAACCCCAAGAGCCAAGAGAATGTAGCACTTAGTACAGTACTCTGCACACAGTTAGGGCTTAATAAGTTTTATTACTACTACTCCTCTAGACTGTAAACTCATTATGGGCAGGGAATGCGTCTGTTAATTCTGTTATGTTGTACTCTCCCAAGGGCTTAATACAGTGCTCTGCACATAGTAAGCTCTCAATAAGTATCATTGATTGACTGATTTCTAACACTACTAGAGAGAAGGGAGACAGAGACTTAGTGAGATCACCAAGAGACAGAGAATAGACATATAGAGAACACAGGACGCTGAGAGACAGAGACAAGTCTACTAAAGTGTCTATAAGTGTCTACCGACTTTTATATTGTGCTCTCCCAAGCAATTAGTACAATGCTCTGTACACAGTGCTCAATAAATATGATCGGTTGATTGATTGATTGATCGATAAAATCAGAGACCAAGGGAGAATACCAAGAGATAGCTGCGAAGAGGAGAAAGAGATATAATAATAATGTTGGTATTTGTTAAGCACTTACTATGTGCCAAGCACTGTTCTAAGCTCTGGGGGAGATGCAAGGTGATCAGGTTGTCCCAGGTGGGGCTCACAGTCTTAATCCCCACTTTACCGATGAGGTAACTGAGGCACAGAGAAGTTAAGTGACTTGCCCAAAGTCACACAGCTGAGAAGTTGCGGAACGGGGATTGGAACCCACGACCTCTGACTCCCAAGCCCGTGCTCTTTCCACTAAGCCAGGCTGGGAAAGAGTTCAGAGATTCACAGAGACTGAGACAAAGACAAAGAGGGAGGCCGAAGGAAAGGGGGAGGAGAGGAAAGGAGAAGACTCAGGGAGGAAATAGAGTCCAGGAAGTCGGAAGGAGGGGCACCATGAAAGTCCAAAATGAAGTATGGCCAGTAAATCACTCCAAAGCCCCGAGGCCTATTCTCTGGCCCGCCCTCAAGTCCAGGCCCCGCCCCGCTATGACGTCACAGGGCTGACGTCACAGCGCCGGACCGCTGTCCTAGGAGAGCAGCCTCGATTCTGCCTTCCCCTCTCCTGGTCAATGCTGAGTAGGACGGGGCGGGGGGCGGGGGGCCGGCCTGCTGCCCCCTGTCCCAGGACCTCTGGGCGTCTCTCCCATCACCCATGTCCCCGCTCAGCTCCCCGGAGAACGGAGGTGCTGGACAGCTCCCTTTCGGGGCAGCCCCGCCCCCCAAACCACTCTGACCAGGAGGAGGAGGACGGGGCAAAAGAGAAAGAGGGTCTGCCCTTGAGGGTTTCTGCCTGACCCCCCCCAACTGTCCAGTACACCCCTCTGGACAAAGAAGGCACCCAGTACTGAGCTCTGCACACAAGAAGTGCCCAGTACAGTGTTCTATACACAGTAGGTGCCCAGTAATAATAATAATAATAATAATGATGGCATTTGTTAAGCGCTTACTATGTGCAAAGCACTGCTCTAAGCGCTGGGGGGGATACAAGGTGATCAGGTTGTCCCACGTGGGGCTCACAGTCTTAATCCCCATTTTACAGATGAGGTAACTGAGGCACAGAGAAGTTAAGTGGCTTGCCAAAGTCACACAGCTGACAAGTGGTAAAGCTGGGATTCAAACCCATGACCTCTGACTCCCAAGCCCGCGCTCTTTCCACTGAGCCACGCTGCTTCTCTACTGCACCCTGCATCCAGCAGGTGCCCAGTTCAGTGCCCTATTCATTCATTCATTCATTCATTCATTCATTCAATCGCATTTATTGAGTGCTTACTGTGTGCATAGCACTGTACTAAGCGCTTGGGAAGTACAAGTTGGCAACATATAGAGACGGTCCCTACCCAACAGTGGGCTCACAGTCTAGAAGGGGGCCCTACACACAGTAGGTACCCAGGACTGTGCCCTTTATCCAGTAGGTGCCCAGTTCAGTGACCTCATCTAGTAGGTGCCCAGTTCAGTGTCTCGTACATAGTAGGTGCCATGAACAGTACTGTGCATCCAGTAGGCAGCCAGTGCAGCGCTCTGCAAACAATAGGTAACTAGTACAGTATTCTGCACACGGTACATGCGGCTAATACAGTGTTCGGCACAGAAAAGTTGTACAGTTCAATGCCTTGCCCACAATAGGTGACCAGCAGTGTGCCTCTGCACACTTCCAGTGTTCAGTACAGTGCAGATGACCGCTGTACCCTCCATAGTTCATGGGGGACAGGAGGCAGTGGGGACGGAGTCCAGGGGTCATGTGTGCCCCCCTGGACTGTCCGAGAACCCGGCTCGGGTCTCAAGGCCACTCCGAACCCACCCTCCTCCAGATCCTGGATCACGAGTGAGGAGAAGCAGCAATCTCCCCCTTCCCCTCCCCTTTCCTTGCCCGGCTGCTGGGTCCTGGGGGCCCTTTCCTAAAGCTCCAGCCCTGGAAGTCAAGGATGTGGTGGGGGAGGGGGTGGGCACCCCATCCCCAAGTACCAGGGGCGAGGTGGGGCCCCCCTAAACTGTGAGCTCACTGTGGGCAGGGATTGTCTCTATCGCTGTATTGTAATAATAATACTAATAATGACATTTATTAAGCGCTTACTATGTGCAAAGCACTGTTCTAAGCGCTGGGGAAGTTACGAGGTGATCAGGTTGTCCCACGGGGGTGGCTCACGGTCTTCATCTCCATTTTACAGATGAGGTAACTGAGGCCCAGAGAAGTTAAGTGACTTGCCCAGAGTCACACAGCTGACAATTGGCACATAGTAAGCGCTTAACAAATACCAACATTATTATTATATCTCTTTCTCCTCTCCGTAGCTATCTCTTGGTATTCTCCCATTACCTCTGACTCCAAAGCCCGGGCTTTTTCCACTGAGCCACGCTGCTTTCCCAAGCACTTAGTACAGTGCTCTTCACACAGTGAGCGCTCAATAAATACGATTGAATGAACGAACGAGGGGGTCGTTGGGGATTCCGGGGAAAGGATCAGGGGAGGGGCGGGGAGAGAGCAGGCCGGGAACCTGTGCCCAGCGCCTCGGGGCGACTCAGCCAGACACATTCCTCCCCTTTGACATCGCCCCCCGGTCCCCCTCCCCATCACCCCCCACCCCCCGACAGGCACAATGGCGCCTTCAGGCCCCGGAGATCAATGGGGCATTGAGCGCCGCACGCCACGGGTCAGCGCCGGGCACCGCGTCCTCCAGGGCTGCTGGCCCCGGCCCCTGCCCTCGCCATGGCCCCGGGGACCCTCCGGGGTCCCGGCCGGGTCACTGGAGATTCGGGATGAGGGGCTTCTTCGCCCAGAAACAGAGCCCATGGGTGGGGGGCAGGCAGGGGGCGGGACTGGGGGAGGGGTGAGTCCTCACCCTGGTCGAGATGGGAGGTGGGGACGTCCCTCTCCAAGCCCAAATCAGGGTCCAGGACGCCCTGGGTCCAGGGGAGGGGTCTCCCTGCTGGGGAGTGGGCGTTAGCTCCAGACTGCGCCCCTAGCCTCCCTGCCTCCTGCCAGACTACACCCCTCACTCCATCCTCAGACCACCATACAGCCTGTGCCAACCCGGAGAGGGTCCAGAGGGCCATTTCCCCTCTTCTTGGCTGCAGCCCCCCGCCCAGCCCTAGCTCCCTGGGTCTGGACCCCCTCCGGCTCCCACCCCGGCCACCCCAGCCCCATCCGGTCCCCTCCCCTCTCCCCCCCCCCGGCAGCCCCCCTCCCCCTCCCCGTCCTGCGCAGCCGACCAGGTTTCCATGGCAACGGAGATGGGAAGGCTGTGCCAGGAGGCGCGGCCTAACCACTCGCTGCAGCGGGGGAGGGGGTGCTCGGGCTGGAGGCGAGGGGAGGAGGGGCGACGGGCCGCAGGGAGGGGCGGGGTGGGGGGCAGCAGAGGGAGGAAGGGGGGCTCATGGAGATGGAGGGAGGGAGAGGTGAATGGGCGAGGGGGGAATGGGTTAGAAGCGTGCAGGAGGAGGAAGTGGCAGGGTGGGGGTCCCGGGGGGGTGAAGGGGCAGGGTAGGGGGGGTCTCATGGGGATGGAAGGAAGACAGGGTGATGGGGGAGGAAGGACGGGATGATGGGGAGAGGGAGGAGTGGGATGAAGATAGGGAGGTTGGAGGTGCCTTGGGGAAAGGAAGGGGCAGGGTGAGGGGCTCAGGGGAAGAAAGGGCAAGGGTGGGGAGGTCTCAGAAAATGAAAAGGGCAGGGCAGGGGTCTCAAGGGGAAGGAGAGGTGGGGTAACAGGAGTAGGAGTAGGATGAGGTAACCAGATAGGGAAGGGTGGGAATGGAGCTTGTAGGGAACTGGGGCTGGGGATGAAGGGGAGGGTGAGTAGGGGCATAGACAAATAAGACCTAAGGGATGTCATGTCTGTGGCCTGTTCCCCAGTGCTCTGTATAGAACTCTGCACCTAGCTGGCATCGGGAATACTGAATGATACCGGTGATGATGTTTGGTCAGGGTTGTGTCCTGCCAGCCCAGGACCCTCTTGACATGGGCACCAGGAGGCTTCGAGTGTGCTGGTTGACCTCCTGGATACCCAACAATCCTGGCTAGGGATGGGCTCTCCAAAATCCTGACTCTTCCTTCTCCATCCCTGACTCAGTGACCCAGTGTAGACCATCCAACATCCCTGACTCTCCCTTTTCCATCCCTTATTCTCCCCAGTGACCCCAGTGATCGAGTATGGACCATCCCACCCTCCCGACTCTCCTGTCTCCATCCCTGAGTCTCCTCCAGGGACCCAGCACAGATATTCATGGATCTGTCGACCCCACTCTGGTGCTCCCGGCTGCACAGCTCCCTGTGGAAGCAGATTCCCGTTCTCAAGCTCACACTGGCGGAAGAAGTTTTTCCTGCTGTTTGCTCTAAACCTGTCTCCTTCAAGCAATCAGCCAATCAAAGGTATTTATTGAGCGCTTACTACACGCAGAGCACTGTATTAAGCACTTGGGAGAGTACAAACAAAATTAGTAGACATGTTCCCTGACCACAACGAACTTACAGTCTAGAAGGGGAGATCCACAGCTCCAGTGGTGAATTTGGGGAACAGCAATTCCCTGTCTGCTCTGTCAGCTCCCTTCCTAGTTCTGGAAATTCCACCTCTCAACATTCCTTGTTTGGAAACTGTTTCATGTTGCCCTTTCCTGTCCCTGTTCCAATTGTTTGGGGACCAACTATGACCAAGTGCCCCAGAGGCAGGCATTCCAGGACTGGGGCAGAAGACAAAGTTGCCAATCCTTTTTTTTTTTTTTTTTCCAAATGAGACTTGTTAAGCAATTACTAGCTAGGCACTGTACTAACCACTGGGGTAGATGAAAGCTGATCAGGTTGGACACAGTTCCTCTCCAGCTTGGGGCTCACAGTCTAAGTAGGAGGCAGTGGGATTTATTTCCTATTTTCCAGATGAGGTAACTGAGGCACAAAGAAGTTAAGTGGCTTGACCAAGATCACACAGCAGGCAAGTGGCAGAGCCAGGATTAGAACCCAGATCCTCTGACTCCAAGGAGCAGGCTCTTTCCACCAAGCCACTCTGCTTCCTCTCTGAGGGTTATAGATGTAGGGGTTTGAGGGGTTGAAAAATCAAGCCTGAGGATACAAGGATACCAGTATGGCTTCGTCTCCCAGATTTTCTGTCTACCTCCCTCCTTCCCCAACTGAGTCATGAAGTGGTGAGGACTGCAAAGAAACAGGAGAGAAATGGACAGTAGATGATGGGGCAACTGGTCAGTGGAGCCCAGCCCAGGCATGCCTCTCCCCGATCAAACTGTACTTCCATGTCAAGGGTTATCTGAAGGCATCAGAAGCCACAGAGGGGGGAAGTTAGACTTTGCTGGGGAAGGGCAGGGTTTACAGGGGGACTGGTGCCTGCAGTGGTGTGGAGTGGTGGCTGAATCTTGGGCGTCCTAGTACCTCCTAAAGCCTCTCGGTGAGGAGAAAGCAGGATCCCTTTTGGGGATGGGGGCTTCTAGGCATAGAAGATTTTTGGTCTGGGCAAGTGGAGAGGGCCTCCCTGAGCAGGGAGGGGGACCCCCGAGGCAGGGGAGAGTGGTCCCCGGACTGGACAGCCCCCCTCCACCCTGGCCCTCAGCACACTGCCATTGTGTTTGCTTATTTTGGTTATTTTTTGATCAGATATTTTGGCGCTGTGCACACTGCCTCTCGTTGCCATGGTAACTGTGACAGGGGCTGAGGCACCGTGAGAAAAATACCAAAATTAATGAGTGAGCGAAAGTGCAGCTGAGAGAAAAACAAGGTTAAAAAAAGAGTTAAAACAGTAATGAAAACAGGCTCCCTGGCTCCTCCGAGGCAGCAGAGCGGCAGTCTAAATCCCATCAGCTCTCCGCCTCCCCCCGGGCTCCCCAGAACCTCACAGCTTCACCCTGCTACCCTCACACACCCTACAGCAGCTCAGCTACAGTCCTAGGCAACAGTACCCCAGCTACAACCCCAGGAGACAGCAACTCAACTACACTCCTAGGCAACTGTACCCCAGCCATAGGCCTAGGCAACAACATCTCTGCAACACCACCTCAGGAATGGTTCTCTGACACAGCTCCCTGGTTACAGCCCCAGGCAACAGCATCCTGGCTACAGCTCTAGGCAACAATACCCCAGCTACAACCCTAGGCAGCAGTCTTCTGGCTGTAGCCCTAGGCAACAAAATCTCAGCAACAGTGTCCCAGGAATGGGACAGCGTATTCGGACTACAGTCCCAGGCAACAGCATCTCAGCTAGAGTCCTAGGCAAAAGTACCCTGGTTACAGCTCTAAGTAACAACATCCCAGCTACAGCCCTAGACAACAACATCACCTCTACAACCCTAGGCAACAGTATCTTGGCAACAGTAGCCTGTCTTTAGGCCTAGGCAACAGCATTTCAGCAACAGTGTCTCTGGAAAGGTCCTTGGACACAGCATCCCAGCCAGAGAGCTAGATCACAGCATCTTGGCTCCAACCTTCCCGATCCTAAAATGTAAGCTCTGCTTACTCTCTTCCACACACACCCCTGACGTCCTCCAACTACCTCCTGGCTTAACTCTGGGCCTCCTGCCTCGCCCTGGACCTGGGGGGATGCAATCAGTGGGCCCTAGGCGCGGGGAGCGGGGATGGAAGAGGGGGCGGAGAGAGAGAGGAGGAGAGCGCCAGACCCGATCCGGCTGTGCCCACTCGCTTGGTGGAAGATTTGGGTTTAATTGTGGGGAATCAGCGATGGGAATAACAACTGGACGATAAGCAGCAGTTCCTGCCAAGCTGCAAGACTGTTTCTCCCTCGGAGCCTGGAGCGAGCCGAGGAGAACAGAGATGTCTTTGAACAGCTCACAGCAGACGGGAGCCGGGTTTGGTGCGTGTGGCTGAAGCGGGGAGGGGGGTGGGCCAGTCAGGGGTGGGGTGGGGGCTCTTCTCTCCAAAAAGTCTCATCGCTGCTCAGGCCCTCCTCCCTCCAGGAGCAAAGAGGAGGAAGAAGGGGGGCGACTGGGGACTGCTGGGGGGAGATGCACCCACGTCCTGGAGGGAAGCCAGGAGTCCAGAGAAGAGCCGAGACTCCTCAGATGAAGCCCCTCCCTTCTCCCCCACGCCGGGGTCACCTGCTAACGTCTTCCACCTAGAAACCCACTCCCCAACTCTCACGACGCGCCGCCCCGCCCAGCCCACACAGAGAAGCTCTGGTGAGAGGGAGACACCTGGCTTGCTGGCCCTTGGGCTGAGAGCATTTCTGTGCCATCTTCGCCCCCCAAATCCTTCCCCGACCCCCCGAGACCTGGATTCAGAGGAGATACGGTCCTGTTAAGAGGGAGAAAGCGGCGGAAAAGAGGACCACGAAAGCACAGGCTTCACGGCCCAGGGAGAAGAGCGGGGCGGGCCATTGAGGAAGGGAGATGGAGAAGATAGGGGTGCAGATGGAAGGGACAGGGAAAAGGGGAGGAGCGTAGAGGGTGTCCTGAACAGCCAATCCTCTGCGAGCGTCTCTGTCCCCCAGCTAGGATATCACCACGCCTATAAGGACCTAGAAAACCTGCTCACTCTGTCCCTCCACGGATCCACCCCGGACCCTTTCGGTCCCTCCCATCCACCTTCCAGAAATGTCTTTTCTCTCGAACTCCATATCCCGTGGTCTCTAGCCCTGGAAATCCCACCCGCAATGAACCCACCCCCATGGGGTTACCTAGAGTGAAGGAGGATGGAGTCCTGTGACTAAGCTCTCGCGTCCCCTATTTGCCCCCCTTTCTGCGTCACTTCTCCAATTTGCCCTCCCTTCTGCGTCATCCAGGCACTTGATTCCATATACCCTCTAAGCATTTTGATTTTTACCCCCACGGTACAGATCCACCTGCAATTTATTTTAGTCTGTAAGCTCCTGATAGACAGGCATCGTGTCTTCCACCTCTGTTGTACCGTGCTCTCCCAAGCGCTGGGCACAGTGCTCTGCACGCAGTAAGCGCTCAATAAATACCACGGATTGACTGATTGCTCTGCCCGCGGTCCATCTCTCCTTCTCTCTCGTTCTTCTCGGCTTCATGTAGCCCTCAGATGGCGCCAGAGATCTGGAGCCGGGGTTTGCGATTGTGAGAAAAACGCGGCGTGTGGCTGTGTGGGACACAAGAAGTGTGATAACGGGCAGAGTGTGTGACATCTAGGGGAGGGGGACACTCGGGGAGAGGAAGTGTTGGCGGGTGACACTCGGGGGGGACCTCGCGGGAGGCCGTGTATTGGGGTGTGTGTTTGTGTGTGTGTGTGTGTGTGCTCTCCCAAGGTTCCTGGGCAAACCCTAAAGTCGAATCCGGGCCCTGTTCCCTCATTCCTCCTACTCCGCTTCCCAAGGAGGCCCCATCGGGCAGCTTTCCTCTCTCTCCCCCCACCCCCTTCCTTGGCTGACTGAGCCCCCCGGGAATTGACCGCCCCCCGGCCTCCTCTGGAGGCTGTACCCCCGGGGAGGCCGAGGGGTCCGGCCAGCCCCTGTTGGACCAACCCCGAGGGAAGAAGCCAGGCCCGGGGGAGGGGACGAGGGACAGGTGTCGGATCTTAGGAAGGAAGGCTTCCGGGAGGCGGCAAGGATTGGGGGGCGTTGAAGAGGGAAGAGGGTCCGGAGTGGGGTCGGAGGGTCCTGGGGGAGTCCGGCTTGGGGAAGGGGGAAGCGGGAGAAGCCCTCTCTGGGCGCAGGGCCGAGGCCAGAGCTCTCGGCCGGGGGGCGGGGGGAGGAGGGAGGCGGGAGGAAGGAGGAGGAGGAGGAGGAGGAGGAGGGAGGAGGGAGGAGGAGAAGGAGGGAGGGGGCGGGCCGGACTGTGCGCTCAGCTCGCTCCCGTCGCTCCGCCGCCGCCGCCGTCTCACACACTCGGGGAGCAGGAGCGCGGCGCGGACCGGGAGCAGCCCGGGGCTGGTGGCCGGTGGCCGGAGCCGGAGGGTCTCCCCAGCCCCTCTCCCCCCGCGTCCCTGCCCGCCCCGGAGCCCGGGGATGGAGCGCGGGGCGCGGAGCCGGCGCTGCCCCGCGGCGGGTAAGGAGGCGGCCGGCCTGGCACCCGGGCCGGGGGCCGGGGGCCCGGGGGCCGGCGGGGAGGGAGGGGGCTGCGGGAGCCCGGAGCGGGGCGGGGCGGGGCGGGGCGGCCGGGGCCGGCGCTGGCCGGTGGGGGCAGGGTCAGGCTGGAGTCCGGGGAGAGGGGCCGGGGGACTGCCCTTCTCCACCTGCTCCCGGTGGGCGCGGAGACCCCCTCCCCCGTCCCCGACCGAGACGGGCGTCCGGAGACCCGGACGGCCCGGGTCCGGCGGGGGCTGCGGGAGGGGAGACGCCCGGAGCCAACGGAGCGGCGGCCGGTGGCGGGGAGGGGTCGGACCGTGCGGGCCCCCTCTCGCAGATCCCCCGAACCGGCTCCGACCTACTGCCGCCCCTGCCGCTGCGCCCACTGAGCTCCCGGGGGTTGGGGTCGGGGGGCGGGGGGGGGGGAATCGGAGAGGTGGGGGGATGGGGGGAGGGAAAAATCAGGCTCGGAACGGATTGGAACCCTGCTTGGATCATTCAGGGGGCAGGGATGGAGAATTAGGGGTGAGGGGCTGGACGGCTGCCGGCGTTTAGGCTGTGTGTGTGTGTCGGGGGGGCGGTTATCCTCCAGAAGAGGAAACGATCCGAGCTGCCCGCTAACCACACACACACACGCACGCACACGTACACACACACACACACACACACACACACACACACACACACACACACACACACACACACACTTGTTGTACCTCCACTGCCAACGAGCGCCTCTCTCCGTTCCCAGCGGGGACAAACGGATACAGCCATTGAAATCACAGAGCCCCCCCCCCAACCCCAAGCGCATTAGCTACACACCCAGACCCTACACACACACACACACACACACACACACACACACAGAGTCCCACGGACACACCCCATTAACGCACAGAGGTACCGTTCCCCACTGCAGCCCCCTCACCCACGCACCCACCCGCTCCCTGTTCTTCCAGGAGGACCAGATGATAAAAAAAAATGTCTTGGGGAGGGAGGGCAAGGAGGGGGTCGTTCTGTGCGGGGCTTCAAGAGGACCCCCGCACGCACACCTTTCGCCACCGTCGCCCCCTCCACCCTCTCCGTGTCTCCTATCCAATTTTATTCCCAAATCTCACCCTGCGCACCGTTTTTTCCGTCTTCCCCGCCTCCCTCATGTCCCCCCACGAGCCTCTTTTCCCTCTGCCTCTTTTCCCCAGCGCCCCTCAGTTTCGTGCGCCCCCTCCCTCGTTCCTCTCACCCTTCCCCCTCCCTCTCATTCCCCCCCACCGCAGCTCTTTCTTCCAGTTCTCCCCTCCCGCTGTTTTTCCCCATTTCCTCGCTTTTCCCTTCCCCACGCTTCTCCCCATTCCTCCGGGCCTCGGCTCTCCCCCGCCCTGTCGGCGGTGACTCGGCTCGCAACTCCCGACTCTCCCGGGCTTCCCGGAACCGCCGGGAATGTGGACGGAGACCCTGGGAGACAGACAGGGAGAGAAAGAGAGAGAGAGAGACCCGTCTGGAGGCTCATAATCCTATCCAATCCCACCACTCTCGTGGGGCCAGAACCCGCCCAGTCCCACTGTTGGCGGGGGACCCCAGATCCAACCCCTTGGGGGGAGGAGATGGGGGACCCCAGATCCAATCCCTTAGGGGGAGGAGATGGGGGATCCCAGATCCAATCCCATAGGGGGAGGGAATGGGGACCCCAAATCCTGGGGTCCTTGGGATTTACGATTCCTGTTCCTGGCCTCCCCACCAGGTTGAGGGACCCTAAGGAATCAGCAAGAGGAGGGAGTGGGGGAAATTAGGGGTACACGCTTCGTCACCGCACATGCTCCCCCGGTGACACGTACACACTAGGACCAGACACCCCCCCACACACACACACACATCCCTGGGTTCCACAGACCCTTGGGTGTCACAAGCTCATGCCCCCCGCACCCCATGTTACCCACAAGGACGCCTCCGACCGGTACCCAAAGGCCGAACCCCTTCAGCCGGCCCTACAGCCGCCCCGGGGGACCTTGTCCCGGGCGAAGGGAGGAGCTCATTGTCCCTGGGCGGTGGCCACTTGTGATCGAAGGACCTGCCAGCGTTTCGGGAAAGGTGTCCAGGGGCGCACACACACACACACACACACACACACACACACGCACGCACGCACGCACGCACGCACGCTAATAATAATAATGATGATGATGATGGCATTTATTAAGCACTTACTATGTGCAAAGCACTGTTCTAAGCGCTGGGGAGGTTACAAAGTGATCAGGTTGTCCCACGGGGGGCTCACAGGCTTCATCCCCATTTTACAGATGAGGTAACTGAGGCCCAGAGAAGTGAAGTGACTTGCCCAAAGTCACCCAGCTGACAATTGGCGGAGCCGGGATTTGAACCCATGACCTCTGACTCCAAAGCCCATGCTCTTTCCACTGAGCTACCCACCACTCCATCCTCTCCGACCTCAGTCCCGCCCCCTCGGCCCGGGCAGTTTCTTCCTCTCCCCCTCCCCCGCCCTCCGAGTGTCCTGCCCCCCGGCCCTGCCCGCGAACCTACCGCCCCCCCACCCAGGGCCTCCTCCCGAGGGGGCTGGGGGGATCCTGATTGACGGGGGATTGCATTCGTTCATTCAATCGTATTTATTATGGTTAGCACCTTGGACTCCAGCGATCCGCGTTCAAATTTCGGTTGAACCTTTTTTTTTTTTTGCTCTTCCGTAAAATGGGGATTGAGACAGTGAACCCCATGTGGGACAGGGACTGTGTCCAACCCGATTCGCTTGTATAAATCCTAGCGTTTAGTACAGCGCCTGGCACATAGCAGGTGATTAACAAATGCCATTATTGTTATTTATGGTGCGCTTAATGTGTGCAGAGCACTGTAATATGCGCTTGGAAAGTACAATACAGCAAAAAAAGAGAGACAATCCCTGTCCACAATGAGTTTACAGTCTAGCGGGGGCGGGGGTGGGGGGGGGAGGGGATAGGCATCGAAACAAGTAAGCAGGTATTCATTCATTCAATCGTATTTATTGAGCGCTTACTGTGTGCAGAGCACTGTACTAAGAGCTTGGGAAGTACAGGCAGGCATCAATATAAGTAGAATTATATATATATATATATATATATATACATATATACATAAGTGCTGCGAGAAGGGGAAAAGGGAGGGGTGCTGGGGATGGCGGGGGTCGTGAGGGAAGAGCGGGGGGCAGGATCCTTGAAGGCGCTGCGGCGTCAAAACCCCGATTTGGGGGGCCGGGGAGCAAGATTTGGCGGGTAGGACAGTGTCTATGGGATTTGGGCCGGGGGGCCGGGGGAGTGTTCCGGGGAGCGAGCAGGAGATCGCTGCCCTCTCCTCTCCCTCTCTCCCCCGGCTAATTGCATGTGAATGACCTGGACCCCCGCCCCTCCCGATAATTACATGTGAAAGACCCTGCCCGTTGCCCCTCCCACCCTGGGGAGAGGTTCCCATTGTGTTTTATCCCGAGAGTAAATTTAAACCCCTTTCCTTGCCCTCACAACGGGACCCCTGTAGGCCTCTCGCCTGGGGCTGGGGGCGGGGAGAGCGAAATGTTCCCGGGTTCCCTCGCTGGTCACCTGTGGCGGGACTCTTCATGAACCCCTCCCCCCGTCCCAGGACCTCCTTCCCAGGACTGAGGCCAGGGATCGCGCCCCTCTTATCTCAAGGGACTCCGAGCGCCCCCTCCCACTCGCCTCATTCCCCTGAGGGAGGGGCCCTCGCTGTTCTCCCCGGAAATACTGATGGTGGTATTTGTTAAGTGAATACCACCATCAGCAAGTGAAGTCAGAGAAGCAGCGCGGCTCAGTGGAAAGAGCACGGGCTTTGGAGTCAGAGGTCATGGGTTCAAATCCTGACTCCACAAATTGTCAGCTGTGTGACTTTGGGCAAGTCACTTAACTTCTCTGCCTCAGTTACTTCATCTGTAAAATGGGGATTAAGACTGTGATCACCCCCGTGGGACAACCTGATCACCTTGTAACCTCCCCAGCGCTTAGAACAGTGCTTTACACATAGTAAGTGCTTAATAAATGCCATTATTATTATTATTATTATTAGGCATCAAGCACTGTACTGAACGCAGCGGCAGAGACATGGTAATCGGGGACCTATAGAGTCGGGCCGTACGGCCCCGGGAGAGCCGGGAGCCGTACTTGTTTGGTTTTGTGTCTTCCAGCCGTTAGCTCATTGTGTCCTTCCCCTAACCCCGCGTGGGAGGGAGGGGCCGTCGCCAGGCTCCCCATTTTACAGGTGAACAAACGGAGGCACAGAGAGGTTAAATGACTCGCCTCAGGGCCCGCAGCCGGCAGAGTCAGGACTGGAATCCTGGTCTCCGGATTCCCAGGCCGGACAGAGGTCGCCAGGGGTCAGAGGTCCCTGGGGAAAAGGAAGAGGGGGCGGGGCTCGGTGGGGGTGGGCCGGCTGGAGGGGAGGGAGGGCGTCCGAGGGGGGCTGCGTGGAGTTGAGGGTCCGGGAGAGAGTTGGGCCCGCGTGAAAACAGAGGGGACCGAAGAAGGGCGGCGAGGAGTCAAAGGTCAGGAGGAGCGTGATTGGGGTGGGGGAGGGCGGGGGGAGCGTTGTAGGAGGGAGAAACTCCTTTTGAGTCACGGTCTCGGCGGCTTGTGTGGGCGAGTGTGCGCCGGGGGTGGCGAGGCAGGTGAAAGGGCTGTTTTTGAGGCTGCAAGTGACGAAGAAAGCTTAATTTGCGTGGAGGGGCACGGAGTGATCTCGGAAGGGGAGAGAAGCCCTGGGGGCCTGCCACAGTGGGAGAACAGTGGAGGGTCGGGGGTGAGTTCCGAGACCTCCGGGTGGCCATGGGGGCGGAGTCGGCCGGACAAGGCGGCTGGGCCCCCTCCCCCGCCCGCGGAGGACAGGTGTTTGCACAGCCCCTGGGCTTGGACTCTGCCCCGCCTGCCGAGCTCCCGGGAGACGAAGGCCGTTTCCTGCTGGGAAATTAGTTCCCAACCCCGTCTCCCCCTCCTGCTGCTCCCACTGTCCGGGGCGGAGCTGGGTCTTCCCGCGGGGAGCGGGAGAAGCGGCGTGGCCTAGTGGATAGAGCACGGCCCTGGGAGTCAGAGGGACCTGGGTTCTAATCCCGATCCGCCACTTGCCTGCTGCGTGACCTTGGACAAGTCACTTCACGTCTCTGTGCCTCAGTTACCTCATCTGTAAAATGGGGATTAAGAATGAGAGCCCCCGGTGGGGCAGGGATTGGGTCCAACCTGACTGGCTTGTATCTACCCCAACGCTTAGAACAGGACCTGGCACAAAGTGAGGGGTGAACAACTACAATTTTTAAAAAATCTCCGAGGCCAAGGCCAGGACCCAACGGGAGGACCTGGAAGGGGCGGAGCAAGGCGGAGGGATAGCCGCTTCAAAGGCAGAGTCCAGAAACGGAGAGCCCTGCCCTTCCCCAGAATGGGCCCGGGTTATTCCCCTGCCGTAGCTCCGGTCCAGGGTTGGGGGTGGGGCTCCCAGCCTCGATGGCCGCCGCCGAAAGTAGAAGCCGAGCCCCACCTGTAATAATAATAATGATATTTGTTAAGCGCTTACTACGTGCCATGCACTGTTCTCAGCGCTGGGGTAATAATAATGGTGGTATTCGTAAAGTGCTTACTATGTGCCAAGCACTGTTCTAAACGCTGGGGTAGATACAAGGTAATCAGGTTGTCCCACGTGGGGCTCATAGTCTTAATCCCCATTTTACAGATGAGGGAACTGAGGCACAGAGAAGTTAAGTGACTTGCCCAAAGTCACAGAGCAGAAAAGGGGTGGAGCTGGGATTAGAACCCTCGACCTCTGACTCCCAAACCCGGGCTCTTTCCATTAAGCCAGGATGCTTCTCTTTAGCCCGGGTTCCAACTGTGCTCGCATGCTCGTTTCCCAGGACTCGGGCTGCCCCCTCCCAGTACACAGAAAAAGTCTGCCAGTCTCGAAATTGCTGGGCAGGGTAGCGGCCTACATAGGGCCTGTGTGGGCCTCAGGCCACCTCGGGCTACTGCGGGCTAGTCGGAGGCCCAGGGGTTAAATGGCCTCCCTGAGACGGAGGCAGGATTAGAACTCGGGTTTCCGGTCAATAATTATAATAACATTCGTTAAACGCTTCCTTTGTGCCAAGCACTGTGCAACCAGATCAGACACAATCTCTGCCCCTCAGGGGGTTCCCATTGAATCCCCCTTTTACAATTAAGGAATCTGAGGCCCAGAGAGGTTAAGGGGCTTCCCCATGGTTACGCAGCAAGCAAATGACAAATTCATTCATTCAGTTGTATTTATTGAGCGCTTACCGTGTGCAGAGCACTGTACTAAGCGCTTGGAAAGTACAAGTCGGCGACAAATCCCCTGTCCTGCGCCGTGCTTCTAAGGGAAGAGGGAGTGGGGAGTGGGTGGGGGCGGAGGGGTGAGCATGTGGAGCTATTGTGCCCGGAGGGTCCTTGCCGGCCGACCCTTCCCCCAGGGAACAACCAGGGTCTCGGATTCGTCCAATGCAGCGGTGACCAGGGGGATTTGGAGCAGAGGGGGAGAAGGGAGTTGGAGGGGTGGGGGAGAGGAGACTGCAGCCCGCCTCCCGCCTCCTCCTTCTTCCCCCCCGCTGGCATGAGAACCATCTGTGACTGGAAGGAAAAACTGGGTGAGGAGCCAGGGGCTCTGACGTAAGCCCCGAGGGAACGGGCCGACTCAGACCGGGCACGAAGGCCTGCCGACAGGCCCTAGATACCCCCTCGGGGGAGGGACCGTTAAGGGACGGCAAGGAGGAGGGGTGAAATATCTTTATATCGGATTGGTGGTCCCCTGATCTGGGTGGTGCTGCAGGGTAACAGGTATACTCAGGCTGATGGGAGGGGGTACTGGAACGGGGTAATAATAATAATAATTGTGATATTTGTTAAACACTTACTAGGTGTCGGGCACTGTACTAAGCACTGGGGTAAATGCAAGGAAAGGGTAAGGCCCTGGGCAGGAAGGGGCCAGGATGTGTGGAGGGCTGGTGAGGCTCTGGGGAGGGGAGTAAGGGGTGTTTTAGCAGGGCTGGTGGGAGGTGGAGGGGCTGGGTAGGGGGGTCAGGGCTATATTTGTGGAGGCCGATACCATTCTTCTAGACTGTGAGCCCACTGTTGGGTAGGGACCGCCTCTATGTGTTGCCAACTTGTACTTCCCAAGCGCTTAGTACAGTGCTCTGCACACAGGAAGCGCTCAATAAATACGATTGATTGATTGATACTAATAATAACAATTATTCATTCATTCAATCGTATTTATTGAGCGCTTACTGTGTGCAGAGTTTTGTTAATGTGTTTTGTTCTCTGTCTCCCCCTTCTAGACTGTGAGCCCACTGTTGGGTAGGGACCGTCTCTATATGTTGCCAAGCGCTTAGTACAGTGCTCTGCACACAGTAAGCACTCAATAAATACGATTGAATGAATGAATGCAGAGCACTACTAAGCGCTTGGGAAGTACAAGTTGGCAACAACTTGGTATTTATGGTATTTGTTAAGCACTTACTATGTGCCAGACGCTTGGTACAGCACTGTACTAAGCGCTGGGGTGGAGGTAGAGGGCTAAGTAGGGGGTCAGAGAGAGCTATGTTAGCGGGGGCTGGTGGGAAGTATAGGCTGGGTATGGAGTGGAGGCTGGTGGGAGGTGTGGGGTTGGAGCTAAACCCCATCGCTTAAATCCACCCCTTCCTCGCCGTCCAAACTGCTAACACGTTCATACAAGCAGTTAACCTATCTCTCCTTGACTATTCTATCAGCCTCCTTGCTGACCTCCCTGCCTCCTGTCTCTCCCCACTTCCAGTCCAAACTCCTAATCTGCTTCCCGGATCATTTTCCTACAAAAACATTCAGATTATGTCTCCCCACTCCCCAAGAAACTCCAGTGGTTGCTCATCCACCTCTGCATCAAACAAAAGCTCCTCACCATTGGCTTTAAAGCACTCAATCACCTTACCCCCTCCTACCTCACCTCACTACTTTCCTACTACAATCCAGCCCACACACTTCATCCCTCTAATGGTAACCTCCTCACCAATCTATCTCGCCGTTGACCTCTAGCCCACATCCTGCCTCTGGCCAGGAACACCCTCCCTCCTCTGATGAGACAAACAATTGCTCTCTTCCTTTTCAAAGCCTTATTGAAGGCACAACTCCTCCAAGAAGCCTTCCCTGACTAAGCCCTCCTCCTCTTCTCCCTCCCACTCCCTTCTGTGTCACCCTGACTTGCTCCCTTCATTCATCCCTCCCATCCCCACAGCACATGCACATATCGGTAATTTATGTATTTATTTTTTATTTATTTATATTGTCTGTCTCCCCCTCAGGCTGTGAGCTCACTGGGGGCAGGGAATGTGTCTGCTTATTGTTATGTTGTACTCTCCCAAGTGCTTAGTACAGTGCTTTGCACACACTAAGTGTTCAATAAATATGATCAAATGAATGAATAAGTTGGGTGGGGGGCCAGGGCTATGTTAGTGAGGGCTGTTGAGGGATGGGGGGCTGGATGGGGATGAGGGCTACATTAGTGGAGGCTGGGGGGGGCGGTGGAAGGCTGAATGGGTGTCAAAGCTATGTTAGAAGCAGTGTGGTTCAGTGGAAAGAGCCCAGGCTTTGGAGTCAGAGGTCATGGGTTCAAATCCCGGCTCCGCCACTTGTCAGCTGTGTGACTTTGGGCAAATCAATAATAATAATAATGATGATGGCATTTATTAAGTGTTTACTATGTGCAAAGCACTGTTCTAAGCGCTGGGGAGGTTACAAGATGATCAGGTTGTCCCACAGGGGGCTCACAGTCTTAATCCCCATTTTACAGATGAGGGAACTGAGGCCCAGAGAAGTGAAGTGACTTGCCCAAAATCACCCAGCTGACAAGTGGCAGAGCCGGGGCTTGAACCCGTGACCTCTGACTCCAAAGCCCCGGCTCTTTCCACCTCGCCAAGCTGTAAAGGGATTGGGGGTATGTTAATAGCTGGTGAGAGGGGAGGGGCTAGATGAGGAGCCAGGTCTTTGTCAGTGGGGGCTGTTCGGTGGTGGTGGTGGGGTGGTCAGTCTAAGTTGGTGAGGCCTGATGGGAGATGAGGGGCTAGGTAGGGGGATAGGGGTATGTTACCTGGAGTTGGTGGGAGGTAGGAGAGCTGGGTTGTGGGGGTAGGGAGTGTCAAGGTTATGTTATCGGGGTTAGTGGGAGGTGTGGGGCTGGGTGGGGTCAGGTTATGTTGGCAGGGGCCGGTGGGAGGTCAGGGGTACGTTAACAGGCATTGGTGAGAGGTGGGAAGGCTGGGTGAGGGGTCAGGGCTATGTTAGTAGGGGCTAGTGGCAGATGAGGGGCTGGGTAGGGCGATCGGGGGTAGGCTAACAGTAGTTGATGGGAGGTAGGGGGCTGGGCGAGGGGTCTGGGCTATGTTACCAGGAGCTGGGCCAGGGAGGAGCTAAACTTGTGACCTGGGCAGCCGCTCCACTCTGGTCAGACCAGTTTGCCTGCTAGGTGTGGACTCAGATGGAGCCTGGGTTCAACTGGAGCAGCTCTCCTTCCTCCCACCTCACGCCCACCATGACCCCCAATCCCTCTTCCGTCGTGTTCATTGGTACCCCAACGGAGTCCAGTCCAAGTAACCCCTGCCTCTCCTCTTCCCCATGCCCCAGTCTCTCAGTGAGGCCCCTCAGTTCCATTGGTTCCTGTTCACTCAGCCTGCCCCCCTGGCCCACTGGCCCTCCAAAGGTCATGAGACCAGCACCCTGCCCCTCTGGGTCACCTCAGACCCCACCTCCAGCTGCCAGAGAATGGGACATCCCTGTCCTTCCTTTGTCTCTCCCAGCAGCCAAAGGGTGGACAAGGAGGATTGTCGGGGGTCATCTTGTCTCTGCCCATCCTCGCCCATCCCATCCCAAGTCTCCCCCATTCATCCCACCCTCCCGGCCAGGGTTGTCAGAAGACTCTGGGACCCACGGATTGGCAGTGGGGGTGGGGGCAGCAGGAGGAAGGGGCAGGGGTCCTCAGTCCAGAATGGACTTGGAATTGTGGGCAGCCCCCCATCATGGCAGAGGGGCATCCCCCCCCCAGGGCAGGCAAGCAGCTGGGTGGGGGCCGAGGCTGGCTCTCTTCTCCTATCTTGGTATCAGAGTAATTACTCCAGCAGTGACTAAGGCGGAGGGCGGGCGGGCAGAGAAGCCAGCTGGGAGGGAGCGGAGCTGAGCCGCGTCAGTTGCTTCTGTTTACTCGACATCGGGCGTTGGGCCGGGCACCTCCACCGTCTTCAGGGCTATCCGCCTGCAGTCCCTTTGACGATCCGCTTCGGGTCCGAGGGAGGGGTGGGGGAGCCCCCGGGCCTCCGGGAACACCCTCTCCCCACCTGCCACGGGCTGACGGGTCTCTGCATCTCCCTCCCCCTGCCTCACAGCCTCAATGGGACCACCTCCACTGCTGCTGCTGCTGCCGCTGGCCCCTCTGCTGTTGCCCGTCCCGGGGGTCTCAGCCACCAGAATCCTGTACAAAGTGCAGGAAGAGCAGCCCCCCAACACGCTGATCGGCAGCCTGGCAGCAGACTATGGCTACCCAGACAAGGGCCACCTGTACAAGCTGGAGGTGGGCGCGCCCTACCTGCGGGTGGACGGCAAGACGGGCGACATCTTCACCACCGAGACGTCCATCGACCGCGAGGGCCTGCGCGAGTGCCAGCAGCAGCCTCCCGGCGAGCCCTGCATCCTGGAGTTTGAGGTGTCCATCACGGACCTGGCGATGAACGGCAGCCCACGCCTGCTCGAGGGCCAGATCGAGGTGCTGGACATCAACGACAATACGCCCAACTTCGCCTCGCCTGTCATCACGCTGACCATCCCCGAGAACACCAACGTGGGCTCGCTCTTCCCCATCCCGCTGGCCAACGACCGTGACACCGGCCCCAACGGCGTGGCCTCCTACGAGCTGCTGGCCAGCGCGGAGGCCCAGGAGCTGTTCGGTCTGCAGGTGGCCGAGGATATGGAGGAGAAGCAGCCTCAGCTCATCGTCATGGGCAGCTTGGACCGGGAGCGCTGGGACTCGTACGACCTGACCATCAGGGTGCAGGATGGTGGCAACCCCGCCCGGGCCAGCAGCGCCCTGCTGCGGGTCACTGTGCTGGATGCCAACGACAACGCCCCCAAGTTTGAGCGGACATCCTACGAGGCCGAGCTGTCTGAGAACAGCCCCGTGGGCCACTCCGTGCTGCAGGTGAGGCCCCCCTCCCGCCTCACCTGGGGCCCTGAGGGTCCCAGGTTCCCCTTCCCCCCCTCCGTGGGAACGGGTCCCGGGCCCTGGGGGTCCGCGGGGAGGACAGGGACTGGGGCCCGGCAGGCCGACTCTCCAGACAGGTGGGCGTATCAGCTGCTGCCATCTTGGCCCTGGCTCCAACCCAGACTCGTCTCCTCTCTAATTCTCTCAGTGACTAGGGCTCCTCCTCCCTCTGATGTGGGGGAACGGAAGAAGAGAAGGACTCGGCCCCGTGATTAGCCCTCCCCCGTCCCGGCAGGTCCCGTGGTCCGTTATCTGTACCGGATGGCGGCACCTAGGGGAGACAGGGACCGGGCCCGTCAGCCGGGGAGGGGTGGGGAAGGCCCCGGGGTGGCCAGAGAGAAGACATCCCAAATGGGAAGTGTAAGAGACGGGGACAGGGCAGAGAGGAGGGATGGGGAGGTAGTGAGGGAGACGGACAGAATCAGGGAAGGAGAGAGAGCAAAGGAAACAGCAGAGACATAGGGCTAGGGAGAGAGAGATCAAAATGGGAGAGATGCAGGGCTAGGGAGATGGTGAGGGGGGTAGCCGAGGTGGGGAAATTGTGGGGAGTCATGGCAGAGGGGCAGGGCTAGGTAGTAGGAGAGATAGGCTCTGCTATTTGTTTGCTGTGTGACCTTGGGCAAGTCAATTCACTTCTCTGTGCCTCAGTTACCTCATCTGTAAAATGGGGATTAAGACCGTGAGCCCCATATGGGACGGGGACTGGGTCCAACCTGATTAGCTTGTATCTACCCCAGCTCTTCATTCATTCATTCATTCATTCAATCGTATTGAGCGCTTACTGTGTGCACAGCACTGTACTAAGCGCTTGGAAAGTACAAGTAAGCAACATATATAGAGGGTCCCTACACAACAACGGGCTTACAGTCTAGAAACTTAGTACAGTGCCTGGCATATAGTAAGCGCCGAAGAGATACCACAATTTTTATTATTATTAGTGAGGAAGACGGGTCGAGATGCAGGAACGGGGAAGCGGGAACAGGTGGAGAGCAGGGAGAGACAAGTAGGAGGCAGAGGGGTTGGCGGGGCAGGGGATGGGGTGAGTTTGTAGGGGACTGGGTTAGGAGGGATCCCGCTGCGCGTCCCCCTCTGGTCTCGCCGGTCGCCGCTGGGCCGGCGGTTGGCGTTGGCGGGGGAGGGTGTGCCAAGGTGTGGGGACAGGGAGACCATTGTTCGGTGCTGGGAGCCAGCCCGTCGGGGCGGAGCTGCACCCCGGCTCTGCGGGCCCTGAGCCAGCCCCTCCCGGCCCCGGGGAACCCGGCCGGGCCGGAGGAAGATCTCCGCGTTGCTGAGCCGGCCTGGAGCTGCTGGAACCGGTTCCCCCAGTTCCCGTGGCTCCGGCTCTGCCCGGCTTCCCCTGTCCCAGATCCTCCTCGTGGGGCCGGTTTCCCCCCACCCTGGCTGCCTGTCCCTTTTGTCTTCAGTCCCCCCGATCCCCCTCCCCTCCTCTCCACCCCCTTGTCAATTAATCAATCAATGGTATTTATTGAGCACTTACTGTGTGTAGAGCACTGTATTAAGTGCTTAGTAAGTACTAATACTAAGCACTGTCATGGGAAACAGAGCAGGGCCCAACTTGGAAACCCAGGGTCCCTCTGCCCTTCACCTCCTCCCTCCTCTGTGGACACCCCGATCTCCAGAGATCAGCAGTCAATCACTGGTATTCTCCGAGCACCCAATGGGGCCAGAGGGATCTACTGGATGCTTGGGAGAATCCATCAGTAAGAATTAGTCAATCAATCAATGGTATTTACTGTGTGCGGAGCACTGTACTACTACTACTAGCTCAATGGAAAGAGCACCGGCTTTGGAGTCAGAGGTCATGGGTTCAAATCCCGGCTTCACCAATTGTCAGCTGGGTGACTTTGTGCAAATCACTTAACTTCTCTGTGCCTCAATTACCTCATCTGTAAAATGTGGATTGACTGTGAGACCCCCGTGGGACAACCTGATCACCTTGTATCTCCCCAGCACTTAGAACAGTGCTTTGCACATAGTAAGCACTTAATGCCATCATTATTATTATCATTATTATTACTAATAATAATGGTATTTGTTAAGTGTTTACTATGTGCCAAGCACTGTTCTAATTGCTGGCGTAGGTAATCAGGTTGTCCCATATGGGGCTCACAGTCTTAATCCCCATTTTACAGATGAGGTAACTGAGGCACAGAGAACTTAAGTGACTTGCCCAAAGACACAGCTGATAAATCGGGGAGACAGGATTAGAACCCACAACCTCCGGCTCCCAAGCCCGTGCTCTTGCTACTAAGCAGCGCTGCTTCTCCAAATCCTTGGGTGATTACAATACAATTGGCAGCCACGTTCCCTGCCCACAATGAGATTATAGTCTGGAATAATAATCGTGGTATTGGTCAGGCACTTCCTAGGTGCCAGGGAGGGGACAGAATAATCCAGTGAGACAGTCTCTGGAGCTTCCTCCAGGCTCCCGGTATGTAAGAGGGAGGGAGAACCTCTAGAGTGTAAGCTCGTTGTGGGCAGGGAACCTGTCTCCCAACTCTGTTATAGCATACTCTCCCAAGCTCCTAGTACAGCACTCTGTACATACTAAGTGCTCAAAAAATATGGCTCAAAGATAGATTGATTCACAAGGATCCTCTCCCCAGTAGAGGAGGAAATCGGGATCCAGAGGGGGTGACTGGCCACGGGGTCCCCCGGCCTCATTCCCGCCTTCATCGGGTCTCCCCGCCTCCCGCAGGTGAAGGCTAACGACTCAGACCAGGGAGCCAACGCGGAGATCGACTACACCTTCCACCAAGCCCCAGAGGTCGTGCGGCGTCTTCTGCGGCTGGACCGGTCCAGCGGGCTGATCACCGTCCAGAGCCCCGTGGACCGGGAGGACGTAAGCACCCTGCGCTTTTCCGTGATGGCCAAGGACAAGGGCACCAACCCCAAGAGTGCTCGGGCACAGGTGGTGGTCACGGTCAAAGACACGAACGACAACGCTCCCACCATCGAGATCCGGGGCATCGGCCTGGTGACCCACCAGGATGGGACGGCCAACATCTCAGAGGACGTGCCCGAGGAGACTGCTGTAGCCCTGGTGCAGGTGTCAGACCGGGACGAGGGCGAGAACGCGGCCGTGACCTGCGTGGTGGCCGGCGACGTACCCTTCCAGCTGCGCCAGGCCAGCGAGACGGGCAGCGACAGTAAGAAGAAGTACTTCCTGCAGACCACCACGCCGTTGGACTACGAGACGGCCCAGGAGTACACAGTGGAGATAGTGGCCCTGGACTCGGGGAATCCACCGCTCTCCAGCACCAACTCGCTCAAGGTGCAAGTGGTGGACGTGAACGACAACGCGCCGGTGTTCGCTCAGGCACTGACCGAGGTGGCCATCCCGGAGAACAACGTGCCGGGTGAGCTGGTGGCCCAGGTGGCGGCCACCGATGCCGATGCGGGCTCCAACGCCGAGGTGGTCTACTCCCTGGAGCCCGAGCCGGCTGCCCGGGAGCTCTTCTCCATCACCCCGGACAGCGGCCAGATCCGGGTCCTGGCCTCCCTGGACCGGGAGCAGCGCGAGGCCTACGAGCTGAGGGTCCTGGCGGCCGATCGGGGCAGCCCCAGCCTGCAGGGCACGGCCACCGTGGCCGTCCGGGTCCTGGACCGAAACGACAACGACCCCAAGTTCATGCTGAACGGCTACAACTTCTCAGTGATGGAGAACATGCCGGCCCTGAGCCCGGTTGGGATGGTGACAGTCCTGGACGCAGACCAGGGCGCCAACGCCCGCGTGCGGCTCTCCGTGGAGCCCGACAGCGGCGACTTCATAGTCCAGAATGGCACTGGGACCATCCTGTCCAGCCTGAGCTTCGACCGGGAGCAGCAGAGCACCTACACCTTCCGTCTCAAGGCGGTGGATGGCGGCGACCCCCCGCGCTCGGCCTACGTCGGGGTGACCATCAACGTGTTGGACGAGAATGACAACGCGCCCTTCGTGACGGCCCCGTCCAACGCCTCCCACCGCCTGCTGGCGCCGCAGACCCGGCCCGGCCAGACGGTCGGCCAGGTGGCCGCTGAGGACATCGACGCCGGCTCCAACGCTGAGCTGGCCTTCAGCATCGCCGGCGGCAACCCATACGGGCTCTTCCGGATCGGTGCCCACAGTGGTGCCATCACCCTGGAGAAAGAGCTCGGCCGCCGCCACCACGGGCTCCACCGCCTGGTGGTCCGGGTCAGCGACCAGGGCAAGCCGGCCCGCCACGGGACGGCCCTGGTCCACCTGTACGTGAACGAGACCCTAAGCAACCGCACGCAGCTAGAGACCCTGCTGGGCCACAGCTTGGACACGCCGCTGGACATCGACATCGCCGGGGACCCCGAATACGAGAGGGCCAAGCACCGAGGCAACATCCTGTTTGGCGTGGTGGCCGGTGTGGTGGCTGTGGCCCTGCTCATCGCCTTGGCCGTCCTGGCCCGCTACTGCCGCCAGCGTGGGGCCAAGAGCGGCTACCAGGCGGGCAAGAAGGAGACCAAGGACCTGTATGCGCCCAAGCCTGGGGCCAAGGGGGCAAAGGGGGCCAAGGCGGCCAAGGCCAAGAAGGGCAAGGGCTCCAAGCCAGCCAAGCCGGTAGAAGACGAGGAAGATGGCGGCCTGCAGAAGTCCCTCAAGTTCAACCTGATGAGCGACGCCCCCGGGGACAGCCCCCGCATCCACCTGCCCCTCAACTACCCTCCTGGCAGCCCGGACCTGGGCCGCCACTACCGCTCCAACTCGCCCCTGCCGTCCATCCAGCTGCAGCCTCAGTCGCCCTCAGCCTCCAAGAAGCACCAGGTGGTACAGGACCTGCCCGCCACCAACACCTTCGTGGGCACGGGGGACACGGCCTCCACCGGCTCTGAGCCCTACTCCGACTACGGCTATCGCGCCAACCCCCCCCAAATATCCCAGCAAGCAGGTAGGCCGACCCTCGCTGCGGCTCACCGCCCCCCGCCCTCCGACCCACCCCTTCCAAGCCATCTGGACTGAAGTGTGGGAATAATCTTGGAGGGCGGGAGCTGGAAGGGAAGGGATGAGGACAGGGAGGAGGGGGCCTGGGACCTATCTGTCCAGTGGATCTGATGTTACGTCATGGATTGGGGGAGGGGCCTAGCGCTCCCCTGACGACACCCCCTCACCTCCGAAGTACAGGTGAAAGCAAAGCCCGCTCACCTGTTGTCCTCCACCCCATTTGGTGCTGCAGGGAGATTCGGGGTAGGGTGGGAGGACATCGGGGTGCCGTGGTAGGTGGGTGGGGTGAGGGGGTTGTCCCTCTGGAACTCAGGGTCAGTCCCTGTGGCTGTCAGCCAGCGAGGAGGGGGCTTCGGTGTGGCTAGTAGAGCTGGCAACTTAGGGACCACAGGGTTGGGGGGGGGGTCTTTACTGGGGGATCAGGGTGGGGTTCTCTGCCCCTCTTTGGGGATGAGGGGGGCACAGCTCCCTATGACTTATATTTGGGCCTTTTTGGGGGAGGGAGGGAGGGGAGTGTCACATTAACCCTTTCTTCTCCCTCAGTGCAGGAGCTTCCCACAATCCAAACACACTCTCCCCTTGCCTTCCCACCCTTCCCCAACCCAACACTGTTGCCTGAAATAAAGTTGTCTATTTTTGGAGTTTTGATTTCTTCTTTTCCATCGGAACTGAGAGAAGGAGTGAGAGAGACTGAAAGTGATTCCTTTAACCCCTAGTACCCACCCATTCCTCCCCACCCCCACCCCCTGTTCTCTGGATTCCTGTAGGGGACCCTGTGGTCCCCAAGTCCCCCCCTTTCCCTATCAGCACCTTCCTGACCTCTGAATCTCCCAGGGACCAGGGACCTTGCACTTGGATTTACAGCCCCATAACACTTATGTCCATTTCTGTCATTAATTTATATTAATGTCCGTCTCCCCCTCTGGACTTTAAGCTCACTCTTGGCCAGGAACGTATCTACCAACTCTGGTTGTACTCTCCCAATTGCTTAGTACAGTGCTCTGCACACACAAAGTGCTCAATAAATACGGCTGACTGATTGACTGGTCCAGGGAGCCCAGCCGGTCCTCTGGGGCTCAAGACGGGCATTCATTCAATCCTATTTATTGAGCGCTTACTGTGTGCAGAGCACTGTACTAAGCGCTTGGGGATTCTGGCAATAGCTGCCCTCACCTTCCCCAAGCCCCTCCCCACCTCCCGGTCCCCCTCCTCCTCCCCCTCCCCATCCAACAGGACCTCCCTACACCCCAAAGTCCCTACTGTGAAGCTGTGGGTCTGAGGCAGGGATGGGGGGCCTCCCCATCCCCAAACCCCCAAACCCGGAGATTTCTCCCATAGCCACCTGTAGGCATCCACCTTCGGTCACCAGGGACCCTAGCCGCTTGGCTCCCAGGAATCACTTCTGCACCTGGAGTCAGGGTGGCGGAGGGAGTGTTGGAATGTTTTCCTGAGGGCACAGCCTGCCGCACAGCACCCCTGCCCTGCCCTCGGGAGTTTTACAGCCCAGCTTTATGCCATCTTCTTTCTCAGGGGCAGGGGCTCCCCTCGATAACGCCTCTGTCTCCCTCTGGCTTCCCTCCTGCTGCACCCACTGCCACACTGGGGATGGGATGGGCAGGGGTTCTCCCAGCACCTCTATTCTCCGCAGCCTTGGTCCTCTCCGGTCTCCCCCTCCTCCCCCACCACTCCCCCCCCCCCCCCCCCCCCCCCCCCAGCGGCTCTCTGCTGCTTGCTCTCGCTCTCTCTCTCTCCGGCTCTCACTTCCTGCTCCCCCTGCCTGGACAGATAGGGTGATCCCTTCCATCCCAGGAGGGGGATCGGGGTGCTGGGGCTTCTGTGAAGAAACCGTCCTCCCCACTTGGCAGAGGAGGGGGTCCTGTTTCCATGGCAACTGCAGCTCCAGCTCTGCATTCCTCCTCCAGGTTCTCCTTCCCGACATCCCAACCAACCTGTTTTCCCACCTCAGTAGGCCGCAGTCCAGATGGGGAGGGCTGGGGGGCCGGAGGAGCCAGGAATGACCGCGGAGTCCAGCAGCTCTGGGCTGGGCCTCCCTCACCGCCGCCCCCCACCATTACCCACTCCCTCTCCCGAACATCGGGGACCATCGGGGACGGACCCCACCCACATCAAGGGAAGACCACCAGACTCAACCGTGACATTCCCCATCTGCCCCTCCCTCTCAGCTCCATCCCGCTGTGTCTCATTGTTTCTGTCTCTTGAGTTGTTGTCTCTGACAGTTTTAGGTCTCTGTCTCTGTCAGTGTCTCTCACCTTTGTGTCTCCCTTTGTCCCTGGGTCAGTACCTTGTCACTATTTCTCTGTCTCTGTGTAAGTGTCTCTTTGTTTTGGAGATCTCTCACCTCTGCATGCCTCTGGCTCCTTTAGTGTCAGTGGCAAGAGCCTGGGCTTTGGAGTCAGAGGTCATGGGTTCAAATCCCGCCTCTGCCAATTGTCAGCTGTGTGACTTTGGGCAAGTCACTTAACTTCTCTGTGCCTCAGTTACCTCATCTGTAAAATGGGGATGAAGACTGTAAGCCCCATGTGGGCCAATCTGATCACCTTGTATCCTCCCCAGCGCTTAGAACAGTGCTTTGCACATAGTAAGCGCTTAACAAATTCCATCATCATTATTATTATTATTATCCCTAGGTCTTCCTTGGTCTTTGTGTCTCTTAGCACTAGAGGTTTCCGTTTCCATGACTGTCTCTCACTGCTGCATCTCTCTGTTCCTGGTCTCTGTACGAGTGTCTATCAGTTTTGGTGTTTCAGTCTCTGTGTGACTGTCTCTCAGCTCTGAGTATCACTCTGTCTCTGTGTGAGCCTCCACCAGCTGTGTGTTTGACTCTGTGAGTGTCTCCAGTTCTTTGACTCTGGCTGTATGTGTCTCTACCTCTCATCTCTAGGTGCTTTTCCCTGTCTGTTTCAATTCTGGACATTTCCCTGCCTCTCTTTCATCTCTGGGTGTCTCTCCCGGTCTCTGTGTCTCAGTTCTGGCCAACTCCCTGCCTGTCTCATCTCTGGAAGTGGCCCAGTCTCTGCCTCCCAGACTGTCTCTCAACTCTGGGTATCTCTCCCTGTCTCTGTGTCTCAGTTTTGGGCATCTCCCTACCTGTCTCTCAGCTCCAGATGTTCTCTTTCCCTGTCTCTGTGTGCAGGGCAGAGTGGTGGCACAATCCTGACTATACAGTGTCTTGAACCCCCTACCTTCATGCCCGGGTGCCGTCCCCAGCCTGTGCCCCATCCTCAGCCTCCCTAACAGCAGCCGGGAGAGGGGCGGTCTTCCTGTCCCCGGGAGGAAGGAATGACTGCCAAGCACCAGGCTCTGCCCCTCTGACTCAGTGTGTTCCTGTCCAGGGTTGGCCTTGGGGGGGGGCGGAAGCAACACCACCAACAGGGCTCTCACTGCAGCCCCTTGCCCAGGTGACTGGCCATGGGCACGGTCCATCAGTGACGTGCCTGCTGACTGCGGGCAGGGCTGTTTGGTGAGTGGGACCAGGTTGGCTCAGGGCCAGGGCCTGGGGTGGTCATTAACCCCAGGTGCCCACACGGCTCTTTGTTCTGGGCCACCTGCCATCAGCATGCCTCCTGTTCTGCCCGCCCCCTCTCTGTCCCACCCAAACCCCCAGTACTTGTCCCTGTCCTGCTCATCTCCCCAGCACACAGACTCCCCCAAGTCTTGCCCACCCCAGCCCATGTCCCTGTCCTGCCCATCCCCCCAGCATATCACTCCCCCTTCCTGCCCAAACCCTTAGCTCATGACCTAGGTCCTGTCTGCCCCCTAAGCATATGTTTCCCCCATCATGCCTGCCCCCAGCACACGCCCCCTGTCCTGCCCATCCCCCTGGCATATGTTTCACCATCATGGCCGCCTCCAGCCGACCTGCCCTCCATCCTGTCCGATCACCAGCATATGCCCCCACCCTGCCCGCCCCCAAAACATATGGCTCTCTGGTCATGTCCGCCCCCAGTCGATCCACCCTCCCTCCATCCCACCCATTCCCTCAGCACATGCCCCCCATCCTGTCCATCTCCCCATCCTCTCCTCTAGCATTCACCCCCCCATCCTGCCCCTCTTCTCCAGAACAAGCCCCCCATCCTTCCTGTCTCTGCAGCACTCGCCCCCACTTTCTTGCCCCCTTCCTCCGGCACATAGCTTCCCCATTTTGTCCCCCATCCTGCCTGTTCCCTTGGCTTATGGCTTCCCACATCCTGCCCACCTGACGTTCACCCCATCCTGCCCAGCTCCCCTGTTCTCTCCTCCAGCACTCTCTCCCACATCCTGCCCCGCCTCCAGCACATAGTCTCCCCATTTTGTCCCCCGACTCCAGCCATGCTCCCCACCCTGCCAACCCCCTCGATGTATGACCAGTTCTTAGGTCAGGCTGGGGACCATGATCTCTGCCCCTCCATTTCCCCACCTACAAAACCAAAGTGCTCCCGTTTGTGAGGATGGGGGGGAGGCTGATCTTCTGTAGTGTGGGGGCCAACTTGGGCTTGGAGAGAGAGGGGGTCTCAAGCCAAAACTCTACCCCCTGGATGGTGATGGAGGATTAAGGAGAGGGAGGGGTTGGGGCTGAAGAGACCCAGGTGGGGAGAGGTCTGGTGGAGGCTGGGCCTGTCAGGGTCTGGTGGGGGAGGGTTGGGAGCTGTTGAGTGAGTGGGGAAGGGGTGGCGGGGGAGAGCCGGGGTCAGGCAGGGCTGGGAGGGGCGGACAGTGACCTCTCTCCCTTCCTTCACAGTTACCTCAGCGCCGGGTGACGTTCTCGGCAACCAGCCAGGCCCAGGACCTGCAGGACCCATCCCAGCACAGCTACTACGACAGCGGCCTGGAGGAGTCCGAGACCCCATCCAGCAAGTCATCCTCGGGGCCCCGGCTTGGGCCCCTGGCCCTGCCTGAGGACCACTATGAGCGCACCACACCCGACGGCAGCATCGGTGAGATGGAGCACCCCGAGAACGGTGAGCCACAGGGACTCCTGGAAGGAGGAGGGGTGGGGTACCCCAAGAACGGGGAGGGGCGGAGCACCCCGAGAAAGGGGAGGAGGATCCCTGAAATTGGTGAGGTGTGAGCACCCCAAGAAGGGTGACCCACAGGGACTCCCGGAATGGGGAGGGGTGCAGTACCCCAGGAATGGGGAAGGGTGAAGCACCCTGAGAATGGGGAGCGGGATCCCTGAGATGGTGAGGCGTGAGCACCCTCAGAACAAGGAGGTGGTGGAGCATCTCAAATCCCTGTCCACCCCTATCCCCGCCCCCCTGGCCTGCAGACATTTGGACCCTTGAATGCACAGAGACAGAAGCATGGACACGGCCCACCCATTGTCTCTTGCATGCACACAGCCTTTGTGTGGACAGGGCATCCCCAGAAGGGGAACCCTGGGCTGGGTGGGCTCAGACAAGCCCCCACGGCCAGACACAGAGAAGTAGTGGGCAGCTGAACCTTCCTGTTTGTCACATTCCCTGGGCCACCTTCGAGGGGGAAGTGGGGAGAGGAGTGGGAGGGTGGGGAGCCCAAGGCTAGAAAGGAAGGCACTGTGGGGAACAGCCACCTGTGTCTGTCTGTCTGTCTTGGACTGAGGAAACTGACCATCCTGGGTAACCCCCTCCCCACCCCTCCCTTCTCCTCTCTTCCCCTCCTCCCCGCTCCTCTTTTTTTTCATGTGGTATTTGTTAAGCCCTTAATATGTGCCAAGCACTGTACTAAGTGGCGGGTAGTCCAAGCCAATCTGGTTGGACACAGTCTATAACCCACATGCGGCACACAGTCTTAATCCCCGTTTTATAGATGAGGTAACTGAGGCACAGAAAAGTTAAGTGACTTGCCCAAGGTCACCCGGCAGACAAATGGTCCATCTAACTCCCAAACCTGTGCTCTACCCACAAGTACACACCAATTCTCCTCTTCCCCTCCCTACCCACCCTTTGCCTCCCTCTCCCCTTCTTCCCTGTCTCCTTCTCTCCCCTTCCTACCTGTCTCCTTCTCTCCCACTTCACTTCCTTCTGGTCCCTCCTCACTCCCCTCCCTTCCTGCCCCCCATCATTCATTCATTCATTCATTCATTCATCCGTATTTATTAGGTGCTCTGGCTTAGTCCCTGTATCAGGGGGTTTTGGTGACCCCCCAAAGCATTCTTAGAGGGGATACCTTCTGGCTAGGGCTGCCTTCAGGCACCCCATTCTCACTCTGACTCACTGGGTTTGCTTTCTTTCCCCTTTTGGGACGTAGCTGGAATGAGAAGGGGCCTCTGGGAGGGAGGGCTAGTGGGAGAGGGGAGAGCTGTCACCGCTGGCTTCCTGGAGGAGGAGGCCTTTAGAAGAAGTTCAGGGTGGAGTGTGGGGGTTACAGAAGGACCCTAAAATACTGATCATAGTGTTTGTTAAGTATTTACTCTGTGCCAAGCACTGTGCTAAGCACTGGGGTAGATTCAATGCAATCAGATAATAATAATTATTATTATTATGGTATTTATTAAGTGCTTACTGTGTTGCCAGGCACTGAACTAAGCGCTGGTGGAGACAAGCAAATCAGTTTGGACACAGTCCCTGTCCCATGTGGGGTTCACATCCTCAATCCCCATTTTACAGGTGAGGGAACTGAGACCCAGAGAAGTGAAGTGATCTGCCCAAGGTCACACAGCAAACAAGTGGCTGAGCCGGGATTAGAACCCATGACCTTCTGACTCCCAGGCCTGTGCTCTATCCATTATGCCACGTTGCTTCTCAAGACACACTCCCTGTCCCACTTGGGTCTCACAGTCTAGCATACTTAAAGCCTATTTTTCAGTTGAGGAAACTGAGGTACCGAGAAATCAAGTGACTTGCCCAAGGTGGCAAGCGGCAGTGGAAATTCTGGAGAGAGGGAGGGGAGGGAGGCAGCAAGGGAAGGGGAAGGATGGGCCTAGGGTTGGGAGGACAGGGGACGCCAGGGATTGGGAGCAGAGGGAGCTCTGGGCCAGAAGACGGAGGCTGAGGGAGATGTGCCAGGGAGGTTTCAGTAATAATAATAATGATGGCATTTATTAAGTGCTTACTATGTGCAAAGCACTGTTCTAAGTGCAGGGGAGGTTACGAGGTGATCAGGTTGTCCCACGGGGGGCTCACAGTCTTCATCCCCATTTTCCAGATGAGGTCACTGAGGCCCAGAGAAGTGAAGTGACTTGCCCAAAGTCACCCAGCTGGCAAATGGCGGAGGCGGGATTTGAACCCACGACCTCTGACTCCCCAGCCCGGGCTCTTTCCACTGAGCCACGCTGCTTAGCGCTTACTATGTGCAAAGCACTGTTCTAAGAACTGGGGGGGGTTACAAGGTGATCAGGTTGTCCCATGGGGGGTTCACAGTCTTAATCCCCATTTTCCAGATGAGGTAACTGAGGCCCAGTGAAGTGACTTGCCCAAAGTCACCCAGCTGACAAATGGCGGAGGCTGCATTTGACCTCCGACTCCCCAGCCCGGGCTCTTTCCACTAAGCTACTCTTCAGTAGGTAGGGAAGGAGAGCTAGAGTCGACCTGGTGCCCACCCCAAACCTGACTGGGTCACACTCCCACTCTGGGGGGCCTCCAGAGACAAATGGGGACTGCCTATGATATCACAGCTCTTCCTGTGGCAGGGGAAAGAGTCTGCATGGGACCACCTGGCCAAGCTGGAGGAGGGGGCTGCCGTGGGTCATCTATGTGTGTCAGTGTGGGTGTGTGTCAGTGTGCCCGTTCTTGAGTGGGGCCGTGGTTGTGTGCTGGGGGGGAGGATGCCTCCCACTATCTCACTGCCCCCAGGGCCGAGGGTCTCACTGTCTTGCCGTCCCCGGGATTGGGGGCGGAGGGTCTTGTCTCCCCCGGGGTGGGGGCCTCGGGGGTCTCACCGCCATCTCGTCCTTTTTGTGCCTGCGCAGAGCCGGCTGGCGGGAGCAGGCCGTGATGCCGAGGTGCCAGGTATGTGCGGGGGCGGCTCGGGTTCCACCCGCTCTGGATGCCCGGCTCCCGCCCAGTCCTGGCCCCCGGCCCCGGCCCGTTCCCTGGCCGTGAGATTTCTGTCCACCCGGTCTGAGCCTCCTAGCACACGGGGCCTCTGGAGCGTTGGCGAGCGGGTGGAACAGATTCTGGGAAGGGTTGGGGGGGTCCAGGTGTTGGGGGCTGGGGGTGGGGGGCAGCTCTCCAGAGCCCAGGTGCTCTACTCTACATCCCCTCAGCCGGGCCCCGGAGGGAGGGCAGGCAGGGGGCAGGTCGAGCTGCGACGTTCACTGGGCACCGGCTGTTGCCATGGGGAACCCGCTGCCAGGCAACCATGCTGGCTACTGGCAAAGTCAGGGGCCAAAACCGGTCCCTGGGGCCGGCCAGGGCCTAGAGCCCAGAGGCTGGAGCGGGGAGGCGGGTGGGGCCAGGGAGATCTGCTCCAGGGTCCCCAGGGCATGGGGAGGGCAGGTGTGTTTGTGTGTATATGTGCGTGTGTGTGTGTTTTCACCCGCGTGCACACGCATTTCTGGGTCTGAGTCAGTGTGTGGGCCCTGTCAATCGATCCTATTTACTGAGCGCCATCTGGGGAGGGCACTACATGTGCGTGTGACTCCCGTCAGCGTGTGGGAAGTCTGTGACTGTGAGACTGTGGGTAATGCCTGTGAGTGCATGTAAGACATTACAGGGAGGCTAAAGACTGGGAGGGTGTGCATGAGATTGGATCAGGGACTGTGACCGTGGGGGTGTGCCGGCCTGATGGGTGCGAGGAACACTGGAGGGGGTGTCTGAGTGTGACAGGTTCAATCAGTGGGAAAGGCCCTGGGGGATGTGTCTGAGGGTGTCCAGCTGAATCAGTGTGAGGAGCACTGGAAGGTGTGTCTGGGTATGTGTTGGTCTGTATCAGTGTGAGGGACCATGGAGGGTTTATCCGGGGGGGTGTTAGGCTGTATCAGTGTGAGGGGCATTGGGGGGATGTCTGGGCGTTGGGCTGTATCAGTGTGAGGGACCCTGGACAGTGTGTCTGCGTGTGTTTTGGTCTGTATTAGTGTGAAGGGCACTGGAGGGTAATGTTGGTGTGAGGGGCGCTAGAGGGTGTGTTTGGGTGTGTGTTGGGCTGTACGAGCATGAGGGACACTGGATGGTGTGTTTGGGTGTATCAGTTGAGGGGCACTGGAGGATGTTTGTATTACTGTATCACAGTGTGAGAGGCACTGGAGGGAATGTCAGCCAGGGAGCCAATAATAATAATGGCATTTATAAACGCTTACTATGTGCAAAGCACTGTTCTAAGCGCTGGGGAGGTTACAAGGTGATCAGGTTGTCCCACGGGAGGCTCACAGTCTTAATCCCCATTTTACAGATGAGGTAACTGAGGACCAGAGAAGTGAAGTGAGTTGCCCAGTCACACAGCTGACAATTGGCAGAGCCGGGATTGATCAATACAAATCAAATTGCATTGATTTGAGGGGCATGGAGGGTGTGTGTGAGTGTGTGTCGGAAGGAGGAGGGAGGTTGCGCTAAGCACACCCAGGCTGTTGTGATGGGCCGGTGGTATCTGGGGGCTGACAATGTGCTCACTCATGGGAGGGTCCAACAGGGTGGGAGTGTGTGGGCCTGTTTGTGTGTGTGTGTATGGCCGGGGGGAGGTCTTGGCTGCTGCCCAGCACCTGGTCCAGCAGATGCCGGGAGGGGAAGGGGGCAACTGAGGAGCCCGTGTGGGGAGGGGAGCTGTGTTCGAAATGGAGCAGGCAGCAGAGGGGGAGGTGTCTGTAAAGTGGGTGTGATCTCATTGCAGCTGGGTGCCAAGACGCCGGGCTCCCGGGGAACAGAGAAATGGTTGGTGGGTCAGGGGGATGGAGAGACCGGGCAGACTGTGGGTGGCGAATGTGCCTCCCAACTCTGCTAAACTGAATTCAGTGCTTAGTACAGTGCTCTGCACATAGTAAGTGCTCAATAAATATGATTGATTGATGGATAGAAGAATGGGGGAATGAGGGGTGACGGAAAGGAGGAGTTGGGAGAACAGGGGATTGAGGGATGGGGAGGATGGGGGCTTGGTCCAGAGGGTGGAGGGACGGGAGAGAGCGAGGGGTGGCAGAAATGATGGTTCTGGCATTGGGGTGGGTGGGTCCTCTACCTTTACATAGGTGGCCTTCTTCTCTGGACCTTTCCTCTGCCCTCTGCCCAAGACTTCGACCCCACTCCCTGGCAGCCCCCCCGGTCGCCCCGCTCTCCTCTCCCCCACAGGGAGGAGGTGGGCACGCCTCCGGGTGCCCGCTGAGCCCGGCCCCTCTGTTCCCACAGACCTGCGGCCCCTGCCGGACGTGGCCATGACGGGGACCTGCACCCAGGAGTGTAGCGAGTTCGGCCACTCGGACGCCTGCTGGATGCCCGGGCAGTCCTCGCCCAGCCGCCGGCCCAAAAGCGGTGTCCTGAAACTCTCCACCTTCGTGCCTTACCAGGACCGAGGCGGGCAGGAGCCCGCGGGCACCGGCAGCCCCAGCCTCGTGGAAGAGCGGAACACCAAAATGGCCAACGCCCGTCTCCTGCCCACATACAGTGCCTTCTCGAGCAATAGCCATGAGCCCTGCAAGGACTCGCCCCTGGAGGAGATCCCCATGTCCCAGACCTCAGACTTCCCACCCCCAAGCACACCGTCAGCGCAGAGTGCCAAGAGGGAAATCTACCTGTGAAGGCCTCCCGGCACTGTCCCCCACCCCTCCCCCCGACCTGCCCACACCCCTATGGGGAGGGGAGGTGGGAATCCCCTCTGCCCAGCATCCTGGCCAAGGATCGGCCTGCCCCGGTCACCCTGGTCCTGTTCCCCATCCCCACCGCCTCGGGGAGCCTGGCAGGAGACCCTCCCCACGGACAGACTTGTCACCCACTTCCAGGGGCTGCCCCGGGCCCCCTCTGCTCCCCCCAGCCCTCTGCCATTGGGAGGGCAGGGAGAATGCATTTTTAACCTGTCATTTTTGGTTGGTTGGCGGACGGGGCAGGTGGTCGTCTGTCTTCATGGCCGGAACCACCCACCCGAATGCCCACCATTCCAGGTGGACTGGGGAAGGGGAACAGGGAGGGGGGTGGTCTTTGAAGGGCTTTAGTTACCAAAGGTGGGGCAGTGGGGACAGCAAAGCCAAGAGACCCTGCCTCCCACCCATCTCGCTCTGTTGCTCTCGCCCACCTGGGCCCGCACCCCTCTGCCCGCACCCCTCTGCCCCTCGGGGCGCCCCATCTCCCCAGCCGCTCCCGGGTGGCACCTGTACATACAGACTTTGGAATGACGCCCATCTCTGCCTGATTTACAACTTTTCTTCTTGTTGATGTTGTCGTCCGGGACCCTAGCCCGGTGGGGCAGGGAGTGCGGGAGGGGAGGGATTACCCTCACTCTCCCCCCTTCCCTCCCACTGCTGCCCCTGCCCATCTCTCCTCTTTCCATGTTGTAAATACCTTTCGGGGCGTGGGGGGGAGGGGGGATGGATTGGGGGGGTTGGTGGGGGGGGACACAGAACACTGGCCTATCAGCAGTGCTGGGCTTTTATTTAATTTTTTTTTTTAAGAAAAATCTCTATTTTTTTGGAACTGTTGTGCTGTGCCCCGGGGTGGGGATCTGGGTGGTGGGGAGGGGACTGCCCCTCCCAACCCCCAGGTGGGTGACAGATGGGTACCCCTGAGGGTTGTGGGGGAGGGAAGCTCCTGGGATGGTGGGGGGTAGCAGACCCAGCCCCAGAGGGACAATAATAAGGTGGGTGGGCCCAGCCATGACTAACCCGTCAGCCTCTAAAACACACCGTTTGCCTTTGACCTCCCTCACTGAACCTCTGGGTTTCTCTCTCCCAGGTCCTTGGGCGAGAGGGTGGGGTTTGGGGTGGGGGTGGGGGCATTGGGACATGGCCCTAACCACTTAAGTGGGGCCTGAGATTTTCCCCCCTTCCTTCACCAGGAGTGCCCTCTTCCCTTCTACCCCCCAACCCAAGTCCTTGGCAGCCCACCCAGCTGGAATGTGGTGGGGGGGTGGGAGACAGGGATGGGCTGGGGGCCGGGGGGGGAGCCTCGTGGAGAGTGGGCACGGGCTTTGCTGCTGGTCCTGAGATGCCCAGGCACCCTCCCAAACACACCCAGGCCCTGTTGGGGAGGGAGGGGTTTTAGAGGAGCCCCAACCCCAGCTAAAGCCAGAGGGCTGGAGAGTTCTTCCTTTCAGCTTTTTGGCTTCAAGGTGGAGTTTGGGAAGGGAGAATTCGGTGGGGTGGGGGACGGGGGTTCCGGGGAGCAGGCTGCCCATCCCCTCTCCAGCCGGAGTTGCGGGGGAGAAATCCTGGCTCCTTCCCACACTATACTTCTCAGGAGAATGGGAGTTGGGGACCAGGGAGCTTGGGCGGGGGGCGGTGGGGGAGGTTTGGGGTGGAGGGTTGGAGGGCAGGGAATGAGGGTGAGTGTTGAGGGGTACAGGAAGGAGTTGGAGCTGGGGGGAGGGGGGATGCTGTCCCTTGCTTTCGCTCCTTCCAGGCACAGTCGGGCAGGTGCAATAAGGAGGGTCGTTCTGATGTCGGGGGAGGGTGCGTGGCTCCAATGCCACCGGGCCGGGCACCTTGAGGGAGGGGAAGCTACAGTCGGGCGTTAGGTATCTCGCCTGGCTCTGGGGGGAGGGTGGGGGCCCGGGTCCGTGGGGAGCAATTTGCACAACTGTGGAGACGGGCGAAAGGAGCTGGAGGGGGCCGCGGGGGTGAGGAGGGTGCCCACGAACCCAGCATCTGAGGGTCCTGGATTGACCTCTGCCCTGAGACCCCCCGGGAGGTTAAACCAAAGGTGGAAGGGGCGGGGAGGGGGGAAGCAGCTAGTGCCCGAGGGTAGGGGTGGGGTGGGGGGGTCCCCGATCCCTTTACAGACCTTCAGTGTCGGTCCTATTTATACGAAGCCCCTTCCCACCTTATCCCCGCCCCCGTCGGGCGCTGTGTACAGTTTTATGTACCCTTGAATCTAGCTTTGGATCGAGGATGGGGCTCCCCCTGACAGGATCCCGGGGAGGGGGGGGGGGTCGGGTGCCGAGGGGACCCCTGCCGGCGGGGACCCCGTTTCTTGCTCCGTGGGGGAGGGGGGCCTCTTCCCGGGCTTCCTCCTCCCTCCCCCAGGATCCCCCATCCCCTCCCGCCCCGACGCCGCGAGCACAATCCCGTTGATTTTGTAATGATTTCTCTCTGTCTCTTTCTCTCTTGCTCCCCCCCCCGCCGCCAAAACCCCCCACCCCCCTCCGCGCCGCGAGCATGCGCAGGCACCGCCCCCTCCCCCCCATTCCGGTTTGTTTGCTGAGCTGTCAATGAAGAGATCTCTGTAATTATCCTCCCCCCATCCCGAGCTTTACAATAAAAGTGTGAAAACCGGCTCAGCCTCCGTTCCTTTCCTCCGCGCCCCCCCCCGCCCCATCTCCCTTAGAACAGTGCTTGGCACAGAGTAACGTGGCTCAGTGGAAAGAGCCCGGGCTTTGGAGTCAGAGGTCGTGGGTTCAAATCCAGACTCCGGCAATACATTCATTCAATCGTATTTATTGAGCGCTTACTGTGTGGAGAGCACTGTACTAAGCGCTTGGGAAGTACAAGTTGACAACACATAGAGACGGTCCCTACCCAACAGTGGGCTCACAGTCTAGAAGGGGGAGACAGAGAACAAAACAAAACATATTAACAAAATAAAATAAATAGAATAAATATGTACAAATAAAATAAATAAATAGAGTAATAAATACGTACAAACATATACAGGTGCTGTGGGGAAGGGAAGGAGGTAAGGCGGAGGGGGCGGGGAGGGGGAAGAGGGGGAGAGGAAGGAGGGGGCTCAGTCTGGGAAGGCCTCCTGGAGGAGGTGAGCTCTTTGGGCAAGTCATTTCACTTCTCTGGGCCTCAGTTCCCTCATCTGTCAAATGGGGATGAAGACTGTGAGCCCCCCGTGGGACAACCTGATCACCTTGTAACCTCCCCAGCTCTTAGAACGGTGCTTTGCACATAATAAGCGCTTACTAAATGCCATCATTATTTATTCATTCAATCGTATTTATTGAGCGCTTACTGTGTGCAAAGCACTGCACATAAACGCTTGGGAAGTGCAAGCTGGCAACATATAAAGACGGTCCTCACCCACACCATTATCAGCAAGCGCTTAACAAATACCATCATCATCATCTCCCACCCCTTCTCCCTCGGCTTTGGGGGCCGGTTTAAATGAGGAGGGGGCGGGGACGGTAGGGCCCCTGACCCCTCCACCAACGAAGCACTTCAAGATGCTGTCTCCTCCGCGTGACTTCCCACGCGTGTCGCGGCTCGGGACCTCAGGATCCGACTCCTCGACAAGGGGGGCTGGAAAGGTGACACCCCCGCCCCCCCCCCCACGCAACCCCCGACTAATATTGCGTTAACGCGAGGCCGCCCCTGCCGCAGTCGGTATCCATGGCAACCGAATCGATCCGCGAGTGGGAGAGAAAACCCAGGATCCCAGACGCTTCCTTCCTTCACGGGCTGTCTTCCTGCCCCCGGCCGCCCCCCTCCATCCTCTAAGGACCCCCTCCTCCCGTTCCAGATTGGGGGTGGGGTGGGAAATTTCCTTCTGTAGAGTCGCAGCCAGTCTCACTCCCCCCTTCCCTGCAGTGGGAGGGGCATCTGGACTTTTGGGGGGCGGGGGCCGGCGAAACCCCCAACCTTCGAGGTGGGAGCCGGGGGATGGGGAGAGGGGCTAGGGGGAGGGGGAGTCCTGGCCTCCGGCTCTCCGCCGTTCCTGGGTAAACAGGAGCCGCCCGCCCCCCTGGCCGGGGGACGGACCGGATCGGCCGGTTTGTCCACTCCGAGCTCCCGCCCTCCGGATTGCACCCCCTCTCTCCCCCTCCCCGCCCCTGGACGCTCGCTCTGGGTGGGAGATCCCTTTTGGGGATCCCTTGAGCCTCTCCCCCCATTTCACGCCACCGCTCCGGGCTGAAACCCCTGTGGGCGAGAGGGAGGGGGCTCCAGGGGCGGAGGAGCTGTGTCCGTGGGGTGCGGGGGTCGGGTCCCCTCCCCTCCCCCCAAATACACTTTCCCCGGGGCACCAAGGCCCCCTTCCCCGAGCTCAGGACCGGAGGGATTAGCCGAGCGCTGCGCTCGGGCTAATCCGAGATCAGCTGCCGTGTAAACCCGGGTGGGAAGAGGGATCCGCCGCGAAGCGCGGGGAGAGGAATGCGGGAGGGGTTTCCCCCGCTCCCCGTCGTTCAGCCCCCCCCCCCAAACTCCACAGGACCGCTACCTCGCAATCTTGGGGGACACCCGTGGGGCAGGACGCGCCGCCAGGGAGGGGAGTGACCCGGGGGTCGGGGGAGGAGAGGCTGGAAGTATCCCACTCCCGCATTTCGGTTCCCTCCCGAACGAATTATTTAAGAAGCAGCATGGAGCAGTAGCTAGAGCACGGGCCTTGAGAGTCAGAAGGTCATGGGTTCTAATCCCGGATCCGCCACTTGTCTGCTGTGTGACTTTGGGCAAGTCACTTCACTTCTCTGGGCCTCAGTTACCTCATCTGTAAAAAGGGGATTGAGATTGTGAGCTCCACGTAGGTTAGGGACTGTGTCCGACCCGATCTGCTTGTAGCCAACCCAGAGCTTAGTACAGTGCCTGGCACATAGTCAAGCGTTTACCAAATACCATTATTATTATTAGGGAGGGGCGTGGACCTTCAGAACTGAAGGGCTGTGCTGGGCGCGGGGAGGGGGTTTATGGGATCTGTCTCGAGGAAGGCGAGAGTGAGAGGAAGAGGATGGAGACTTTTAGACTTTTAGCCCACTGTTGGGTAGGGACTGTCTCTATACGTTGCCAATTTGTACTTCCCAAGCGCTTAGTACAGTGCTCTGCACACAGTAAGCGCTCAATAAATACGACTGATGATGATGATGAGGGGGAGGAGAGAGAAACAGGGCGGAGAGGGGGAAGAGAAGCCGGGCAGAGAGGAGAGAGGGGGAAACAGGGCCGAGGGAGAGAGCAACAGGGAGAAATCGAGCAGAGGGGAGAGGGCAGCTCTGGACGGGTCGGTGGGAGGAAGGGGCTGCCGGAACTGTAGCCAGTCTGGGGAAAGGTAGGGGGGCTTCCGTCTGGCCTCTCCCAGTCCGGCCCATTGTCTTCCAGCCCCCTCCCCGGCTCCTTGGAGGGAGGGCTGCTCAGGGCCGGGGGTTCTTATCAACGCGGTCCATCTGCTCGGATTAAGTCTCCCTCCAGCTGTTTCCCGCGGCCCCCAGCTCCCCTCCTCCGCCGCCGCTTCCCCTGCCGGGAGTCCTGGGGGGCTGGGTTTGGGGGCCGGGGGCGCCGCCAGGGAGCTGGGAAGGAAGCTCCCTTCCTCTGTCCGCTTCCCCGGCCCCGCTTTTCCTTAGGCTTTGGGAAGAGAGGGAGGGAGGAGGGCGGCAGCCTCGATCAGAGAGCAATTTCGGCCTCCCATCCTTCGGCCTCCTCCTCTTCTCCGGACCCTAGACACAAATCTCACACACACACACACACACACACACACACACTCACACTCACACTCACACTCACTTCCGAGCACCCCACCGGGCACACGTGCGCGCACACGTACACACGTGGTTCCCTCCACGGAGACCATCCCGGCCGGGTGTCCCCTCAAGCCCCTGCCAGTCACACCCGGAGTCCCCCGCTCCAGTCACGCCAGCCTATTGGTCGGCTTGGAGCGCTGGGTCTCCATGGCAACCTCGCGGGCCGGTCCTCGCCTCCCAGGATGCTGGAGGCGAGAGAGAAAGATAGAGAGAGAGACACGCAGAGACAGAGAGAGAAAAAGAGAGAGGCAGGAGGCGGCCTCTCGCCCCGACGAGGGGAGCGGGAGGGAGCAGAAAGGGGGCAGAGCCCTTCCACGGATCTGTGTGGGCACGATGTTTTGGAACATTTGGGCCAGGGGGGAGCTGGGTGAGGGGTGGTTTGTGGATTGACTCTCCAGCATCAGGGAATGAGGAAACAATTACCCGCCTCTCGTACCCAGGGGAGACCCTGTAAGAACTCGGGCCCGGTGACATGGAGAAGGAGGGAGGAAGATGAAGACCTGTGACTCCCCGGATCTAAATCTCTGCCAGGCCTCATCTTCCTCCCTCCCAACCCCATTCCTTCCCTAGCCTTCCATCTCATTGCAGGAAGTGGCGCCTCCCACAACACACACATACACATTGTCTCAAGAGAAAGGGCCTGATCAGACCAAGTGACTAACGCGATTGCTTCAGGCTCACCACCCAATTAGGCCAGAGGTGTGGGGAGGTGGAGACCCCCTCACTCCCTTTTCTTCCTCCTCCCTGCCTCTACTGTGCACCCTTTCCCTGTAAAGGAGGGGGCAGTCAGAGGGAGTGGGAGTGTTCTGGAGGGAATTTTTCAGAGGATGAGTGGAGTGTCAACTGACTGTGAAGGAGGGTGTGATGATGACGATGAGGTGGGTGATGGAGAGAAGGGGTGATTGGGTGTGAATGGGAGGGAGGGAGAGGGGGAATCCGGTCATTTGACAGGAGGAAAGGGAGCTTGGCGGGGCAGAGGATTAACCACCTCTTCCTCCCGAAGTTGAGAAGGTAATGATAAACCTTGGGACACCCTCCCCTCTGCCCTGCCCACCCCTGACTTTTTTTCTTAATGGTATTTATTAAGTGCTTACTGATTACCAGGCACTGCACAAGCACTGGAGTAGATACAAGCTGATCATGCTGGACACAGTCCATGTCCCACATGGGGCTGACAGTCTTAGTCCCCATTTTACAGATGAGGTAAATGAGGCCCAGAAAAGTGAAGTGACTCACCCAAGGTGACATAGCATAGAAGTGGCGGAGCTAGGATTAGAACCCAGGACCTTCTGACTCCCAGGCCCGGGCTCTTTCCACTAGGCCACACTGTTTCTCCTCTTCAGTGGGATGCCCTACCCCACTGCCCCCGAGTGTGACCTGGGTATCGACCAGCTATTGATCACAGACATCGATCTGACTCACCCTCTGCACAGCAGTTTATAACCTTCTTCATTCATTCAATCATATTTATGGAGCACTTACTGTGTGCTTAGCACTGCACTAATTACAGTGCTTCTTATTACAAGTCTGATGGAGCCATCAATTCCAGGTTTAACGTTCGTTCCCCACACTCCCCCATCCCTGGCTCTTCAATTGATCAATCAGTGGTCTTCACTGAGTAGATACTGGCTGCAGAACACCGTACTAAGTGCTTGATCCCCCTGCCCCTCCCGTCCCCCAACATCCGACCCCTCAAGACTTCCCCTGCTTCCTCTTCTCTGCCTTAAACAAGGCCCTAGAGCAGAAAGGGAAGGAGCGTGGCTCAGTGGAAAGGGCACAGGTTTTGGAATCAGAGGTCATGGGTTCAAATCCTGGCTCCGCCTCTTGTCAGCTGTGTGACTTTGGGCAAGTCACTTAACTTCTCTGTGCCTCAGTTCCCTCACCTGGAAAATGAGGATGAAGATTGTGAGCCCCCCGAGGGACAACCTGATCACCTTGTAACCTCCCCAGTGCTTAGAACAGTGCTTTGCACATAGTAAGCGCTTAATAAATGCTATCATTATTATTATTAAAGGAAGAATGGAGAGACACAGAGGAAAGATGAAGGGGGAGGTGAGATCCTGAGGATCCCTTCAATCAATCAGTGGTGCTTACTGTGTGCAGTGGACTGTACCAAATGCTTGGGAGAGTACAACAGAGTTGGTAGACACTTTCCCTGCCTCTAAAGAGCTTACGGTCTAGAGGGGGAGATAGATATTAGTATAAATAAATAATTGATCAGTATGTACATAAGTGCTGTGGGGCTGAGGGTGGGGTGAATACCAAATGCCCCAAGGGTAGAGATCCAAGTGAAGGTGTCAATCAGTCCATCAGTCGTATTTACTGAGTGTCTACTGTGTGCAAGGCACTGAGTAAAGACCTTGGGAAAGAACAATAGAATTAGCCAGTGAGATCCTTGTCCTTGAGGAGTTGAAATTCTAATGGGGAGATCGTATCCACACTCTGTAGGTAGCAGGGGTCAGTACCCTGAGACTTAGTCCCAGGTGAAGCGACCCCAGAGATCATGTCGTCCACACCCCTGTGTCCATAATCCACATGATCAGACAGGATTGCCGAGGCCCTCTTCCCTGATAAGAGAAGGAACATGGCCTAGTGGATAGAGCCCAGGCCTAGGAGTCAGAAGAACCCAGTTCTAATTCCAGCTCACCACTTGTCTGCTGTGTCACTTCGGGTTGGGCCTCAGTTCCCTCATTTGTAAAATGGGGATTAAGACTGTGAGCCCCATGTGGGACATGGACTGTGTCCAATCTGATTAGCTCGTACTGTACTAAGCCAGCACTTTGTACAGTGCCTCCAACATAGTAAACATTTAACAAATATCATAAAAAAATTGGGAACCCACTAATTCAATCAATCAAAATCAATTAATGGTATTTGTGAGTACCTATTGTGACTAGCACTGTACTAAGTGCTTGGGAGAGGACAATACGATAGAGTTATAGACACATTCCAGCCTGTTGCCTGGTAGAAGCAGCGTGGCTCAGTAGAAAGAGCCCAGGTTTGAGAGCCAGAGGTCGTAGGTTCTAATCCCGGCTCCTCCACTTGTCAGCTGTGTGACTTTGGGCGAGTCACTTACCTTCTCTGGGCCTCAATTACCTCATCTGTAAAATGGGGATTAAGACTGTGAGCCCCACAAGGGACAACCTGATCACCTTGTGTCCCCCCCCCCAGCGCTTAGAACAGTGCTTAGCATGTAGTAAGCACTTAACAAATGCCATTATTGTTATTATTATTATTATGACTTCCTTCTTGCTCCCTGCATATCCATTCACTCCAGATAGAGCCACGCCTATCTCTCTCTATCTCTTTCTCTTTCTCTTGGGCTCACCCCTGTAAACAGCAAGTGCCCAAGGAGAGGACAAGGCTTCCAAGCTTCAGTAATCATAACTGTGGTATTTGTTAAGTGCTTGCAATGTACCAAGCACTGCACTAAGAACTGGGGTAGCTACAAGATCATTCCAACTTGTACTTCCCAAGCGCTTAGTACAGTGCTCTGCACACAGTAAGCGCTCAATGAATACGATTGATAGATCAGGTGGGACACAGTCACTGACACACATGGGGCTCACTCTTTCATGGGGAGAATCGGTACTGAATCCCCATTTTGTAGATGAGGAAACAAAGACATGGAGAAGCTGACTCACCCCAAGTCACATAGCATATGAGTGACACAGCCAGGATGAAAACCTAGCTTTTCTGACTTCCAGCCCTGTGCTCTCTGTACCAGGCTGTGCCTTGGAACTGTGAGCACTAAAGGAGAAATGAAAGCCTGTGTGAATGCCAGAGTGTTTTTTTTTATGGTGTTTATTAAGTGCGTACTATGTGCCAGTCATTGTACCAAACACTGGCATAGATACAAGGCAATCAGGTTGGGCACAGTTCATGTCCCACATAGGGCTCACAGTCTTAATCCCCACTATACAGATGAGGTTACTTAAGTTAAGTGACTTCCCAAGATCACGAGGCTGGCAAGGAGCCAGGATTAGAACCCAGGTCCTTTGACTCTAAAGCCCGTGCTTTATCCACCTATCCATTAGGTCCTGCTGCTTCATGTGTACATCTGCATACCAAGGATCATGGTCCAGTTGGGCATCAGTGGTGGGGTGTCAGATAATAATACTAATAATAGTTTTTAAGTACTTCCTATATGCCAATCACCCTACTAAGCGCTGGGGTAGGTTGGAGATCATCAGGTTGGTTACAGTTGCTGTCTCACATGGGGTTCACAGCCTAAGTAGGAGAGGGAACAGATATTGAATTCTTATTTTACAGATGAGGAAACTGAGACACAGGGACCCTCAACCACAGGGCAGTCAGCTCACTGACTCCATCTGGTCCATACCCTGCTGAATCCCCGTGTAGGGAGGGGTTACTCCTGGAGCCTTGGGGGTTCCCCAGGCCTCTACTTCCCCCTTGCCCTCAGCACCCCCTTTCCTGCCCTCTCACGTGGATTCCTCCACTTCCGTTCTGAGAGCCAGGAACAGCTAGAAAGTTCAGGCCAGAGATTAGAGTTTCAGGGCCCCGAGTCTTGCTGTTTCTCCAGGAACAATGACAGGAATATCGACTTTGGCCAGAGGGGTGGGGTGAAGGGAGGGAACAGGCTGCCTTTGGACAGGGTGAAGTCTCCTGGGGACTCCCTCTCTATGGTTCTAGTCCCCCCGCCCCCCCACCATCCTCATCCCATTTCCTCAAGTTCCCCTGCCCTCCCCTCCTAATAATAATGATAATTGTGGTATTTGTTAAGCGCTTACTATGTGCCAGGCACCGTACTAAGTGCTGGGATTGATACAAACAAATCAGATTGAAAATGGTCCATGTCCCACATGGGGCTCACAGTCTTAAACTCCATTTTACAGATGAAGGAACAGAGGCCCAGAGAAGTGAAGTGATTTGCACAAGTGGACAAGTGGAGGAGCCTGGATTAGAACACAGGTCCTTCTGATTCCCAGGCTGGTGCTCTGTCCACTAGTCTCTGCTGCTTCTCCTGTCCTTTTCTCCTGGTTCTTGGTGCCCCTGACTTTGTGGACCCAAGTCCCTCTGAGTCCCTGAGTGCCTCCCCACCTTCTTTTCCTCACCTTCCATGTCCCCCTTCCCTCTGACCCTCCTCCCCCTTCCCCAGAGCTCCAGGTCTCAGAATAATAATAATAATAATAGCATTTGTTAAGCGCCTACTATGGGCAAAGCACTGTTCTAAGAGCTGGGGAGGTTGCAAGGTGATCAGGTTGTCCCACAGGGGGCTCACAGTCTTGATCCCCATTTTACATCCCATCCCCATTTACTGAGGCACAGAGAAGCTAAGTGACTTGCCCAAAGTCACACAGCTGACAATTTGCGGAGCCGGAATTTGAACCCACGATCTTTGACTCCAAAGCCCGTGCTCTTTCCACTGAGCCAAGCTCCTTCAAAGTCAAGGTCTTGATCTCTCTCTGTCTCTGACCTTGTGTCTCCGTCTCCCACCCAAGTGTCACTCTTCACGGTGGGATGGTCGTTCCAAAATTGTTGTGGGTGTGTATTGGGGTTGTTGGTGTGTGTGTGTGTGTATGTGTGTGTGCATGAGTTGAGACCAAAGCAGAGCACCTGCAATGGTTGCTATGGCAACCGGACTCTGCTCCCGAGGGGGGGACCTCTTCCTGAAAGTCCCACATTGCACCAGAACTGCAACCTGTCACACACACACGCAAACCATGGGTCAGTTTTGTGTCAGTTCCGAGCATGGGGTGAGATTCAAGTCTAACGGGCATAGTTGCAAAGGATTACATCCTCCGGGCCCCTCCTGCCTCCACCCGGCCCCCTGCCGCCTCTCCCAACAACTGTGTGTCCAGAGCTGAACCCTGACGTAGGAAGGGGGAGAGGGAGAGAAAACGGGGGACCCAGCTGAACGGCCTCACGTGGGAGAGAGTACCTGAGTGTGGGAGAATGTGTGTGTCTGTGGGGGAGTCTGGTGTCTTTGTGTGAATGTGAGAGATTCTGTGTGTGTGTGTGTGTGTGTGTGTACGTGTGTGTGTGTGTCTGAATCCAGTGAAAGCAGGAAAGGGTGAGGCTGGAAGGACAGTTAAGAGACATGATGAGGAGGAGGAGAGGGGGAAGGGAGCCTCCTGAGGGCTTGATGGGGGGCAGGGAGGGGTCATGGACCATGAGGTTGGGCTGCTGCACCCCCCACTCCACCCCTCACCCTCTCAGGGCCCCCCCATTCCCACCTGGAGCCGTATTCACCCACTGAGTTCCCCTGCTCCCCGGCAGGATTTGCCATAGCGCCAGGCAATAAGTCACTGGCCTCACCCTCTCCTTTGGAGGACCCGGCCGACTTGGAAAGGAGGGGAGAGGAGGGGTGGGAAGGGGGTGTCTTGACTTGCTCCCTTTAATAATAATAGTAATAATAATAACAGTTATAATTGTGGTGTTCGTTAAGTGCTTACTGTGTGCCAGACACTGTACTAAGCGCTGGGGTGCATACAAACAGCCCAGGTTGGACAAAGTCCCTGTCTCACGTGGGACTCACAATCTCAATCCCCATTTTACAGGTGAGGAAACTGAGGCACAGGGAAGTGACGTGACTTGCCCAAGGTCACAGCAGACAAGTGGCAGAGCCAGAATTAGAACCCACAACCTTCTGACTCCCGGGCCCATGCTCTATCCACTATGCCATGCTGCTTCTTGATATTCATCCCCGGCCCCCCAGCCCCTCAGCGTCTATGTCCATATCTGTAATTTATTTATTTCTATTGATGTCTGTCTCCCCCTCTAGACTGTAAGCTCGTCGTGGGCAGGGAATATGTCTGTTTTGTTCTATCGTCCTCTCCCAAGTGCTCAGTCCAGTGCTTGACTGGCTGGCTGAGACCCTAGTGGTCCCAGGACCCTGCAGTCGCCCGAGTGCGGGCTGGCTTGTCTGAGTGACAGGCGTGGAGCCCCGCACGAGCCAGCACGGGGACGTTTGGCGGATCTTCCCTGGAAAACACGAGGAGAGGTTACTTCGCAAGGAAACAGTAATTAACTTTAATTAGCACCTTGCATCCTGGAATATTATTAACATCTCAATTTCTCTAATCAAGCTGGTGGGGAGACGGGAGGGGCTGAGGCCAGGGTGGGTTCTGGCGGTCTTTCTTGACTGGGACTCCCAGTTAGATCCTCCTGTACCTTTCTTCTGGAACATTCCCAGTCCAGAGACCGGGACCAGAACCATCTCTGATAGGATGAGTGGGTCGGTCAGAGAAAGGGTGCAGGTATTTCCACTGGGTTGAGTCTTTTTCTGTCCCTGCCTCTCCGGCTCTGGATAGGGGTGGAGGCTGAGCTGGAAAGTGGGGTGAATGTGGGGGCAGGGAGCCCAAGGGAGTCTCCCCCCCATCCACGGCCCTCCCTCCTCCAAACCCTGGTCACTGGAAAGAAATGTGTCGGGGTAGGAGAGTCCACCCAGCCCCACCCCATTTCCGGCTTCATTCATTCATTCAATTTATTGAGTGTTTACGATGCACAGAGCCACTGTACTAAGTGCTTGGGAAAGTACAATACAACAATAAACAGACACATTCCCTGCCTACAACGAGCTTACAGTCTAGGGGCAGGGAGACAGACGTCAATAAATAGAATAAATCAATTCTAGCTATGGACATAAGTGGTGTGGGGCTGGGAGGGGGGAAGAGCAAAGGGAGCAAGTCAGAAGGGGCCTAGTCTGGGAAGGCCTCTTGGAGGAGATGTGGCTTTAATAAGGCTTTGCAGACGGGGAGAGAAATTGCCTATCGGATTTGAAGAGGGAGGAGGTTCCAGGCCAGGGGCAGGACGTGGGCTTCGAATTTGCGAGAGTGGGGGGAGGGCTTCCCGGGGGACCCCAGACTCCCCGCCCCCCGCCCTCTTAACCACGAGCAGGTGAGGGCCACGAGGGGCAGGGCCGCCCGGCCGGCTCGGGCCCTAATTGGGTTAGCGCGGATCCGATTAGCGAGTTAGCGCAACTGAGGCCGGGGGCTGGGGCGAGGGGGCGGGGCCGCGGGACGGATGGGATCGCTAATTCCCAGAGACAGCGGCTCATCAATTTCCGTCCCGCTGGCTCCCGGGATCGATGGGGCCGCGGAGAAGGGCGTGCGAGGCCCTCAGAGGAGATTTGGTGGTGGGGGAGAGTGTCCTCCTCGCCCCCCTCCCCACTTCCTTCCCCCCTCTCTCTTTTCCTCCCTCCCATTTAATAATAATAATGGTATTTGTTAAGCGCTTACTATGTGCAAAGCACTGTTCTAAGCGCTGGGGAGGTTACAAAGTGATCAGGTTGCTCTTCCTCCCTCCTCGCAGCCCTAGTCCCTATCCCCTAGGCAGGATATCGAGACCTTCCCCCCCGCCCCCCCCCAAGGCCCCCAGGCCTGCCCTTCCCACAGTCCACACCCAGGCAAGGGAAAGTGAGGCACAAAGAGGGGGAGATGGGAACAGAAAGGGGAAGCAGGAGTCCCAGTTCCCAGCCCCTTAGCCTCGGGGAGGTGGGAACGGGAATAGAGGACGTGGGCTCTAATCCCTGCTCCTTCACCTGTTTGCTGTGTGACCGTAGACAAGCTGCTTGGCTTCTCTGTGCCTCAATTACTTCATCTGTAAAATGGGGATTAAGACTGTGAGCCCCACGTGGGACAACCTGATTACCTCTTATCTATCCCAGCGCTTAGAACGGTGTTTGGCACTTAGTAAGTGCTTAACAAATAGCGCAATTATTATTATTATAATTATTGCCCACGTACAAGGGGGCAAAAGGGAGGACCCGGGAAACAGGGAGCTGTAGGGGACGGGTCAGAGGAGGGCCGGGGTCGTGCTTGGTGGGGACGATCCCTAGCTGTCTCATTCGGTCTGGTCGGGGAGACCTCCACCCTCGGTGGGGTGCAGACAACCGAATGGACATAACCTCCCCCATGGAGATCTCCCGCAGCCTCTACAGGACGGTGCACTTGACGGGGGCGCAGAAGAGCCGGAATGGGTGAGTGGGTAGGGGGCAATTTTTGCTTCGAGGGCATGGGGGAAGCGAAGGCGGGGGCCTTCCTGCACTATCCCCTAACCCCCTCTGCATTTGGGGAATAAGCAGGTGGAGGAAGGCAATTGTGTCTGCATGTTGCACAGATCCTCAGAGTCCAGGTAGCCTTGTAGGCCTGAATTGTGTGCATGTATGGGTGAATGGGGCAAGGTTTGTGCCTGTATGTGAGCATGTCTTTGTATGTTATGTCCCCACATGTGTGTGTCTGGGGGGCTCGGTGTGTATAAGTGTTTCCACAGGGGATCTGCCTTGTTAGGGGTGGGCCTGTGTGTACCTTTGTGCGCATTCGTGTCCTTCACACTAATAGTCTTGTACATGAGTTTCCTTCAATTAATTAACAATCAGTGGTATTTATTGAGCACTTACTGTACACAGAGCCCTGCACTTAAGCGCTCATGCCTCCACCACTTGTCAGCCGTGTGACTTTGGGCAAGTCACTTAACTTCTCTGTGCCTCAGTTCCCTCATCTGTAAAATGGGGATGAAGACTGTGAGCCCACTGTGGGACAACCTGATCACCTTGTAACCTCCCCAGCGCTTAGAACAGTGCTTTGCGCATAGTGAGTGCTTAATAAATGCCGTCATTATTATTATTAATTAGCAGGCATGTTCCCTGCCCATATCCAGTTTACAGTCGAGTTTCCTTGTACACATGCTTCCTTGTATACGATCCCTGCCATGATGAGTTTACAGTCAATAGTTTCCTGGTACAAGGGCCTCCTTATACACATACTTCCTTGTATACAGGGTCCTTGCAGTCAGATCTGATGCTAATCGGACCACGAAGGGTTAAAGCGGCTCCAGCCACGGGGTCGTTGGGGAGGGGGTTGCTTTCCCGCAGGAAGCAGCTTCTCCCAGGAGGATTTTCCCGGGGAGGGGGTGGGGAAGGAGAACTTGGGGAGAGTAGAAGGAATTGGAGGGGCGGGGGTGACAGCAGAGGCTGTTTCTCAGCTCCATTTCCCAGGCTCTCGGGTTCCCCAGGGATCTTCTGCCAGGCCGGCTTCAAGCCAAAGAGACCAGACCTCTGCCCTCCCCCCGAGTCCCACCCACCCCCCAGGCCGGGGGAAGGCCTAGGATGCAGACTCCAAGCTCCATGTGCTGGGGAAGACGGACCCCCCCACCTCCTCTCCTCCCAGTTTCCCACATTGGATTGATTCCTACCCTGCCGCACCCCCTCCAGCGCCCCCAACACCCCTATCCTGGGCCCGCTTCCGTGCAAGCGAGGGCGGAGGAGCAAACGGTTTCAACCCGGTGGCTGATTTGTCTAAAAATAAGAGTGGGATTCGACCGGCGACTCCTGATATGCACAGTTTGGCCTAGGAATTTTCTGGGAGACACTCAAGGACCCTCGCCCCCAGGGAACCCAGCTCCCCTCCCCTGACCCTTCCCACCCCCTAGTTCCCACCCTGCCCACTCTGGATTCCTCTCGGGAGCCGGGACAAGAATCCCAGAGAGTCCGGAGTCAGGAGTTGTGATGTCCTGGAGTGGAGTTGGAGGAGGGATTGCAGGGGAAGGGGATTGAGAGAAACTGGTTGTCCTGTAGGAGGGGGTCTGTACTATCCAGGAAAACGGGTGCTCTCTGTAGATAGTCGATGACCAGATTCCCAAGCCAATTACAGCACCTTTCTCTGATTCGTTCACTCATTGATACTTAACGAGTGCCCTGTCAATCAATTAATCGGTCATTTGTATTTATTGAATGCTTACTGTGTGCAGAGCACTGTACTAAGTGCTTGGTATATAACGGACTTGGTAGACACGTTTCCTGCCCACAATGAGATACTGGTCTTGCCTGCAAGAATGCTCTTCTGGGTGCCTGACTCCACAGAACGTTGTACTGGGGGCCTGAAAGTATATAACTGAAGGGGGAGACATGGTTGAATGGTACTATCTATTCCCTCTGCCTTGCCTTTGCACTTAATAATAATAATAATAGTGGCATTTTTATTAAGCACTTACTATGTGCAAGGCACTGTTCTAAGCACTGGGGAGGTTACAAGGTGATCAGGTTGTCCCACGGGGGGGCTCACAGTCTTAATCCCCATTTTACAGATGAGGTAACTGAGGCACAGAGAAGTGAAGTGACTTGCCCAAAGTCACAGCTGACAGTTGGCGGAGCGGGATTTGAACCCATGACCTGGGACTCCAGAGCCCGGGCTTTTTCCACTGAGCCACGCTGCTTCTCAGACAGTAAAAATTCTAGACGGTAAAACTCGGTAAAACACTAACTCCTCCCACCATGTCCCCTGGCCCCTCAGCAGTGATGATGTGTACTAAGCATCACTCTCCCCACCTTCGAAGCTTTTTTAAAGGTACATCTCCTCCAGGAGGCTGTCCCATTCAGTTCATTCATTCAGTCGTATTTATTGGGCACTTACTGGATGCAGAGCACTGGACTAAGCTCTTGGGAGAATATAACATATGAGTAAGCAGATACTTTCCCTCCCCACATCCAGTTTACAATCTAGAGGGGAAGACAGGCATTAATATAAGTAAATAAACTAAAGATAATAATAATTCACAAATATAATAAATAAATTACAGGAATGCCCTCATTTCCCTAAGCCCTCATTTCCTCTTCTCCCACTTCCTTCTGCCTCACCCTATCACTTGAATTTGCATCCTCTATTCACCCCTCCCTAAGCTCCTCAGCACTTATGTACATATATGTAATTTACTTATTTATATTAATGTCTGTCCCCACCCTCTAGAAGGTAAACAATGTGGGCAGAGAATGTGTCTACCAAGTCTGCTATATTGTACTCTCCCAAGCACTTAGTTCAGTGCTTTGTACTCATTAAGCATTCAATAAATCCAACTGATTGATCAATAGATTGACTGGTATGACCCCGACCCACAAGGAGCTCCTTCTCTAGCCCCTGTCAGTTCGGACCTTCTGCTGGGACCACTCCCACGACTGATCCCACCTCTGCTGCCACTACCATGTTCTTTGCCGAATATCAGTACCCTCTGTTAATGTCCTTCCCCAGCACGGGACCCCGGCCCCCGTGACATCCCCATCCCTGCTGCAGCAGGGAGGGGAGCAGCATTGCATTTGACGTTCAGCTTTTGACCTCCCACCACTGACAGACAATCTGGCAGATCTCCTCCCAAACCACATCCAGTATCATGCCACTGCCCATGATGGAGTGACCACCCACCTCATCCCTATGGATTTCCTATGGCTGATGGGGATGATTTGGGCAGACCAGGAGTCAGCCACTGGTCAGTCCTGCTGATGTGGCACCTTCGGACCCCTGGATCAGGCCCCAGTTCTGACTCGGCATACTCATCTATCTTGGACGGGAGGGGCAAAGAGTCTTCTTCTGTTCTGCAGGGTGAATCACCTCTCACTATCTCTTCCCCCCGAAAGGAACCAAAAGTCCTGCCTCTGCTACTGGGTCAGCTCTGGAACCAAAAAACTCCACCCAGACTAATTCCTGGTTACCCATCGTTTCCTCCAGTTCTTTGCCAGGGGATGCACTGACAGACAAAGAATTGAGATGGAGGAGGGTGGAGAAATTGTCCGGGCAGAGTGTCAGAAGAACTGAGGTGCAGGCAGTGGGAGTGTCTGTCTGTCCCCAGACCCCAGACCGAGGGTGAAGCAGGAGCAGAGAGAGATCAGTTATGCCCATAGGCAATGTCCGCAGGAAGCTGGGTACCCAGATGGCTGGAGTTGGACTGCCGTTAGCGTGAGAAAGGGCAGACGTAGGACACACCCAATTTTCCATTCATCCCTGGCTTCCAGAGTCCAGTCTGTGTTTATCCTTACTGACCCAGCCCTCCTCACTCCAGGAGTTGTCCCCAGTGACCCCCCACCCCCACCCCGCCAACCCAGTGTGGGCATAGTTAACCCCCTATGGGCAGAAACTCCGTTGTGTAGGGACAGGTTGGGTTGGGGGAGCAGGGTCTTGGTTCCCCCCACCCCCCCGGCAATTCTGAAGTTCTAAAATGGCTCCTTAATGATGTTCTGACTCAGGGCTCCCCCAACCCTCTATTCTGGGTCTAGATTAGCTCTTCCAACCCCCAAATCCAGCCTTCGCTGCAGGGATCTGGTCTTTGGACTCCTCGCTGCTCCAGGGAGATCCACGTCACCTCCATCTTTCCAATTTAAAACTGAGTCCCAGGGCTGCTTCTCAATCAGTGGAATTTATTGAGCACTTAATGTGTGCTGAGCACTGTACTGAGCGCTTGGGAAAGTACAGTAACAACAGAGTTGGTGATGCAATCCCTGACCACAAGGAGCTAGCTGTCTCAGGGGGGAGACAGATATTAAAATAAATTACTGAAAGAGGAAATAGAGCATGTATCTAAGTGAGAAGCAGCATGGCCTAGTGGAGAGAGGATGGGGCCCAGGAATCAGAGGGACTTGGGTTCTAATCCTGACCCTGCCACTTGTCTCCTTTGTCACGTTGGGCAAATCACATTTCTTCTCTGGGCCTCAGTTACTTCATTTATAAAATGGGGATTAAGACTGACAGCCCTATGTGGGACAGGGACTGTCTCTGACCTGATTAACTTCTGTTGACCCCAGCACTTAGTACACTGGCTGGCACATAGTAAATGCTTAACAAATATCATAAAAAAATTAAAAAGTGCCTGGACTCCTCTTGAGGGGGGCTTCTCTTCCTCCCCTACTACCAGTGCCCCGGGAGAATTGGGGAGGAGCTCCTTGCTGTGTGTTGCCCTGACCTAAATGTTGTCCATCTGCCTACCTGCCTACTACATGTATTGTACTCTCTCAGGCACTTAGTACATCACTTAGCACAAAAGTAAGTGCTCAGTAAATACTTTGCCTGCAGGTGGTCACAGGTTCTGGCTAGCTCCAGGGAGGAGTTCCTGGTCCAGGACCCATTCGGGGTCGGGGGGCTGGATCCTGACGGTCTGCATATCTGTTCATTCAATCATATTTATTGAGTGCTTACTGTGTGCAGAGCACTGTACTAAGCACTTCAGAGAGTACAGTACAACAGTAAACTCCCCCTGCTCCTCTACCCCGGAGTGGCTTCCCCTGACCCCATCTCTGCTGTGGGATGAACCCCAACTCCAGGGTTGGCCAGCTATTCCTGGTTTCCTCTGGGGCTCCAGGCTTGTGGGTGAGGAAGGGAGGACCAGATCCAATAAGGATATGGATAAAGGTGAAGTGGGAAACCAGATTCCCGGAAGGAGAGAGGCTTAATGAATGCCGCAGTTATTATGATTGTTATTATTAGGGAGGGGCTGAGAGACAGAGGGCAGGGCCCTAGCCCCACCCCTAGTATTGTCCATGAGAGGTGCCCAATCCCCAGACGTCTAGTCTGGAAGCTCCACTTGGCTCCTGGCAGTCAAGGAAGTGGGGGTTGCCCATCTCTTGAGGGCTGCAGTCCTCTAGACTGTAAGCTCATCGTGGGCAGGGAACATGTCTACCAGCTCTGTCATTTCGTACTCTCCCAAGTGCTTAGTACAGTGCTCTGCACACAGTAAGTGCTCAATAAATACCGTTGATGGATTGTTTGAGGAGCTATGGGCATGATGGGAAACACTAGGCTGCCTCCCTCCCACCCTCCCAGCCCTCTGGGGAAGGGGCAGGGACCAAGCCTCCAAGACCAAAGGGTGGATTCTAGCTGCACTGGGGTAACAGAGAGAGGTTTGATAGGTGTCCCCCCTGAGACAAGCCCCCTGGATTTCCCCCCAGACTCCTCCATTGTGCCTCCCGCCTCTCCCTGCCTCCTCTCCTTCCCTGGTCCTGTTTCTTTGTCTGTTTATCCGCCTTTCCCTTCTTCCTGCCCTTAGGTTCTGTGGCTATAATCAAATCATAACTTTTATTAAATTTGAGATTACTTTTTAATGGAATCAATTTCTTGTGTGGAGCCTCTCGTCTTGCCCCAGGGCTCTGGCATTCTCTCCAGTTCAGCATCCACCCCACCCCCACCCCCAACCCTCCACCCCCAGATTGTCTCTTCTTCGCTGTTGGCCAGCAATGCTAGCTGTGCAGTTGTGGAGTGGCGAGGGTGAGGGGACCCTGGGGAAGGAAGGGCCAGGGAGTGGGGAGAGCCCAGCTACTTTCCCTAAACACACACACACACCCCTCTACCCGGACACACACACAGTCACACACAGAATCATACATCATGGACACACACACACCAAGAGTCTCTCATACACACCCATTGTCTCTCTCTGTCTCTCACACACAGATCCTCCCTGACCCCACTCAGAATCATACACTCACACACCCAGTGCCATATACACCAAGGGTCACACACATGGATACACACACATCCAGAATTACACACAAACATATAGTCACACTCTCAGATTCATACACACATACATACAGCCAGTGCCACACATATTCACACACACACACATATAGTGTCTCATGCACACAAACTCAGAGTCACATCCATGGACACACAAACATACAAACACACACACACACATGCACACAATGGAAAAATAGGAGGAAGAGAGGAGGGACAAGGTTCAGACCAGAGGGAGGACTTGGTGCAGAATAGAGAGACACGGTGGTAGGCCCAGAAATAAAAAAGGGTAAATCATAAAGAGACCAGGAAGATGAGAAGCAAAGCCAGAGAGACACACATAAAATGGGAGAGAGAGAGAGAAAGGAAGAGAGAGGAAGAGAAAGGGAGAGGGGGAGAGAGGGGGAGAGGGAAGGAGAGGGAGAGGGAGGGAGGGAGGGAGGGAGAGCGCAAGAGATGGAGAAAGACTAACACATTTATCTCACCATCCTGTTTCCGAGCAGCTGAAACAAGCGTCCTCGGGGCCTCCCCTCCCCCACCTTGCTGCCTGGGAGGGGAGAGACGGGGAGAGGGAGCGGAATCGGAAAGCCATCCAAGGCTCCCACTTCCCCAACCCACCCGCCCAAAGCTCGCAAGGACCATGGCTCGCCCATTTCTCCATCCGATGGGTGGCTGCCTGATGGGCGGGGGTGGCTGCCAGGCTGCACCCAGGCTGCACTTATGTGACTTCATCCAGCAGGCCCTGGCAAGGAAAAGGAGGGAGAGGGAGAGGGACAGGCCTGGAAAAAAGGAAAGTGCCAGGGCCCGGCCTACAGGGGAGAGGGGAAAGACCAAGCCCAGTAGGGAGAAGAGGGACAAGGTCGGGCCTAGGGTGAGAGGGGCCAGGTTGGGGCAAATAGGGAGAAGAGGCCAGAACCAGGCCTCAGGGTAGAGGGGCAGGGCTGAATTGGGAGACACTGCTCTGAAAACTGTTTGATTCACCCAGGGCCCCAGTGCAGATCCTGGAAGTGAAGCGGGAATAAGCCGGCAGCTTGGGGGAGGAGGTGGGGTCTCAGTGCAGGAGGAGCCTGGCCCGTTCCAAGGTCTCCGGTTCTTGGGGCTCTGTCCCCGAGCCGGGCCCCTCTCCCTCTACCCCCCCAGCTTGAGTCAGCAGGTCCTGCCCCAATTCTCCCTCCACCTGTGGCTGCGGCTCCTTGAGCCCAGGCGGCATGACGGTTTTCCCGCAATCAGAGCATAGGTCGGAGCCCAGGCCTGGATGGTCAGCTCCGTGGTGGGTTGGGGAAGGATTATGGTGGTCATTTCTGGAAAGCCTCACACTGTCTAGGGTTCTGGGTTTGGGGACGATGGGGTGGTGTCCCCGGGTTCTGGCTGTGGGAGTGATGGGGTTGAGGTCCCTGGGTCCCAGCTGTGGGAGGGATGGGGATGGTGTCCCTGAGATTCCAGGCGTGGGAACGATGCAACCGGTGTCCCCAGGTTTCAGCTGTGAGGACCAAGAAGAGAAGCTCCATGCCATTTTAATTGATTTTTCTTGGGGCATGCTGGAAAGTGTGAGGTGGCTCTCATTCATTCAATCGTATTTATTGATCGCTTACTGTGTGCAAAGCACTGTAAGGGAGGTGACCCCCCAAACTGCTGGCTGCCCCCCACATGCAGAGACTTCATAAAGATTTAATGAGTAGATGGTGGGGAGTGACTTCCAACTCTAACCTCTTCTCATTCAGGGAGTGTTGATGGGCCCCAGGACAAGATTCTGCTCCTTCCGCTCCCCTTGTCCCCCAGCCCCAGCTCCAGGCTGCTTCCCTCACCCTCCGAAACTGGCTTAGAAACAACTGGGGGACTGGGGACCCAGAAAACCCACTGGCCAGGCCCCTCCTCCATCTCACCTAAAGGCAGCTGCTCCTCCCCATGTTCCCAGATCCCCCCAAATCTGTGGGTACCCAGTCTTCTTTCTGCCCCATTGTGTCTGGCTGTGGTTGGTTTTCTGGGCAGGAGGCCCAGTTCGGTTTAATTTTTGTTTATTTCTATGTACAGATTCTCCTTTTCTGTTTTGAGAAGAGCAATTTGTAAATTATTATTATTTATATAATAAAGAACAAATCATCCCAAACAGGAGAAGAAACAAAACAAAATACCACCGCCCTATCTTTTCTCAGGAAATTTACTGAATTAGTGAATTGGAAGGCATTTCCTGAAACCATCAGGTTCGTGATTGACTGCAAATTTGTGAGGGAAGGCGGTCTTCTCACCCCCACACACCCTCTTCTGGGCCCTGAGGTTGTAGGGAGCAAGGTCGGGGAAGAAGAGCAGTGCTTCCATCCACTCTGGGACTGTCCATCCACTCAGTGGATGGGACTTCCATCCACTCAGAGCCCAGTGGGAGCAGATGATTGATATTCATTGGGGAATAAGCCAAAGGGAGTTGGGTGTGGACTGGTGATCATTTAATTAGTCAATCAATCAATGATATTTATTGACTACGTACTGTAAGCAGAGCACTGTACTAAGTGCTTGGGAGAGTCCAAAACAATAGAATTGGGGGACACGATCCCTACCTGCAAGGAGCTTACGGTCTAGAGGGGGAGGCACTGAAACAAATAATAGACAGCGGAAATGGCAGAGTGTGAGGATGGGGATGTAAGCGCTCTGTGCCTGGGGGTGGGGTGAATATCAAGTGCTTGAAGGGTTACAGATCCAAGTGCATAGGCCATGCAAAAGGGAGAGGGTGGAGGGGAAATGAGGGCTTAGTTGGTGAAGATCTCTTGGTGGAAATATGATTTTAGGAGGGCTTTGAAGATGGGGAGAGCGGTGGACTGTTAAATTCATTCATTCATTCAATCGCATTTATTGAGCACTTACTGTGTACAGAGCACTGTACTAAGCGCTTGGGAAGTACAAGTTGGAAATGTGAAGGGGGTCGGGTGGCGGTGGGGGCAGTTCCAGGACAGAGACAGGGTTCAACAACAAGAGTGAGATCTAGGTACAGGGAGTAGGTTGGTGTTAGCAGATGGACAGCGTGGGCCAAAGAGGGGGCCAGGCCAGAAGCATTGATCTCTCTCCCCTGTCTGGTCATCCTTAGAGGTCTTCTTGGTCCAGTACATTTTCGGCCTTCTGCATATGGTTCACTAAGTGTTCGGCCATGACCGGTTTGGTGGCGGGGGGTGGGATGGAGGTAGAGGAGGGGGAAGTTCCCCGGAAACCCAGCTCTCGGCACCCCGCAGCCCCAACCACACCGATCGATCCAACCCGATCGATCCTTGGGGCCCGTGGACAATTTCCCTCTCATCTTTGATTAAGCCAACAGTCGGCGGGTCCATCTCCGCCATCCACCTCCTGCCAGCGTGGGCATCCCGGTGACCAATCGGACCCCGATATGCAAAATGCTCGGTGGGGAAGGGTATTGATTAGCTAGATTGCTTTTGATGTCACAAAGCCACCGCGCGCCGTGGAGCTGAATTGGGCTTCGGTGGGCTGGCCCTGAAGTGGGAACGGACCATGCAGGGACCGGACCGCTGACCCCTCCCCTAGAGGTCCCGCCTCCAGGCCACAGTCCAGTGGTCTCTGGGGCTGGATACGCCCCCACATTTCTGGTTAAGAAGCAAATCAGATCCCCGGGCATTGCGGGCATTGCCGAGGGTGGTGGTGGTGGTGGCCGGGTGCGGGATGCGGTGGAATGGACGATTACGTGTATTTTATGCAGAAAGTTTGCTGACCAGTCTTTCATCCCTCTGGGAGCAGTGGCGGTGGGAGGGAGAGTGGCGGTGGGACGGAAGGGAGGAAGTTGAAATCCATGACCATTCTGTGAATTCTGAAGGCCGGTTCAGGGCTATTGTGGTTATTGTTCCTGGGAACAATGCTGTTTGCTCGGCTGAACCGCATCCACCCAGACAGGGGCTCCTGGCGGAGATGGGGGTGGGGAAACGGTCCTGGAAAGAAGGGGGACACCTGGTGGGGATGGAGAGGGTGCCCCCCCCCCCCAAAGCTAGCAAGCTGCTAATTTCTTGTCTTGGTGGCGTTGTGGATGGACTGCGAAGCAGCATGGCCTAGTGGAAAGAGCACGGGCCTGCGAGTCCCCTGACTTGGGTTCTAATCCTCTAATCTGGAATGGGCCGGGCCCCTGTCCCACGCAAGGTTCACAATCTAAGATGGAGGGTGAGGAGTCAACTCTGTTTCACGGATGAGGAAGCTGAGGCCCAGAAAGTTTAAATGACTTGCTTAAGATCACAGACCAGGTAGAAAAGGGACTAGATATCTGGGGGAGACTGGACCACAGACCCTGTATGGTTCCCTTAATCCCCCCCCCCCCCAACCCCACCACTGGAGTCCCTGACAAAGGAGCCCCAAGCTGGGGAAGGAGCGTTCCTGACCCCCTACTCTCTCTTACACACACACACACACACACACACACACACACACACACACACACACACACACAGAGAGGAAGCTGTGCTGTGGAAGCCCCCCACCCATCTGCACCAGATCACTGCAGTGTTTCCCCCCAGACCTGAGGGGCGGAGAAGCAAAGTTGAGGAAGCCAAGATCCTATCCCGGCTGAAGGTTAGAGGGTCTGGGGGACTTGGGGGAAGGTGAGGTTGTGAAATTGTGAGGTTGTGAGATGAGGGAGGAAGGCCTGGTGGGGAGGGAGGAGAGAGGGGCCTTGAGGGTCTCTGACCATCTGTAGTGCCAGGGCAATCTGATAACAAGTCTGCAAGCCCAGCAACAATCCTGCTGACCTGGATTTGGGGAGGGGGGCTACCGGCCCCTCCACAGTCCTCCCCACTGAGGAGGAGATGGCTTCTACAGTCCTGCTCATTCCAGAGTCCTTCAGGGGCGAGGCAGAAGGGCAACCCTAGGTAGGAGGGCAGAGGGGCCTTGGCTCAGCTCCTCCCCAGGGTTCCTCTGGGCAGTTGAAAGCTTTGTCTTCTCTAGTTTGGGGAGGGGGCACTCAAGACCCGAGGCTATGACTGCCCCCAGCCACCTAGGTTAACGTGGCCAGGTGGCCCCATCCTGTCACCAGAGAACAGTGTGCCAGCGAGCAGTGGTCTGGACCACTTCCACAATCCAAAAGCGACCCTCCTCCTCTCTCCAAATCCAGCTGCCCCCCAAGACCCTCCTGGGGTAGGGAGAGCCCAAACCCTTTTGGAACTCAGAGTCCTGGAGGTGAAGCATGCACACTGGGCGGGAGGGTGCTCCTTGGGCATCCCAAAGAGTAGGTTCTGAACTTTGGCCACCTGCGCCAGGCAGTGGTCAGTATTGCCCCATGCCTCTTTGCCAGGAAAGAGAGAGAGGAAGAAATGTCTATCCCTCAATGAGGACTCATCCCCAGGAAGGGTGTTTTCTGTTTGTTCCCTGTGCTCTGGGGAAGCTGCAGGCCTGGGGAAGGGGACACCCATGTGCCTACCCTTGCTAAGTGGCTGTCACAGCCCAGCCAGCTTCCGTGCTCCTTGTCCATTTTGGATGCACACCAACTTATATGGGTATGTGCGTGTAAGTGGGAAGGGGAAAGGCAGAGGCCAACGGGGTCCATCCCCTCACCAGGGCAGAAAAGGATTTCAGACTTTATTGAAAGAACCTCCCCTCCTTCAAACCCTGCCCATCGTTCTCTCTCGCCAGCTACTAAGAGTCTTTTTCTGCACCGGGAGACTCCAAGGGGTCCATGGGAAAAGCGGGAGAGAAGGGTCCTCGGTGAGGCTGCCCTTCTCAGGTCCAGAGGTCGGTCTATTCATTCATTCAATCATATTTATTGAGCGCTTATTGTGTGCAGAGCACTGTACTAAGGGCTTGGGAGAGTACAGTACAACAATATACAGACACATTCCCTACCCACAACGAGTTTGCAGTCTAGAGGGGCAGACACCATATAAATAAATTAATTACGGATATGTACATAAGTGTTGTGGAGCTGGGAGGGGGGAGTGAATTAAGGGTGACGCAGAAGGGAGTGGGAGAAGAGGAAAGAAGGGCTTTTCATTCATTCAATCGTATTTATTGAGTGCTTACTGTGTGCAGAGCACTGTGCTAAGCACTTGGGAAGTACAAGTCGGCAACATTAACAAGTCGGCTTTGTCAAGGAAGGCCTCTTGGAGGAGTTAGGCTTTCAGTAAGGCTCCGACGGGGGAGGGAGTCGAATTTGAGGAGGGAGGGCATTCCAGGTCTATGGTCCTCCTGGCTGGAGCTCTCAGGCAGGGTGCATTGGGCCGAAATCTATGGGTTTTCTCCCCCCATCGCCATCCATCCATCCATCCATCCTCCCGCCCCGCTGGAGACGAGATGTCATGTTGGAGCGCGGCTCCACGAGGAGGCTCCAAAGCCCGAGATGCTGCGTGCACACGTCGCTGTCTCCCCGCTGATTGGCCGGGTGCACTGTTTCCATGGTGATTCCAGGCAAAAACCTGTAGTCCTCGCATCCCCCTCTCCCGCCCCCCGGCTCTATTCAGTGGCAGCGGCAACAGGCAGGTTGATAAAAACCGGAGCCAGGGCCCACCGTGCCCGGGGATGGAACCCGCTGTCCTGGACAGAGCCCCCTCGCCTCCCAGATGCCACCCACCCACCCAGCTAGGCAGAGGCTGGGGGTCCTGAGCCAGGGGGAGGGCAATTTCCATTACTGGGGCCAAGCAGAGCCCATGATCAGGACCAATCTGATTGGCTCAGTCCAGGCCGGGCAGGGATTGGGCACACGGGACCGGATCCCTCTCAGCACGGGTCCTGGCCCTCCCACCCGCCCTTGGCTTCTGTCCGGGCCCTGCTTGAAGCCCATTGGACTCTGGGGCCCAAGAGAGGCTGCAACCAGGACCCCGGATTCACCTGAACCAACCGCCAGAGGAATCGGGAAGTCAAAGTGGGTTGAGGGGGCAGAGGAGCAACAGCAGTAGAACAGCTGCTGCTGGTCGCCTCGATGCCGGCCCGGCTCAGCTGGGCCTTGTCATGCTCAGCCTCTGCCCACACTCCTTCCGGGCCTGGGGCTCAGCTGATGGTCGTTCTGGCAGAGTAGGGCTGAGGCAGGGGGAGGAGCTGGACTCCGGATAGAGGAATAGAGGGAGCTGAGGGGGTATCTGGGAGGGGAGCGTGAGTAGGGAGCTGCTCAGGACTACAGGGTGGCTTGGAAAGTCCAGGGTGTAGGCCTAGGATGCCCATCTGTGGAAGTGATCGAGCAGACTTCCTATCCTGTCTCGGAATGAGGCAGGCCCCTTCCCCGCAGGCTCCGGCTCAGCGTTTTTAGAGAAGTGCACCCCAAAGGCCAGGGTGGAGAACCTACTCTTGCCCTTCCTGCTGTCTTGCCGTGGGACCCCGGCCCCATCCCCTCTTCCTCAGGACCTCTGACTTCCCCCCACCCATGGAGTCAGGGGAAAGAACTCGGGCCTGGAATTCAGAGGACCTGGGTTCTAATCCCTGCTCTACCTCTGACCTGCTGAGTGAGACCTTGGGTAAGTCACTTAACTGCTCTGGGCGGGGCAGGGACTGTGACTGACCCAACTGGGCCGGATTTACCCCAGGGCTTAGTACAGCACTCGTCACACAGTAAGTGCTTAACAGAACCACAGTTCTCATCTCTGTGTCTGGGCACCGAACAGGGGTTTGGGAGTAGGGATGGACTCAATCAATCAATCGTATTTGCTGGGTGGTGGGCAGAGCTTTTGGGGTGTCTTTGGGGGTGTCAATAGCCCCTCCAGACCCCTGATTTTGGGCAGAAAAGTCAAGGCTCCGAAGGGGCGCCCCCTGCTGGCGGGCTCGGGGATGTGCGCGAGGAGATCCCTTGGCCCGTTCCCCTCTACTGGCGCCCTCTAGCGGCCCGGCCCGGCGGTCGCCGTTGGAGAGCCGCCACCGGCTGGAGGACCGTGGGAACGCGGCTCTCCGAGGCCCGAGGCCGCCGCAGAAACCGGAGCCCTCTCTAGGCCATTAATTGTTAATAAACGGCAGCCGGTGCATTATTTAAGAATGATGGTGCTTTCTGTTCCATTATAGATTAAAACACAGGCCTGTTCTTATTAATCCTGCATTTCAAAAGCTTGTAACTCCAACCAGGGCCGGGGAGATGAAAGCCGGCGCACAGGAATTCTCTCTGACTCTGACAATCGCACTCCGGCTGGGAGGGAGGCAGGGTGTGTGTGTGTGTGTGTGTGTGTGTGTGTGTTGTGTCGCTTCCCTCCCACCCACCCAATCTCCCAGACATCTCAGCCCTCACCCTGACACTGATGTTGCTAGGGTTTCTGCGGCCACTATTGTGATTCCAACACATACACACACACTTCCGCCCGCAGCAGATGCTCTGACTTTGAATGCGTGTACACGGGGCTCTCTGTCTCTCTTCCCCACCCCCTGCACACATACACATGAGCACACGCCGGTACTGAGGTTCGTAAGACCCTGACACCGGGGTCCCACCCGCCCCAGGACTAAATCTTCAATTCCACCTCTTAGGATCCATCTCTTTCTATCGCTGTGTCTCTCCATTCCTCGAATGTGTCTCCCCAACCGTGTGATGGCTAGTTCCCCAGAGCGCCTCCTAAACTCTGTGAGCAGAGACTCTCCTTCCCAGATTTTAGAGAAGCAGCGTGGCTCAGTGGAAAGAGCCCGGGCTTGGGAATCAGAGGTTATGGGTCCTAATCCCTGCTCTGCCACTTGTCAGCTGTGTGACTTTGGGCAAGTCACTCAACTTCTCTGGGCCTCAGTTCCCTCATCTGTAAAATGGGGATGAAGACTGTGAGCCTCAGGTGGGACAACCTTGATTACTTTGTATCCCCCCCGCCAGCGCTTAGAACAGTGCTTGGCACATAGTAAGCGCCTAACAAATACCACCATTATTATTATTATTATCTTACGGACTGGGATCTGGGACCTTCCATTCTGACGGGGTCGGAAGCCCAGGGGTGGAGAGCAGGGTACGGAATAATAAAAATAATCGTGGTATTTAAGGGCTTACTATGTGCCAAGCACTGTACTTAGCGCTGGGGTGGATACAAGCAAATCGAGCTGGACACGGTCCCTGTCCCTCTTGAGGCTCATGGACTCAATCCCCATTTTATAGATGGGGTAACTGAGGCCCAGTGAAGTGATATTCTCAAGGCCACACAGCAGATGAGTGGTGAGAAGGATTAGAACTCATGGCCTTCTGACATCAGGCCCTGAACTGGCTTCAGAGCTCAGGGGGTGGTGAGAGAGGGTTTTTTTTGTGGTGGGGAGGGGGCTTGCTGGCAAAGCCCTAACGGAAGTGCCTTTCTGAAGCAGGGAGTAGGAGGCCTGTTGATTCATTGCTCATTTATTAGAACAATTGTTTATTTTAGAGAAGCAGCATGGCTTAGTGGAAAGAACACGGGTTTGAGAGTCAGAGGACATGGGTTCCAATTCTGCTTCACCACTTGTCTGCTGTGTGACCTTGGGCAAGTCACTTAACTTCTCTGTGCCTAGGTTACTTAATCTGTAAAATGGGGATTAAAAGTGTGAGCCCCACGTGGGACAACCTGATTACCCTGTATCCACCCCAGCGCTTAGAACAGTGCTTGGCGCGTAGTAAGTGCTTAACAAATACCATCATTTTCATTATTACTTATGCTGTGATTGGGAGAATTACCAGGAATGTGGGCCTTGTCTTTGACCTTTGGTGTGCTTGGCAATTTATCTCACTCTTTAGATGGAAAGCTTCTAGAGGGTAGAGACCTTCTTTTACTCTGCTGTTTCTTTAGTTCAAGGTGCTGCAGACAGTAGAAAAAGAGGGGGTGGGAGAAGGGGCAGCAGAGATGGAAAAAATGGAGTGAAGGGAAGGAGGTGATGGCTGAGGGTTGGTAGTATGGAAGGAGATGGAGGGGATGTTATTGAGGGAAGGGGTAGTGGGAATGGAGGGGGTTTCAGGGAGGGAGGGGTTGGGGTAATGGAAGCTGATGGAGGGGGGTGTCAGTGAGGGAGGGGGTGGTACAGAAGGTATCACCATGCTCATTTCTCAAACATCCATTGTTGGGGAATCGAATCCTTTCTCAAAGACAGATGTCAAGATGGTTTTCTCAGAGAAATTCTTGCTCATTTTTGGCTTTGATAAGCATTTTCTTCACCAGAAAAGTGTCTCTGGTTGGTGCTTAATGAGGATTTCTTTGCCTTGCCTAAAGTAATGCCGGGTAATCTTCCAAAAATATGGGACTAATATTGGCGAGTTTGGGGTGGGTTATTTTTGCATCTTTGTCATTTTGGAGTTCTGGGCTCCCCTGGCCAACAGAATAAAGCAGCAGCTCTCTTGTGTCCTGAGCCATGGCTTTTAATTTGATCAAAGCAAGTTCTTCTTGTGCTTAGTATGCATTATTTAGCTCTTTTAGGTTAAATGTCTCAATAGGAAGACAGAATGACTTTTCAGTGTATTTTCTTCCAGGATTTTAATCTACTCCTGTAAAGTTGTGTCTGTCTCTTGTGTGTCTCTGTCCCTCAACCTCCACCGCCTCCCCCCACCCCTGTCTATCTCAGTCTGCCTGCCTGTCCCTCTCAATTCACTTGGTATTTGCTGATCACCTACTGAACACAGAGCACTGTACTGAACATTTGAAGCTAGCCATATGTTCTCTATCTTCAAGAAGCAGACATTCTAATTGGGGCAAGCAGACAGGCAAAACTTATTTACACAGTGGTATGAGACAGAACCAGGATAAAATAGGCCTTTCACTGTCTCTACCTCTCTGTCCAGTTGTCTCTCTTGCTTTCTTTGCCTGGGGTAGAGCAGAGATGGGTGTGAGAAGAAATCAATTGTAGGTATTGTGCGCTGTGTACAGAAAACAACAGGTTTGGTAGACACATTCCCTGCCCACAACGAGCTTAGGGTCATCATCAATTGTATTTATTGAGCGCTGTGTGCAGAGCACTGTACTAAGCGCTTAGGGTCTGGAGAAAGACATTAACATAAATAAATTACGGGTATTTACATAAGGAGAAAAGAGATTATCAAAGTACTGGGGAACTTCAGCCTTTGCCTGACCCTGTGGAGAGAGGATCTGGCCATCCCAATTCCAAAGATCTCTGGCCTCGCCCCTCTCCCTCTGCCTGGAGGCAGGAGGAAGTCGGGAGATGTAGGGCACAGAGAAGGGCAGACATTTTCCCGACGTCACACAGCCAGCCAAGCTGGAACGTGCCCCCCGTCCCGCCCTAGCATCCTCCACTTACTCCGTTCCTGAGAAAAAGCAGAAACGAAGCGGGTTTGCTCTGGGAGCCTCGTTCCCCATCCCACTGTGTTTACATTGCTTCCAGCCACGCACCCGCTGCAATTCCCGGTGGGAATTGCCTTTCCCCTTACTTTGGTAATATACAGTAATTAACAAACGGCTACGATTAACTGAAACACCTCGGAAATTAAAATACAAACACCGCTGAGCCCTGGAGCCCTCGGTTCAATAAATGATACTCTGCTCGGCACCCCCCGACCAGGCATGTGGCCCCTGGTCACCCTTTCTCCCCACCCTGACCCTCTTCTCCCCCCCTCAGGCCCTGGCCTGGGGAGTCTTGCAAGGAGGTGGGGTTGCCGAGACGGAAACGCCAGCTGTGTATTCAGTTGTACTTCCAGTTATTCAGTTCTTTCATCCTGACTCATGTGTGCTATTTCCTCGTTCCACTATTTGTAAATAATTTGCGTCTGGCCCTCTCCCCGGTTAGATGGTGAGCAGTGAGGGCCTGGGTTCATTCTCTTTGTCTCTGCTAAGCACTGTGTTCTGTGTTTTGCACTGGGCAGGCATTCAGTGCATATTATTGATTGATCGATAAGCACTGACCAACTGTTTCAAGCCTTTGCTATTTCTTCCGAGCTAACCCTCTCCTCCCAGCAGTCTCCTCACTGCCTCCCTTCTCCATTGCTCCCTGAAACTCCTTACTCTCCCCACCTTAGTTTTACCAAACCTTTCTAATAATAATAATTATGGTATTGAGAAGCAGCATGGCCTAGTGGTAAAGCATGGGCTTGGGAATCAGGAGGACCTGGGTTCTAATCCTGACAGCCACTTGTCAGCTGTGTGACCTTGGGCCAATCACTTCGCTTCATCTTTGCCTCAGTGACCTTATCTGCAAGATAGGGATTAATCGTACATATCGATTCTATTTATTTTATTTTGTTACTATGTTTGGTTTTGTTCTCTGTCTCCCCCTTTTAGACTGTGAGCCCACTGTTGGGTAGGGACTGTCTCTATATGTTGCCAATTTGTACTTCCCAAGCGCTTAGTACAGTGCTCTGCACATAGTAAGCGCTCAATAAATACGATTGATTGATTGATTAAGACTATGAGCCCCACTTGGGACCCGAACTGTATCCAACCTGATTAGCTTGAATCTACTCTGTGCTTAGTACAGAGCCTGGCATAAATTAAATGCTTAACAATAATAATAATGGAATTTGTTAAGCGTTTACTATGTGCAAAGCACTGTTCTAAGCGCTGGGGAGGTTACAAGGTGATCAGGTTGTCCCACGGGGGGGCTCACAGTTTTAATCTCCATTTAACAGATGAGGTAACTGAGGCACAGAGAAGTTAAGTGACTTGCCCAAAGTCACACAGCTGATAATTGGTAGTCTTAACAAATCCCATTTAAAAAATCAATTAATCAGTAGCACTCATTGAGTTCTGACTCTGTGCAGAGCACTCTAGTAACTGCTTGGTCCAAGTAAATGTGATTCCTGTCCTCAAGGAGTTTACAGTCTTCAGATGCCACCAATCCTTATGGAAGCACCATTTAGTGGTTTCTCTTAACCTCGTTCCCTTTGATATCACAAAGGATGCTACCAATCCCCCGAAGCCCCACCCCTGAGACATTTCCCCTGCAGAAAAGTGTCCCTTTCACTCTCCCTCCCCAACCCAGGACACTGGTTCTGGTGCTGGTCCGGTGAAGATTCTGGGTCTCGGAGGAGCGGCAGGAAGCTCTAGAAGGCCGTAAGGCCGGGAAGGATTTTTTCTGGTTTGTGCATAATCAAGATTCCAGGCGTTCTCTCAGGACCAGGCCGTTTTGTATCTTTTATTAAAGTATTAAATAATGGAGCCAGTGCGAACACTAAACTATTTATGTTTTTAAAAATTCAACAGTAGAAGCAACTAGGTCAGAAGGGTCTCCCCAAGGCAGTGTGGCACAAGATGTCCCTGCCTCTCTTTTTTTAGGGTACGTCAACTTCCCATTCAGCCACAGTAGACACCCCCTCACCTCTTGGCTGGCCGTCCCGAAGGAGTCAGGGCTCTGTTTCCTAGGGCACTGTGGTGGTGGAGGATTGGGTACATGGTGGTACCCCAGCTGCAGAAAGTGCTAGATTGTAGTAGTAATAATAATAATAATAGTACTTGTTAAGCACTCGCTATGTGCAAGGCACTTTTCTAAGCCCTGGGGGAGATACAGGTTAATCAGGTTGGACACAGTCTCTGTCTTACATGAGGCTCACAGTCTTAACCCCCATTTTACAGACGAAGTAACTGAGGCCCAGTGAAGTGACTTGCCCAAGGTCACAGAGCAGACTAGTGGTGGAGCTGGGATTAGAACCCACATCCTTCTGACGCCCAGGCTCTATCCACTAAGCCAAGTTGCTTCTCCTGGCTTCTTGTAAACTCATCGAGGGCAACCATTTTGTCTACTCAATTGTCTTCTCCCCAAGAGCTTTGAACAATGTTCTGCCCTCAGTTGTGGTTCAATAAATACTACTGATTGGTTAATTGGGGGTTGGTGAGCCCCCTCTTCCTCCTGCTTTTCTTGAGCTGTTTTTTTATGGTATTTAAGTATTTACTATGTTCCAGGCACTGATCTAAGCACTGGGGTAGATACAAGTTAATTAGGTTGGACACAATCCCTGTCCCATGTAGGGCTCACAATAAACCCCATTTTACAGATGAAGCACAGTGAAGTGACTTGCCTAAGGTCACACAGCAGACTAGTGGTGGAGCTGGGATTAGAATCCACGTCCTTCTGACTCCCAGGCCCAAGCTCTAACCATTAGACCACACTGCCTCTCATTTCCTGAGCTGGCCTGAGGAAATCCCAGCTCTGCCACTTGCATGCTGTGCGACCTTGGGAAAGCCACTTTGCTTCTCAGTGTCTTTGATTCCTCATCTGTGAAATGGGGAGAAAATACCTGTTCTCCGTCCCTCTTACAATAAACCCTGTGTGGACTGAGTCTAATCTGTCTTTCCTGGACCTGAGGAGCAGCGTGGCTTAATGGAAAGAGCCCGGGCTTGGGAGTCAGAGGTCATGGGTTCTAGTCCCAGCTCCACCACTTGTCAGCTGTGTGACCTTGGGCAAGTCACTTAATTTCTCTGGGCCTCAGTTACCACATCTGTAAAATGGGGATGAAGACTGTGGGCCCCACGTGGGACAACCTGATTACCTTGTACCTACTCCAGCGCTTAGAACAGTGCTTGGCACATAGTAAGCACTTAACAAATACCAACATTATTATTATTAGTATTACTCCAGTGTTTAGCATCCTGCTTGGCACATAGTAAGTGCTTAACAAGTACTACAGTTTTTTAACTACCGGTCTCCTCCCCAACCGCTGGGTCACAGTGAGCCGCCAGGGATGGTTAGAAACGGAAACCCGCTGTGGTTTTGTGGGCGTCTTTGTGGCCAGGGCCGCGGTGTAGTCGGGGAAGGGGTCCCCGCCCACTCCAAGCCACCCAGTGAGCAGGGAGGTAGCCCGACTCCGTCGAAGGCTTTTATTGCTCACAACAATGAGGTCCTTTGATCCTCCCGAAATCCCTGGGAGGCTGGGAGAAACACTGGCTCTCCTCCCAGTTTACAGAAGCTGTGAGGTTGAGAATTTTTCCACCCCCAGAGGTCACACGGCAGGCCAGAGGCAGAGTCAGGACTCGAACCCAGGGCTCTTCATCCTAGAAGGATGCTCTCTCCACTAGATCACGTTGACTCAGAGAGACAGGGGGAAAGACAGAGCAGAGGTGATGAGAGATAAAAGTGGAGACAGAGATGGAGTGAGAGATAGGAACGGAGAGAAGAGAAGAAAGAGAGAAAGAGGTGGAGACTGACAGAGGAGGGAGAGAAACCAAGATGAAGAAAATGAGAAATGGAAAAAAACGTTAAGAAGGAGATATGGAGATGGAAAGAGAAAGAAAGGGAGAGATGGAGAGATGAAGACAAAGGGAGAGACAGAGCTGTAGCCAGGGAGAGAGGGAAAAAAATAATGAGATGGAGACAGAGGTTGACAGAAAAAGGGAGAAACAAAGGCATGGAGACTGACAGGAAAGGAGAAAAAGATGGAAGCGGAGAAACAGTAAGCTATGAAGATGGAGGTAGAGACAAAGACATGAAGTCTGAAAGAGGAACTGCAGAGAGGGAGAAGGAGGTAAAGTAGAAAGTAGTATGAGTTTCTATGGATAACATCAGGTGAGCCAGAACACCGAGTTGGATGTCAGTGGTAGAGGACAAACGACAGTCTTTATATAATCCATCAGCCAATGGCCTTTACTGAACACTTAGAGGGCTGATTCCTGTGCTAAGCACTTGGGAGGGCATTAGAAGGTCCCCTAAAACACTGGTTGAAGATGGTGGGGGAGGAAAACAAGAAACCCTTGCGCATCTTGGCAAAGATGGATGTTTTAAGGGCCCATCTTACGTCTTTCATCTCAGGAGAAGGATCCTGGCTCTGGTCACTGAAGCTTTCCCAATTAACAAAGGATCTTGGAGCCTTTTTTGGGGGGGTCTCTCTCCCTGCTGGTTTGTGACAAGACTTCCTCCCCTTTGTCAATTTCTCTGGCCCTCCAGGCTCTGTGTTCTCCTTTCTCCCCTGACTCCTTTCCCCGTCTCTCTAACCTTCAGTTAGAGTATGCATTTAGGACTTGCTGAAAGCCAAGCACTGTGCTGAGCATTGGGTTCAGAACTAAATCATCAGACGTGATACTGATCAGGGCATGTACATGGCTGAGCTACAGTGTAGATGTGCAAACCACTTGCCAGCAGGGTGTTTATTCAGTGTTCATAGTACATGTGCAGATCTGAGAAGCAGTGACAGCATGTGTATAGTGTGTGACTGCAGCATGTATGGTTACAGTGCTTGATTGCAGTATGTGTGTAGAACTGAGCTGCAGTGGAGGTGTATACACAGTGCATGACTGCAGTGTTTGTGTAGAGCTGCTGCAATGCAGTCATGTGCACAGTGCTTGACTGCAGTAAATGTGCTGAGCTGCAGTGCAGTCGTGTGCACAGGGCTTGACTGCAGGGTGCAGATGCACAGGGCTTGACTGCAGGGTGTGTGGGCATGGATGACTGAAGCATGCATACAGGGTTGTGACATCACTGTAGTCTGTAGGTGTGTTTGGAGGAGTCAGCTGCCAAGTGTGTGAGTACAGTAGGTGATTGTAGCAGGTGTGAGTACAATGACTGCAGTGTGTGTGAGGTCTGACTGCAATGTGCATTTGTGTGTGTGTGTGTGTGTGTGTGTGTGTGTGTGTGTGTGTAACTCAGGCTGAGAGTCTGGGCCTCTTTGTGTGTCCATGGGGGCAGAGGGCCCTGGGCTGGGATTTCTTTGGTTCAGTCATCTGCCTGGTCTCCAGTCACTCTGGACTCCTGTCCTGGGGGGCTGGGCCCCTTACCCTGACTCAAATGCCCAGAAGCACCCCAACCCCAAGGGTGGGACACCCAAAGGCTCAGACCCCCAGGGGAGCCCAGGTGGGCCAAGATTCTTTCACAGTTTAGGGGGCCCTGTAGGATCCCTTGAGCCTCCTCTCTTTCATGGGGACCCCGTCTGGGTCACAGAGCCAATACCCTCTCAGTCTACAGCAAGACCCACAAGGGACTGACTTCCACCCTAAGGGTGAGGGGTGGGTGAGGGGGTCACCCGGTAGCTGGGTACTGGGGTCCAGGGGAGAGGGGTCGCTAAGTGGGATGAGGTTTACCTGGCAAAAATATTCACCTGTGCTGAGCACAGGACACAGGGACACCAGTTTGGTGCTAACCTTCTTATTATGCCTCGATCTTGCCAATTCAGCACTGACCCCTAGCCCACATCCTGCCCCTAGCCTGGAATGCCCTCCTTCCTCAAATCTGACAGACATTTACTCTCTCCTCCATTCAAAACCTAATTGAAAGCACATCTCCTCCAAGAGGCCTTCCCAAATTAAGCCCTCCCACTTCCTCTTCTCCAACTCTTCTGTGTCACCCTGACTTTTTCTCTTTGCTCTTCATTCATTCAATCATTTATTATTAAATCTTCCCCCTCCCAGCCCCACACCACTTATGTACATACCTGTAATTTATTTATTTGTATTGATATCTGTCGCTCCACCTCTAGACTGTAAGCTCCTTATGGGAAGGGAATGTATGTTTATTGTTGTATTCTACTCTTCCAAGTGCTTAGTACAGCTCTGCACACAGTAAGTGCTCAGTAAGTATAATTGAACCCCAGTGGTCCCCCCGGTCCCCATAGAAGGAGAACCCTGACTCTGCCCCCTCACCCCCCACCCGCCCAGCTTCCCCTTCATTCCCTCTCAGAGGACCCAGGTCCTTTGGTGGCTCCCAATTGAGCACTTAGTACAGTGTTCTGCACACAGTAAGCACTCAATAAATATGATTGAATGAATGAACTAGGGAGGGGTTGGGGGTTGCAGAACAGTGCTTGACACATAGAAGGGCTTAACAAGTACATCATTAATTAATTAACCATCCCCCAAGCTAGTCTGTCTGTTTTGCAAGGTTCCTGGCGTTTGGACCACTGTCCTACCTTGGGCAGTTTCCCTGTTGCCATGGACACCATATGACTTCTCACTGGTCACCAGCCGCTGTGCCATGACCTGGTGTCTGAAGGCAGGGTCTCCTCCAGCCAGTAGGATCTGGTCCCAGGGAGACCCTAATCCTCTTCCTGGTCATCATTTAGTTTCTCCCCACTAGATTGTAAGCTCCGTGAAAGCAGGAGTACTGTCTACTAACTGTACTCTCCCAAGAACTCAATACAGTGCTTTGCACTCAAGACTGTAAGCAGCTTGAGGGCAGGGATTGTGTCTACTAACTAGTATACTCTTCCAAGGGCTCAGTACAGTGATCTGCTCACTGTAGACTGTAAGCTCTCTAAAGGCAGGGATCATGTCTTCTAATATTACTCTACCTTTCCATGTGCTCAGCACAGTGCTCTGCACACAGACTGTAAACTCCTTGAGGCAGGGATCATGTCAACTAACTCCATTGTATTCTCCCCAGGACTCAGTCCAATGCCCTGCAAAGTGTCCAATCAATACTATCGACTGACCAATTAATTGGCAGCGGACAAGCCGCATGTTGAGTTCCAGAGATGGGGAAGCACTGAGACGTTTATTAGTCCTGGCCTTGGAGCTCGAGATCTCATGGTCAGGAGGGTGGACGCCTCGGGAGAGAATCAGGGGCAAACTGGGCAAACGTCGGTGTGGCAGCTGCCCACCGCAGCCAGCAGGGACCAAGCCCTGGGCTCCCCAGTGCCCCGATGCAGGGCTACCCTAGGGTCAGACTTCCCCCTCCTTCCCTTCGACCTGCTGGTTTGTCAGCGTGGCTATTGCCTGGACCCCTGTGGCCGAAGCATGACACGAGCCCGCTCGGTCAGAGATGGTCACCCCATTAGCCGCCCTGTGCCTTTGTGTGTTTATCAGCCTGTTCCTTGTTCTCCATTTGGCATATGTTGACTGGGCTCTGCTTGCCTTTTTTCCTTTGAGTATTACCTGCATTTTCCTCTTGTTCCCACTGAAGGTACAGGAGCTGTGGCTGAGTGTCTTTCCCCCATTAGATGGGAAGCTCCTTGAGGGCCAGGGACCTTACCTTCTACTCTTAGTATAACGTTCAGGGGCGCAATACAGTCTTTTGTCTGCAGTAAGCACCCAGGATAGTGCTCTGCATAAAGCAGGTGCCTAGTTTCAACACTCTCCAGAGAGTGGGCATTCATACAGTGCCATGGCCAAAGTTGGTGTTCAAAAAATACAACCAGTTCTGCTAGAAGGCTAGGTTTGTGTTTTTGTAGAACTTCACTTTCATGAAATCCCTCATGGAGAGCAAATCCAATTGAATGTTTGAACGTATATTCAGATATGGCCATGCGATGTTGAGGATGATGGGGGAGGGTGTGATCCTAACCCTCTGGTTGCCCCTTGAAGACCCCAGAGCCTCAATGGAAAGAGGAACCCAGACTGCACCTGCTGCCCCCTCCCCCCACCATGTATGTGAGCTTGGGCTGAACGCGGGAAGAGTGAATCTTGGAAAATCCTGTGGACCTCTCTTCCCAGACAACAATAATGAATAATAATTGTATTGATTAAGCATTTACTACATGCCAAGGTCAGTTCGATGCCGGGGAATCAGATCAGACATGGCTTCTGTCCCCCATGAGGCTGGCAGTTTAAGTCAGAGGGAGAGTAGGGATCCTATCTCCATTTTATAGATGAGGAAATCGAGGCCCCGAGGAGTAAAGTAACTCTCACGGGGGTCGGGGAGGGGTGTTACACAGAGGGCAAGCAGCAGAGCAGCTAGTTCTCCTGAATCCCAAACTGGCACTCTCTATGTTGTCAGTCAGTCATCCCAGAGCACAGCACACGTTGATCCGGAAGCTGCGCTACATCGTGAGATATTTCCCAGGGTCCGAGGACCTCAGGGAAGACCTGGGATCTGATCCTGGCTCTGTCACCTGTCTGTTGTGTGACCTTGGGCAAGTCACCTCACTTCCCGGTGCCTCAGTTACCTCATCTGTAAAATGAAGATTAGGCCTTTGTACCCCATGCGAAACATGGACACGTGTCCAACCTGATCAGCTTGTGTCTACTCCAGTCTTAGTATAGTGTCTGATGCATAGTAAGAGCTTAACAAATACCATCAAAAAACAAACAAGAAAAGCCTCGGGCTCCAGAAGGGTTTAAATGGCAGCAGGAGCAGAGGTTCCTGAAAGACCTAACCAGGCTTAAGATGGGGTGGGGGGGCGGGAAGTCCACGCCCTGGAGAGGGGGGAATTCAGGGGGAACGGCACCAAGCTGCTTTTTAATTTCGACGCCCACCTGTCTTCACCGGGAGAGAGGAGAAAAGCCTCCAGTTTTTATGAAACAAAATTGCAATTCCATTTTCCTTTTTAATTCTGGGAGAGGGAAATAAGAGACGACGGAGAAACCTTTGGAATCTCATTTTAGGAGTCTCGGCTGTAGATAAATGAGTCTCCTTAGAAAGACTACATCAAAGGGAATTTTCCTAGGCTGAATTTCTCTCTCTTAATAGGGCCATTGAAGGCATTAATATTCCAGGAAGTAATTTTAATTTCTTGTTTATCTTCCACGGGGAAGGAGAATTAGGATCGATATGTAAACGAGAGACAGAAGACAGAGATTTCAGGGAAAGAAGGGAGCGCGTGGAAGGTTTGGTGGGAAAGATAAAACAACCATAAGCAGTTAGAGAGAAGGGAAAGGAGAGGGGAGATGTGGATCTGAAATGAAGCTGGAATTTTATGACCTCCATCCACCTCATGACTGGATGAGGGTCTTAGGAGGCTCGGGATAGACTGAACCTGCTCTGTGCAGAGCTCTATAGTGGATGCCCTTGGTGTGCAGTGCACTGTACTGGGCACCTAGTATGTGCAGAAAACTGCTGTCAATCAATTAGTTGTATTTATTCAGCCTTTACTGTGTGCAGAGCACTGAACTCAGTGCTTGAGAGGGTACAGTCAGTGCTTGAGAAGCAGTGTGGCTCAGTGGAAAGAGCCCAGCCGTTGGAGTCAGAGTTCATGGGTTCAAATCCCGGCTCTGCCAATTGCCAGCTGTGTGACTTTGGGCAAGTCACTTAACTTCTCTAGACCTCGGTTCCCTCATCTGTAAAATGGGGATTAAGACTGTGAGCCCCCCGTGGGACAACCTGATCACCTTGTAACCTCCCCAGCGCTTAGCACAGTGCTTTGCACATTGTAAGCGCTTAATAAATGCCATTATTGTTATTATTATTATTACAGTCCCTCTACACTGTAAGCTTGTTGTAGGCAGGGAATATGTCTATTGTTATACTGTACTCACCCAAGTGCTTAGTACAGTGCTCTGCACACAGTAAGTGCTCAATAATAATAGGATTGAATGAATGAATACAGTAGACATGTTCCTTGCACATAGCAAGCTTATGGTGTAGAGGGAGTCTAGTAGTGGGTCCCTACTGTGTGCAGAGTATTTTGCAGAAAACTGTAGTGGTTGCCTCCTGTGGCAGAACACTGCACTGGGCACTTGGTATATGCAGAGTTCTGCATTGGATGCCAACTGGATGAGAAACAGTGTGACCTAGTGGATAGAGCATGGTCCTGGGAGTCAGAAGGACCTGAGTTCTAATTCTGACTGCCACTTGTCTGCTGTATGACCTTGGGCAAGTCACTTAAGTTCTCTATGCCTCAATTTCTTTAACTCAAAAATGAGGATTGAGACTGTGAGCCCCACATGGGACAGGGACTGTGTCTAATCTGATTTACTTGTATGTACCCTACTGCTTAGTACAGTGCCTGGCACATAGTAAGTGTTTAACAAGTACCATAAAGAAAAAAGAACTCGGTACAGTGTACTGTCCTGGATTCCTAGAGTGTGTAGACGGGACCCGTGGCCAGAGTGGGGGGGATTTTTCAACCCCTTCTCCCCAACTCCTCAGCCCTCCCCGTCCTTCCCAGCTTTTCCTGGTCCAAGCTGGGCCACGGGGGGGAAAGTCTCAGGATCCCAGCCTTCCCAGAGCTCCAGCAATCCACCTCCCACACCCCCAGCCCACCCCCGCCGCCCCGTGTGGGCCCCGATAACAACCCACCTCCCCCCCCCCCCCACAAATTTACTGCCTCCCCCTCGCTCTAATCCGCAAGCACAAAGGCAGCCGAGGCCCCTCGCAGGCTGCATTGAGGAGGAAGCGAGGCCGGGCCTTTGTCCCGAGGATTGCTAAGGGGAGAGGCTCCGGAGGATGATAGGCTTCGGCGAGAAAGGAAATCGCTTTCGGCCGGGGGTGGGGGGAATCGAGGGGGCGGGCGGGGTCCCGGCAGAGAGAGGAGAGCAGGGGGAGTCTAATGCAGAATGCAGGAATCAGCAGCAAACACGGGGACAGGCCCTTCGTCCCTTTTTTCTTCCCTCCGCCACCGTCCTGCTTCCCCCCAACCCCCACTTTTCCTCAGGAAGCTGGGCCGGTGGGGTAGGGCAGGATCTGGGTCTAGGAGCCGGGATTAGGCTTTGGGATTGCTCAGGGGGAGGATGCAGCTTCCATGGGAGGAGAGACCGGAAGGGTTACTGGGATGGGGAGGAGAGGCAAGGATGAAGAGGGGAGAATCAGGGATGTTGGATGGTTCATACTGGGTCACTGCGGGAGAGTCAGGGATGAATAGGGGAGAGTCAGGGATGTTGGGTGGTATGTGTTGCATCAGTGGGGGAAAGTCAGGGATGGAGAGGGGAGAGACAGGAGTGTTAGGTTGTCTGGTTGTCTATGGTGGGTCACTGGTGGAGAGGCAGAAGGTGAGAGAGGGAACTTGTTAACTTTCCTTCCATGGAGATCACCAAGAATGAGCCTCTCTAAAAAGCCACCTCTTCTAGGAAGCTTTCCCTGACTGATTCCCATCTTCTACCTTCCCAGGACTGCCATGCCCTCACCCCACATGGGTTTATCCATCTCTTAGTTATCAATGCATTTAACCACCTGTTTCAGTTATGTATGTCTACTGAATTGGCTTTTTCCTATGATAGATTCAACCTCAAAGGCAGGGATCAAGCCTGCTGTCTGTCCCCCAGTTAGTGGAACTAAAAGTGATTTTGTTAAGCACTTACTATGTTCTGAGCACTGTACTAAGTGCTGGAAAAAAGTACACGGGAGGGAATTTAGACAAGAGCCTAGAACAATGTTCTGCCCTAAGGCAGGGCAAACTGACAATGATGTTCGAAGCTTTAGGATATCTGCTCCATAGGGATAGGGAGGTCGGTCTCTGGCTGGCCGGGGCATCTTTGGGGGTCCCTGGCTGGCTGGGCTGTTTCTGGGGGTCCCATCTGAATCTTCCATGAGGCCCTGCTCTGGCTGACAGGTTGAAGATGCAGCAGCAGAGTGAGAACTTCCAAACTCTCAGATGGTTGGGAAGGTGGTGTCTATGGCTATGTCTGTTATGGTAACTGTGGTTGTGGATGGGATTGAGGTTTTGGCTGTGGGTACTGGACTCTAATCAGCCCTACCTGAGCTGTAAAGATGCTGGAACCCTACTCTTTAGCCATAAAGTTCTGGCACTCTTATTGTATTTATCATTGCTCTTGTCTTTTATACCATTTTTCTGTTTTTACTGTTTCATCTTTCCTTATGTGTTTGCCACTCAGGTTCCCCATTCCCATTTAGTTTGAGATTATGAGCCTTTTGGGATCCAGGGACCAGATCTGATTCTCATGTGGGTACCTTTTCCCAGTGCCTAGCACAGTGTTTTGTACCCTGGAGGCACCCTGTAAATCCTATTGAGTGAATGAATGATGGGGCTGATGAATGAGAGCCCAGTCTGTGAGGGTTTGGGGGCACACTTGCTTGGAGGCAGGGGGATGGGCAGAATGACCTCTGGTGGTCCTCATGGGCCAAATGGTCTCTGATCTGGAGTAATGGCTGCTCAGAGTAAGGGACACCCAAAGGTCATGGTCTCCCCCTCAAAGGAAATTCACAGCACTGGTCTTTCTTTACAGAGCTCTTGCTGGTCTGGATCCTGGTTACCATAGTGACTGTAATAATTGAGATCTGCTGATGTGCTGTTCCCGCTTCTTCCCTCCCTCCCCACTCCCCCCTCTGTGGTTCCAAGATTGAGTCCTGGAACTAATTCAGCCTTGTAGATAAGGCAGAATATTTGCCAGCCCACTGCTTACCAGCCCAGCCCCTCCACCTAACTCTTCTCCTGTGCCGTAGCCTGGGCTCCGAGGACTTTGAAAAGAACAGGCATTAATTATAATAGTGCTAAGCACTGAGGTAGACAAAATCTTATCAAATCAGATGCAGTCCCTTCCTCATATGGGGTTCTCAGTCTGAATAAGGGGGACAACAGGCATTTCATCTCCACCTTATGGATCTCGGTGGGACCTGTAACTTTAAACTTTTTTCTTCTAGACTGGGAGCCCACTGTTGGGTAGGGACCGTTTCTATATGTTGCCAACTTGTACTTCCCAAGTGCTTAGTACAGTGCTCTGCACACAGTAAGCGCTCAATAAATATGATTGAATGAATGAATGAGGAACCTGAACCACAGAGAATTTCCATGACTTCCCTAAGGTCATATAGCAGGCAAATGGTAGATAGAGTGGGGATTAGAACTCAGGTTTCCTGACTACCAGTCCTGTGTGCTATAATAATAATAATAAAAATGATGATGATGACAATAATAATAATGGTATTTGTTAAGCACTTACTATGTGCCAAGCGATGGGGTAGATACAGGATAATCAGGTGCCACATAGGGCTCACAGTCTAAGTAGGAGGGAGAAGAGGTACTGAATCCCCATATTTCAGTTGAGGGAACTGAGGCCCAGAGAAGTGAAGTGACTTGCCCAAGGCCACATAGCAGGTAAGTGGCGGAGCTGGGTTTAGAACCCGGGTCCTCTGACTTCCAGGCCTGGGCTCTAGTCACTAGGCCATGTTGCTTCTAGCCATTCCTCACAGCTTTCTTCTGGTGCTGGGTCCTGGGCAATGGCCCTGGCATTGGCAGAGTAGCTGGGAGTGAAGCAGCAAGCTATATGATGCAGGGAAGGGGTGCCCATCTCTAGAGGGCAGGGACCACCCCCTCATCTGGGAACAGATTTTAGAGTGGGACGAGATGGAGGTTCCCCAGTTCCCTGCTCCTGGAGTCAAGGAGCTTTTCAGTGGGCAAAGATCATCGATCCCAGAAGAGGCCTTCTGCTCTGGAATGGGAGCTGAAGCCCCGCCACTGGTGGACTGCCTGAAAAATATGAAATAACAGTGTGAATAATTCACACCATCTTCAGGTCCCAGGGCCCAGCAGTCACTGCAGGGCACAGCCGCAGCCTCCAGGCTCTCCAACTGTCCTGCTTGAATGCTCCCTGGGTCATGCTGAGGCCTTGCTGACATTCAAGTAGAGAGGCAGTTGGTGTGGGAAGGACCTCTAGAGAAGCAGCATGGCATAGTGGATAGGGCACGGGTGTGGGAGTCAGAAGGAACTGGGTTCTAATCCTGGCTCTGCCACTTGCCTGCTGTGTGACCTAGGGCAAGTCATTTCACTTCTCTGTGCCTGTTACCTCAGCTGGAAAATGGGGATTGAGACTGTGAGCCCCATGTGGACTGGGACTGTGTCCAATCCGATTTGTTTGTATCCATCCCAGCGCTTAGTACAGTGCCTGGCACATAGTAAGCTCTTAAAAAATATGATAATAATAGCAGTTAGCCCAGGGGCAGGGACTGCCCCATGTAGGAGGGTTATCTCAGGGCCCTCATAACAATAAATAACAATAATACTTGAGATATTTGTTAGGAATTCACTATGTGCTAAGTACTGGGGAAGACACAGGATGATCAGATTGTAGTGTCCATGTCCCAAATGGGACTGACAATCTAAGAGGGAGGGAAAAGAGGCATTTAATCTCCATTTTACAGAGGAGGAAACTGAGGCACATGATGATGATGATATTTCTTAAGCGCTTACTGTGTGCCAAGCACTGTTCTAAGCACTGGGGTAGATACAGGGTAATTGGGTTGTCCCACATGGGGCTCAGTCTTAATCTTCAAATTACAGATGTGGTAACTGAGGCACAGAGAAATGAAGTGATTTGCCCAAAGTCACACAGCTGACAAGCAGCGGAGCCTGGATTAGAACCCACGACCTGTGACACTCAAGCCCAGGCTCTTTCCACTAAGACACCCGGTGATGGAACTGGGATTAGAGTCTGGATCTTCTGATGTCCAGGCCTGTGTTCTATCCTCTAGGCCACCCTGCTTCCTCCTCAGATAATCACCTTCTTGGGGAAGGGGAGGGAGTCCCCCAAATCCCACCCAGGGCCCTCCATGGTTCCATGGCAGCAGGTGGTTGTTCTAATACTCTCCCCATTGATAGAGCGCAGGAGACCTGATTCTGAAGGGCCTTTAGTGACTACCCTGCCAGGAGAGAGGAGACCTTCAGGCTGTCACTGGGAAGGAGCTGATTACTTATACCCAGACAGACTGGGCACTTGCTCTCTGCTCATAGATCAGGAACGTTCACTCTGCTTGCATACTGGGTGTGTACACTCACTATGCTCCCAGACCAGGCACATCCACTCCTCTCAAAGCCCAGGCATGTACACCCTGCTCAGATTGGGCACATGCATTCCACTCACAGACCAGGCATGTTCACTCACTCGGCTCACAGATCGGGCACGTGAACTCCGCATAAAGACCAAGCGTGTGCACTCCACTCATGGACTGATCATGTACACTCCTCTAACACACTGAGCATTTGCAGCTGGCTCCCAAATCTCCACTCTAGTACCTGAGCTTCCAACCTCGCCGGAGATCTTACTAACATGCATTGCGTTTTCACGGTGGAGAAGATTCCCAGGGCCTTCCCCAGTAATGATTTAATCACTTGTTTAGAGTTTCCTGTGGCTGCGATGATGTTTTCTAGGTAGAGGGCGGGCGATTGGTTGTGTTTGGCAGGATGCAGCCATTAGAGCAGAGATGTGCATCTTAATATGTAATAATACTCCCGTACCTGAGTCACAGAGGGGCTATGAAGATTGATGGGTTGGTGTTTTTTAAAGTGTGCTGGAGAGAAAAAGCACAGCTGGGTTAAGGTGTGAGGTTGGATTGTTGGTGATCTTATGGAAGGCCTGGAATCCCAGCTGGTGCCTAGATTCCTGCCTCTGCCTCGAGTTTTCTGGGCAATTTTACTAAGGTGGAGAGGTGAATGGCAGATAGAGAGAGAGAAAGAGAGGAAGAGACAGAAAGATGGACAAAGACAGCAAGGCAGAGTCCAGGAAGGAGAAGAAAAGAGAGAAAGGGGGAGAAAGAGAGAGAAGGAATGAGAAACAAAAGATCTAAAAAGAGAAGATGGCAGGGAAAGACCGACAGATACAGAGACCAAGAGGGATAGGGGGAGAAACAAACAGGCACAGAGAGAGAGATGGGGGGGGTGAAGGAGGGGGAGAGACAGAGAGATGTACAAAGAGAGTCAGGTAGATGCCAACAAGGAGAGGGAGAGAGAGAGAGGAAGAGAGGGTGAGAGGGAGGAGAGATGAGGCAGAGAGAGACAGGAGAGAGGGAGGGAGAAAGGAAACTAGGAAAACAGGGAAAGCTAGACATTGACTGACATAGACAAGACCTAGAAAGAGGGAGAGAGCAAAGAAAAGAGGGAGAGAAAGGGATGTAGAAGAGAAGAGATGGAAGGAAGGAGAAAAAAGAGAGTGAAGGAGACTCACATACCCAGAGGAAGAAGTGGAAGGAGGAAGGGTTACAAGAAGGCAGGGACAGAGACAAAAGGAAGCAGTAAGAGGTAGACAGAGAGACGCAGAGCTGGAAAGAGAAGGCATCAAGTAGAGCGAGATAGAGACAGTGAGTCAGAGAAAGATGGCAAGTGAGAAGCATTTAGTGCAGAGAGACAGAAAGAGAGCTAGGGAGGCAGAGAAAGGTGAGAAGAGTGGGATGGAGCAGAAAGAGGCAGACACAGAATATTTTGGGTTCCATTTTGATTTTCCTCTTATTGTCCTTCATTTTCCATGGTGACAGTGAAGTTGACCACAGTGTCGTTGGCTGGAAAGGCCAATAAGTGACCCTCAGGCTTGACCATGCTGGATACATGCAAAGATTGTCCTTTATCAGGTTGGTATGCTTGTCACCTGCAGTGCCTAATCCTGGCTCTGCCACTTGTCAGCTATGTAACTTTGGGCAAGTCACTTCACTTCTCTGGGCCTCAGTTACCTCATCTGTAAAATGGGGATTAAAACTGTGAGCCCATATGGGACAACCCGATCACCTTGTAAACTCCCCAGTGCTTCAAACAGTGCTTTGCACATAGTGCTTAATAAATTCCATTATTATTATTATAATACAGTTGATAGACATGATCCTTGCTTTGACTACTGCATCGGCCTCCTTGCTGGCCTCCCTGTCTCCTGTCTCTCCCCACTCCAGTCCATCCTTCACTCTGCTGCCCATATCACTTTTCTTTTTACCTGCTGTAAGACCTTGGGCAAGTCACTTAGCAACTCTTTGCCCCAGTTTCCTCGATCATCAAATGGGGATTAAATCCTACTCCCTCCCACTTAAACTGTGAGCAGCATGTGGGACAGGGACTGTGTCCAATCTGATTAACTTGTATCTACCCCAGTGCTTAGAACAGTACTTTGTATATAGCAAGAGTTATGTGTCGACAAATGCAATACAATAATACGGTACAAATACAAAGTCAGAAAGACCTGGGTTCTAATTCCCACTCTGCCACTTGTCTGCTGTGTGACCTTGGACAAGTTGTTTAACTTCTCTGTGCCTTATTTGCCTGGTTGGGAATAAGACTGTGAGGCTCATGTGGTAAAGGGACTGTGTCCAATCTGATTAACCTGTATCTACCCCAGTGCTCAGAACAGTGCTTGGCACATAGTAAGAGCTTAACAACTGCCATTGTCGTCATTATTATTATTAATGAATAATAATGAGTTTACAGTCTGAGACTAGAGGCTTTTCTAGAGTCACTCCTGTTGCTATCACAGTCCTCTGCCACCAGCCTTCCATGTGACCCTGGGCCAGTCATTCAACTTCTCCAGGCCACCCCTTCCTCCTGTGAAATGGGGAGCAACAGCTTCTCAGGGGGAGGCTCTAAGGGGTAAAGGAGAACAGGGATGGGGAGGGATTCTGGGAAGAATCCCAACATTCCTGCTAGGAAGGCAGGATCCTAGCAAGAGACTTGTTCCCAGAGCCGGGGGTGTGGGTGGCCAGTGGCCCGTCTGTGAGCAGCTGGCCTGCTCTGAGCAACATGGGGTCTGGCCCCAGGCGGCGGTGGGCTGCCGCTGGCCCCCTTCCCCTCGCCCCCCGCGCCAGTCTGCCGTCGCCGGCTGTGTTGGCTCACTGGCCCGCCTGCTCCCCAGCGCCGGGCTGTTCCCTCTTCCGCACTGACTCATTTGCAACCTCTCCAGAGTTTGGGGGTGTCGCCGCCAGATTGACGCTTTCAGTGCTCTGCTTTTGGGGGGTGGCGAGCTGCAGCCATGGCACTGAGCCACCCTGCCAATACTTGAGAATTTGAGAAGGGGCAGTGGAGGTGAGAGGTCAGAAGGGGGCTGGCTCCCCCAATCTGGGGGCGGAAAACCACCCGCTGCACTAACAACAATGATAGTAATAATGATTGTGGGTTCTGCTAAACTCTGTAAAGTGCTGGGGTAGATGCAATCAATTAAATTGGACACAGTCCCTGTCCCACATGAGGCTCACAGTCCTAGTGGGAGGGACAACAGGTCTCGAACCCCCATTTTACAGGTGAGGAAACTGAGACCCAGAGAAGGGAAGTGACTTGGCCAACATCACACAGCTGGTAAGCAGCAGAGCAGGGATTAGAACCCAGGTCTCCTGATTCCCAGGCCCCTACTCACTCCTCTGGGCCATGCTGTTGTCTTTGAGTTCCCTAGGCAAATTTCCTAGCCATGGCCCAAGGTTCCTCCAAAGGAAAGGTCTCAGAGGTAGAGGGCCTTGCCTCAGTTTCCCTGGGGTCAGAGGCAGCAGGGCTGAGAGAAGATTCCCAATGGATGCAGCCTGTGTTTACGAGAAGAAAACTAAACCTCTCCATGAAAAAACATAGATCCAAATTCATAACAATGGTTTAGAGGGGCCGCCTGCCATGTGCAGAGCACTGTTCTGATTACTGAGTGTTAGAGAGCTGTATTGAGCACCTACTGAGGACCTATTATGTGCTGAGGGCTGTACTGGGTGCCTGCTGTGGGCAGAGAGCTACTGGGAACCTACTCAGTGTCTACTTTCCAGGTGGGAGCCCCTTTCCTCTCCACAAGCCCCCCCCCCCCAAAAAAAAAAAAAAAACTATTGGGGAAAGCTCCTGTCAGACCACCTGTACCTGACTAGCAGAATCCAGGCAACCAGGAGAAGCAGCGTGGCCTAGTGGCTAGCGCCCGGGCCTTGGAGTCAGAAGGACTTGGGTTCTAATCCCAGCTCTGTCACTCATCTAATGTGTGACCTTGGGCAAATCCCTTAATTTGAACCCCAGTTCCCCCATCTGTAAAGTGGTGATCAAGACTGTGAATCCCATGTGGGACATCGACTGTGTCCAAACTGATTAGCTTGTATCTACCCCAGTGCCTAGTACAGTGCCTGGAACATAGTAAGTGCTTAGCAAATGCCATTAAAAAAACCAAAACAACAACCAGCCCTCTCCAGCCGGGATCTGTCTGCCTCTTTAGGGTTTGGGGTCTCCTGCTCCTCGAGGTGGCTTCTAATGGATCCTGGCTGGCAGGGGTGGGGGTGAGACCTCCAGTTTTGTGTCCCCTTTCTGGGATTGAAGGGTACAGGTGGGGATAAATAGGGGATGAGCCCTTTCCCCTAATAATAATGATGGCATTTATTAAGCGCTTACTATGTGCAAAGTACTGTTCTCAGGGCTGGAACCCTAGGGCAGAAGCAAGCAATTTGGGGGTGTGGACATGTTTGTGTGTGGGGTGGGGGGGACTGCTAAAGACTGCTAAAGTGCTAGGCTTGAGGTAAGCGGCCCACTCCCCTTCTCCTTCCCCTCCCCACCACGTCCTTCACGACTCTCCCTTAAGCTCCGTGGTTTGGTGACAGACAAGAAAGTGGAAGTTCAGTGAGTCCCTGGCCCCACAGGGCTCGGGGGCCCCATTAGTGCCCGCACCCGATCCGATGGGGCTCCGGCTTCAGCGGCCGCACCCGAAGGGTCAGCCGAAGCCCAGGACGGAGAGGCGGGAGCTGACAGTCTGACGGTTTAATTCGTGGGGCGTCGCACCCCGCGGCCCCATCTAATGGAGTGTGAAGGAGGGGGTGCCCAGAAGAGGGGCGGGGACTCATCCAGGACCTGGCTAATGGACTGACCCTGTCCGTCCGGGCGGCAGAGAAAAGCTCCCCGGACTTGGAGGGGGCCGTTGACCGCTCGGCCTCCAGTGGGAAGGCGCAGAGGGCGCGTTGTGGGGAGAGCGGTTTGCTGAATTTCCCATCGCAATCCTGAGACCCGGTCCTCCTGGGTTGGGGGGCGGGGGGCGCTGTCTGTCGATTCCGAAGCTCCCCGCTGAAGGGTCAACCTGGCCGGAGCGAGGGGCAGTAGCCGGACCCCGGAGCAGCGTGGCTCAGTGGAAGGAGCCCGGGCTTAGGAGTCAGAGGTCGTGGGTTCTAATCGGGCCCGACTCCGCCGCTTGTCAGCTGTGTGACTTTGGGCAAGTCATTTCACTTCTCTGGGCCTCAGTTACCTCATCTGTAAGATGGGGATTAAAGACTGTGAGCCCCACATGGGACAACCTGTTACCTTATATCTCCTTCAGCGCTTAGAACAGTGCTTGACACATAGTAAGCGCTTAACAAATACCATTTAAGAAAAGCCCCCTCCCCTCTGTCATCATCATTATCAATCGTATTTATTGAGCGCTTACTATGTGCAGAGCACTGTACTAAGCGCTTGGGAAGTACAAATTGGCAACATATAGAGACAGTCCCTACCCAACAGTGGGCTCACAGTCTAAAAGGGGGAGACAGAGAACAAAACCAAACATACTAACAAAATAAACCGAATAGATATGTACAAGTAAAATAAATAGAGTAATAAATATGTACAAACATATATACATATATACAGGTGCTGTGGGGAAGGGAAGGAGGTAAGATGAGGGGGAGAGGAAGGAAGGGGCTCAGTCTGGGTCCCCACGGGGACCGCAGACATAAGCCCCCTCTCCCCGTCCCTGCGGGGAGCACAGACACAAAACCCTCTCCCTGCCCCCGTGGGGGGCGCAGACTCAAGCTCCCCTCCCTCCATCCCCGTGGGGAGAGCAACAAGCCCCCTGCCCCTGAGAGGACAGCAGCCACAAGCCCCTCTCCCCCTGCCCTCTGCGGGGGTGCAGACAAGCCCCTTCTCCCCCTCCCTGTGGGGAGCGCAATAAGACCCCCCCGCCCCCTTGGGGGGCGCAGACTCAAGCCCCCCTCCCTCCATCCCTGTGGGGAGAGCAACAAGCCCCCTCCCCCTGTCCCCACTGGGAAATCAGCCACAGGCCCCCTCCCCGCGAGGCCCCGCGGAAAGCGCAGACAGGCAGCCGGCCCTGAATTGCTGCCACAACCCTAACATTTAGCAGGAACGCGTTCTCCAGCTGAAGGGAGAGATCCGCCTTCTGCCCCCCGCCCCTGCCCACACAGACAGCCTGGGCAGCGTCAGGCGGTGCCATGACGGGTTGGAGGGACGGGGAGGGGGGCGGCTAGCTAACGTAAGGGGCCCGGGCTGAGAGGCCCAAGTGAGTGGGAGTTAGGGTTGGCGTGAAGGGCCCGGGCCTGGTCAATTTGGTGATGGAAACGTACTTTCCCATTTACCCTTATCAGTAAATTGCTTTCATATCTGTCTCCCCCTGTAGACTGTAAGCTCCTTGGTGGCAGGGACCATGTCTTCCGACCCTCCTGAGTTGTACTTTCCCAGGAGCTCAGCACCCAGTAAGCGCTCAGTAAACACCATGATGGATTGATTATAATTCCCCTGTTATTGTCCCTGTGGGGCAAGGAAAATCTCCCACTCTACCTACCTACCTTCTCTCTCTCTCCCTCTCTCCTACCCCTCCCCCTCTCCTGCGCGGGAAAATACGATTGAATGAATGAAAAAATAATTTAAAAAACTCATTGAGAAAACGGTAGCCCAATCAATAGTATTTATTAAGTGCTTCCTGTGCGAAGAGCGCTGTACTAAGCGCTTGGGAGAGTGTAATATAACAGAGAGTTTAAGCAACTTAATCCCCCGGCCTAGGCACCACCCCGTTGCCTTCCACTTCATACCCCTCTCCTCCTCTGCAACCCCCGAAGGAGCCCCCTCTTTTAGCCCCACCCCCCAACCTCATTCCTATCTTTCTGGCCCTACCCTCCCACCCCAACCCCGCCCCGGCCACGACCTCGGCGCACACGCTCTTGGGTTACTCATTATTTATTTATTTACTCACTTGGTCTATTATTTATTCATTCATTTGGTCTATTATTTATATCTATTTGCTCACTCTTAATTATGGTATATTCGTCAATTTATGCCTACTGGCTACCCTGTTGAGTTGTAGGATCGCCTGGGTCAGGAATTTTGTCTACTATACAGCGGTGGTCTGCCACGAGGGTGCAGCCCAGTGGCATTAGGTGCCCAGTATATCATTCAGCATACAGTAGGCACCCAATATGGAGCTCTGCACACAGTATGTGCCCAGTACATCACTCGGCATAAAGACTGGGTAACTAGAATAGTACTCTGCATATAGTAAGCACCCAATTTAACGTTCTACACAAAGCACTCTGTACACAATGGAAGTCACTGCAGAGGTCTGCACACAGTAAATGCCCAGTACAGCACTCCGCCAAGAGAAGTTGCCTAGTGCAGTGCTCCTCACTCATTAAGGATCCAGTTTAGCACTTCACAGAGTGGATGCCAATCCAGTGTTTTGCCTAAAGTAAACACTCTGTCCAGCAATTTGCTTCACATGTTCTGCACACAGAAGATGCCCAGTACAGCGCTGTACACACAGTAGGCACCCAACACAGTGCTCTGCACACAGTAGATGTTCAAAGCAACACTTGGCATATAGGAGGTATTTAGCACCCTAGATCTCAGGCTCCTACATCCCTACACCCCCCTTGTTGGTCTCTTGATTGCTGTCACCGGGTTCTGGACCCCACCAACATCATCTTGGTAACGTCCCCATCTCCCCTGGCCTGCGCCTCCCCCCTCAGCCTGTCTAGGAAGGTCTTCCCTCTTGTTCCCACCTTTTCTACCCCATGTCGATCAATCAATAGTACTTATTAAGCGAACCCAGAGCACTGTGTTAAGCGCTTGGGAAAGTACAACAGAGTTAACAAACATGGTCACCTTTTTTTTTTTTTAATGGTATTTGTTAGATGCTTACTATGTTCCAGGCACTGTACTAAGTTCTGGGGTAGATACAAGGTAAGCAGGTTGGACACAGTCCATGTTCCACATGGGGCTCACAGTCTTAATCCCCATTTTACAGATGAGATAACTCAGGCACAGAGAAGTTGTGACTTTGCCTAAAGTCACACAGCACACAAGTGATGGAGCTGGGATTAGAACCCAGTTCCTTCTGACTCCCAGGCCCCTGCTCTATCTACTTAGTCCACACTGCCCCTCAACCCCTGCCCTCAAGGAGTTTATAATCTAACAGAGATAGGTGAGGCAGTCACTCAAGTGAGTGACAGAGGGGAGCAAGAAAGAATCAGCGTTTTAGGAGTGAATTAGTGCTGAAGAAATTAGGGTTTGAAAGACATATGCGAAAGTGATCTTCGCGGTTGCGGAAGTGCTCAGTGGAAGTATGGGTGGAAGCCTGGCCAACCCCGGGCCAGGCCAGAAAGCTTATTCCTGCTGCCCTGCTTGGACTGGGCTCGTTCCCCTCCCTCTCTTCCCCGGGGGGCACCCCACAGCCTCCTAAATAGACCACGGACCAACCTCTGTGGGCTAGGATGCTTCTTGTATATTTTATTTATTATGCAATTATGTGTGTTTAAAATGCAATTTGGTGTTCGTTTCATGCTCTGCTGCCTATTTCTCCCTAAAAACGCCTCGGGTCGTGGGTGGGCTTGAGGTTGTTGGTGGAGGGGAGATGCCTGGTTTCTTAAACAAGTTGGGCAGGGCTCCTGCCCCCTACCCTGGCACCAGGACTGTCTCAGGGGCTGGAAGGGGGCTTGGGAGAGGAGATGCAGGAAGAAGGGCTGGGGGAAGGAAAGGGGGACACAGTGTTTGGGATATGAACCCCATCTCTCTCTGGGCAGGGGTTAAAGTTTGGTGTTTGTTCTACACCGACTTAGGTGCTCAATATATATCACTGATCAATGGATTGATTGATTGATTGGCTCAGCAGCCTAGACCAAGGTCCCAGGTGGCTGACAGGATCAGGGAGGCTGGATGGGATAGGGGCATGGGACTCCAAGGTAAGGGGATGAGAAATTCCTGAACTAGAGACCAGGGGAAAGGGGTCCCTATTCTGGCTTTTACCCCCTATCCCCATCTTCACTTCCCCCTAACCATGAACCCCAATCCTAACTAGCACTCCTCCTACCTGGACTCCTTCCCCTTAAGGTCGAAGTTCCTGGGTGGGGAATGAGTCCTATGTTCTGTGCTCCCCAGGCTCTTGATGCAGGGCATTCAGTGGGTGCTCAATAAATACCCCAAATACTCCTCTTCCTCCTCCTTAGTCAGCCAAATGAGCTTATAGTCTAGAGGATGAGTTACTACTACTAGTGAATGGAAGAAAGGGGTAGGAAGAGATGGGGTGACTCTGAAAACCTAGTGGTCATGGCAGAGGCCCTCAGACTTTTTTTAATCAATCACGCGGTGGTATTTCTTGAGCATTTCTTTTATGCAGAGCACTATACTAAACGCTTGGGAGAGTCCATTAGTATTTACAGGTTAGGTGGGGAGACTTCACGGGACATATTTTGAAGTCCAGAGGGGTTCTCTGAGAGGGGCTGGCGGTTGGGTGACTCCCATCACAGTAGGCTCCATGGAGAAGGGCAGTGGGGGGCCTCAACTGCGGGTAGCCCAGATGGGGAGCAGGGGCATCCTGAGGTGGGTTCTGTGGCCCCCCATCCCAGCTGACCCAGAACCCCCCAGAATGAGACTGGGGGTTGGGGGGGGCTGCTCCGAGGCGCAGCGACGGCTCCGACAGCGGCCTAGGGCTGCATGAATAATGCAGGAGGAACCCCGGGGAGGCGGAAAACCCGAACCCGGAGAGGGAGGTAATGGGGTCGGTTCCTTCCGACCCAGCGGACACACGCGGCTGGACAGCCAGGCTCCCCGCCGAGACCCAGCAGGGGGGATGGAAAGTTAGGGGAAGTGGGGGAGGGAGGGCAAGAGAGTGGGCTGCAGGGAGGAGGAGGAAGGAGGGAGACAGGATGAAGAGAGGGGAGGAGGGAGGCAGGATGGTGAGGGTTGCAGGAAGGAGAGAGGGGAGGAGGGAGAAGAGAGGCTGGAGGAAGGAAAGGGGAGGGAGGGGTGTGAAGGAAGGAAGAACCAAGGGGGATACAGGAGGAGGAGGTGGCAGAGAGGCAGGAGAAAACCCCTCCTTTCCTCTTCTCCCCTCCCTTCTGCATTGCCCTGGCTTGCTCCCTTGGTTCTTCCCCCCTCCCAACCCCACAGCACTCTTGTACATATCAGTTATTTATTTGTATTGATGTCTGTCTCCCCCTCTCTAGACTGCAAGCTCATTGTGGACAGGGAATGTGTCTGTTTATTGTTGTACTCTCCCAAGCGCTTAGGACAGTGCTCTGCACACAGTCAGTGCTCAATTAAAAACGTTTGAATGAATGAATGGATGAATGAATGAGAGGAGGAGGGAGAAGGGAGGGCAGGAGAGGTTGAAAAGAGGAGGAAGAAAGGGAGTTCCAGGATCTGTTGGATTTCACAGTGGGGATTGGGAGGGGTGGGAGGCTTCGAACAGTTTGGGCCCTTCTTCCCGAACAGTGAGAGTACCCTAAATGTCCCCAGCCCAGACTTTGCACCCTTTATTCACCCCTCCCTCACCCCACAGCACTTAACAGTATTTGTGAAGTGTGTACAATGTGCAGAGCACTGTACATAATAATAATAATAATGGCATTTATTAAGTGCTTACTATGTGCAAAGCACTGTTCTAATCACTGGGGAGGTTACAAAGTGATCAGGTTGTCCCACAGGGGGCTCAAAGTCTTAATCCCCATTTTACAGATGAGGTAACTGAGGCACAGAGAAGTGAAGTGACTTGCCCAGAGTCACACAGCTGACAATTGGCAGAGTCGGGATTTGAACCCGTGACCTCTGACTCCAAAGCCTGTGCCCTTTCCACTAAGCCACGCTGCTTCTCTGATATCCACTGATTATTTATATTAATGGTTGGCTTCCCCATCAGCTGTAAACTCATTGCGGGCAGGGAACGTATCTACTAACTCTGTAATATTGCACTCTCCCAAGCACTAAGTGCGGTGTGCTTGCACCCCATAAGCACTCAATAAATACCAATGATTGATTCAAGAAGCTCCAACTACGTGACATATCCGGTGTGGGGGAGGTGGGTTCCCCTACTCCCAAAGGCAAACAGGCAGCAAGGGGTAGCAGGGTTCAGTGGATTAGAGCCCGGGCCCCCAAATCAGGAGATTTGTCCCAACCTGCTGTTAGACTTCGGGCAGGTCACTTCACCTTTTGGAGCCTCAGTGTCCTCCTCTATACAGTGGGCACAGGACCACAGTAAGGCAATGATTTTGTGGGAGACAGGGGCTGTGTCCGATCTGATTATCATGTAGGCCCGCTGTACTCTTCCAAGCACTTGGTACAGTGTTCTGCACAGAGTACGGGCTCAATCAATACCATTGAATGAATGAATAAATACCCAGTAGTGGCATCTAGTAAGAGGGTAATGAATACCGTGGTTAAGATGATGTTGCTTAGAGGTCTGAAGTGAGACTCTCCGCTGCTGTACTGCTGCCTGTCAGGGCTGTGTTCGCAAAGCTGTACGCTCCTAAATGTCAAGTCATCACCCTGCTTAAGACCGCAGGTTTCAACTGAGAATCTCAGGGCACTTAACTTGATGACTTCCCATCTCCTCCCTGTGAGTTGAAATCCTAATTATCCTCCATTTTACAGATGGAGAAATTGAGTCTCAGAAAGGTTAATGGATCACTTTCCGCTGACTCCCAGGGGGAGTGTTTCTGGATTTTCCCCCCTCCCCCCTCAACCACTTCCTCGGTGTTGGGAAGAGAGCCTCCCGGGCTTCTCCTCCGGAAGAAGCAGCTTGGTCTAGTGGAAAGAACATTGGTCTGGGAATTGGAGGACCTGGGTTCTAATTCTGGCTCCACCACCTGCTTGCTGTTTGACCTTGGACAAGGCAATTCAATCCTATGTGCCTCAGTTTCCTCAATTGTAAAATGGGGATTAAATACCTGTCCTCCCTCCTACTTACATTGTGAGCCCTATGTGGAACAGGGACTGTGTCTGACCTAATTAACTTGTATCTACCCTAGTGTCTAGAACAGTGTTTGACCCCGAGTAAGCCCTAAACAAATAGCATAATAAATAGAAGCATTTCCCAGGAGTGGGGTCACAACCTCCCGGTGCTTCTGTTTCCTCATCTGTAAAATTGGGTTATGATCCTTGCTCTCTTTCCCTCTCAGACCTGTGGGACTGGGACTGCATCTGATCTATCTGTTACCTCTCTTAGCCTCCATTTCCTCATCTGTAAAATGGGGTTCCGATCCTTGCTCTCTCTCTCCCTCTCAGTTTGGGAGGCTCATGTCTGATCTGAATATCCTCTATCTACCCCGGTTCTTAGCACAGTACTTGGTACCTAGTGAGCATTAATGAAGCAGCGTGGCCTAATGGAAAGGGCCTGAGAGTCAGAGGACCTGGGTTCTAATCCTGTATCCATCACTTGGGGATTGAGATTGTGAACCCCATGTGGGACATGGACTGTGTCCAACCTGATTAGTGTGTATCTACCCCAGCACTTAGTACTGTGCCTGGCACATAATAAGCTTAACAAATATCATTAAAAAATCAACTAAACATAATCGTCACGGAAGTTGAAGTCCTCCTCAAAGCCCTCCTCCAGGAGATCTTCCTTGACTCATCGCCATCTCCCAGATTACCTCCCATCAGCCATCCTTAGCCTTTGTGTGGACATTATTTATTTCACATGTTTATTCATTCAGTATTTGTTTACTTTAACTACTTCCAGGTGAGTCTATGTTTCTTCCTCTGGTTCCCATTTTAGGAAGACGGCACTGTCATTCAACAATGAGTCCAGCAGATGTGAGCCCCTCCCTCAACAGCGATGTAAACACAGGATGAGAATGCGGCCGACAGGATGGACACAGGTACACTATTCTCTAGCCGCAAACTGACACCACGCCCTTCTAATCATACTAACATTGGCTTTTGTTAACCTCTTCCTATGTGCCAAATGCCATGTAACCAGATCAGACACAGTCCCTGTCCCACAGGGGGCTCACAATCCAAGTTGGAGGGAGGGACAGGCACCCCCATTTTAGAGATGGGGAAACTGAGGCACAAAGAAGTGAAACGACTCACCCAAGGTCATGCAGCAGGCAAGTGGCAGAGCTGGGATTAGAACACAGTCTCCCGAGCCCCAGGCCCGTGCTCTTTCCTCTAGGACATGCCCTTGCCCAAAGTCACACAGCAGGCAGGGGCCCGGGAGTTGGAGGACTTGGGTTCTAATCCTGCCTCAGTCATTTGTCTTTGTTACATGACTCCCAGAAGTAGCCTTACTGAAGGCCCATCTTCTCCAAGAGCCCTTCCCTAAATAAATCCTCATTTCCTCTTTTCCCACTCCCTTCTGTGTTACTCTGATTTGCTCCCTTTATTCACCTTTCCCTCAGCCCCACAGCACTTATGTACATATATCTAATTTGAAGTAGTGTGGCTCAGTGGAAAGAGCATGGGCTTTGGAGTCAGAGGTCGTGGGTTCAAATCCCATCTCCACCACTTGTCAGCTGTGTGACTTTGGGCAAGTCACTTCACTTCTCTGGGCCTCAGTTCCCTCATCTGTAAAATGGGGATGAAGACTGTGAGCCCCTCGTGGGACAACCTGATTACCTTGTATCTACCCCAGCGCTTAGAACAGTGCTTTGCACATAGTAAGGACTTAACAAATACCAACATTATTATTATTATTATTATTTATCTTAATATCTGTCGCTCCCTCTAGGCTCTGAGCTCAGTGTGGACAGGGAATGTGTCTACCAACTTTATTATACTCTCCCAAGCGCTTAGTACAGTGCTCGGCACACAGTTTAAGTACTCAATAAATATGAGTGACAGATTGACCTTGGTCAAATCATTTCACTTCTTGATGCCTCAATTTCTTCATCTGTATTACAGGGATAAAATACCTGCTCTCCCTCCCTCTTAGACTGGGGTCATGGGACAGGGTCAGTATCCGGTTTGATTTTCTCGTATCCACCACAGGGCTGGGCAGATAGTTAATTCTTAATAAATACCATAGTCATTGAGGATCTGACTCACTCTTCTCAGTCGGAGAGGCCTGCCTCCCCTGGGCTCGAGGCAGCCCACGCTGGCAAATGATTGGTGGGTGGACCTGTCAATCAGTTCATTCATCATCCATTGAATAATGTGTCCTGGGCGCCTGCTGCGTGCAGAGCTGTGGATCACATGCTGTCCCATGTACTCAGGCGAGTCCAATAGAAGCAGAAGGTTCTGGTCTTTGCCTTCAGCCGCCAGCTCTCTGGGGCTGAGGTGAAGATTGGGGTGAAGAGCCGGTGGGAGGGGTAATAATAATAATAATGATGGCTTTTATTAAGCGCTTACTATGTGCAAAGCACTGTTCTAAGTGCTGGGGAGGTACAAGGTGATCAGGTTGTTCCATGGGGGGGCTCAGTCTTAATCCCCATTTTACAGGTAAGGTAACTGAGGCCCAGAGAAGTGAAGTGACTTGCCCAAAGTCACACAGCTGACAATTGGTGGAGCTGGGATTTGAATCCATGACCTCTGACTCTAAAGCCCAGGCTCTTTCCACTGAGCCACGCTGGGGGTCAGAGATCAAGTGGCTGGAGATCCATGTTCTAATTCCAATCCATCAACCATACTTACTGAGTGCTTACTGTGTGCAGACCACTCTACTGAGTGCTTGGGAGTGTACGATAAAACAGAGCTGCTAGAAATAATAATAATGATGGTATTTGTTAAGCGCTTACTATGTGCAAAGCACTGTTCTAAGCTTTGGGGGAATACAAGGTGATCAGGTTGTCCCACGTGGGGCTCACAGTCTTAATCCCCATTTTACAGATGAGGTAACTGAGGCACAGAGAAGTGAAGTGACTTGCCCAAAATCACACAGCTGACAATTGGAGGAGCAGGGATTTGAGCCCCTGACCTCTGACTCCAAAGCCCGTGCTCTTTCCACTGAGCCACGCTGTTCCCTGTCCACAATGAATTTACAGACTAGAGGGTCCAGCTCTACTGTTGGCCCACTATGTGACCTCAAGCCAGTTGCTTAACTTCTCTGGGGCTCAGTTTTCTCACTTGGACCCTGGTTGGAAGCGGAGGGTAGATATTAACCTCCACACCACCCTGTGATAAATCAAAGCAACTCCATCCCCAGGACTGGAATCTCCCGCCCCCAGGCCTCGGGGTGACCTCCCCCCGCCCCCAGAGTTTCAGTATATGCCTTCCTTTGTGAGCTGTCTGGAGTCATTTGGAAGGTAATTAACAACCATCATGTCAGAGTTTGACATCCAGACACGGCGGTTAAATTGAGGCTCACAAAGCCTCCTTGACATCCAATATGTTAGATGCGTTTCCCCTTAATTAGGAGCTAAAGTGGATAAAGATGGCGTTGCCACAGCAACAGCCTCCTGTGTTTGTAGCCGGATGGAGTGCTGGGCGTGAGGATGTGGGGGGCTGGGGGTGCACAGGCCGTCACTGAGTGTCACCTCAGGGGGATGCCCTTCCCAGTATCCTCTGGGAGCCGTAGGAGAGGCTGGACGACTGATACGACCAGGCCCAGCCCATTCAGTCGAAGCAGGCAGAGATTGTCCATTTACACTTCCAGTATACAGCTGGAAGTCAGTGCTGCTTTTTTTTCCTGTTCATTCATTTAATAGTATTTATTGGGCGACTACTCTAAGCAAGGCACTGTACTGGGTCCCAACTGTGTGCAGAGTGCTCTACTGAGCACCTGTTGTACGCAGAGCATTGTACTGGCATCTCCTGCTTGTAGAGTGCTGTGCTGGACACTTTCTGTGTGAAGAGTACTGTACTGAATGCCTGCTGTGTGCAGAGCACAATACGGAGCCCCTGCCTTGTGCAGTATGCTATACCAGGCATACACCCACTGTATGCAGAGCGTTTTCTTGGGGTCTTCTGGCTGTGGAGCAGACTGAGCCCCCTTTTTCCTCTCATCCTCCCCATCCCCCCCCCCCACCTCCTTCCCCTCCCCTCAGCATCTGTATATATATTTGTACAGATTTATTACTCTATTTTACTTGTACATATTTACTATTTATTTTGTTAATGATGTGCATATAGCTTTAATTCTATTTGTTCTGACGATTTTGACACCTGTCTACATGTTTTGTTTTGTTGTCTGTCTCCCCCTTCTAGACTTTGAGCCCGTTGTAGGGACTGTATATGTTGCCGACTTGTACTTCCCAAGCTCTTAGTACAGTGCTCTGCACACAGTAAGCGCACAATAAATACAATTGAATGAATGAATGAATCTGCAGGGGGCAGAGCACTTTACTGAACGTTCGCTATGAGAGCTCTGTAATAGGTGCTTAGAACCGAAGGGGGAGACCAGGGGACCTCCCCTGTCAAGCACACAAAGGGGAAAAAGTCAGCCCCTCCCCCTAAATCAGTCTCCTGCTTTCAGCTGCCCCAAAGAGGGGGTTCCTTCTCCCTCCAGGATTCGGGGGAAGGAGCCCGGTGGAGGGGGTGCAAATGGGGAAAACTGGAGCTGTTCAAGGTGCGGTTACCTCTGAACAGGAGGGGATGCCTCCCCCTCCAAAGTTCCCACAGCAATTTCCCCGGCCCCCCTTCTCCACCGGGGTGTCCGCTGCAGGGGCTCCTCTCCCGCCCCCACCCTGCGTGCCCGGCTTGTGCCACCCAGCCGGTGACACCCACCAGACTCTGCCTGGCACCGGTAGCAAAGGAGCCGGGGGCTGAAATCCTGTCCCGCAGATTGCTTTGCCTTCCAGTTCTTGACTAAAAATAAAGTTGATAATGCCACTCTCCCCGCCAGACTGCAGTGGCACATGCCCAGGCCCAGATATCCCCCACCCCCCGGGGAGAACCATCCCTTCAACAATCTCATCTCCTGGACACCTGCTTCTCTCCCATATCTTCCCAGAGGGAGAGCTCCACCCCAACCTCCCTGTTGCTGTGTCCCCCAAAACTGCCCAGCTTTATTTCTCAGTGGGCAATGGGGTTTAGAGCAGTTCTCATGGGACAGGGGAGTCAGGAGATCTTGGATTCTAATCCCAGCTCTGCCACTGGCCTGCTGGGTGACCTCGGGAAAGTCACTGAACCTCTCTGAGCCTCGGTATCCGTCTCTGGAAAACGGAGAACCTGAGAGTGAATGAATGTTTTCATTCTTATCAATGGGAACAGTGTCACTAATAATAATTGTTCTTGGACTTGTAGGAGGGGGACAGGGGCCACCAGAAGAATGGTGAAAGAGGGTCACAGAAAGTCATAGGTTCTAATCCCAGCTCTGCCACTTGTCTGCTGTGTGACCTTGGGCAAGTCACTTCATTTCTCTGTGCTTCAGTTACCTCATCTGTAAAATGGGGATTGAGATTGGGAACCCCTTGTGGGATAGGGACTGTGTCCAACCCGATTTGCTTGTATCTACCCTAGTGCTTAGTATCATGTACCCTGGCACAAATACCACAATTATTATTATTAAAATATGTAAGTCAATGCACAGAAATCCCTCTCTCCCCAGCCTTCCTCATTCTTCCATTCCCCTCCCCCAAGCATTCCCTGCAACCCTGCTCTGCCCCCTTTACCCATAGGATCACGGGAACCCTGTAGGCTGCCAACACATCTGGTACAATCTGAGCCCAGGAGAAAGGGAGTCAGGGACTATTTGGGGGAGGGGGGCTGCCTGGGGAAGGGCCTGTGGATTTGAACTCGTTATGGGCAGGGAATGTGTTTGCCCATTTTGTGGTCCTCTCCCAAGCACTTAGTACAGTGCTCTGCACATAGTAAGCACTCAATCAATACCACTGATTGACTGACTGATTGTTTGAATGCCCCCGTGTGGGGTGTAGAGACTGGGGAAGCGTTCTCTGCCCCAGTCACGAGTGGGCAACTAGACCTTAAAACCGCCCCTTGCTGACCCTGAAGAGCAGAGGACTAAAGCCGGCTCCCTGAGATTCAGAGGTTAATTATTACGGTATTTATTAATTACGGTGAGTATTAAAGACCCGGGAAAACAGAGCCTCAGGTCACGCTGCATCCCAGCAGAAAAATGGGAGTCAGTTGGTCAGGATAAACTGCAGGGGTGCGCTGCAATCAGGAAGGGAGTGGCTCTCTCTGAGCCAAAGCTTGGCACGGAAAGAGAGGTAAGGAAGCAAAAGAGAAGAGTGTGGCTCAGTGGAAAGAGCACGCGCTTTGGAGTCAGAGGTCATGGATTCAAATTCCGGCTCTGCCACTTGTCAGCTCTGTGACTTTGAACAAGTCACTTCACTTCTCTGGGCCTCAGTGACCTCATCTGGAAAATAGGGATTAAGACTGTGAGGCCCATGTGGGACAACCTGATCACCTTGTATCCTCCCCAGCGCTTAGAACAGTACTTTGCACATAGTAAGTGCTTAATAAATGCCATTATTAAAAGAGAAAACAGAGCCGGCCATTACGAACACTAATCAATCGATCAGTCGTATTTATTGAGAGCTTATGTGCAGAGTACTGTACTAAGTGCTTGGGAAAATACAATAGAACAGAGGTAGAAACGTTCCCTGCCCACAATGCCTTTCCTTCTCAAATCCGACAATGACTCTCCCCCACTTCAAAGCTTTATTGAAGGCCTATCTCTGTTAAGCACCTACAGGACACCATACTAAATGCTTGGGAGAGGACAGTGGAGTTAATAGGCAAAACTTTTTCCCCCAAGGAGCTTACAGACTCCTGTACTAAGTCCTTGGGATGGGCAGTGAACACATTGGCTAATTTTGTTGCACTGTACAATTAGAGAAGCAGCATGACCTAGTGGAAAGGGAATGGGCCTTGGAGTCAGAGGACCTGGATTCTAATCCTGGCTCTGCCACTTGTCTGCTGTGTGACCTTAGACAAGTCACTTCACTTTTCTTGGCCTCAATTACCTCATCTGCAAAATAGGGATTAAAATGGCAAACCCCAAGTGGGACAAGGACTGTGTCCAACCTGATTATATTGTATCTACCCCAGCTCTAGTACAGTGTCTGGCACACAGTAAGCATTTAACTAATACCACAATTATTATTATTGTTGTTGTTGGAATTAGAAGACATGATCCCTGCCTTCAAGGAACCTATATGCAGGGCACTGTACTAAGTGCTCTGGAGATAATATAGAATTTAGAAGACACAGTCCCTTCCCTTAAAGAGCTCACAGTCGAGTTGGGGAGATGGACATTAACATCCATTCTAGATGGAAGAAGGGAGAGGGAAGGGAATCTGTACATAACAAGTGCTTAACTTAGTGTTTCAAATCTGTTGGAGAACTCTTCCAACTCAACAGTCTGCAAGTGTCATGTCTGTGGTTGGGATAATCATCAGGAAAATGCAGGGAATGACGGGAATAATTATTTTAATCACTACTCACATATACAAAGCCCCCAGGTGATTCTGAATTCACTTGTGTCACCCAGGACTCACAACAAACCTCTCTAGTCCTGTTTTGAAGTTCTTATATGTCAAGCACTGTTCTAAGAACTGAGGTAGATACAAGAAAATCAGGTTGGGCACAGACCCTGTCCTACTTAAAACAGTGCTTTGCACATAGTAAGCGCTTAATAAATGCCATCATTATTATTATTTACAGTCTAATAGGAGGGAGGACAGGTATTGAAGCCCCATTTTTACAGTTCAGAGAACTGAGGGACAGAGAAGTTAAATGACTTGCCCAAAGGCACAAAGCAAGAAAGTGGAGGAGCTGGAGTTAGAACCTAGTTCCTCTGACTCCCAGGCTTGTGCTCTAATCACTAGGCAATGCTGTTTCTCTCAAAGTTTGGCCATCAGCAATCAATTCATCAGTCACTAGGTCTGATGGAACATCTACTGTGTGCAGTGTACCATCCTGTACAGAGTAAACTCTTAATAAATGTTATTAGTACTCTATGAGGAGCTTGGGAGAGTTCAAGAGAGTTAGTAGGCATGATCCCTGCCTTCAAAGGTAATAACAATAACGATGATGATATTTTTTAAGTGTTTACTATGTGCCAAGCACTGTTCTAAGCGCTGGGATAGATACGAGGTTATCAGGTTGTCCCACTTGGGGCTCACAGTCTTAATCCCCATTTTACAGCTGAGGTAACTGAGGTGCAGAGAAGTGAAGTGACTTGCCCAAAGTCACACGGCTGACAAGTGGCAGGGCCGGTATTAGAACCCATGACCTCTGACTCCCAAGCCCGTGCTCTTTCCGCTGAGCCATGCTGCTTCTCTAGTATTGCTTGAGTACCTACTATGTGCAGATCACCGCACTAAACCCTTGGGAGAGGATCCCGTTCTCTAGGAGCTAAGTCTATTGTAGGTAGAGCACTGTATTGTGTGCTTGAGAGCATACTATAGTTAGAAGACGGTCCCTTAAGGAGATTATAGTCCATTGAGTGCAGATCACAGTACTGGACACTTGGGAGAGTACAAGAGGAGACATGATCTCTGCCCTCAAGGAGCTTACAAGCTAGTGGGGGAAATAGGCACTAAGATAAATTTCAGTTTGCAAGCAGGAACTTAGCTTTGAGGGAGAAGCGTGGCCTGGTGGAAAGAGCTCAGGACTAGGAATCCTTAGAGACCCGAGATGCCCTTCCTCTCTCCTATCTCACTCGCCCATCCGTCCTCCCTCGGTCCCTGCCTGACAGCCCCCACCCCTGCCACTCGTGGGCTTCATGCTCAGGTAGTGGCTGTGTACTCAGGAGCAGGCCTCAGCTCCATAGGGAAGGAATTCCAGCCCCCTCTCACAGCTCATGTTTAATTAATAATGAGAAATAAGTCAACATGTAATTAGAGGATTAGCCGGTATGTGTGTGCTTGCTGGGCACTAGTCCTGCAGGGAAGGGGGACCTCGAGAAAAGATTCCCCTGGTGTTCCCCAAGTAGGAGCCTTCTGCCAAGTGCTTCCGGCTTCTTCTTGGGAGTCCAGTCCCTAACGCCCTAACCCGGCTCCCAGGTCCCCTGACGCATGGTGAGGTGGTCGTGATGTCCTGAGTGCCTTGGGGACCCTTCCTCATCCACTGCCTTTGATTCAGTTAAAGTGCACGCCCCCGGCAGCCCCTCCCACACCCTTACCCAGCTCCTGGGGGAGACGCAGGCACAGCCGGCCCCAGAAGTTCCAGCCCTCGCCTATCCCTCTCCTGGTACCCTATCCTTCGACTGGCACCCTGTCCCTACTGGCATCTAGTCCCTCAACTGGCACCCCATACCCTGACTGAAAACCCCCCATCAGACCGGGCCAGAATTAATAGCGACTCGCCCCCTCCCCACCGTTGCCCGCTGATTCCTCACACCCAAAGCCTTCGGCTGTGTTGCCCCCGGCTCTCCCTGGGTCCCTACCCCAGGGAGCTGGCCAAAAAGAGTGGGGCAGACGGGGTGAGGGTGCCCTCCCCTCCAGGCTCCGGCCCCCCAGATCCCCAGATGGGATCTTCCCCGAGGCTGGGCCCGAGGATGGCTTCCAGCGGGCCCTAGAGGCCCGGCCAGGCGCGGAGAGAGACACCTGCGTGGGCGAGAGCAGTGCCAACTGACTGGCAGGGAGCGGGGCAGGGCGAAGTTCAGCCTCCCCCCCGCCCATCCATTCCTCTGTCCCAAAGGGCTAATTGGGTCCGCGGTCTCCCCCCGTCCCCTGAGCGTTTGCTAATCCAAACCAGCCTGTGTGATGAGTAGAGACCTCCCGCAGGCCACCCCTGAACGTGGCGAAGGCTGCAGTCCCCTGGAGCCCCCCGAGGCCGGCCGCGGGGTGGGGTGGGGGGCGCGCACTCGGGCGCGCGCGCACAGCTGGACCCGCCGGCGCGCCTGCGGAGCGGGTTCACGTGCACTTTCATGCGTTTATGCACACTCATGCACACATACACACAAAGCAGGTGCACGCGCACCCGCCTCTCTGCAGCCAAGCCCGCCTCACATGCGTGTGCGCGTGATGCCCTCCAGTGGCGGGAGTCCAGGCAGTAGGGAGGGATGCAGTGCCTGGCCGGGGGCTCTGAGGAGTAGATGGGCTAGGAGCAGGACCAGCAGCTGGGCCACGAGTTGGGCCAGGAGCTGGTCAAGAAGCAGGACCAGGAGATGGTCTAGGAGCAGGGCCAGGAGCTGGTCTAGGAGCAGGGCCAGGAGCTGATCAAGGAGCAGGAGCAGGAGCTGGTCAAGGAGCTGGACAAGGAGCAGGACCAGGAGCTGGACCAGGAGCTGGTCCAGGAGCAGGGCCAGGAGTTAGGCCGGGAGCTGGGCCAGGAGCTGGTCTAGGAGCAGGGCCAGGAGCGGATCAAGGAGCAGGAGCAGGAGCTGGTCAAGGAGCTGGACCAGGAGCTGATCAAGGAGCAGGGCCAGGAGCTGGGCCAGGAGCAGGGCCAGGAGCTGGTCCAGGAGCTGGTCCAGGAACAGGGCCAGGAGTTGGGCCGGGAGCTGGCCCAGGAGCTTGTCTAGGAGCTGGGCCAGGAGCTGGTCAAGGAGCAGGGCGAGGAGCTGGACAGGAGCTGGTCAAGGAGCAGGAGCAGGTCTAGGAGCAGGGCCAGAAGCTGGGCCAGGAGCTGAGAGTTGCAGGGCGACCCCCTTCGCTGGGGTGGCTGCGGAAAGGCGGGGAAGGGAAGATGGAGGCCCCGGGGAGCCAGCACTCTCCTGCGGAGACCTATTGGGCGGGAGCGGGCAAAGGAAGAGAGGTAAAGGAGCCTGAAAACGGGGCGTGGGGAGAAGGGGGAGACGAGAGGACTGCCGGTTTCTGCAGAGAAGGGCTTTGGGGATTCGCCCCCCAAGCACTGCGGAAAACCGCTTACTGCAGAAGTTCTCTCTGCCGAGGCCTCCTCTGCCCGCGCCCCCGCCCCATCCTGGGAAGACCCCCTGCGCCCCGGAGGCGAGATCGGGTTCGGTCGAGCCGGCGTTTGTTTCTTCTGCCTGGGTGCCCCAGGGTGAGACGGGGGAGCCCCTAACCCCGTCCCCAATATAGTCTGGAGCCCCGTGAACTTTGTCCCTGCGGGGTCTGAGCGTGCGAGGCGAGGACAGGCTTTCGATGACAATGCAGGCGCCCACAGCCACATTCGGGCGCCCCCGACTGGGTGGGATTTGGGGTGAGGTCTTAGAGGGTCCACAGGCCCAAGACTGGACAAGGTAGCCCTGGCCCAGGGCCCCTAGGTCGCCTCTAACGGTGAGGGAGACGCCTTCGAACAGCCCGGGCCTCCTCTCTCCAAGGGACTTTATCCCGTCAGCACCTGGACAGCAGCAACCCGCTTCTTGCTCCTCATCCTTCTCGTCCTCCTCGTCTCCCCCTTCTTCCCTCCCCTGGCCCCTTCTTCCTTCTCCTTCTCCCTCCCCCACCTCTCTCCTTTTTCCCTCCCCACTCCTTCTTTCTTCTCTTCCCCTTCTTCCTCTTCTCTCCCTTCTTCCCTCCATGTCCCCTTCTTTCTTCTTCTTCTCCTCCTAGGATCAGGGAGGCAGTAGGCCTGGTTGGGCTACAAATGCTCCTCCCTCCTCCTCCTCCTCCTCCCCTTCCTTTCTTTATGGTATTCGTTAAGCGCTTGCTTTGTGCCAGGCACTGCACTAAACCCTGGGATAGATACAAGCTAATCAAGTTAGATACAGTCCATGTCCCACATAAGACCTACCGTCTTAACCTCCATTTTATAGATGTGGTAACTGAGGCCCAGAGGAAGTGAAATGACTTGCCCAAGGTCACACAACAGACATGTTTGGGAGCTAGAATTACAACCCAGTTCCTTCTGATCCCCAGGGCCGTGCTCCATCCACTAAGCCATGCTGCTTCTCCCTTTCTTCCTCCTTCCATTCTTCTTCCCTCCCTCTTCCCTCTAGCCCCCCCTTTCTTCCTTCTTGTCTTTCTCCTGGGATCAGGGAGGCAGTAGTCCTGGATGGGCCAAAAGTGCTCCCTCTCCCTTCCTCCTTCTCCCCTTTTTTCCCTCCTCCTCTCTCCTTCTCCCTCATCTGCCCCCTTTTCTCCCTGGCTTCCTCCTCCTCCTCTTTTCCTCCCCCCCCCTCCATCCACCTCCCCATTCACCTCTCATTACACTCCCATGCACTCAGCCAATAAATCAGAACCGTCTCACGGTTTGGGAACCAGATGGGCCAGTTAACCTTTGTGCTGCTCCTCTTGGGCGATCTTACCATTTCCTTTGAAGCCACGGATGGGTAGGGGCTGCTCCTGCCCAAAAAGTTGTCGAGGCCTGTGAGACCACCCCGAAGAATTAGGAAAGAGGATGGGTGGCGAATGGGCCCCCATCTCCCAAGCTGCAGGTCCTGGGGAAAGATGGGGCGGGACCTCCCCAATCAATCGTATTTATTCAACGCTTACTGCGTGCAGAGTACTGTACTAAGCGCTTGGGAGAGTACAATATCAAAGAGTTGGTGGGCTAATGCTCTGCCCAGGACGAGTTTACAAGCTAGAGGTTTCCCCCTTTGTGAAACGTGGCACAGTGGCAAGAGCCCGGGCTTGGGAGTCAGATGCCGTGGGTTCTAATCCCGGCTCTGCCACTTGTCTGCTTTGTGGCCTTGGGCAAGTCACTTCACTTCTCTGGGCCTTAGTTCCCTCATCTGGAAAACGGGAATTGAGACTGTGATCGACTGTGTTCAACCTGATTGCCTTGTATCTACTCCAGTGCTTAGAACAGTGCTTGGCACATAGTAAGCGCTTAACAAATATGATTATTATTGTTATTGCTATTATTATTATTAAGTTAATCCACTCCTCTTAAAGCAGAGCAGGACTCGGAGGCCAGGAACCGACTGCCCTTTCCGGAACGACCCACGAAGGCCGGGCAACCAATATGATTGATTTACTAGTTGATCCCCTGCAGCTGAGTGGGAAGGTCACTAACAGGTCAGTGGTGGTGGAAGTACCAGGCCTGAAGAAAGACATCCTCTGACAGGGCCAGAGGGGACAAAATGGGCTACCGATAATTCTAATTCATTCATTCAGTCGTATTTGTTGAGCTCTTACTGTGTGCAGAGCACTCTACTAAGTGATGGGAAAAGTACAATACAATGATAAACAGTGATATTCCCTGCCCACAAGGAGCTTACAGTCTAGAGGACGAGCTAAATAACTAGGGTATTTGTTAAGCTCTTATTATGTACCAAGCAATGTAATCAATGAAACGATCATATTTATCGAGTGTTTACTGTATACAGAGCACTGTACTAAGTGCTTGGGAGAGGACAGTATAACAATATAACAGACGCATTCCCTGCCCACAACGAACTTAAAGTCTAAGTGCTGGATAGAAGGTCATCAGGTCCCACTTGGAGTGGAAGAATGCAGATATCCACCAGCTGGAACTCTGGCAGCCTTCCTGGGAAGGTATTTTAGAAACAACTGGTCTGAGTGGATTGTGTGGCTCCCAACAGCACTGATTGGTTGCCCAGGCAACTCCCGGATTGGCTTCTTCCTGGCTGTGGACTGTCTCGCCCACCTGTCAGGCACCATGATGTCAACGCGGACCCCCTAGCAGATATTTATGTCCAAGCTTTGCAGTTGTGGACACGTGCACATTGAATGTTCAGTTTTATGTATTTCATTTCAACTGCCTGTGAATGTGTCTATGTCTGCTCTGTAAGAGTGGAAGCTCTTCGTGGGCAAGGTATGTGTCACTTTTTAAAATGATATTTGCTAAGTGCTTACTGTGTTTCTAGGCGCTGGGGCAGGTATGAGTTATTAGGTTGGAAACAGTCCCTATCGGGCATGGGGCTCACAGTCTAAGTAGGAGTATTTATATTTATCATTTATTTATAGTTGTGTCTGTCTCTCCCTTTAGACTGTAAGCACGTTGGGGAAAGGGATCATGTCTGTTTACTGTATTGTACTCTCCCAAGCGCTTAGTACAGTGCTCTGCACACAGTGAGCACTCAATAAATACGATTGAATGAATTAATATACTGGACTAAGCACGTGGGAGAATATTATGGTATTTTTAAGTGCTTACTATGTGCCAGGCACTGTACTAAGCACTGGGATAGATATAAGGTAATTGGGTTGGGCACAGTACCTGTCCCACATAGGGCTCGCATTCTTAATCCCCATTTTATAGATGAAGTAACTGAGGCTCAAAGAAGTGAAATGACATCTCCAAAGTCACACAGCGGACAAATGGCAGAGCTAGGATTAGAACCCAGGTCCTTCTGATTCCCAGGACCACTAGGCCATTCTGCTTCCTTTATTATATTTGTTAAGATGACTATATGTCAAAGCACTGTTCTACCTCTGGGGTAGATATGAGTTAATCAAATTGAACACAGTCCTTGTCCCACGTGGGGCTCACAATCTAAGTAGGAGAGAAAGCGGTTTTTAGAGGCGAGAGAGCTGGTTGGATTCTTTAAAACTTCCCTGTGCCACAGCTGGGCTAAGTTAAACCCCTTGACTCCTTATAATTACAATACTATTACCATTATTACAATAGTTAGTAGATATGATCTCTGTTCTCAAGGAGCTGTACTAAGTGCGTGGGAGCGGATGGAAGAATCAATCAGGGATGTTTATTGAGAGCTTTATGCACAGCACTGTACTAAGCACTTGGAAAAGTACAATATAATTGGTAGACACGATCTGTGCACACAAGAATCTTTCAGTATAACGGGGGGTTCCTCTTTGAAAATAGGGATCACACAATCTGACGCTTCCCAAGACTAGCGTCTCTGGAGTCCATAGGGGGCATCTCAATCAATTAATCAAACAGTCATATTTATTGAGGGCTTACTGTGTGCAGAGCACAGTACTAAGAGCTTGGAGGGTACAATATAACAGTTGGTAGACAAGTTCCCTGCACACAACGAACTTACATTCTTGAAGACGAGAGAGAGGTGCCCTCTCTCCTTCCCTATTTTCATTTCCATAGAGTACCCACCCCCCTTCCCACCAGGAGACCCCGGATGAACTGCAGAAACTACAGAACTACAAAATCCTCCACGCCTCTATCCAGCCTTTACCCTCTAGACTGTAAACTCGACCTCCAGGCTGTAAGCTTCTTGTAGGCAGGGAATGTATCTGTTATATTGTACTCCCCAAAGCACTTAGTGCAGTGCTCTACACACAGTAAGTGCCCAATAAATACGACTGATTAATCGATTTGCCACCAGATTTGGGAGACGGCTTTAGAAACTGGAGCGAGAGCCCCCACCCCCGCCCTCGTCCTTTCCTCCTCACTATTACTGTTATTATTTATGAATTCATTTATTTTTTATTACGGAGGAGCTCTGTGCCTAATGAGAGGAGAAATCTGAGCCGACCCCCTGGAGAGCCGGGGCTAAAGCCCAGCCCCCAAGCACGCCCCGAATCCGGCTGACTCTCCCCCCGGGCTGCAGGGGATTTTAAGCAGGTTTTCGGAGGCGGGGGTGAGAAAATTGGAACCTCGTCTCCCGAACCCCGGCCCGGAGCTGAGGCCTCGAAGGCATCAGATTTTATCAATTAATGGTCTTTCCTGGAGGCGGGAACAGAACCGAGAGCCTGTGAGGGAGATTGGATTTGAGCCGAAATCTTTCTGTTCCCCCAGTTTGGGGCCAAGCGCCGCCTGGTCGCGGAAGGGTCAGTGGGATGGGGTGGGGGTTAGCACCAGACTGGCGCCCCTCACCCTCGTGGAACCTGGGGGGCTGCTGGAGGAGGCCGGCTAGAGCCCCTGTCATCCCCTAGGATCCCCAGGAGGGCATTTTGATTATTTATTTTTTATTAGTTGTAAATATCGTTTTTATTCGGCCTCTCCCGTTAGAATGGTGGCGCCTTTAGGGCAGGGATCGGAGCTCCCCAAGGGTGCATCCAATGGGAAGGGAGGGAGAGGGGAGAGAGATGGAGAAAAAGGGAAGGAAGGGGGAGAGAAAAAGGGAGGGGAAGGGAAGGAGACAGAGAGGAAGAGGAGGAAGTTAAAGGGAGGAGAGTGAGGGAGAGAAAGGAGAGGGAAGAAGGGGGAGGGAGGGAAAGAGAGGGAGAGAGACAGAGGGCGAGGACAGAGTAAGAGAGGAGAAGGAAGGAGGAGGAATGAGAGAGAAGGGGGGAGGAAGGGAGAAAGAGGGAACGAGAAATAGAGGGGAAGGGGGAAGAAAGGGGGGGAACGAGGAATAAGAAAGGGAAGAAAGGAAGAAGTGAAGAAGGGAAGAAGAGAAGAAAGGAGAGAAAGGGAGGAAAGAAGGGATGAAGGAGGAAGAAGAGGCATGAGGGAAGGAGAGAGGGAGAGAGGGGGAAGAAGAGAGGGAGGGAAGGAGGGGCGGAGAGGAAAGAAGAGGCGGAAGGAAAGAGAAGACGTGAGGGAGTGAGGGGGAAGAAGAAAGGGAGAAGAGAGGAGAGAGAGAGAGAAGGATGGAGGAAGCAGATTCGGTCCACACCCCCTCCTTCTCCTTCACTTATAGGTTCCCTTCCCCCCAAAACGGTTACGTCACCCCTCATCCGGGCAGCCACGTGCCTCCCCACTCCCCCCTCCCCCCCCCAAAAATGGGGTGGGAGCCGCAGCTGTGCCTTTTTCTGTTCCGGACCAGCCCCTCCGGCTCAGCCCCCATTACCCCCGGCCTCCCGCGACCCCAAGCTCAGGGAGGGGGCGACCAGGACTCGCCACCCTGGAATAACGCGGCGTGGGCCCCCGACCCCCCCTTATATGCCACCGAATCAGCCCGCCCCTCACCGCTCCTCTCTTTCCTCACAGCGCCGGACCCGCAACGGGGGTCTCCACGCCGGGCAGGGGGCCGCGCCGCTGTCTTCGCCCTCTCTGAGCCCCCATGTTCCCATAATAATAATAGTAATCATAATGATATTTGTTAAGTGCCTACTATGTGCAAGGCACCGTAATAATAATATAATAATGATGGCATTTGTTAAGCGCTTACTATGTGCAAAGCACTGTTCTAAGCGCTGGGGTAGATACAAGGTAATCAGGTTGTCCCACGTGGGGCTCACAGACTTAATCCCCATTTTACAGATGAGGGAACAGAGACTCAGAGAAGTGAAGTGACTTGCCCAAGGTCACACAGCAGACATGCGGGGGAGCCGCAATTAGAACCAATGACCTCTGACTCCCAAGCCCGGTCTCTTTCCACTGAGCCACGCTGCTTCTCATGTACTAAGGGATGGGGTAGATACAAGGTAATTGGGTTGGACACAGTCCCTGTCCCACATGGGGCTCATAGCCTTAATTCCCATTTTACAGATGAGGTAACTGAGGCACTAAGAAGTGAAGTGGCTTGCCCAGGGTCACACAGCAGACAAGTGGCAGAGCCCGGATTAGAACCCATGACCTTCTGACTCCCGGCCCATTATCTCTCCACTACCCATGATCTCTCCACTATGCCATGCTGCTTCTCTTCTCTTCTTCCATCTTTATAATGGGGGGTTAATAGGTAGTGTGGTCTAGAGGAATGCGCTCAGCCCAGGTTCGGTCCCAGCGATGCTCCGTGAGAGTTTTTCGCGGGAGGGAGAAAGAAGGGCCAATGGCGGGAGTGGGGAGGGTCGGGTAAGGACGGGGCAAGAGACACCTCCGTGCATTATGTGTGCTTTCTCAGTCAATCAATCAACCGATCAGTCAATCACTAGGTACTGCGTTCAGGGCACTGTGATAATTACTATTATTGTGGTATTTATTAAGCGCTTACTATGTGCCAGGCACTGTTCTAAGCGCTGGGATAGATACAAGGTAATCAGGGTGTCCCATGTGGGGCTCACAGTCCTAATCCCCATTTTACAGATGAGGTAACTGAGGCACAGAGAAGTTAAGTGGTTTACCACTAAACCATGCTGCTTCCGTATTGTACCAAGTGCTTGGTAAAGTCTTAATAGACTTACAGTCTTCAATTGGCAGACCACTGTACTGAGCACTTGGGAGAGTACAATAGAGTTCATAGAAATGGTCACTGCCCTCAAGGGTTTTACAGTCTGCTGGAGGAGACAGACGATAAACTAAATACTGTTAGGGAAAGCAACCAAGTAGACAGCAAAGAGCTGGGGCTGAGGGTGGAGGCGGTAAGCGTGAGCCCCCGAGTACTTAGTTGAGAGAGATGTGATAAGATGGCAGTTGGGAAGGGAAATCCGGTGGAGGATTTGCACCCTTTATTCACCCCTCCCTCGGCCCCATAACACTTATGTCCGTATCCATAATTTATTTATTAACGTCCGTCTCCATCTCTAAACTGTAAACTCGTTGTGAGCAGGAAATGTCTACCGATTCTGTTCTGTTGTACTTTCCAAGCATTTAGTACAGTGCTCTGCCTCTAGCAAGTGCTCAATAAATGCGATTGAATGAATGAATTGATGAGTTTGGAATGAAAGGTTAGCCAGGAAGGTTTCCTGGAGGAGATGCAATTTCAGGAGGGTTTTGGAGGTGGGTAGAGCAGCCGTCTGCTGGGTGTAAAGTGGGAGGGAGTACGAGTCAGGATCGCTTGGAAGCAGTGTAGCCTAGTGGAAAGAGCCCGGCCCTGGGTGTCAGAGAACCTGGGTTCTAATCCCTGCTCCACCACTTGTCTGCTGTGTTACCTTGGGTAAGTCACTTAACTTCTCTGAGCCTTAGTTTCCTCATCTATAAAATGGGGATTCAGTACCAGTTCTCTCTCCTTGGACTGTGAGCCCAGTGTGGAACTGTGTCCGACTTGATTATCTTTTATTAACCGCAGTGCTTGGCACAGTTATGATAATGGTATTTGTTAAACACTTACTCTGTGGCAGGCACTGTGCTAAGCGCTGGGGTAGATACAGGATAATTGGATTGAACCTAGGCCTTGTCCCCCATAAGGCCCACAGTCTCATTTCTCATTTTACAGATGAGATAACTGAGTCATAGAAAAGTTAAGTGACTTGCCCAAATTCACACGGCATTCAAGTGGCAGAGCCGGAATTAGAACCCAGGTCCTTTTGACTCCTAGGCCCCTGCTCTGTCCACTAGGCCATGCTGCTTCTCAGAGTAAGTACATAACAAATGTCACTGTGCCTCTTATATTTTTGTTTGGCTGATGAAAGTAGATGGGGACTTGGGCTCAGCGGTTCCCCCCTGTGAGGTGGTCTGTGATCTTGGCTGGACTCGGCAGCCCCCAGTTGCCCTGTTGGCAGGAGAGCCACTGCCCTGACAAGAGGCTGGGACAACCACCTCTCATCGCCACGTTTGTCCACACAAGCCCTGTCTGCCAACAGGACTTGAGGAGACCTCTGGCTCTCTGCAAAGATGGTTTCCATATCTGCATCACCAATAGTGACTGAGTCTCTGCTTTCCGTAGTGACTAGACTGAACGCCCGCTGTGTGCAGAGTACTGAGCTGAACATCTACTGTGTGCAGAGCACTGAACTGAATATCAACTGTGTGCAGAACACTGAAATGAGTCAACTGCAGGCAGACCACCATGCTGAGCCCCTACTGTGTGCAGAACGCTATATTGGTCACCTCCCTAATTCAGAGCACTGTGCTAGCCACTACTGTGTTCAGCGTGCTGCATTGGGCTCCTTATGAACTGGACAATTACTCTGGGAAGAGCATTGTTCTCGGCGCTTGGGGAACAGACAGAAGAAATGAAAGAAATAATTCCTGCCCTTAAGGAATTTAGTCTTCTGGAACAGATGGAAGACAATGAAGATGGATACACAAATAATTTGAGAGCACGTGGAGAGATAGCAATATACTAAATGGAGGTGGGTAAACACATTCATTCCAGTCAATATGCAGGTAAGTATTGGGGCCCTAGGGCGGGATGGTATCGTGGGGAATGTAGTGGGCCTTAATCAGGGGAGGCCTCCTGAAGGAGGTGGCTCTTCTGAGGGCTGTGAGGGAGAGGGAGGGGGATCACAGCTTGGCAAAACTGAGGGGGTGGGAGTTGGGTCAAGGGAGGGGTAGGCAAGAGAGGGGTGATGAGGGATTATTATTTTATTATTATTATTCAATCAATCAATGGCCTTTATTGAGTGCTTACTATGTGCAGAGCACTGTACTAAGCGCTTGGGAAAGTACAGTGAGACAGAATTAGCAGACCAATTCCGTGTCCGTAACGTACTTACAGTTTATTATTATATTTGCTAAGTATTTACTACATGCAAGCACTGTAGTAAGCGCTGGGGTAGATACAAGATAACCAGGCCGCATAAGGGCCTCACAGTTTAAGTAGGAGACAGAATGGGCTTTGAATCTCCATTTTGCAGATGAGGGAACTGAGGCACAAAGAAGTGACGTGACTTCCTTTCCCTTCCCTTCCCTTGTCCCGCCCTGCTCCCCCCTCGTCAAAGCTGGGAATGGGGAAGCCTACATTGCGGGGGATTGGAAGGGGGGAGTTCCTCTCACGGTTCACCCCCATGGCTTCCGCATCCCCCCGGGGGGGTCCCCTGCAAATGGGGAAACTGAGGCTGGGACAGGAGAGTGTCCCAAAGTTCTTTCCTCGCCCAGCGGCAGTTGAGCACGGGGAATCCGTTCTCCAGGGAGCGGGAGGCCCGGGAACACCAGCGGGTCTCAAGAAGGTTGAACGGACCCATGGACGATCCTCCGCCCCAGCCTTCCTCAACCTCCTCCTCCTCTTCCCCCACCCCCCCCTCTCTCCCCCCCTTTCCCTTCCAGGCTCCTCTCTCCTCTTTTTTCCTTCTTCTCCTTCCCCTCCTTCTCCCAGTCTTCCTCGGCCTCCTCGTCTTCCCCCTTCTCCGACTTCTCTCTCTCCCTCCCTTCCCCTCCAGACTCTTCCTCTCCTCTTCTCTCCTTCCCCTCCCCTCCCTCTCCCAATCTTCCTCAGCCTCCCATCGCCGCCTACACACCCTCCTCCCCTTTCCCGCCCGTCCCCGGCTCCAAGATCGGGTCGGCTCGGCTTCTCCTGGGTGCCTGGCTTCCCCTCCAGAGGCAACATTCTCTCTCGGCGAGGCGTTTCCGAGAAGATGGCTCTGGTCCAGGGCGAGCCCGGCTGCTGCCATGGCAACTGCAGTCTCTGCGAGGCGCGGGAGGCCGCCGGGCGGGATCAGGTCCGACAGGGATGCAGGGGCCAAGCTTCCCAGAATGCTCAGGGGCGGGGGTGAGGGGATGGACCCCGGCCATCGGAAACTGAAGGGTCGGCCCAACTCCCGTGCCCAGCAGGGCCACGGCACAAGCAGGCGGCCCCCTACGCTTCACTCACTTCTCTGGGCTCTGAAGGATCTCTCTCTCTCTCCCTCCCGCCTTTTCTCTCATTCTCTTTCTCGCTCTCTTTTTCCCTCTGCCTTCCCTTCCTCGATGCCTTTTTCTATGTCTCACTTTTCTCTGACTCTCTCATTCCCCCTCCCCGTCTCCCTCTGCCTTTCTTTCTCTCGCCCTCTCTGCCCCTTTCTATGTCTCTCTCCTTTCCCTCTCTCCTTTTCCTAGTCTCCCTTTCTGCCTCTTTCTATGTCTCTCTCCTTCCTTCACTCCCTCTCTCTCACCCTTTCCTTCCCTTTCTCTTTCTCTCTCTGCCTCTTTCTGTCTCCTTCCTTCTTTCACTCCCTCTCTCCCTCACCGTTTCCTTTCCCCCCCACTCTATGCCTCTTTCTATGTCTCTCTCCTTCCTTCACTCCCTCTCTCCCTCACCCTTTCTTTCCCGTCCTCTCTCTCTGCCTCCTTCTGTGTCTCTCTCCTTTCTCTCTCTGCCTCTCTCCCACACTCCCTCTCTCTCTCTCTCTCTCTCCTTTCTCTTCTCTCCCTCTCTGCCTCCATGTTTCTCTTCTTCCCTCCCCTCCTCCCCCACTTTGTTCCTCTCCTTATCCTTCTCTCTCTCCCTCTTTCTCAGTCTCCTTCTTTCCTCCTCCTGTGGCCTTCCCCGTTTCTATTTCCCTGAAACGGGAACCGGTCCGAGCCAAGGGAAAGAGCTCGAGGTGAGGAGGGTGTGAGGGGTGGAGAAGAGGAGGAGACAGGGAAATTAGCTGGGGGGGGGGGGGTGACCTGGCTGGGTGGGGGTGGAGATTGGGGCCTGGAGAGGAGGTGTGAGCCTCCCTCGGCCTGGGGGGCGACCCTCGCCCGGTCCTCGGGCCCGCCCCCTGAGCCTCTTTTCCTCCAAAGCCAGCCGGGAGCCCGAAATGCATTTTTAATACGCCAAATGTCCTTTTGATGATGTCTCTAGTGCGGGGCGCCCGGAGCCTTAGCAGATCCCTCCCAGGGCTTTTGGAGATGCGAGGCGGCAGGCGTCATTAGTCTGTTCTTCGGGGGGTAAACACTGGCGCCGGTGAAATGAGCCACTTCGCGTTGCCGGGGAGAGCGCTGTGTGAGGAGGGCTGAGCCACTGTGCGCGCTGCCAGAGCGGTAAGTGGGGAGAGATGCTGGAACAGTACTTCCAAAACAACCCCCTATCCCTTTCTTTTCCAGGCCCGTTGGGACAGAGCTTCCTGGTTATGGTATTGGTTCAAAGCTTCTGATTCTGATTCTCAGACTCTCTCCACTGTGCCATGCTGCTTCCTCTTCTCTTCTCTTCTCTTCTCTTCTCTTCTCTTCTCTTCTCTTCTCTTCTCTTCTCTTCTCTTCTCTTCTCTTCTCTTCTCTTCTCTTCTCTTCTCTTCTCTTCTCTCTCTTCTCTTCTCCCATCTGTATAACAGGGGGTAATAGGCAGTGTGGTCTAGTGGAATGCTCTCGGAGAGGGGATCACTCGGCCCAGGTTCCGTCCCAGCGATGCTCCGTGGGAGTTTCAGTCGCGGGAGGGAGGAGGAAATTCTCCTTCTAAACTCTGGGATAGACGCAAGGTAATCAGGTTGTCCCACGTGGGCTCACATTCTTAATCTCCATTTTACAGATGAGGTAACTGAGGCACAGAGAAGTTAGGTAGCTTGCCCAAAGTCACAAAGCAGGCAAGTGGCGGAGCCTGGATTAGAACTCACGTCCTCCGACTCCCAAGCCCGTGCTCTTTCCACTGAGCCACGCTGCTTCTCTAATATGCCATACGAAGGAGGAGGGGTCTTCGGGGGAGCCCCCATTATGTACAGTGTACTGACGCTGTCTGCACCCTCTCACCATCAAACTTAATGAACTTGTTTAGGGAATTATGGCATATATTCAGCTCTTCGTGTTAAACGCTGTCCTGAGCAGCGGGGTAGGTATAGGTTAATCCGATCAGATACAATCTCTGTCCCACACGGGGAGCATAACAGGGAATTTAGCTCCATTTTATGGAAGGGGAAACTGAGGCCGGCGACAGCGCTGAGACTTCAACCACCATCTATTTCCAGTCCCGTGCCTTCACCGTCTGTGAGTTCGCCTACATCCTTCTCCCCATTTTCAAAGCACTTCCGAAACCCCATCTGCTCCAGGAGGCCTTCCTGATTCATCTTTCATCTCCCCATCCTATTTCCCTCCCAACTGCCACTTCTGCTCTTCCGCATCACATAAGTGCTTGGATGCTCTATCCACTAGGCCACGCTGCTCCCATCTCATTAATTGGAAGAGCGCTTAGTTCAGTGCTCAGCATACCGCAAGCACTCAATAAATACCACTGATGGCGAGGGCATAAAGAAAGCACTGAGGATCTCCCCGGTCCCTCGCTCGACGGAGACAAACGGTCTTCTGCCTCCAGTATGATCTTACAGCTACTCTGTCAGTGACAAAACAGCTTCAAATCCACCCATTCATCAAGCGGCCAATCCTGTTAGCAGCTTAAAAGAGACACAATTTCCTCTGGCCTTTGGTGTGATTCTTTATCCTCCCATACTGCTCTCCCTGGCTGGGGGGGAAGGGGCGGGGGCCTCATGCCCCAGGGGCTAATTCCCGCCCCGCGATGAGAAACTACCCGGAAAACACCGTGGATCCCTCTGGGATGAGGGAGAAGGGAAACGGGGAGGGAAATAAGAGGACGGGGTGTGGAGAAGAGGGACTGAGTGAGGGTTTGTGGGGAGTGAGGGAGAAGAGTGACGAGGGGTAGGGCTCAGGAAAAAGGGTCCAGGCGGGTAGGGGAACAGGGAAGTGGTGGGAGAGGGAAAAGTGCTGGGGGAAAGGGGACTTGGAGGGTAATAAAATAATACATGTTAAGCGCTTATTATGTGCCAAGCACTGTGCTAAGCACTGGAGGTCCCGGGAAAAAGAGGCCGGGGGGTGGGCGGGGGGATGGGGACAGGGTCTGGATCTCATCCTTCCCCAGGAGTCCAGTCAGAGAGTTTCGGGTGAGGAGAATTTAGGGGACGGAGAGTTTTAGGGTAGGGGCCAAGTCACTATGGTGGGCTGGTTTGGGAGTTCAGAGGAGCCCTGGAGAGCGGCGGAACAGAGAGACTTACATAGAGGGCCAGAGACAGAAAGAACAGGAAGAGATAAAGACCCAGAGAAAGCTCTTTTTGGGAAGAGGACGTGTTGACCAATTCTGGTATATTGTATTACCAAGAGCTTAGTAAACGCTCTGCACACAGTAAACGCTCTGTAAATACAATTGATTGATTGAGGGGAGAGAGATACAGAGATAGAGATAGAGACACAGGAAGAGACATTAATATAAATAAATACATTAGGGACATGAACATAAGTGCTGTGGGGCTGAGAGAGGAACGAATAAAGGGTGCAAATCTAAGTCGTAAATGAGGAACAGAAAAAGCTGGAAGAGGAAAAGCACCCACCCCCCCAACACACACACACACACACACACACACACACACACACACACACACACACAGAGGCGCTCTGGCATTTCCCAGCATTCATTAGGGAATCTGTTTTTCCTCACCGACAATGACAGTCGCTGTTTGGCACTCGGTCGATAGGTAACGAATGGGAATGGGCCGACCCCTAGTTCCAGCTATCAATCTGCCTCTTCAGTGGCCGGGGACCAGGGGGACCCAGGAGTCTGGGTTCCCCCCTACCCTCCACCTGGGGGAGGGGAAACCTTGCCCTCTCACCCCCATCCCCACAACCCTCCTGGTGGAGGGGCAGGGCGGTGGGGAGGGCACCTGGTGACTTCTTTATTTTCTTTTACATTAACCTCAGGTCCTGCCTCTATTAAATAATGATCCATAACTGGGCCCCGGAGAAGCTCCCCTGCACAGAGACCTTTGAAACAGGGTAAGAAATCATTTTCCCCAGACCCAGAGTGATTCATCAATTTCAGGCATCAGTGGGTAAGTGAAGGCTGCAGAGTCCTGAATTCTTCTGCCGAAGGGAAAGCCAGGAGAGGATGGAAACGATTTCCTACGGTTTCTCTACATTTTCCCAGCAGTGAACCAATGGACTGAATGCCCTCCACGTGTTCCCACAGATACCCATGGACCCTGCTCTCTTTGCCTCAAATCCGGGTTCCAGCACCCAGGAACACCATTCATTCATACATTCATTCATTCGTATTTATTGAGCGCTTCCTGTGTGCAGAGCACTGTACTAAGCGCTTGGAAGAGTACAATGTAACAATTAACAGACACATTCCCAACCCACAATAAGCTTTCAGTCTAGAGGGACACATCAGCACTAATAATAATAATGGTATTTATTAAGCGCTTACTATGTGCAAAGCACTGTTCTAAGCGCTGGGGAGGTTATAAGGTGATCAGGTTGTCCCATGGGGGGCTCACAGTCTTAATCCCCATTTTACAGATGAGGTAACTGAGGCACAGAGAAGTTAAGTGACTTGCCCAAAGTCATACAGCTAAGTGGCAGAGTTGGGATTTGAACCCATGACCTCTGACTCCAAAGCCCGTGCTCTTCCCACTGAGCACTAGATAAATTAACACCTGCATCAAAGAGGTAACAAAAATATTTTTTTGTTAAGTGCTATGTGCCAGTCACTGTGCTAAGCACTGATAATAATAATAATAATGGTATTTGTTAAGCTCTTACTATGTGCCAAGCACTGATATCAATCAGTGGTATTTATTGAGCGCTTACCATATGCAGAGTGCTGAACTAAGCACTTGGGAGAGTACAATTCAACAGAATTAGCAGACACATTCCCTGCCCATAATGAGCTTATGGTCTAGAGGTAGGGTATATGCAAGTTAATCAGGTTGGACACAGCCAATGTCCCACACTGAGTGAGAGTCATGGTTTTAACCCCCATTTTACAGACGAGGTAACTGAGGCACAGAGAAATTAAAATGACTTACCCAAGTCACACTTCAGACAAGTGGCAGAGCAAGGATTCAAACTCAGATCCTCTGACTCTCAGGCCTGTACTCTCTCCACTAGGCCAAGCTGCTTCTCTTGGTAATTAGTCAGCGCAGAGCCCTGGGGGATGGGTTGGGTGGGTGGGGGGGGGTGAACCCAGGACAATCGGAACGGACCCAATTTCTTTCCCACACAGAATTCACTGCCTAGGAGGCAGGTACCGTTCTTCCTATTCAACGGATAAGGAGACTGAAGCCCAGAGAGGTCCCTTTAGACTGTAAATTCATTGTGGGCAGGGAACGTGTCTGTTTATTCTTATATTGTACTCTCCCTAGTGCTTAAAAATTAAAAAATAAAAACAAATTATGGTATTAGTTAAGCGCTTACTATGTGCCACGCGCTGTTCTAAGCGCTGGGGTAGATACAGGGTAATTAGGTTGTCTCACGTGGGGCTTGCACTTTTAATCCCCATTTTACAGATGAGGTAACTGAGACACAGAGAAGTCAAGCGGCTTGCCCAAGGTCACACAGCAGGCAAGTGGCAGATGGGGGATTAGAACCCACGTCTTCTGACTCCCAAGCCTGTGCTCTTTCCACTAAGCCACGCTGCTTCTCGGTGCTCTTTAGACAGTAAACGCTCAATAAATACACCTGATTGATTGATTGATTGATTGATCGATCAATCAAGTGACCAGCCTGAGGTCACACAGCAGGGCGGTGACCGAGCTGGGAAAGCCCCGTGCTGTTTCCCCAAGGCCTCTGTAAAGTCCGGCCTCTCCGTTGTCAGGGTAACGAGCATCCCTGGAAAGGGATGGGGCACGGCGAGACGCGTCATCCCGGAGCTGAAGCCCAGGGGAGATGATGTCAGGGTGGTGTCTTCCCCTGAAGTGTCCATTTTTTCCCATAAAAGGTACCAGGCATCACCTTGCTCCCTCACGTGGGTTGGATTCTTGGCTTGGAAAACGGCTCAGGTTCGCACGCTGCCCCTTCCTTTCCCTCCCATGTGGAAGGACTTAATAAATACCGTATTTAATCAATTAGACAGCACGTTCTGCCCCCCGGGACCTCGGGCCTTTCGGTTCTGTGGGATTGCAGGGGACAACGGTGTTGCGAGGCTCCCCTAGATACCGACTTCATTCACTCATTCATTCATATTTATTGAGCGCTTACTGTGTGCAGAGCACTGTACTAAACGTTTGGAAAGTACAATTCGGCAACAGAGACAATACGCTCTCAAGCACTTAGTATAGTGCTCTGCACACAGTAAGCTTTTGAATACAACAGTGTTCTGGGTTCCCAGTTTGTGGTCAGTTCAGAGCTCCGTGCAAAGATACAGTTGGCAGCCAGTACAGTGCCCAGCTCACAGTAGGTGTCCAGGGCTACGCTCAGTTCCCTGCAGCCACTCAATCAGTGCTCTTGTTCCCTTTCTTGGTATCCTCTCCCCCGGAATTCAGGTCACACACCTTGGTTCCGAACAGCCGAAGTTTTAATCCAAAACCAAAGAAATCAAGGTGTCCTCCCATTGGGGTCTCTTCTGAGTCAGAGCCTGTGATATGTCTTCTCCCTCAGGAGAGCTTTCCATGCTGGTTTGTTCTATGGTTTTCCCACAGAAAAGCTTGTCTGCTCCAACAAATTGATGGATGTATTTTTATAAATAGAAAAAAAATAATACCCAAAAGTTCACCTCTGCTGGAAAGCCCTTTTCTCAGTTAACTTAAGAGCAGGGTAAAGGTAATATTATCTAGTGTGGGGATCCACATAATCACCTGGTGGCTGACAGAATGGTCTAAACTGCAGGATTTGAATTTTTCCAAAGGAATTTTGGATGTCATCTCAGATTACCATAATATTAACAGTCCGTGAAAAAACAAAAAACAAACCCTCGGTTACTATAACGATGGATGTCTGCTCTTTAAATGTCAGGGCACAATCAGTCAATTAATGGTATTTTTTGAGCACTTACTGTGTGCAGAGTACTGTAGTAAGCTATTGGGGGAGTACAACAGAGTTGGTAGACACATTCCCTGCCCACAAGGAATTTACGCAGATTAAAGAATAAATAAAGATTTGAGTGGTCTAAGCAAAGCTTGCTCTCTCCACAGTCTCTTCCAGTCAGTCTATCAGTCTTCCCGGGATGGTTCCCCAACTCCAAACTTTGCTCCCATCTCCCCCACAACCATTTCCAGCACTTCTACCCAACCTCAGCACTGGTTTATGTCTCTTAAATTTTACATTTTGATTATTGCCCCACCTCCTTCCTCACCTCTTTGCTCTCTTGCTACAACCCAGCCCTCACACTTCACTCCTCTAATGCCGACCTACTCACTCTACCTCTATCTCGTCTAGCTTGCCGCCGACCTCTCGCCCACATCCTGCCTCTGGCATGTAACCCACTCCTTCTTCGTATCCGACAGACAATTACTCTCCCTAGCTTCAAAGCCTTATTGAAGGCATATCTCCTCCAAGAGGCCTTCCCCACTAATCCCTCAGTTCCTCTTCTCCCACGCCCTTCTAAGCCGCCCTGATTTGTGCCCTTTATTCACTCCTCCCTCAGCCCCACAGCACTTTTGTACCTATTCGTAATTTATTTATATTAATGTCAGTCTCCCGCTCTAAATTGTGAGCTCGTTGTGGGCAGGGACTGTGTCTACCAAGTCTGTTATATTGTACTCTCCCAAACGCTTGGTACAGAGTGCTCTGCACACAGTAAGCGCTCAATAAATGCGATTGATTGATTGATTGATTGAAAGCAGTCTTGTGATAGCAGGGCATCGGCCGGAGCTAACCAGGGTCCTGATCTTTGGCTGAATTCCAGGGGCTCCGCACACGTAGGCCTGAGCCGTCAGAGATGATAGGATCAATAGTCAATCAATCAATTAATTAATGGTATTTGTAGAGAGCTTACTATGTGTAGAGAATTGTACTAAGCGCTTGGGAGAGTACAATACAATAGGATTTATTAACACGTTCCCTGACCACAAGGAGCTTACAGTCTAGAGGGTGATGTGGAAAATTAATGTAAATGAATAAATTATGGATATATACGTAAGAGTTGTGGGGCAGAGAGCAGGGCGGATCTAGGCGTTCCTGATCTCCCCTGACTGCCCAGACTTCTGACTTAACCTTATATCCCCCCGGGGGGGGGGGGGGCGTAATTATAATAATAACAGTGATGAAGTTACTAATAACAACTGGCTTTGAGACAATGCTTTTTTATTTTTCCAAAGCGCTCTCACAACACTGATCTCATATTATCCTCAAAACATCCCCGTGAGAGAGAGAGAGGTATTATTATCCTCGCAGCACAGCAGAGAAAAAGGAGGCCCAGAGAGGTTAAACGATTTACTCAAGGTCACACAAGCAGGCCAGGGGAAAGGGTTGGGACTAGAACCCGGGTACACTAGAACCGTCCCCTCCCTAGCCCCGTGCTTTTTCCACTAGGCCGGGCTGCCAGACCGTGGGTGTTCCCACTTGCAGAGATTTCTCCTCTACATCCCACTAACATCTGAGCCCGATGTTGAGAGAGGCAGAGACTTCGAAGCCAGAGAAGGCTTCCGCACATGTTCCCCAGCGCTTCCAGAGGCAGTGGCAGATGGCTTGGTCCAGACACTGGGGAGGGAAATCCTGGATGCTATCCCAAACTCCATCTCTTGCCTCTCCAGGGAGGGCATTTTCCTTTGTGACCTGTTCAGTTCTTCTCACCCTCCCCTCCAGATTCTTCTTTCCCTGTTCCAAACCTCTGGCCCAAGATTCCAAACGCTCACACTCCAGGCCAACCAGTGAGCCTTCATTGCAGCGTCAATGCCCCAGAGAAAGTGCTAGCCCCTGCCCTCTTTTTTTTAATGGTATTTGTTAAGTGCTTACTATGTGCAGGCACTGCACTAAGTGCTGAGTAGATAAAGCCAGTCAGGTTGAACATATTCCCTGTCCCACATGGGGCTCAAAATCTTAATCCCCACTTTACAGATGAGGAAACTGAAGCACAGAGAAGTGACTTGCCCAAGGTAATACATCAGACAAGTGGCAGAGCTGGAATTAGAACCCAGGTCCTTCTGACTCCCAAGGCCATGCTCTATCCATTAGACCATGCTGCTTCCTCCTCAAGGGGCTTCTGTTTTCCTGGAGATCACCAAGTTAGACTGGTGCTTTGGCAACAATATTTCATGAATAATAACGGGCATTGTTATAAATATGTATGCATGCATACACAACACCATTTCATGTACTTTAGCAGGCATTGTTATGCGTATTTATACATCCACAAAAACACTTCATGCATGCATTATAAACCACATTGTTAAAAATATGTATCTATACATGTTTCATGCATTAAAACAGGCATTGTTGTAAATGCTTAACTATATCTCCCTCCTACGTGGACTGTGAGCCCTATGTGGGACGGGACTGCATCCAACCTGATTAACTCGTAGCTACCCCACTGCTTAGAACAGTGCTTGGCACAAAGTAGGTGCTTAATAAGTACCACAATTATGAAATACACAACCATGTTCACACGTCAAAACAGGTATTGCTATGAATCTGTAAATATATATACACACACACACACACACACACACAAACACACAGACCCATTCATCTTTAGTTCACTTTCTCTTGTGATCATACATTCACGTTCATAGGTTATAAATACAAAATGACTCGTGTGTGGGGGAAGTGTTAGTTGATGCTTGATTCGGAGATGATTCCAGCAAGGCAGAACACCTGTTGATAAATAACAAGAGTCCCAGAGATGAGAGGAGAGTCAAAAGGTCATTGGTGTCAGACCCCTGCCTTCAAACAAGACTATAAGTTTAAAAGCATTCAATCTGGCCTGTTCTGTCATCAGTAAAAAACAACTATTAGTCAATCGATCAATCAAATTTACTGACCGCTTACTTTGTGCAGAGCATTGAAATAAGCACTTGGGAGAGTACAATAGAAGTCAACATTTACTGAAGACCCAATAAGTGAAAAGCACTGTGTAAGGAGCTGTGGGGAGATAGAAAGGAGCAGAGAAGATAGCACCTGACTCATGGAGGTTACAGTGTAGTGATCTGTCCAGAGGAGGCACTCAATAAATGCTATTGATAATGATCAGTAATAATAATAATAATAATAATAATAATGGTATTTGTTAAGATCTTAATATTTGCCAGACACTGTACTAAGCGCTGGGGTGAATATGAGCAAATCAAGTTGGACACAGTCCCTGTCCCACATGGGGCTTACAGTCTCAATCCCCATTTTCCAGATGAGGTAACTGAGGCCCACAGAAGTTAAGTGACTTGCCCAAGGTGACACAGCTGACAAGTGGCAGAGTGGGGTTTAGAACCCACGACCTCTGACCCACAAGCCTGTGCTCTTTCCACTAAGCCATGCTGCTTAGTACAATGCCCTGCACACAGTAAGCGCTCAATAAATATGAAATATGATTGAATGAATGCGAGAGAGAGAGAGAGAGAGAGAGAGAGAGAGAGAGAGAGAGAGAGAGAGAGAACGCTGAGATCGGGCTCCCGGGGTTACCCGGAGGCAAAAAGGCAGAACACCACAGTGGGATAGAAGAAGTGAAGAAAAATGGGAGGACGGGGAGAGAAGCTCCTCAGAAAGAGGTGAGTGTGGACAAGGGATCCATGCTGGACCAAAAGGGAGCCAGACTTGGGGAGCGGGATATCGTAGGAAGCCAGAGAGAGAGACTTCCGGTAGTACATTCCAATTGGGTCCCCCACAAATCCCACTTCCGGTCCCATCCCCAACTGACAATTAGTTAATTAATTAATTGTGGTATTTGTGAAGCACTTATCATGTGCAAAGCAATGTTCGAAGTGCTGGGGGGATACAAGGTGATCAGGTTGTCCCACGTGGGGCTCACAGTCTTAATCCCCATTTTACAGATGAGGGAACTGAGGCACAGAGAAGTTAAGTGACTTGCCCAAAGTCACACAGATGACAATTGGTGGAGCCGGGATTTGAACCCATGACCTCCTACTCTTTCCACTGAGCCACGGGGTCCCCCTCTTTCCCATGCGGAGCAGGAATAAGGCCGCAGAGTGCCGTTTTCTTCCCCACACCCTGGATTTACACCATTTATTCTTTCCTCCCTCAGCCCCACCACACTTACGCCCATATCCTTAATTTATTCATATTAACGTCTTCCCGTCAAGATTGTAAGCTCGTTGTGGGCAGGGAACATGGCTACCAACTCATTCATTCAATCGTATTTATTGAGTGCTTACTGTGTGCAGAGCACTGTACTAAGTGCTTGGGAAGTACAATTTGGCAACTCAGTTATAGTGCACTCTCCCCAGTGCTTAGCCTAGTGCTCTGCACATGGTAAGCACTCCAATCAATACGATTGATTGATTGGAAGGGGGGCAGAGCAGGGGGATCAGGGAGGGTCAAAGGCTAGGGGTTAGTAGCCTGGGACAGAAACAGGAGGTCAAAGGGAGGAGGACAGTGGGATGTATCAGCGCTTAGAACAGTGCTTGGCACATGGTAAGCACTTAACAAGTACCAACATTATTATTATTATGAGTTGGAAAGAGAGTTCCCGGGGAAGAGGCCTGAGGCATCTCCTTTCCTCCTTTTCCCCATCCTCCCTAATTTTCCCCGGAACCAAGGGGTCTCCAATGGTGGCCCATGGTTCTAATGAGGTGCTTGTGACCTCTGCAGTGTTTTGGCTAGCATCGGGGGGATGGTCTCAGGTCCTTTCCCCCTGGAAGCTGTGGCACTGAGACTCATCCCTTCCCTTTGACACACCTCCTCTGGTGCCAAAGGACACCTGCTTATCAGCACTTCCTAACTCATCATCTTTCTGCCAACTCCGGGCCTGAGTATCTTCCCCTACCTGTAATTTCTTTTAATTTCTTCACGTCGGTCTCCTCTGCTAGATTATAAGGTCTTTGAAGGCAGGGATTGAGTTCACCAACTCTATTGTGCTCTCCCTAATGCTTAGGACAGTGCTGTGCACAGAGTTAGCGCTCAGTAAATACTACTGATTGATAAATTGTTTGCTGCTGGCCTGTCCAGGGAGTTATCGCAGTCTGAATTCAATGAGTTCTTTTGACTATCAGAATTTAGGCAATTTTGTCTCTAGCTATTTGGCTGTTGTGGTTCCTGGTAAAGCCTCCGTGTTGCGTGTCGGCTAGGAGGGGGTGCTGTGTCGACTTGATTTTGGGGGGGGGCGGGGAGGCGGGTGGTGGTAATTACTAAGCGTTTATTATGTGCTAGGCACTGTACTAAGCACTGAGGTAGCTCCAAGTTAATCAGGCAAATTAATCAGGTTGGACACAGTCCACATCCCACACGGGGCTCACAGTGTTAATCCCCATTTTATAGATGAAATAACGGAGGCCCAGAGAAGTGAAGTGACTTGCCCCAAGTCACACACAGCTGACAAGTGGCAGAGCCGGGATTAGATCCCAGCTTCCTTGACTCTCAGGCCCAGACTTTTTCCATTAGACCACTCTACTTCTCGAGCCGCTAATGAATGCCTACGCGTTAGTGAGGGAAAACCTGAACTGTAAAAACAGAGGTAGAATCTTAAAAAAAAAAAAAAAACAGAAACAAATATCGGAGGGCCCCTTGCAAATAGACAGATCCGGGATACTCAGATGTGTCAGGACCTCCTCCTCCCCCTCTCCCCCAGGACACTTTCAAGTAGGTGTAGTTGGGAAGCAAACAAGATGTCAGGTCTGTGCCCCCAACGTTGTTGGTAACATTCAGAAGCCTCGTGGCTGTGGAAGGCTCTTCCCAGGCTCATTAGCCCAAACTAGCAGCCTTGGCCAGGGTTCATCTCCTTCCCTGTATGCTGTCAGGCCAAGTTGGAGATGACAGTGCTGACTGTCACCGTAAAAGCAGCGGGCATCAATTACTGTCAGCCTGCATTTCCCGCTGCCTCCGGCCTGTACTTCCCAACGCTAGGGCTCGGCTTCCCAAGCAATTAAGGCTGGCCCAGAGGGAGCCTCGTCTGGGTTAATCCCATTCCTTGCCGGGGCCTGCACATCCCGCTGACCGCTGACTGAGGGAGGTGCTTTTGTTAACGCTGATTCTGTGGGCAGCCCACGGCCTGAGAGAAACTGTGATTCGGGATGGATGGTCTTTCCCATTATTTCAATCATTCAATTGTATTTATCGAGTGCTTACTGTGTGCAGAGCACTGTACTAAGCACTTGGGAAAGTACAATACAACAATAAACAGTGACATTCCCTGCCCACAGTGATCTTACAATCTAGAAGGGGGGACCACTTCCTCTGGCACCCATCTTCCCTTATGGTTGAAAACTGAGGAATCTGGGGAGGGGGCTTTTCCCTGTGGTCCATGAAGGGGAGGGAGAGGGGGAGAATTTCCTCCAGTGAAGCTGTGGAGATTACATCCCAGCACAGTGCTTTGTTCACGGTAGGCACCCAATACAGCATTCTGCACACATGAAGTGCCCAGCACAGACCTCTGCACACAGAAAGCACCCAGTACAGAGCTTCACACAGTAATAATAATAATAATGATAGTACTTGTTAAGTGCTTACTATATGCCAGGCACTGTACTAAGCTCTGGGATAGATACAAGATAATCAGGGTGGACACAGTCCGTGTCCTGCATGGGGCTCACAGTCTTAATCCCCATTTTCCAGATGAGGTAAAAATGTCTTGTGTAGGAGCAAGAACAGTGCTCTGAACACAGTAGGTTCTCATTAGAGCATTCTGCAAAAATTAGGTACCCAGTACAGTGTTCTGCACATTGTAGGTGCTCAGTAGAGGGCTCTGCAGACAGAAGGCAGCTCGGTTTACAGTAGGTGCCTAGTACAACACACTGCATACAGTAAGCACTCAGTATATCATATGGCTAGATTGACTGGAAGAAGAGGAAGAGGCTGGGCTGTTTGTGTACCAGTTGGATGTGCCGTACTATTGGAGAAAACCCAGGGCATCTACAGGTCATGAAGTCCAGCCTCTGGCAGGAGAACCAGATAACTTCCCAGGGCCAAAAATAGCTCTCCTGATTGGAAAACATTCTGGTTTTCTTGGGCAAGTAATCCCGAGTGCTCCCAAATCTGTCAGCCAGCTCTTCCCTAGCCCTGAAAGTAGATCCCCCCTCCCCGTGACCTGACCCTGATCCTCAGCTGGCTCCTTGTGGGCAAGAATCATGTCCACCAACTTTATTTAGTCTCCCAAGAATTCAGCACAATGTCTACTAGATTGTAAATCCCTTGAGGGCAAGGTCCATGTTTATCAATTGAATTGTATTCTCCCGAGCCCTCAGTACAGAGCCTGCTAGATTGTAAACTTCTTGTAATAATAATAATAATAATAATAACTGAGGTATTTGTTAAGCGCTTACTATATGCCAGGCACTGTACTAAGCACTGGGGTAAATACGAGATAGTTGGGTTGGACACAGTCCCTGTCCCACATAGGGCTCACAGTCTTAGTCCCCCTTTTACAGATGAGGTAGTTGAGGCCCAGAGAAGTGCAGTGACTTGCCCAAGGTCACACAGCAGACAAGTGGCGGAGCCGGGATTAAAACCCAGATCCTTCTGACTCCCAAGCCCGTGCTAAGCCATGCTGCAGGGGTCATGTCTACAAACTCTATTATCCTTTCCCAAGCACTTAGCACAGTGCTCTGCATACAGTAAGCACTCAATCAATATGATTGATTGAGTCTGGGAGAGTATGATAAATCAGAGTTGGTAGACATGTTCCCGGCCCACAAGGAGCTCACAGTCTAGTGGGGGAGACAGGCATTTAATATAAATAAATCAATTACAACTATTGACATAAATGCTATGGGGTTAAGGGTGAGGTGAATAATGACTGCAAATCCAGGTACAGATCTTTATTGTATTACAAACCTGTCAGAAATTCAGGGCTCTGTGTCATCAATTCACTCTTATGTCACCTAGCTAGTGACAGAATTGTCATAAAGTCTCCGGTGATGATTGTGAAATCTGAAACACCTGTCTACCGTCAGGCCTGGGTGAGCAGTCTAAGCAGGAAATCATTCATTATTCCTCAAAATGAGCGCCTTCTGCCCTCCTCCCAACCGATCACACAAAGGTGAAGGAAATTAAAGGACACCCTTTAAACTTCAAATGCAACAGAGAATTCCCCGATCAAAGGAGCATCGACAGGAGCACATTTGTTTAAATTCGGTATGTGAGGAGATCGACTTTCTTGAAACCCAGCGGCGATAGCGGATGGACCGCCCTCCCGCTGCCCCGGAGAGAGTGAGGTGATGATCTCAAACTCTTTCTGTCTTTGAAATATTCCTTGTTCTCGGTGAGAGTGGAGCTGGAAATGGACACTGGTGTCCGTTGTTTCTGGGGAACAGAAGGGTTTGCTATAGATAGTCTCAGAAGGGAAGGTGAGAATTCATACAACGAAGGGGATGATAATAATGATATTTAATAATAGTAATAATAATGACATTTATTAAGCGCTTACTATGTGCAAAGCACTGTTCTAAGTGCTGGGGAGGTTACAAGGTGATCAGGTTGTCCCACGGGGGCTCACAGTCTTAATCCCCATTTTACAGATGAGGCAACTGAGGCCCAGAGAAGTGAAGTGACTTGCCCAAAGTCACACAGCTGACAATTGGCAGAGCTGTGATTTGAACCCATGACCTCTGACTCCAAAGCCCGTGCTCTTTCCACTGAGCCACGCTGCTTCTTGTTAAGCACTTCATTTGTGTGGAGCGCTGGGGGAGATACACGATAATCAGGTTGGGCACAGTACCTGTCTCACACGGGGCTCCCAGTTTAAGGGGTGGAAGAACAGTTTTTGAATCCGCAGATACTGAAGGAGCATTGCCTAGTGGAAAGAGCATGGTCCTGGGAGTCACAGGACCTGGGTTCTAATCCTGCCTCTGCCCATGCCTATTGTATGGCCTTGGGTGACTCATTTACCTTCTCTGTTCTTCAGTTTCCTCACCTGTAAAATGGGGATTTAATACCTTTCTCCCACCTACTTAGATCGTGAGCCCCACCTGGGACAGGGATTGTCCTGTATCCACCCCAGTGCTTAGCACAGTGTTTGTCACTTAAAGGATTAGTAAATATCATTATCATCATCATCATTTTACAGATGAGGAAACTGAGGCCCAGAGAAGTTAAGTGATTTGCCTCAGGCCACATGGCAAGCAAGTGACGGAGCTGAGATTAGAACCTAGGTCCTCTGACTCCCAGATTTGTGCTCTTTCCATTAAGCCACCCTGATTTAGGTATAAAAGAGCCTATCAACGTAAGTTGGTTAAAAGAGGCATGGGCCTGGGAAACATGGTATCTCATGGTGTCCCAGATTCTGACAGACTTGGACCGTGTGCTGGAGTGGCCAGAACAAGGATCCACCTTCGGACTGAGAATGCCAGAGTAGGGACCACGAGACCTGATCTACAGCTAACCAGGGCTGGGGGCCAGACAGTGAAAATTACCACCAGCTAAGTGAGCTCTAGAGATTCCCAACTGACCGTTAGGGCTGAAAATGGGAGATGTCGGGGGGGAATTGTTAAAAAAAAGTTTTCATCTCCCCGTTGAACTGACTTTATTTCAGTGTCTGGATTGTAAACTCCTTGAGGGCAGAGATCACATCTACTAACTCTGTTGTACTCTCGCTAGTGATTAATACGTTGCTGTGAACACAGAAGACAGTTATAATAATAATAGTTCTGTGTGTTATTCAGCTTTTACTATATGGCATGTACTGTGCTAAGCACTGGGGTAGATTCAAGGTAATCAGATGAGGCACTGTCTCACAGTCTTGGAGGGAGGACAGGTATTTAATCCCCCATTCTATGGAATGATTGATTGATTTTCAGTATGCCACTCAGCCTTCCATCAGCTCAGAGTTTTGTGAAGTCTAATTGCTAATGAACATAGATAAATAATATCAGTAAAACCCTTCTGCCTCCTCTTCACTCGAGTCAGGGTAAATTAATGATCCTTCCGAGGCAGTGATCTCCCTGGAATAATCTTTCCATGGGGGGACCCTTTTCCATCACCCTCTGAGCTCCGGTGGAGTACCCCTAAGTTGTTTAGCTAGAAAGTCAATCACTCAATGCTTTGCGTCGAGCACAGACTGTCAGCATAGTTCTGAACTGAACGTTTGGAAGAGGAATAGAGTGCATATCCCCTGCCTTCCCGGAGCTTACACTTCGATGGATTGTCTTTGGTGAGTTTGCAGGCGGAAGGGAAAGGTAACTCTCCGCGTGAGAGGGCTCTCAAAGAGGACGAGTCCAGTCCAATCCAGGGCTCTGTCCCCCATGGCAAGCACCGGGACACTGGGAGGAATCACAGGCCGTTTGCCATCCTGGATACCCACCCTCATGGTTAGAGATGGTCTATCCAACACCCCTGATTCTCCCCTCTCCATTCCTGACTCTCCCCCAGCAATCCAGCATGGACCATCCCAGATCCCTGACTCTCCCTTCTCTGCTCCAACTCACCCCACAGTGCCCCGACAAAAGCCACCCAACACCCTTGTCTGGAACACCAGTCACAATGCAGGCACTGAAGAAGAAGAGCCTTGCGACCCCAGTTCTGAGTGGGCCACAGAGTGGACAAGTAGCTGGCCTCAGCCCCCAACATCTTACCATCTCCCCCAACAACCTTACATCTTTGTCTGTGTGTGTATATGTGTGTGTGTGTGAGAGAGAAAGTGTGTGTGTGTGTAAAGCACTTAGCTGATCCAGCAATAATTGCTGCATCAATAATAAATGTTTTGGATCGGAGGAGCCCAGTGAGGGAATGGTTGCCTGCCATTTTCATAAAAGCAGAGGCATGAAGCTGTTGGGACTCTGGAAGCTGTTTGTTTCTCAATTCCCACGGGGCCGGGGCGGGCTGGGCTGAGAAAGGCAGCCATGGACGGGAACATCCAAAGTCAGAACTGAAAAGAGGCCGTGAAATGTATGCCCAGCTTTTGCTCGCCTCTCCCATCCACTCAGATCAGTGCCTGCAATCGGTTGTGTTTGCTTTGCTCTTTGTTCTATCCCTTTTTTGTTCGTGTAATATTTCTTAAGCACTTCCTAGGTGCAGGCACTGTACTAAGCCCTGGGATAGATACAAGCCAATCTTCCTTTTTATAATAATAATAATAATTATGGCATTTATTAAGCACTTACTATGTGCAAAGCACTGTTCTAAGCGCTGGGGTGGATACCAGGTGATTAGGTTGTCCCACATGGGGTTCACAGTCTTCATCCTCATTTTACAGATGAGGTAACTGAGGCACAGAGAAGTTAAGTGACTTGCCCAAAGTCACACAGCTGACAATTGGCAGATCCGGGATTTTTTATGGTATTTGTTAAGCACTTACTATGTGCCAGGCACTGTACTGAACCCTGAGATAGATACAAGCTACTCTTTTTAAAAAATGGTATTTTTTAAGCACTTGCTATGCTCCAGGCACTGTACTAAGCTCTGGGGTAGAGACAAACTAATCAGGTTGGACACAGTCCATGTCCCAGATGGGACTCACAGGCTTCATCTCCATTTTACAGATGAGGTAACTGAAGCCCAGAGAAGTGAAGTGACTTCCCTAAGGCTACACAGCAGATAAGTGGCAGAGTCAGGATTAGAACCCAGATCCTTATGACTCGCAAGTCCTTGCTGTTTCCACTACACCACACTGCCTCGCTGTCCTTACCGGACTGTTAGCTCTTTGAGGGCAGGGATCATGTCTACCGACTTTGTCGCATTGAACCCTCCCAAGCGCTTAGTACAGTGCTCTGTCCACAGTAAGCACTCAATAAGTACAATTGATTGATTGTGCTTAGCATAGTGCTCTGTACACATAGGCCTGGGAGTCAGAGGACTTGAGTTCTAATCCTGACTCTGCCACTTGTCTGCTGTGTGACACTGGGCAAGTCACTTCACTTCTCTGGGCCTCAGTTATCTCATCTGTAAAATGGAGATTAAGACTGAAAATTCCACATGGGACATGGACTCTGTCCAGCCCGATTTAGCGTGTTTCCATCCCAGCTTTTAATACAATGCCTGGCACATAATAAGTGTTTTACAAATACCATTGAAAATACCATAATAATAATGATAATAATAGACTGTGAGCCCACTGTTGGGTAGGGACTGTCTCTATATGTTGCCAATTTGTACTTCCCAAGCGCTTAGTACAGTGCTCTGCACATAGTAAGCGCTCAATAAATACGATTGATGATGATGATGATGATGAGAATAATATTACCATCATTCTGTTGACAGACACCTAAGCCACCCAAGACCCTGACGTCCAATCGACTTCTACCATCTTCAGAACGACCCGAAGCAGGACAGGGGGCAGGGTGTCAGAGGCTGAGGGAAGTCCAGGAGCCCCCCAAAATAATGGCTCGGTCCAGGTTCAGGGACACTGCACCCCAATCCCCAGCTCAGATGTGACAAGGAAGCCTGAGGGTGGAACTTGACACACTCAAGTGCAAGAGACACCACCTGTCTCCTTGGGAGGTGTTCTAAAATCCTAAGGGCGGCCTGTAATGGGGATTTTAAGAACCTGTGACAAGCAGGAATCCCTGGTAATGATGCTAATGAAGTGGAAGTAGATTGGCCTCCAGGATCAGAAAGGGGCCAAGGCGGCTAAAATTTCCCACGATTGGTTAGCTGTCGCCCTTAGTTACCATCGTCATGGAAACCAGATGCCCCCCCTTCCCCACATGCTTGGGAGAGTACAGTAGTTAGTGGACAAGATCCCTGCCCTCAAGGAGTTTTTGGTCTAGCAATCAATCAATAGTGTTGATTGAGGGCTGTGTGCAGAGCACTGTACTGAACGCTTGGAGGAGTACAGCATAGTTAGACAGGATCCCCGTCCTCCCAGACTCTTCAGTCAGGGGTCTTGATTGAGTGCTGGCTGAGGGCAGAGCACTGTACTGAGCACCTGGAGATTCATTCATTCATTCGATCCTATTTATTGAGCGCCTACTGTGTGCAGAGCACTGTACTAAACTCTTGGTATACTTCAACAATAGACAGATTCCCTGCCCACAATGAGTTTACAGTCTAGAGGTGGGGAGCCTGACAACAATACAAATAAATCACAGATCATGTGCATAAGTGCTGTGGGGGTGGGAGGGGGAAAGAACCAAGGGAGCAAGTCAGGGCGATGTAGAAGGGAGGGGGGGAAGAGGAAAGGAAGGGCTTAATTTGGGAAGGCCTCTTGGAAGAGGTGTACCTTCAATTCCTCCCCCGATCCTGGCCCCGGCCTCCCCTCCGGCCCCGCCCTTCTGCCCCATCTCTTTTCAGAACCATTCATTCATCCATATTTATTGAGCGATTACTGTGTGCAGAGCACTGTACTAAGCGCTTGGGAAGTACAAGTCGGCAACAAAAAGCAGAAACCAGTTCCCCAAGAAGGGATAAATCTTCCAGCCCAACTGTGCGACTTCTAATCTTTGATGTTAAACCAAGATTACTACAGTAAATTCCCCCTTCCATCGGCACCAGAGAGCAACTACCCTCCGCACACATCTTACCCTGGTCCACTCCCTCCCGCCTCCTCCTCCTCCTCCTCCCCACCTCCTCCTGCTTCCTGGAATTCAATGGTAGTTTCTCGACCCCTCCTGGAGACCGTCTTTGCCAGATAATTAGCATATCCTGACACTTTGACGGAGGAAAAGAAAGGCAAGGGGATGATTCTCTTCTTCTGGGGCCATTAGAGTAAGGAGCAGCCTTTCAATTTGCCGGTTATAAAACCCCGCATCCTTTTAACACCGGAGCGGCTTTTGACATGTGATTTTAGCTGATTCCACAATCTCCAGCCTTCAATCTCGAACAATAGCGCATCCTTGATGGAACAAATTTCAGCTCACCCTTCTCACACCTTTCCATCCCGATCATATTCATCTTTGTGTAAGTTGTGACGGCGGAGTCCGAGGTCTGGGGGTTGAGTGAGTTTCTGTGGGGCCCCGGGGTCTGCACAGAGTGATGCGAAATCCCAAAATCAATCAGTCGTATCAATCGGAAAATCAGCTTGGCCTAGTGGACAGAGCTCGGGCCTCGGATTCAGCAGAACCTGGGTTCTGATCCCAGCTTCTCAACTTGTCTGCTGGATGACCTTGGGCAAGTCACTTAACTCAGCGCTTAGAACAGTGCTTTGCACATAGTAAGCGCTTAATAAATGCCATCATTATTATTCTCTGTTCCTCAGTTACCTCATCTGTCAAATGGGGATGAAGACTGTGAGCCCTCCGTGGGACAATCTGATCACCTTGTAACCTCCCCAGTGCTTAGAAAAGGGCTTTGCACATAGTAAGCGCTTGATAAATGCCATCATTATTAGTCTCTGTTCCTTAGTTACCTCATCTGTAGAATAGGGATGAAGACTGTGAGCCCCCCGTGGGACAACCAGTGTGTCTCAGTGGAAAGAGCCTGGGCTTTGGAGTCAGAGGTCATAGGTTCAAATCCTGGCTCCACCGATTGTCAGCTGTGTGACTTTGGGCAAGTCACTTAACTTCTCTGGGCCTCAGTTCCCTCATCTGTAAAATGGGGATTAAGATGTGAGCCCACTGTGGGACAACCTGATCACCTTGAAACCTCCCCTGCGCTTAGAACAGTGCTTTGCACATAGTAAGTGCTTAATAAATGCCATTATTATTATTATTATTATTATTATTATTATTATTATTATTATTATTATTATCACCTTGTAACCTCCCCAGTGCTTAGAAAAGGGCTTTGCACATAGTAAGCGCTTAATAAATGCCATCATTATTATTCTTCCTCCCCCCAAGCTGTGTGACTTTGGGCAAGTCACTTAACAGGCCGCAGCCCCCCGCCCCCAAATGCGGCCTGTTGCAGACCACCTTCCCTTCCCTCCCCGGTGCGGGCAGCCACATTGGGCAAACAGAGGAAACCCGGCAGATAGGGATGCCCGAAACCCTCCCGGGAGCTACGAGATTGATGCCCCGCATCTGGGCACCGCCGTTGCGGGGACATTGGCCTCCCCTCCCCTTCCCCCCAGCCCTACCTCCTTCCCCTCCCCACAGCACCTGTATATATGTTTGTACAGATTTATTACTCTATCTAATTATACATATTTACTATTCTACTCATTTTATTTTGTTAATATGTTTTGTTTTGTTGTCTGTCTCCCCCTTCTAGACCGTGAGCCCGTTGTTGGGTGGGGACCGTCTCTATATGTTGCCAATTTGTACTTCCCAAGCGCTTAGTACAGTGCTGAGCCCACTGTTGGGTAGGGACCGTCTCTATATGTTGCCAACCTGTACTTCCCAAGCGCTTAGTACAGTGCTCTGCACACAGTAAGCGCTCAATACGATTGAATGAATGAATGAATGAGTAAATACGATTGAATGAATGAATGAACTGGCCCCGCTCCCTCTGCTGGCCTGTAGCGAGCCGAGCCCGGGCGCCCCCTGCCGGACGCTGGTGGCACCGTCCCGCCGCCCGCTCCCTCTGGGGAGCCCAGCCGTGCTCATGCGCAGACAGGCCCCAGCCTGTCCTGGACGCTCGTGCACGCTTGCAACAGATTTGTTTTATTTTGTTGTCTTTCTCCCCCTTCTAGACCGTGAGCCCGCTGTTGGGTAGGGACCGTCTCTATATGTTGCCAACTTGGACTTCCCAAGCGCTTAGTACAGTGCTCTGCACACAGTAAGCGCTCAATAAATACGATTGAATGAATGAATGAATTGATTGATTCCTCCCACCTCCCACTTTTTCGTTTTCTCGGTGTCCTCCGAGCCCCTCTTTCCCCCTCTCCTCTATGGTGAGGCCCTCCTTCAGCCTCTCTTTCCCCCCCTCTCTATGGTGCGGCTCTCCTTCCCGTGGACTGCAGAGACGAGGTCCCGCCAACTCGGGGCGGAAGTGAGACTGGGCGGTCTTTCTCCTTTCTGAAGCACTTGCTGCCCTTCTATCCTCCATTTCCTCTCGGTGGTCTCCAGGCCGGGCGCTCTCTGATTGGGCCTCTGCTCCCGCCATCATTCCGTTTGGCCGCCTCTTCTCTATGATCCCGCCGAGCCGGGCGTTACTGCGGCTGCGCGGTGCCCCAAGCAGGGGGAATCATGTGGCGCCTTCCAGGGCTGCTGGGTCGAGGTGAGAGATCCCCCCAACCCCTCCTCGAGGCTCCCTTAATAATAATAATAATAATAATATTTAATAAGCAATTACTGTGTGCAAATAATAATAATAATGATGGCATTTGTTAAGCGCTTACTATGTGCAAAGCACTGTTCCAAGCACTGGGGAGGTAACAAGGTAATCAGGTTGTCCCACGGGGGGGCACACAGTCTTAATCCCCATTTTACAGATGAGGTAACTGGGGCACAGAGAAGTTTAGTGACTTGCCCAAAGTCACACAGCTGACAATTGGTGGAGCCGGGATTTGAACCCAGGACCTCCGACTCCAAAGCCCGGGCTCTTTCCACCCAACCACGCCGCTTCCCTTCTCCGTCACCCTGACTTGCTCCCTTTATTCATTCCCCCCTTCCAGCCCCACAGCACTTATGTCCATATCTGTAATTTGCTTATTTATATTATATTAGTAGTTATGGTGTTTAAGTGCTTACTGTGTGCCAGGCACTGGGGTAGATACAAGGTAAGTGGGTTGGACCCAGTCCCTTGTCCCACATGGGGCTCACAGTCTTAATCCCCTTATTGGAGAAGCAGCGTGGCTTAGTGGCGAGAGAACAGGCTTGGGAGTCAGAGGTCGTGGGTTCTAATTCCGACTCGGCCGTTTGTCTGCTGTGCGACCTAGGACAAGTCACTTCCCTGTGCCTCAGTTATCTCATCTGTAAAATGGGGATTAAGACTAAGCCCCATCTGGGACAACCTGATGACCTTGTATGCCCCCCAGTGCTTAGAACAGTGCTTGGCACAAAGTAAGTGCTTAACAAATACTATCATCGTTATTACAGATGAGGTAACTGAGGCACAGACTGTGAGCCCACTGTTGGGTAGGGACTGTCTCTATATGTTGCCACCTTGTACTTCCCAAGCGCTCAGTACAGTGCTCTGCACACAGTAAGCGCTCAATAAATACGATTGATTGATTGATTGAAGTGATTTGCCCATGGTTAAACAGCAGACAAGTGGCTAAACCGGAAATAGAACCCATGACCCTCCAACTCCAAGGCCTATGCTCTATCCATTGGGCCACGCTGCTTCAGCATGGCTCAGTGGAAAGAGAGCGGGCTTGGGAGTCAGAGGTCATGGGTTCGAATCCCGGCTCCACTACTTGTCAGCTGTGTCACCTTGGGCAAGCCACTTCACTTCTCTGGGCCTCAGTTACCTCATCTGTAAAATGGGGATTGTCTGTGAGCCCCACGTGGGGCAATCTGATCACCTTGTATCTCCCCAGCGCTTAGAACAGTGCTTTGCACATAGTAAGCGCTTAACAAATACCATTATTATTATTATTCTCCGGTATAATAATGTATGTCCTCCCCTCTAGACTCCAAGCTCCGTGTGGGCAGAGAGTATGTCAGTTATAGTGTACTCTCCCAAGCTCTTAGAACAGTGCTCTGCACACAGTAAGCGCTCAATAAATTTGCTTACTGACTGACTGACTGATTCCCAAACTCCAGAGACTGAATCCGGGTGGGCGGATGGCACAGGGAGAGGGATGGTTTGGGGCTGAGCTAAAGAAGAGAGGGGCCCATGAGTGAGCGTGGCCCTCCTGTCAATCACACTGCACAGGCAGACGAGGGGGCTGTCCCTGGGGGTCCCAGGCACTGGGGACAACTGGTGGCAAAGGAGGGCAATAGAGCCCTGTCCCCTGAGTCAGTCATATTTATTGAACACTTGCCGTGTGCAGAGCACTGTCCTAAACGCTCAGGTGAGTCCAGTGGAGTTGATAGACACGATCCCTGCCGATCTTTCAATCAATTAATAGTATTAATTCAGCACTTACCGTGGGCAGAGCACCGTGCCAAACATCTGGGAGAATACAGTACAACAAATTTGGTAGAAATGTTTTCTGCCCACCTCGCTTACATTCTAGACAGGGAGGAGTCTCCTACAGTGAGGATTCTCCTTTGGTGTGCCGGGACGGGCTCTGGGGGTCTCTCCAGGAGGGTTGGGGGTGGGAAAGGGGCCTAGGGGTGGTTTCCGGATTGATCACCCTGGTGCTCTTCCTCCGCCAGCCTTCCGCTGTCTCCCCGAGCCGGGCCTTAGAGAAGCGACCACCCGGCTGCCCAGCCAAGATGAGCCCGCTTCTGTTTCCAGCCCAAGGCCCGGCCCAGCACGGTGTGTACAGAAACCACGGCTGGGGTGTCTCCCAACCCCCAAATCCTCCTGGGACTCTGCCATCTCCTGGACTGTGACCTCTGACCCCCACCTATCTCTCCCCTCAGGCGGGAGCTGCGCCGGCCCCCAGATCGGGGCTGGACGTGCCGGTGGTTGTCCAGTTGTCACCTGCCGCCTACGGCGTGGGATGCTCTTTCTTGGGTAAGAGCCGGGGGGACGTCTCAGGACTCTGTGACTCGGGGAGGAGGGGGTGTTTGGCCCTGGGGCGAGGACTGGAGACCCTCAGGGGTGCCGTGTCCCTTCCTGCCTTCGCCCCCAAAGTATCCCGGTCTGATCCCACTCCCAGCCAAACTGGGGCCAGACCGGGGACCATGAGGTCTCCCGGCTGTGTCCTGCCCGTTTCCGGCATCTGCCGGAGCCCCCCATGGACCGCCCGCTGTCCCTTGGGGTCGGATCTAGCTCTGGGTCCAGAGAGGCCCAGTGATGAAGCAGAGGGCACGCGGCAGGGAGCTGATGTCCGAGGTTGGGGGCCGGCGGGGAGGGGTCCGGAGTGGATCCCTGGGCCTGAGGGAGTGAGGGCCGGGCTTCAGACCCTCCCCCGCCCAGGGGCCATGCGTGAAGCCTGGAACCCCCGCAGGGAGCCCTGGCTGTGCTGGCGCTGCAGCTGGCCAGGCAGGTCCAGTTCCGGGCCCGGTCGCCCGAGTCCGAGGGCACTGAGTCGGATGGCCAGAGGGCCCATCTGTCCTGTGCCCGCCCCCCAGCCCGCCGGCTGCTGCAGGATTTTGGTAAGTTTCTGGGCGAGAGTTGGAGCGGGTTGGTGGCACCCTTCTGGCATGGGGGGGCGAGGATGGGCAGGGGCTGCGAGGGAGCTGGGCTTCTCCCTGGGGGTGGGGGATTGGACGGCCGTAGCATGGCCGAGGGGAGGTGGGGGCAGTCGGTCAGTGGCCCTGGAGAGGCTCAGTGCCCCTCCCTGGCCCTGTCCTCCAGCGCTGAGGAGAAATGTGCTGCCCGAGGCCCGGGTCCTGCGCCCGTCCCCAACCAGTGCCCAGGGCTCCGGGGCGGAGCCACCCCTGGACCCTCCGGAAAGCGGCCACTCTCGGACTGCAGAGCCTCAAGGGCCACGGGGAGAAGGTGAGTGTCAGCCATGGGGTGGGAGGGCGAGTGGGGCCGGGGTGGGGGTCGCCTGGGACCCTGCCCCATTGTTGAGGGTTGGGGGGATCTGGGGGAGGCCTGGTTCAAGTCTTCCCCTCATCTCCCCTCAAGATCCCGGCGTTGGCTCCTTCCTGGACGTTGACCCCGGCTCAGGTCTTGAGGCTGGGGTGGACCAGGGCCGGGTACCAGATTCAGGGCAGGTATGGCGGGACCCCCTCGGGGGAGAGCTACGGGGGGCAGGTGAGGGGTGAAACTCATCCGGGGAGGGAACTGCATCTCCCCCAAAGGCTGGGCCCCTTGATCCCATCCCTCCTCCCCACAGGAGAGGGCAGGGCCCGAGGGCTCCCTGGAAGAAGCTGCCATGTCTCTACAGAAGCTGTTCCAGCTCAGCATTGCCTTGGTGCTCAACGTCTTGGGTAATCAGTCCATCGCTGGGGTTTATTGAGCTCTTATTGCGTGCGCGGCACTGTACTGAACGGTTGGGAGTGTAAGGTACAACCTAGTTGGTAGACACAGTTCCTACCTGCAAGGAGCTTGCAGTCTGCTCGGGGAGACAGACGTTAAAATAAATGGAGCCCGGACCTGTCTGCCCCTCCTCCCCCACAACTGCTTGTACCCCTCTCCGATCTCCCACGCCCCCCTCCCATCTGCTTGTGCTCTCCCACAGCCACCAGCAGCATGACGGCATGGCCCAGTGGATAGAGCCCAGGCCTGGGAGTCGGAAGGACCTGGGTTCTAATCCTCGCTCTGCCCCTTGTCTATTGTGTGACCTTGGGCAAGTGACTGAACTTCTCTGTGCCTCAGTTCCCTCCTCTGTAAAATGAGGATTAAGACCGTGAGCCCCATGTGGGACGTGGACTGTGTCCAGCCCGATTAGCTTGTATGTACCCCAGCTCTTAGAACATAGTAAGCGCTTAACAAATACCGTTATTGTTACTGTTATTATCTGGGCCCTCCCCATCCTCCCGTCCGCCCAGGGCGGGGAGGGGTCGTTGGGGGTGGCCGTGGTGTGGCGGCGGCCGAGGGTCCAACCCCCCCTGGTTGTCCCCGCAGGGACGGAGAGCATGAGGCAGGGCCGCTGCGGGTCCGCCTTCTCCTGCTTCCGCCAGGCCGCGGCCCGCGGATACGCCAAGGCGCAGTACAACGCCGGGCTGTGCTTGGAGCTCGGGCGGGGCACCGGCCGGGATCTGTCGCAGGTACGGGGGCCGGGGTGCGGATCCGGGCACGGGGACTGGGCGCGGGGGTTTCAACGGACACGGCTTGTCTGTACGGCGCAGGCCCTCCTATACTACCAGCGCGCTGCCAACCGGGGGCACCTCCTGGCCCAGTACCGCTATGCCCGCTGCCTGCTGCAGGAACCGGCCGCGGCCGCAGAGACCGGGCTCCAAGAGGCAGCGTCCACGCTGGAACGCCTGGCTGAAGCAGGCCTGACGGAGGTGATGGGGGCGTGAGAGCTGGCCCGGGGCGCGTCCGGCCTGTGGGGGCCGGCTGGGGATTCCCTGGATTCTGGGGTGGGGAGGTGCAGGAGCCAGCCGGCGGGTACTCGGGCTCTGGGGCGGCTGGGATGACCTGATGGAGGTGACGGGGCCGGCCGGGAGTTCCTTGGGTTCTGGGGGAGAGGTGTGGCCTGATGGGGAGGGGGTACGGACGCTTGGCTGGGTGGATACCCGGGCTCCGGGGGAGCTGGATGGAGGGGAGGTGGGGCAGGATTCCAGCTAGTGGGATAACTGGGCTCTGGAGCGGCCCGACGAATCGCTTACGGTGAGTAGGGCACAGCTGGGGGTTCCCTGAGTCCCGGAGGGCCTGAGGAAGGTGAGGGACGGTGGGGTCCAGCCGTGCGGGTCCCTCCCTGGGCTCCGTCGCAGCGGGGCCTGGGGGTACTGATGGAGCCGCGGTGTCTCTCCCGCGCGGTCTCAGGCCCAAGCTTTCTTAGGGGTGTGGCTGATCCTGGGGCCGGACCGCAATGAGCGGAGAGCCGTCCACTTCTTCCGCCTGGCAGCTGCCAATGGGGTAAGGGGGCCTAGGGTGGAAGGAAGGGCCTGACTACCCACTGCGTGCACAGTGCTGCACTGAGCTCCCGCTGTGTGCAACAACTCTACAGAGCGCTCACTGTGTGCAGATACTGTACTGAGTGCCCAGTGTGTTTACAGTGCTGTACCGAACCCCCACGGTGTATATAGTGGGTGTGGCACGGTGCTGAGCGTCCAGCGCGTGTAGCTCTGTACTGAGCGCCCACACTGTGTCTCCGTCTCTCAGGACCCCCAGAGCCAGTACCACCTGGGTGTGTGTCACGAGCGGGGCCTTGGGGTCCAGCAGGACGTGGGTGCGGCAGTGCGCTGTTACCAGCAGGCAGCCGCTCAGGGCAGCCAACAGGCCCGAGAGAGACTGAGCCTCCTCCTTCCGGCCCCCGGAACCGGTAAGGCAGCAGTAGCAGCAGCCGCCTGCTTCCTGGAGCCCCTTCCTCCCTCCCTTCTTCAGAGTCCTTCCTCCCTCCCTGCCGTGGAAAGAGCCCGCCTCACTGAGAGGCGGGGGTCCCTGCTGCCCCTGAGCCCCCTCCCCTGTCTCCGTCCTGCTGAACTCTCTGCTCCGGGCCCGGGGGGTCCTCCTGCACCGTCTCTCTCCCTTCCAGGCACGGCCTCCGTGGGACGGAGATGCTTTTCCAGCCCCTCCCTCCGCCTGCTGGACCCCAGGCCTGCCTCCGGCCCCTTCCTTCCTGCCCAGCTTCCCCATTCCTGGAGCACCGGTAGCCTGGGGCTCCCCTGCGGGGCCGGGGACTCGGCCGGAGCGGGGACCCTGGCATTTGGCCATCAGGTCCACGAGGGGCTCTTGGTGCGCCTGGGGTTTGGGTAGGCCAGGGCAGCCCAAACCTGGGGATCTGGACGAAGCAACCCCTCCGCGGGGTCCTCTGGACCACCCCGGGCTGCGGGGTGGATGGTGCGGGGGGGTGGGAGGGGCCGGCCATTAGGACTCTGGGAATACCTGGCAACGGTCCCCAAAGCTGGTCTAGCAGTGGTCCCCAGAGCTGGTCCTTGGCAACGGATTCCGGCGATGGTCACTCCAGCAGCATTCTCCGGTGACGGTCCCCTGGCGATGATCTCCAGCTATGGTCCCCTGGGCAGTAATCCCCGGCGATGGGCCCCCCAACAGCAGTCTTCTGCAGTGGTCCTCAGCGATGATCCCCCTGTGATGGTCCCCCATGAGCAGCGGTCTCTGATGGTGGTTCCTAGCAACGGTCCCTGGTAATGGTCTACCCAGCAACTGTCTGGCGTTGATCCCCGGGGGTAATGTGCGACAACTGCCCTCATGATGGTCCCCGGGGATGGTACCTGGCAATAGCCCCTAACAACAGCCCTCCAGTGGGCTTGGAGTGTGCCGGGCATTGGCCTTCATCAGCAGCACCCCAAGGCTCAGTGTCATCCCGAGTGGGCCCCACTGTGGGACTCCCAGGGCCCCCAAGCCCAGCCCCCTAGCCCTAAAAGGGCCCCGGCTGGCTTTTGTTGTGTGAACAAGGGAAAGCCACCTCCTCCTGGAGGTCTTCCCTGATTGACACCCCTCCCAGCCCCACCTCGGTCACGCCTTCTTCTCAGGAACCTTCGCCTGGCGTGTATATATGCTTATTGTTTCGTTTTCTAATCACGAATGTACTTGCCTACTGTTATGTTGTTTTGGCAGTTTATATTACATAGACTTTCATTTTTTATCTGTTGTGTGTTTGGCAATTGTCTGCTCATCTCCTCTGTTGGACTGAAAGCTCCCCGAGGGTTTATTGTTATTATTAATAGTAGTAATAATAACTGTGAGAAGCAGCATGAACTAGTGGAGAGAGCACGGGCCTGGAGTCAGAACGACACGGGTTCTGATGCTGGCTTTGCCACTTGTCGGTTATGTGACCTTGGGGAAGTCACTTATTGTCTCTGTGCCTGTTACCTCATCTAATTATTATGATTAGAATGTTTTTTAAGCTCTTACTATATGCCAAGTGCAATGGTAAGGACAAGACAAGCAGGTCAGACACATCCCTATTCGCATGGAGCTCACGATCTAAATACGAGGAAGAATGGGCACTGACTTGCCATTTTACAGGTGAGGAAACTGAGGCACCGAGAAGTTAAGTGCCTTGCCTAGGGTCTCACAGCAGACAAGTGTCATATCGGGGATTAGAACCCAGGTCCTCTGTTCCTGTGCCAGGCTGCTTCCCTCCTTTTGTACGGTCCCAAATGCTGCATTTAGTACTGTGTCCACAGTAATAATAATAATAATAATCATGATGGCATTTGTTAAGCGCTAATGTGCAAAGCACTGTTCTAAGCGCTGGGGGGATACAAGGTGATCATCATCATCGTCGTCATCAATCGTATTTATTGAGCACTTACTGTGTGCAGAGCACTGTACTAAGCGCTTGGGAAGTACAAATTGGCAACATATAGAGACAGTCCCTACCCAACAGTGGGCTCACAGTCTAAAAACACACATTGTCCCACGTGGGGCTCACAGCCTTAATCCCCATTTTACACATGCGGTAACAGGCTCAGAGAAGTAAAGTGACTTCTTAACTTCTCTGAGCCTGTTACCTCATGTGTAAAATGTTAAGTCACACTACAGACAAGTGTGGGGAGCCGGGATTAGAACCCACGACCTCCGACTCCCAATCCTGGGCTCTTTCCACTGAGCCACGCTGCTTCTCTGTAGGCCTTGGGCACACTGCTGAGTGCCCAAGGAGGCTTTCTGCACAAAATAGGTGCCCAGTACAGCAGTCTGCACACGGGAGGCACCCAGTACAGTACTCTGCACATGGTAGGCGCCCAGTAATTGTAGTTCAGACGCCGACGAGGTAGTAAGAGCAATACAAAGTCCAGCCGGAGAGCTTAGGCTTGCAGTCACCTTGTGTGGGCGCTAGAGGGCAGCTTCGCACCTCACGTTTTCCTGCCAAAGGGCGAGTTTGGGGTCGTCCAGTCCAGCAGTCGCCAGCAGGGGGCAGCGGCGCTCCTCATTCATTCATTCAATCCTATTCATTCATTCATTCATTCAATCGTATTTTTTGAGCGCTTACTGTGTGCAGAGCACTGTCCTCAACCCTCCTGCTTGAGCCGGTGGGGGGTCCCTGCTCCATTCTTTGTGGGCAGCGAGACCCCGTTCAGGGGGTCCCCCGCTACTGAAGGCACGAGACCTGACCGGGACTCTGAGGACCAAGAGATGGCTTTGTGAGGGGGAGAGGTCTGGGTTTGCTGCTGACCGGCCGTCTACACGGCGAGGGGCCCGCTGGGTTCGGCCCCACCTTTAATCAGGGCTGGGAAGCCTGGATCCTCTGCTCATTCCTTGGGCGGCTGACGTCCCCCGCCTCCACAGCCCTCCGTGGGAGCCCAACCCGGCCTTACCCATGTCCCAATCCCGACCCCACAACAATGGTGGTGAGTTTGGACTTCTGAGGTGGGGGAAGATGGACATGGAGGTGCCGAAGGGTCACTAGAGTTGATATCATCCCTCACCTGGTCCCCAGCTCTGCCCGGCTTCAACGAAAACCACCCACCCCCTGCCCCGTGCCTTGGTTTCTGGTGGGTAGCCCCCATGGCTCTGCTGTCCAAATTTCACACTCTCGGGGGAAACTGGGGGGGTAAGGGCAAAGTCAAAGGCCTGGAGATGGGGGCCGGTGGCCCAGGTTCCATCTGTGGGGATGACAGGGACTGTGTCCCCGTGTCCCGACTGTGGGGGTGATAGGGCTGTTGCCCCCCAGGTTCCAGCTGTGGGGGCAATGAGGCGGTGTCCCCAGGTCCCAGCTGTGGGGACAATGGGGCCGGTGTCCCTGGATTCTGGCTGAGAGGGTGAAGCCATCATCTCCCCAACAGCTGTCCGCCTCCTGGACTCCAACCGTGCTCTTTCTACCACTGCACCCCAAGCCGGAGGTTTCTGATCTCTGCCGGAAAGACTTCCCCCACAAGTAGATCTCTGTGACTGTCTGCTCTGCACAGCCCATCATCACCCCACAACCCACCTTCCCTCTCCACACCCCACCTTCACATCTCCCTCCGTCTCCACCCCACTCTGTCTCTGTCTCTGATTGTGTAACTCCCCTTACAGAATCCTTGTTTTTTTCCCCTCCCAGAGGGAGAGCGTTGGGGAGAGCTGTCCCCACCCCCTCACCAGTTTCATTCCCCCACCCAGGTGGGTTGGGGTGTGTGGGGGGGTGGGGCTGGCCCTCAGGCACAGTCTTAATTAAGCCATTTATTAAGCGCTTATTAGGTGCAAAATATTGGAGTGGACTTGAGATAATTCACTCACAGTCCCTGTCCTGCTCGGGGCTCACAGTCTAGAGGGACGGAGAGCAGGGTTCTCATCCCTGGTTTATGGGTGAGGCAGAGGCCCAGAGAGGGTAAGTGTCATTCCACGGTCACACAGCAGATCAGTGGCAGAGTAGGGACTTGAACCCGAGTCTTCTGAGTGGGTTCCAGCAGGCCTCTCTGCCCTGGTAAGTGTTTGCAGGGAATACTGCAAACGACTTGACACCTGTCCACATGTTTTGTTTTGTTGTCTATCTCCCCCTTCTAGACTGTGAGCCTGTTGTTGGTTAGGGACCGTCTCTATATGTCGCCAACTTGTACTTCCCAAGCGCTCAGTACAGTGCTCTGCACACAGTAAGCGCTCAATAAATACAATTGAATGAATGAATGAATACTGCTCCCCCCAAAACCAGCCGCAGGCTGTTGCCCTGCAAGTATCGACCCCCCAGAAGGCACTGGTCCCTCTACAAGGCTGGGAGCCCTCCTGGGGCCCCGGCTCTTTCCCCAAGCCTCAGGGATGCCACCGTTGGCAATTCGGGGAGCCAGACGTGGAGGAAGGTGCCCTCTGGGGACCCGGTCACCCAGAGGCGGGCATCAGCTGAGGCTGGTGGCCCCGGGACGGGCCTCAAACCCCGGCCCCTCCGGGGAAGTCCAGCCCCAGAGTCTTTCCACAGTCGGAGAGCCGCTGCAGCACCCGGGAGCGCGCTTCGTCGGCATCAGCCTCGGTGACCCCACCTTGGTCCCGGGCCAGCAGCGCCTCGAACAGGAAGCTCATCTCCGAGAGGAAGGCGCTGGCGCTGGCCGTCCGCGAGGCCTCGGGACCCGCGCCCGGCCCGGCCGCCTTGCCGAATGTCCGGAAGGTGCGGGGCTGGTCCTCGGGGCCTGCGTCCGGTGCGGAGAACAAGTTGTCGTGGTAGTCGGCGGCGAGGGACAGCGACAGCCGGGCCACCCAGGCCGGGTCCACGGAGGTCCGCCCGTCCAGCGCCAGACCTGTTGGGAAGGCGGGGGTGGGGGTGGGCACACGCAGCTGTGAGGTGACGGAGCCGGGAGGGGCCGGGAAAGGGCAGGGGACAGGCGGAGGAGAGAAGGGAAATGGGCGAGGGAGGAGGAAGGGAAGGGAAGGTCAGGGGTCGTGGGGGAGGGAAAGGAAGAACCGGGAGGGGTTGGAGCTCCGGAGAGGACTAGGAGGAGAGAAGGTTCTGGAAGTTTCGCTGACAGAAGCCCCTCATGTTGGGATTTCATGCTCTAGTTCCTTGTGGATTATAAACTCCCTGAGGGCAGGGATTGTGGTATTTCTTAAATGCTTACTATGTGCCCAGCTCTCTACTAAGCACTGGAGTGGATACAAGATAGGCCCCACATAGGGCTTACAGTGTTAAGTAGGAGGGAGAACAGGTATTAAATCCCCATTTTGCTGATGCGGGAATTGAGGCTCAGAGAAGATAAGTGATTTGTCTGAGGTCACACGGGTGGCTCGTGGGGCAGACGTGTTTGGAACCCAAGCCCGTGCTCTTTCCACTAGGCCATGCTGCGGTTTGTTGATCGCCTACTACATGCCTAGTACTGTACTGAGGGGTGAGGTCATCTAATCGGACACAGTCTCTGTCCCACTAGGGGCTCACAGTTCAAAGGGGAAGGAGGAACAAGAAGGAGATCATGGTTTTAGCCTCTACTGTATTCTCCTCAACCTTGACAGTATGTTGGGAGAGAGGCACATAAGGTCTGTCCCCATGTGGAACTGAGCAGCCGAAAATATCGGCAGGTCCAGGGGTGTTCGGACAGATCTGTGGGCGAGCTTCAGGGATGGATCACGGTCAGGGATGGAGAAAGGAGAGTCAGGGTTGCGGGATGGTCCATGCTGGGTCACTCGGGGAGAGTCAGGGATGGAGAGGGGAGAGTCAGGGGTGTTGGATGGGATGTGCTGGCTCACTGGGGGAGAATCAGGGATGGAAAGGAGACAGTCAAAGGTGTTGGATGGTCCATCCCTAAATAGGAGGTTAGGTGTCCAGGAGGACAACCAGTGTCCAGTCTCTCTCTGTGACACTGAGGGGGAGAAGGGGAAATAGAGCCCTGGGCAGGATGGACCATGGGGCTGATGGGGAGCAGAGGGATCATGCTCCCTCGTGGTCTTGGACAGGTCCCTCCCCCCAAAGTCCAGTTCTGGGGACAGCGGAGCCCCTGCCGGGGCTGAGGACCCCCAGTACCCCCGGGACTGTGAATACCAAGGACCCAATTGTCCCCAGCCACCTCTGGCCCTCGCCCTGGGATGGGCAGGCCCGACGACTCACCGGTCTGGGGGTCCAGCAGGCTCTCCAGTTCTTCCTCGAACATCTGCTTCACAGAGAGCCCCAGGGTGCTCTCCGACCCCTCACCCTCGCCAGTCTGGGCCGGGGCTGCCCCGTCCTTGGGGCCCAGCCCATCAGCCTCCGCTCCTGGGGTCCTGGGAGAGACACAGAGCCCCCAGGGTTCACGCTGCCCCTGAATTCAAGGCCCCCCAACCCCTTCCCCATCATGAAGGCATTCAAAAACAGGACAGGGTATGGAGGGGGGACAGAGCTGGCTTTAGGCCCAGGGAATTGTCCTTCTTGAAGTCAAACTGATTCTTGAGAATCTTAAGCCTCCTCAAGGACGGGGACCATGCAGGATGTGTTCCCCAAGAGCCCAGAACAATGCTCTGCACACAACAGGTGCCCAATTCAGTGCTCTGCACAGAGCAGGCACCCAGTATAGTGATCTGGGCAAAGTAGGTGCCCCATACAGAGCTCCACGCACGGTAGGCATCCAATACAGCACTCTGCACACAGTAATGCTCTGATGACATGATCTCCTCAGGCGTTTTCCCTCTCTCCTCTAGAACTTCCAATCCCAAAAAAGGCGCTGAGAAGTGGCATTTCCTAGTGGAAAGAGCACGGTCCTGGGAGTCAGAGGACTGGGGTTCTAATCCCAGCTCCACCAATTTCTTGCTGTGTGACCTTGGGCAAGTCACTTCTCTGTGCCTCAGTTTCGTCAACTGTAAAATGGGAATCAAATACCTGTTCTCCCCCCTACTTAGACTGTGAGCCCCATGCAGATCAGGGACTGCATCTGACCTAATTAACCTGTACCAACCCCAATGCTTAGAACAGTGTTTGACACATAGTAAGCGCTTAACAAATACCTTAAAAAATGGCAGGGAATGACAGTGGGGGTGGGGTGGGGGTGGGTGGAGTGTGTGTATGTGTTTGTCTTGGATCCTTAGAAGAGACTGGGTAAAGGGCTTTGGAGAGCATTTCATCACAGCATTTTCTGGACTGCATTTTCCTGCAGAGCACTGTATTGGACCCTTACTGTGTGCAGGGCAGCCCTGGGAGCCTACCATGTGCAGAGCACTGAGGAGAGTACAAAAGAGTAGCAGACTCTGTTTCAATCCTGGAGTAGCTCACAAGCTAGTGGAGGAGGCAGGCAGACAGAGAGTGTGTCCACACTGTGTGGGAAAATAAGGAAAATCATAGACCTAAAGTGATGGTAATGGCAACAGTTTAGAGGAGAGAAATTCATTCATTCATTCGTATTTATTGAGCGCTTACTGTGTGCAGAGCACTGTACTAAGCGCTTGGAAATAGATCTTGGGAATCTTCCCACCTCTGGCAGGGTGCTTGTTTTTGTGGTGGTGGGGGGCGACTACTGAGGCAGTGAGCATTAGCTGGGGAAGTCTTCCTGGAGGAGGTGGGATTTCAGGAGGCTTTGAGGATGGGGAGAGTCACAGCCTGGTGGATAATAATAATAATGATGGTATTTGTTAAGCACTTACTATGTGCAAAGCACTGTTCCAAGCGCTGGGGAGGTTACAAGGTGATCAGGTTGTCCCACGGGGGGCTCACAGTTTTAATCCCCATTTTACAGATGAGGTAACTGAGGCACAGAGAAGTGAAGTGGATGTGGATGGGGAGGAAGTTCAGGGCTGGGGGTGACAGCAAGGGATCGGAGCGGGGAGAGGTGAGAACTTGGGGAGGAGTGAAGAGTGTGAGCTGGGGTGAAGCGGGAGAAGGGAGTGGATGTGTGGAAGGGAGAGGCGTGGTAAGGCAATGGGAGGACCGGGACGCAGAGGGGAAAGAGCTGCCATTGGAGGATTTTGAGGAGGGGGTCGGGGTTGGGGGGAGGCACGTGCTGAGTGATGTTTCCAGCTGTGGTGAGGGAGAGGCTGGAGGCAGGGAGGCCGACGGGGGAAGGAGGCTGACACAGCGATTCAGCTGGGAGTGACGAAGACTTGGGCCAGGGAGGTGGCGTTTGGGTGGAGGGGAAGGGGCGGATCCGGGAAATAGGGGGGCAGAGGGCCCAGAGCCCCCGGAAGCAGGATTGAGGGGAGCTGAGGCCATCTGGAAGCTGGCTCTGGGAGAGGCTGCAGGTTGGCTGAGACCCAGAAGCTCCAGCCCTCCATGGTGGGAGGGGAAGGGGGGAACTGAGCTTTCCCCCCGACCCTCCCCTCTTGTCCTCCCTCCACCAGGGGAAGAGCCCAGGTCCCTCTGGACTGGGCGGACACAGCTCCTTGTCCTCGTCTGTTTGTGCTGGGCAGTGGGTAGTGATCTGGGCCCTGGGAGACCCTGAACAGAATTCTGTCTGTGGCTGGGTGTTTATATGTGTGTATATTATTATTCTGGTATTTGTTGGGCGATTACTATGTGCCAGGTATTGTACTAAACACTGGGGTAGATATAAACTAGTGGACACAGTCCATATCTCACATGGGGCTCACAGCATTAAACCCCATTTTACAGATGAGGGAACTGAGGCCCAGAGAAGCGAAATGACTCGTCCAAAGTCACATAGCTGATGAGTGGCTGAAGACTCTGACTCCCAGGATGGTTTCTAGCCACTAGACTACACTGCTTCTCGTGGCTTAGTGGGAAGAGCGCTGGCTTGGGAGTCAGAGGACGTGGGTTCTAATCCTGCATCTACCGCTAGTCAGCTGTGTGATTTGGGGCAAGTCACTTCACTTCTCTATGCCTCAGTTCCCTCGGCTGTACAATGGGGATGAAGACTGTGAGCCCTGATGACCTTGTGTCTCCCCCAGCAATTAGAACAGCGCCTGGCACACAGTAAGCGGTTACCAAATATCATTATTATCATTATAAGGTTGTGTATATGTGCGTGCTTCAGTGCGAAGGCGTGAGTCGACGTCCGAGGGGAAGAGGAGGGGTCCTCGGGGCCGGCGGTTACCTGTCCCCCCCAGCTCGGGCTTGGTACTTGTTCCCACGGTGGTTGGGGCGAGGCTGGAACTGCCCTTCGTGGAGCAAGGACAGCAGCTGCGAGATTTGCTGGCGGAGACAGAGGCGCGGAGATCTGTTGACAACGCACAAATCCCCCCACCCCGCAGCCCTTCCTGGCCGGATGGCGCTCCGGCCTGCGCCGCTTTTTATAGCGCTCCCTCCGGCCTCGGACGTGCGCGGCTGCGGGCGGGGGAGGGGGAGAGGGGAGCGGAAGAGGGGGCGGGGAAGGAGGCGAGAGGCATCACTCCTGCCCCATCGCCCCCCTCTCCCATCCCAGGGGGGCCGGCCTGGGGTGGGCTCAGGGGGTGGCGGTGGAGATGATGCTCTCTCTGCGGACAGGGTGGCCCCAGGATGGGCCGAACCTGGGGAGTGGGAGAGAGAGGGGAAGGGAAAGGTTGCCCATCCCCACCCAGGGACCCCCACCCAGGGACCCCCGCCCCCCAGATCCTGCTGCTTCATGTCGGAGAAGACCCCCGGCGGGGGGAGGCCTGGGCCAGAGGAACGTGGGGGGTCTCGGGGGCTGCAGACCCAGGCCCAGGGAGGGGACGGGGGAGGAGGGGGCCCCAGATCAAGCGGAAGATGGTCATTGAGGAGAGGAAATCGAGACCCGGCTGGGAGCTCGCTGCGACGGAGGGTTGGGGGCAGGGAACCGGGCTGTCCATTTCCCATTTCCTGTTGTGCACAGACCCCCGGCCCAGCCCCCAGGGCGCAGCCCCTCGCCGGGACCGGTCATCCTGCCCTGCCCCCTCTGCCCGGGGGCCCGGAGGCCCGGCTTGCCGCTGGACCTTCGGACTCCCTCCCGCGGGCGGTGGTCCGCGGTAGCGGCTGGGCCGGGGGGCGGGGAGGGGTCGTCGTTCCTCCACCCCGAAACCGCCCTATAGACAGGCAGGCCCTTTCCAGTCTTAATCCCCATTTTACAGATGGAGTAACTGAGGCACAGAAAAGTGATGTGACTCGCTCGAAGTCACACAGCAGACCCCGATCCCTCGCCCCCACCCCCAGTGGACCATCATTTTCCACCACCCGCTGACCCCCAGCCCCCCCCAGCTGACCATCCACTGATGCCTGCCCTCCCACCCCCCCCACCACGGGCTGGTCACTCCCTGACCACCTCGGCTCCCATCCCCAACCCCCCTGGCTTCCACCACCTGCTGATCCCCAGCCCCCAACCATAGCTGTCCACCTGCTGACCACAAGACCCCACCCCAGCCTGACCCTTGGACCCCATCCTAGGCTGACCCTGGACCCCCACCCTCTGATCACCCCCGCTCCAGCTGCCTGGGGACCCCAACCCCAGCGGTCCCCCTTCATATAATAATAATAGTAATAATGGTAAACGTTAAGTGCTTACTGTGTGCTAGGCACTGTACTAAGCGCTGGGGTGATTACAGGTAATCGGGTTGGACACAGTCCCTGTCCCACATGGGGCTCACAGTCTCAATCCCCATTTAACAGATGAAGTAACTGAAGCACAGGGAAGCTAATTGACTTGCCCAAGGTCACAGAGCAGACAAGTGGCAGGGTCAAATGACAAGGCAAATGACCCTAGCTCCCACCATGAGCTGACCCCAGTTTCCTAGGGCCCCCTCCTGTCCCATCCCCGCCCCCCGATGTTCCCCGACCCCTCACCTGCACCTGGAGGGAGTCCACCGTGAGTTCCTCAGTGGGGCTCCGCTCGGCGAGCGCGGCGACCGACAGGCGGACCAAACTGCGGAGGATGTGTTGCGGCCCCGGGGCCGGCTGGATCCGGGTGTCCGTGTTCCTCTGCCTCCTCAGGGTGGGACAGGAGGCCGGGCTGGTCAGCCCTGAGAGCGGGGGGCCACCGGGAGCAGGCGGCAGGCCCGGGGGGCTCAGGTTCTCCCTGGATCCGCTCTTCTGCCGTGGAGGGGAGAAGAGGAGGCCTAGGGGGTCCGGGGCCACCTCTCCACCATTGGGGACGGCCATCAGGTCCCTCTGGTTCCTCAGGGTCCGGTACAGGGTCGGGGTGAGAGGGAATGGGGCTTCCGGGGGTCCGGGCCCAGGCTGGGCCGGCCGCTCGCCCTCCGGCCTTGCGACGGGACTGGCCCGGGCCCCGGGCACCAGGAGGATGTCGGCCTTCTGGATTAGCCTCTGCCGGTGTCGGGGCCGGGGGCTGCAAGTGGTCTCGGCCACACGGCAGTTGTAGGCGCCGGCCACCCGCTTGCGGTCACGCCTGCAGACGGATGCGGCCAGCGCCAGGGCCAGCCCCGAGGACCCCAGCAGGGCCGCCAAGCAGACGGCTGTCAGGGCCGGGGGGCTCAGGGGGACGGCCGCCCCCCTGGCCGGCCGCCTTTGGGCATCGGCGCTGCTGGCGAATGAGACCCGAAGCCGCAGCCGGGTCTCCAGCGGGGGTGACCCCCGGTCAGCCACGGCCACAGTCAGCTCCCGCTCGCTGCCCAGCAGGGCCCCTGCATCACTGGTATTCAGGTAGAGCTGCCCGGACTGGGCATCCAGGACAAACAGGTCCTCTCTGCCGGACTCCAGTAGAGAGAACCGGATCTCCCCGTTGGGGCCGGCGTCGGCGTCGTGGGCCACGATGGTCAGCAGCGGCGCAGGGCCGGCACCCGTGGGCCCCTCCTCCCCAGCGGGGGTTAGCACTCGGCCCGTGGAGGAGTTGACGAGGACAGAGAGGTGGGCGAGCCCATCCCGGGTCTCCGGCAGGAGCACCACGGGGGCATTGTCATTGGCGTCCAGCACACTCACGCTTACAGTGGCGCTGGCCGAGAGTGGTGGCCGGCCTCCATCCTCGGCCACCACGAGGAACTCGAAGCTGGCGGCGTGCTCGCGGTCCAGTTGTTGCAGGGCCGAGACAGCTCCCGTGACCGGGTCCACGGCCACCAGCCCGGCGGCGGGAGGGTCCCGGAGGTGGAAGGTGATCCGGCTGTTGGGGCCCAGGTCGGCATCGCGGGCCCGGACGGTGAGCAGGAGGGTCGGGGGCTCGTTGTTCTCCCGCAGGGCCACGCCATAGGCTGCCCTCTCGAAGGCCGGAGGGTTGTCGTTCATGTCCAGCACGGGCACTGTCAGCTGCTCCAGCACAGAGCGTGGGCCCTCGCCACCGTCCTGAGCCAGCACAGTCAGGCTGTACTCATCCCGGGCCTCCCGGTCCAGCGTGGCGGCCGTCACAAGCAGGTAGCCACGGCCGGGTGTCGGCCGGAGCTGGAAGGGGCCAAGCCCCTGGCGAAGGGAGCAGCGGACCTCCCCATTGACCCCCGAGTCCGCATCGCTGGTCATCACCAGGGCCACAAGGCGGCCCGGGGGCAGCCCCTCGGCCACCCCGGGGGGCCGAGAGGCCCAGGTGACCCGGATGGCTGGGGCATTGTCGTTGACATCCAGGACGTTGACCAGGACCTTGCAGTGGGCGGGGATGGGGCTGGGCCCCCTGTCCCGGGCCTGGACGTCCAGCTCATAGGCAGCCCGTCGCTCGAAGTCCAGAGGCCTGCGCAGCCGGACCTGGCCTGTGCCCGCATCCACGTGGAAGGTGGCCCGGACCTCGGTGGGCACGTGCGGGCCCAGGGCGAACTCCACCTCCCCGTTGGGGCCCTGGTCCGGGTCTGTGGCCGTCAGGTTCAGCAGTAGGGTGCCGGGCGGGGCATCCTCACGGATGGCCACAGCCAGTGCAGTCTCGGCGAAGGTGGGGCTGTTGTCATTGGAGTCGAGGACGCAGACGTGGACCAGCGTGCTCCCGGAGCGGGGTGGGACCCCAGCGTCCGAGGCGCTCAGCACCAGCTGGAAAGCCGCCTGTGACTCCCGGTCCAGTGGCCGGACGACCACCAGCTCGGCGTGGCGCGCCCCGTCGGGCCCACGGACCACCTCCAGTGCGAAGTGGCGGCTGGGCGACAGGCTGTAGGCCTGCAGGGCGTTGGGGCCGGCATCGGGGTCCAGCGCCCGGTCCAGTGGGACGCGGGTGCCCGGGGCGGCACTCTCTGAGATCTCCAGCAGCTGCTCGGCCTTGGGGAAGCGGGGCGCGTGGTCGTTCACGTCGCGGACCAGCACCTCCACGTGGAACAGGGCGCGCCCGGCCGGGGCCAGGACGTCCAAGGTCAGCAGACAGGGGTCACGGCCCGGGCACAGCGCTTCGCGGTCCAGGCGGCCCTCTGTGCGGACGTGGCCGGTGGCAGGCTCCACCCGCACCGGGATGGCTTGCGAGGCCTGAAGTACCCGGAAGCCCCCCACGCCGGCCTCGCGCTCGGCGCCCGGACCCCCAGACAGCTGCCCGATCTCCGTGCCCGACGCCACTTCCTCCACCACGTCGAACCGCACAGGCAGCGCGGTCAGTTCCTGGTCCTCCCTGGCGAGGGCCAGGGCCAGGCACAGGCCGGCCAGCTGGGACAGGAATCGGAGGGCCAGTGCCATGGCTCCCTGCAGAGGTCTGGGCCGGAGCGGTGAGGCCAGGGGTCCGGATCGAAGCCTGCTTTCTGGGCCTGGCACCCAAGGTCAGTGACCCGGGAGCGGGTCCCCCGGCGGATCCATGGTTCGGGCTCCGGAGGGGCCACCAGCCGTGGCTCCCGCTCCCGGGCTCCGTCAGCACCAGCTGTGAGTCCTGGTTATGGGGGCCTTTTCCAAAGGGAAAAACCCCACCTCCAGGAAAAGGGAGGGATAGGGGTGGGCCTCAGACCTGGTGCGAGAAAGCCCGTTTCCCATGGAAGACAGATGCACCATATCCTCCCTCCCCCGGCCTGCTCCTCCCGCCTCTCCAGGCCCTCCCCTACTCCCGCATCTCTTGGTCCCTGGGCCTTGACCCTTCTCTCTCTCTCTCTGTGTCTCTTTATCTGTCTCTGAGTCTCTCTGCCTCTCTGCTAGCCATCTCCCCACCCCACCTCCTGAACCTGCTCTCCAGGCCTTTGGGTGGGCTTCAGGGGGCACCGATCATCCTCCTCCCCACCACCCCCGCCCATCCATGGCCTCCTTTTCGCATCAGCATCCCTTCCGCCCCCCCCCCCCCATCCTCCCGCCCTCCCCTTCATTGTCCTTCATCCGCCTGGGTTTCGAGGATGGGGGATTCCCTGGGCCCCGCCCCCCACCCCTTCCTCCTTTTCTCTCTCCACCTCCCCCTCTTTCCTCCCCATCCTTTCCTCCTCCCAGCTTTCCGGGCGGCCGGCTCCTGCTGAGAGGATAACACAGGGCGCCTTCAACCATCCCCCCTGCCCGATGCCCTCGCCACCTCCCTGAGACTCCCTGTCAAAAGGTGGGCACTGGATGCTGAGCCTGCCACATCCCATAACCCCTCCCCCCCAAACACACACACGGGGATGGAGGCTTAGGAAAGAATGGTGGGGAGCTCCTGGTTCTCTCTGGGCCTGGGACTCATTCATTCATTCATTCAGTCGTATTTACTGAGCACTTATTGTGTGCCGAGCACTGTACTAAGCGCTTGAAAAGTACAATTCAACAACAGATAGAGACAGTCCTTACCCAACAATGGGCTCACAGTCTAGAAGGGGGAGTCAGAAGCATCTTGGTTCATTCTTTCATTCATTCAATCATATTTATTGAGCACTTACTATATGCTATATGAAAGTACAATTCAACAACAGAGACAATTCATTCATTCATTCAATCATATTTATTGAGCACTTACTGTGTGCAGAGCACTGTACTAAACACTTGGAAAGTACAATTCGGCAACAGAGACAATCCCTGCCCAACAATGGGCTCACAGTCTAGAAGACTTGGTTCTAATCCAAGTTCCACCATTTGTCTGCTCTGTAACATTAGGCAAATCACTTTGCTTCTCTGTACCTCAGTTACCCCATCTCTAAAATAGGGATTGATATTGTGAGTTCCTCCCGCCTATCCAGGGCTAAGAGCTGAGGTAGATACAAGCTAATCAGGTTGGTTAGACCTTGTCCCACATGGAGCTCATAGTCTTAATCCCCATTTTACAGATGAGGTAACTGAGGCACAGAAAAGTGAAGTGACTTGCCCAGGGTCCCACAGCAGACAAGCGGTGGAGCCAAGATTAGAAAGCAGGTCCATCTGACTGCCAGGCCCGTGTTCTAGCCAATCAATCAATCGTATTTATTGAACACTTACTGTGTGCAGAGCACTGTACTAAGTGTTTAGGATAATGCATTATAGAAATCTAAGGGAGTTGGTAAACACATTCCCTGCCCACCTCGAGCTTACAGTCTAGAGGGGGAGACAAATGTTACATAAATCAATTACAGATATGTACATAAGTACTGGGGGGTTGGGGGAGGGCAGTGAATTAAGGGAGCATATCAGGGCGATGCAGAAGGGAGTGGGAGAAGAGGAGATGAGGGCTTAATCAGGGAAGGCCTCTAGGAAGAGATGTGCCTTTAATAATAATAATAATGGCATTTTTTAAGCACTTACTATGTGCAAAACACTGTTCTAAGCACTGGGGAGGTTACAAGGTGATCAGGTTGTCCCAGGTGGGGCTCACAGTCTTAATCCCCATTTTACAGCTGAGGGAACTGAGGCACAGAGAAGTTAAGTGACTTACCCAAAGTCCCACAGCTGACAATTGGCAGAGCTGGGATTTGAACTCATGACCTCTGACTCCAAAGCCCGGGCTCTTTCCACTGAGCCACGCTGCTTCTCAATACTAATAATGATAGCATTTGTTAAGCGCTTACTGTGTGCGAAGCACTGTTCTAAGCGCTGGGTAAGGATTTGAAGGTGGGGAGAGTCATTGTCTGTCGGATGGGCACTAGGCAACGTTGTTCTCCACCCTCTTGGACACCCTCCGACTTTCCGGCTGGCGATGCCCACCCCGATGCCCACCCGACGCAGGGCATCTTTGCCCACTGTTGGGTAGGGACCGTCTCTATATGTTGCCAACTTGTACTTCCCAAGCGCTTAGTACAGTGCTCTGCACACAGTAAGCACTCAATAAATACGATTGAATGATTGATTGATTGATCGTTTCGACCTTTAACCTCCAACTTCGTGCCACTCCGGGTCTCCACTGCCCCCTGGTGGCTCAAAGTCGAAACGCTAATGATGATTCCAGCATTTATTAGACGTTATTGCCGGCATGTGCTAAGCGCTGGGGAAAATATAAGGCAAAGAGGTCGGACACAGTCCCTGTCCCACACAGGACGGCCCCACAGCCCCCCGTTCACGGTTTCTCCTCCCCAATCTCCCCCCACATTCCCCGAATTCTTCCCGCTTTCCTTTGCCCAGCTGAGCCGCAGGGAAGCTGGGGTCCTCTTTCACCTCAAAGGAGTCCAGCCGGGTTGACCCCCGCCTCCTTCCCCTGTGCAGGCTCTGGTTGCCAAAACCCCTGACCTTTGACGCCCCTCTCTGTTTTTCCAAACCCCCATTTATCCGCCCTGCTCACACTGTGCAGGGTTCTCAGGCAGAGCACTCTACTGGGCACCTGTAGGGAACATGAATTAGAACAAAAAGACATCGTTTCTGCCTGCCGAAGTGTTTACAACCCAAAGGGGGAGGTGAGTCGAAAAAAGAAAAGACCAGTTACTAGTAATAAGAAGCAGTGTGGCTCAGTGGAAAGAGCAAGGGCTTTGGAGTCAGAGGTCATGGGTTCAAATCCCTGCTCTGCCGACTGTCAGCTGTGTGACTTTGGGCAAGTCACAACTTCTCTGGGCCTCAGTTCCCTCCTCTGTAAAATGGGGACTAAGACTGTGAGCCCCACGTGGGACAACCTGATCACCTTGTAACCTTCCCAGTGCTTAGAACAGTGCTTTGCACATAGTAAGTGCTTAATAAATGCCATCATTATTATTATTAATAGTAATTGTTAACTGCCTGAGGGCAACCCGGTCGAGCTTACATTCTAGAGGGAGAGACAGACATTAGTATAAATGTCTCTTTCAGAGACTGTCCATAAACAGAGACTTTCAGAGATTAGCCCCCGTCTTTCAATACACCCTTGAAGTGTCCCACCCCCTCTCCCAGCTGGCCTCTCCATTGATTGTCACCCCACTCTGAACCAGCATTTTCCTGCCTCTCGCTTGGGAGAGTCTCCATGTCTATCTCTGTCTGTTTCTTCCTGTCTCTCCCTCTCCCTCTTTCTGTCAGACAGTCCAGTCACTCTCGCCCCAATCCTTGAATACACACTAGAAGTGTATCGCCCTTTCTCCCAGCTGGCCACCTATCTCCCTGTCTCTGTCTCTCTGTCACTGTCTCCCTCTCTCTCAGACGGCCTTTTGTCCCCGGTCCCAATTACTGAATGCCCCTGAAAGTGTCCGGCCCTTTTCCCCAGGTGGCCGTGTACCTCCCTGTCTTTATCTCTCTGTCTCACCTCCCTACGAACTCGTGCTATTCCCTGCCCTATCCTTGCCCTTCCTCCTGCTTCCATCACCTCTAAATAATTTGTGTCTGCTTGTCTTCCTGACTAGATGAATACCACTGTTTAGAACGGTGCTTGACACCAAGTAGGCCCCAGTTCAGTGTTCTGTACCCAGCAGGCAGCCAGTATGGTGCTCTGGATCCAGTGGGAAGCTGATACAGGGCTCTGGACACAGTGGATATATGGTAAGTGCTCTGTAGCCATTGGAGAGTCAATAATAATAACAATAATATGGTATTTGTTAAGTACTTTCTACCTGCCAAGCACTATTCTAACCACTGGGGTAGAAACAAGGTAAGCGGGTTGTCCCATGTAGAGCTCACAGTCTTAATTCCCATTTTACAGATGAGGTAACTGAGGCACAGAGAAGTGAAGTGACTTGCCCCAAATCACACAGCTGACAGGTGGTGGAGTGGAATTAGAACCCACCACCTCTGACTCCCAAACCCGTGCTCTGTTGTGGTAGTACAATTCTCCTCATACCAACCAGGCCTTTCTCTGGCAAATCTTGCTCACCTCTTCAATTCCTGGAGCCCACCAGGGACGGGAGTAGTGGATCATCCCCGGCCCCAAATAAAGTGCTTAGTACAGTGCTCTGCACACAGTAAGCGCTCAATAAATACGATTGAATGAATGAATGGCCCCACGAGCCCACCCTCTCCAGCTGTTGCCTCTTGGGCTACCGAGGCCATTAGAGAAGCAGCGTGGCTTAGTGGAAAGAGCACAGGCTTTGGAGTCAGAGGTCATGGGTTCAAATCCCTGCTCTGCCAATTGTTAGCTGTGTGACTTTGGGCAAGTCACAACTTCTCTGGGCCTCAGTTACCTCATCTGTAAAATGGGGATTAAGACTGTGAGCCCCACTTGGGACAACCTGATCACCTTGTATCCTCCCCAGCGCTTAGAACAGTGCTCTGCACATAGTAAGCGCTTAACAAGTGCCATTATTATTACTGTTATTATTGTTCTCTGTGTCTCAGTTACTTCATCTGTAAAATGGGGATTAAGACTGTGAGCCCTCCATGGGGCAACCTGATCACCTTGTAACCTCCCCAGCGCTTAGAACAATGCTTTGCACATAGTAAGCGCTTAATAAATGCCATCATTATTATTAGTCAAGCGCTTAGTACAGTGCTCTGCACACAGTAAGTGCTCAATAAATACGATTGAGTGAATGAATTAGTAGAGGAAAAGGCTGAGGTGTTTTCAGCGATCGGCAGTGCGAATGAGGGCCCGTTAGGTGGCACTGTAAGCCACCGTAATAATAATAATGATAATAATGTTGGTATTTGTTGAGCGCTTACTATGTGCCAAGCACTGTTCTAGGCCCTACGGTAAATGCAAGGTTATCAGGTTGCCCCACGTGAGGCTCACAGTCTTACTCCCCATTTTGCAGATGAGGCACAGAGAAGTGAAGTGACTTGCCCAAAGTCATACAGTTGACACGCGGCGGAGCCGGGATTAGAACCCACGACCTCTGACTCCCAAGCCCGTTCTCTTGCCACTTAGCCACGCTGCTTCTTTTCACTGTACTCACCCAGATTCTCGGGCTCTGAGCACGGGAGGCCGGACGAAATGGGACCAAGTGGACAGTCCTGCCCTTGAGGGGCCTACAGACGGGTATGAGAGACAGTAAGCAGAGACTGGCAAATCAGAAGGAAATAATAATTAGGCTTAGTAAAAGAATGGAGAAATTCAAGACGTTGAGTAAATCACAATTCTGGGCCTCAGATTTCTCACCTGTACAATGGGCATTAAATACCTGTTCTCCTTCCTCCTTAGACTGTGGCCTCCTTGCGGGACAGAGACTGCGTCCAGCCTGCATCTACCATGTCCAATCCAGCGCTCAGTACAGTGCTTTGGACAGGTAAGCGCTTAACAAAAACAATTATAACAATAAATGTTTATTTATATTTATGCATGACTTCCCCTTTAGACTATAAACTTGCTGTGGGTAGGGAACGTATCTACCAATTCCCCCTTGCCCCTCCCACCTGCCCCTTTCTCTTCCCCTTTCCCCCCTCCCTCTCTCCCTTCTGTCCCACTCTCTTCTCTCATTCATTCACTCAATCGTATTTATTGAGTGCTGTGTGCAGAGCACTATACTAAGCGCTTGGAAAGTACAATTTGCAACACCCCTCCCCTTTTCCCTCCCTCTTTTCTTCCCCATCTCCCTTTCTCTCCCCCACTTTGCTCCCCTCCTCCCCTTTCCCCCTCGTTCCCCTTTTCTCCTTCTCCCCGTCCCCTTTTCTCTCTCTCCCTTCCATCGTCCTCAATCGACCCATCAGTCAAGTAACAATATGTATCAAATCCTTATTGGGTGCAGAGCAATGGGATAAACTTTGGAAGAGAACAATACAACTGAGTTGGTGGATTCGATCCACGCCCACGAGGAACTCAGCCTAGGATGGGAGACAGGCATGAGAATAAATCCTTCCTCGTCCCCCCTCATCCCCACCACCCCTCGGTTCCTTCGCCCTCCTCCTGCCCTCTTTCTCCAAGCTCTCTCCCTTCCTCCTTTCCCTCCTCTTCTCCTCTCCTCCCCATCCTAGGCCAGGGGCTTGCTCTCCCTCTCTCGGAGTGTCCAGCCCCCGTCCCCCATCCCCACTGCCAGTTTGCCCCTCCTGCGACCCCTTCCTCGCCCACCCCCTACAGCTCACCTCCGCTTAGAAAAATGTTTGGAGAGCTGGTGGAGGAAGAGATGAAAGAGGGCCGGGGGGCCAGGAGGGGACGATGGAAATAAAGCGGCCGAAGTGATTAATATCAAGACGGAAACCGCCCCCCCTGCGGAGGCCCAGGGCTCTCTGCAGGCTGCTTTCTTGCAGCCGCCAGCTCAGCCCCCGACTGCATCTGGTCATTCATTCATTTAATCGTATTTATTGAGCACTTACTGTGTACAGAGCGCAGTACTAAGCACTTAATAATGGCATTTATTAAGCGCTTACTATGTGCAAAGCACTGTTCTAAGCGCTAGGGAGGTTACAAGGTGATTCATTCATTCATTCATTCAATCATATTTATTGAGCGCTTACTGTGTGCAGAGCACTGTACTGAGCGCTTGGGAAGTACAAGTCGGCAACATATAGAGACGGTCCCTACCCAACAGCGGGCTCACAGTCTAGAAGGGGGAGACAGACAACAAAACAAAACATATTAACACAGAAAACAGAATAAATATGTACAAATTAAAGAAATAAGTAAATAGAGTAATAAATATGTACAAACATATATACATGTGTTGTGGGGAGGGGAAGGAGGTAAGGCTGGGGGATGGGGAGGGGGAGATGGGGGAGAGGAAGGAGGGGGCTCAGTCTGGGATCAGGTGATCAGGTTGTTCCACGGGGGCTCACAGTCTTAATTCCCAGTTTACAGATGAGGTCACTGAGGCACAGAGAAGTTAAGTGACTTGTCCAAAGTCACACAGTTGACAATTGGTGGAGTCGGGATTTGAACCCATGACCTCTGACTCCAAAGCCCGTGCTCTTTCCACTGAGCCACACTGCTTCTCTTCAGGGCCAGGAGCACGGTCATCCCGCTGGACTCAGGAGACCTGACTCGGGACTAGCCCGGGTGCCTTTTCCCGGTGGGGGGCATTTTCCAGGGTGGGAGCAGTGGCGGGGACTTCGTGGGGAGCAACTTTCCAGCAGAACCTTTTTCTGGGGCGCCCGTTCGCAGGCCCTGGGTTCTAGTCTCAGAACAACCGCTGGCATGCTGTGGTTCTGGGGCAAGCCGCTTAACCTCTCTGGGCCTCGATGATCACATCCGTTAGATGGGGGAGGAAGAGGGTTGTTGTTTTTTTTTCCTTCATTTGCTTTGGCAAGAATCATCCGAGGGAAAAAAAAAACGTATTAGAAACGAAGTTTCGTCAGAGCATGGTAACCACAAGCACCGCTTGACCTCATTTTTGATGATTTCTTGACTTTTCCCCTTGGATTCCTCCATAGCCCACCACCAGGGTCACCCCCTCTCCCCATGGCCATCCCAAATGGTCATCACTCATGTCCACCCCCACGACCATCCGCCTGGACTTTCCACCCTACCCCTCCCACAGCGGTTGTCGACCTCTCTTAGTTTTCCCAAGGCACGTTCACATCAGTGATGCCATTTTTATTCTCTCAACATCCTTGACAGAGAGAGGGTTGCAAGTATGATTATCCTTATTTTACAGATGAGGAAAACGAGGCCCAGAGAGGTTAAGTGATTTAAATGAGTTCCCAGAGCAGGATGGGGCAGAGCCGGGGGTAGAACCTGGGAATTGGGAAGAATTAGAGGTGGAGAGGGGAGAGTCGGGGGAGTTGGATGATCTGGGCTGGGCCACTGTGGGGAGAGTCAAGGTTGGAGAAGGGAGAATTAGGAAAATTGAATGGTCCTTACTGGGTCACTGATGGAGAGAGGAGAGGATAAGATGTTGGATGTTCTGTGCTGGAGCGAATCCAGGAAGATTCCCAGAGGAAGTGTGTTTTCAGTAACTTTGCTAGCCGGGAGGGGCCGGGAGGGCTGAAGGGCTGGGAGAGGGCACATGTATCTTCAAGCATCTCCGTGCTCCTGGGGGAGACTTCTGGGTCGGATAGACCTTGTGGCAGACCCAGGGGCCTGGGTGCTGGGGCCTGGCTGGTAGTTTGAAAGGGAAGCAATCAAGAGGGGTCACTGACCGAGATTAAGAAAATCAAGGCCGGGGTTCGAGCCCAGAGTTTGTTTCCAAGATTCCCAGAACCCCAAGCCTTTGGGGAATTGAATTCTGGCGAACGAAATACCCAGTGGGGTAAAAGATCTCAGCAACCCCAACCCCCCTCTCCCCTTCTGCCTGCCCAGATGGATGGCAGATGGGTCCAATTCCCGGTGTGTGTGTTGGAGGGAGGGTAGGCGATGGTTGTCCTGAGCATCGTTATAGCTCTCGGACCTCCGAGCTGAGGTCCCATAGGCGTCCCGGCGTCCCAGGACCCTGGGCTGAGCCTTTTCCCTCCCGCTTTAGAGCCTGGAAGATAGGGCTGGGAATAAGGTATCTTGGCAGATAACTTATTTGTTAGTCTGAGAAAGGATTTGGAGAAAACCTGGGGAGATCGGAGACCTGGGGAGTTAGGAGACCAGGATTCTAGTTCCAACTCTGCCCCCGGCCGCCAATCTTGGCCCGGTCATTTCCCATCCTCTGAGTCCGTTTTCTCACCAGCAAGATGGGAGCAATAATAAGGATCTCCCTACCGTTCAGGGTACTATTCACGGTGTACTTACTGTTCACCATGTACTTAGTAGGCGCTAGGGTGGTTAGAAGATAATCAGATGGAACAGAATCCCTGTCGCATGGCAGCTGCCAAATAAGAGGGAGGGAGAGCAAGCAATCATTTTATCCCCATTTATGGGAAGGCGGATTTATTTGTTTTTTGTTGGCCATCCTGAGAGAGTTGCCCCTCCCGGCTCCTGCTTCCCCAGGGCAGCTTCTCCACGACCCCCATCTCTACCCTTACCCCTTTTCTTCCCTTCCCTGACGCACCCCACCCCCCTAGGCTGCGGAGGCCACAGAGAGATTTCAAAGATGATCCAGTGGAAGTAGGGACACCTGATGGGGAGGGGGGCGTTCTCCCCCCTGGGTAGAGAGGGAGGGGAGCCCCTGACATGTTTGGAGTTGTGGGGTGGGGGGCCTGAAGCCCCCTGGCCTTAAAGTGGGGTTAAGCATCTCTCTATCTCCACCCCGCTTCCCAGCTGTGCTACCCGAGAGGAGGCACCAATTCCCTTGATTCCCCCCCCCCCCCCCAATTTTATCCCACCAACCCCCGGGCTGACCTGCTACCTCGACCCCTGGTTGGCGGCTCCCTCCTCCCCCACCCTCTCTCGGGCTGGCTGGAGACTCAAGAGACCGGGGTGGGGAAGCAGCTTGGTTTAGTGGATAGAATACGGGTTTAGGAGTCAGAAGATCATGGGTTCTAATCCCGGCTCCACCAATGTTCATTCATTCATTCATTCAATCGTATTTATTGAGCGCTTACTAAGCGTTTGGGAACTACAAGGTGGCAACATATAGAGACGGTCCCTACTCAACAACGGGCTCACCTTGGGCAAATCACTTAACTTCTCTGGGCCTCAGTTTCCTCATCTGTAAAATGAGGGATTAAGACCGTGAGCCCCATGTGGGACAGGGACTGTGTCCAACCTAATTACCTTGTATCTACACCAGCGCTTAGAACAGTGTTTGGCATATAGTAAGCGCTTAAGAAATACTATCATTATTATTATTATTACAAGCCCCCACCCTCAAGGGAAGCTCGGCAGCCCCTCCCCTCCCGCCTGGAACTCGGGGGCCTTTGGCCCAGTGTGGACTCCAACTCTCTCTCCTGCGGCTCCCAGGGATCCCAGGACGGCCCCGCTGGGGCATCCACAACTCTCTGGCCGGCTTGGACGCCACCAGGCCAAACAGCTCCGGTCACGTTGTCCCCGTCTCCCCTCCCACCCCCCGGTTCTCTGCTCCGAAGTTTACAGTCCATTTCGGTCAGGAGGAAAGAGAGCCTGGAAAGATAAATGGGTGAGTGGGTGGCTTCTCAGACCCCGAGATAGAAGACGACCTAATTCGCTCTGAACCCAAGCGCTACGGAGGCTGCCCGTAGAACAGCGCTTGGCGCATAGTAAGGGCTTAACAGAGAAGCAGCGTGGCTCAGTGGAAAGAGCACGGGCTTTGGAGTCAGTGGTCATGGGTTCAAATCCCGGCTCTGCCAATTGTCAGCTGTGTGACTTTGGGCAAGTCACTTAACTTCTCTGGGCCTCAGTTCCCTCAGCTGTAAAATGGGGGTTGACTTTGAGCCCCCGTGGGGCAACCTGATCACCTTGTATCCCCCAGCGCTTAGAACAGTGCTTTGCTTGTAGTAAGAGCTTAATAAATGCCATTATTATTATTATTATTAACAAATACCATAATAATAATAATTATTATTACTATAAGGACTCTGGTGCTGGTGGAGGGGAAAAGGGATAAGAGAGATATTGGAAAATGGATTCCCTTTCAGGAGGCTTTTGAAGCCGGGAGGAACCGCACTTTGGAGGGATTGGCCATGAACAATAGCAATAATAATAATAACAATGATAATAATTATTACTGTTAAAGCCGTTACTATGAGCCAATCACTGTGCTAAACACTGCGGGTAGATACAAGGTAATCAGATAAAACACAGTCCGACACGTGGGACTTACAGTCTAAGGGGGTGGGAGCCCGGGTCAGTGGTCATGGGTTCAAATCCCGGCTCTGCCAATTGTCAGCTGTGTGACTTTGGGCAAGTCACTTAACTTCTCTGGGCCTCAGTTACCTCATCTGAAAAATGGGGATTAAGACGGTGAGCCCCATGTGGTACAACCTGATTACCTTGTAACTCCCCCAGCGCTTAGAACAGTGCTTGGCACATAGTAAGCACTTAACAAATACCAAAATTATTATTATTATTATTATTGAATCTCCATTTTGTAGATGAAGAAACTGAATCACAGGGAAAAGAAGTGACTTGCCCAAGGTCACCCAGCAGACAAGTGGCAGAGCCATGATTAAAACCCAGGGCCTCTGATTCGCAGGCCGGGGCCCTCTCCTTGGATGAAGTGAGGGGAGGAACTCCAGACTGAGGGACCAGTGGGAGGGAGGGGTCGAGAATCGAGGGGAGAGGGCGCATGGAGGAGACCTGAGCCAGGGCACCGATGGGGATAGAGTCGAGTGGCAACAGCTGAGACCGGGTGGTACTTCTGGGGTGAGGGGCGTGAGGGCCTCTTCGGGATGATCAGCTAGAGGTTCCAAAGAGTTGAGGGTGATTTGGTCCCATCTGGACCCTGCTTGGTGTCCCCTGAGGGGAGGGAGGACTGCAGGAGGGGAACCGAGGCAGGGAGAGGGACGAGTCTGACATGTTTATCTCGTGTTTACTCCAGCACTGGGCACAGTGCTTGGCACGAGTGACGGGCCCAGAGGTGCCATAAATAAAACCGCTGACCAGGTCAAAAACAGTTGTCAAGGAAGGATGGAGTAGTGAGGTGTGAGAGCTGTGCTGGGCATCTACTGTGCAGAACAGTACTGGGCACCTGCTGGGTGCAAAGCACTGTACTAGATACCTATGGTGTGCAGAACATTGTATTGGGCTCTTGAGCACTGTGCTGGGCACCTGCTGCATTACCCCTGAACTCTAGAGGGAAAGTTCATTATTTTTTAATGGCATTTGTTAAGTGCTTACTATATGCCAGGCACTGTACTAAGCGCTGGGGTAGATACGAGCTAATTGGGCCCTTCTCCAATCTGGGGCTCCCAGTCTTTATCCCCATTCTAAGCGTGGCTGACTGGAAAGAGCACAAGCTTGGGAGTTGAAACAACTTGGATCCACCACTTGTCCGCTGTGTGACCTTGGACAAATCACTTTACTTCTCTCAGCCTCGGTTACCTTATCTGTGATATGGGGATTGAGACTGTGAGCCCCAAATGGGACAGAGACCGTGTCCAGCTCGATTTACTTCTGTCCACCCGAGAGCTTTGTACAGTGCCTGGCACATTGTAAGGGTTTAACAAATACCATCATTATTATTCACTCTCCCTTCCCCCTCCCGGGCCCTCCCACAATTAATTCAGTACGTCCAGTCCAGAAAGCCATTAACCCCTGCTCCAAGGCCTCTCCTTTGGCTTTCCAGGGCCAAGGAGAAGAAGAAGGGCCACCGCCCCTTGTCACATCAGCCGAACCCACCGTTCCCCCCTCCTCGGACCGAACCGGAGGCTCAGAGCCAGTCGTGGACGCCAATTCCGGGCCCCTCGGCTCCCTCCCAAAATAGCCCGGCTGGCGGTTGGAGTTTCGCGGCGGAGATTCTCGCCTGAGGACAACGAAATGATTATTGTGTCGTTCGGGTTTATTTATAGTGCTTGGACGTGAAACCGGGGGCCTGAGCCATGGGAAAGGACTCGTTCCATGGCGTATGTCAGTTGCTTCATCGTCATCTTCATCGCCGTTGCTTTCGTCTCTCATCTTGGTCATCTTTATTGAGGATTTATGACGTGCGGAACACCTCATTGGGGGCCTACACTATGTGCAGAGTGTGGGACTGGAAGCCTACTATGAGAAGCAGCGTGACTCAGTGGAAAGAGCCCGGGCTTTGGAGTCAGAGGGCATAATCCCAGCTCCACCAATTGTCAGCTGTGTAACCTTGGGCAAGTCACTTGACTTCTCTGTGCCTCAGTTACCTCATCTGGAAAAAGTGGATGAAGACTGTGAGCCCCCCGGGGGACAACCTGATCACCTTGTATCCTCCCCAGTGCTTAGAACAGTGCTTTGCACATAGTAAGTGCTTAACAAATGCCATCATTATTATTATTACTATGGACTACTATCTGCAAAGCAGGGTACTGGGAGACTACTGGGTGTACTAGCACTGTACTAGGAACAACTGTTTGCACAGAACTGTACTGGGCACCAACTGGGTGTGGAGCACTGAACTGGGCACCTCTACTTATAATAGTAATATTTGTTAAACGCTTACTATGTTTAAGGCACTGTACTAAGCAATCAATCAATCAATCAATCATATTTATTGAGCGCTTACTCTGTGCAGAGCACTGTACTAAGCGCTTGGGAAGTACAAGTTGGCAACATATAGAGACAGTCCCTACCCAACAGTGGGCTCACAGTCTAAAAGAGGGGGAGTCTAAAGGTGGATACAAGCAAATCAGGTTGGACACAGTCTCTGTCCGACATGGGACTCAGAGTATCAATCCCCATTTTACAGATTAGGCAACTGAGGCACAGAGAAATGAAGTGACTTGCCCAAGGTCACATAGACAAGTGGTGGAGCTGGGATTAGAACTCATGACAGCGTGGCTTAGTGGAAGGAGCCCGGGTTTGGGAGTCAGATACTGTGGGTTCTAATCCAGGCTCTGCCACTTAGCTGGGTGACTTTGGGCAAATCACTTAACTTCTCTGTGTCTCTGTTACCTCATCTGTAAAATGGGGATTGAGACTGTGAGCCCCACGTGGGATAACCCGATTACCTTGTATCTACCCCAGCGCTTAGAACAGTGCATGGCACATAGTAAGTGCTCAACAAATTCATTCATTCATTCATTCAATCATATTTATTGAGCGCTTACTGTGTGCAGAGCACTGTACTAAGCACTTGGGAAGTACAAGTTAGCAACATATAGAGACGGTCACTACCCAACAACGGGCTCAGAGTCTAGAAAGGGGAGACAGACAACAAAACAAAACATGTGGTCAGGTGTCAAGTCATCAGAATAAATAGAAGTAAAGCTAGATGCACATCATTGACAAAATAAATAGAATAGTAAATATGTGCAAGTAAAATAAATAGAGTAATAAATCTGTACAAACATATACAGGTGCTCTGGTGAGGGGAAGGAGGTAGGGCGGGGGGGATGGGGAGGGGGAGAGGAAAAAGGGGGCTCAGTCATCATCATGACCTTCTGGCTCCTAGGCCGGGCTCTGTCCACTACACCATGCTGCTTCTCTATGTGATCGTTCCTTACCAGCTCCTCCCTCTCTGGTATCCCAACTCCAACCCCCCTGTCTAGCGGCCCCCCTCCACTCTACCGGACCTGGAATTCCCTCCCCATCCCTCTAAATGTCTCAGACCACGACCCCCTCCAGCTCCTAAACCTCCTGAAATTCCACCTCTTCCCAAGAGCCTTCTCTGATTCATCTCCTACACGCAGTCATATCTTTGCTTACCAGTCCTCATTCCTCTCCCACTTACCACCCAGCCCTCACGTTTCGCCCCTCCCAAGCCAACCAACTCGTTGCACCTTGCTTCCATCTCTCCCTCACCGCCTACCTCTTGTTCACACCCTCCCTGTTGCCTGAAACGCCCTGCCCCTTCACATCTGGCTGATCCCTACTCTCTCACATCTTCTAAGACCTCCTAAAAAAATCACACCTCCTCCAGGAAACCTTCCCTGATTAGTTTCTCCTCTACCTCCCCCCACGCTGTAGCAATCAAGAGCTCTTACTACGTTGAGCACGATTGGAGAGAGTTGTGCTTGGGAGAGTATAGTACAACAGAATCAGCAGGTACATTCCCTGCCCATAATGAGCTTACAGTCTAGCATTTGTGTACATAACCGTTAAATGAAGTTGCTTTCCCTTAGCCATAATTTATTTTAGCGTAGGAGCAGTGTGACCTAGTGGAAAGCACATGGCCCTGGGAGTCAGAGGACCTGGGTTCTCATCCCGATTCTCCTAGCTTCCTGCTGTGTGATGTGTCACTTAACTTGGATGAATCATTTGGATGAGTCACTTAACTTCTCAGTGCCTCAGTTTACTCACCTGAAAAATGGAGTTTCAATGCCTGTTCTCTCTCCTACCTAGACTATGAGCCCCATGTAGGACCAGGCCCAACCTGATTAACTTGTATTTGCCCCAGTGCTTAGCACGGTGCTTGATTCACAGTAAGCATTTGACAAATACCATAATAACAATAACCATAATAATATCTGTCTGCCCTGCCAAGGACTGTAAGCTTCTTGAAGGTAGAAATCGTGACTACTAAGTCTATTAGTACAGTGCTCTGCACACTGTAGACTGTAAGGTCCTCGAGGGAAGGAATCATGTCTAATAATCTTATTTGTATCGATCAATTCATCAATGGCACATATATTTATTTTGATTGCTCGATTTACCAATATTCACATATCCATCCTCCCCAGCCAGGGAGTGAGCTCCTTATGGGCAAGGTATGGGTCTCCTGCTTTCATTACACTTTCACAAACGCTTAGTACAGTGCACCACCTGCAGTGGGCGCTCAGTAAGTATTATCACTGCTACTATAATTTCTAATAATAATAATAATGGTATTTGTTAAGCACTTACTATGTGCAAAGCACCGTTCTAAGCGCTGGGGAGGATACAAGGCGATCAGGTTGTCCCACGGGGGGCTCACAGTTTTAATCCCCATTTTACAGATGAGGGAACTGAGATTCCCGAGAAGGGATGTGACTTGGCCAAGGTCACCTAGCTGGTAAGTGGCAGAGCCGGGATTAGAACCCATGACCTTCTAACTCCCTGGCCCGTGCTCTAGCCACCACGCCGTGCTGCTTTTCTGCTTCTTCTTTATTATTTGTGGTATTTGTTAAGCGTTTTACTAGGTTCCAGGCACTGTTTTGAGCGCTGGACTACAAGGGCAGCGGGATCTTGCCAGCTAGGGGAAAAAAGCGACGACTATCAGTGATTGGTGGGTGGATAGGGAGGTCCCGGGTCCTCCCCGTCCCTCGTGGCGAGGCCTCCGTGGGCGCACATACCGGCCATGACTCGGTTGGCATGTCCTGGTACCCACATGCCTGCCCCCACATCCCCCCGTTGCCTGGCAACGGCCTCCTCCCTCCTGGCCCAGATCCCCGAGGCGCCCGAGACTTCCGATCATACCAAGCGGGTGCGCTGGGCCGGGACCCGCCCAGGATGTATGGACGCGGTGGGCCGGGCCCAGGGACGGGGAAACCCTGAAATCCCCCTCGTTCACGGCTTGACTCAGCGCCGAGGAGCGCGGATCGGTCACGGTCCCGGGGGAGGCGCCGGAGGGACCCAGGAATCCAGGGAAATCGGGAGGAGGGACGGGCTGACCGCCAGACATCCTAGACGGGACAGTCAAGGGGGTGGCGTGATCCGGCCCTATGGCAGGGTCGTATATATACATATAATAATAATAATGATGGCATTTGTTAAACGCTCACTATGTGCAAAGCACTGTTCTGAGCGCTGGGGGAATACAAGGTGACCAGGTTGTCCCACGTGGGGCTCACAGTCTTAATCCCCATTTTACAGATGGGGAAACTGAGGCTCAGAGAAGTTAAGTGACTTGCCCAATGTCACACAGCAGACATGTGGCGGAGCTGGGACTCGAACCCATGACCTATGACTCCAAAGCCCGTGCTCTTTCCACTGAGCCATGCTGCTTCTCTAATAGTAATAATATTATAATAATTATTACAATAATTATTATAATAATTATATGCGATATATAATATAATAATAATTATAATAATAGTAGTAATAATAGTAACTGTGGTGTTCATTAAGCGTTTACTAGGTGCCAGGCACTGTACTAATCACTGGGGTGGACACCAGAAAACCGAGCTGCACACAGTCCCTGGCCCACGTGGGGCTCACGGTCTCAATCGTTCTGGACTGTGAGCCCACTGTTGGGTAGGGACCGTCTCTATGTGTTGCCAACTTGTACTTCCCAAGCGCTTAGTACAGTGCTCTGCGCACAGTAAGTGCTCGATAAATACGATTGAATGAATGAATGAATCCCCATTTCACAGATGATGCATAGAGAAGTGAAGTGACTTGCCCAAGGTCATACGGCAGATGAGTATATGAGTATATATGTATATAAATATAGGTGTATATCTGAGTATATAAATATACTTGATTATTCATTTTGATCACTCTGATTGTAAATGATTTTCTGTTGGTCTCTGTGGTCAGGGAACGTATCACTTTGTTACTCATTAGATACTTCCCAAAAGTCTAGTACAGCGCACCAAACCAAGTAGGTTTTCAATAAATACTAGCACAACTAGGATTACTCCTCCTCCCTCCTCCTAGTATCTTTGCTCTCAATCAATTAATCAATCAATTGTATTTATTGAGCACTTACTGTGTGTAGAGCAGTGTACTAAGCTCTTGGGAGAGGACGATACAAAAGAGTTGATAGACACGATCCCTGCACACAACTACTATTAGCATTACTATTACTATTATATTAAGGGCTTACTGCATCAAGTACTGTACTAAGCGTTGGGGTATTTACAAGATAGGTCGGATATACTCCCTGTCCCACATCAGGCTTACAAGTAAGAGGGAGAACAGGTATTGAAAACCCATTTTACTAATTCTACTCCTTTTATTTGTACTACTATTGTTAATACTGTTTTGTACTACTCCTGTTTCCAGGTTTGCTACTGTTACTATTGCTGGAGAGTGGCTTAGTGGAAAGAGCAAGGGCTTGGGAGTCAGAGGTCATGGGTTCTAATTCCAGCTCCACCACTTGGCAGCTGTGTGACTTTGGGCAAGTCACTTCACCTCTCTGTGCCTCAATTACCTCATCTGTAAAATGGGGATTAAGACTGTGAGCCCCATGTGGGACAACCTGATTACCTTGTATCTACCCCAGCGCTTAGAACAGTGCTTGGCTCATAGTAAGTGCTAGCAAATACCATCATTATTATTCGACTACACCAACTCCTATTAACCATTACTCTAGTATCACTACGACTACTACTTCTATGAGAAGCAGCATGGGTCAGTGGAAAGAGCATGGGCTTTGGAGTCAGAGGTCATGGGTTCAAATCCCGGCTCCGCTGCTTATCAGCTGTGTGACTTTGGGCAAGTCACTTAACTTCTCTGTGCCTCAGTTCCTTCATCTGTAAAATGGGGATTAAGACTGTGAGCCCCCCATGGGACAACCTGATCACCTTGTAACCTCCCCAGTGTTTAGAACAGTGCTTTGCACATAGTAAGCACTTAATAAACGCCATCATTATAGTACTACTACTGTGGCCTAATGGAAAGAGCCCAGGCCTGGGAGTTAGAGGACCTGGGTTTTAATCCTGATTCTGCCAATTACCTGCTGTGTGACCTTGTGGAAGTCACTTCTCTTCTCTGCGCCTCAGTTGCCTCATCTGTTAAATGGAGATTGAATACATGTTCTCCCTCTTACTTAGGCTGCGAGCCCCATGTAGGAGAGGGATTGTGTCCAACTTGATTAACTTACATCTACCTCAGAGCTCAGAACAGTGCTTGACACAAGGTATGCGCTTAAATACGACTCACATAATTGTTGGGCACACAGTGCGTGCCCAGTACGGTGCTCTGCATACGGTTAGGTGTCCAGTGCAGTACTCTGTGCAGAGTAGGTGCTCAGTACAGAGTTCTGAACACCTTAGGTACTCAGTCAATCCTGGAGCTGGTGAAAGGAAGGTCCAGTCAGCAGGGGTCACTGCAGCCTCTTCTCAACGGTCAGAGCAAGATCCAATTTGAAAGCAGCCTTGACTCCAGGCCAATCCCTCAGCTGTCCAGGAAAAAAAACATAATAGGAGTTCAGCACAGCCCTCAGCCCAAAGATGTGCACCCTGTACAGTATTCTGCTCACAACAGGTTCCCAGTACAGTGCTCTGCGCACAGTAGGTACCCAATACATAGCAATGCACACAGAAAGCATAAAACACAAAGCTTTGCATTCATGCATTCATTCAGCTGTCTTTATTGAGCGCGTACTGTGTGCAAAGCATTGTACTAAGCGCTTGGGAGAGGACAATATAACAACAAACAGACACATTCCGTGCCCACGACGAGCTCACACACAGTAGATGCTTAGTACAGTGTTCCGCACAGGGTATACGCCCAGCACACCATTGTGTACACGGAAGGGGCCCATGACAGCATTCTGCACACAGTAGACGGCCAGCACAGAACTTTGCACACAGTAGATGCCCAGCACAGCAGTAGACGTCCAGCACAGCACTCTACTCACAGTAGGCGCCAGCACAGCGCTCAGCACAGACAGGATGATGATGATGAAGATGGCAGGAGCCCCATCCCTCCACCTGCCCCCTGCCTTGATTCCTCTCTCCTCCTTTAGAGCTTTGGTCTAGTGTCTGGTCCTTTCCCCAGTCTATGCTCAGGCTTCTGTGTCCGGGGTTCAGCCTATGAGGGAGATGGAGTCGGTGTTCTCCGGGGTCCCGGCTGTGGGGGCGACGAGGCCGGGGATCCGCCCCGACCCGGGGGGTGTCCGAGTGCGACAGCATGGCTTAGTGACAAGAGTCCGGGCTCGGGAGTCAGAGGACGGGTTTTCCAATCCCAGCTCCTCCACTCATCTGCTGTGTGACCTTAGGCAAGCCGCTTAACTTCTCTGAGCCTCGGTGACCTCAACTGTAAAATGAGGATTAAGACTGGGAGCCCCGGTGGGACAACCTGCTTACCTTGTATCTACCCCAGTGCTTAGAACAGTGCTTGGCACATAGTAAGCGCTCAGCAAATACCATTATTATTACTAGAGACCACACTCCTTTCTGCTTGACCCGTTCTTTCCAGCTTTTGTCCTCCTCCCACAGCTCCAGTGCCCACCCCAGGGAAAATTTGCCCCAGTCTCTCTCCCCCAGCTGCTGTCCGGCCTGGGGAGGGGGTCTGACGGTGGGGGTCGTTGGGGAGGCGCTCCCGATGGGGGCTCGCCCCCAGGCTGAGGGTGGGGGGGACACGGGCAGCCCCTGGGACTCATAGGTTGTCAGCAAACGCCAGCCAGGGCAGATAGTGACATGCCCCGGGCCCGGTGAGTCACAACCCCGGCCTTAATCCCGCACTCGGCCCGCCTCACCGGGAGGGAGCCGCGGGGAGGAGCGGAGCGGCCTCTCCGTCATGAACCGTCTGCTTGTGTGGTTACCACGACGACCCGACATGAAAGGAGGCGGTTCCCGCCCCACTATTGAATTCGGAGCCGAGACGGGCTCATCCTCCTCGGGGCCTCCCTCCCGTGCCCCTCTTTGTTGTTGTTTTTTAAATGGTATTTGTTAAGCCGTTACTACGTGACAGACACTGAACTAACGGCTGGGGTAGACGTAACACTGATCAGGTTGGACACCGTCCATGTCCCGCATGGGGCTCACGGTCTTCATCCCCATTAATCCTGTGAAAAGACGGCCCGGGTTCCCGCAGGCTGAGTTCTAATCTTCCCGGGAAGCGGCAGCCGGCATTCCCACTGGCTGAGTTCTAATCCCCCAGGGAGCAGCAGCTCAGGTTCCCGCCGACTGAGTTCTAATCCTCCCGGGAGATTTTAGCTGCCAAGACCCAACCTGTTGGCTCGGTGGTGCTGCTGGGACAGGGGGACCCATCCTTCGACCCTGAACCCCGTAAGAGCCTGCCCGCAGACGGGTGTGTGGGTCGGTGGAAGGGTCCTTGCAACTGGGCCCGTGGCGTGGGGCACAGTGGGGTGTGGAGAAGGTGTGTCGTTTCCCACAGTTCAGAAAAACCACACCTGGATCCGTTTCCCACTTTGCTGATGCTCTGAGATCCGCAGAACTGCCAGAGGTAGCACTGCCCAGTGTACACAGCACGGAGATGGGAGACCCGGGTTCTAGTCTGGGCTCTTCCACTGGTCTGCCTGGTGACCCTGGGAGAGTCACTTTTCTTCATCTGTAAAATGGGAATTAAATTTCTATCCCCTCTCCCCTTTTTAAAAAAAATAGTATTTGTTAAGTGCTTACTATGGGTCAAGCAGTAAGTGTTGGGGTAGATATGAGTTAATCAGATCAGACACAATCACTATCCCATAGGGGGCTCACCTCTAAGTAGAAGAGAGACTGGGTATTGAATCCCATTTTACAGCTGAGGAAACTGAGGCCCAGACAAGTGATCTGCCCAAGGTCACACAGCAGACAAGTGGCAGAGCCAGTATTAGAAACAATCAATCAATCAGTGGTATTTAATGAGCATTTACTTATGTGCAGAACACTGTACTAAACGCTTGGGAGAGTACAATACAATGGAATTAGCAGACATGTTCCCTACCCATAATGAGTTTACAGTCCTAGAGGGGGAGACAGACAGTAATATGAATAAGTAATTCATAATACATCATTTAAAGATGTGTACATAAGTGCTGTGGTGTTGGGGTTGGGGCGACTATTAAATGTCCAAAGGTCACAGATTCAAGTGCAAAGACGACGGAGAAGAGGGAGCGAACCAGGGAAAAGACAGCTTAATTGGAGAAGGCCTCTTGGAGAAGATGCAACCTCAATAATGCTTTGAAGGTGGAAAGACTGCTGGTCTGGCTCCCAGGCCAGGGGACTTCCCACTAGACTGTGCTTGTTCTTGATCGTGAGTTCCGTGTGGAACAGGAATTGTGTCCGATTGGTTTATCTCTCCCAGCGCCATTGATAAGTACTTCATAATTGCTGTAATTATTACGATGCAATCCAGCTTCCTCCCCCACCCCCACCCAGGAACAGGGGGCTCCTGGGGGATTGGGCACCCCAGGAATAGGGAACAGACTGGCTAGGACCTTTCTGAGAAGCTACTCACCCAATCCCGAGAAGCAGTGTGGCCTAGTGGATAGAGCCCGGTCCTGGAAGTCAGAAGGACCTGGATTCTAACCCATGCTCCGCCACTCGTCTGCTGTGTAACCTTCTCTGTGCCTCAGTTATCTCATCTGTAAATGAAGATTAAGATGGTGAGCCCCAATTTGGACATGGACTGCGTCCAACCTGTTTTGTTTGTATTTACCTCAGCACTTATCACAGTGCCTGGCACATAGTAAACACTTAGCAAATTCCATAAAAAAAGAACAAGTCCAGGATTCTTGACACTTGGGCAGTGCCAGAGTCCCCAGCTGTGAGCTCCATCTGGTCTCCCAATGTCCGACTCCTCCATAGTGAAAATGGGGAAACTGAGGCCCAGGAAGGTGACGATACAGAGAGATCAGGGAATGAGTCACGGGGGTTCTGGGAATAAACTTGGGGATCCTGAATCACCACTCAGCTCTCAAACCCTGGACTCCACACCCTACGTGTGTCACAAATAACCTCGCGAAACCTAGGGAGAAGGCGGGAGGAGGGCCGGCCCTCTGTTTAGTACATACGGCCTATTTTTGGATGCCCTCTCTGATACTCACCATTAATATCGCGTACACGTAGGTCTTCATTGTCTGCCCAACCTATCAGCCTCTGGCTATGGCTGGGATGCAGGAATTTACGGATCCTGGAGATTATCCAGTTTCTCCAGAGTCCTGCAGTATTGTTCCAGGGCTCCAAACTACTGCTCCAGAATTCCTCAGTGCTGCTCCAGAATCTCACAGTCCTGCTCCAGAATTCCACAGCACTGCTACCAGAATCCCACAGTATTGCACCAGAATTCCACAGCACTGCACCAGGATTCCATAGTGTTGCTCCAAGGCTCCTCGGCACTGTCTCAGAATCCCACAGTGTTACTTCAGGATTCCACAGAATTGCTCTGGAATCCCAAAATATTGCTCCACAGCCCTACTCTGCCGCTCCAGAATCCCACAGGAACGCTCTAGAAATTCCACAGCGTTGCTCTGGAAAAACCTCCACACTGCTCCAGAATCCTGACTTCTTGTTCTAGAAATTTCACAGTATTTGCTCTAGAGTCTCTTAATATGCCCCAAGGGTCAGAGCTGCTGCTGAAGAATTCTACAGCATTGCTCCAGAAACACCTGGAGTTGCTCCAGAATTCCATTGCCCATTTTGTTGCTTCCTGGGTCTCCACCATCATCACCCCAGGGTCCCCAGATGATAGGGAGAGAGTCTGGGGGAGAGATCAGAGAAGGGAAACGGTGTTGCAAAAATCTCAGGTGACCTTGAGGTTATTTGGAGGTACCAACAGGTACTCACTGGGGAAGGACAAAGGGAAGGGAGCTCAAAATCCAGGAATATGGACAGGACCCATTCGCTACCCTTTCGTGAAAAGTGGGTCTTTGTCAGCTCTAGTAAAATTTTATTTCAAAGGCTCTTTCTGGATTTCACAGACTCCTCACTCCCCAAACTCACTCTTCTCCACCTGTTCCAGCTGCCGGAGTCCTGTTTGGAAGAAAAGCCCAACTGGGGAAAACTAAACCCATGGAATTGGCAGCTCCTAGGGTAAAGGGATTGTGTCTACTATATTGTATGATCCCAAGTGTTCAGTAAAGTGCTCTGTACACTGTAAGGGCTCAGTAATTAACATTGATGGATTGATTGCTTGCTTTTTTATGATATTTGTTAAGCACTTACTATGGCCCAGGAATTGTTCTAAATACTGGACTAGATACAAGCTAATCAAGTTGGACAAAGTCCCTGTCACACATGGGGCTCACAGTCTTAATCCCTGTTTTAGAGATGAGGCCCAAAGGCCCAGAGAAGCTAAGGGATTTGCCTAAAGTCACACAGCAGGTATGTGGCAGAGCTGGAATTAAAACTTAGGTGCTTCTGACTCCCCACTATTAACTCTATCTAGTGCTCTATCCACTAAGGCATGCTGTTTCTCTAGGTCATGCTGCTTCTCTTATTTGTTTTTTGACTGCCTCTCGCACTTGGTCAGTCCTCAGGATGCAAGCAAAGAATCACTCTGCCCCTGCCTAGCCAGGGGAACTGGTGGTGGTGGTGGGTGGGGGCACCTCATTCTCCTTGCTTCCATGTTCTCAGTTCTGACAGGACCTCTGGGCTTTGGACATGTGGAAATCAGTGTTTAAGTAATAGATTTCTTTTCTCTCGTTCAGGGGAGGAGAAGGCAGCAGAGAGGGAATGACAAGGAAAAGGAAGAAATAATAGCGGGGAGTTTTGGGCACGGGAGCAGATGCATTGTAGGAGAAAGGAGTGATGGTTGTGGTGGTGGAAGAGGAAGTTAGTTATAGTGTAATCATTGTGTCATATACTGCATTAAACCCTGGGGTAGATTCAATACAAACGAGTTGAGTACAGCATTGACTTCCAGCATCGTAAGGCCTAAAAACCCACCAGCCAACAGAGTTTATTTATAACCATCCTTAGTCTGTTTATATGTATGTTTACTCAACTGTGAATTCAATTATTTATCCTGACTACGCTATCTAAATATTTTTAAGTCTGTCTTCTCCGGTAGAATGGAAGCTCTTTGTGGGCAGGAAATAGATTGCTTCTTTGTTTTGAACTTCCCAAGTGATAAGTGCAATTCACTACAGCCAGTGAGTGCTCAATTCATGCTAACACAACTGCAGAGGACCATAATAATAGTGGTATTTATTGAGTGCTGGCTATATACACCAAGCAATGAATAGATAAGAGATCATTAAATTGGGCTCTGTCCCTGTCCCACGTGGGGATCACAATTTAAGAGGGAAGGAGACTGGAGCGTGCCTCCCCATTTTATCGAGGAGGAAACGGAGGCTTAGAGAGATGAAGTGACTTTTCCAAGATCACTCGGCAGTCCAGGGGCAGAGCTGGGACTTGAACCGTGGTCTTCTGGATCTCAGTTGGGGGGTCTCCTTTCAAGCCACGCTTCATCTCTGTCGCCCCTGTTTTTTCCGCAGCTGTTGGGGGTTCTGCAGCTCCTGATCGTGACTCACTCATTTTCCTCCTGGAACCACACCCCGTTTGGAGGAACACTGGTGTTATGGTTTGTTTATAAAGAAAAGTAAACAGGAGAATCCCCCACAAATAAGCTCCAGGCAGATTCGAAGAATTCTCCTGTTTTCCCCACCCTCACCCGGCCACCTCCCTTCATGCTGAGCAATTCTCTGAAAATAAACAACGCTCGGAGTTTAGGCTTGGACAGAAAACATCTCTGGTGTCTGCATTTTCAGGGTAAACGCTTCGGAGATGTGAGCAGTGCTTGCCGGAAGCTTGAGGACCCAGCTTGATTCGATTAAAGCCCAATTTATTAGGCTCATGGCACAGGGGTAATTTTAAACAGATGTGCACTGGGAAGACTGTTCACCTGCTCTGAAGCTAGGAACCATCCCCACTGCGTTTCCTGCTGGTCATCAACATGGGAGAAGTTCGTGTCACTGATGGAGTGTCAGTACTCTGAATATATTTTACAGATGAGGTAGCTGAGGCGCAGAAAAGTTAAGCAACTTGCCCAAGGTCACACAGCAGGTAAGTGCCAGAGCTGGGATTAGAACCCATATCCTTCTCACTCCCAGGCCCGTGTTCTATCCACCAGGCTATCCTGCTTCTCACCTGTTATACCTGTTATTAGGTGAACCAATGTTTTTCTTCCTGCTCCCACTGAGTGGATGGAGTCTGTGCGATAATTACTAATATTTATTAAGCATTTACTAAGTGTCAAGCACTGGGGTAGATACAGTGGACACTTGATACTAGACAGAAAGATAGGTATATACTGGGGTAAATCAGGCACAGACCCTGTCCCCATGGTGCTCATAGTCTAATGGGAGAATGGGTATTTAATTTCCATTTTACAGATGACAACGAGGCCCAGAGAAGTGAAATGACTTGCCCAATGTCGATCGGCAGTATATATGTATATATGTTTGTACATATTTACTAGTCTATTTATTTATTTATTTATTTATTTTATTTGTACATATCTATTCTATTTATTTTATTTTGTTAGTATGTTTGGTTTTGTTTTCTGTCTCCCCCTTTTAGAATGTGAGCCCACTGTTGGGTAGGGACTGTCTCTATATGTTGGCAATTTGTACTTCCCAAGTGCTTAGTACAGTGCTCTGCACATAGTAAGCGCTCAATAAATACGATTGATGATGATGATGATGATGATCGGCAGGCAAGTAACAGAGCTGTGATTAGAACCCAGGTCCGTGCTCTTTCCATTAGGCCGCGCTGCGCTCTGCGCACAGTGGGTGGTCAGTATAGCACTCTGCTCAGTATAGGAGCTCAGTACCGTGCCCTGGCCACAGTCAGGGTTCAGCCAAGCCTGGAGATGCGGAGGATGGAATGGCTTAGTAGAAAGTGCACGGGCTTGGGAGTCAGAGGTTGTGGGTTCTAATCCCTGCTCTGCCCCTTTTCAGCTGTGTGACTTTGGGCAAGTCACTTAATTTCTCTGTGCCTCAGTGACCTCATCTGTAAAATGAGGATTAAGACTGTGAGCCCCACCAGGGACAACCTGATCACTTTGTATCCCCTCAATGCTTAGATCAGTGCTTCACACATAGTAAGCGCTTAACAAATGCCATTATTATTATTATCATTATTCTCTGTGCTTCGGTGACCTCATCTGTAAAATGGGGATTAAGACTGTGAGCCCCACGAGGGAAAATCTGAGTGTATCTCCTCCAGCACTTAGAACAGTGCTTAACAAATACCACAATAAATTAAAATAAGGCAGAAAGACTTTCTGCTGAGATCTGGCTGTGCTGTTTCCCCAAGTTGCCACTGGTGGAGAATCGGGGTGGGGCCCGAGGAGAAGCAGGGCCTGGAGGGAAGCTGTCCACTGATTCAGGAGGGTCCACTCAGGCCCAGGTAGGGGACAGGGGAAGCTACTGGGGCTAGAGGAAACATTCCAGCTTTCACGACAGAGTGGCTCTCCCTCCATTTTGCTAATGCAGCATGGTGAGAATAGGGACGTATCTTGTAGAGATAGCGTGCCTCGATTTCCTACCCAAATGCCTGAGACATTTCACGTTCTGCTTCCTCAGCACGGGCCTGGGAGCCAGGAGGCCGGGGTTCTAATCCCGGATCCGCCACTTTGTAAAAAATTATATTTGTTAAGCGCTTACTATGTGTCAGGGACTGTGCCAAGCCCTGGATAGACACAAGCTTATCAGGTTAGACACAGTCCCTGTCCCACGTGGGGCACACAGTTCTTAATCCCCATTTTATAGATGAGGGAACTGAGGCCGAGAGAAATTAAGTGACTTGCCCAAAGCCATACAGCAGATAAGTGGAGTAGCTGAGATTAGAAGCCCTTCTCATTCATTCGTATTTATTGAGTGCTTACTGTGTGCAGAGTATTTTACTAAGCACTTGGGAGAGTACAATATAACCATGAGCAGACACAGTCCGTGCCCACAATGAGTTTACAGTCTAGAGGTCCTTCTGATTCCCAGACCCATGCCCTGTCCACTAGACCACGCTGCTATCGTGAGACCTTGGGCAAACCACTTCACTTCTCTGGGCCTCAGTTTCCTCATCTGTAAAATGGGGACTTCCTACTTGTTTTCCCTCCTACTGAGACCACAAACCTCATGTGTGACAGAGACTGTGACCAACCTGATTATCTTGTATCTGTCCAGTGCTTAGCACAGTGCTGACACATAGTAAGTACTTAGCACATACCACAGTGACCATGGTTGATATTTCTGCTCCCATCAACAGGGCTGACAACTGGACAGTGTGTGTTTCTACACTCTCCCCTTCCATCGTGATCTTATTTATTCCATATCTTCGCAAACAGGAAGTTTTCTTTATACAAATTAATTGATTGGGGAGCCGCAATCCCGGGCTAAGTTAAGACACGTATTTAAAGAATCGGGAGTGTGGCAAGGCAAACGCTACGATGGCACCAACACCGTATGCCAGGTCCTAATTCTGAAAGCCACCAAGAAATTGTGGACCTCCTGTCCAAACTCTAGCCTCCGGTTGCCGGGTCTCCGCCTTGCGGTTGGCAAGTAGCCCCTCGCCTACTTGCCCAGGGTAAGGTTTTGTTTTGCGTTGCTTTTTCCTGGAGAGGTAGGGGCAGGGAGGAGGACTCGGGAAGACAGTCGCTTCTATTGATTTGAATTTCGGATCTAATTTTAAACCTCGGTGCTTCCCGAGACCGTTGACGCGGGCGGGGTCGAGCCTGGAGTCTGTTCGAAACGAGGCCACGTGCCTCGTGGAGTTCCGTGGAGTTTCGGAGGCGAGCCAAGGGAGCCCGTGGGTGAAGACTGCTTGTCCTGGCGCCCCGGGGCCACCCCTGCCAACTGCCGTTGGCAAGCGGATCCGACCGTTTGCCCCCTCCCCCTCCCCGTCGCTGCAGGCTTGGCGATGGCCTGGGTTCCCTCGGAGCCCCGGCCGGTGTCCCCGCCGCCCCCCTCGGCCAGGGTGACCCGGCTGGCCGAAGGACCAGACGGGCCCGGCCCGTGCCCCGCCCGAAGCAGGGCCCCCCACGCCCCCCACGCCCCATCCGGGCGGACATCCCAGTCTAAGCGCCCCTTCCCTCGCCGCGACGGAAACCTGATCGCCAAAGCGCTTGCAAATGTCAGAATGGTCAGAGGAGCGTGGGGCGGGCGCAATCAATCAATCAATCAATCGTATTTATTGAGCACTGGACTAAGCGCTTGGGAAGTACAAGTTGGCAACATATAGAGACGGTCCCTACCCAACAGTGGGCTCACAGTCTAGAAGGGGGAGACAGAGAACAAAACAAAACATATTAACAAAATAGAATAGATATGTACAAGTAAAATAGAGTGATAAATACGTACAAACATATATACATATATACAGGGCGCAGCGCTTCTTCTCGGTGGCGACCACCAGCGCGGGACGGTGGCCGTGTCCGGAGCGAGCCCAGCTCCGCGCCAGGACCAGCTGGGGCCGAGGGACTGTGTCAGACGGCCGGACCCGGTTTTCTTCTCGGTGGCGACCACCGGCGCGGGACGGTGGCCTTGTCCGGAGCGAGCCCGGCTCCGCGCCAGGAGCAGCTGGGGCCGAGGGAGGGAGGAAGGGGCTGTCTCAGACGGCCGGACCCGGTTTTCTTCTCGGTGGCGACCACCAGCGCGGGGCGGTGGCCGTGTCCGGAGCGAGCCCAGCTCGGCGCCCGGACCAGCCGGGGCGGAGGGAGGGAGGGTCCGTCTGAGACGGCCGGACCCGGGTCAGCTGTCGCCGTGGCCGGGGGAGTCGCCCCCCGCCCCCCGTCCCGGAGCGGGCCCGGCGCGTGCCCCGTCCCCCGGGAGCGGCCCCGACAGGGGGGGGCGGGGAGGCGCCCCGGGAGAAAGGGAGGAGCGTCCAGGGGCGGCGGGGGGAGTGTCCTCGCCTGCTCCGGGCCTCCGGCCAGCTATTGGGCGCCGGCCGCCGGACGTCACGGGGCGGGGGGCCGGGAGTCCAATAAGTCGTTCTGCACATAACGGGCCGCGGGCACTCGTAGGCAGAGCGCGGCCGGGACCGGCGGCGCGGGCGAGGCGGAGCCGGGCAGCTGCAGACGGGGCGGGAGGCGGCGCCGCCGCCCCGCCCCCCGACGGGGGGCTCCGGGCCCGGACCCCAGCCGGGGCCGCACCGCCCGGCAGCCCCTGGATGCGGCTCCCCGCCGCGCAGGCCCCCCGCCCCAGCTGCCCAGGGAGCCGGCCGGGGCCCTCCTCCCCCGCTGACGGCCCCGCGGCGGCCACCATGGACGCGGCGGGCAACGCGAGCAACTCGTCGGCGGCGGCGGCGTGGGGGGAGGCGTGGGTGGCCGGGCTGGGCCTGCTCATGTCCCTCATCGTCCTGGCCATCGTCTTCGGCAACGTCCTGGTCATCACGGCCATCGCCAAGTTCCAGCGGCTGCAGACGGTCACCAACTACTTCATCACGTCGCTGGCCTGCGCCGACCTGGTCATGGGGCTGGCCGTGGTCCCCTTCGGGGCCAGCCACATCCTGATGAAGATGTGGCAGTTCGGGAACTTCTGGTGCGAGTTCTGGACGTCCATCGATGTGCTGTGCGTCACGGCCAGCATCGAGACCCTGTGTGTCATCGCCGTGGACCGCTACTTCGCCATCACGTCCCCCTTCAAGTACCAGAGCCTGCTGACCAAGAACAAGGCCCGCGTGGTCATCCTGGTGGTGTGGGTGGTGTCTGCCCTCACCTCCTTCCTGCCCATCCAGATGCACTGGTACCGGGCCGAGCACGCCGAGGCCAAGCGCTGCTACGAGGAGGACACGTGCTGCGACTTCTTCACCAACCAGGCCTACGCCGTGGCCTCGTCCATCATCTCCTTCTACCTGCCCTTGGTGGTCATGATTTTCGTCTACTCGCGGGTCTTCCAGGTGGCCCAGAAGCAGCTGCGGAAGATCGACCGGTCCGAAGGCCGCTTCCACGTCCAGAACAGCGGTCAGCAGGCGGACCAGCCCGGCCGCCCGGGCACCCGCCGGACCTCCAAGTTCTGCCTGAAGGAGCACAAGGCCCTCAAGACGCTGGGCATCATCATGGGCACCTTCACCCTGTGCTGGCTGCCCTTCTTCATCGTCAACATCGTGCACGTCATCCAGGATGAGGTCATCCCCAAATACGTGTACATCCTTCTGAACTGGGTGGGTTACGTCAACTCCGCCTTCAATCCGCTCATCTACTGTCGGAGCCCGGATTTCAGGTACGCCTTCCAGGAACTCCTGTGCCTCCGGAAGGTCTCCTCCAAGATGTATGTCAACGGCTATTCCACCAACAGCAACGGGAGGAGCGACCCCGCCGGGGAGCAGAACGGCTTCCCCCTTGGGAGGGAGGAGGAAGAGGAGGAGGAGCAGCAGGAGGAGGAGGAGGAGGAGCAGCAGCCTCGGGACAGTGAGCGGCTCTGCGGGACCCCCCCCCAACTCCGCGGGCTTTTTGAACTGTAAAGGTACTGTGCCAAATGGGAACTTGGACTCGCGGGGGCGGAACCCGACCACGAGCGATTCCTCTCTGTAAAAAAGCCCAGCCTGATTTGGCTCCCTCTAAAAGTTCGGCGACAAAACGCCCAAGGCAGCGAGAGACACGGTTCCAAAGCGCAGTGGCTGCGAGAAATAATCCTGCTAGGATAGAAGTGTACAGAGAGGCAGTTTTTCTGCTTTTTATTTTTTATAAACGTTATACAAAAGATTTTCTTGGAGTCTTTGGGCCTGGACAGAGACCCCCGTCCTGCTCCCACCTCCCTGTGAATGGAGTTTTGTTTTCCAAGTCCGGATGGGGTGCGGGGCTGTGAGGGGAGGGGGGCCGGGGGTCACCCTTATTCGGAGGGGTTTTTTTTCTCCTTCAACTACCTCATTGATCAAGTATTAGCGATAAAAGAAGTTGCTGCTGTCAGTTTGTCTCCCTCTCCCGACCTCTTGGGTGTGAGGGGGATCCCCGTCGCCCGTCCCCGCCCCCCGCCTCCCTTCTGTTTGCTCACCCAGTAGCTGTCCGGAAGGCAGGGACCTGAGGGGCAGTTGGAGTTTGTCTCCCGAGCAAAGTCTAAAGTTTACAGTGAATAAATTGGTTTTTGCTGATGACGCCATTGTCCCCGCGAGTCCGTCCAGTCGTCGGGTCCGAGCGCTCCGGCCCCCCGAGTATGGGGGTCCCTCGCCTCCTCCCTTGTCCTCGAGGAACCCGGGCTGTTGCGGTCCGGGGTGGGGTGGGGGATGCGGGGAAGAGAGAGGAGTCTGTTCCGGGCTGGGTCCCGCCCGTGGGGTGGCCGCTGGCCCACCTTGTCGCCGAGCTCCGGAGAAGTTTGACAGGTGACGTCACCCCGGGGAGGAGGAGGAGGAGGAGGAGAAGGGCGAGGGAGGCCTCTCGCCCCCCACCCGCGCCTCTCCCCCTCCCCCAGCTCCGTCGGGGTTCCCCGTCCGTGGCCCAGGGTCGTGGGGTGGGGGAGATGGGGGTCGGGGGCGTGCCCCGGGGCTTTTAGGTCCCGGTGGGCCCGATTGCTTTCGGAGCGACCCCAAGGGCACGGAAAGCGATTTAAGTGACAGTCAGGGAAGTAAACAAGCTTCTTCTCCTCCCCCCTCCCCCGTCGCCCCTGTCTATTTTTATAGACCGGCCTTGGGGATCTCAGAAGAACCCTATCTGGAATTGACACCGCGCCGCCCCCCAACCCTCCTTCGCCCCCACCCCACCCAGCAAGGGTTGGCTGGACAAGGACTTAGTCTAAGCCTGACACTGTGTGTGTGTGTGTGTTTGTGTCTGTGTGTGTATGTGTGTGTAACATATCCCCCCATGGTTGCCAGGCAGATCTTTCACTTCTCCCTCAATGATTCCTTTCTCCCCGGGCCGCCCGGCGGACCGCGCCCACCCCCCGCCTCTTCTTCCCGGACCCCCGCGTCCCAGGGCAGATCAAGTACTTTGTCTCCCCTTTGGTCAGGGGAAGGGGGAGCAAAGGCAGGCCTCTAGGAGGGGGACCCCGGAGAAATCTTGGGGTGGGGGGCGGTTCCTGCAGGTGGTGCGGAGCTCCCGGGTCAGAGACTCTCCCCCTGAAGTGGGTCGCTGTCTGTCTGCTGGAAGGGGAGCCCGAGGACCCCTTTCTCCCTCCCCTCCGCAGTCCCCCCGGGATGTTCCCCAAATCCCAGCCCTGGCGTGGGTTTCGGGGGTGGGGTTCTCGGTGGCGGGGCTGAGCCCCGGTGTGAAGGCCCGCAGGAATCTCGCCAGGCCGCGACTTCGCCCGCGTTTCCCCGCCGGTTTGGTCGGGGTTAGGGGGTGGTTCAGAGAGGCTTAGCCTTGGCTTCTCGGCTCCGAAACTTCCTCTGGCCCGTCTGCCAGCTCGCGGGGGCCTGTTGGAGGGCAAGCGGGCGCCGGAGACGAGAGGCGACAGGTGCGGGCGTGGTGGGAGCGCAAGGACAGGAGGAGGCGCTTGGCGCGGGCTGCCAGGAGCGGACGAAGGGGTCGGGGCGCCGGGAGGGGGATGGGGGTCTCTCCGACTGTGCTTCGGCAGAGGCTGCCGTGAACCCCGTGAGACACCCCCCCACCTTTCCCGCAACCTTCCCCCCTCCCTCCTTCCCCCTCCCTCGGTCCTTGTTTCTGCTCCGTGTTTAAATTTTAGGGTTGGGCCAGATTGGAAAGAGGATGTGAAACTTCAAAAAATGCACGAGGGCAACAGCAAAACAGCAACACGAGGGCCGCGCCCGGCGTATCCGAGGGGACGCCGTCGCGGGGGCGGCCCGCACCTTCGGGGAAACTGAGGGAAAGGCTCAGACAGGCTGCGTTTCGGACCGTCAGGGGGAATAGAAGGGTCTTCCCAGCTCTGTCTCTCTCCCGGCCTCCCCTCGGGGGTGGGGGTGGGGGTCCTCTGCGACCACCGACTCCCGTACAGCCTGTCCGATTCAGACAGGATTCGGGTATCTTTTTTTCATGGTACTGACTAAGTGCTTACCGGGTGTCGGGCGTTGTACTAAGCGCTGGGGTAGATATAGGGTAATCGGGTTGGACACAGTCCCTGTCCCACGTGGGGCTTGCAGTCTTAAGCCCCATTTTACAGATGGGGTAAGTGAGGCCCAGAGAAGGGAAGTGACCTGCCCAAGGCCACACAGCAGACAAGTGACAGAGCTGGTAAGCTGTGGGGCCTAGTTGATAGATCATGGTCCTGGGAGTCAAAAAGAACCGAGTTCTAATTCTGGCTCTGCCGCATACCTGCTGGGTGACTGGGCAAGTCGCTTAACTTTTCTGGGCCTCAGTTATCTCATCTGTAAAATGGGGAATAAGACTGGGGGCTCTATGTGGGACATGGATTTTGTCCAACCTGATTAGTTTGTATCTACCCCAGTGCTTAGCACGTAGTAAGCGTTTAACAAATGCCATTTTTTGAAAAACAAAACCAAACCCAGGTCTTAATCCCTCCCCTCTCCACAGGTGAAGGGCAAGTCAGGGTTATTAATCCGTAGATGGGATTCTCACTCTCTGTGGTGCCCTGGTTCGATCCGACCCGTCTGGGCGGGGCCGGGGTCGCCTGCGAAGGTTGCTAAGTGACGGGTGTCTACCAACTCTGTTGCGGTCTTCCCAAGCAGAAGTAGTGAGAAGCAGTGTGAGTTAGTGGAAAGAGCACCGACTTGGGAATCAGAGGTCGTGGGTTCCAATTCTGGCTCCGCCACTTGTCTGCTGTGTGACCTTGGGCAAGCCACGTAACTTCTCTGTGCCTGTTACCTCATCTGTAAAATGGGGATTAAGACTGTGAGCCCCACGTGGGAAAGCCGGATTACCTTGTAACTACCCCAGCGTTTGGCACATAGTAAACACATAACAAATACCATCATTATTATTAAAAAGTCCTTAGTTCAGTGCTCCACATACAGTTAATGCTCAATGAATAGCATTGATTGATTGATGAGGAAAAGGAATGAAGGCGAAGTTAAGTGACTTGCATACATGCCGCAGGCAAGAGGACACACTGTCTTTAGAACATCCCCAAGGGGGTGAGGCTAGACGCCCCCTCGCTCCCCAAGGTGCCCACTCTGCCCGGTGGCAAATGGACCTGGGGAAGTTGGATGCTGTATTGTGCTCTCCCAAGTGTTTAGTACAGTGCTTTGCACACAGGAAGTTCTCAATAAATACAATAGAATGAATGAATTTTGGAGGCGGCTGGGATTCCTTATTTCTGTCCGGTGACGACTGACTGACAGGCCTGCCCCGCGATGCTGAAGTGAACTTTCCTCGGCGGCTGACCCCCCGACATCCGGGTGAGTGTTGCCCTTTCCCAGGAGAGGAAGTGGAAGGTAATTTATTAGCCCGGCTATTATGCCCCCGCAGCCAAACCGAAGAACCGACCTGTTCCCTGCTCTGTGTCAGCTGACCGTCTCCGTGGAAATGACCAGCGGCAGTTAGGAGAAGTCGAGAGGCTTGTCGACAGGGCCAAGTCTGGATCCCACCCCCGACCCCCGACCCTCTGACATCAATCCTCCCAGCCCCCTCTGCATCCTCACCCCCATCCCCTTGGTTCCCAAAACTCCCTGTCCCCCACGCCCCTGCTTCCCTGACCCTCTGACCTCAAACCTTCCAGCCTCCCTGTTGCCCCTGACTCCCTTTCCCCAGGGTAATAATAAAAATGATGATGGTATTTGTTAAGCACTTACTATGTGCCAGGCACTGTACTAAGCGCACCCAACCTCCGACCCCCAGGATAATAATAATAATAGTATTTGTTAAGCACTATGTGCCAAGCACTGTACCAAGTGCTGGGGTGGATACAAGTAAATCAGGTGTCTCACATGGGGCTCACAGTCTTCATCCCTGTTTTACAGATGAGGTAGCTGAGGCACAAAGAAGTTAAGTGACTTGCCCAAGGTCACACAACAGACAAGTGGCGGACCTGGGATTGGAACCCATGACCTTAGAGAGCCAGCATGGCTCAGTGGAAAGAGCATGGGCTTTGGAGTCAGAGGTCATGGGTTCAAATCCCAGCTCCACCACTTGTCAGCTGTGTGACTTTGGGCAAGTCACTTCGCTTCTCTGTGCCTCAGTTACCTCATCTGTAAAATGGGCATTAAGACTGTAAGCCCAATGTGGGACAACCTGATTGCCTTGTAACCTCCTCAGCACTTAGAACAGTGCTTTGCACATAGTAAGCACTTAATAAATGCCATTATTATTTTTTCAAGCTCTTAGTACAGTGCTCTGCACACAGTAAGAGCTCACTAAATACAATTGATTGATTGACCTTATGACTTCCAGGCCTGGGCAATATCCACTACTGGATCCCAGAACTCCCTGATCACCCTCCACCCACCAGGTTTCTCGCTTCTCCTACTAAGCACCGGTGTATATACAAGATAATCACGTCAAACATTGTTCCTGTCCCATATTGGGCTCACAGGGCAGGGAAAATGAAAATGGGTATTGACATTTTTCAGATGAAGAAACTGAGGCATAGAGAAGTTAAGTGACTTACCCAAGGTCATGTAGCAGGTCAGCAGCAGAGTCGTTATTAAAACCCAGGTCCCCAGTCTCCTAGCCCTGTGCTCTTTCCACCAGGCCACACTGTTCCAACCCTTGTACCCAGTATCTCTATAGGCCACTGGGATTTTGCATCCATTTCCCCACTAAAACTGTAAGCCCCTCAGTTTTTGCCTTCTACTGTATATTTCTGGGCACCTAGTTCAGTATACTGCTTGGTACCTTGCTCTACACCTTGGGCAAGTTATTTAACTTCTGTGTGCCTCCATTACATCATCTATAAAATGGGGATTATGAGCCCCAAGTGTGATGAGTACTGTGTCCAAACTGATTGGCTTGTATCTACCCCGGGGCTTAGAATGGTGCGTGGACACATAGTAAGCACTTAATAAGTACCATAAAATGAATAATATACAGTAGTGGCTCAAAACAGTGCTCTGCATGCTGCTGCAGTGCTCTGCACAGTACAGTACTTGCAGCAGAAGTTCAAAAATACTTTTGAATGGTTGAGCGAATGGATGAATGTATCCTGGTGGGGGTCAAATGTATTTTACTGAAGCAGGCGAAACAATAGGTAATTCTAACGGCTGCTTGCAAACACTCTGGTGAGGGAAGACTTGAAACAAACTGCTTTTCAGTAACCGTCCTCCTGACCATCAATAGAGCCCATCTAGAACTCTCTCTTCCTCTCGCATAACCGCCACTGGACAGTGAGGAGATTTACAGATGGTCTTTGGTCAGCTGGCCTCAGCTAAGACACTTCCTCCCATCTCCCCTGACTTATCCTCTGAACCCCCTCCTCTGTCCTGCAGGAGAGACCTCAGTTAGGTCCTGAAGGGTGGGAGGGAGATTCCCCAGGGCCTGTGTCTCTGAGCCATCCAGTGTGTCCACAGTGGTCAGTTCCCAGGACCTGTGTTCTCAGTAATCCAGTGTGTCTGTGGTAGTCAATCCTGGGGGTCTGTGACTTTGAGCCAGCCAGCGTGTCCACAGTGCTCGGTCTCGGGGGCTGTGAGCCATTCAACGTGCCTGTGGTGGTAGTCCTGGGGGCCTGAGTCATCCAGTGTATCTGCAGTGGTCAGTTCCCAGGGCCTGTGACTCTGAGCCGTCCAGTGTATTTATGGTAGTCGCTTTCCAGGGCCTGTGTTTCTGAGCCATCCAGTGTGTCTGCAGTGGTCAGTCCTGGGGGCCTGTGAATCCGAGCCATCCAGGGGTCTGCAGCGGTGAGTCCCAGGGGTCTGAAGCTCCGGGCCCAACCAACTGCCCTCAAACATGGTCATCTGATAAAATCCAACCCCTTCCTCTAGGCAGAGCCGGCAGCTTGGGGCTCTAGGGGAGGATCTGCTTCCTCCATCTATTCCAGTTGTTGTTTGTGTTCGTTTCCCAATTAGTTCCGTGGTTAATTGTTCTCCGCTGGATCTTCTCCAAGTTCCCATATCCCACTTCCCTAGCGGCACCCGCCCTGGGTTCTGCATGCCAATCACAAGTTTGGCACACAAAGCCCCCTGGGAGGGGGACCAAGCGCCCCACTGTTCAAGGCCTCCCCGGCACCACCACTGATGTGGCTTGTGGCCTACTCTGGCGGGGCCAGGGCCCAGCCAGGATTATTACATATGGTATCCGTTTCTTTCCCCTCTGAGTGAGGCAGTGTGGCCTAGTGGGATGACAAGCCTCTGGGCATTGGGGGACCCCTGCTTCTAGTGCCAGTAGGGCCCTTGGCCTGTTATGTAGTCTCAGGCAAATGACTTAGCCTCTCTGGGCCTCAGTTCCCTCATCTGTACATTGGGAGAGAAGAGCCTCCACCTCTCCCTTCCTCTCGGGGATGTGGTGTGGGCAACTATGAAGAGACATTTGGCTTCTTGATCCGATTTCCCTGGGGGATGTCTCCCGGCTAAATCAAAAGCCTGCCTGCTCCCTTGCCATGCCCAAGTCCCACCTAATGATAATAATAATAATTGTGGTATTTCTTAGGCACTTACTATCTACCAGGCACTGTACTAAGTGCTGGGGTGGGTACAGGTAAATCAGGTTGGACACAGTCCCTGTCCCACATGGAGCTCAGTCTTAGTACCCATTTTACAGATGAGGTAACTGAGGCACAGAGGAGGAAAGTGAGTTGCCCAAGGAGAGACGAGACTCTCCTGTGGGGTTCTTACCATGGTTAGAGGGATGGGGACACGGGAACAGGGGCACAAGAGGACAGACAGGCAGAGGGACAGTGGGACAGAGCAGGTGAAAGGACTTTGCCCAAGGCTTCCAAGCTTCCCCTGTCCCCATGACTCTTCCCTTTCCTCAGGGGCCCGGAAAGGTTTCCCCATCTCGGTTTCCTTTTCTATCTTTAGCTCTCCCCTCCCACCTCGCAGTGGCTGACTCCAGTTGGTGGGTGGCCCAGGGCCGGGGCCAGGGGGAGGGGAAGGAGGTAGGCCTTGCCCTCCACCCCTGCGGTCAGGGGGTCGTGTCCTGCACTCTGCTGGAAAGCAGGGGCAAAGAGCTCTTGTGGCAGACCCTGCCCCGTGGCTCAGTGGAAAGAGTACGGGCTTTGGAGTCATAGGCCATGGGTTCAAATCCTGGCCCCGCCACTTAGCTGTGTGACTTGGAGCAAGTCACTTCTCTGTGCCTCAGTTACCTCATCTGCAAAATGGGGATTAAGACTGTGAGCACTCCCCCCACCCCCACCACCCCCGGGACAACCTGATCACCTTGTAACTCCCCCTGGGCTTAGAAAGAACAGTGCTTTGCACGTAGTAAGTGCTTAATAAATGCCATTATTATTATTATTATTAGCCTGGCACTGTAGGGGACTGGAGCCCAGCCCACCTGCTCCTTGCCTCCTTCTGCAGGGCAGTGAGGGAGGCAGAGGTCGGTGGGGGAGTAGGGTCTTCGACCCTGGCCAGTTTTCTGGTCTGCATTCTAGTCTGTCGGCGTGCTTTGTTTAGTTCCTAAAAGTACTCCACACCCTTCCTGTCTTGCTTCCGCCGCACGGAGTGGGGGTGGGGGTGTCCCCTCAGCTTTGAGGAACAGCTTTCTCGGGTTCCTTTATTAACTCAGTCTCCTGTTGCAGGTGATCTCCTCCGTGTCCTCTGTCTAGAACCATTGCCCTCTGGTCTGGGCTTCCTCGGTCCAGCCCGTGGGATCCACTCCCCACTGACCCACACGGGGTGCTCCACTCCAGGGAGGGGTGGTCCTTTTTCCTGCGTGTTTCCGCCCTCCCCAGGGAATTGCAGCGAGTCAGCCCCTTCCTCTTCCCTCCCCCCTTTCCTTCTTTCAGCTTCTCCCGGGGTCCTCCCAGGCATGGGAACAGGTGCCAACTGGGCTGGGCCCTCAGGGAAGGGGCACTTAATAACACTGGTATTTGCTCAGCACTATTTTTTTTTAATGGTATTTGTTAAGCTCTTACTATGTGCAGGCATTTTACTAAGTGCTGGGGTAGATACCAGATCGTCAGGTTGGACATAGTCTATGTCCTACTTGGGGCTCACTGTCTTAATCCCAATTTTACAGATGAGGAAAAACTGAGACATAGAGAAGGTAAATGACTTATCACAGGTCACACAGCTGGCAAGTTGCAGAGCTGGGATTAGAACCTAGGTCCTCTAATTCCCAGGCCCGTAGTCTTTCCACTAGGCCTCTCTGCTTCCCTGTTCTTTGCCATGTACTTGGGCAGAAGAGGGGTGGGGGAGAAAATGAGGAGGCCATGGTCCAGCCTGTGGTCAGCAGTGACCCTGACCATGTCCTGGCCCCTGGCACTGCCCCCTCTAATGCCCTGCGTGTTGGCCCGGTCTTGGAGTCCCCCACCAGGTCCTCAGATTCCCGGGAAAAGCGGAGCTAATGATTCCTTTGATGACTTAATGGCTGCGTTCTTTCACGTCAATTGTATGGATGGTCTGTCTCTCTAAATGTTGGACCTTCATTTCAACCAGGGCAGCTTCTTGAGAGCAGAGACTAGGTCTTATCCTTCTACTGAAGGTGGCCAAGAACCTAGTATAGTGTCCGGTGATCACTACAGTGTCCTACACATAGTACATTCACAGTACAGCACTCTGCAAAAAGTGGGTAACCAGAAGACTACTCTGCCTTCAGTGGGCACCCAGTATTCTGCCCTAGTATGCATCCAGTACAGTGCTCTGCAAACAGAAGGTGCCTAGTATGCTGCTCTGCACACAGTAGCCACTCAGTGCAGTGCTTTGTTTGTTTTATGGTACTTTGTGAGCACTTACTATGTGTCAACCATTGTTCTAAGCATTGGGGTAGGTACATGTCAATTAGGTCAGATACAGTAACTGCCTCACATGGAGCTCACAGTCTCAAGTAGGAGGAAGAACAGGTATTGAATCCCCATTTTACAGTTGAGGAGACTAAGGCACAGAGAAGTTAAGTGACTTGCTGGAGGTCACACAGAAAGCAATTGGCAGAGTCAGGATTAGAACTCAGATCCTTCTGACTCCCAGGCTCATGTTTTATCATCCAGGCCATACTGCTTCTCTACACTCTTCCGCAGTCCTCTAGACTGTAAGCTTATTGCGGGCACTGAACATGTCTTCCAACTCTGATATATTGCACTCTCCCAAGTGCTTAGTACAGTGCTCCGCACACAGTAAGCAATCAACAAATACAATTGACTGAACTAGGCACTCAGTCTATTGCTATGAAAACACATATGTGTGGTTGTTTGTACAGTGTGGCGTGATTCAAACCAGACCAGTGTGTTTGTGTGTGTCTGTGTGCGGGGGGTGGGGGGGGGAAGGGAGAGGGGGGCGGTGTATCTGTGTGAATATTGGGTGTGACCCACTGAGTATGTCTGTGCCCATGGGCATATCTATGTGTGACTGCATGTATGTGTGTGTAGGTGTGAGATATATTAAGCGTGCCTGTATGTACGTGGGTGTCTAGCTGTACAAGTCTGTGAGAACGAGTGTCCACTCCACTTTTTCTAGACCTAATCGTGGGTCAGAGTGCTTAGTTTCCAGCACGATTTCAGTTTCCCCCAGTTGTGGGATTGTCAGAAATCAGCCACCAACATTCCTACCAGTTTCTTCTCCAGCATTGTGTTTTTCTCTTTTCATTTTCTCTTTTCCTTCCCCCACTCCCCGCCCTTACCAGCCCCGCCTCCATCAGCTCTGACAGACACCGCCGCCGCCCAGAACCGGCTGAGCCTCTTCACCGATGGCACCCGACTTAGTCGCCCCCAGCCCCCTCCACCTGCAAACCTGCCAGACTACAGCTCAGCCCTACAGCAAAGCCCCTCTGATGTCTTGTCTCCTCCAGGAAGCCTTCCCTGATTGAGCCTCCTCACACTACAGGCTGGGCCAACCTTGCCTGAGCTCCCCGACACCGACAGATGGGAGCCCCCCACTTATGGCCTTTTCTGAGCCATCCTCCAATCTATCCCCACCCACCTTTTCCTTCCTCTTATCTGGCCTGTACCCTTCCTCCTCCTCCTTGACCTCCTCCTCTTCCTCCTCCTCTTCTCACCAGCTAGAAATAATCTGTGGGTGCCTGCCTCCCCTGTTAGACTGGAAGCTCCTGGAGGGCAGAGACATGGTCTTTGATCTTTTCATATTCATTCATTCAATCGTATTTATTGAGCACTTTGTGCAGAGCACTGCACTAACCTCTTGGAAAGTACAAGTTGGCAACATATAGAGACAGTCCCTACACAACAATGGGCTCAAAGTCTAGAAGGGGCCCACAGTCTAGATCTTTTCATACTCTCCCAAGTGCCAAGGACAGGAGTCCCCAGACGGCAAGCACTCAGTACATAGCACTGACTGGCTGATTGCTGCCGGTTAGAGCAGAAGGCAGAAGCTTCCTTTTGCCTCCCCCAGCCCCTGTAACTGAGGACCTCACCTTCCCTACCTCAGTGTCTCCATTTGTAGTTTTTCCTGGTGGTGTGGGCTTCAGCCCTCTGGCCCTATCTCAGGGACTGATGGGGCCAGTTCCTCCAGGTTCCGGTTGTGGGGCGATGGGGCCAGTGTCCCTGGGTTCTGACTGTGGGGTGATGGGGTTGGTGCCCCCTGTTTCTGGCTGTTTGGGCAACGGGGCTGGTGTCCCTGAGTTCCAGTCATGGGGCAACAGGGCCTGTGTCCCCAGCTTCTGGCTGTGGGAGTGATGGGGCTGGTGTCCCCGGGTTCTGGCTACTGGGGGTGATGGGGCCGGTTTTCTGGGGTTCCTGCTGTAAGGTCAACGGGAGCCAGTGTCCCCGGGTTTCTGCTCTGGGGGCGATGGGGCCTTGGCTCCCAGGTTCCAGATATGGGAATGATGCTTTTGTTCCCCACAAGCATCTGGGCTGGACTCCAGCTTTACTTATCCTGGATCCTTGACCAGACCCAAGAACTTCCAAATGTGGCCAGGGAGCCCCAGAATTGTGTCTTTCTTCCATTAGGTGCTTGAGGCCTGGCTTCATTCATTCATTCATTCAATCATATTTATTGAGTGATTACCGTGTGCACAGCACTGTACTAAGAGCTTGGGAAGTACAAGTTGGCAACATATAGAGACGGTCCCTACCCAGCAGTGGGCTCACAGTCTAGAAGGAGGCCTTCCCAGACTGAGCCCCTTCCTTCCTCTCCCCTTCGTCCCCCTCTCCATCCCCCCCATCTTACCTCCTTCCCTTCCCCATAGCACCTGTATATACGTATATATGTTTGTACATATTTATTACTCTATTTATTTATTTTATTTGTACATATCTATTCTATTTATTTTATTTTGTTAGTATGTTTGGTTTTGTTCTCTGTCTCCCCCTTTTAGACTGTGAGCCCACTGTTGGGTAGGGACTGTCTCTATATGTTGCCAATTTGTACTTCCCAAGCGCTTAGTACAGTGCTCTGCACATAGTAAGCGCTCAATAAATACGATTGATGATGATGATGATAGAAGGGGGAGGCTTCCCCTCCCAGCCCTGTTCCTTTGTATCCCCAAAGCCCTACTCCTTTCACCCCTCACTTACAACAATACCTGGAAATCGTATGACACTTCAACATTTACAAAGCGATCACAGCAATCATCTCATCGCATTCCCACCCCTGGAGTTAGGGAAAGACAGTGATCCCCATTTTACAGATGAGAAAACTGAGGGCTCAAACAGGGTAAATGGCTTGCTGAGGTCTCACAGTAGGCCAGGGGCAGAGATAGGACCAGAACCCAGGTCTACTCACTTGTAGTCCTGTTCTCTCTCTGCTGGATCATGTGGTAACACCACTGAGGGTGTCTTTGGTGAATGAGTCAATGCTGTTTACTGAGCAACTACTGCGTGCTGAGCAATCTGCCCTTTCCTCTCTATCCAGACTGCTACCATGTTAATCTAAGCACTTAACCGATCCCACCTTGATTACTCTATCAGCCTCCTTGCTGACCTCCCAGACTCCCGTCTCTCCTCGTTCCAGTCCATTCTTCACTCTGCTGCCCGGATCATTTTCCTACAAAAACGTTTGGGCCACATTTCCCCACTCCTCAGGAACCTCCAGGAATTGCCCATTCACCTCCACATCAAACGGAAATTCCTCACCATCATCTTTAAAGCACTCAATCGCCTGGCCCTCTCCTACCTCACCTTGCTACTCTTGTACTACAACCCAGCCTACATGTTTGCTTCTCTAATGTATCTTGATCTCGTCTATCTCGCCACCGACATCTCGCCTATGTCCTGCCTCTGGCCTGGAACGCCCTCCCTCCTTATTCAATCATATTTATATTGAACGCTTATTGTGTGCAGAGCCCTGTACTAAGCGCTTGGGCGAGCACAATACAATGAACAGACACGTTCCCCGCCCACAACGAGCTTACAGTCTAGAGGGGCTTAAAGTCTAAAGTCAATTACTCTCCCTGCCTTCAAAGCCTTACTGAAGGCACATCTCCTCCAAGAGGCCTTCCTTGGCTAAGCCCTCTTTTCCTGTTCTTCAACTCCCTTTTGCATAGCCTTGATTTGCTCCCTTTCTTCATCCTCCCTTCGAGCCCCACAGCACTTTTGTCCATATCTATAATTTATTGATTTATATCAATGTCTCTTTCCCCCTCTAGACTGTAAGCTCATTGTGGGCAGTCGATGGCATTTACCGAGTGCTTACTGCATGCAGAGTACTGTACTAAGTGCTCTGGAGAGAACAATAGAGTGGGTAGACATAGTCCCTCCTTTCAAGTAGCTTCTAGCCTAGCAGGGGGGCCCTGGGGGGCATCTGCGTCAGGGAAAAAGGGGACTCAGCTCTCTCTCGTTCCCTTCGGACAGCCCCCCAACCTCTGAATCAGGCAGTTCTCTGCACACAGCAGTCAACTTGTTCAGATCTTGCACACATCAGTCATCCAGACAGGGCTCTGCATACTGCAGGGACTCAGTTCAGAGCTCTGCATGAACTAGGTGCCCACAGCACTTATGTACATTTCCATAATCTATTTATTTATATTTATGTCTGTCACCCCTTAAGACTGTAAGTCTTTGTGGGCAGAGAAAGTGCCCATTATTGTACTCTCCCAAATACTATGTGCAGAGCAAATGCTCAATAAATACAATTGATTGATTGATTGATTGCTCGCTCCACCTACAGAGGGGACCCAGTAGGGTGCTCTGCACACCTTAGGAGGAGCCTGCTATAGCATCCTGCACATGACAGGTACATAGCACTTGTTTTTACATTATTTTTAGGCTGGGAATGTGTCTGTTTATTGTTGTATTGTACTCTCCCAAGCGCTTTGTACAGTGCTATGCACACAGTAAGCGCTCAATAAATACAATTGAATGAATGAATGTTTATTATTATTATGGTATTTGTTAAGTGCTTACTATGTGACAGGTACTGTTCTAAGTGCTGGGGTAGATACAAACAAATCAGGTTGGACACAGTCCCTGTCCCATGTGGAGCGGACAGTCTCAATCCCCATTTTACAGATGAGGTAACCGAGGACCAGAGAAGTGAAGTGGTTTGCCCAAGGTCACACAGCAGATGAGTGGCAGAGCCGGGATTAGAGCCCAGGTTCTTCTGACTCCAAGGCCAAGGCTCTGTCCACTAGGCCACACTAAATGTGATGGGGTTGGACACAGCCCCTGTTGCACATGGGGCTCATAGTCCAAGAGGGAGGTAGAATGGTTTTGAATCCCCAATTTACAGATGAGGAAACTGAGGCACATAGAGGATAACTGATTTGTCTGAGGTCACACAATAGGCCAAGAGCAAAACTGGGCCTAGAGCCCAGACCTTCCGATCCCCCAAACCTGCATTCTTTCACCCAGGCCTCCTATTTCCCTTCTCCGCTACCTTCTCAAGAACTAACATGGCCTAATGGGTAGAGCCCGGGCCTGGGGGTCAGAAGACCTGGGTTCTAACCCTGGCTCTGCCACTTGTCTGCTGTGTGAACCTTCGGCATGTCGCTTAACTTCTCTGCTCCTCAGTTTCCTCATCGGTAAAATGGGGATTAAATTCTACTTTGCGAGCCCCACGTGGGACAGGGACTGTGTCCAAATTGAGAAACTTGGCTCTTGCCTAGTGCTTAGAACAGTGCTGGACACATAGTAAGTGCTTAGTGTAAGTGAGACCATAATTATTGTGATCATTACTATTCTCGGGAGCCTCTCTTCCTAAAGTGGCCAGCCCCATTTCCGACATAGGGCCTCCTCCTGGCCCCAGCCCCCATTCCCCCAGGCCTAGGCCTTTTCTAAGAAATGTTTACTCATTCTTCCCTGCCTCGGGGCTCAGTGCCCCCCAGGCTCACGCCAGGGCTGCTCTACAGTAGGCTCGCCAGACCCCTCCCCACTCCCCATCCCTCCCCCCTGCCACCAGAACCCCACCGGACCAGCCTTGTCCAAGCTCTGGACTGGAGACAGGACTTCAGTATTCGGGGCACCGTGTCCCGGACGCGCTCTTCGAGAGGCGTAAACAAACGTTCCGTGCAGCAAACCCGGAACAGAGCCAAACACAACAAAAACAACAGACAGTGCATTGAAAGGATTTAGAGGTGCTGGAGACCTCATCCCCAGGTCCCTAGCCCCTCCTTCCCTCCCCCCCCCCAAACTCTCAAACTTCTCCCCCGTGTTTCTCCGGTGAGAGCTAGAGCTACCATCCCTGCCGCGTGGACAGCGGGCGAAGACTGGTGGACACGTAGGGACTGTCATGTTTACGAAAATCCTTGATCCACCTGCTCTTCTCTCTAGTGTACATATTTATTACTCTATTTATTTATTTATTTTACTTGTACATTTCTATCCTATTTATTTTATTTTGTTGGTATGTTTGGTTCTGTTCTCTGTCTCCCCCTTTTAGACTGTGAGCCCACTGTTGGGTAGGGACTGTCCCTATGTGTTGCCAATTTGTACTTCCCAAGCGCTTAGTACAGTGCTCTGCACATAGTAAGCGCTCAATAAATATGATTGATTGATTGATTGATAGTGTGTACGTGTAAGCTTCTGTGTGTGCACATGTGTGCTGGGGGTTTCCAATCAAGTGTGTGTGTGTGCTGAGTGTCTGCTAATAATAATAATAATTGTGCTTTTGTTAAGCACTTACTAGGTGCCAGGCACTATACTAAGCACTGGGGTAGATACAGCACTGGGTTGGATGCAGTCCCTGTCCCACATAGGGCTCGTGGTCTTATGCTTGCCTTTGCATGCTCATGTGTGTGTTTGTATGTTGTGCAGTCAGGGGTATGTGTTTGTGCAGATGTGCTTGGGTGGACTTCAGTCCTCGCTTATGCATGTGTGCATTTGCTGCTTGTATATTACACCCATGGGTGTGCACAGGTGTGCTGGGGTGGGTTTGCATGTACCTTTGGGCATGCACATGTTTTTAAAGATGCACATGTGTATATGTGTACACATGTCAGTGTGTGCTTGTATATGTGCAGGCGTGCCCACAGTAGTCCCTCCCCTCCACAGACCAGGGAATGCCATGCTCCCCCCACACCCTATCCCAGACCCCCAAACCTCCTAGACCTTTGAGAACCCCTGCTAAAGTGCCCCCCGGGTGGTGAGAGGGGTTTCAGGACTCTGCCTCTGAGTGTTCTTGCCTGTAGGACCCCAGATGGCCTCGGAGCCCCCATTTCCCCACTCAGAGAGGTAAAGCGTCCTGCCTGGACTCAATCAATCGATCAATCAATCGGTGATACTTATCGAGTGCTTACTGTGTGCAACCAACTGTACTAAAGCCCTTGAGAGAGTATGATATAGCAGAGTTGGCAGACGCGTTCCCTGCCCACATTGAGTATACAGTCTAGGGGGGAGACAGACATTAAAATAAATTATGTATGTGTACATAAGTTTTGTGGATCTGAGGGTTGGGAGAATATCAAGTATTTAAAAGGGACCGATCCAAATGCATAGGCGATGCTGAAGGAGAAATGAGGGCTTAACTGGGGAAGGCCTCTTGGAGGAGATTCATCGATCATATTTATTGAGCACTTACTATGTGCAGAGCACTGTACTAAGTGCTTGGGAGAGTACAGTATAACAGAGTTGGTAGACATGTTCCCAGACGATGTGATTTTAATAAGACTTCGAAGGTGGGGAGAGGAATGGTCTGTTGGATGTCAACCAATCATATCTATTGAGTGTTTACTGTGGGTAGCGCACTGTACTGAGCTCTTGGGAGAATATAATATAACAATTTATTAGAGTTGGTGGACACATTTCCTGTCCACGATGAGCTTACAGTCTAGAGGGTTAGGAAGCCGGAGGGAGTTTTGGGCCAGAGGAAAGACTTGGACAAGGGGTCAGTGATGAGGCAAGTGAGATGGAGGTACAGTGAGACAGAGGAAATATACAGGCTGGGCTGTGGTGGGAAATAAGCCAAGTGAGGTAGGAGGGGGGCGAGTCGATTTAAGTGGATGATAAGGAGTTTCTGTTTGATGTGGAGGTGGATGGGCAACCACTGGAGGCTCTTGAAGAGTGAGAAGTCGAGAGCTGAACTTCTTTTAGACAAATGACCTGGGCAGCAGAGGGAAGTACGGACTGGAGTAGGGAGAGACAGGAGGCACGGAGGTCAGCGAGAAGACTGACACAGTAGTCAAGATGGGCTATAAGTGCTGGGATTAGCATAGTAACAGTTTGGAAGGTGAAGAAAAAGAAGGATTATAAATGGGTTCCACCCTCAGCTCTTTCCCTTCAGCCCACTTCAGGAGTCCCTGGACAGCAGATGTGGGCCTCTTCCCCAGTCTCCAGCACCCGGCAGCCCCATCAGCCCCGATAATAATAATAATGATGGTATTTGTTAAGCGCTTACTATGTGCAAAGCACTGTTCTAAGTGCTGGAAGGTCAGTATTGGCCGGTGGAGGGGCAGGGCCGCCGCTGGGGGAGGGGCAGGGCAGAGCCAAGAAGAAGAAATGTCAAGGTGATTTGACTGCTGGTGCCCAGGATTGCATTTTCTGCAAATCCTGACTCCAAGCAGAAGAGGCTGTCCCCCGTGAACTCCCCAAAACAGGAAGGTGGGCCCCCAGCCCATTGTCTTTCCGGTGGGGCCTAACGCCCCCTCCTTCCTGAGTTTTTTTTATGGTACCTATTAAGCTCTTACTATGTGCTGTACTAAGCGCTTGGGTAGAGACAAGCTAATCAAGTTGGACACAGTCCCTGTCCCACATGGGGCTCACAGTGCTAATCTCTGTTTTACAGATAACTGAGGCACAGACAAGTGAAATGATTTGCCCAAGGTCACCCAGCAACCAAGTGGTGGAGTTGATTATTCAGTCTGTCTGACTCTCTTCTCTATCTCTGTCTCTCTCCCCTCTCTGTCACTCTCTATGTCTCACACCTCTGTCTCCCTTGCCTCTCTTTCTGTGACTCTCTGTCTTCTCTGTCTCTCCCTTCACACTATCTCTCTTCTCCATCTCTCTGTCCCTCCCACCTCTTTCTCTGTCTCTCTTCTCATTCCTTATTTCTTTGTTTCTCCTCCAGTCAATCAACATTATTTATTGAGCACTTACTGTGTGCAGAGCACTTACTGTGTACAGTGCTCTGCACATAGTAAGCGCTCAATAAATACGATTGATTGATTGAATGATTGCAGAGCACTGCACTGAGCACGTGGGACAGTACAACATAGCAGAGTTAGAAGACACATTCTCTGCCCCAAAAGAGCACTATTTCTCTCCTCTTTCTCTGCCTCCCCTTGTGTCTCCTCTCTCTACATCTCTCTTCCTCTCCTTGCCAGTCCCTCTCTCTTTAACCTCCTCTGACTCTCACTGTCTCTGCCTGTCTCTGCTCTCCAACTCTTTCAATCTTTCTCTCTCCTCTTCGACTCATTATCTCTGTCTGTTTCTTCTCCTACTCTCTTTTTGTTTCTCTCTGCCTCTTTCTAATGCTGTCTCTCACTCCTGTTTCTCTCTTTACCAGTTTCTGCCTCTGCATATTTCTGACCGTGTTCTTGTCTGACAATAATAATGATGATGTTATCATCATTATTATTAATCAGGTTAGACACAGTCCCTGCCCCTTATAGGAGGCTCTGTCTCTCTATCCCCCTTCCTGTTTCTTTCTCTGCCACTCCCTGTCCCTCACTCTCTGTGTGCCTCTGCCTCTCTGTTTCTCTCTCTATCCATCATCTCTAACTGTCTCTGTCTCCTCTACCTCCCTCATTGGCTGCAGCCCTGAAGCCTCCTTTTTAAGAGGTGACCAGGCCCCCAGTCGGGCCCCACCCCAGGGCCCAATCTTTCCAGGAGCAGAATGGTTAATTTTCGGGAATTTCAGATTCCAGCCCAGTTTGGGATTCGGTGGTGGGAAAAGAAGGAGTGGGACTCTTCTCCCTTTTTGGTTTTGCCCATATTTGTGCACCAACTTCCTTGCTGTCAACACCAGTTTTGGAGTGAAAGTTTTCTGTTTCGCCTCTCAGAGCTCTTGCCTGGCTTCAGTCTCAGCAGAACACTGATGACCCTCCCACTGCCCACCCCCCCACCCCCCCAACTCCCAGCTGGCTCGGGAGGGGAGGGTCTCACCTGAGTGAGGGGCTGGGGGCTCCCTGGGTGGAGCTTCCTGAGGGAATCCTACCACTAAACGTAGTTTAGCGAAGTTGAATCCCGAAGTTGAATCCCTGCGACCAGGCCTTGGGGCGTCCTAACCCTTGGCCAGCCCTGAGAGGGCTCAGCAAAGCTTAGACTAGTGTGGAGGCAGAGGGATGGACAGGATGACCTTTGAGCCCGGCAGGCTCCGGTCCTGGAAGTCCTGGGGTACAGCTTCTTGCTGAACTCCCTGAATACCGGAGGTGGAAGGGGTCAGTGGGTCGGAGGCAGCGGCAGTGAAGACTAAAGTTGTTTCGACTTGCCAAAGCCATCAACCAACTTCTGGATTTCTTATTTATTTGTTTATGACATTTGTTAAGCGCCTACTACTTGCCAGGTGCCGTCCTAAGGACTGGGGTGCATACAAACTAATCAGGTTGTGGCTCTATCCACTAGGCTAACTGCCTCATTGGCTGGGGAGGACAGCAGGGAGCCGACCCCAATCACACGCCCCAACTCCTGGAACACAGCAGCAATCAGCTCCGCCCACTTCTGCGTCTCCCTTGCACTTGGATTTGCAACTCTTCATTCACCCCTCTCTCAACCCCACAGCACTTAGGTCTATATCTGCAATATATTTATATTAATGCCTGCCTCCTCCTCTACACTGTAAGTTTGTAGTGGGCTGGGAATGTGTCTGCCAACTCTGTTATGTGATACTCTCCCGAGCCCTCAGTACAGTGCTCCCCATACAGTAAGTCCTCAATAAATACGATTGATTAATTGGGAGCATGGCAGGGAGCACCAGCTCCGGAAGCAACAGCAGGGAGGTGTCCACTGCAGACAAGGGAGCACATCAGGGAATCTCCTTAGTCCAGGAGCCCAGCAGGGAGGTGTCTACTACCCCAGTCCAGGAGCACAACCTCCAGAGGTAGAGGGAGGGCTGTGGGAAGGGCTGGGGCTGTAAAATGGGGTTTAAAACTGTGAGCCCCCCGTGGAACAACCTGATCACCTTGTAACCGCCCCAGCGCTTAGAACACTGCTTTGCACATAGTAAGCGCTTAATAAATGCCATTATTATTATTATTCTCTCACACCTAGACTGGTGGCTGCCCCTGCTGCTACTACTGCTGCTCTGCTCTTGTATTCATTCAGTCGTATTTATTGAGCGCTTACTGTATGCAGAGCACTGTACTAAGTGCTTGGGAAGTACAAGTTGGCAACATATAGAGACGCTCCCTACCCAACAATGGGCTCATGGTTTGTATCAATCAATCGTATTTATTGAGCACTTACTGTGTGCAGAGCACTGTACTAAGCGCTTGGGAAGTACAAGTTGGCAACATATAGAGACGGTCCCTACCTAACAGTGGGCTCACAGTCTTTGTGTGGTGTGTGTGTCTGTGGATAGGGGGCGGGTCCAGGGCCTTGGGAATGGGGGTTGGCCTCAGGGGAAGCACCAGTCTTGGAGGATGGCGTTTTGAAGATCAGAATGATGATTTGAAAATCAGATTCTGTCCCCTGCACACATGCACAGTGTTTTGGGGGCTTGGCAGGGATCAGCTCCCTCCTGTGCTCCTCCTGGGGCAAGAAACCCCAGAAGTTGGTGACATCATTGGAGGTAGAAGCGAATCAGAATGATGAAAATCAGAATGATGATGAGAAGCAGCATGGCCTAGTGGAGAGAGCACAGAACTGAGAGTCAGAAGGTCTTGGGTTCTAATCCTGATTCCGCCGCATGTCTGCTTTGTGACCTTTGGCAAATCACTTCACTTCTCCTTGCCTCATTTACCTCATCTGAAAAATGGGGACTAAGACTGTAAGTGCTTTGTGGGACAAGGATTGTGTCCAACCTGATTAACTTGTGTCTATTCCAGTGCTTAGTACAGTGCCTGGCACATAGTAAGTGCTTAACAAACACCTTTAAAAAAATTACAGGACTGATCCAGTGTTTTCTTTGGATCAGGCTCTTGGGCTGGACAAGGCCATAAGACTGTGAGAGTGGAGACTTCTTGTGGGCAGAGAGTGCATCCCTTCTTGGTGTGATATTCATTCATTCAATCATTTATTGAGCGCTTACTGTGTGCAGAGCACTGTACTAAATGCTTGGGAAGTACAAGTTGGCAACATATTTTTGCAAATGCTTAGTACATTGCCTGGCACCTAGTGGGTACTCAGCAAATGCTCTTCCTACTACTACCTGTCCTACAAAGGGATCACAGTCTGAGAGTAGCAGTCACTCCCATTTGACAGACGGGGAAATTGAGGCCCAGAGAGGTAAAGTTCATTCATTCATTCAGTCATACTTAGTAAGTGCTTACGGTGTGCAAAGCACTGTAATAGTGCTTGGGAAAGTACAATGCAACAATAAACAGTGACATTCCCTGCCCACAACAAGCTCTCAGTCTAGATGGGGGGAGACAAACATCAATGCAAATATATAAAATTACAGATATGTACATTAGTGTTGTGGGGCTGGTGGGCGGGCAGGTTGCGTAAAAGAGCAAAGGGAGTGAGTCAGGGTGGGAAGAAGGGAGTGGGAGATGGGGAAAAGTGGAGCTTAGTCTGGGAAGGCCTCTTGGAGGAGATGTGACTTCAATAAGGCTTTGAAGGGTGGGGAGGGGGAGAGAGTGACTTGCCCTAGGTCACAGACCAGGCAAGCCAGGCAGAGCCAGGATGGGGTGGGGGAGTGTTCCTGACCCCCAGCCCTGAGCTATTTCCCGCCGCGTTAACCTTTGAGTGCACTCGCCACCATCGGGCGTGGTCATGGATGCCGCAGGACTCCTTGTCCACTCTCCGCTCAGCGTTGGGTCCTTTTCAGGGGTCAGCAGCTGCTCATTCGATCAGATGTAAGGATAAACCCATATGGTCCCTCATTGACGCGATCGGGATTGGGGGAAGCAACAGGAATCCGTTCCCACAGGAAGCAGGACAGCCGGAAATAGCAGCAGGTTCGAGAAGGGTTGAGGATGATGTGTGAAACATCCCTCCTTCCCTTCCCCTCTCCCTCTCTCTCCCCAGCTCCGACATGTTGGAGCCCCTTCCTTGGGTCATGGGGGGAGAGTCAGGGTTGGAGAAGGGAGAGTCAGAGGTGTTGGGTAGTATGTGCTGGGTCATTGGGGAAGAGTTAGGGAGGAGAGGGGAGAGTCAAGGGTGTTGGACCGTCTAATCCTAACCATAAGAGTGAATGTCCAGGAGGGCGACCAGCAACCAGGGGTAGAATCCTGGGGCGGATGGGTTATGAAGTTGACTGGTGATGTGGTTACCCCTTGTTCTTATTACCTTCACATCACCCCTAAGCCAAGACAGGGATCATGCCTTAACAGTGCTCTACAGACAACCGGTGCTCAGTACAGCATTCAGCACCCCCAGTAGAGCACTATAATAATGATGGCATTTATTAAACACTTACTATGTGCAAAGCACTGTTCTAAGTGCTGGGGAGGTTACAAGGTGATCAGGTTGCCCCACGGGGGGGTTCACAGTCTTCATCCCCATTTTCCAGATGAGGGAACTGAGGCCCAGAGAAGTTAAGTGACTTGCCCAAAGTCACACAGCGGACAAGTGCCGGAGCTGGGATTTGAACCCATGACCTCTGACTCCAAAGGCCGTGCTCTTTCCACTGAGCCACGCTGCTTCTTTATGCACACAGCAGGTGACAAGTGCAGTGTACTGCACAGAGCAGGTGTTCCGTATAGCTTTCTGCATACAGTAAACACTCAGTACAGCATTCTGCACACAGCAGGTGTCTAGTGCAATGCTCTGCAGAGGGCAGGCAGTCAGTGCAGTGCTTTGTGCCCGGTTGGTGCTCACTACCAAAAGAAGCAGCATGGGTCAATGGAAAGAGCAAGGGCTTTTGAGTCAGAGGTCATGGGTTCCAATCCCAGCCCCGCCACTTAGCTGTGTGACTTTGGGCAAGTCACTTAACTTCTCTGTACCTCAGGTTCCTCATCTGTAAAATGGGGATTAAGACTGTGAGCCCCCTGTGGGACAACCTGATCACCTTGTAACCTCCCCAGTGCTTAGAACAGTGCTTTGCACATAGCAAGTGCTTAATGCCATTAGGGATATTAGTATTATTATTATTACAGTGTACAGGAGGTGCTCAGTACAGTACAGTAAATCCTGATGATGATGACGGTGATTCCTGGCTTCTCCTAATTTCCCCCAGTGTTAGCGGAAGCAGCAGGGTGTAATGGCTAGAGCGTGGGCCTGGGAATCAGAAGGTCATGGGTTCTAATCCCAGCTCTGCCACTCATCTGCTGTGTGACCTTGGGCAAGTCGCTTCACTTCCCTGGGCCTCAGTTACCTCATCTGTAAAGTGGGAATTGAGAGCGGAAGCCCCATGAGGGACAGTGATTGTATCCAACCGGATTTGCCTTTATTCATCCCAGCGCTAAGTACAGTGCCCGGCACATAGTAAGTGCTTAATAAATACCATCATCATCTCTCTTTTCCAAGTGGGTGTTTTATAAAGAGTAATTTCTGTGTCCCCAACTCGGATTGGCACCCCACCCCCAGATCCAGATCCGAAACTAGAGCTGCAAATCTCCAGCTCCTCCTCGCCTCCCCTGGCCCACCTTTCCTCCTTCCATCTCCCCGCCCCCCTCCCGTCCCCCTTTCTGTCGCCTCGGCCCTTTCCCCTTAGCACTCTTCGCTCCCCCTCGCCCTCCCTCACTCCCCTGCCGGATAATAATAAAATAATGATGGCATTTATTAAGCACTTACTATGTGCAAAGCACTGTTCTAAGGGCTGCCCACTTGTACTTCCCAAGCGCTTAGTACAGTGCTCTGCACACAGTAAGCGCTCAATAAATACGATCGATTGATTGATTGGAGAGGTTACAAGGTGATCAGGTGGGGCTCACAGTCTTAATCCCCATTTTACAGATGAGGTCACTGAGGCCCAGAGAAGTTAAGTGACTTGCCCAAAGTCACACAGCTGACAAGTGGCGGAGCCGGGATTTGAACCCATGACTTCTGACTTCAAAGCGCGTGGATGAGGAGGAGGAGGAGGAGGAGGGTGGGGGGCACGTGGTGGGCAGGCCCACCTCGGGGGTCTGGGGGCTGAGGACCAGGTCAGGCAGGGAAGAGGGTAAGGGGGTTGGGAAGGTGGGCAGAGGTAGGGACAGGGGGCGAGGGGCGGGGGAGCCGCCTACCAAACCGGTCTGACCTCTTCTGTCCCAGCCGCGGCAGTTGGCAAGGCTGCGGGGGTGAGGCAGGGAGGGGACGGGAGGGGGGGTCCCTGCCGAGCTCCCCGCCCCTGGGAGACCCCTCCCCACCACCCCTTGGATCCCCTGAGCCTGCCAGGGAAGGGGCGTTGAGGCGGCGGGGGCGGGAGGTGAAAACTGCAGTCCCGGACCACCCCCGGTGCCACCCCCCATGCCACCCCCCGACCCCTGAAGCCGGGGCTGAGACTCCGGGAACCGGCCCAGCCGGTCTGGGGCCCAGGGAGGGAGAGCACGCCTGGGTCCCGCCTTTTGGACCGCGGGGATCCTCGGCTCACAACACACAACACGTACACACAGTCACCAACATACAGCGCAGGTGCCAACTCCCTCACCGACTTTACACGCAGGGACCGCCGCACTTACACAAATCCCCCGACACCAACACACCCACCCAACCTCTCCCCCAAACAAACACACATGGCCTAGTGGATAGAGCGCGGGGCCTGGGAATCAGAAGGTCAGGGGTTCTAATCGCAGTTCCCCCAATTGTCTGCTGCGTGACCTTGGGCAAGTCACTTCTCCGAGCCTCAGATCCCTTGTCTGTAAAATGAGGACTGAAACTGCGAGCCCCATGTGGGACAGGGACTTTGTCCAACCCAATTATTTTGTATCTACCCCCGTGTTTAGAGCAGTGCCTGGCATATAGTTAGCACTTAACAAATACCACAATCATTATTATCACACACTCACAAATAATAAACACCACACACACAAACACCCAATCGCGCAGTCATAAGAACACCCACAAGCACAGACACCCAAGCACACAGAACACACAGATACAAGCACAAACTCACAAACCAAAACACAAGCAAATGCCAACTTTCACACAGATCCAAAGCACATGCACAAGCACACGGATAGAAACATACCCCTAGGAACACACAGATAAAGCCCAAACAAAAACGAGCACACACAGACACAAACGAACTCACAAACACACCAAGACACAAACATACCCATACAGGCACACACTCACAAACCCATAAACAAACAGACACCAACCCATGCAGAGACCTCCTAGAACACACTGATAAAAGTACACACACACACACACACAAAAGCACATAGGCAGAAAAAGATCCCCCAAGAACACACAGATTAAAACTCACACAAACACAAACACACACAGGTACAAACCCTGATACAAATGCACACAGAGACCCACAGAAATGTCGATACCCACATGAGCATGCGCTCACAAACCCAAACAGAAGCAAAGACACCAACCTCCGTCCAGACACCACCCCCCTGCCCTGCCCTCAAACACACCGTAAAAACACACTCACACAAGCACCAAACAAAAACAACACCCCCGCGAGAACACACCAGTAAATGCACACTCATACAAGCACACAGACAGAAACAGACCCCCCGAGAACACACTGATAAAAGCATACACACACACTCAAGCACAGACAGAAACAGATATCCAAGAACACACTGATTAAACATAAATACACCCAGATCCAAACCCAGTCACAAATGCACACACAGGCCCACAAAAATACCGAGATACAAACATACTCACACCAGCACAAACACCCACAGACCACAAGAAAACATACATACACACACACACAGCCAGAACCCGCTGCGGCTGTGGGGCTGGACGATGATCTCAGCATTCCAGTGCTGCATTTTTCCAAACGGGATGAGTTCCGGCACGAAATGGGGACACCGGGAAATGCAGCTGTCCTCGCCGACTTTGGCTTTGACGAAGCCTCGAGGTGGCCCGGGCTTGGCTGGCAGAGCTCTGGGCCCCGTGGCGAGCTAGTTTCTCACCTCGTGGCCAGCCACTGGACTAGCAAGGCCCCTCTGGGAGTTGCCCTGGGTTTGGCTCGGGACATGCTGTCGTCCCCCTCACCATGGGGCACTGGGTGCCTGCGGAGCGCTGTACTGAGTGCTTACTGTGTACGGAGTGTTGATCTGGGCACCTACTGTGTACAGAACACTGTGCTGGGCGCCTACTATGTACAGAGCATGGTTTGGGGTGCTTATTGTGTGCAGGGCGCTGTGCTGGGCCTTTATATGGGTCCTCAACATGGGCTTGAGGGCCTACTGTGTACAGATTGCTGGGCTGGGCTCCTACTATGCTCAAAGCGTTGAACTGGGTGATTATTGCATGCAGAGCACTGTGCTGGATGCTTACTATGTGCTGGGTGACTAGAGTGCTCTAGTGGGCGCTTTCTGTGTGCAGAGCGCTGTGCTGGACGCGTGTTGGATCAGGAACGCTGGGCTGGGAAACGGGGGGATACATAAGGCGTGAAGGAGTCCGAAGGCTGACTTGAAAGTGCTACAGTGAACTCACCAGGCCAGACAGCTGGATTCAAATGGCAACACAGCAGGTTAAAGAACGAAGTCACAGATATGGATGAGAAACACAAACCTGCCACGAAGCCCACCCGGACTCGCCCCTGTTCTTGTGGGAAGGGGGGAGGAGGTGGGGACCGCTACGGAGACCCTCGGAAGTTGGGAAGAGCTGCAAGGGCCCGTGGGTGAGGCGGGGGACTAGTCTGGGAAGGCTTCTTGGTTGCAGCGGGGTTTGGGAAGGTTGTGACATGGGGAGGCTGTGACGTGGCCTGGAGGATGTGGCGAGGAGGAGGGAGGGGTCCCGACAGGTGGAGGGGGTGGTCGCCCCCAGCCTGGTGATTAGAGAAGCAGCATGGTTTTGTGGAAAGAGCCCAGGCTTGGGAGTCAGAGGACGTGGGTTCTAATCCCCGACCCACTGCTTGTCTGATGTGTGACTTTGGGCAAGCCACTTAACTTCTCTGGGCCTCAGTTCCCTCATCTGTAAAATAGAGATTAAGACTGTGAGCCCCACATGGGACAACCGGATTACCCTGTGCTTAGAACAGTGCTTGGCACAAAGTAAGTGCTTAATACCATAATAATAATAATTATTATTATTATTATCAGCACAAGTTAGGATGGGGCCAAGTCAGGGTTCACCAGAGACACCCTCCCTTGTGAGCCCTGGGGGGAGGGGCTCCTGGGGGAGGGGCCACCAAAGTCTGCCTGCACACATTCCTGCCTGCATATCCACATGCTGTCCACACACATACACACACACGATAATAATAATAATGGTTATTTGTTAAGTGCTTACCATGTGGCAAGCACTGGGAAAGATACAAGGTAATCAGTTTGTCCCACGTTGGGCTTGCAGTCTTCATCCTCATTTTATAGATGAGGTAACTGAGGCCCAGAGAAGTTAAGTGGCCTGCCCAAGGTCACACAGCAGACAAGTGGCGGAACCAGGATTAGAACCCACATCCTCTGACTCCCAAACTGGTGCTCTTTCCATTAAGCCACGCTGCTTCTTCAATTTGTGCTTCACAAACACCAGTGCACAAGTCCCTGCCTGCACACCCACACACGTACACTCGTGCATTCATTCATTCAATTGTGTTTATTGAGCGCTTACTGTGCACAGAGCACTACACCAAGCACTTGGAAAGTACTATTCAGCAACAGAGACAATTCCTACCCAACCACGGGATCACAGTCTAGAAGAGGGGAGGCAGACAACAAAACAAAACAAGTAGACAGGCGTCAATAGCATCAGGGCACACCTGCCAGGCAGTTTCCATGGCCCCGCCCCACACATCCTTTATAAGTTAGAAGTGTTTGTCGATGATTGGTTGGTTAATTGATTGATTGATTTTGGGCTGCTGGAAATACAGCTAGGGGAGCAACCTGGAGGTTTCAGGCATTCATCAGGTGAGAGGCAGGGGGCTGGACCTAATGACCTCAGTGGTCCCTTCCGGCTCTGAGGTGAGCCCGTGACCGGGATGCTAGTGCTTCGAGAATGTCCTCGATGAAGGCGAAGATATCATTGGATTCAGACCCTTTCCCCTACAGGGGTAAGTTCACATGCAGGCAAAAGGCAGAGGGATGGAGTGTATGACCTTCGGAAGCCCCATCCCTCCGGAGGAGGCCGTGGGGGTGGGGTTTTGGGCCGCGAGGTCACACGACAGATGCCACATATGAAAGGGCCTGGAAAAGATGAATGTCTGTGTTTGCACGTTGCCAGGGGGGAAACCGATAATAAACAGGAGGAAGGGGGAGACAGTGTGCATGAGAAGTGACTGGGCTTCCTGTAGAGGCAAGGCAATGAACACCCGCTGTCTCATTCATTCATTCGATTGTATTTATTGAGCACTTATTTTGTGCAGAGCACTGTACTAAGTGCGTGGGGGAGTACAATAGAACAATAAACAGACGCATTCCCTGCCCACAACGAGCTTACATGGGGGTAGTGTACGTCTCTGCCCTCTCCTCCTGGACTTCCTTTCACCAGGGGAAAACCAGCCCAGTGCCTGCTGGCCCTGGGGACCAGGAGCTGGGAATATCAGGAATGGAACAGCTCTACCACATCTCTGCCGGCTCTACCATCTCTATCACCTGTGATCTTTTTATCACTTGTGATACCATCTTTCATCCCTATTATCTCTCTAACCTCCAACCCTACCACTTTTCTATCATCTATCAGTTCTATCATCTCTATATCTCTGCTCTCTTATCAGCACCATAATCCCCCTATCTCCTGTGATCTTTTTTATGACCTGTGATATCTACCATCTCTCTTACCTATCGGCTATACCCCCTCCCCCCCCATCATCTTCTAGACTGTGAGCTTGTTGTGGGAAGGGATTGTCCCTGTTGCTGAATTGTACTTTCCAAGCGCTTAGTACAGTGCTCTGCACACAGTAAGTGCTCAATAAATGGGATTGAATTAATCTATCAGTTCTATCACCTCTATTATCCGTGTCTCTCTATCAGCTATGATCTCTCTATTGGGTCGCTCATCTGTTATCTCTATAGCCTCTATCCCCCATCTATCGCCTATGATCTGTGTTTCACTCTAGGCCCCCTATTAACCCTTCCAGCTCTATTATCTTTCCATCATCTATCATCTCTTTACCATCTCTATCGTCTTTCAGCTCTCACCAGTCACCTCTCTACCCGAGTCAGAACCAGAACCGGATTGGGTGAGTTATTTCCAGGGTGGCGGATTTCCCCATCGCCTTTGCCTCATTTCCCCTTCCCTCTGGGTGTCCCCCTGCCCACCACCACAAGCGATAACCGTGCATGGAGAGGAGCATGAGGGCATTAAGCTAGACTGCAAACTCACTGTCACTGTTATGTTGTAATAATAATGATGGCATTTGTTAAGCGCTTACTATGTGCCAGACATTGCTCTAATAAGCGCTGGGGTAGAAACAAGGTTATTAGGTTGTTCCACGTGGGGCTCAGTCTTAATCCCCATTTTACAGAGGAGGCACAGAGAAATTAAGTGACTTGCCCAAAGTCACACGGCTGATAAGTGGCTGGGACGGGATTAGAACCCACGATCTCTGACTCCCAAGCCCGTGCTCTTCCCACTAAGCCACGCTGCTTCCACTCTCCCAAGCACTTAATACAGTCCTCTGCACACTGTAAATGCTCAGTAAATAAGACTGATTAAAGAGGAGGGCAAGGAAGACTGGGAAGCGTTAAAGTGGAGAAAAGGGGGCGAAGCCGGCTTCGGAGCTGGAGCCGCTCATCGGCAAGCCCCCTCCGTGAACAGGCAGATTCCAGTCCAGTCCACTGTAGAAACATCTCGGAGTCAAAGCCAGTTGGCCTTAGGGACCACCCCTCTCCATCGGGCCATCTTTTGCCTGGGTCCCTGGATCCTCTGAAAAGCTATTCAGGAGGGATGTAGAGCGACCGGACCCCCAGAGGGACTAGGTCTGTTAATAATAATAATTAATAATAATTGTAGTATTTGTTAAGCCAGGCACTGTACGAAGCCCTGGGGTGTATACAAGCAAATCGGGTTGGATACAGTCCCCGTCCCAATAATAATTATATTTGTTAAGCACTTATTATGTGCCAGGCAGTGTTCTACAAGCTAATCCAAAGCAGGACTCAGTTTCAATCCCCATTTTACAGATGAGATCACTGAGGCCCAGAGAATGAAGTGACTTGCCCAGGGTCACACAGCAGACAAATAATAATAATGATGGCATTTGTTAAGTGCTTACTATGTGCAAAGCACTGTTCTAAGCGCTGGGGGGGGGGAATACGAGGTGATCAGGTTGTCCCACGGGGGGCTCACAGTCTTAATCCCCATTTTCCAGATGAGGGAACTGAGGCTCAGAGAAGTTAAGTGACTTGCCCAAGATTACACAGCAGACATGTGGGGGAGCAGGGATTAGAACCCGTGACCTATGACTCCTAAGCCCATGCTCTTTCCATCGAACCAAGCAGTGGCAGAGCCAGGATTAGAACCCCCAACCCCCCGACTTTTAGGCCACTACACCATGGGGAGGGGTGTGTGTGTCGGGGGGGGGGGGGTGTCACAAGAATCCCTCTGGAGTGGGTAGGGGGTTGGAGGAGAAAAGTTGCTAACAATGGGCAACCTCGGGCGTGCTGGAAGGTGAAACGCCGCTTCCTTTCCTGGGCAGGTTATTTGTGGATCGGATCGGGGGAGGGACCGAGGGTGCATCGGGCACCGAGCAAGGCCGGGGCACGGAGGAGGGGCATGCCGGGCACCCGCCGCTGCTCTAGGGACCTCGGGCGGCACACAGAACAAAGCCCAGAAGGCACCCCCTCTACACCGTCGCTTGATGACTTGGATGAGGGACCCAAGATGCCTCCCACCTGCCTCCGGAGAAGCAGCGTAGCTTAGTGGAAAGAACACGGGCTTGGGAGTCAGAGGATGTGGGTTCTAATCCCAGCTCCACCACTTTTCTGCTATGGGACTGGTTCTTCTAGACTGTGAGCCCGTTGTTGGGTAGGGACCGTCTTTATATGTTGCCAACTTGTACACCCAAGCACTTAGGACAGTGCTCTGCACCCAGTAAGTGCTCAATAAATACGAATGAATGAATGGGACCTTAGGCAAGCCACTTAACTTCTCTGGGCCACAGTTACCTCATCTGAAAATGGGGATTAAGACTATGAGCCCCACATGGGACAGGAGATTTATGTCCAGCTCGATTTGCTTGTATCCACCCCGGTGCCTAGTGGAAAAAGCCCGGGCATGGGAGTCAGAGGTCATGGGATCTAATCCCGGCTTCTCCACTTGTCAGCTGTGTGACTTAGGGCAAGTCACTTAACTTCTCTGCGCCTTAGTTACCTCATTTGTAAAATGGGGATTAAGACTGTGAGCCCCACGTGAGACAACTTGATTACCTTGTATCTATCCCAGGGCTTAGAATAGTGCTTGGCACATAGTAAGTCCTTAACAAATACCATCATTATTATTATTATTATTACTACAGTACAACCTGATCACCTTATAACCTCCCCAGTGCTTAGAACAGTGCTTTGCACATAGTAAGTGCTTAATAAATGCCATTATTATTATTACAGTGCCTGTCACATAGTAAGCACTTAACAAATTCTATTATTATTATTACCCAACATGGACTGTCCAGGACCGATTCCCTCCATCCCTGACTCTCCCCTCTCCATCCTCTCCCCCAATACCCAGCATGGACCTTCCAACACCTCTGACCATCCCCAGTGACCAGCATAGGCAATCCAGCACCCTCTGACTCTCCCCTCTCCATCCCTGACCCTCCCCCAGTGACCCAGCACGGACTACCCCACACCCCTGACTCCCCCTTTTCTATCCTTGTCTCTCCCAGCACCCTGACTGGATGAAGGGTGGGCCGGGCTGGGCCAGGACTGGAAGCAGGAGGGTCCAGGGTGAGGCAGGGGGGTCTTTGCAGTCACTCCATTCCCCGGGTCCAGAATAGCAGTGTGGTTCAGTGATCAGTGCCCTGGGCTGAAGTTGGGGCCCGGGCTGGTTTTGGGCCCAATATACCAAGAGACCTTGGATAGAAGGAACTCTTCTCCAGATACCTACCCCCCCTCCCCCTTGGTGCAATAATAATTGCCCTGACCTTTCCCCCAGCCTCCGCTCTGACTCCAGCTCTAGGGATGTGTACAGGGTTTCCTGAGAGAAGGGAGCTGTCACCTGGGAATGAGAGGAACAGCTGCCGGGTTGCTGGAAAGGGCCGACAGAGGAGGTGTAGGAGAGGGAGAAAAAGAGACTGAGATTGTGAAAGTCAAAGAGTGAGGTAGAGGTTGAGAGAGACAAAGAGAAACAGTGACTGAGAAACAGATGGAGAGAAAGAGATTGAATGAAATATACACAAATACTGAAACAGAGACAGAGAGACAGACACTGAGAAAGAAGGACTTAAAGAGAGAGGCTGAAGGGCAGAGAGAGACAGAGATTGAGGGGCCAAGAGAGACAAAGGTGGATGGGTGTCGCAGGGTGGAGCCTAGAGGTACTTGAAATTTTCTAGCTGGGCTTTCCCTAACTCTGCCTTGTCCCTGCCCTGGTCCATCAGCTGTGTTCTACAGTAGTCCACCCACTGGCTCAACCCTGTGGATGGTGTCCAACAGGGGCTCCAGGATGTCAGAAGGGACCATGGGCTGGTCGCTCCCCAGGTTACCCACCCTCATGATTAGGAATAGACCGTCCAACACCTCTGACTCTCCCCTCTCCATCCCTGACTTTCTCCCAGGAACCCAGCATGGACCATTCCACACCCCTGACTCTCCCCTCACCATCACTGACTCTCCCCCAGTGACCTAAAATGGACACCTATGTACAATTGTACCCAAATTCTTCAGGTCCCTGCTGGGTCCTACCTGCTTCCTCCCCTGCCCTTACCCCTGCTAGGCCTCTTTTGGAGCAGTGTACTGAGTGCTTTCCGTGTGAAGAGTCCAATACTGGGCATCTACTGTGTGCAGAGAGATGTACTGGGCACCTACTGTGTCAGAGCACTGAGCTGGTGCTTGGGAGACAAACCAAAGATGATCTATGTGACCCCTGCCCGACAGGATCTTACAGTTTAATGAGACACCCATTGCTGAGCAAACCAGAATTGTGAGAGCCTGAGAGTGGCTATAAATAGAAGACACAAGTGAATGAATAAATCAATAACCCTGTAATGCCTGCTGACCTCATCTCCCTCCCTCCTCCCCCTTTCCCCCTGGCCTCCATTTTCGGGCTCACAGCTAATCTAGCCGGGCTGGGTGTTGGAGTTGGGGTGGAGGTTGGGAATTCTGGTTCTTTGGACGAAGCCCGTTGCAAGTCCCAGGGCGGGCTGGAAAGAGCGAGACAGGTGCGAGGCATGTTCATCTGTCCCGCGTCTCGACCACCACACCTGCTTCTTGGGAGAAGCCCCTCTACCCCATCCCCCCGGGCATCTGGGTCCCACGCAGCCGGGGGAGGGTCTCGGGGCAGAGCTTAGGCCCAGACCGTGGCACTTGTCCCAGAGCAACCAAGCGATGGTGATTCCTTTCACAGGGCTGCCCTTCCTGAGTCCTTGACATTTTGGGGGCATGGGGAGGGTCCCGGGATGGTATTTCATCATCAATCGTATTTATTGAGCGCTTACTGTGTGCAGAGCACTGTACTAAGCGCTTGGGAAGTACAAATTGGCAACATATAGAGACAGTCCCTACCCAACAGTGGGCTCACAGTCTAAAAGGGGGGGGGGGGGGGTATTTGTTAAGCACTTACTATGTGCCAGGCACTGTACTAAATGCTGAAGATACAAGCTAATCAGGTCGGACGACTGTGGTGTCCCACATGGAGCTCACGGTCTTAACCCCCATTTTACAGAGGAGGTAACCGAGGCTACAGAGAAATGAAGTGACATGCCCAAGTCACACAGCAGACATGTGGCGGAACCAGGATTAGAAGCCAGGTCCTTCTGACTTCCAATTCTGTGCTCTATCCACTAGGCCATGCTGCCTCTCTACTGCAACAGTCCCGGATTCTGACTCATATCTGCATCACCTATGCACTTAGATTCATACCCTTTAGGCACTTGGTATTCACCCCCACCCCAGCCCCACACCACTTATGGTCATAGCTGTAATTTATTGGTTTATATTCATATCTTTCTCCTTTCTATAGACTGTAAACCTGTGGACAAGGACGTATCTACAAACAGGGTTATACTGCATGCTCCCAAATTCTTAGTACAGTGTTCTGCACACAGTAAGCACTCAATAAATACCAATTTTTGATGGACTGATCAGACTCTGCTCTAAAAGACTAAAAGCCTGCAGCTGTATTATCCCTGAGGTAAATTTCTGGAGAGCAGGGGGTGAATATCCTACTTCCTAGGCATCTAGATTGTAAACGCATTGTGGGCAGGGAATGTGTCTGTTTATTGTTGTAGTCTCCCAAGTGCTTAGTACAGTGCTCTGTGCACAGTAAGCGCTCAATAAATACGATTGAATGAATGAATGAATTAATCTTCACAGTGCTCAGAGCTGCGCTTCCTACCTGGGACAATGCTTTGCACACAGCACAGTGTTTTGCACAAAGTGGGCCCCCTGGTACAGCACTCTGCACATAGTAGGCATAGAGAAGTAGCGTGGCATAGTGGAAAGAGCATGGGCTTGGGAGTCAGAGGTCAAGGGTTCTAATCCCGGCTCTGCCACTGTTCTGTTGTGTGACCTTGGGCAAGTCATTTAACTTTTCTGTGCTTCAGTTCCCTCATCTGTAAAATGGGGATTAAGACTGTGAGCCCCACATGGGACAACCTAACTACCTTGCATCTACCCCAGTGCTTAGAACAGTGCTTGGCACATAGTAACCTCTAAACAAATACCATCATCATCATCATTATTATTATTAGGCACCCGCTACAGTGCTCTGCATGGAGTAGATGCCTAGTAGGGCTTTCTGCACACAGTAAGCACCTAAGTCAGAGCTCTGCATATGACAGCTACCCAATGCAATCCTGGTGGTGGAGGTGATAGTGGTGGTGATGAAAGCTGCTCACTTTTGACTTATTTCCCATGCCCTCAAGTCCTGTTAACTCCCTCGCTGGCATAGGATCAGGTTGATTAAATCTGTCCACCTCATCAGCTTTCCGTCAGCTGAGTGTGGCACTCTCTGCGGCCAGCCAATTCCACGGTCAGCTGACCCCACTGGGCCGCTGCCCAGCTCTGATTCCACTCGGGGAACGGGCCCTAGCTGGGGGGGGGGGAGGGGTCATCCTCACCGCCCCCCCGGGAAGCTAGACTTGTTTGGCTCTGAGGAGGGGGCCGGGCCGGACCAGCCGACTTCAAAGAATTGGGGGTAAGGCCTGATTTTTGTGGGGCGGTATCCCCGGTCGTGCTCCAATGGGTCAGAGACACCCCAGAGAGGGGCGAGGCTGGAGTCTGGCCCAGATGGTTGTGGGGGAGGCAATGGCTTTGCTCCCACAGCTGAAGCTTGGGGTCCCAGTCCCTGAAGCCTGAGAGACTGAGGTATTTATTGAGCATTTACTTTGTGCAGAGCACTGTACTGACAGCTTCTGATCTGATGATCTTGAATCTATCTCAGCGCCTAATACAGTTCTTGGCACCTTGTAAACGTTGAAGAAATACCACAGTTTATAGGATGATCATGATGATGAGGATGGTAATAATCACTGGCCTGGCTGTGGTAAGGAGGGTTTGAGGGGCGGGGGGGGGGGAGTGTGTGTGTGTGTGTGTGTGTGTGTGTGTGTGTGTGTGTGTGTGTGTGTGTGTGTGTTGGGAACCTCCAGCCTCGAAGGGGGCTCAGGGAAGTCTTAGAGGGGAAGGCTCCTTCCCTGATCCCATCATAACTCTGCTGGGGGATGGGGGAGCCCCTCAGGGAGAGGCCAGGGGAGCCACTTAGATCTCCAAGGACTGTCAGACATGTTTCTCCCCGTCTAAGCTCATTGTAGGCCCGGAATGTGTCTGTTTATTGTTACATTGTACTCTTTCAACGCTTAATACAGTGATCTGCACACAGTAAGCAATCACTAAATACCATTAATTGATAGACTGAGAGATTGGGAACAACCCTGTCCTAGGGAGGCCCGAGTTCTAGTCCCGGCTCTACCACTGCCTTGCTGCGAGATCTCAGGCAAGTTGCTTAAGCTCTCTGGGCCTTGTTTCCTCCTCTGCGCAAGGGGAATTGCGATAATTCTGGCCTCTTTCTACCCTCTCAGGAAACCGGTGAGGTTGAAGTGAATTAATTAGTGCAAAAGCACTTCGGGGGAATAAAAGGAATTCAAGGAATTCAAAGGAATTGTCATCACCACCACCATCATCATCAGGTCTAGTGGAAAGAGCCTGGGGCTGGGAGTCAGGAGAACCGAGTTCAAGTCTCAGACCGGCCACTTGTCTGCTATGCGACCTCGGGAAAGTCACTTAACCTCTCTGAGCCTCAATTTCCTCCTCTGTGAAGTGGAAATGGAATAGATTGTGAGCTCCTTTGCTTCCCCCGTCTGGACATTTATTTTAGTGTCTGTTTCCCAATGGCCGGGGTCCTATCTAGTAATTCGATTGTACTTTCCCAAATGCTTATTACAGTGCTCTGTACAGAGTAAGCCCTCAAAAAAGAGATCGATTGATCAATTGTGATGATGATGATGGCATTTGTTAAGTGCTAAGTGTCAAACACTGTTCTAAGCCCTGGGGTAGATACAAGAAGAAAAAGCAGTGTGGTTCAATGGAAAGAGCCCAGGCTTTGGAGTCAGAAGTCATGGGTTCAAATCCCGGCTCCGCCAACTGTGAGCTGTGTGACTTTGGACAAGTCACTTAACTTCTCTGTACCTCAGTTACCTCATCTGTAAAATGGGGATGAGGACTGTGAGCCCCTTGTGGGACAAGCTGATCACCTTGTAACCTCCCCAGCGCTTAGAACAGTGCTTTGCACATAGTAAGCGCTTAATTAATGCCATTATTATTATTATTATTATCATAATGCAAGGTAATCAGGTTGTCCCACGTGGGGCTCACAGTCTTAATCCCCATTTTACAGATGAGAGAATTGAGGCACAGAGAAGCTAAATGATTTGCCCAAGGTCACACAGCAGACAAGTGACGGATCTGGGATTAGAACCCACATCCTCTGACTCCCAAGCTCGTGCTCTTTCCACTAAGCCACGCTGCTTCTCTGGGTGAGTTTAAAGGGGTGCAGAGGAGCTAAAGACTTCATTTGGGGAAACTGTGGGTTCTGCATGAGACACCGTCACCGGGATTAGCAGGGCGGGGACAGGGGCCCCTGAGCCAAAACAACAGCTCAGACCCTGGTCGGTGAATTCCCAGTCTCTGCCTCAGCGGCCACGCCTTTCCCACCTCTCCCACACGCCTTGTCCAAAACACGGCCTGATTTCTTTCCCGCTCCCACCCTTCGACACCCAGATCCATTCTTGGACCCAGAGAAGAGACACTTTCTTCTTGAAACAGCATGGCATAGTGGAAAGAGCATGGGTTTGGGAGTCAGAGGTCACGGGTTCTAATCCCAGGTCCACCACTTGTCAGCTGTATGACATGGGGCAAGTCACTTAACTTCTCTGTGCCTCAATTCCCCCATTTGTAAAACGGGGATTAGGACTGTGAGCCCCATGTGGGACAACCTGATTATCTTGCATCCCCCCCAGCGCTTTGAACAGTGCTTGACACATAGTAAGGGCTTAACAAATACTATCATTATTATTTGCCAGTTCTGGAGCCAGGGGACTTCCCCCCCGCCCCCCACCCGGCGCGGACCCCAGCCGGTGATGTCACAAGCAACCCCGACCATCGCCCGGGGTGACGTCATAAGTGCAAGAATGTGGGGCTCCCCTGACGTGGTCGGTGGGGAGGGCCGGCTAGGTGTGATGAAGACCGCAAACTTGAGTGAATCATGGCCTTCAGGAAACTCCAAAAGTGGAGGCGAAACAAGGACAATTAGCTCAAGGCTCTGAAGGTGGTGAAAGGCAGGAATCAGGGTTAGATGGGTTTTAATGTAGCAGAGCAGCGGGACCTAGTGGGAAAAGCCTGCTTTTAGGAGTCTGGGATCTAATCCTAAATAAGCTATTTACCTGCTGTAGGACCTTGGGAGAGTCGCTTGAATTTTCCTGTGCCTCATATTCCTTATTTTTCAATGGAGCACAAGATTCCTGCTCTCCCTTCTCCTTAGACTGAGTCCTGTGTGGAACAGGGATTGTATCCCACCCCTCGTATCCACCATAGTGCTTGGCACACGGTAAGTGTTTATCAAATACCACAATGATTATTATTACTAGCTTTCCTTTCACTCTACCAGTGTGGAATCTAGATCGTAAACTCATTTTTTTTTAAATGGTGTTTAAGTGCTCACTATGTGCCAGGTACTGTACAAAACTCTGAAGTAGGTACTGGCTAATCAGTTTGGACACACTCCATGTCCCACGTGCGGCTCAGTCTTAATCCCCATTTTACAGATGAGGTAACTGAGGCCCAGAGGAAGTAAAGTGATTTACCCGAGATTACAGAGCTGGAATTAGAACCCAGGTCCTTCTGACTCTGAGGCCCATACTCTACCCATTAGGCTTCTCGTTGTGGGCAGGGAATGTGTCTACCAACTCTGTTGTGTTGTAGTCTTCCAAGTGCTTAGTACAGTGCTCTGCACACAGTTAAGGCTACCTCCTCTTCCTTTGCTGCCATTTTTCTCCCCTGCCTCCCTTCCCCCCCTTCACTAGTCCTTCTTTCCCCATTTGGGAGGCAGCTGACCCTCCTTCTGAGGGCCAGGTCAAGAGAGTGGCATCCATTGGCTAAATGGCACGGTGTGTGGTGGGGGGTGTTCCCCTCCACCTTATTTCTCATAGAAGCATCTGACCCACTGCCATTCTGTCCCCGTGGGGCTGGGGGCAACAGCAGGCATCAGGGCCGGAGCAAGGAGGAAAGGTAAGCGAAAGAGGGGATGGGGGAAAGTGTTTGGGACCCTGTCAGTGTTCCACTCAAGTAATCAATCAATCAATCAGTCATATTTAATCGAGTGCTTACTGTGTGCAGAGAACTCTGTATTAAACATTTGGAAGACTATAACGTAACAGAGTTGATGGACAAATTCCCTGCCCATGATGAGCTCATAGTCCACGACTGAGTGCAAAGAACTGTTCTAAGTGCTCAGAAGGGTACAGCAGAAGCAAAAGACACACCCTCCCCACCCGGATTTTACCATCTAAAGAGGGAAAAAAATTACATTTGGGTTTGGGGAGTGACTCATGATTTCCAGGGAAGGGAGATTTTTAATTATCATCATCATTCATCATCATCATCATCTTCATCATCACTGGTATGTATTGAACTGAACTGAGCAGCTACTGTGTGCAGAACACTGTACTAGGTGCCTGCAGTGTGCAGAGTGCTGCACTGGGCATCTGTTTTATGCAGAATGCTGTATTGGGTATCTGTTGTGTGCAAAGTGATGTGAAGTGGGTACCTATTGTGTGCAGAGCACTCTACTGGATGCCTACTGTGAACATAGAGCTGGGCTGGGCACCTAGTGCTGTGTCGGTTAAATTAGAAACCACACAGGATCCAGGACTGGAAGAAGAGTTCTCATCAAACTCCAATCATGCAGATATTCTTTCCAGGCCGTTGGACGGGTGTGGTCCTGGCCCTGTGCTGATGGCCCTGCAGACATCCGGACAACTCATAGAACCCCACAAATGGGGAGGACAGGCCGGAAGTGGCATGCCTGAGGTCAGCAGTTGCCCGGGGTGACTGTCCTTCCCATGGGAGCTGTGGAATCGGCGATGACCACCCCCCAGCCTTGCTGGTCTGAAAAGAACACTGGACCAGGAGTCAGGAGTCCTGAGTTCTAATTCTGCCTCTGCCAATGGCCTGCCATGTGACCTTGGGTCAGTCACTGATCCTCTCAGAGCCTCGGTGCCCTCCTTGGGAAGTAACATGGCATAGAGGATAGAGCATGGAGCTGGGAGTCAGAAAGTCATGGGTTCTAATCCTGGCTCTGCTGCTTGCTGTGTGATCTTGGGCAAGTCACTTCACTTCTCTGGACCTCAGTTACCTCATCTGGAAAATGGGGGTTGATACTGTGAGTCCACATGGGACAGGGATTGTGTCCAACCTGATTTGCTTGTACCCAACCCAACGCTTAGTACAGTGCCTGGCACATAGTAAGTGCTTAACAATTACCATCATCAGTGAGGGTAAGATCCCTGTTCTTCTTCCCCTTAAGACTGTGAGCCCTCTATGGAATAGGGAATGTGTCCGATCTCATTCTTGTGTATCTATCCAGTGCTTAGCCCAGTGCTTGGCCTGTAGCAAGGACTTAAAAAACATGGCCATTATTACTATTATTATCCAGGGTTCTCAAATATTTGGCATCCATTTCCTTCCCTGGTCTCTTTTGACTTCCAGCCCGGTGGCACGTGCCCTACTGAGCCGATCAGAGCTGGAATTCTCGTGGGAAAACCAGGGGACAAAAGGAAGAGAGTTGGCAGGCTTGGCCCTCCCCCAGTCTCCGCACCCTGTGTCATTTTACCCCCCTTTTCCTCTCTGCCAGCAGAGATTTTCCTTCTTCCTCTCCTACTGCCAGTATTTTCCAGGGCCACTTTATCCCCTTTACATTTTTTTCGTTTGCCTCTCCTGATTTTACCCCTCCATGATCATGCTATTCTTCTTCCTTCTTGCCTGGGGTATTCAGCCCCATTTTCATTCTTTCTGTGATGTTGCCGTTTCCCTTTCAGGACTCTGGAAAACCAACGTCTAGATCCTCTAGACTGTGAGCTAGCTCACTGTGGGCAGGGAAGATAGCTGCTTAGAGAAGCAGCGTGGCTCAGTGGAAAGAGCACGGGCCTTGGAGTCAGAGGTCATGGGTTCAAATCCCAGCTCTGCCAATTGTCAGCTGGGTGACTTTGGGCAAGTCACTTAACTTCTCTGTCACTTAACTTCTCTGTGCCTCAGTTCCCTCATTTGTAAAATGGGGATTAAGACTGTAAGTCCCCCGTGGGACAACCTCATCATCTTGTAACCTCCCCAGCACCTAGAACAGTGTTTTGCACATAGTAAGCGCTTAATAAATGCCATCATCATTATTATTGTTATTGTTGTTGAATTGTACTTCCCCAAGAGCTTAGTACAGTGCTGTGCACACAAAGTGCTTAATAAATGATAATAATGATAATAATTATGGTATTTGTTAAGCATTTGCTATGCTTAATAAATGATAATAATAATAATTATGGTATTTGTAAAGCATTTACTATGTGCCAAGCACTGTTATAAGTGCTGGGAGTAGATACAAGATAATCAGTTTGTCCCTCGTGGGGCTCACAGTCTTAATCCCCATTTTACAGATGAGGGAACGGAGGCACAGAGATGTTAAGTGGCTTGCCCAAGGTCACACAGGAGATAAGTGGCAGAGCCGGATTAGAACCCACGTCCTCTGACTCCCAAGCCCGTGCTCTTTCCACTAAGCCACGCTGTTTCACAGTGATTGAATATGATTGATTGATTGAATGAATGAATAAGTGAGTGAATCAACTAATTTTCCTTTGCCCTAGTAAAATTTGTCCCTATATCCACAAGAACGTTTGCTGGAAAACTGTGCAGCACTCTCGGACTTGGTGTCTGGTCTTTTGGTCCCCTCATTTTCCCTGGTACCTAACTTTTTTCTGTCTCTCACTGATGCTCACAGGAAGCTAGGATCAGCTTTTTGTTGTTATTGTTAAATGCTTACTATGTGCCAGGGACTGTACTAAGCACTGGGATAAATACAAGTTAATCAGGTTGGACATAGTCCCTGTCCCACGTGGGGCTCACAGTCTACTTCATTCATTCAATTGTATTTATTGAGCGTTTACTCTGTGCAGAGCACTGTTCAAAGCACTTGCTAATGTCAATACTCTTATACTCTACTATTTCCCTATCCCTAATTTATTTTAATGTCTGTCTCCCCTCTAGACTGTAAACTCCACGTGGGCAGGGAACAAGTGGCCTCTGTTGTGTTGTTTTTTCCCAAACGATTAGTACAGTGCTCTGAGCACAGTATGCGCTCAATAAATACCACTGATTGATTGATTGACCCTGCAGGCTGGGCAGGCTCAGGTGAGAGGGGGCAGGGCTGGAGTTTACAGACGAGGAAAGAGGCGGGTGGGACAGACGGATTGTTCTTTCCTAAATAAGGATTATCGCAGGGCGAGATGAGCAAGGAATCCTTTCCCACAGGGAGCTGGGCGGCAGGGAGCACCAGCAATGAACAAATCTCGGCTTTTCCTTTTTTTTTTAATGGCATTTGTTAAGTGCTTACTATGTGCAAAGCACTGTTCTAAGCGCTGAGGGGGGATACAAGGTGATCAGGTTGTCCCACGTGGGGCTCACAGTCTTCATCCCCATTTGTCTGATGAGGGAACTGAGGCTCTGAGAAGTTAAGTGACTTGCCCAAGGTCACACAGCAGACATGTGGCGGAGCCAGGATTCGAACCCATGACCCCTGACTCCAAAGCCCGGGCTCTTGCCACTGATCCACGCTGCTTCTCTTGGGATGCTTACAGTTTACAGCTTACCCGCTGTGTGCAGGGCACTGTACTGAGTGTCTTCAGTAGGTAAAGCACTGTACTAGGCACCTACTGTGTGCAGAGTACTGTACTGGGCGCTCGCTACGTGCAAAACGCTGGACTGGGGACCCGCTGTGTTCAGGACGCTGTACTGAGCGCCTACAGGGTGCAAAAAAACCAGACCGGACACTTTCTGCGTGCAGAGCACTGTGCTGGAGTCCTCTGCCCCAATCAAGTGCCCTGTTGCCCCGGCTTCCCCAGGGACTGGGATGTAGCCCAGTTCTCCAGACCCCCGGCGGCTCAGATCGGGTGGGAGGGCCCGAGGGAGAAAACGTCCCCTCCCCTCGTCGACCCCCTGCACGTGGAGACGACTTGAAGCCAGCCGGCTCCCAGCAGTTGATCCAGCGAGCTCGGGTAGAATTGGAACCCAGGCCCCGCCCTCCTGCGGTGGGGATTCCGCGCGTGCCCCAGGTTGCCCCGGCTTCCAGCGCCCCCCGCGACGCCCCCACCCCAGTTTGAAACCTGAGCGTGAGGAGGGGCAGAAAGGGCGGGGGGCGTCGACTGCCGCGCAGCTGTTTCTAGGGTGGCACGGAGCCAGCGAGTGGCAACGGACCCCCTGCCAGGAAAAACCAGATATTGCAGCTGGTTTCCTGGGGAGTCCGCGGGGGTTGGGGGTGGACCCGAGCTGCCAGGGCTGAAGGCTGACGGGCCCACCTCCCGGGCAACCCTGCCAACCGCCGAGACCAAGGCAGAGTAAGCGCTTCACAAATACCATTATTATTATTATCATCATCAATAGAGGTCATGGGTTCGAATCCCAACTCCGCCACATGTCTGCTGTGTGACCTTGGGCAAGTCACTTAACTTCTCAGAGCCTCAGTTCCCTCATCTGTAAAATGGAGATTAAGACTGTGAGCCCCAAGAGGGACAACTTGATCACCTTGTATTCCTCCCAGCGCTTAGAACAGTGCTCTGCACATAGACTGTGAACCCACTGTTAGACTGTGAGCCCACTGTTGGGTAGGGACTGTCTCTATATGTTGCCAATTTGTACTTCCCAAGCGCTTAGTACAGTGCTCTGCACATAGTAAGTGCTCAATAAATACGATTGATGATGATAGTAAGCGCTTAACAAATGCCATTATTATTAATAAGACATCTGGTTGGCCCTGGCAGTGCTGGTCTCTGTTTGGGCTGTTATTGGACAGGTCCTGGGGAAGGGGCTAGGACCCCCAGGGGTGGAAAATAATGGTAATTGTGGCATTTGTTAAGCACTTAATTTGTGCCAAGCACCACGCAGAACCCTGGGGTAGATACAAGATCATCAGATCAGACGCAGTCCCTGTCTCCCATGGGGTTCCCAGTTTAAGTAGGAGGGAGAACAGAGATTTAATCTCCATTTGACAGAGGAGGAAATGGAGGCCCGGATTGTTCAACACACAACAGGCAAGTGGTGGAGCCACGATTAAAACACAGGGGTCCTGTGGGACCCTGGACTTTCTGGTGTCTCCTTGCACCGAAGCTGCCCCTTCCCCTTGAACATCTTGATTGTCTCTCTCTTCTCTAGGTGCCAGCTGTACCCTTGCTGGGAAACAGGGACCAGGCCTGCCTGGGGGGGAGGGGGGTGTCCTGGGAAGACATGCCTATCCTGAAAGACCCCTCCATCCCCAAGGACGAGCCCAAGGGGCAATGGAAATCATTGTGCGCAGGGAACATATCTAGCAATTCTGTAATAGTGTACTCTCCCAAGCACTTAGTACAGAGCTCTGCAATCAGTCATATTTGTTGAGTGCTTACTGTGTGCAAAACTCTGTACTAAGCACTTGGGAAAGTACAGTATAATAGAGTTGGTAGTCATGGTCTCTGCCATAATGAGCTTGCCATCTAAAGGGATTGCTTTTGATTAAAAAAAGGGGGAAGGAGAAGAAAACTCAGCCTGAACCTAAGGATTCTCTCACCCCAGTCAGACTTCAGAGCTGGAGCAGCACGTGGATCCTTGTCTGAATTTGGGGCACAAAGTCCTCTTGGGAGACCATTTTCTCCTCCAGTTGTGCAAATTCTGCAGCCACCATGTTGCAAGATAATGCTGTGCCTTTGTAAATACATAGTAAGCACTCAATACGATTGATTATATTGTACTCTCCCCAGCACTTAGTATAGTGCTTTGCACATAGTAAGTGCTCAGTGAATCCAATTGATTGAGAAACAAATGCTAACTTGTTCCCTCCTCACAGCCAAGGCAGAGGCTGAACTTCAGAAAGGACACTCAGAGGATGGGCCAGGGTTGGGGGGAGGGCAATCTCCCAGGGAGACGTTGCCCCCTGCCCCAGCCTTGGGAGATCCCCGGTTCTTCCGGCTAGAATGGGGCCACCCAGCTGCCTCCTGCCTTCCAGTGCACACATCCGGGCCGTTGCCCAGGGGATGGAAGGAAGAAAGTGGGGAAGGGGAGGCCAGTATCCAGAAGAGGATATGCTCAGTGGGGAGCGGGAAAGGGGTTCCAAGAACAGAGCCAATTCTGGATCTGAATAGACACTCCTTTCCCTGCCCCGATCCCTGGACTACAGGCCCAAGTCTGCCTTGTTACCAGGAATTTGGGGCTCTTTGGGCCCCAGGAGTCCAACCCCTGAAATCCAGTGTGGCCAGCCTCCTTTCCCAGTGCTGGACCCAACTAGGCTTTGATGCTATTGGGGGTGGCAAGTGGGTGGGTGGGAGGTCAATCAGTTGTATTTATTGAGCACTTACTGTGTGCAGAGCACTGTACTAAGTGCTTGGGAGAAAACAACAGAGTTGGTAAACACATTCCCTGCTCGTAATGAGCTCACAGTCTAGAGGGGGAGAAAGACAGCCTTTTTGCTGACCTCCCAGCCTCCTGTCTCTCCCCACTCCAGTCCAAACTTCACTCTCCTGCCCAGATAATTTTCCTACAATTTTCAGTCCTTGTCATCCTGCTCCTCAGAAAACTCCAGTGGTTGCCCATCCATCTCTGCATCAGACAAAAATTCCTCACCATTGGCTTTAAAGCACTCCACCACCTTGCCCCCTCCTACCTCACCTCACTTCTTTCCTTCTACAACCCCACCAGTGCACTTCACTCCTGTAGTGCTAACCTTCTCACTGTGCCTCCATCTCTCCTATCTCGCCGCTGACTCCTGGCTCAAGTCCTGCCTCTGGCCTGGAATGCCCTCTCTCCTCAAATCAGATAGACATTTACTCTCCCCGCCTTTATTGAAGGCACAGCTCCTCCAAGAGGCCTTCCCAGACTAAGCCCCACCTTTCTTCATCTCCCATTCCCTTCTGCATTTCCCTGACTTGCTCCTTTTTTCCTCTTCCCCCACACCCTGCCCCAGCCCCACATCACTTATGTACATATCTGTAATTTATTTATTTGTACTGATGTATGTCTCCCCACCTCTAGACTGTAAGCTCGTTGTGGGCAGAGACTGTGTCTGTTTATTGTTGTATTGTACTCTCCCAAGCACCTAGTACAGTGCTCTGCACACAGTAAGTGCTGTATAAATACAGTTGAATGAATGAATGAATTATGGATATGTGTGCAAGTACTGGAGGGTTGAGGGAGGTGTGAAAATCTCCCAAGGGTTGTGAGTGAGCGGTCTGGGCCGAGGTTTCAGGGCTTCTTCTGTGGTGAAGTGGGGGGGTTCTCTCCTTCAGAAGGGTCCCCACATTCTGCCATGTCTGCCTGAGCCACAGTGATGTGGACAAGAGACAGTGAAGAAGCAGAATCAGTGGCATTTATTGAGCCCTTACTGGCTACAGAGTACTGAACACTTGGCAGAGTTGGCAATGGAGTTCGCAGACATGATTTCTGCACTTCAAGGACTGACAGTCTAGTGGGAAAAAGCCCGGGGCCTGGGATTCAGAGGACCTGGGCTCTAATTCTGGTTCTTCCACTTGCCTGCTGTATGACCTTGGACAAGTCACATAACTTCTCTGAACCTCAGTTTCCTCATCTATAAAATGGGGATAACACAGCCGCTTTCCCTCCCTCTTGGACTGTGAACATCATGTTGGACAGGGACTTGTCCAATGTGATTATCTTGTATCTACTGCAGGGCTTAGAAAGTGCTCGACTCATAGTATTAATCAGTGGTGTTTATTGAATTTTCTATGTACAGAGCATTGTACTGTTTGAAAAAGTCCTATACAGTAGTTGGAAGACACTATCCCTGCCCTCAAGGAGCTTCAGTCTAGAGTCAGCACTTAAATATCACAATTTATTGTTATTATTATTGTTATCATTTTGATTATCTATCCAGGCTCATAACAAGAAAACCCACAATTATTTATTTTTATTATCCAGGCACTTAACAAACACCGCAATTATTACTTCTTCCTCTTGTTGTTGTTATTGTTATTTGGGCAGCTTGAGACATTTATAATAATAATAATATTTATAGTACTCGTTAAGTGCTTACTATGTGTCAAGTACCATTCTAAGACTGGGATAGTTACAGGTTAATCAGGTTGGATGCAGTCCTTGTCCCACATAGGGCTCACAGCCTACTGGCAAGAGAGCAGCCTTGGGAGTCAGAGGACGTGGGTCCTAATCCCACTCAGCCACTTGTCTGCTTTGTGACCTTGGGCAAGCCACTTAACTTCTCTGTGCCTCAGTGACCTCATCTGTAAAATGGGGATTAAGACTGTGAACCCCATGTGGGACAACCCTATTACTTGTATCTACTCTAGTGGTTAGAACAGTACTTGGCATATAGTAAGCGCTTAACAAATACCATCATTATAATTATAATAATCCCCATTTTACAGATGAGATAACTGAGGCCCAGAGAAGTTAAGTGACTTGCCCAAGGTCACACAGCAGATATGTGAGCTTATTTTTAGACTGTGAGCCCACTGTTGGGTAGGGACTGTCTCTATATGTAGCAAACTTGTACTTCCCAAGCGCTTAGTACAGTGCTCTGCACACAGTAAGTGCTCAATAAATACAATTGATTGATTGATAGATATGTGACTGAGTTGGGATTAGAACCCAGGTCCTTCAGACTCCCATGCCCGAGCTCTATCCACTAAGCCACACATGTAATTCTTGTCATTCCTGTTACTGACAGTCCTGTTAGTGATTCAGGGGACAGAGTACAGGTTTGGAAACTGGGAGACCTGGGTTCTAGCTCTGGTTCGGCCAGGTTCTGGTTTGGCAGGACCCTGACTGACAGCTGGCTGACGCAGGCAGGGGCATCCCGATAGTTACAGAGGCCACCAATCGCCTGGTCAAGGGACCACTGCCCGGCACCGGCCTCCCATCTCAGAGGGTCCTGCCCATCCGAAGCCTCAGTGGGCCTTCCGCTGTCCACAGCAACCTGCCCGCCTTCCCACCCCCTGCACCCAGGGCCCCCGGGGAGCACAGTGGACAGGGTCGTGAGTAGCACAGGCCAGTCGCTGGCTCTAGAATCAACTCCTCCAAGTGGGCTCTCAGTCCAGAAGTCCCACATGGGAAACTCCATCTTCATCATCACCATCACCCCCATCATCATCAGTGCTCACAACGAATTGGGCGGGTGGGGGAGGAGAGGGATGACTTTCCTGAGCACTGCCCATGCCACCAGGATGGTGACCCAACCTCTGGCCCTCAGGGGGCTCTCTGTCTAATAATAATAATAATAATGGCATTTGTTAAGGGCTTATTAAGTGCCGGAGTGAATACAAGCAAATAGGATTGGACACCATCCCTGTCCCACACGGGGCTCACAGTCTCAATTCCCATTTTACAGAAGAGGTAGCTAAGGCACAGTGACTTGCCCAAGGTCACTCAGCGGACAAGTGGTGGGGCAGACTAAGAGGGCAACCAATCAGTCAGTGGTATTTGAGTGCTTACGGTGCGCAGACCACTGTACTAATTGCTTGGGAGAGTACAATAGAGTTTGTGAAATGGAATTTCATCCAAATGCTTTCCCCTCCCTGAGGCCTTTTGTCCATAGTCACAGCAATAATGTTATTAATAATAACAGTGTTAAACGAGTCCATAATCACAGCAATAATAACATTAATAATACTGTTAAATAAGCGTGTACCAGGTGAAGCAGCATGGCCCAGTGGACAGAGAACAGGCCTGGGAGTTAGAGGGCCTGGGTTCTAATCCCACCTCTGCCTCTTGCCGCTCTGTGCCTCAGTTTCCTCATCTGTAAAATGGAGATTCAGTACCTGTTCTTCTTCCAGCTTATGCTGTGAGCCCTGTGTGGGTCAGGGACTGTGTCTGACCTGCTTATCTTGTGTCTTCCCCAGTGCTTAGAATTAGGTCCTCGGTACCCAGCGCTTAGAACAGTGCTTGGCACGTAGTAAGCGCTTAACAAATACCATCGTCATTATTATTATTATTATGTAGTAAGTGCTTAAGATACACTGCAATGAGTATTATTTTTATTAGATGTCCAACACTGTGCTAAGCGCTGGAGTAGCTACAGGACAATCAGTGAAGAGGTGGGGGATTGAGGTTGGGGAATCCAGAGAGCAGCAGAGGCTTGGTGTTGGGAGATGGGGGGAGTTCTAGTCGATCAGATCAATCAAATATGATTGATTGGCTCTACTCCCCGCGACCCCCGGACTGCTGCGTGACCTCAGAGTGAGTCACTCACCCTCTCTGGGTCTCGGTCACCTCCTCCGCACGGAAGAACTGTGTCCCGGCCACAGAGGGTCGCGGTGGGGGGCGTTTTGGGGGAGGATTCCGGGGGGAGCAGGGTCCGGGGGCGTTTCTGAGACGACACTCACTCTCCCTCTCTTCCTCCCCTCCTTCTCCACAGAGACGCCCGGCCGCCCTGGGACTGTGGAAAGCTGAAACGGGCTTCGAGTCTCTTCCCGACCCCTCTCGGCTCAGGGCTCCAGAGGGAGACGCCCCCTCTCCGTGTCTCCATCCTCCGCGGGACGCGGCCAAAGTGGTGACCAAAGTGGAGGGGTGACCGACGACGCGAGCCAGTCAAGGTCTCCGGCCGGACAGTCCTTCCCCACATCCCATCACGGAGGGGGGGACGGAGGAAGATAGGTCCGTCCAGTAGCCCGGCCTGGGAGCTGACCTCGGGGTTCACGCAGAGGTTGCTGACCTGTTTTGGGGGAGGATGGGGTGGCCGGCTGGTCAGCATCCGGAGAGACCCCGAACTCGAACCCAGAACTTTGCAGTTTGTTCTCCCTCCCCTGGGGCCGGGTATGGGGGGCATCGAGCTGACCACCCGGAGGCTTTGTTTCCCCGCTCGGACGCTGGGGATGGGCGGGGGGAGCTCCAGCCTCCTTCAGCAGGAGGATGAGGGGGGCTGGTCTCCCTCAGCCCCCAGAAAGACAGGAAAACGCAGGACGCGAGGGCAGGGAGAGGGGCGAGGGGGTCCTGGACGATGCCTGAGATTTGCAAACTCGCCCAATCAATCAAGCCAGGAATGAGGGAGCGCGCTCTACACTGTACTGAGCGCTTGAAACGGCTAGTTTGCAGAAGTTGGGGCTGAAGGAGTGGCCGCCGGGTCACCATAGGCCCTGTCCGGTCCTGCCCCGCCCCTGGCCGGGCTAAGCCCAGTGGAGCAATATCTCCCCATCTGTTACCTGGAAAAAGGTGCTGAGCTTCGGCGGCCTCGGCCAACAAAAAAGGTGTGATGTTTGGTGATCAAACAATGTGTCCGGTGGAGCAGGGAGACAGTAAATAGGGAGAGGGGGGAGCAGATTCAGACGGACAGAGAGGAAGACAGACAGGCAGACCCAGAGAGAGAGGTGGAGGCATTCATTCATTCATTATTGAGCGCTTACTATGTGCAAAGCACTGCATTAAGCGCTTGGGAGAGTACAATATAATGACAAAGATACATTCTCTGCCCACAACAAGCTTACAGTCTGGAGGCAGAGAGAGGGAGACAGCAAGGGAAAAGGAGACAGAGTGAACCAAGAAATTCACAGAGAGATGGGAGACGGTCGGACAATAGACAAGCTGATGAATAACAGATATGAAGGCAGGGAGACAGATTTGTAGGCAGAGAGATGGGTGTGGGGCAGAGATATGTACGGGTTGAGAGACGGATTGGCAGGCAGAGAGGCAAAGGGGCAGGAAGGGATGACAGATCCCAGAACTGGGAGGACTGAAAAGCTTCAGGCCAGATGCTCTGCCAGGGCATGGACAGGGCTGTTACTTCTACTGTATGTTCCCTAGCTCAATGCACCATACTGACTGAACGCAGCAGGCATCCAGTGTGGTGCACTGCATGCTATGGGCATCCAGTGCAATGCTTTGCAAACAGCTGGCATCCAGTCCAGTGCTCCCCACAGAGCAGGTGTCTGGTATCGACTGTACCCACAGCAGGCAACCTGTAAATGCTGCAACAGCAGGGGCCCAGTACAGTGCTCTGCCCACAGCTGGTGTCCAATTCAGTGCTCTGTCCACAGCAGGTGTGTAGTCCAGTGTTCTGCACACAAGCAGGTATTCAATACAGTGCTCTGCATACAGCAGGCATCCAAATACAGTGCTCTGCATACAGCAGGCATCCAATACAGTGCTTTTCCCGCAGCACACATCCAGTTTCGTGGTCTGCCCAGAGCAGGGTCCTGGTTTACCATTTTGTCCACAGTAGGTATTCAGTAGACATTCAGTAACAAATGCTCAGGAGAGTGCTTTGCAGAGAAACGTCACTAAATAAATGCTGTTCCTGTTGCTAAGAAATCATAAAACCTGGGCTCTAATCCTAGGTCGGTTGTGTGACCTTGAGCAAATCACTTAACTTCTCTGTTCATCTGTAAAACGGTTGTAACGGCCTCTGCCTCATCCTATCTCCCAGGAATGTTGTGAAGATGAAACTGGATCATGGCTGTGGGAAAATAAAAGCATTCGACTGATTTGAGGGTCTATTATTACCTGGCATTTAATCCTGGAATTTCCCTGGTGTTGATCTGTTGTTCCGGTTTTGATAGGCGACCACCAGGACTGGTTGGATTTGAGACCCAGGTGAGAATTTAACCTGCAGACTAGCCGAGGCAGGAGGGAGGGGAGCCCCCAAAGTAAAATTAGCAGACCACATAAGGAATTGTTCAGTCCCAAATCTAACCTTAGTGGCTCTTGGTCCCAGGGCTGGGTGGGAGGGAGTGGTTAGGAGAAATTGGTTCCAATCCTCATTCTGTCACTGAGCAACCTTAGGGAAATGTCTTAACCTCTTTGGGCCTCGTTTTCTGCATCTGTTCCATTGTACGATCTTGAGTGCTCAGTACAGGGCTCTGCACGCAGTGAGTGCTCAATAAATACAACTGATTGATTGACTGATTGGCTCTCCCTGACTCCCAAGGATGAGGTGAGGATTAATTGACGAATTGGCAGGAAATGTGTCTACCCACTGTTATGTTTTAGTCTCCCAAGCACTTAATACAGTGCTGTGCACATGGTATGCATTCAATAAATACCATTGGTTGCCTGGTTGGACTCACTTTGAGGGGGTACAGGGTGGACAGCTATTTTGTGCTCAGTAAGATAGTTGGCTCTCCCGGGATTGGGGGGCGGTCCTAGCCCACCCAGCTGGAAATGCAGGAGGGACCCCTCCTCCCCCACATCGACCCGGCAACCTGGCATCTCTGTCCATTAGACAAAGGAAACAGGCTCAGAGAAGTTAGTTAATTTGTCTGAGGGCACACAGCAGACCCAATCAATCGGGCAATGGTATTTATTGAGCACCTACTGTGTGCAGAGTGCTGTACTAAGTGCTTGGAAGAGTACATTAAAACAGTGCTATGGTGACTTGCTCCCTTTATTCATCTCCCCTCCCAGCTCCACAGTACTTATGTCCAGAGCCTGAACTTACTGATTTATAGTAATGTCTGTCTCCCCCTCTGGACTGTAAGCTCGTTGTGGGCAGGGAATGAGTCTATTGTTATATTGCCCTCTCCCAAGTGCTTAATACGGCACTTAGAACAGTGCTTTGCACATAGTAAGTGCTTAATAAATGCCATTATTATTATTATTATTATTATTATTATTATTATTACGGTGCTCTGCACACAGTGAGCACTCAGTAAACACGATTCAATGAATGAAAGTTCCCTGCCCACAACGAGCTGTCAGTTTAGACCCAGAACCTGAAGGGAGAGCTGGCTCCATCCCCCTCAAAAGGGGCTCACCGTGTGCCCACCCTGTACCCCCTAACCCCGTCCCCCTCTCTAGACTGTAAGCCCTTTGTGGGCAGGGATTGTCTCTCTTTATTGCTGTAGGTGTCAGAGGTCGTGGGTTCTAATCCCGGCTCCGCCACTTGTCTGCTGTGTGACCTTGGGCTAATAATAATAATGATAGCATTTATTAAGCACTTACTATGTGCAAAGCACTGTTCTAAGCACTGGGGAGGTTACAAGATGATCAGGTTGTCCCATGGGGGGCTCGCAGTCTTAATCCCCATTTGACAGATGAGGTCACTGAGGCACAGAGAAGTGAAGTGACTTGCCCAAAGTCACACAGCTGGCAATTGACGGAGCCGGGATTTGAACCTATGACCACTGACTCCAAAGCCCGTGCTCTTTCCACTGAGCCATGCTGCTTCTCTACGCAAGTGGGGAAATCACTTCACTTCTCTGTGCCTCAGTTCCCTCATCTGTTAAATGGAGATGAAGACTGTGAGCCCCCCATGGGACAACCTGATTACCTTGTGTCTACCCCAGTGCCTAGAACAGTGCTTAGCACATAGTAAGCGCTTACCAAATACCACCATTATTATTATTGTACTTTCTAAGCGCTTAGTACAGTGCTCAGCTCCCGGTAAGCACTCCGTAAATACGACTGAATGAGTATGGCTTTGGAGTCGGAGGTCATGGGTTCAAATCCCAGCTCCGCCGATTGCCAGCTGTGTGACTTGGGGCAATTCACTTCACTTCTCTGGGCCTCAGTTCCCTCATCTGTCAAATGGGGATGAAGACTGTGAGCCCCCTGTGGGACAGCCTGATTGCCTTGTAACCTCCCCAGCGCTTAGAACAGTAAGCGCTTAATAAATGCTATTATTAATTATTATTATTATTATTATTATTATTATTATTATCATTATTATAAGCAGCGTGGCTTAGTGGAAAGAGCACGGGCTTTGGAGTCAGAGATCATGGGTTCAAATCCCGGATCCGCCAATTGCCAGCTGTGTGACTTTGGGTAAGTCACTTCACTTCTCTGGGCCTCACTTGCCTCATCTGTAAAATGGGGATTAAGACTGTGAGGCCCCCCCGTGGGACAACCTGATCACCTTGTAACCTCCCCGGCGCTTATAACAGTGCTTTGCACATAGTAAGCGCTTAATAAATACCATTATTATTATTATTGTTGTTTACTCCCCCCTCAGGAGTCGGACGGGCCGAGCGTCCGTTCGCCGTGCTCCCAGCAGAGGGCGCCGCGCGGCCTGCGCAGGCTCGGGGTGGAGGGGAGGGGGCTCTGGTCCCGTGCCCACGATGCCCTGCAGACCCCCTTGATGCCCTGCAGACCCCCCGATGCCCTGCAGCCCCGGGACCTCCAGGCCCTGCCAGTCCTTCCCTGTGGGTGCCAGGGGAAAAGGGCTGCGGCCCAGCCGGTGGTCGTCGGGGCTGCTGATCACTCCCCCCTCCCCAGGCCCGCATTTAGGGCAGCAGCTGGCAGCCCCCGGAGACAGAGCATGCACCGTGGGCACCGCCCCCCTTCCCTCCGACTCGGAAACAGGGGCCCCTCGAGGTATGTGTTAAGTGCTTATTAGGTGCCAAGCATTGTAGTAATAATGATAATAATAGTACGGGTATTTATTAAGCGCCTACCATATGCCAAGCACTGTTCTAAGCGCCGGGGTAGGTACAAGGTAATCAGGTTGTTCCATGTGGGGCTCACAGGCAGCGTGGCTCAGTGGAAAGAGCACGGGCTTTGGAGTCAGAGGTCATGGGTTCAAATGCCGGCTCCGCCAACTGTCAGCTGTGTGACTTCTCTGGGCCTCAGTTACATCATCTGTAAAATGGGGATTGAGACTATGAGCCCCCCCGTGGGACAACCTGATGCCCTTGTAACCTCCCCAGCGCTTAGAACAGTGCTTTGCGCATAGTAAGCACTTAATAAATGCCATTATTTTTATAATTATTATTATAATTATTATTAATTCCCATTTTACAGATGAGGGAACTGAGGCACAGAGAAGTTAAGTGACTTGCCCAAAGTCACACAGCAGACGAGTGGCGGAGCCGGGATTAGAACCCGTGACCTCTGGCTCCCAAACCTGTGCTCTTTCCACTAAGCCATGCTTCTCTGGTAAGGGCTCAGTAAATACCACTGAATGAATGAATGAATGAATGAATGGTAGATGCCTAGTGCTGTACTCAGCACATAATAGACGCGCAGAACAGTGATCTGCACACAGTGGATGCTCAGTACAGAGTTCTGCACATGATAAGTGCCCAGTACAGTACTTAGCAGCAGCACTGCAGAGAGATCGGTCAACAGCAGGTCTGGGGATGGAAAAATGGGTCCAGCTGGGGTTGGCATTCATTCATTCAATTGTATTTATTGAGCGCTTACTGTGTACAGAGCACTGTACTAAGCGCTTGGGAAGTACAAGTTGGTAACATATAGAGACGGTCCCTACCCAACAGTGGGCTCATGGGGGCCTACGAGGGCAGGGGGCCAGGGGGCTCCGGGCAGAACCTGCGAGAATGATGAACCAACCTCTGTTCCCATTCCGCCCTCTCTGCCCAACCATCTCTGGGAACACCAGGTCCTCCAAAGATGGAGAGTCAAATTCACCCCATTCCTAGAAACGGAGGTGTGGTCGAAGTGTGTGAGGGTGCGTGGGTGGGCTGGCATGGGAACAAGGTGTTTATGTGTGTGTGTGTATGTGTGTTTGTGTTTGGCATGGGAACAAGGTGTGTATGTGTGTTTGGCATGGGAGCAAGGGGGAGTGTGTGTGTGTGTTTGGCATGGAAACAAGAGAGATGTGTGTAGGGCTGACATGGAAACAAGGTTTGTGTGTTTTTGTGTGTATGCCTGCTTGTGCTGGCCTGAGAATGAGGTTTTGTGCAGTTGTTGGTCCATCACAAATTGGAAAGCCCAGGCCCTTTCAGCCCCGGCGCCCCAGCACCTGGACACTTCATTCATTCATTTGTGTTTGTTCCGCTTACTGTGTGCAGAGCATTGTACTAAGCCCTTGGGAGAGTACAATACAGCAATGAACAGGCACATTCCCTGTCCACAACGAGCTTACAGTCAAACACGGATGTCCCATTCCTCCCTCCCATCTGTTCCCCACTCCTACAGTATCCCAGCTCCCACCCTTTGCTTCTCCCAAACCCACCTATTCACTGCTCCTCACTCTCAACTGTCACAGCTTTCCTCCTGCTCCCTCCCTCGTCACATCCACCAGACTCTTGCTCTCCCCAGTCCCATTTGTCAAGCTCTTACTTTGTGCCAAGCTCTGTGCTGAGTGCTGGAGTAGATACAAAACAATCAGATCAGACACAGCCCCAGTCCCACGTGGGGCTCACAGTCTAAGGGGAAGGGAATAGAGGCAGTCAATCCATATTTTTACAGAGGTGAGAACTGAAGCAAAGAGAAGTGGAGTGACTTGCCCAAGCTCACATAGTAAGCACCTGGTGGAGTCAGGACTAGAACCCAGGTCCTTGGTTCCCTGTCCTGTGCTCTATCCATTAAGCCACACTGGACAAGGGATGGACAGACCTGACACCAGACCATTCGATACCCTTTGATTGTACTTGTCCAAACGTTTAATACAGTGCCCTGTATACAGTAAATGCTCAGTAAATAGCATCTATTGATAGCAAACCGCTTGGGTAGTCTGGGCACTTGACGAAGAGGAGCAGAACCATTCACTGTTGGCTTCCTGGAGAGCAGAGGAAATGAAAAGATTGATGGCAAAGAGGACTTTGGCATCCTCAAAGGTTGCGTGCCAACACAGGAAATGCCAAGCCGGGAGAGGAGGGCACCTCACTGGAGCGTGATGTTTGTGAATATGCAAACTGTCACTGGCCCTGGGGACTGGGGATGCTGGGAATAGTAATAATTATTATGGTATTTGTTAAGCGCTTACTATGTGCCAAGTACTGTTCTAAGCAACAGAGTAAATATAAGCTAATCAGGTTGGACACAGTCCCTGCCCCACGTGGGCTCATGCTCTTAATCCCCATTTTACAAATGAGGTACCGGAGGCCCAGGTCACACAGCAGACATTTGGTAGAGCCGGGATTAGAACCCAGGTCCTTCTGACTCCTAAGCCCGTGCTCTATCTACTAAGCCACGGGAAACCAACCTGCCCCATCTCCCAGCTCCTCCATCTCCTGCTCTGACTCAGGGGGTCTGGCTCAGGGGGTCGGGGAGGAAGGGTAAAGGGGTCCCATAGCTGGAATCCCTGGACACTGGCCCCTTCATCCCCATGGAGCAGGTACCCAGTTAAGGCCACAGGTATCCACAGCATCCTCTGATGACCATCCAGCCGGTTAAAGGAGCTGCGATGCCCACTCACCCACCAGACGTCTGGCCTCCAGACCTCCAGACCGGCTTCTTTCCCAGCCCAGGGCCCCCCCCCTCCCAGATGGGCAGAGTGCTAATTGGCCAGAGCAAGGGAGCCTCCAGGGTGGGAGCCAGTGGCTCCCCCTTCCCCCCCATGTAAATGAATCTGGCATGCCAGCGGGCCCCAGGCATCCCTGCTAATCCTGCAAAGAGACCATTGTATCCGGCCACGGAAAAATGCCCCGCTGGTGGTCCTGGCGCCTGCCTCGTTGGGGCCCCAGGGGACGGCAGGTGGCAAGCGGAGAGTCCCATGGGTTCCCCTGCCAGAGGGGACCCCCGAGCACGAACAATGGGCCCTCACTTCTTCCCCCCAACCAGGATGGTCTCTACTGGTTTGTCTGTTCTCTGAAGGGCTTTGCTGTCGGAATAGGCCGCACCCCCTCCGGCATCCCAGAAGTTTCCCAGAAGGGCGGCCTCATTGCCCCCACAGCCAGAACTCGAGTACATCAGCTTCATCACCCCCACAGACAGAATCCGGGGGTCACTGGCCCCATCTTCTCCAGAGCTGGAAACTGGGGACCCTGGCTCCATCACTCCCACAGCTGGACCCGGGGACACTGACCCTGTCACCCCCACAGCTCCATTGCTCCCACAGCCAGAACCCAGGGGTCACCGGGTCCATCGTCCCTGCTGCTGGATCCTGAGGAGCCTCACCCTATTTCCCCCACAGCTGGAACCCAGGTGTGAAGCAGCCCTGATTCAGTCACTGGCCTTACAGTCAGTTCCGCCTCAGCCATGGGCACCAAAATCTCTGTGGGCATCAGATTGCCTAGGGCTTGGGGAGACAGGAATCAACCCCAGCTTGGGGAGACAGCAGGGCCCGATCAGAGCCACTGGCAGTGCTCTCCCCAGGAATTCAGAGATAGGGCAGATTGTGCCACTGTCAATACTTGGGACACATCTGTGTCATGGACCAAAGCCGCTATGACCCGTGGCCCGTGCAGCGAGGGGGAAAGCTGGCAGCTGGTAGCCCCCATCTGGACCATCAATCATTCAACCAAAGGTATTTATTCAGTTTTTACTATGTGTGGAGAATTGTACTAAGCCCTTGGGAGAGTTCAGTACAACAGAGTTAGCAGACATATTCCCTGCCCATAATGAGCTTACAAGCTCAAATAAATAATTTAAGATGTATAATTGAAAGATATGTACATAAGTGTTGTGAGGTGACTATCAAATGCCCAAAGGTCACAGATCCAAGTCACTTGACACTGAATCTGCTTGCTGACCCCACTGTAGACTGCAGACCCCCATCCACTCTGGGGCCCAGGTTTATCCATTTCCGGCGGGGTTGAAGTGGGGACCCTACCGGTCACTCCACTGGTGGAATTTGAGTCATGGAGGGATCATCAATCAATCGATCAGTCATATTTATTGAGCACTCACTGCATGCAAAGTACCGTACTAAGTGCTTGGGAGAGTACAATATAACAGACACATTACCTGCCCATGATGATCTTACAGTTTATAAGGGGAAACAGATATTAATATAAATGAATAAATAATGCTTATGTACATAAGTGCTGTGGGACTGGGAGGGGGGATGAATAAAGGGAGCAAATCAGGGTCACTCAGGAGGGAGTGGAAGAAAAGGGTTTAGTCAGGGAAGGCCTCTTGTAGGATACGTACCTTCAATATGAAGAGGGAGGGTGTTCCAGACAAAAGGCGGGACATGGGCGAGATGTCAGCAGTGAGATAGATGAGACTGAGGTACAGTGAGTAGGTTGGCATTAGAGGAATGAAGTGTGTGGTCTGGGTTGTAATAGGAGAGTAGCAAGGCAAGTTGATGGAGTGCTTCAAAGCATATGGAAAGAAGTTTCTGCTTGATGCGGAGGTGGATGGGCAACCACTGGAGGTTCTTGAGGAGTGGGGAAACATGGACTGAAAGTTTTTGTAGAAAAATGATCCGGGCAGCAGAGTGAAGTATGGCCTAGAGTGGGGAGAGACAGGAGACAGGGAGGTCAGCAAGGATGCTGATATGGTAATCAAGGTGGGCTAGGATAAGTGCTTGGATTAACGTGGTAGCTGTTTGGATGGAGAGGTTGGGTAATGTTTCCAGGAGAAGGGGGTGGTAGACAGTATTGAAGACAGCTGAGAGGTTGAGGAGGATTAGGATGGAGTAGAGGCCATTGGATTTGGTAAGAAGGAGACCGTTTTTAACCCCTGAGAAGGTGGTTTCTATGTAAACCAGACTGAGTGATCACTAAGTGCAGAATCAATCAATCAATCGTATTTATTAAGTATCTAAGTGCAGAACACTTTGCTGGTGCTCCTATTTAATACAGAACCCTTTTCCAAGGTACCTACTTGTGTGAAGAGTACTATATTGAGCTCCTATTAATAAGAATTGTAGTATTATTATTCATTCATTCAATCGTATTTATTGAGCGCTTACTGTGTGCGGAGCACCATACTAAGCGCTTGGGAAGTACAAGTTGGCAACATATAGAAATGGTCCCTACCCAACAGCAGGCTGTCTAGAAGGGGGAGACGGACAACAAAACAAAACATGTGGACATTTGTCAAGTCGTCAGAACAAATAGAAATAAAGCTAGATGCACATACTTAACAAAATAAATAGAATAGTAAATATGTACAAGTAAAATAAATAGAGTAATCTGTACAAACATATATACAGGTGCTGTGGGGAGGGGAAGGAGGTAGGGTGGGGGGGATTATTATGCCATTATGTGCTAAGCGCTCAGGTGGATACAGGATTATCAGTCCGACACAGTCCCTGTCCCATATTAGGCTCACAGTCCAAGGAGGAGGGAGAACACATATTTAATCTCTGTTTTACAGATGAGGAAACTGAGCCACGGTTAAGTGACTTGCCCAAGCTCACACAGCAGGCGAGTGGCAGAAGTTGTAGTAGAATTCAGATCCTCTGGCTTCCAGATAGGTGCTCTTTCCACTAAACTATGCTGCTCCTATTGCATGCAGTTGCTGTACTGGACATCTACTGTGTTAAGAACACTGTACTGGGAGCGTACTTTGTGCAGAGAACTGTACTGGCCACCTACTATCTGCAAAGCGCTCTACTGGGTGCCTGCTGTATGCAGAGTGCTATAGTGGGCGTTTACTGTGTACAGAGCTCTATATTGGGAGCTACTGTGTGCAGACATCTTTGCTGAACATCCACTCTCTCCAAAGTACTGGGTGCCCACTAGGTGCAGAGTGCTGAACTGGGTCTACTGTGTGCAGAGCTCTGTACTGGGCACCTGCAGAGAACTGTACTAGACACTGTTATAAGGTAACCGTGTGCCTACATCCCCTCTCCAGGCTGAGTGGAGGAGATTTGTGCAGGGGTCATCATGGTCTGGTGTTGCTGAGGGTTGAGGGGGTGCCTGCAGAGCTCTTGGGGGTGAACTGCCACAGGAAAGACCTTTCAGAGGTCTGACATGTGGGTGGGGGTCCTGCCTCTGAGACCCTCAATCTGGAGGCTGAGCTGGGGAGGGGACTCACAGATGACCTGGTCTCCCGGCTCCCGCTTGGGCTCCGGGTTGTTGGCTCTGATTGTTATTGCTGGGGAGGAGAGAGGAGCCAGGCTGGGCAGGACTGAACTGGGCTGGACGGGAGAGGGAGGAGGGAGTGGACGGATAGGAAAGAGCCATGGCTGGGACAACCAGGATTCTTTCTGCCCGCTATTCTGCTCCCCCCATTCCTGCTCTCCCACCCCCTTTCTCTGCCCCTTCCTCTGGCCCACTCTCTGCCCCCCAGCTTCCTCTGATTGCCCCTCTCTCCCCGCCCGCCTCTCTCCTTCACTTTCCCTGCTCCCTTCTCCCTGAGTCTCTCTCCATTTATTGTGTATCATTTTTATAGTGTATGTGTAACTTGTGAGTGTGTGTTTTTTGTGTCTAATTTGTGTGTGTGTGTGTGTGAGAGAGAGAGAGAGAGAGAGAGAGAGAGTGTGTGTGTGTGTGTGTGTGTGTGTGTGTGTGTGTGTGTGTGTGTGTGTGTGAAAGGCCAACAATCATCCCAGAGGGCATCCGTGGACAATCCTCTTCAAACTTGTTTTTGAGGCTTGGCTGGCTGTTAGGGAATTTAACCACTATGATTCAGAACTGCAGACTTTTGGATTTTTGTTTTTTTCAATGGTATTTGCTAAGGGCTTACTATGTGCCAGGCATTGTATAAGCACTGGGGTAGATACAAGATAATCAGGTTGAACGCAGACCATGTCCCACATGGGGTTTACAGTCCTTATCCTCATTATACAGATGAGGTAACTGAGGCCCAGAGAAGTGAAGTGACTTGCCCAAGATCACACAGCAGACAAGTGGCAGAGCTGGGATTAGAACCCAGATCCTTTTGACTCCTAGGTCTGGGATCTTTCCACTAGACCACACTGCTTCTCACCAAAGACCCTGCCTCCACTTGTGGGCCTTCCCTTCTAAGCCTCTGCTTCTGCTCAGCCTGGGAGTGGGGGGGGGCCTTTCCAGCAGTGGGAGGAGGGGATCTTATCCCATTGTACAGATGAGGAAACTGAGGCCCAGCAGCCTCTCTCTCCCTTCAGCTGCCCCTGCTCCTCCGATCTCTCCCAGCGGAAACCTCCTCAGCTCCTTCCTTTCCCCTGCCTCTTCTGGGCACAATATAATCCTTCAGCTGATTGGCAGACTGAGCTATCCATCACAGTTCAGCCTGTCCCCGCACAGAGCCGATAACAAAGCCTGTTGGTCCAGGCTGGGTTAATATCTGCCATTCTGAGTGGGCGCAATCCTTACCCCTTCCCAGTCTCTATGACACAAGCCAGACTCCCTTCATCTTACTGGACACTCACTATGTGCAGAGAGCAGTTCTGGATGCCCACAGGGTGCACAGAGCTGTCTGGACATCCCCAGTGTGCAGAAAGCTGTTCTGGATGCCCACTCTGTGCAGTGGACTGCCCTGGGTACCCATGGTATGGGCATACTTGGTGCCCACTGTGAGCAGAGTGCTGTACTAAGCATGTTGGAGAATACCGCAGTGGGAAAATACACAATCCCCTACCTCGAGGAGGTTGTCTCTGACCCAGTCCTGCTCTGCTCAGACCCTCCTCTCCCCTCCCCTCCCTTCTCATCCCCTCCTTCCGTACCCCTCCCTGGTCAAACCCTCACCCGACCCCTTCCCCTCTGCAACCCGGTCCCCACCTCACCCCGGGGGTCCATTCTTTCAAACCCCCAGTGAAGAGTGGAGGAAGGGGTTGGTTTAGAGGTGGTCTAGCCCTCCCCCACCCACTCTGCTCCACAGCCCCCATCCCACCCTTGGCCCACTCTTGCCATGACCCCAGTGGCCTCAGGGTCCCCAGAGGGGAAGGGGTGGTGAAACCGAGCCGTCCGGTCAGCAGCCCCAGCTCAACTCTCGGAAACATGGAAACACAGAATGGATGGCAGGAAGACCAACACAAATGCTTCCTCCTGGCACCAGTCACCCCCCTCCATCCGAGCCCTTGGACTACTGCAGCCTCAGTGGCCAAACCGTGGGCCCCGGGCCTCTGGAGGAAACCCGCCCCTTTGCCCCAAGAAGCTGCCAGCCCCTGCACCCACTCAAAGCCCCCAACTCTGATCCTCACCCCGGCTCGGGAAAATCTCCAGATCTAAACTTACCACCTTCCCTCCTGAGCCCTCTTCTGCATACCCACAGTACAGAAATAATAGCTGTGCTATTTGGTAAGCTCTTACTATGTGCCAAGCACTGTGTTTGTTGTTTTATTAGTGCTTAGGATAGTGCTTGGCACACAGTAAGCATTCAATAAATACAATTGAATAGATGAATGAATGAATAAATGTGCTAAGCTCTGCGGCAGATACCAGATAATCAGGCCAGATACAGACAGTCCCTGTCCCACGTGAGGCTCCCAATCTTAGCGGTAGGGAGAAGCAGGGTGGCCTAGTGGAAAGACAATGGTCTGGGACTCAGATGGACCTGGTTCTAATCCCAGCTCTGATACTTGTCTGCTGTGTGTGACCTTGGGCAAGTCACTTAATGCCTCTGTGCCTCTGTTACCTAATCAGTAAAAGGGGGGATTAATACTATAAACCCCATGTGCTCTGTACTAACCACTGTCCTAAGTGCTGAGATAGATACAAGTTAATTAGGTTGGACACAGCCCCTGCCTGCATAGAGCTCACAGTCTAAATCTCTATTTTATAAAGGAGGCCACTGAGGCACAGAGAAGTGAAGTGACTTGCCTAAAGTCACATAACAGACAAGTGGCAGAGCTGGGATTAGAACCCAGGTCCATCTGACTCCCAGGCCTGTGGTCATTCGACTAAGCAATGCTGCTTACCCAAGGTGTGGGACCCAAGGGAGCATGGAGAATCCATCCCCCTGCCTCTGGGCCGGCCTGCTCCTACAATTGGATGGCAATTTCCTCAAAAGTAGAAAGGGTCCACACTATAGCACTAATCAAATAAATCTGTTTTACGAGTTCTCACAGAGAGCCAGACACAGGACTAGGCACGTGGGCACGTATTCCAACCACTCAAACAGTAGTGTTTATTGAGCACCTTCTGTGAGCTGAGTTCCACGCTGAGCTTTTGGGAGATTACAATAGAGTAAGTGGACACAATCCCTGCCCTCGGGGAGCTTTCAGTCTACTGTGGGTGGAACACTGTACTGAACTCTTGGGAGAGTACAATAGTTAGTGGACATGATCCCTGCCCTCAAGGAGCTTAGTCCACTGTTTGCAGAACCCTGTCTGAGCACTTGGGACAGTCTTAATGTCTGTGTCCCCCTCTAGGCTGTAAGATTGTTATGGGCAGGGAATGTGTTTGTTATATTGTACTCTCCCAAGTGCGTATTACAGTGCTCTGCACACCAGTGCTAAATAAATATGTTTGATTGATTGACTGATTGATTGATTGAATTAGGAAGAAACAAGTCCCCTGACCTCAAGGAGTTTATACTCTAGTGGTGGGCTGGGTCTCAGAATCCACTATGATGGGTGAGGATCTCAATCCATCAATCAATCAGTGATATGTTTGGAGCACCTAGTGAATGCTAGCCACTCAGTATTCTCTGAGCATCTACCATGTGCAGAGAGGACTGTACTAAACACTTGGGAGTATACCTGGCTTCAAGGAGTTTACAGTTTCATGGGCCTGATCCCAGGAAAAAGCCTGCCAGTGCTGTTTTCTTGCATTACAATGCAAGTTCTCTGAGGGCAGGGAATGCCTCTCTTGCTTCTGATACACTCTCCCAAGTGCTTAATGCAGTGTTTAGCACTTAGGAGCACTCAAATAATCCTACTAACTGACTTACTGACTTTCAGGTTGAGGGGATCCCAGCCCGTACACCATTTCGGTAGAGTATTCTCCATTGAACACCCTGATTCCTGGGTTTTCCATGGACAGAGCAGCATAATATGGATGCAGGTGGTGTGTGGAGGGGGTCCCATTAATTACAGACTTTGAGGATGATTGGATTTAATCATTAACAAGGACCAAATCAATAGGCATCATCTGGTCTGGAGGCTCAGGGAGAGAATGTTTGCTGAGAGGGGTGACTTAAGGGAGGGCAGAGAATGTGGGTCCCTGTGGGGGTGTCCCTCTCCTCTTCATTCACTCACCCCCGAGGAGGATGCCAAATACTCTGTGAACCAGGCCATTGCTCCGCTGAAGTCCATTGCTTTTCCCATCTTCAAAGCCTTATTAAAATCACACCACTTCCAAGAGGTTTTCCCTGATTAAGCCCGCATTTCCCCTACTCCCTCTCATCATCATCATCAATCGTATTTATTGAGTGCTTACTGTGTGCAGAGCACTGTACTAAGTGCTTGGGAAGTACAAGTTGGCAACATATAGAGACAGTCCCTACCCAACAGTGGGCTCACAGTCTAAAAGGGGGAGACAGAGAACAAAACCAAACATACTAACAAAATAAAATAAATAGAATAGATATGTACAAGTAAAATAAATAAATAGAGTAACAAATATGTACAAACATATATACATATAAACAGGTGCTGTGGGGAAGGGAAGGAGGTAAGATGGGGGGAATGGAGAGGGGGACGAGGGGGAGAGGAAGGAAGGGGCTCAGTTTGGGAAGGCCTCCTTTTAAAAAAATGGTATTTGTTAAGCGCTTACTTTGTGCCTGGCACTGTGCTAAGTGCTGAAGTAGATACAAGCTAATCAGGTTGGACACAGTCCATGTTCTACCTGGGGCTCAGTCTTAATCCCCAACAAGTGCCATAATTATTATTTTACAGATGAGGTAACTGATGCAGAGAGAAGTAAAGTGACTTGATCAAAGTTACACAGCAGGTAAGTGGCAGAGCCAGGATTAGAACCTAGGTCCTTCTGATTCCCAGGCCCGTGCTCTGTCCAGTAGGCCACACTGCTTCTCTGCTTCATTGCTTCTGTGTTGCCCTTGCACTTGGCTTTGTACCATTTAAGCACTTGATAGTCACCCCTACTCTCAGTCCCACAGCACTTACATCCACATCTGTAACTCATTTTAATGTTGGTCTCTCCCTCTAGTCTTTAGGCTCATTGTGGGCAGGGAACGTTTCTACCAACTGTTTTATTGTAGTAGTAGTAATAATAATAATAATGGCATTTGTTAAGCGCTTACTATCTGCAAAGCACTGTTCTAAGCATTGGGGAGGTTACAAGGTGATCAAGTTGTCCCATGGGGGGCTCACAGTCTTAATCTCCATTTTACAGATGAGGTAACTGAGGCACAGAGAAATTAAGTGACTTGCCCAGAGTCACACAGCTGACAATTGGTGGAGCCGGAATTTGAACCCATGACCTCTGACTCCAAAGCCCGAGCTCTTTCCACTGAGTCACGCTGCTTCTCCCAAGCACTTAATACAGTGCTTTGCACATAGTAAGCTCTCAGTTAATACCATTGATTGATTGATTGGTTGAAGTGAGGATCTGGACTGGTGGCTCAAACTGCTGAAAGCCAACCATTCCTGGAGGCTAAGAGATGGACCCGTCCGGTTTGGGGAACGGGGGCTGTCGGCTGGTCAGTTGTCCAGTTTGGTGTCCAGTCAGTCTGGTCTAGAAGTGGCCCTGGACATGTTCCTGTCCCCGGTGCCCAGCCTCCCTCTGCTGCCGAGTGCCCCCAAGTGCTGTGGCTTGGACTTGGTGCCCGTCTTCTCTGGGTTTGGGGGGTGACGACAGGGCACCCCAGGGAAGTGGGGAGGGACTGTCATCCCCTCGGGGGTCTGGTCTTTCAGGCCTCCTCTGCCCCCCTGTCAATAAAAGCACCCATGTGGGGTCTATCCTCCTTGTGTAGACCATCTGTGGTGACCACCCCCTGGTCAGAAACAGGCCAGGCCTGTTTGCCTCCCATCCTGGAGGCCTTGGGCACACTGCCTTGCACCGAAAGATGGGTCAGCTGTTTCCGGCTCCTCCGTCCTCCCAGGAGTGAACAGGGGAAGCGGTGGAGGGGGGGATCAGGCACGTGCTGGATAAACAGCAGGAAGCATCGGCCATAGGGGACGGGAGCCGGGCCTCGGCACGATCGGGCACACGAGTGCTTCCTGGTGGGAGAGAGGCAGCGGGCTTCTGCCTGGACCTTGGGAACACAGGATACGGACCACGGTCAGGGGCCCCACAGAGAACCTGGCTTTGGCGTCAGCACGGCCTGGCGACGATCACTTCCAGGATCTCTCTGCAGGACGCCCGCACGCCTTTATTGCTCCATCACAGGCCAGGCAACGGGCGCGGGTGCGGAAACCCTTCCTTCCACTTCCTGTTTGGGAAGGGAGCTGAGTGGGTGGGGTACCCCAGGACCTCCTCCAGAGGGGGAAGGTTGACCCTGGGGCCCAGAGGGGCTGAGAGATGCAGAACTGCTCTAGAAAACACAGGATCATAATCACTGGGCTTTTTGCAAAGCACTTACGATGGACCAACCACGGTGCTGAGCGCTGGGGTGGCTACAGCACGATCAGATCAGACACAGTCCCTTTCCCACATGAGGCTCACAGTCTAAGGGGGAGGGAGGACAGGTAATAATGATAATTAGTGATGACTGTGGTATTTGTTAAGCACCTACTAGGTACCAAGCACTGTGCTAGGCACTGGGTAGTCAGGTTGTACACAGTCCCTATTCCACATGGAGCTCACAGTTTAAAGGGGAGGAAGGACAGGTAATAATAATAATTAATAACTATGGTATTTGTTAAACATTCATTCATTCAATCGTATTTAAGGCACTTGCTAGGTGCCAGACACTGTACTATTAACTGGGGTAGATATAATAGAGTCAGGTCAGACACGGTCCCTGTCCCACTCGGGGATCATAATCTACAGGGGAGGGAAGACAGACAGTTAATCTCCATTTTACAGATGACCAGACTGATGAAGTTAAGTGACTTGCCCAAGGCTAAACAGCAGGTAAGATTCCCACTAAGACTGTAAACTCCTTGAACGCAGGGATTGTGTCAACCAATTCTATCATATTGTCCTCTCCCAAGCACTTAGTACAGTGGTCTGAACAGAGTAAGCACGCAGTAAATTCCACCGATTGATTGATGGACTGATTGAGGCAAGTGGCTTAGTTGGGATTAGAATTGGGGTCTGTTGACTCCCATTCTTGTTCTCTTTCCACTAGGCAACATTGCCTCTGAGTAGGCTGAGCACCTTCAGAGTCCTAAGAGCTTGAGGGAGTACAATAGAGTTAATAGAACAGTCCCTGCCCTCAAGGATCTTACAGTCTACTGCAGGCGGAACACTGTACTGCACACTTGGGAAAGTGCTACAGTCAATAGACATGATCCCTGCCCTCAAAGAGCTTACGGTCTAACCATACAGAGGGCAGGTCGGTCCTCCCTGCTCTGAGGGCATGGCCCAGGACTTTTCTGATCTGTTACTGCAGATTCATCTCCCCTTCTCCCCCTCACTCCATCCCGGGGTGGTCTCTAGCCTGGTCAGTCCTTCTCCATCCCTGATTTTGGTTCTTCGCTGCCAGCCCTAACACCTCAATGATCCCACTGAGGAGCAGCGTGGTCTAGTGGCTAGAGCCTGGACCTGGGAGTCAGAAGGACCTGAGTTCTAATCCCAGCCCTGCCACTTGGCTACTGTGTGACCTTGGGCAAGTCACTTAACTTCCCTGGGCCTCGGTTTCCTTATCTGTAAAGTAGGAAGAATAGTACCTCTCTATCTCACTACTCTGCAGACAGTAGTCACTCAAAACAGCACTCTGATCACAGTAGGCACTCAGTATAGTGCCCTGCATATAGCAAATGCTCAGTGCAGTGCTCTGAACTCTTGTAGGCTGAGAATATCATACTCTTCCTGCAGTAAGTGTTTGATGCAATGCTTGGCGCCCAGCAGACACTCAGTACAGTGCCTTGTGCTCCATAGACTCATGATCAGGGCTGTTGATGGTGATGATCGGTGATGATGTAAATGCCTTATGGTACTTATTAAGCGCTGTGTGCTAGGTCCTGTAAATATGACCTTGAAGTTCAACAGCTTCCATCTGGACCTCCCTAGTAACCAGCAAAACTCAGCCAAGGCAGCACTGGGCCTCTCTCCCAACCAAGCATCCTCTGCAGGGCTCCCCACAAATCTTAGGGGACCCTCAGAGGCAGGTATCAGGGGATCCTGAAAACCGTGACGTGAAAACCCAGATGGACCATTCTTAGAACCGGCTCCTGGAGGAGGTGGGGATCGATTAATTTTCACGTGAAGCCACTGTTCTCCAAGTTGTTTTTAGAAGTTGGATTATTTTTTACAATGTTTTTTGTTATGCACTTATTATATGCCCAACACTGAACTAAGTGCTGGGGTAGATACAAGCTAATCAGGTTGGACACAGTCCACATCCCACATGGGGCTCACAGTCTTATTCCCCATTTTACAGGTGAGGTAACTGAGACACAGAGAAGTGAAGTGACTTTCCCTAGTCACACAGCAGGTAAGTGGTGGGGCTGGGATTAGAACCCAGGTCTTCTGACTCCCAGGCCTTGACTCTTTCCAGTAGGCCTCGCTGCTTTTCTAACTTGAGAAATTGAGAAGGAGTAAACATCTAGGAGAAATTCCTCCTCTGATTCATATCTTCAGTACCCCCATAGCCTGTCTGAAAACCCCGCAGTCCTAGGGGATGGAAAGATTGGTCGTTTCATCCTCTGGCCTCTCTGCTGGGAATATTAATAATTGTGTGCCTCATTCTTGCCTGTCCCGCCGTCGACCCCAGGCTCATGTCTTACCTCTGGCCTGGAATGCCCTCCCTCCACACATCCACCAAACTAGCTCTCTTCCTCCCTTCAAAGGCCTTCCCAGACATAGACCCCCACTTTTTCCTCTCCTCCTCCCCTCCCCCCCTCCCTGTGCCCTACCCTCTCCCCCTCCCAACAGCACATGTATATATTTGTACATATTTATTACTCAATTTATTTGATCAATGATATGTATATAGCTATACTTCTATTTAATATGATGGTATTGACACCTGTCTACTTGCTTTGTTGTCTGTCTCCCCCTTCTAGACTGTGAGCCCGTTGTTGGGTAGGGACTGTCCCTATATGTTGCCGATTTGTACTTCCCAAGCACTTAGTACAGTGCTCTGCACACAGTAAACGCTCAATAAATATGATTGAATGAATGAATGTGGCATTTTTAAGCCCTTTAATATTTGCCAAGCTCTGGGGTAGATAATGATGATAATGATGGTCGTATCTGGTAAGTGTATTTTATGTGCCAGGCAGTGTACCTAGCGCTAGGGTGAATACAGAATATTAGGTCTGACACAGTCTCTGTCCTACATGGGGCTCACAGTGTTAATCCCCATTTTACAGATGAGGTAACTGAGGCACAGAGAAATGAAGTGACTTGAGCAAGGTCACACAGCAGACAAGTGGCAGAGCCAGGATTAGAATCCAGGCCCGTACTCTATCAATTAGGTCACAGTTGATCAGATACATGATCATCAGACACAGTCCCTGACCCACACGGGCCTCACAAGCCAAGGGGGAGGGAGACTAGGCATTGAATCCCCATTGTACAGATGAGAAAACTGAGGTTCAGAGAAGCTAAGCCACTTGCCCAGAGTCCCACAGCAGGCTAATGGCACGGCCAGGATTCGATCCCAAGTCCTCTGCTTCCCAGGCCCGAGGCGCTTTCCACTAGGCCATGCTGCTTCTCCATTGGTTCCAGGGGTGAACAAAGGGGCATATGTGTGTGTTCGCGTGTGTGTACATGTGTTTGTATAATGTCATATCTATGGAAACCCAAGTGAAGAATGTCGTGGCTTAGGCTGTTTCCATTTAAATAACGTTACTGACATGATAAGGGAGAAAGGATCAGACTGGCATCTGTATATTAAACATAGATTAGTGTCTAGGGGAGGTTCTGACATCATATGTTCCTGTTTCCTATTCCTGTCATAAAGTTTTTGTGGTTGCAGTAACCCAGAGCGGAATTCCAGATTGCAGGCTTCAAGGCGCTCAGCGGCTTCGCTTTAATTGAGACTAATTGCAATTCATTGTTTCAAGTACCCGAAAAGGTTTTCTGGTGTTGGTCTCTAATTAATAACTGCGTAATACTGAGGCTCCAGAGTCTCCAGGGGAGGAGCAAGCGACGAAAAACTTCCATTTGCACCAGATTGGAAAAATTTTGCCAGGGGTTGGTCTGGAGGTTGGATCTCATTGTTCTCCGGGTTGGGTCCGGAGTTGAAGTCTGGTGGCTCTAACAGTGCAACAGGCATTTTTTTTATGACATTTTTAAGCACTTACTAAATGCCAAGCACCAAACTGGCATTGAACTGTGTCCAATCTGATTATTTCATACCTACCCCAGTGCTTAGTGCAGTGTCTGGCACATAGTAAGTGCTTAAGAATTACCACAATTATTATTATTACTAAGCGCTGGGGTAGACATAAGATAATCAGGTTGGACACAGTCCACGTTCCACGTGGGGCTCACAGTCTTAATTTCCATTTTACAGATGAGGTAACTGAGGCCCAGAGAAGTGAAGTGATATGCCCAAGGTCACACAGAAGACAAATGGAGAGCCAGGATTAGCACTCAGGTCCTTCTGACTTCTAGGTCTGTGTTCTATCCACTAGGTCATGATGCTTCTCATTTCATTATGGGTAAGATTGATAGGGCATAGATTTTATAGTTTAGCCTTCATATGGGCACAAATGATACGGACGTCCATGGTGGAGAGGTAGGGATCCGGCTTTGAGTCTGGAAATGGTGGAAAGAGTGTCCAATCAAGGCCATCCACTGAAGCTGGGCAGGGAGGAGCTTCCAGTGGGGCTGATTAGAGGTAGGACTAGAAACAGTGCAGTCACAGTTAGTGGCCAATCAAGGCTGCTCACTGGAGCTGGGAAATTAAGAGCCTCCAGTGGGATAGATTAGTGGTAGGACTGGATACAATGGGGTCACAGCCAGTGGCCAATCAAGGCCACTCACTGGAGCTGGGAAATTAGGAGGGTCCAGTAGGGTAGATTAGGGAAGTGGCAGGGAACAATGAGGTCACAGCCAGTGGCCAATCAGAGTCACCTCGGGAGTTGGGGAGTTAGAAAATTTCAGTGGAGCAGATTAGAGAGAGCCCTGGAGACAAGTGAGGTCACAGCCAGCTGCCAGTCAGAGTTACCCACAGTAGTCGTGCAGTTGTTTTCTGGGAACTCTTGGGTGGGACAGATTAGACAGAGGCCCGGAGGCGGTGAAGTCCCAACAGAAGCCAATCAGGGCCACCCACTGGAGCTCAGCATCCAGGCGCCTCCACTGAAGCAGATTAGAGACAGGCCTGGAGACAGTAAGGTCAGGGCCAGTGGCCAATCAGGACCGACACTGGAGCTGGGCAGTTGGCCACTGCGACCTTTCAGATGTGGCAGATTACAGAGAGGCCTGGAGACAGTGAGTTCACAGCCAGTGACCATTTGGGGCCACCCACTGGAGCTGGGCAGCTAGGTCACTGGGTGGGGCAGATGAGAGAGGAGCCTGGAGACTGCGAGGTCACACCCAGTAGCCAATAAGGGCCACCCGTAGAGTTTCTGGGGAGGGAGCTGGGCCAGTTGAGACAAGAGCCCTGGGGTGGCTTTGTTGAGCTTTGGATTTGAGGGTGTGATTTTGCTTGGGGATTACAGTTCTTGGGGACTACAAGCAGGCTACATTGCTCTCCCTGTTTGGAGCCAGAGGGAGGTAGCTGGAGGGAACATTCATGGAAATCAATCAATTAATCAATCGTATTAAGTGCTTACTGTGTGCAGAGGACTGTACTAAGTACGTGGGAGAGTACAATACAGCAAAGTTGATAGACACTATTTTACACAATCCCCAAACCATCCTGCCCCCTCCGTGGATGGATGTGGGAGTGTTTTCAGACCTTTAAGGAAACGCCTAGAGCTTCAGTCTCTGAGCTATGTTCTCAACCAGACAATCAATACTATTTATTGAGCACCTACTCTATGCAGAACATTGTACTGAATGCCTACTGTGCAGAATGCTACTCTGGACTCGTATTAAGTGTGGAGCCCTGTGTTAGCATTTACTGGGTGCAGTGCCCTGTACTGAATGCCAGCTGAATCCAGAGGGCTGTACTAGGGATCTACTGCTTGCAGGGCACTGTATTAAACATTTGGGAGAGTACAACAGCAGTAAAAAGCACGATCCCTGCCCTCAGTGAGTGTTTAGTCTAGCAGGGGAGACAGACACTGATAGAAATTACAGGTAGTGAGGAGGCAGTAGAGTTTTGAGATAAGGACCTAAGTGCTGAGGATTTGAGAGCAGTGGGGTGGGTGGCTACATGCTTAGAGGTTAGGAGGAAGAGGACAAGGGGAAGGAGGAGGGAAGAAGGATGAGGAAGAGGAGAAAGATGATAAGGGAGAGAAGAAGAGGCATCTTTTTTTGGTATTTATTAAGCACTTACGATGTGCCAGGCACTGTATTAAACACTGGAGTAGATACAAGCTAATCAGGTTGCACATAATCCATGACCTACATGGAGGTTCACAGTCCCAATCCCCATTTTACAGATGAAGTCACTGAGGCACAGAGAAGTGAGGTGACTCACCCAAGGTCACACAGCAGTCAAGAGTCACAGCTGGGCTTAGAACCCTGTTCCTTCAGACTCCCAGGCTCTATCCACTAGGCCACGCTGCTTCGTGCTGCTTTGTTCTTGGCAGTGATACTCTAATCTAACAGTTTAGGCCCTCACACCCTGGCACTGCAGAACCAGGTACTGGGCACTCGCCCAAGGGGGCAGAGAGGCTGGAAAGGGATTTTTAGCAACAGCTGTGTGCACTGGTCAAGCATGGTGGTTGGGAGGCAGACGGGCGACTGTCCCGGAGGATTGTCTTTAATGATCAACCACATGACAGGTGTTTGAAAGAGACGGTGGTTTCATTTTTGAGATAGGAGAGTGAGAGAGAGAGAGAGAAATCCAAAGAGCTGGTTGAATTCAGACCCCGGTCAGCTCCCCAAATTGAGAGTGGGACCAGCAAAGAAGGGATAGGATCAGACCCCAGGACACCCCCCCGCCCCCCCGACCCAACCCAACAACACAGCGTTACTTAGGTGATGAGAGTCATAAGGAAACACACAAAAAATTTCTTGGCAGAAGTTCGCCAACTTAGATAGTCACTGGGTGTGTCTCCGACCCTAACCCCTGCCATTTCCTAGTTATAACCATGGTATGTGTGAAGCATCTACTATGTGCCAAGCATGGTTTTAAGCTCTGGGAGAGTTATAAGACCATCGGGGGACACGGTCCCTGTCCCACCCTGAGCACAGTCTAAGTGGGAAAGAGTAGAGGCATTTTACCAATGAGGTAACTGGGGCCCAGGGAAGTGAAGTGATCTGCCCAAGGTCACACAGCAGGCAAGTGGCAGAGGTGGGATTAGAACTCTGGACCTTTCACTCCCAGGCCTGGTCCCTTTCCACCACACCACACTGCCACCCTCAGTCTTGGACTGCAGCTCTCTGAGGAAAAACACATCCTTCATTCCATTCCATTTTAAATGAAAATCATGATGGCTTGTACTGTCTGCTCCGAGCCTAGCAATGGGGCAGGTACAAGATCATCCGATTGGACTCCGTGCCCCCCTCCACTGGTACTCCTGGTCTGAGAGTGAGAGTAGAGGAGAATGCAGAGGAGGCAGGGAGGAGGGAGAGGAGGAGCAGAGCATGAGGAGGAGGAGGAGGGGAAGAGGAGAAGGAGAGGAGAAGAGGGGAGAGGAAGAGGAGGGGGAGGAGGAAGAGGAGAGGAAGAAGGAAAGAGAAGGTGATGAAGAGGAGAAGGAGGAAGAGGAGGGGGAAGAAGAGGAGAAGAGGGGAGAGGAAGAGGAGGGGGAGGAGGAAGAGGAGAGGAAGAAGGAAAGAGAAGGTGATGAGGAGGAGAAGGAGGAAGAGGAGGGGGAAGAAGAGGAAGAGGGGGAATCGGGAAAAGGAGAAGGGGGAAGAGGAGAAGGAGGACGAGAAGGACGAGATAGGAGGAAGGAAATGAGGAAGAAGAAAGGAGAGAGGGGGGCAAGAGAAGGAGGAGGAGGGGATTGAGAAGGAGGAAGATGGGAGAGGAGGAGGGGGGAAGTTGGAGAAGATTAAAACCCAGGGGGGTTGAGTCCCGAGGGCCTCAAACCCCAGCCTCCTTCCTCCCAGTCTTGTGCTTTCTCCCCAGGGCCATGCAGCTCCTCCAAACCACAGCCTCAGACAGAGCTCCTGCACTTTGACACTTCCTCCCTTGTCCCTCTGGCATCCACTCTTCTGAACGAAAGCCCTTGGCCTGTAGTTCCCGGGGAGCATTAAACGTCATTTCCCACCACAAAGAGCTGCCCCAGTTTCCTCAGCCAGTCCAGCACTAAGCCACAAGAGGAAGTGCTTTAGAAGCCCTGGGCGGATGGGAGAGGAGCAAAAGGCAGAAGAGTCAGTCAGTCAGTCAATCGTATTTACTGAGCACTTACCATGTGCAGAGCATTGTACTAAGCACTTGGAAGAGTACAATGTAACAGACACATTGCCTGCCGACAATGAGCTTACAGTCTCGAGCAACAGAACTCCCCGAAGGAGCAAAGCAGAGACACCAACACCAGGCCCCTCTGCGTCCTCTGAGAAGCCTTCCCCTCAAAATCCCACTCTCCCCCCCGCAAATGTCGTGGGGGTCACCCCAAAAGCCACACAATCCTTATTTATAGATGGCTTTGTACCCTCCACTCCCTGGCTCACCGATTCGTCTTTCCAGGCTCTTGCAACTGATGGTTCTATCTTTCAGTTGATCAGTCCGTCAATCAGAGGTATTTATTGGGTACTTCCTGTGTGCAGAACCTAAGGCTTTGTGTTTTTGCTTGCTTTCACTATCTGTCAATCATTTCTGTCTGCCTGCCTTCCCCTTGAGATTGTGGGCTGGAGAATGTGTTTCTCATTTCTACTGTTCTCTCCCAGGTACTTAGTGCAGTGCTCTGCACACAGTGGGCACTTAGTCCAGTGCCTTAGGAGCTCAGTATGGTGTTCTGCACCCAGTAGTGTTCTGTATACAGAAGACACTCATGGGTACCCAGTTCAGTGCTCTGCATGAAGTAGGTAGCCACTACTGTGCTCTGCACCTGACTGCTCTGCACATAGAGGGCAACGAGTACAGCACTCTGTGCCCCCAGTAAATAGTCCGTATAGTGCCCAGCACACAGTAGGCCCTGGCGTGAGAGCCACCAGGGAAAGTAGAACAGAAACAAGCCCCGTTTCCTGCTCACAAGGAGCCTCCACTCGAGGGTGAGTGATCTGGATGGCTCACATCCCAAACCGGCTAATCTGCCCTGGGTGACCCAGCAGCGGAGTGAGGGACTCAGGTGTCCGGGGCTGGGGGGTGGGGAGGTGATGCCTTTACCTCCTTTCCCGGATGCCAGGGGGGCAGCCAGGGGTTGGGGGTGGGGAAACGGGGCAGATATTCCTGCCTTGCATAATAAAGGGTGAGCAGCCCCTGCCCCAACCCTTCCACTGCCCGGTATAATTGTTTATTGGTGTCCCGGGAGGGTTAGGGCTTAGTGAGTCATTCCAAATGGGAAACAATGGCGAGTTCTTCATCCCTCTGGGAGGCTGGGTCACTCTGGGGTGAAGGAGCAGGCCTGGGAATTGGGCTGGGCCGGAAGAGCAGGTGTCCAGCCCATTGGGTGGGGCCCACGTAGGGGTAATAATAATAATAATTTTGGTATTTGTTAAGCACTTGCTATGTGCCAAACACTGTTCTAAGTGCTGGGGGAGATACAAGGTGATCAGATTGTCCCATATGGGGCTCACAGTCTTAATCCCCATTTTCCAGATGAGGTCACTGAGGCCCAGAGAAGGGAAGTGACTTGCCCAAAGTCACACAGCTGACATGTGGCAGAGTCGGGAAGGTACTATCTTTAATGTAATTGGGAAAATCAGGGCCAAAGAGACATTGTAGGGAGAGAGGGAGAGTATGTGGCTGGGAGTCAGGACAGCCGAGTTCTAGTTTTTGGACTGTGAACCCCATGTGAAAAAGGGTCTTGGTCCAATCCATCTTGTATCTGCCCCAGGATTTAGCACACCTTATGTACTTAATAAGTGCCAGACTGCAAGCTCTTTGAAAGCAGGGAACATGCTCTAGACTGTGAGCTCATAGTGGGCAGGGAATGTGTCTGTTGTTATATTGTACTCTCCCAAGGGCTTAAAGCAGTGCTTTGCACACAGTAAGTGCTCAATAAATAAGATTGAATGAATGAATGCTCACTAACTTTATTGTTCTCTCCTAGTGCTTAGTTCAGTGCTCTGCACACAGTAGACAATGAGCTCCTTGAGGACAGGGATTACGTATACCAACTGTACAATACTCTCCCAAGTGCTGAACACAGCACTCTTCAAACAGTTAGACTGTAAGCTCCTTGAAAGCTGGGATCATTATCTTCCATCTGTATTATAGTCTCCCAAGTTCTCAATTCAGTACCCTATGTACACAGTAGACTGTAAGATCCTTGAATGCAAGGATTGTGTATTCTTTTTATGGTACTTTTTTGCACTTACTATGTGCCAGGCACTTTACTGAACTCTGGAGTAGATACAAGCTAATCAAATTGGACAGAGACCATGCCCCACGTGGGGCTCACAGTCTTAATCCCCATTTTACAGATGAGGGAACTGAGTCACAGAGAAGTTGTGACTTGCCCAAGGTCACCCAGCAGACAAGTGGTGAGTAGGGATTAGAACCCAGATCCTCTGACTCCTAGGCCTGTGCTCTATCCACTAGGCAATACTACTTCTCAACTCTTCTCTGCTCAGAGTAAATAATAAAAATGATTATAATTGAGTAATGAATTCCACCAAACCAAAATTGTTAGCATTTATTCGGGTTTCTAATACCTCTGCCACATTCATCATAACTCTGATGCTATGAAAATCCCTGGGACGGAGAGGTATTTTGAATTTATTCAGCATCTCCTGTCCAGAAAAAGCTAAGTTCCTCTCCAGGAATACTGTGGGAAGTGGCTCTCTCCTGGGTAATACTCATTTCAAAATCAGTACATAGAGATGATGAAAGAGACATTTCTACCTTAAACCAACAGATCCTGGTGTCAAGATTCTGAAGGACGAATGTAAATTTTGTTAAAAATAACATGCTGGAAAAATCCCCACCGCCAGCTTGCCCACACCTCGGAGAGAACAGAGCAGCAAGTGACTCTCAGGAACAGGGGTTGCTTCTGTCAAAACAGTCTCTGCTCCCTACCTCCCCACCTCCTCTCCGGGGGGGAGTTGGTGGGGGGGGACAAGGACCTCTGTCCACACTGGCTAATTATCTGTGTCGCTCAACCCCCCAGGGGATATTTAGTAAGCGCTTCATTTAGCAAGGTGGTTGGCACTGAGGAAGCATTTAATAATCAATCAATCAATATGACATTTATTGAGCATTTACTGTGTGCAGAGCACTGTATTAAGCCCAGAGCACTGAAAAGCAGTGTGGTCTAGTGGGAAGAGCCTGGGCCTGACCCACAGGGTCACTGACTGTGTCCAACCTGATTAGCTTGTGCCTACTCCAGGGTTTAGTATAGTGCCTGACACATTAAGTGCTAAACAATGTGCCTGTTTATTGCTATATTGTACTCTTACAAACCTTTAGTGCTCTACACACAGAAAGTGCTCAGAAAATACTATTGACTAATTAACAAATGCCATAAAAAAAGGGCTTGGAAGAGTGAGAGACACTGATTACAATGCAACAGATCTGATAGACAAGTTCCCTACCGACAATGAGCTAAAGAGGAATATTATGATTGTAGGTAGAGACAACTATTTATTTAGCCATCTCATCCTTGATGTGTTTGATATGTCTGTGGAGAGCTCCACTATATTTCCTAGCTCTGAATAATGGTCCTAGTTACTTTGTGCCAGGCACTGCACTAAGTGCTCCCATGACGCGACTTCATAGGGAGGGAGCATGCCTACCAGCTCTATTGTACTGAGCACCCCCCCCCCCCCCCAAGTGCTTAGTACGGTGCTCAGCAAATGCTCAGTAAATAAGTAGAGAAGTAGCGTGGCTTTGTGACAAGAGCACAAGCTTGGGGGTCAGAAGACGTGGGTTCTAATCCCGCCTCCTCCACTTCATCATCAATTGTATTTATTGAGTGCTTACTATGTGCAGAGCACTGTACTAAGCGCTTGGGAAGTACAAATTGGCAACATATAGAGACAGTCCCTACCCAACAGTGGGCTCACAGTCTAAAAGTGGAGACCCTCCACTTGTCTGCTGTGTGACCTTAGGCAAGCCGCTTAACTTCTCTGTGCCTCAGTTACCTCATCTGTAAAATGGGGATGAAGACTGTGAGCCCCACGTGGGACAACCCGATTACCTTGTACCTACCCCGGCGTTTAGAACAGTACTTGGCACATAGTAAGCGCGTAACAAATACCATAATTACGGGCTTTGGAGTCAGAGGTCATGGGTTCAAATCCCGGCTTCTCCACTTGTCAGCTGTGTGACTTTGGGCAAGTCACTTCTCTGGGCCTCAGTTACCTCATCTGTCAAATGGGGTTTAAGCCCGTGAGCCCCACGTGGGACAACCTGATCACCTTGTAACCTCCCCAGCGCTTAGAACAGTGCTTTGCACATAGTAAGCGCTTAATAAATGCCATTATTATTATTATTTATTATAAATCCGATGAATTAATTAGGTGCCTGTCAGTCTCCCCCAGAAGATCTGACTTCTGTTTGGTCCCTCAATGTTCAGCGTGAGGAGACACCGCGCCCCCCTGTGGAGGAACAAGAGAGAAGCAGAGTGGCCTGGTGGAAAGGAGTCTGGGAATCCCGGGTTTTAATACCAACCCCTCAACTTTCCTGTTGCGTGACCCTGGACGAGTCACTTCACTTCTCCGCGCCTGTTTCCTCATCTGTAAAATGGGCATTCAATCCCGGCTCTCCCTCCCTCTTAAACTGTGCACTCCGTGTGGGGCTGGGATCGTGGCTGAGCTGATTATCTTTTATCTGCCTCAACACTTGGCACATACTAAGTGCTTAACAAATACCACAGTGATTATTATTAAGGCCACCAGCTCACCCGGAAATTGGTTGGCAAGGGCGCCCATAACAGGATGTTCTGAGTTCACACAGCCTTTGTGGGCATCCTGCAGCCCTGCTTCTAATCATGAGATTTTTTTTCCTCCTGGAAGATGTGAGGTAAGACCTGTCTCCCCCAGTAAACTGGAAGCTCCTTGAGGGCATGAATTATGTATCCTGCTTGCCTTCAACTCTCCCAAGCACCCAGTAAAGCACTTTGCACACAGCAGGCACCTACTACAGTGTTCTGCACACAGTAGACACTCATTATCGTTCTTTACACACAGTAGATGCCCAGTACAACACTCTGCATTGCAGTCAGCACCTAGTATAGTGCTCTGCACACAGCAGGCACTCAGTACAGCACTTTGAACACAACAGGCATGCTGTACAGTGCTCTGCTCAAACTAGGCACCCTATTCAGGACTATGCTCACAGTAGGCCCACCCTACAGTGCTCTGAACACAGTAGGTGTTCAATAAATACTATGGTTTCGTTGATAGGAGGAATTTTCATGGGAGGAAAGATCATGTCAGAACACTCACAGGCCCCACCCTCAGCCTCTTTTAATGCTGGACATAAAGACACATGAGACATCCATGTGTGACCACTGCATTCAGCTCTGTGTGATCTGCTGGGTGACCTTAGGAAGCTCACTGTACCTCTCTGAGCCTCAGTTCCCCCACCTGTAAAATTGGGAGTAGGAGCCCTGTACTCCCACCGTGAGTCCCGTAAGGGAAGGGGACTGTGTCCAACGCATCCCAACAGTCTCATATTCATTCATTCATTCATTCAATCGTATTTATTGAGCACTTACTGTGTGCAGAGCACTGTACTAAGCGTTTGGGAAGTACAAGTTGGCAACATACAAATCGGACCATTGTATGGGCTCCAGCGCTCAGCACAGTGCTTAGCTCAGATCTAGTGTTTGCAGGGGGTCTGCTTATTCAGAGATTGCTCTCACCTGGACTGGAAGAGCGAATGGTCAGACAGTCAAAAGGTCAAGGGGTTCGGCCTGTAAGAAATGGCACAGTACCCACAGGTTGGGTGTTGGGGAGGGAGGAACTGGTGGCTGGACAGGAGTCCCCTGGAGACAGAGGTTCCTAGCCTGTAGCTCCCATTTACTCCCCCAAATGGTTAAACTTTCTCTCCGATCCACCCTATCCCTCAGTGTCCAGTGCTGCCCCTAAAGAGCTCCCTCTCCTGAATGCCCCTGCCTCCTCCCCATGGTCAGTCTCTGCAGATGCTCACCCAGGGAGCACTGGTCAAGCCCAGGTGATGCCAGCCTTCACAGCTGGATGTTGTGTTGGGACATCGGGGGCTGATGTCCAGCCCCTCAGGAGGTCTGGCCGGGCCCCTGGGGCACTGGAGAGCAGCTCACCAGTCATGATTTTGGCAACTGGCTCAGTCACTGGCTCTCTGGGGATCACCATTCCCTTGGGGCGGGCTGAATTCTGAGGGGCCAGGGTTGATGGGGACAGTATTTATCCTGCGCTGACTATGCCAAGTACTCTGCTCAATACTGGGACAAATCAATCAATCATTTATTGAGTGCTTACTGTGTGCAGACCACTGTACTAAGCCCCTGGGAGAGAACAATATATCAGAGCTAGTGGACCCCTTCTCTGCCCACAACAAATTTGCAGTGTAGGGGGGAGACAGACATGAATATAAGTAAATAAACAGGTGAGATAATCAGATAGCACCCTTTCCCCACCCCACATGTGGCTCATGGTCTAAGGAGGAGGGAGAGTAGGGATCTGATCCTCATTTTACAGATAAGGAAGCTGAGGCTCAGAGAGGGAAATGACTTGCCCAAGGTCTCTCAGCCCTGGGCTCTTTTCACTAGTGTTGCAGTGTCTGCTGCAGATGAGTCCCGCTTCCTCTGTACAAATGAGGTTGGCTTGTTGATGTTTCAGTTCTGGAATGTTTTGTCACCCAAGGCCCATGTCAGTCCCTGTCCCTCTGACTGGGAAGAGCTCAGAGCTGGGGGTCAGAAGACAAGGGTTCTAGTCCCAGCTCTGCTCCTGCCCTCGGTGACCTCAGGCAAGTTACTTCACGTCTCTGGGCCTCAGTTTCCTCCTCTGCAAAATGGGGATTTGATAGATTGTAGGCAGTGGCTCTAACCTCATAATCTTGTTTCTAACTCAGTGCTTGGCCTCAGTTTACTCATCTGTGCAATGGGAATATGATAGATTGTGGGCAGGGACTGTGTCTAACCTCCTAATCTTGAGTCTGCCACAGTGCTTAACCTCAGTAGCTGTAAAATGGGAAGGATAAAATAGACTGTGGGCAGGAAATGTGTCTAACCTCCTAATCTTGTGTGTAGATCAGTGCTTGGCCTTTGTTTCCTCATCTGTAAATGGGCATAAGGTTCCTGCCCCCCCTCCCCTTGGATTGAGAAAGGGATTGGATCTGATCTAATTTTCTTCTGTCTACCCCAGTGCTTGGCACAGACTAAGCCCTGAAAAAATACTATTACTTACTAATTACCTAATTAACCATTAATAATGAATTGATACTAACTAAAATAACTGATCAGATCATCTTTTGCCTCCCCCAGTGCTTAGCACAGAGTAAGCAGCATCTATGGGAAGCAGTGTTGCCAAGTGGAAAGGGCACAGGCCTGGGAAATAGAGGACCTGGGTTCTAATCCCTGCTCTGCCACTGGTCTGCTGTGTGACCATGTGCAAGTCACTTCACTTCTCTGTGTCTCAGTTCCTTCATCTGTAAAATGATGATTAAGTCTGTGAGCCTCTTTGGAACGTGGACTATGTGCAGCCGAATTAGCTTGTAGCTACCCCATCGCTTAGTATAAATGCCTGGCACATAGTAAGCACCCTCTGTGCCTCAGTTCACTCATCTGTAAAATGGGGATTGACTGAACCCCTGTGAAACAAGGACCATATCCAACCTAAGTAGTTCATACCTACCCCAGCGTTTAGTATAGTGCCTGGCACATAGTAATTGCTTAATAAATACCATAAAAATTCCAAATAAATAGTAACTATTACTAACTGCCACATTAACTATTAATAACTATTTAATACTAATTGAAATAACTCATCCGTTTATCCTCTGCTTTCCCCCGTGCTCAGTGCAGCACTTGGCAAAACAAGCACTTCATAAACACCTCCATCAACCTCGTCATCATCATCATCATTATTATTAGAAACTAATAATAGAGTGTACAGGTCAGAGCAGGGAGGCTTCTTTCTGGAAGACTGCGTCTGCTTTCTGTGCTGTCATCTTTCAGACGGGCCCCGTCCTGCCGATCTCGGGCGGGTGTTATATAAGGAGTATCGAGTGCTAACAGGCCCCTCCGGTGACACTCCCCAGAGGGAGGCTCACCCTTGCATGGGGGCGGGCCCGGCGGGGGACACGGTGGAATACAGTGCTCTGCAAGTGCTCTGAGAGCAAGGATCTGTGTCTGTGGTGCGTCTGTGCGTATTTGTGTGGTGGATTTGTGTGTGCAGTTATGGAAGTTGTGTGTGGCTGTGGGTGTGAGTTCGTGCAATGGGAGAGTGTTCGTGGAGTGGGTTGGGTGGGCGTGTGGGTGTCTATGTGCGTATTGTGCGAGTATGTATGCTTGTGCCGGTGTCCCGGGATAGGATGAGTGCTTGGATCAGAGTGGGAGCAGTTTGGATGGAGAGGGAAGGGTGGATTTTAGCAAGTCATGAAGGTAGAACCGACAGGCTGAATATGTGGTTTGAAGGAGATGAGTGGAGGACAATGCCAAATCACTCAGCCTCTCTGGGCCTCAGTTTCCTCATCTATAAAATGGAAATAATAATTCCCAGTCTTAGTCAAACACACCCACACACATCCCAAAACACCCACAAACAAAAACACCTACACCCAGATGCGTATATGGATCCCTTTCCTCCAACACAAACATGCACCCAGGCTGAGAACCAGGATTGGGCTAACCCTCTGGGAAACCAGTGGGATTGTCTGGATGACTGCCCATGGTTCCCAGTTTGCATGCTGTGGGCTTAGACTGGTGGGAGAAACTGAGACCCGGAGGCCTCTGCAAAGCTGGAGACTGCAATGTGTCTGGTGGTGTTGTCTGAGGTGAGCCGGCAAAGGTCTCTCTGTGGCCCTTGATTGCCCACTATCACCGAGATGCTGCGGCTGTGTGTGTTGTCTGTGTGTGTGTCTGTGTTTGTGTGTGTGTGAGTGTGCACTTAGTTTAAAATAAATGGAACAAAGCAGGGAAAAGCACAGAGCAAAGGTGCCAGGAACAGGAAGACTCGGCGTGTCTGGGCGAAGACGACTAGGCCAGGAGGCCCCTCCCACTGGCAAGAGCATTTCTCTCCCTCTGCCCGCCCAGGGCTGTCTGAAGCAGGGCTGGGGCTGCCACTGGGCGGAGGTGCCATGGGTGGGGTCACGGGGGGCCGGCGGCTGACATGGGGGGGCTGCCACGCCTCCTCGGGGAGCAACGATGGCCCAGCCTCACAGCCCAGCTGATTCAGGGCCTTGGTTTCAACGGGGGCTCTGGGATGTAGGGAGGAACTGGTTGTTGGTCACCCTCCTGGACATCAACCAGAAATGGACTATCCTACACCCCTGCTTCTCCCTTTTCCATCCCTGATTCTCTCCCAGTGACCTAGCAGGGACCATCCCACACACCCTGGCTCTCCTCTCTCCATCCCTGACTCTCCCCCAGTGATCCAATACGGACCATCTCACACCCCTGATTCTCCTTTTTCCTTATCCCCCACCTCAGCGACCCAGCACAGATCATCCCATCTCCTTGACTCTCCCCTGTCCGTCACCAACTCTTCCTCTGGTGACTCAGTATGGACATTCATCTATAGACATGTCCAATTCCCTTTGGATTTGCTCTTGTTTCTGGCTCCAGGGGTGCTTATCACTCGCCTGGGGTCAAGATGGCATTATAATAGTAATGGAATTTGTTAATTGCTTACTCTGTACCAAAGCCTTTTCTAAGAGCTGGGATAGATATGTGATAAGCAGGTGGGACACAGAACCCGTCCCACATGGGTTCACAGTGTAACTAGGAAAGAAAACAGGAATTGACTCCCCATTTTACAGATGTTGGAAACTGAGGCTCAGAGAAGTTGTCACTTCTCCAAATTCACACAGCAGGGTGGGATAAGAACCTAGGTTCTCTGCATCCCAGGCCTGGTTTCTTTCCACTAGGCCACACGCGTAATAATGATAATAATAATAATAATGGTATTTGTTAAGCGCTTATGGTGGTGTTGCTAATTAACCAGTAATACTGACGGAGGGCTTACTGTGTGCAGAGCACTTTTCTGAGTGTTTGGGAGAGTGTATTAGCCACTGTAGACATGGTCTCTTTCCTCAAGGAGCTTATAGTCTAGCAGGGGAGTTACTCAAGTTGTTGCTAGCAGGGTAGTGCTGAAATGGCAGTTATGGGGAAACAGAACTGGGAGATGAGAGATTAATCAGGGAAGGCCCCCTGGAGGAGATGAGATTTCAGAAGGGCTTTGAAGATGGGGAGAGCTGTGTTATTGTTATTAGTAACAAAAACTAGAATTTATTGAGTGCCTGTGTGCAGAGAACTGTTCTAAGCACTTGAATAATAATGTCCTTACTCTGTATGTGTGACTGGGGGTAGAGGTGGAATAAGGAAGAGGTCTTCTCTTTTCCCCTTCCCCTTTCCATCGAGAATGGGGCTACATGCCCACCCTGCTCCTCCCCTACAGCCCTAAACAGCCATGGATCTCTTAGCTAGAGGGTGGATGTGGAACTATACTTCACGCTGCTGCCCGGATCATCTTTGTGCAGAAACGCTCTGGGCATGTTACTCCCCTCCTAAAAAATCTTCAGTGGCTGCCAGTCAACCTACACATCAAGCAAAAACTCCTCACTCTTGGCTTCAAGGCTGTCCATCACCTCTCCCCCTCCTACCTCACCTACCTTCTCTCCTTCTACAGCCCAGCCCACACCCTCCACTTCTCTGCCGCTAACCTCCTCACTGGGCCTCGTTCTCGTTCTCGCCTGTCCTGCCATCGACCCCCGGCCCACATCCTCCCCCTGGCCTGGAATGCCCTCCCTCTGCATATCCTCCAAGTTAGCTCTCTTCCTCCCTTCAAAGCCCTACTGAGAGCTCACCTCCTCCAGGGGGCCTTCCCAGACTGAGCCCCCTTTTTCCTCTCCTCCTCCCCATCCCCCCCACCCTACCTTCTTCCCCTCCCCACAGCACCTGTATATATGTTTGTACAGATTTATTACTCTATTTATTTTACTTGTACATATTTACTATTCTATTTATTTGGTTAATGATGTGCATCTAGCTTTATTTCTATTTATTCTGATGACTTAACACCTGTCCGCATGTTTTGTTTTGTTATCCGTCTCCCCCTTCTAGACTGTGAGCCCGTTGCTGGGTAGGGACCGTCTCTATATGTTGCCAACTTGTACTTCCCAAGCGCTTAGTACAGTGCTCTGCACACAGTAAGTGCTCAATAAATGCGATTGAATTGAATTGAAATGGAGCCTGGGGAGGAAGTGATGAAGCCAGGGATGGGGAAGAGGGAGCTGGAGGAGATTGAACCAGGGAGGATGTGCCGGAACTGGGTAGGAAGTGAAAGAACTGGAGAAGGGGTAATCCCGGCTCTGCCACTTGTCTGCTGTGTGACCTTGGGCAAGTCATTTAACTTCTCTGTGCCTCAGTTACCTCATCTGTAAAATGGGGATTAAAACTTTGAAGCCTGTGTGGGACAGGAACTGAGTTCAACCTGATTCTCTTGTATCTACCTCAGTGCTTAGTACAGTGTCTGGCACAAAGTAAATGCTTAACAAATACCACAATTACTATTATTATTATTATTAGCAGGAGAAGCAGAGTGGCCAAGCTAAAAGAGCAGTGGCCTGGGAATCAGAGGACCTGGGTTCTAATCCCTGCTCTGCCATTTGTCTGCTTTGACAAGTCACTTGGGCAAGTCCCTTAATTTCTTTGTGACTCAGTTATCTCATCTGTAAAATGGGGATTAATACTGTGAGCACCATGGGGGACATTGATTTTGCCCAACCTGATATCTTGCATCTATCCCAGCATTTAATACAGTGCCTGGCACATAGTAAGTGCTTAACAAATACCATAATAATAATAAAAACCTTAACTTTTCTGTGCCTCAATTAACTCGTCTGTAAAATGGGGATTGAGATGAGTGCCCCATGTGGAACAGGACCTGTGTCCGACCCGATTTACTTGTCTCCACCCCAGGTCTTAGTACAGTGCCTGGCACACAGTAAGTGCTTAACAAATGCCACAACTATTATTATTACTATAGTTTTGTTTTGTTATCTGTCTCCCCCTTCTAGGCTGTAAGCCCGTTGTTGGGTAGGGACTGTCTCTATATGTTGCCGACTTGTACTTCCCAAGCGCTTAGTACAGTGCTCTGCCCACAGTAAGCGCTCAATAAATATGATTGAATGAATGAATGAATATGTTAGTTATTATTTGTTTATATCAATGTCTATCTCCCCCTCTAGATTGTGAGCTCATTGTGGGCAGGAATGTGTCTGTTGTTATATTGTACTCTCCTAAGTACTTTAAACAGTGTTTTGCACACAGTAAGAGCTCAGTAAGTATGATTGAATGAATGAATGGTACGCAGTAAATGCTTACATGACCTGGGACAAGTCACTTTACTTCTCTGAGCCTCAGAACCCTCATCTGTCAAATGGGGATGGAGACTGTGAGCCCCACACGGGCCAGGGACTGTGTCCAACCCGATTTGCTTGTATCCATCACAGCTGTTAGTACAGCGCCTACCACATAGTAAGGGCTTAACAAATGCCTTAATTATTAGCAAATGCCACTGAAGGAAAAAAGAGGGGGAGGGAGGGAATGCAGGAGCCGGGCGGTTGTAAGGCTAGAGAAGAGGGAGGAGGCCAGTTGGCCGGCACTGAGTCAGCCGGGAGCTGCTGAAAGCGGGGGCGGGGGGGCCGTTAGACGGTTGGGGCGGGGGGGGGGGGGGGAGAAGGAAAGGGAGGGGCGAGGCGGGAGGTTCTGCCCAGCCGCGGCTCTAGAGACCAGCCAATGAGCAGCCTCCCTGGGCCCTTTTCAAATTTCCAAAAAGCTGCGCTCCCCATGGGGACCATCTCCTCAAAGCATCAACCTCCCCGGCCTAACGGGAAGCAGAGCTCCTGCCCAGGCCTGGCTCTTTGGGAGACCCCCAATCCTCCCTCTAGCCTCCCCCTCCCCTTGCACCAGTGTTTGGGGGCGGAGGGGAGGGTCCCCTATTTAATAATAATAATGTTGGTATTTGTTAAACGCTTACTATGCGTCAAGCACTGTTCTAAGCACTGGGGCAGATCCAAGGTAAACAGGTTGTCCCGCTTGGGGCTCACAGTCTTCATCCCCATTTTACAGATGAGGTCACTGAGGCATAGAGAAGTTACGTGATTTGCCCAAAGTCACACAGCTAAGTGGCGGAGTCGGAATTAGAACCCACTTCCTGTGACTCCCAAGCCCGGGCTCTTTCCACTAAGCCACGCTGCTTCTCTTAACGAAGCGTGACAATCCTTCCTCCACGCCAGTTGGCATGTAAAGGATGGATCAACTGATTTCTGTGTGCCGAGCACTCGACTGGCTTCTCCTACGTGCAGGGAAGCTGTACTGGCCGCTCAGGAGCCTGTCCAGGAGTAGGGGAAGACGGACCCTGACCTTCAGGTGCCGTCGGGGTAGTGGGGCGAAGGAGACAGTGCACACGTGTAAATGTGATTAATTGATTGGGAAAATGTAGATCAAGTGTGTCCGCTCTACACCTTCTCCCCCCACCCCCCATCATAGAGGTACGAACCCAGGTCCCCGCCCCTCCTTCAGCTCTCCCTTCCCCCATCCTTTGAGAAACAGCGTGGCCTAATGGATAGAGCACAGGCTTGGGAGTCAGAGGTCGTGGGTTCTAATCCTGACTCCGCCACTTGTCTGCTGTGTGACTTCGTTTCTCTGTGCCTCAGTTATCTCATCTGTAAATTGGAGGTTAAGACTGTGAGCCCCATGTGGGACATGGACTGCGTCCAGCCTGATTAGCTTGTATCTGCCCCCAGCGCTTAGTACAGTGCCTGGCACACAGTAAGCACTTAATACCATTAAAAAAAGCTCTCCCTTTTTCTCCCCCTGGCCCTTCCACCCCTCTTCCATTCCGAACTGCTAAGGGCAGGGAGACGGATGGGAAAGGTGTCTACGGGCTGGGAAGGGCAGACCCTGTTGCCTGTATGCTGGGAGAGTCCAAGCGGGTCCCGCCCCGTGCTGACCAGCCGGAGTCCGGTAGGTTGGGCCGGAGGGCGGCCGTTTCCGATGGTTGTTTCGATTGCTTTTGCAGGCGGGGATTCCGGTCGGGGCCTCTGGGTCCGGGATGGGGTGGCGAGCGTGGCGTGGGAAAGCGGCCGGTCCTGGGGTCGCTGGGCCTAGGCTTGTAGGATCCCAGTTTCGTTCCCCGGGATAGCCGGGAAAACATCCCCAGTTCCTCCCAGCCTCCGCCGTCTCCTTCCCCAAGCTCCCCTCTCTCCCCTCCACTTGATAAGCGCTTAACAAACACCATTATTATTATTGATTGGCTCACGAACTAACTGTGGCATTGGCGAAGCTCTGAGGCCCAGAGAGGGTAACGGACTTATCGGATGTCACAGAGCAGGCCAGGGGCAGAGCTGGGATTAATAATAATAATTGTTAAACACTTACTCTGGGCCAACCACTGAACTAAGCTCTGGGATGGTTACAAACAACGTGGCTCAGTGGAAAGAGCACGGGCTGTGGAGTCAGAGGTCATGAGTTCAAATCCCCGCTCCACCAACTGTCAGCTGTGTGACTTTGGGCAAGTCACTTCACTTCTCTGGGCTTGTTACCTCACTGTAAAATGGGGATGAAGACTGTGAGCCCCCTGTGGGACAACCTGTTCACCATGTAACCTCCCCAGTGCTTAGAACAGTGCTTTGCACATAGTAAGCACTGAATAAATGTCATCATTATTATTATTATTGAGAAGCAGCGTGGCTCAGTGGAAAGAGCATGGGCTTTGTAGCCAAAGGTCATGGGTTCAAGTCCCTGCTCCACCAATTGTCAGCTGTGTGACTTTGGGCAAGTCACTTAACTTCTCTGTGCCTCAGTGACCTCATCTGTAAAATGGGGATTAAGCCTGTGAGCCCCCCATGGGACAACCTGTTCACCATGTAACCTCCCCAGCGCTTAGAACAGTGCTTTGCACATAGTAAGTGCTTAATAAATGCTACTATTATTATTATTATTATCTGATCCCTGTCCCACATGAGGCAAACAGTCTCAGTCCCCATTTTAAAGTGACTTGTAAAAGCAGCATGGCCTAGTGGAAAGAGCGTGGGCTTGGGAGTCAGAGGATGTGGGTTCTAATCTTGGCTCTGCCACTTGTCTGCTGTGTATCCTTGGGCAAGCCGCTTCACTTCTGTGTGCCTCAGTGACCTCATCTGTAAAATGGGGATTAAGACTGTGAGCATCTCAATTACCTTGTATCTACCCCGGGGTTTAGAACAGTGCTTGGCACATAGTAAGCATTTAACAAATACTGTTGTATTACTTGCCCAAGGTCACACAGCAGACCTGTGGTGGAGCCGGGATTAGAACCCGTGATCTTCTGATTCCCAAACCCGCGCCCTATCCACAGGCCAAATCTGAACTCTTCTTCCCATATTTTATAACAATGGCATTCAGGAAGCGCTCTGCACACATCAGTGATCCAGTACAGTGCTCTGCACAGAGGACTCTAGGACCCTTCCCTCCCTGGTCCTGCTCAGGCCAAGCCTCCCCCCCCCCCCACAACCCCTTCAAGGTCCGGTTAGCCCGAAGCCCCTGACTCGCCCCCTCCTCCCCCTCCCCTCCCCTTAGTGCTCAAGACCAGAGAGCAAAGTCGGGGGAGACCGCGTTAATGGAGAGAGAGACCGCGTTAATGGAGAGACCGCAATGATTGAGCCCGCGGAGGAGGGGCGAGGCGGGGGCTCCTCCGTCCCAGAGCGGGAAGAGGAGAGCTCAGCCCCCTCAGTTGAGTTTTGGGCGGCCGGTACAGGGGCAGCTGAACAGGCCGAGGGGGGCCCTGCCTTTGTTCATCCCGAACGACATCTCAGACTCTGTCTCATCCTGGACTGAAGTGTCTTGGGTCGAGTCCTGATTCCCGGGGACGGCCTGCAGAAGGCTGCACATGGGAGGAGGGTCTGAGTCAGGCTGCATCCCCTCCCTCCCTCACCTCCCTTCACCCTCCCTCCTCTCCCCTCACCTTCCCTTCCTTCCACCCTTCCACCCCTCCCTCTATTAATCATAACTATGGTATTTGTTACTGTTTGTCAAACACTGTTATAAGCATTACTAAATAATTCTCTGGAAATATTTCAGTATTTATCTCCTCCTGTAAGCCGCTAGTGAGCAGGGATCATGACTGCTGTGGAACTGTGCTCTTCCAAGTGCTTAGTACAGAGCTCTGCACACAGTAAACACTAAGTGAATACAATTAATAATTGACTGACTCATTCTTCAGCACCTCAGACTCTCCTCTCCCTACCCCTGACTCTCCCACTGACCCAACTTAGACCCAACAACCATGACTTTTCCCCTCCATCCCTCACTCTTGCTGTTCCTCCAACCTGGAAATTTGCCCTCCACTCCAAACCCACCAAGACCACAGCTCTTCCTAATTTCAAAATGCCACCTCTCCTCTTAAGCGTTTCCCCATTAGTTCTCAGCATCCCTTAGCACATAGACATGTAGTATATATGAACTTTCACTTTTTAAAACATGGTATTTAAGTGCTTATTGGGTGTCAAAAACTGTTCTAAACATGGGGGTAAGTACAAGTTAATTAGGTGGGCCACTGCCACTGTTTCATAAGGGTTTCACAGTCCAAGTGGGAGGGAAAACAGGTATTGAATCCCCATGTTACAATTGAAGAAACTGAAGCATCAAGAAATTGAGTGATTTGCCCAAGGTCACACAACGAGCAATTGGCAGAGCCAGGATTAGAACTCAGGTCCACTGAGTCCTAAGCCTGTGCTATTTCCATTAGGCCATAGTGCCTCTCACTTATTTCTTCCATCTAGTCCATTTTACTGCTTCCACTTATTTTCTTGTTCCTCTCCAGCTCTATTTAGTTATTAATAATTTCTGCCTGTCTCTGTTCCCATTGTGTCCCCCTCACATTAGATGATAAGGTCTTTGAGGGCAGGAACTATTTCTGTTTCCTGTACTATGCTCTCCCAAGTGCCTGGTGCAGTGCTCCTTTGAGCACAGCAGATGCCCAGTAAATCTCCCGGATGGATAGAAGATGAATGGACAGATGGAAGGCAAGAAGGATGGATGGATGGACAGAGGGCCAGGGGGCATGGTTCTCACCTGGCCGCCAGGTCACCCTGGAATCCACCTTCCCGCCCTAAGGTTTCAGACACAGCCATCATGGTGCCCAGTGCAGAAGTGGCCTCACTGGTGTTAGTCCAGGACCCCAGAATGGGCCTCTGGGGCTGCATGATGGCCTTCACCAACACGGCAAGCAGCAGGACCAGGGCGGCCAGCAGCCACAACCACATCCCGCATGTCCACTGCTGAGGCTGGAGCAGGTACTCGTAGCTCTCCTGGACACTCATTGGGCTCGGCCATCTGCCCCCTCCCTCCTGGGGCCTCCCTCTTGCATTGTGACCCCATGTGACCTCACAAAGGGGCCCATGGAGAGTGGATAGGAGTGGGGCGCAGGGGTGACAGGACAGGGTGGAATTCCTGCTGGGTCCACCAATAATAATAATGATAGTGGTATTTTGTCAAGTATAGTGCCAAGCACTATACTAATTGCCAGGGTATACACAAGGTAATCAGTTCGGATAACAGCCCATGCCCCACAGAAGTTCCCAGTCCAAGGGGGAATGAGGACAGGTATTGCCCCCCATTAAACCGGGGCTGCCCCTCGAGGCGGGGCTTGGGAAATGGCCTTGGACACCCTCACCAAGGACACAACCTGCTTCCATAATAATAATAATGCTGGTATTTGTTAAGCACTTACTATGCACAAAGCACTGTTCTAAGCACTGGGGAGGATACAAGGTGATCACGTTGTCCCACATGGGGCTCACAGTCTTAATCTCCATTTTACAGATGAGGTAACTGAGGCACGGAGAAGTTAAGTGACTTGCCCAAAGTCACACAACTGACAGTTGGCAGAGCTGGGATTTGAACCCATGAACTCTGACTCCAAAGCCCGAGCTCTTTCCACTGAGCCATGCTGCTTCCATGCTTCCAGACCTTTTCAGGGAGAACTCGGTGATGGCGTCCTAAACAGGTCCCGGCCTGATGGTCCCAGCAGCTGGAGGAAAATTCGACCCTATATCAGTCAATCAATCTTATTTAGTGAGTGCTTACTGTGTGCAGTGCACTGCACTAAGCACTTGGGAGAGTACAAAGCAACAAAGTTGGTATCTCCAGGGCCAAGACGTTGCCCTCATCATCCTCTTCCAAAGAATTTATTGAGTGACCACGGTGTGCCAGCCACCTGTAGTGCCCAGGGCGCTGTGTCGGGTGTCCGCCACTTGTCAGCTGTGTGCCTTTGGGCAAGTCACTTAACTTCTCTGGGCCTCAGTTCCCTCATCTGTAAAATGGGGATGAAGATTGTGAGCCCCACGTGGGACAACCTGATCTCCTTGTATCCCCCCAGCGCTTAGAACAGTGCCTTGCACATAGTAAGCGCTTAAAATTATTATTATTATTATTATTATTATTATTATTATTATTATTATTTCTGTGTGCTGGGCGCCAAGCGTATTCTAAAGGCCGCGCACGATCCTTCACTGCCCTCTAGCGGTGAGAGGGGGCGGGGCTGGAGCTACTGAACTGCGAAAGGGGTCGTTCGGGTTTGGGTTCTAATCCCAACTGCCACTTTTCTGCTGCGAGACTTTGGCCAAATCACTTCATTTCTCTGGGCCCTTAGTTCCCTCATCTGCAAAATGGGGATTCAATACCCAATCTCCCTTTTACTTAGACTGTGAGCCCTATGCGGGACCTGATAATCCAGAGTTTAGTAATACTAATACTAATACTAATGGCATTACACGCTTACTATGTGCAAAGCACTGTTCTAAGCGCTGGGGAGGTTACAAGGTGATCAGGTTGTCCCACCTGGAGCTCACAGTCTTAATCTCCATTTTACAGATGAGGTCCCTGAAGCACAGAGAAGTTAAGTGACTTGCCCAAAGTCACACAGCTGACAATTGGCAGAGCTGGGGTTTGAACCCATGACCTCTGACTCCTTCTAATCCCTATTCTGCCACTTCTCTGCTGTGAGACTTTGGTCAAATCACTTCATTTCTCTGGGCCTCAGTTCCCTCATCTGCAAAATGGGGATTCAGTGCCCATTCTCCCTTTTACTTAGACTGTGAGCCCCATGTGGGACCTGATAATCCAGAGTTTAGTAATAATAATAATAATGGCATATATTAAGTGCTTACTATGTGCAAAGCACTGTTCTAAGCACTGGGGAGGTTTACAAGGTGATCAGGTTGTCCCACATGGGGCTCACAGTCTTAATCCCCATTTTACAGATGAGGGAACTGAGGCACAGAGAAGTTAAGTGACTTGCCCAAAGTCACACATCTGACAATTGGTGGAGCCGGTATTTGAACTCATGACCTCTGACTCCAGAGCCCTGGCTCTTTCCACTGAGCCACGCTGCTTCTCTCAAGTACAGTGCTTAGCACATAGTAAGTGCTTAACCATTCTTATTCTTACTGTCTGCTGTGTGACCTAGGGCAAGACATTTAACTTCTTTGTGCCTCAGTTACCTCATCTGTAAAATGGGGATAAAGACTGTGAGCTCCACGAGCCACAGGGACTATGTCCAACATGATTCGCTTGTATCTACCTCGATGCTTAGTACAATGCCTGACACATAGTAAGCACAAAACAAATATCGTTAAAAAAAAGAGTTGGTGTGTTGGATGGTCCATGTTGGGTCACTGGGGAGAGTCAGGGGTGTGGGATAGTCTGTGCTGGATCACTGGGGGAGATTAAGGGTGTTTTGGGTGGCCTATCCTGAGTCATAGTTCTGATGGCATTTATTAAATTCTTTCTATTTTCTAAAATAGATATTATGAGATTGGACATAGTCCCATGTCCACTTGGGGCTCACAATCTAATTTATCCACATTGCAGGCAAGGAGACTGAAACCTAAAGTGACTTGCCCAAAGGCACACAGCAGGCCAGTGGCAGACCCAGAACTCCATCTTGGTCTCCTGATTCTCTGCCCTGTGCCATTTCCATTAGGCTACAGTACCTCCAGGTGATTGAGGGCTGGAGGGCAACCAGTACATGAGTCCCCTTGGGTTTCGGTGGAGAGGGTCCATACCCCTCCTCAGACTCCCCAGTGACCCAATGGTTCGTATATCACGACCCCACTCCCAGCAAGCTTGAAGAACGTGAAACACAGACAATGGAGAGAGACAGTTATATTTTCCAGTCGTGTCTTGAGTTGCTCGTTTTAAAATCTTTACATGATTCTCTCCTCCTGGAGAGCCGAATGATCTCAGATTAAGAAAGTGGGCCGTGTTTTGATTCGCTAGAATGTGGCCCTACTACCAGCTTTCTTCAGGGCCCCCGGCCTCCCACCTCCTCCAATGAGCTTCCCCCGGCTAATCTCCCAGCAACCCCAAACCACATTCTTAAAACACACCAGAGCTAAGGAGGGGGTATGTGTCAGCTCAATTTACAACTCAAACTGTAAGCATTTTCATGTCTGTCTTCCCCTTTAGATTGTGGCGTATCTACCCTGGCACTTTGCATGCAGAGGGAATGAGTCACTTGCTTATTCTGTACTTTCCAAATGCCGAGTACAGTGCACCATACCAAGTGAACACTTAATGCTACTACTATTATTGCTGCTACTGCTACTATTACTAGTACTAATACCAGTTGCTGGCCTACCCCAGTGATCCTGCCCATCTTGGGCTATGAGGAGAGGACTCAGAGGGGCTTTTGTGGCCAGGGCTATGAGGCAGGGGGACGATCCAGCTTCCTTCACTCCTTTGACTTTGTCCGGAGGTGGTTGGGTTCCAACCTGGCTTCCCCAGGGAGGGGTTGGGGCTGGAGCCTGGGGACCCCCACCCTGAACTGACTTTCACACAGATTTGGAGTCAGGGATGGGGGCGAACAGGGGATCCTAGGGACCAGAAGGCATGGTGATGTCCATTCTGGTGGGGGTGTCTAGGCAGAAGGGGGAATCTATCCCGAGGAAGGGTCAGTGAATGCCGGGAAGACCCCAGGTGCTGGTGACTCCATGGCTCAGATAGCACGTCCTCCCTGGCTTAGCCATCTGGCCCGCTCGGCCGACCGTCCCCCGGAGGCCTCTTCCCACAGCGGAGATCTCTGGATGGCCCCCAGCCTGGCCCGGATGGCCGCCTGCAGCTCCTCATCCCCCAGCTCCATGGCAGCGGCCAGGGCCAACCAGAAGTAGCCAGCAGCATCATGGGCATCCTGACCAGGAGACGGGAAAAAAGAGGGACGAGGGTTATCCTTGGTCCTCTGGTGCGGGGAGCGGGGGAACGTTCCTAGTCTGAGCTAGTCAGAACGAGGAAGGCGAGGCAGTGGGCTGGTTGGTCTTGGTAGAAATGTGGGGGTCGAGGCCTAGGAATCACTGGAGGGTGGGGGTGGGGGGAGTGTCAGGGTCCTTGGCCCACCGCCAGAGGGAAGGGAAAGGAGGTCAGCATATGCAGAAGATAATGGAGTTGTCTTCTGACCCTAAAGCCCAAAGCCCAGGGAATGATGGAACCACAGACTCAGGGGCCCCCAGAGCCCGCGAGTGACAGCTGGTACAAGACCCCAACTCTCCCTAAAGACATCTGGGGACAAGCCCCCCATCACCCCCAGGGCCACCCCTTTCACTATCTGTCCAAATCCCCACCCACAAGGGCCAGTCACCCCCCGGGGGGCATGGGGAGTAGGGGGCAAGCTCTGTACCTTCAGCTGGTGATAGGTCAGTGTCCCCAGACGGCAGTACACTTTGGCGTAGAACATGGCCTCTTGGGCACCCTGCAGGATTGGGGGGCAGAGGGCCAGAGTTTTCAGGTAGCAATCCTCAGCCAGCTCATACATCTGCAGGAAATAGTACACTGTAGCCAGGCGGTGGAAGGCCACCAACTCCTGCTGCTGGTCCCCTAGGAAAGGAAGGGTCAACAGTGACATTGGGGTTGTGGGCGGACACCCTGGGATTGCCCCTCAATGCCTCCCACCCCTTCTGGATACGGGAGGACATTGTGTGGGCACATGGAGAGGGCAGGATTGGGAATCACAGAACCCGCCCCCAACTTGGGTTTGGGTGTCATGGAACCCCCAGGGAGTCGGGTTTCATGGACCATCTATTGAACTGGGTGTCATAGAATCCCCACTGAGTTTTTTTTAATGGTATTTATTTGATGCTTACTACGTGCCCGGCACTGTACTAAGTACTGTTAGATACAAAATAATCAGGTTGGGCATAGTCCATGTCCCACACGGGGCTCACGATCTTAATCCCCACTTTACAGATGAGGGAACTGAGGTACAGAGAAGTGAAGTGACGCCCAGGGTCACACATCATGCCTGTGGTGGAGCTGGAATTAGAACCCAGGTCCTCTGATTCCCAGGTCCTTGCTCTTTCCACTAGGCCATGCTGCCTCTCTGTGGGGTGGGTGTCAGGGAACCCCCAGGAGATTGGGTGTCACGGAGCCCCCATTGGGTTGAACATCTGGGGGGGCTGGTCCCCCATACGCCCTGTCCTCTCTATAGAGTTGTTTTCCCCCAACTTCCATCTCTCCCGCGGCCACCCCACTGGGTCCCCTCACTCACCTACGATGGTGCTGAGCCTGGCAGCCAGGGTGGCAACCTCCAGCGCCTTCTCGAAGGCCCCGAGGCTGATCTGTAGCTCTGTCAGCTTGTTGAAGAGCCGGAGTTCAGTGTTGGTGGCCTTAGCCCGGCGGGCTAATGGAACTGCCCCTTCCTGGAAAGGAGACCATGGGCATCAGAGTGCCCTTACTCCCACCATTGCCCTGAAAGTTCCACCACTTCCCTAGCCAGCTTCTGGCTTCAGTGGATTAGTATCCTTGCCAAGTGCTTTGCAAACTCGTCTCTGGCCTTGCCTAATTTCCTGATTATGCTTGGCTGTTCACAACATAGATTTTCCAGTTATCCACACTCCGATGAGCTCTCCTGGTAGAAACAATCTATCAGTAGTATTTATTGAGCACTTCCTGTGTGCAGAACACTGTACTAAGTGCTTGGAAAAGCCCAGTAGTGTCAGTAGGCACGATCCTTACCATCAGGTATCTAATAGTCTTCTGGGGAAGAGAGGCACTAAAATAATTAGTGAAATGATCTTATCCCTTTAGTGACCTCTTTAACCCTGCTGGTTAGCCCTGCAGGGTTTCGGATTGGCTACCTGTAGGTTTTTGCTGCTGTAGTGTGGCACATATAATAATAATAATAACAGTAATAATAATAATAATAATGGCATTTGTTAAGTGCTCACTATGTGCAAAGCACTGTTCTAAGCTCTGGGGAGGTTACAAGGTGATCAGGTTGTCCCTCATGGGGCTCACAATCTTCATCCCCATTTTACAGATGAGGTAACTGAGGCCCAGAGAAGTTAAGTGACTTGCCCAAAGTCACACAGCTGACAATTGGTGGAGCAGGGACTTGAACCCATGACCTCTGACTCCAAAGCCCGTGCTCTTTCCACCGAGCCACGCTGCTTCTCTGATATGTGACTTGAGTCTCCAAGATGGTGTTTAGAAAGGCCTCTGGGCTTCTAGAAAATGCCTTGTGACTGGAGCTAACCCTTTCAAATTCTTCCTAAGGAAGAACTGCTTTTCTGTTCCTACAATGGACTATCCTCATGCTGGTTCCTTTTGATGTCCTCTCTTTCCTTCTCCAGCAAGAAAATTAAATTTTAATGAGTCATGTTTTACTAATACAGAGTGTCCTTCCACCTTCTATCTTCTGCACAGGTCTGGCATACAGAAGACACCCAGTACAGTATTCTGCAAACAGAAGGTAAGGCGCTCTTTATACAGCAGGCCCCATATACCATTCTTTAATAATAGTAATAATAATAATAATAATAATAATGATGGTATTTGTTAAGCACTTATACTATGTGCCAAGCACTGTTCTAAGCACTGGGGGAGATACAAGTTAATCAGGTTGTCCCGCTTGGGGCTCACAGTCTTCATCCCCATTTTCCAGATGAGGTAACTGAGACACAGAGAAGTTAAATGACTTGTCCAAAGTCACACAGCTGACAAGTGGCAGAGCCAGAATTAGAACCCACGACCTCTGACTCCCAAGCCCATACTCTCTCCAGTAAGCCACGCTGTTTACCCCAGAAAGCACCCAGTACAGTGCTCAGGACAAAGGCAGGTACCCAGTACAGTGCTTTGCACACATCAGGCATCCAGTCTAGCACTCAGCACACAACGGGCACCCAAGATAATGCTCTGTATACAGCAGACACCCAATACAGTGTCCTGCACATAGCAGGCATCCGGCCTGTGCTACTGGGAGAGCAGGATGATCCAGTGGTTACCCGATAGAACTCTGCTGCTCGGTGCCGGTGGTGACACCCATCGAAGAAGACGTCTCCGGCCTCCTCATAGAGGTTCAGGATCAGGCCAGGCTCCTCAGTGGTCAGCGCTGTGCGGATGGCAGCCTGGTGGTGGGGGAAAGGGCAGGGAGGGGTGGAGCAGGGGAGGGGGCCAACCCTGGAGGGCAGAGCCTTAGCTCCTGGTGAGCCCCTCCTCAGGGAGAAACCCCAGGACCCTGGCCTGATCTGGGTCTGATAATTGTTATCATCATCATCATCACTGGTATTTATTGAGCACTAACTACATGCAGAGCACTATACTAAGCACTGGAGCACTGTACTGATCCATTGGCGGGGCAGAGGTGAGCGGTCGCTCCCTCCTCCTGCACCCATAACAGCAAGAAGGGATGTCCCCTAGGGAAGTTGGGGGGGAGTCTTCAGGGAGGAAGAGGCCGTTAATGGGGGGCAGTGTCCCCAAGGGAAGAGACTGGAATTGGGGGGAACAAGGGGAGGAAGCTGGGGTGGGGGTGTCCCTGGGGAGGAGGCCAGAGGAGGTGGGAAGGAGTGGCAGTCTAGTCAGAGAACTCGGCTGGCTCCTACCTGCAGGTACAGGTCGACCAGTTCATCATGGTGCAGGAGGTAGTGGAGCCGGCCGGCCGCTAGCCAGGCTCGGGCCGCCCCGGCCCGGTCCTCCAGATCGATGAGGATTTTGAGGCGCTGCTTTGTGAACCCCAGTGCGAGCTGCAGGGCCCTGGGGGATAACGGGGTAGGGGGGGGGCGGTGGGGACAACCAGAGTGGGAGGAGCCCAGAGCACTCATCTGCCCCTGCTCCCCGTCTTCCCTAAATTCAGTGCGTCCTGGCCCGGGGAAGTCTGAGCTGATGCTCCCCAGGGGTGGGCATTAGCTCTCCTTTCTTTGCGACTGATGGGCAGCACAGCTCAGCCTGGTGGAACAAACCCAGGCCTGGCAGTCATAAGATCTGGATTCTAGTCCTGCCTCCACAACAGTCCCACTGCGTGACTTGGGGTGAGTCACTTAACCTCCCTCCCTGAACCTTAGTTTCCTCCTCTGCCTGGGTGAAAAATTGGGAGGGAGAGGCTAGGACCCCAAAGGGGAGAGAAGGAGGATGAGTGAGAGGGATGGAGGACCCCGAGGACACAGAGACCCTCACCCTTGGCTTCCCGCCTTCCCACCAACCCTTCCAGGGGTGACCAGCCACGTGGCACAGGGCCTCCCACCCGCAGGGGGCTGGCAGGGGCTGGGCCTCACCTGGGGGAGCCCCAGCTTTGGTACAGCTGACTCAGGGTCCCGAGGACCTGTGCCTCCAGCCCCCGGTCCCCGAGCCGCCGGGCCACTACCAAACGGTGTTCATGGTAGACAGTCGGGGGGCCGGGGCCTGCAGCACCGGGCATCTCACAGAGGGATTCCACTGCCAGGAGCTGGGCTAGGGTGCAGGGAGGAGAAGATGGGCAGGGCTGGGGGTCCGAAGTCCCTTCCCCGGCCCCACTTTCCCAGACCCAGGCCCCACCAATGCCCTTCCTGGCATTGACACCACTTTCCCTAGTGACACCTGCACCCTCCCCAGCCCTGGCACTGCCTTCCCCACTCTGCCACCACCTTCCCTGACCACACCTCCACCCAGCCCCGGGCCCATCACCACCTTCCCTGGCCAAGTCTACACCTTCCCTGGTCCTGCCGCCACCTTTCCCGGCCACGTCTCAACCCTCCCCAGTCCTCACCCCACCTACACCCTCTAGGGCTCTGCCACTGCCTTCCTTGGCTATGTTTATACCCTCCCTGGTCATTCTTCTGCCCTCCCAGACCCGCCTTCTGCAGCCCCACTTCTATTCCCACAACCACCTCTGTCCTCTCCAGCCCCAATCCCGCCCTCTCCGGCCCACCCTGCTTACTCTCCAGGTGATCCGACTCCAGACCGAGGAGCAGTGCCATCTCATACCACATCCGGCCGGCAGCCAGCTGATGGCAGTCCACGAGGGCCCTGCCCAGCCACAACAAGACCCGCCCCGCCTCCGACCCGGCCCCGCCCGGGAGCCTGAGGAATCCCCGGGCGGCTCGCAGAAGAAAGTGGGTGGCCAAGCCCGGGGCCCGTCTGGTCAGTGCCAGGTGGCCGAGGTTAGCCAGGGCCACCGCCTGGTTTTCTCCATGTCCAGCCTCCTGGGCTGCACTCAGGGCCAGGGCAAAGTGACGACCTGCTGCCCGCACCTGCCCAGCCCGCTGCAGGGCCAGCGCCAGCAGGTTGAGCATCGCCCCATACTGGATGTGGCCGCCAGCCCCCTGTGGTGACCGAACAAGGGGCCCAAGGACATCCAGGGCCTGCCCCACCTGCCCAGCCATCACACAGGCCCAGCCCAGGCACAGCGTGGACTCGAACACTTCTGCCTCGCCCACCCTCTGGGCCAGCACCACAGCCTGAGACAGGCAGCGGAAGGCCCCTGATGGACAGCCATGCTGGAGGTGAGCCCGGGCCAGTGCCAGGCACAGTGTCCGCTGCCACCCTATGTCCTCCCGGGCCCGGGCATCTGCCAGAGCCCCCCGGAGGGCGGGGCATGCCAGGGGGGAGATGTGGCCCCATCCCGGGACCCCACGGGGGGCAGACAGCCTGGTGGTGCTGCGGAGAACCAGGCCAAGCCACCAGCCAGGCAGAGGGGCCACAGTGGGGCCTCGGGGCCGGGCAGCGGCCAGTGCCAGGTGTGGCAGGTACTTCCTGTCATAGAGGAGAGGCAGGGCTGTGGCGATGGGGTCACTGGGGGCTGGGGCGAGGGCGGGGGGCAGGCCGGGGGCAGGGGTAAGCAGCTGCAGCCGCTCTACGAAGGGCAAGGCCTCGTCCCCTCGGCCTAGCCGCACGAGGAGTCGGGCGGCCAGGAAGCAAGCGCGGCTCTCCAGGGGGGCACTGCCCGCCACAATGCCCTCCCGCAGGGCGTACATGATGACGGCCAGCTCGTCCTCGGCTCCGGGGCCCCCACAGACTGGCTGCCCCACCAGCAGGGCGGCGGCCTTCCCCAACAAGGCGGCACCCCTGGGTCCCACCTTCTGGCACAGGTAGACGGCAGCCAGGTGGGTGTGAAGGGCAGCAGCCAGGGGGAGGTCCGCGAATCCAGAGGGCAGCACCCTCAGGGCCTCCTCGAAATACACCCGGGCCTGGGACAGCTTGAGCCTGCTGCGGCTGAGCCGGCCCAGCAGGAAACAGAGCCGGGCACGAGCCCAGGGCAGGTGGTGGTGGGTGGCCCCGGCCCGGGCAGCCTCCAGGGCAGCGGTCAGCTCGCCCTCATCCGAGGCCCCAGGGAAGGCGGCCGGGAGGGCGCAGGCCGCAAGGTCATACAGGGCCCGGAAGGGCTCCGGGCCCCCGTCCTGGTTCAGGAAGGTCAAGACCGGGTCGAGGGAGCCGGCCGCCGGCACCACACGGGTCACACCCGCGTCCACCTCACCGAAGTCTTCGGGTAAGGGTAGACTGGCCGGGCGGTGTCGCTCCTCCGCTAGGCCGGTTGTGTCCGAGGAGCCAGACCTACTGGAGGTGAGGGTGGGGTCTTCATCCAAAGCCCCCCCGAGGAGGCTGTCGCTGGACCCTGGATCTGGGTGGGTGGGCAGAAGACAGGTCAAGTGTGAGACAGAGAAAACAAATTTGACTTCCCCAGCTCCCTGAGCCCATTGTCTGCAACCCATTTAAGGTGTCCACCCCCCTCCCCGAGTCCATGTCCCCAACAGTCTGTGACACCTGCCCCCAACCCCCCTCCTCAGCCCAGCCCAACCCTGAAACCAATCCCCCATCCCCTCCTCAACCTGCACGTGGCCCTCCACCTTCCCTCCATAAGCCAGTTAGGGCCCCTCTACCCCTCTTCCCTCCTCGACCCCCCGGAGCCCCCCACTTCCTCCCTTTTCTACTCATCCGGGGACCCCCACCCTCTCCCTCCTGAACCCGGCCGGGGTCTCCCCACCCACCCTGCTCCTCAACCTGGCTGGTGCCCTGGGCTGCCAATATCTCTCCTCAGTCCAGTGAAAGTCCTCACCATCCAGCATGGAACTCTGGGATCTTGGTCTTTGGGAGCTGGAACTCTGGCTCCGGAGTCTCTGACTCTGAGGTCTCTGACTCCGGGACCCCCGGCTTTGGGAGCTCTGGCTCCGGGGTCTCGGTGTCTGGAAGCTTGAGCTCTGGGTCTGGGGTCTCTGACTCTGAGGTCTCCTGCTTTGGGGGCTCTGGCTCTCGGGTCTTGGGCTCTGGGGTCTCAAGCTCCGTGATCTCTGGGTCTGGGAGCTCTGGCTCCAGGATCTCTGGCTCCGACTCCGGGGTCTCTGGCACCGGGGTCTCCGGCTCCGGGGTTTCCGTCTCCGGGGTCTCATCCTCTGGGAGCTCAGGCTCTGGGAGCTTTGGCTCCAGGATCTCCTGCTCCAGCTCTCAGGTCTCTGGCACTGGGGTCTCTGGATCTGGGGTTTTGGGGCTGAGAAAGGATCCAGGGGGCCGTCGCTGAGCCGGTAGACAGTGGCAATGTCAGTGTGGGTGAGGGCGCTCAGGTGGGCACTCCCATCATCCTCTCTGACCCCTGGGAAGAGGGGTTCATCCTCGCCAAGAAACATGGAGAGCTGACCCCTGGACCAAGCCAGAGAGAGCTGGTCACCCCAAGACCCAGCCCCTCCCTTCCCTTCCATCCCCAGAGCCCCCAATGCCTGTCCATGCCCACCCCCACAACCCCACCCTTGTGCAGATCGTGGCCATGTGCCTACAGTGGTTTGCAGGAGCTGAGGTCCACGTGCTCTGTGCGGACGAAGCCCACGTCCCCAGTGAGGCTGGATTTTCCCAGAAACCACTGCAGCCCAGGAACGAGCAGGCCAACGACCTGGATGGTGTCTCCCTGGCAGAAGCTCAGCTCGTCCGGACCTTCCCCTGGACAATCATCCACAGCCCGGCATTGCCCGCTCCCTGTGGACACAGACAAGCTGACACGCCCAGAGATGATCCCAGAGACACCAAGAGACAAAACCACACAGACAATGAGAGATAGAGATACCTACAGACCCTGAGACCCAGACACCAAAGGACAGGAACAGAGACACACGGAGAGAGACCCTTAGACAGAGAGATGCCCAAAGAGAGAGATCTCTGGGGACAGATACAGAAGCAGAGACCCAGTCAGAGACATTTGGATGAAGAGATAGTGACAAGTGAGACAATGGCAGAGAGAGGCCGGGGCCCTGAGGAGGCTGCTCACCCCTGTGAAACGGACTGTTGAACTGGGTGGACTCAAGACAGATATCACTTGGAGGTTCTGCCTGGCCCTCTGTCCTGTGGGATTCCAACCGACCCCAAGGCTCAGGTGACACAGAAATGGGGTGGTCAAGGAGGGCGCGGTTGGATACACTCCCCCCAAACCCCGCCCGACCTGGACTGTCACTCACGGATCTGTTGGGGCCCCACAGGCCCACCATGCCAGGCGACTCGACAGCTCACCGGGTGGGTCCTCAGAAACCACCTGCTGGCACAATACGAGGTCACACAGGGGCTCCTGGCCTGAGCATCTCCTTCCCCCTGAAACCAGCTGTGCCCCACCCCCGAGAGCTGTCCTGGAGGTGGGGGCAGGGGGCAACTTGAAGCAACTATCAGAGAAAGAGCAGGGCAGGAACCGTCATAGTGGATGTTGTTTGTGGGAAAGTTCCTCCTTTTTACAGTAGTTGTTAAGAACTTATGATGTGCCAGGTATTGTACTAAGTGCTTTGGTAGATATAATCAGGTTGGACAGTCTCTTGTTCCTGCTGTACTTCCCCAAGTGCTCAGTAAATACACTGCACCCAGTGAGGAGGGCTCAGTAGGTAGCATAATGGGTAATGACTCCCACTTCCTGCTGATGGGGTTTTGGGGAAGATGGCAATGGGCCAGTCATTGCAGGACTTCTTTACAGCAGTGCCAATCAACCGATCGGCCAATGGTATTTATTGAGTGTCCATTGAGTTAATAATAATAATAATAATGGTATTTGTGAAGCATTTACTATGTGCCAGGCACTGTTCAAAGTGCTGGGGTGGATACAAGCAAAATCGGGTTGAACACGGTCCCTGTCCCAGGTGGGGCTCACAGTCTCAATCCCCATTTTTCAGATGAGGTAACCGAGGCCCAGAGAAGTGAAGTGACTTGCCTACGGTCACCCAGCAGACAAGTGGTGCAGCCAGGACTAGAACCCATGATCTTCTGATTCTCAGGCCCAGGCTCTATTCACTATGCCGTGCTGCTTCAGAGAACTGAGTTCAGAGCACTGATCCTGCACACCCCAGAGCACAGCTGGACAGAGGTGAGAGCTTTTCACTGTGAGTACAGGGCTGGGAAGGGGGCAGGGATTTTAGGGACGGGGATGGGGAGGGGTCAGGCTTCAAAGAGCACCCAAGGCCAGAAGGCCACCATTTTGGACTTGGAGACTCTCAAGTGTGGTCAGAGAGCTGGGACAAACGAGCCCGGGGTTCCAGCTCCGACCACGTGGGACCAATTGCCCCCACCACCCCTGATAGATGCAAGGAGCTGGAGGCAGGGGAATTAAGGATGCAAGCAGTGATGAGGTGGGACGGGGGGAATGTGAGCCAGGGTACAGTGGGAGGGAGGACTAGACATTCCCCTGTATCCACCACAGTGTCTCCCCAGCTCCCCGTGTCCACGTGCTCTCTACTCTCAAAGCAGAAAGGCTTGACTGCTCTAAATTATGTATCCGAGCCAGCCTCACCCCTGACCCGTGGGACTTTCCCCTGCCCCTCCACTTCCCCATGGCTACTCACTGTTGAAATGGGTTGGGCAGTGGCTGGACCGCGCTCCTGGGCACCAGGCCCCGCCGCCCTGTGGACAAGGACACCACCTCCCACGTTGGCCCAGTACCCGGGCTCTGCACACAGACCATCTCCCCCGAGCGGAGCTCCAGACCCTCTGCTTCCTCCCCAGCAGCCGGGCGGATGGGGCCCAGTGCTCTGGCAAAGAAATGACCTATGGATGGAGAACAAAATGGACATCACTGCCTAGGGACCCAATTGGCTCCCCATGGAGGGTCTGGATGGGGAGAGAAGATGTTTGGAGGATCCCAGGAGGAAGAGAGAGGTACTGGGGGGGGAGGGGGCAGGAATCCTGGGGAGGTGGGGAAGGGTCTGGGGGCATGAAAGAGATCACAATAATAATAATAATTGTATTTAAGTGCTTACTATGTGCCAAGCACTGTTCTAGGCACTGGGGTAGCTACAAGGTTATCAGGTTGGACACAGTTCCTGTCCCACATGGGGCTCACAGTCTAGGTAGAAGGGAGTAGGATTTAATCCCCCTTTTACAGATGAGGAAACTGAAGCATATAGAAGTTAAGTGACTTGCCCAAATAATAATAATAATGGCATTTATTAAGTGCTTACTACGTGCAAAGCACTGTTCTAAGCACTGGGGAGGTTACAAGGTGATCAGGTTGTCCCACGTGGGGCTCACAGTCTTCATCCCCATTTTACAGATGAGGGAACTGAGGCCCAGAGAAGTTAAGTGACTTGCCCAAAGTCACACAGCTGACAATTGGTGGAGCCGGAATTTGAACCCAAGACCTCTGACTCCAAAGCCCGTGCTCTTTTCCACTGAGCCACGCTGATTCTCAAAGTCACCCAAAGTCTTCACCCATCAGACAGTGGTGGAGCTGGGATTAGAACCCAGGTCCTTTGACTCCCAGGCTCTTGATCTTTCCACTAGGCCATGCTGCTTCTCATGATAAGTAGTTAGGGAATGAGCCTGAGAGAAGGGGTACAGGGGGTTGGAAATAATAATAATAATGATGGTATTTGTTAAGTGCTTACTGTGTGCCAAGCATTGTTCTAAGCGCTGGGGAATATACAAGGTAATCAGGTTGTCCCATGTGGGGCTCACAGTCTTCATCCCCATTTTACATATGAGGTAACTGAGGCACAGAGAATTGAACTGACTTGCCCAAGTCACACAGCAGACAAGTGGTGGAGTCGGGATTAGAACCCTCATCCTCTGACTCCCAAGCCCGGGCTCTTTCCACTAAGCCAAGCTGCTTCTCATGGAATAGAGATGGTGAAGGATTAGAGGATTAGAGCGGTGAAGGGAGAGTGTGAGGGTCTTGAGGAAAGGGCCTAGGAGAGTGGGGAGAAAAGTTTTCAACCCAACCATTATCCTGAGCCCCTTCCCTTTACTCCAAGACTCAGAATAAGGGCTGGGCCAGGGGGATGGGTGGGGGGGATTCCCCATCACTCACCCTCCTGCAGCAGGAGGTCCAGGTACATGGCCGCCAGCTCCGCCTCCCCCACTTCCACCCGCACTTCGGTGTCGTCCACCAAGGCGGTGTCCAGCCAGAATGACCCATCCAGGAGCAGGTGCTCCAGACAGGAGGCCACGAGCCCTAAGATGGAAACTCCAGTCACAGTGGGCACCAGCAAAGACAGTTCCCCTTCTCATGTGCCCCTGCAGCCCGGGCCCGGTGAGCCCCATAGCCCACAAAGGGGAGAGAGAGTCTGACAACATCCTCACCATTCGCAGTCTGAGGCCAAAGCCCAGGGTAGCTCTGTGACCTGCCTGAGGTCAGATAGCCCGACCCAGTGGAATGAGTACAGGACTTGGAGACAGAAGACTCGGGTTCTAGTCCTGGCTCTACCACTGGCTTGCTGGGTGATATTGGGGAAGTCATTTACCCTCTCTGGGTATCAGTTTCCTCCTCTGTAAAACAGGATCCCTGTTCCTCTTTCCTTTTGAACTAGAAGTTCCATATGGAAACCAGGACCTCTTCCTCCCACTCCTCCCCATTCTCCTCCCTCCCTCTTTTCCTCCTCTCCCTTCTCCCTCTCCTCTACTCCTCCTCTTCCTCCTCCTCCCTCTCCTCTCCTCTTCTTTATCTCTCTTCCTTATCATTGTCCTTCTCGTTCCCTTCTCCTCTTCTTCTCCCCTCTTCCTCCTTCTCCTCCTTCTCCTTTTCCCTCTCCTTCCCTCCTCCTCTCCTCCTCCTCTTCCTTCTCCTCCTCTTCTCCCTTTCCTCCTCCTCCTCCTCTCCTTCTCTACTCTTCTTCCTCCTTATCCTTCTCTGCCTCCTCCTCTCCCTTCTCCTCCTCCCCTTCTCCTCTCTTTCTCCCCTCCTCCTCTTCCCCTCCTTCTCCTTCACATACTTCCCCTCCTCCTTTTCTCCTCTCCTTCTCTCCTCTTCCTTCTCCCACCCACGTATCATTTCCCTCCCTGCTGCAGGTATCTACCCAAATTCAAGTAGGTGGAAAACTTCCATATTTCATCAACAGTCTTGAAAGTGATGAGAAACTGGTCCTTCTGGGTCTGGATGGACAGCAGCCGGGCAGACAGCTCCTGGAGGAGGAGGCCGAGAGGAGTAGACAGGTCTTAAGGAAAGCTCTGGGGAAGAGAGGACAGGAGTAGAGAGAGACAGAGACAGGGAGATAAGGTGGGAGACATGCAGAAAGACGAGGCTGCAAAGAAGATCAGAAAGTGAGAAGCAGTGTGGCCTAGTCAAAAGATTACAGACTTTGGAGTCAGAAGGACCTGGGTTCTAATCCTGACCCTGCCACTTGTCTGCTGTGTGACCTTGGGCTAGTCACTTCACTTCTCTATGCCTCAGTTACCTCATCTGTAAAATGTAATTATCTTTAAATTACATTACCTGTGTATTTATCTTTAAATTATATATTATATTTATTCATACTAATGTTTATCTCCCCCCTCTAGACTGTAAACTTGTTATGGGCAGGAGATGTGTCTGCTAATTCTGTTGTACTATATTGCTGTATATATCTTAAGCACTCAATGAGTATGATTGATTGATTGATAAAATGGGGATTAAGACTGTGAGCCACTTGTCGGGCAGGGACTGTGTCCAACCTGTTTAGCTTGTATTCATTCATTCAATCGTATTTATTGAGCGCTTACTGTGTGCAGAGCACTGTACTAAGCGCTTGGGAAGTACAAGTTGGCAACATATAGAGACGGTCCCTACCCAACAACGGGCTCACAGTCTAGAAGGGGGAGACAGACAACAAAACAAAACATGTGGACAGGTGTCAAGTCATCAGAATAAATAGAAATAAAGCTAGATGCACATCATTAACAAAATAAATAGAATAGTAAATATGTACAAGTAAAATTAATAGAGTAATCTGTACAAACATATATACAGGTGCTGTGGGGAGGGGAAGGAGGTAAGGCAGGAGCATGGGGAGGGAGAGAGGAAGGAGGGGGCTCAGTCTGGGAAGGCCTCCTGGAGGAAGTGATCTCTCAGTAGGGCTTTGAAGGGAGGAAGAGAGCTAGCTTGGCAGATGTGCGGAGGGAGGGCATTCCAGGCCAGAGGGAGGATGTGGGCCAGGGTGTCGATGGCAGGACAGGCGAGAACGAGGCACAGTGAGGAGGTTAGCGGCAGAGGAGCGGAGGGTGCGGGCTGGGCTGTAGAAGGAAAGAAGGGAGGTGAGATAGGAGGGGGCGAGGTGATGGAGAGCCTTGAAGCCGAGAGTGAGAAGTTTTTGCCTGATGCGTAGGTTGACTGGTAGCCACTGGAGATTTTTGTTTCTATCCCAGATCCCAGAACAGTGCTTAGCACATAGTAAGCTCTTAACGAATACTATTAAAAAATGTCTGTACCATTGTTAGAGCCACCAGGGGATGAATTTGTTGAATGGGGTCCAGAGGGTGGTGGAAGAAAGAGGGAACCCAGAAGGAGGCAAGTATGATGGAGTGATCTTTTTGCTTTCCCACCACTCCACCCCAGAGCTGCATGGCAGGGCACTCACCTTGAACAGGATTTCCACCTCTTGGCTGTCATTCTCCAGGGACCACAGGCGAGTCCTCGCTGCCGCCTGCAACCTGTCATTGACACGGCCAGTCGAGCGGCTCTCCACTGAGAAGCCCAGGGCCACTCCTCCAGAAGGAATCAATCAGTGAATCAATCAGTGGTATTTATTGAGCGCTTAAAATGCAGAGCACTGTACTAAGCACTTGGAAGAGTTACAGTACAACAGAATTAGCAGATACGTTCCCTGCCCATAATAAGCTTACAGTCTACAGAAGAAGCAGAGACCTCAGCTATTGGGGGAGCGTGAATCTGGGGGAAGCTAAGTGAATCAAGCCCCTCACCCAGCTCTCCCCTTCTTGGCCTCTCCCTATGTGGCTCCTACCCCTGAAAAGTCACAGATCCGGGGTTCCAGAGGGGGATCTGAAGTCCAATGGAACTGGAGGGGGTGTAGGAAACCTATTCTTGCTGGACTGCTGCCCAGGAGCTACACTATCCAGAGCCTGGAGGACAATGGTTCCCAGAACCATTGGCTCTGGGAATGAGAGTCAATCAGCAGGGCAAGCCTTAAAATTCAGGAGAGGGGCCTGTTGCGGGGTCATCCTGCCAGCCGGGTCAAAACCTTGGAAGCTTTGCTAAATGTCCTATTCTCTGTGCTGTTGTTGTGTAGCTAAGGGGTTGTGCTGGTGTATTGTGGTAGTGTGTGTCTGTTTTGCATCTTGTGTAGTCAGTGTTGTGTGAGCCTTTGGCCTGGGGCATTCCCCCACATCCTAGAGCTTGAGCAGTGCCAGGAGGCCCCAAGACGGACCCTGGTTCCTTTACCCCTGCCCCTGGAAGACTGAAAGGAGCCAGTGGGAGAGTGATGGTCGACTTCTGGTCTGGAACCTGGGTCCAAGATGAAATTCATTCATTCCATCATATTTATTGAGCGCTTACTGTGTGCAGAGCACTATACTAAGTGCTTGGGAAGTACCAGTTGGCAACATATAGAGACGGTCCCTACCCAACAACGGGCTCACAGTCTAAAAGGCCCAATCAGAGGCCAGGGCCCAATCCCTGGATAACCCAGGGAGCATCACCCTAAACCCCACCAACAGGGGGGCTCCACTGCCACTCTCACAAGCAAGAAATGCGCCACCCCATTCACCCCAGTACAGGATTCTCCACCACCATCCCTGCAAGCATGAGATGCACCCCTCCACGCACTCCATTCATTCATTCAATCGTATTTATTGAGCGCTTACTGTGTGCAGAGCACTGTACTAAGAACTCCAGCAAGAGCTACTCCACTATCGTCCCGGGGAGCAGGAGATGTGCTCCTCTATCCATCCCAGCAGGGACCATCCTACTGAGCAGGAAATGCACCCCTCCGTCCTGCCACAGATCAGGCCCTCAGTGAGCATGCAACTCCTGCGAGATGTTTTCCCCTTGTTTCCTCTAGGGTGACTGCCTGGAAGGGGCAGAGCAGTGACCCTTCACCCTCACTGATGGGATCAAGACCCTGACTCCTCACTGGTGGGGTTGCGCCCCTTGGCTGGGGTGGTTGGGGGGAGCTGGACACCGGAAGCTTCCCAGGGGTCAGAGCGGATGGACTTTACTGGAGCGAACTAATGCTTCCGCCTCCAGTGGGGAGAGAGGTGGAGGCGACAGGATGGGAAATCGGATGTGGCTGGGGCATGTCCACACCCTGAGCAGCTCTGGATGTCCATTACCTGATGCCACGGCCGGCGAAGACAGCGTCTGGATACATTGTTCTGGGGCTTCAGCCGTGGATGTCGGGGCACAGGAAGGCGGGTCTTTACCTAAATGAGTGCAGTAGAAGGAGAACAAATTAGGAGGGGCAGGACTGGAATTGACTATCCAGCTGCCATCTGAGGATGATAACCCCTGAGCGATGCCCTCCCAGAGGGGAGGGAGACCCCAGCCGACCCAGACCAGGGCTCTATCTCCGAGCAACCGTATGGTGGTCGCCCTCCTGGAAATAGGCCCTCGTGATTAGGGATGGAGAGAAGAGAGTCAGGGTGACCGATGGTCCGTGCTGGGTCACTGAGGGAGAGACAGGGATGGAGAGGGGGAGGGTCAGGGATATTGGGTGGTCTGTCCTAACCTTGAGGGTGGGTGCTCAGGAGGGTGACCAGCACATGGACCCCTCCAGCGTCCTGGTTGTCCTTGTTGCCCCATCGGAGACAGAGTCCTGGGCTGGATGGGCCTTGGGGACCGACCCCAGGAATCTGTGGCAAACCCCAAATCAGCTCCAACCCCAGGAACACCTGAATCTAGGCTAAAGCTGGTTTTATCTTCATGGCCTCACACCCTCTGATCCCTTTTCTATCTAAGCCAAGCCAGGTCTCTCCAGCCTATATCTCCAGACCCCCGTCTAAGCCAGGCCCAGGTCTCTCCAGCAGAGACCTCCAGACCCCCGCCAACCTCTTCACCTCCTGGACTTCTGCTAGCCGAAGGGCCGCGCGGGGAGGGGCATTGCCTCCCGCGGGGGGTCTCGGGGGATACTCACCCGAGCACTTGCACAGCTTCCTCACCTGGGGTATGCAGAAACAGCAACCCATGGATCCCCGGAGTCTCCCAGACCTGCAGCCCCTCTCGCCCCCCGCGGCCCCAGCTCTCTCCTCCCGGACCGGGGACTCTGAGCCGGCCGGACACAATGCTCCCTTTGATGTCCGGCATCGGGGGCGGGGCCGGGGAAGGGGCCCCCTTTAGCCTGGGGAGGCCCCTGCCCATTGCCGGCCAGCCGTGTTTGTGGCCCGGCGTCCCTGCCCACCCTCTCGCTGGATTACTCGCAGGGCTCGCCAGCAGAGACACATTCTTCGCATTCTGGGCTCTGGGCAAGACGACCCACCCGTGCCCCGGGGAGGGAGGTGGCGGGAAAGCAAGTGAATGAGTCCTCTATCTGCCCCCCAGCAGCCCTTGCCCACATACGCTCACACACATGACCCCTGGGCCTCAGTTTCCTCATCCGTACAATGGGGAGAATGATCAACCCCTGCCCCTCTCTGCCTCCAGTCAACCAATCAAGCAATAGTATTTACTGAGTGCTTAATGTGTGCAGAGCACTGTATCAAGTGCTTGTGAGTGAACAATATAACACAGTTGGTAGACTTGATCTCTGCCCATAAGGACCTTACAGTAATAATGATGGTATTTGTTAAGCACTTACTAAGTGCCAAGCACCGCTGGGGTGGATACAAGGTAATCAGGTTGCCTCAGGTGGGGCTCACAGTCTTAATCCCTATTTTCCAGATGAGGTAACTGAGGCACAGAGAAGTTAAGTGTCTTGCCCAAGTTCACACAGCAAACAAGTGGCCTAGTGGGGATTAGAACCCACTTCCCCTGACTCCCAAGCCTGTGCTCTTTATACTGGGAGACATTCGTTAGAATACATTACAGATATGGACGTAAGTGTTGAGGGAATGGGGATGGGAGTGAATATCAAGTGCTTAAAGGGTTTAGATATTTGTCCATAGGTGACACAGAAGGGAGAGGGAGTAGTAGAAAAGAGGGCTTAGCCAGGGAAGGCCTCTGGGAGGAGATGTCATTTTAGGAGGCTTTGAATATGGGGAGAATGGTGGACTGTCAGATATGAAGGGGGAGGGAATTCCAGGCAAGAGGGAAAACATAGGCAAGGCTTCAGTGGAGAGATGGATGAAATAGAGGAATCGGAGGAGTGAAGTGTGAGGGCTGGGTAGGATTTTGTAGAAAACCAGCAAGGAAAAATGGAAGGGGAGAGCTGATTGATTTTAAGGGCCTTAAAGTCAATGGTAAGGAGTTTCTGTTGGATGTGGAGGTGAATAGGTAGCCACTGGAGCTTCTGGAGGATAGGGGAGACCTAGACTGAATTTTTTTTAGAAAAATGATCCAGACAACAGAATGAAGTGAGAACTGACTTGGAGAGTGGGCAGAGAGGTCAGCAAGGAGGCTGATACAGTCGTCAAGGTGGGACATGATAAATGCTTGGGTATCCAATCTGTTTACCTTGCACCTTGGATAAACCACGGGCCTGGGAATCAGATGGATCTGGGTTCTAATCCCAGCTCTGCCACTTGTCTGCTGTTTGACCTTGGGCAAGTCACTTAACTTCTCTGGGCCTCAGTTCCCTCATCTGTAAAATGGGGATTAAGACAGTGAGCCCTGTGTGGGACAGGGCTCCAACCCGATTATCTTGTATCTACCCCAGTGCTTAGAACAGTGCTTGGCACATAGTAAGTGCTTAACAAATAGCATTATTATTATTAATATTATTACCCTCTGCCTCCACTTCCTCTCCTCCAGTTCTCTACTTGACCCCCTGCAATCTGGATTCTGTCCCTTTCACTACACAGAAACAGCCCTCTTTAAAGTCACTGATGACTTCCCTTTTGCCAAATCCAACACCCTTTACTCCATCCTAATCCTCCTTGTCCTTTCAGCCACCTTCGACACTGTTGACCACTCCCTTCTCCGGGAAACAATACCCAACCTCGGCTTCACTGATGCCATACTCTCCCAGTTCTCTCTCCTATCTTTCTGGCTGCTCCTTCTCAGTCTCTTTCAAGGGCTCCTCCTCTGTGTTCCATTCCCTAACTGTAGAAGTCCCTCAAGGCTCAGTTCTGAATCCCGTTCTAATTCTCCATCTACACCCCTCATCCTTGGAGAACAAATTTGCTCCCATGCCTTCAACTCCCATCTGTATGTGAATGATTCCCAAATCTACCGAAGCTGCATGGCTTAGCGGAAAGAACACGGACTTGAGAGTCAGAGGTCGTGGGTTCTAATCCCGGCTCCGCCACTTGTCTGCTGTGTGACCTTGGGCAAGCCACTTAACTTCTCTGTGCCTCAGTTACCTCATCTGTAAAACGAGGAGTAAAACTGTAAGCCCTACACAGGACAACCTGATTACCTTGTCTTTACCCCAGCAATTAGAACAGTGCTTGGCACATAGAAAGTGTTTAACAAATACCATAATAATTATTATTATTATTACAGCTCCAGCCCTGACTTCCTTCTCTGCAGTCTTGCGTTTCCTGTTGCCTTCAGGACATCTCTACTTGGATCTCTGGGGCTCAAAGGCAGGAAGTGTGAGCCAGGGTATGAGGAAAAATCAAAGAGCCGAGACATAGCTACAGTCCGATTACACTTACAACCAAGGCCTGGAGTGTCTGCTCCAGGGGAAAGTAAATGCCTGAGAGGCTTCAGTGTACCCTAATGGAAAGAGCTCAGACCCGGGCGTCAGATGGGCCTGGGTTCTAATCCCTGCTGCTTCTCTTCCCTGCTGTGTGGCCTTGGGCAAGTCAGTTAACTTCTCTGTGCCCCAGTCAACCATTCAGTCAATCAATGGTATTGACCGAGTGCTTTCTGTGTGCAGAGCACTGTACTAAGTGCTTGGGAGAGTCCAGTAGAGTTGGTAGACATGATCCCTGCCCACAAGGCCAGAAGGAAGAGTTTACAGTAAATGGGAATTCAATACCTGTTCTTCCTTTGCCTTAAGACTATGAGCACTATGTGGGAGAGGGATTCTGTCTGATTTGATTATCCTGTGTTCACCCCTGCACTGAGCACAGTGCTTAGCATGTAGCAAGTGCTTAATGAATACCATCATTATGATTATTATCATTATTATTATCGTGCTTTACAGTTCCTAAGTACCAAGGGAACTTTTCTCTGCCCTTATCACAGGAGGAGGGGGGAGAGGAAGGTGGACAAGGGATGGGTGGGACCCCACCCCAGATATCAAAGGCAATTTCTAGAGCCTGGCCTCCCCCCATCTCCCTCCCTCTGCATCCCCCTACGCCAGCCCCTCATTCTGGAGGGCGGGAATGGCCCGGGGGGTGGGGAGGGGGCAATTATGCTTGTTCTCAAGTTTCAGGCCGTGGGGGTCCCCCCTGCAGGGGGGGGGGTGGTTTTGGAGGGGGCATCCACAATTTCTCAGGGACTTCCAGCCAGGGTGGGAAATTTCCTAGGAGTGGGGTTCTGGTTGAAGCTGGCCCTCCCCTTCCTCATTTGTCCTCCCCTCCTCTCCTTTCCCATCTCCAAATCACCTCCAGCTAGCCCTGCCTCTCATCCCCCTCCCCATTATCGAATGGAGCAGAGACTGGGGGTGAGCATTGGAGGGGAGGGGGAGATAAAAATCACCTGATAAGTCTTTGGGTCTCTAATTCTGTCTCGGATCTCTGCCAGAGTCTCTTTGGGTCTCTCGATCTTTTTTTTATGTCTGTCTCTAGATCTGTTTGTCTCAGTCTCTCTAGGAGTCTGTCTATATCCCTGTGTGTTTCTGTCTCTGTCTCATTCTCCGTTTCTGTCCATCTTCTCTATCTGCCTTTCTTTGCCTTTCTCTGTTCCTCTGCCTCTTTGCTTCTGTCTCTCTGACTACTCCTTTCCTTGGTATTTCGGTCTCTGCTCTCTCCATCTCTGACTCTGTCTCTGTAGCTCGGTATCTCTGTCTCTGCCCCACTCTGTATCTACTCATTACTCAGTACTAAGCCCTTGGGAAGTACTCCATCTCTGTCCCTCAGGATCTCTGTCTCTGGGTGCTCTCTCTCTCTCTCTCTCTCTCTCTCTCTCTCTCTCTCTCCCCCCCCCCCCCATCAAGATGTCTATCTCTACTCTCTCTGACACTGTCTCTGTTCCTCTGTCTGCCTTTACCTCTCTCTCTGACTCAATCTCTTTCCCTCAGTCTATCCGTGTCTGTCTCTGACTAGGCTGTGACGGAGGGGACTGAATCGGTTCCTTGAAGCCAGATTGTTCTCCTTTCTGTTCCCCCTGGGCCTCCCCCCAGACCTTTGCGGAGCATCTGACGTCCGACATCCATCCTCCGCACACGCGGTTTTGGGGTGCTGGAGCCCGACCTCAAGACCGGGGGGTGGCTGCATCTCAGGTCTCCATCGCTGGCGCCCCCATCCCGACTTCTGGGGGTGAAGGGGCTCCCGCAACGGACTCGGCTGGAAAGAGCACGGGCTTGGGAGTCAGAGGATGTGGGTTCTAATCCTGCAATGCCACTTATAGCTGTGTGACCTTGGACAAACCACGTAACTTCTCTGTGCCTGTTACCTCATCTGTAAAATGGGGATTAAGACTGTGAGCACCATGTAGGACACCTGATTACCTTGTATCTACCCCAGCGCTGAGAACAGTGCTTGGCAAATAGTAAGTGCTTAACAAATACCATCAGTATTCTTATCCTTCCTCCTCCCCATCCCCCCCGCCCTAACTCCTTCCCCTCCCCACAGCACTTGTATATATATTTGTACAGATTTATTACCCTATTTATTTTACTTGTACATATTTACTATTCTATTTATTTTGTTAATGATGTGCATATAGCTTTAATTCTATTTGTTCTGACGACTTTGACACCTGTCTACATGTTTTGTTTTGTTGTCTGTCTCCCCCTTCTAGACTGTGAGCCCGTTTTTGGGTAGGGACCGTATTTATATGTTGCCAACTTGTACTTCCCAAGCGCTTAGTACAGTGCTCTGCACACAGTAAGCGCTCAATAAATACAGTTGAATGAATGAACGGAGCCCCCTGATTCCCAGTGTCCCTGTGCCGCTGTTTGTGGCCGCCAGGGGGCGACGGCGACCGCGAAGGGCCTAAGCCCGGCCGACTCGCCCGGAGAAAGAAAGGGGCGTCCACACAGCTGACGACATCGCGGCGAAGGTTGTTTTATCGAGCTCCATGGGGGCTTGTGGAGGGCGAGTCGGGGGCCAGAGATCAAAGTTGGGCCCCGGAAGAGCTCAGGGTCAGAGATGGAGAAGGGAGAATCAGGTGTTTGGGATGGTCCGGGCTGGGCCATTAGGGAAAGTCAGGGATGGAGAGGGGGAGAGTCAGTGGGGTTGGATGATCCGTGCTGGGTCACTGGGGAGAGTGAGGGATGGAGAGGGGACAGTCAGATGTGTGGGATGGTCCCTGCTGGATCACTGGGGAGAGTCTGGGATTCATTCATTCATTCAATAGTATTTATTGAGCGCTTACTGTGTGCAGAGCACTGTACTAAGCGCTTGGGAGATACAAGTTGGCAACATATAGAGACAGTCCCTACCCAACAGTGGGCTCACAGAGGGATGCAGAGGGGAGAGTCAGGGGTGTCTGATGGTCCATGCTGGGTCACTGGGGAGAGTCAGGGATGTAAAGGGGAGAGTCAGGGGTGTGGGATGGTCCTGGCTGAGTCCCTGGAGGAAGGCGCTGGCCCCGAAGATGGTCCGGGTTTCCCAACCCTCCAGCCCAGCAGAGACACAAGTGACTCCAAGGTGACAAGTCCCATAGAACAGGAGCGCTTAGCCACTTACCCGTCATTGGGGCCTCCAGGCCCGTCGACAGGGTGGGCCCGGTTGCCCCGGCTCTGCAGGCCAGGGAGCTCGGATCCATTAGCCCCCAGACCCGTGATTCCTGCCCGCCATGTCCACGGAAGTCGAGGAGGGGCAGCTCACCAGAAAAGATGGGGAAGTGGGAGTGAAACAGGAGCTTCGAGCCTCGGTCACGTGCTGCACGGGGTAGATGTCACTGTCACCCTGACAGGGCTGGTGGGTCCTGAGACCTCAGATCTGCAATCTGCACTGCGCCTTGGGATGTGGCCTAAAAACAACTTCGTGGATCACTGTCATCCTCATCAATGTGAATCGGGGGCTGTACTGGGAGTCTACTCTGTGCAAAGCACTGAGCCGGGCACCTACAGTGTGCACAGGAGCGATAGGGTTCAGCAATAATAATACTGATAATTGTGGTATTGTTAAGCACTCACTATGCTTAAAAGCAACATGGCTCAGTGGAAAGAGCACAGGCTTTGGAGTCAGTGGTCATAGGTTCAAATCCCTGCTCCACCAATTGTCAGCTGTGTGACTTTGGGCAAGTCACTTAACTTCTCTGTGCCTCAGTTACCTCATCTGCAAAATGGGGATTGACTGTGAGCCCCCGTGGGACAATCTGATCACCTTGTATCCCCCCAGTGCTTAGAACAGTGCTTTGCACATAGTAAGTGCTTAATAAATGCCATTATTATTATTATTATTATTATTATTATTATTATTATTATTATTATGTACTAGGCACTGTGGTAGATACAAGCTAATCAGGTTGGACACAGTCCATATTCATTCATTCATTCAATTGTATTTATTGAGTGCTTACTGTGTGCAAAGCACTGTACTAAGCACTTGGGAAGTAAAAGTTTGCAACATATAGAGGCAGTCCCTACCCAACAGCAGGCTCACAGTCTAGAAGGGGGAGACAGACAACAAAACAAAACATATAAACCAAATAAAATAAATAGAATAAATATGTACAAGTAAATAAATAGAGTAATAATACATATATACAGGTGCCATGGGGAGGGGAAGGAGGTAAGGCGGGGGGGATGGGGAGGGGGAGAAAGGGGAGAGGAAGGAGGGGGCTCAGTCTGGGAAGGCCTCCTGGAGGAGGTGAGCTCTCAGTAGGGCTTTGAAGGGAGGAAGAGAGCTAGCTTGGCGGATGTGCGGAGAGAGGGCATTCCAGGCCAGGGCGAGGACGTGGGCCGGGGGTCGATGGTGGGGCAGGCGAGAACGAGTCCCGGTGAGGAGATTAGCGGCAGAGGAGCGGAGGGTGCGGGCTGGGCTGGAGAAGGAGAGAAGGGAGGTGAGGTAGGAGGGGGCGAGGTGATGGAGAGCCTTGAAGCCGAGGGTGAGGAGTTTTTGCCTGATGCGTAGGTTGATTGGTAGCCACTGGAGATTTTTCAGGAGGGGAGTAACATGCCCAGAGCGTTTCTGCACAAAGACGATCCGGGCAGCGGCATGAAGTACGGATTGAAGTGGGGAGAGACAGGAGGATGGGAGATCGGAGAGGAGGCTGATGCAGTAATCCAGTCGGGATAGGTTGAGAGATTCAATCTTAATCCCCACTTTACAGATGAGGTAACTGGGGCATAGAGAAGTGAAGTGACTTGCCTAAGGTCACACGGCAGACAAGTGGCAGAGTTAGGATTAGAACCCAGGTCTTTCTGACTACCAGGCCTGAGCTCTAACCATTAGGCCATGCTGCTTCTGAAGGCCAGACAGGGGATGAGAATCTGGGTGGTGGGGGCAGATGGGTCAGAGGTTGCCTACGAAGAGAGAAAGAAGGGAATCTGTGCCACAATGTGGACGGACGCAGCCCCCCCCCGGGGGGGGGGGGGGGGGGACCTTGGGGCGACGGTGTCCACGAGGAGGGTTCTCAGTCATGACCCCCACCGAGGGATGGAACATGGTGATGGCAGGTCAACGGGAAGTGCCACCACCAGCTAATTATTATTATTATTATGGCATTTGTTAAGCGCTTACTATGTGCCAGGCACTGTACTAAGCACTGGGGTAGATACAAGCAAATCGGGTTGGATGCAGTCCCTGTCCCATGTGGGGGTCACAATCTCAATCCCCATTATACAGATGACATAACAGGCACAGTGCCTGGCACATAGTAAGCACTTAACAAACACCATTATTATTATTATTATTAACAAATATCCTAGGGTGACACCCTGAAGTCCCTCTAGCCCCAGATTGAGCCCCCCCTTTTTCCTCTCCTCTTCCCCTCCACATTGCACCCCCGCCCTACCCCCTTCCCCTCCCCGCAGCACTTGTCTGTATTTGTACATATTTATTACTCTATTTATTTTATTAATGATGTGTATATAGCTATAATTCTATTTCTTCCGATGGTATTGATGCCTGTTTACTTATTTTGTTTTGTTGTCTGCCACCCCCTTCTAGACTGTGAGCCCGTTGTTGGGTAGGGACCGTCTCTACATGTTGCCGATTTGTACTTCTCAAGCGCTTAGTACAGTGCTCTGCCCACAGTAAGCGCTCAATAAATACGACTGAATAAATGAATACCATCATCATCATCATCCCATCCTACCCCCCGGTTGGCCCTACCCACAGATGCTAGCCCCGCCCACGGCTGCCTCCCGACTCCTCCCACCTTATCCCATATTCCTATCCCGCTCCCAGTCCCTCCCACATCTCCTCCCCCGACACCCTCCCGGCTAGCCCTGCCCACGTTCCTTCAATCATTCAATCGTATTTATTGAACTCCTCCTGGGTGCAAAGCACTGTACTAAGCGCTTGGGACAGTACAATATAACAAGAAACAGACACATTCCTGCCCACAACGAGCTCACAGTCTAGAAGGGGGAGGCGTTTATAGAAAATAAATAAAGAAAGAAATAATACAGAGCCCCCAGCTCTCCCCCGGCTCCTCCCACCCCATCCCTCCCTCCCCGCCCACCGCAGCTGGTCCCTCCCACAGGAACCCCTTTGATTCTGGTTCGGGCCGGAGGTTCTCACAGAACAATGTGAGGAACAGGAGGAAGACGGAGGTGGTGGATAAACAGGGCTGCAGCCAGAAACGCGTCCAGGCCTAATGGCTTTGGCTGGCTGCACCCTTGGGGCTGGGCGGGGTCCGGTCGGGGAAGGGAAAGCCGGGTTTCTGTCCCGGCCAGAGCAGCCCGTGGGTGGGCGGGGGACCCTCCCTGCTTTGGAATCCAGACCCCCTTCAGTCCGATGCCGGCCAAAATCTGCGTCCCTTTCCAAATAGCTCCTCCTCGCCCCCGCCTCGGAGTCGCAGCTGGTCCTTCTAATAATAATAATAACGATGGTATCTGTTAAGCGCTTACTATGTGCCAAGCACTGTTCTGAGCGCTGGGGTAGGCACAAGGTAATCAGGTTGTCCCACGTGGGGTTTACAGTCTTAATCCCCATGTGTAATTGAGGCATAGAGAAGTTAAGTGGCATGCCCGAAGTCACACAGCTGACAAGTGGCAGAGCTGGGATTAGAACCCATGACCTCTGACTCCCAAACCCATGCTCTTTCCACTAATCCACGCTGCTTCTCAAAGGTAGAAGCTGCCCCCGTCTCCCACCCTCCCCACCTTTCTTGCCTGTTGGTCCTGGAGAGGAGGGAGTGTTTATATTGGTTAAGCGCTTACTTATGCGCCAGGCACTGTTCTAAACGCTGGGGTAAGTACAAGTTAATTAGGTAGGACACAGACCCTATCCCGTGGTTCTGAGCTGCCCTGTTCTGTGGGACACCCCTGGAGCTCCGAAGACAAGGGTCCTGCTTTGCTGCCGGCCGGCTCTACAACCCGAGGCAAGTCAACCACTATCTCTAAGGGTGAGGGTATAATAGTAATAATAATAATAGCATTCGTTAACGTTTACTATGTGCCAAGCACTGTTGTAAGCGCTGCGGTAGATACAAGGTAATAAGGTTGTCCAACGTGGGGCTCACAGTCTTAATCCTCATGTGTAACTGAGACACAGAGAAGTTAAGTGACTTGCCCAAAGTCACCCAGCTGACAAGTGGCGGGGCTGGGATTAGAATCGAAGACCTCTGACTCCCAAGCCCCGGACCAGGGGGAGAAGGATCCCAGACTTAAAGGCGTTTAGGGCCGGGTCTCCCCCATCCCCTCCCGCCCCCAGACCCATTTGTGGCCTCGGCTCCGTGTCCGGCCCCCCGGAGCTCAGCACCGCTTCCGGCCGTTAAAGTCCGGTCCCCGCGGCTCTGATGGATTCCGCAGGCCCGGGCGTCGCTCTCCAGGCTTCCTGCCCCGGCTGAGCCGTCGTCACCGCCACCGGGGATTGTTCTGAGCATAGCCCCCCACCCCCTTCTCTTCCCGCTTCCCTAGAGGCCTCCCCCGCCTCCAATGTCCCTACCTGCCCCGTGACCCCCATCCCCCCCCCCACCAGGCTTCCCTCTCCCCTAGAAGCCCCCCATCACCCCCACTCCCCCTGGTTTCCAGCTTCTCCCCTCTCCTAGCGGTCTCGGGCCCTCCAGCACCCCCCCAGTCCATATTTATTAATAATAATAATGGTATTTGTTAAGCGCTTACTATGTGTCAAGCACTGTTCTTAGCACTGGGATAGATACAAGGTAGTCAACTTGTCCGTGGGGCTCACAGTCTTAATCCCCATTTTACAGATGAAGTAACTGAGGCACAGAGAAGTGAAGTGGCCTGCTCAAGGTCACACAGCAGACAAGAGGCAGAGCCAGGATTAGAACCCATGTCCTCTGACTCCCAAGCCCAGGCTCTTTCCACCAAGTCACTCTGCCTCTCTGTCACCCTTTAGCTCCCTGAGCCTCCCCATCTCCCCCTACATCCCATCCCGATCCCCAAGTGTTAAACCATCTCAATGCCCCACGGCCCCCACCCCCCGCCATGCCCTTTCTCTCCCAATCCCAGTCCTCCCGGACCCACACAGCCCCCCTTAAGCCCCCCTATCATGTGCCTCCTAGCGCCCAGCATACACTCACCCCAGTGCCTGCTAAGCTTCCCCTGCCCCCAGCCCCTCCAGGCCAGCCTGACAACATCTACCCTCTCCCCAACCCCAAAGCCCCCTCAGTGCCCTCCCACCACCACCCCACCTTCCCCATTTCCCAGAGCTCCCACCCAAATTCCAGGCCCTCCCTTGGCCCTTCCCCAACCCCAGCCTGCTCTGGAGCCCTTTACCAATGGCTGAGCTCCAGACCCTCCCTAAACCCCCCACCCCAGTCTCCTCAAGAACACCCTAGCCTTGGCCAAGGTCTGGGTCCTTCCTCAGGCCTCACAGTGCCTTCTGACCTCTTCTGGAGCCCCCTAACTCCTACCCAACCATCTCTCACTACCCCATGGTGCCTCCTTCTCTATCTGGGACCTGGGGGGCAGCTCGGTACTTTGTTTGGCAATGATAGTGCCTTAAGGAGGTCAAAGAGAGCGGAGACCCCCTGCACTGGTGTGTACTTTGTGCTGAGCACTGAGCTGGGGTGTCTGCTGGGTGTGGAGTACTGAGCTGAGAAGTACTGGGCAATTGTTGTGTGCAGAGTGCTGTATAAGACTACTTCATGAAGACACTACACAGGGCTCCTACCGTATGCAAAGCGCCATAGTTGGCACTTACTGTGTGCAGAGAGCTGTACTGGACACCTATTGCATGTAGAGAGCTGTACTGGATGCTTTCTGCATGCAGAGCACTCTACTGGGCACCTACTGTTTGCTGAGTGCTGTACTGGATTCCTACTGTGTACACAGCACTGGGTTGGGAGCTCTGAGAGTTCCATACAAGTAGGAAAAATGGTCCTGGCCCGTGAAAAGCTTCCAAACTAATGGGCGGATACAATCCAGCAAATGTTTACTCATATAAACTTGTTGTGGGCAGGGAATGTGTCTACCAACTCAGTTGTATTCCCCCCCAGTGCTCACTACAGTGCTCTGCACATAGTAAGTGCTCAGTAAATACTATCGATTGATTGATATCCATGAGTGGGAATGAAAGAGAAGGAATAGGTATGACTGGTCACAACAGAAGTCCCCCACAACTGAACAAGTTAACCAGAAAATGGGAAAAATAAACTGATTTAGAGTGGCTGAGGGAAGCCATGACCAGGGAGGGGGTTCAGCGAAGACCTCCTGGAGGAGGTGACCGAGGGAAGCCATGACCAGAGGGTTCAGGGAAGGCCTTCTGGAGGAGGTGGGCTTTTAAGATGTTCCAACAATTTGCAGTGGTGGGAGTTCCAGACTCCTGGGTTGGGGCGGGAGAGGCCAGAGGGAGGCATGGTGAAGAAGTGGGAGGGGAGGGGGGGAAGAGTGCAGCTGGGGTATGGTGGGTTCAGAGAGCCGATAGAGAATGGGGATGGTGAAGAGGAGTGCAGTCTCTGGAGGGTCTTGAGGAAAGTTCGGCCCTTCTTGGCTAAAGTTATGGTGGAGTCCAAGAGCCCACGCAAAGAGACACTTCCCAGCCTCCCCCCAACACCCACCTGCGCATCTGGCCCAGACCCTTGGTTCCTCTCTTGGCCCAGAGCAAGCTGAGCCTATGCCCTCTGTGTCCATTGATCAAAGGGAGAAAAATACGGGCTACAGGGTCATGGACTCCACAAGGGTGGTGAAGGGCAGGTCTGCCCAGAGGTGGGGGCATGGATGGAATGAACTCCTTCAACACAAGGCGCCTGGCCACTGAGCAAAGGCGGTGCAGAGTGGGAGCTGTGTTGTGTCTGAGCCAAACAGGGATGGGACTTGGAACGGCTGAGCCAGAGCACAGAATGTGAGCTGGACAAGGCACAGTGTGTACAAAGCACAGGAAAAAACGTTTGGTGAGCACTGAACTGTGTCGAAGGGGAGCGGGCTTGCCGGCCAGAGGGTGAGGGGGATGGCGGTGGGATTCTGTCCCTCTGGTGGCAGGGCCGGAGTCTGAGAACTCTGTGGGCCTGGGTGACCTTGGCTTCTAATCTTTTTTTATGTGTGTGGTATTTGTTAAGTGCTTACTATGTTTCAGGCACTGTACTAAGTGCTGAGATAGATACAAATTAGGTTGGACACAGTCCCTATTATGCACATGTCTCACAGACTCAATCCCCATTTTGCAGATGAGGTAACTGAGGCACAGAGAAGTGAAGTGACTTGCCTAAGATCACACAGCCAACAAATGGTTCTCCCCCACTCTAGACTGTAAGCTTGTTGTGGGTAGGGAATGTTACTGTTTATTGTTGTATGATACTTTCCCAAGCACTTAGTTCAAGGCTCTGCACACAGTAAGCACTCAATAAATGTGATTAAATGAATGAATGAAATGGCAGAGCTGGGATTAGAACCCAGGTCCTTCTGACTCCCAAGCCCAGGCTCTATCCACTGGTCATGCTACTTCTTCCAGGCAGCGGGGGGTTCCTGTACAAATCAGGGCAGAAACTCCAGGACCAAGTTGCAGAGAAGGGCTTAATGTTGCATTATTGGGGTTCCCACCCAGCTCTGCCCCGGGCCTGCTTTGTGACCTTGGGCAAGTCTCCTACCCTCTCCGGACCTCAGTCTTTGTTAATGTCTTAATCATTCATTCACTCATTGTCATATTTATTGAGCACTTAACTGCATGCAGAGCACTGAACCAAGTGCTTGGGATAGTACAATATAACAATAAACAGACATTCCCTCAATCGTATTTATTGTGTGCAGAGCACTGTACTAAGCGCTTGGGAGAATACAGTGTAACAATATAACAGTCACATTCCCTGCCCACAGTGAGTTTATAGTCTAGATGGGGAGACAGACAATATAAATAAATGAATTAGCCCTGAGGAGGCCTTTTCTGCCTCAGCGGGCCCTGCCTAGCCCTCCTCTATGCTGACTCTTTGCCCTGCCCTACGCTTTGGGGGTCCAGGTCAGGCCGTCCTTGGCTCGGCCAGTCTGGCCGCTGATCCTCAGGATGCAGGCCAGCCTCTCCCTAGCTCATGCAGAAGGAGTTCCCCAGCTGTTTGCTTCTGTTTGCGACCCTCCTGTCGTCCTATTTCTCGGTCCCCCGATCCCTCACCCCATGGTCTCGCCTAGACTGTGGGCTCTTCGAGGGCAGAGACCACTTTCTGGGGCTTCTGTAGCCCCCTGGGAGCTGTGCTTAATGGGGTCTCGGCTAGGACCATTGTCTGACTGGTTTTTTGACCCCAGATAGCTTGGATGCATCACCTCTGGGGTGGTGTTTCTACCCTTCCAGGCCAGACCATGCTCCTATCTCTGTTTCTGAGGCAGTGTGGTGCACTTGGAGACCAAAGTAGAGGAGATATGGGGGCCCGAGGTCATGGCCTGTGTGACTGGGGGACACAGACCCCCTCCTTTTTATGGTATTTAAGTGCTTACTATGTGTCAAATACTGTTCTAAGCACTGGGGTAGGTACAGTTAATGAGGTCGGACACAGTTCTTTGTCAAAAGAACTGACAAGAACTCATCTTACAGTTTTGCCTCTCCGGTGGTGTGGGGACCCACTCCATTCCCCAAACTCTGATCCCCTTAGTGAGTCAGTGGGTGGGGGTTGGGGAGCCCCTAGTTCACCCTTCCTATCCCCCACAGGACACCCAGAGGAACCCCAGAGGCCTGGCAGGAGGAGGAAGGCAAGGAGTAGAAGGGCAAGGATTTCACGGCAGTGTTCATGGGCAGATCTTGGCAGGGGGCTCCAAGTCTCCCCCCACCCCCGGTTCTTGAATTGGGTGGGATGGAATCTAACTCCCCTCAGGACCTAGTGGGATGTTGGGTGAAACAGCTGCCTCTCTGGGGTGGGGTGGGCTGCATTGGCTGGATTCCTGCAGTGGGAGCTTCTGAGAAATTCTTCCTCTGGACACCAGGAACTCCAGGAAAAGGCCCACAGCGGGGACTTGAGAGGGAGGGGGACATCTCTAGATATCCCCTGCCCTGCAAAAAAAAAACCCGTGCTTGGAAAATAGAATAGAGGAAGGAGGGAAAGGGAGGGAGGGAGATGGGACATTCATAGGGCTTTGTGGGAAACAGCATGGGAGACCAATGTTATTGATAATTTAGTTATTAACTAATCAGTCAGTCATGTTGACTGAGCCATTAAGCACTTGGAAGAGAACAGTAGTTGGTAGACGTTCTCTTTTCCCTTGAGGAGCTTGCAGTCTATGGTGTCTAGCGTGCTGTACTGAACGTTTGGGAAGGTTCAATAGAGTTAGTAGACATCAAGGAGCTTCACTCTAGCAGGGATGATAGACACTAGAAGGGGCGATCTGTATCTTTGCACTCTGTGTCAGTGCTGATAATAGACTACTCGCTATTGTTGGAGCACTCTGTATTCTGAAAGTGCTTTTACATCCATTTTCCCGCTTTACTCTCACCACACACCCTGGGAGGGAAGGGTTATTTTCCCCAGTTTACAGATAAGGACCTTGGGGCTCAGAGAGGCTCAATGACCTGTGGGTGGAAAGAAGAGGAGGAGGAGAGAAGATAAAGTCACAAGCCGTGTTTCCTTGTGGAAAGAGCACAGACCTGGGAGTCATAGGACCTGGATTCTAAACCTGGCTTGGCCACCTGCCTGCTGGATGACCTTGGGCAAGTCGCTTAATTTTTCTGTCTCAGTTTCCTCAACTGTAAAATGGGGATTTAATGCCTGTCCTCCCTCCTACATAAAAATTGTGACCCGACTGACCTGATTTATTTGTACTTAGAACAGTGCTTGACACTTAGTTAACACTTAACAGTTACCATAATTAATAATTAAAGCGGGATTACAAGAGGAAGGAATTTTTATTCATTCAATCATATTTGTTGAGCGCTTACTGTGTGCAGAGCACTGTACTAAGCGCTTGGGAAGTACAAGTTAGCAACATATAAAGACGGTCCCTACCCAACAACGGGCTCACAGTCTAGAAGGGGGAGACAGACAACAAAACATTATGGTATTCGCTAAGCATTCACTATGTGTCAAACACTATTCTAAGCGATGGGGTAGATATGAGCTACTTAGGTTGGACACAGTCCCTATCCTGCATGGGGCTAATAGTCTAAGAGGGAGAACAGGTTTTATTGGTAGGGAATAAATCTGACAATGAATCACTGGAGAAGCAGTCTGGCTTAGTGGAAAGAGCACAGGCCTCGGAGTCAGAAGGCTTGGGTTCTAATCCCAGCTTTGCCACTTGCCCGCTGTGCGATCTCATGCTTGACTTCTCTGTGCCTCGATTTCCTTCTCTGTAAAATGGGGATTAACTATCTACTCCTCCCCCAGTGAGTCCCGTGCGGGGCAGGGACCATGTCCGACCTGATTCTCCTGTATCTGCCCCAGCGCTTGGCAAGTAGTAAACGCTTAAAAATGCCGCAGCGATTTACGTGACTCAGTGGAAAGAGCACTCAGTGGAAAGAGCACGGACTTGGGAGCCAGAGGCCATGGGTTCTAATCCCGGCTCTGCCACATGTCTGCTGTGTGACCCTGGGCAAGCCACTTAATTTCTCTGGGCCTCAGTTACCTCATCTGTAAAATGGGGATGAAGAATGTGAGCCCCACGTGGGACAACCTCATTACCTTGTATCTACCCCAGAGCTTAGAACGGTGCTTGGCACATAGTAATGGCTTAACAAATACTCATTATTCACCTGCCTACTTGTTCTGTTTTGCTGTCTGTCTCCCCCCTTCTAGACTGTGAGCCGGTTGTTGGGTAGGGACTGTATATGTTGCCGAATTGTGCTTTCCAAGCCCTTAGTACAGTGCTCGGCACACAGTAAGCGCTCAATAAATAGGATTGAATGAATCATCATTATTATTATTATTAGTGATTAATAGAGCTTGCCTGTGGATGGATGCTGAGGGGAGAGGTGCTCCCGAGGGGAGGGGAAGGAATCTGGATTCTCCTGGGGGGGAGGGGGGAGGTCTGGGATATGACCCCCACCCTCCGGCCGCTAATCCCTGCCCCCAGCGCGCTGTCCGGAGCCCGACGCGGCCGGTGTGCGGGCGCATTGTCTGCAGCGCGCCGACCCCGGCGCGTCCAGCAGGGGGCGCCCGGCTGAAGGATCCCGGCTCCCACCAACACCGAAGAGCCAATCAAACGACGCCCCCGCCTCCCCCCCTCTCCCTCCCAACCCTGATCGCCCCCTCCCCACCTCTCGACGCCCCCCGGGGGGTCATCCTTCCCGGTTGTGCCCCCCTCCCCCCCCCCAAGCCCCGACCACCATTCCCGGACCCAGGAGCCCAGGCCCCCCGAGGACCCCCCTGCCCCGGGCCGTGGGAGGCAGGTTGAGATAAACCGGCTCCATCCCCACCGCCCCCTCCCCTTCGTGGTCCCCACCCCCGGAGCTATAAGAGCAGCTCGGCCGGACCGGTCGCTGCTGCATTGCTCCGTTGCCAGCCGCCCCCACCCGCCCATCAGCTGCTGCCCGGAGACTCCGGGCCTGGAACCAAGAAGAGCCCCCCTCCCCTCTCCTTCCCAATCCCCCTGCCCCGGCCTCCAGCCTCGCCCATCCCAAGGCCTCCTCCTCCTCCTCTTCCTCCTCCTCTTCGGCGAGATTCCGCCCCAGCGAGGGGAGGGGAGGGGAGGGGGAGCCGCAGCGCACTGGGCAGACCGACTGACCGCACCTCCCGCTCCCCTCCCGGCGTTGGCGGCGAGCCCCGGAGGCAGGGCGGCGAAGCCATGAGCACCAGGGGTAAGTCCACGCCCGAGCCCCGGGAGACGGCGGGGGTGGGGGGCTTTTCTTCCCCCAAACAGTCGGTCACGGGCGACCAGCTGGCTCTGCCCATCTAGAAGACCCTTCACCCTCTCCTGTTCTTGTTCCCCCTTCCCCCTAGACTGGGACCCCCCAGGCCGGGCAGGGCCTGTGTCTGATCTGGTGGTTGGATCTACCCCAGTGCTCATCACAGCGCTTGGAACATAGTAAGCCCTTAACCGGCACATAGTAAGCCCACGGCACTTATGTATGTATCTTTAAATGGTGCAATATAAATTATATTAAGGACTCTCTCCTCCTCTAGACTGTAAACTCGTTGTGGGGAGGAAATGTCTTCTGCCCATGCCCGCTCGCCCGCCGGAGGGAAGGGGTGGTGAGAGGGGAGATTGGGCCTCGGGGGCTCAGAAGCGGGGGGCTGCAGGGAGAGGGGAGGTGCGAGGAACCCCAGGGAGGTTGGGCGGGGAGAGAGGAGGCAGACAGATAACCCCCAGCTTCCCCCCGACGTCTTTCTGCCGCGGATCCGGACGCTTCTTTCCCCGCCGAATTCCGGGGAGGTGGAGGGGCGGGGGGGTCAATCGATCAATCGGATTTATTGAGAGCTTACTATGTGCAGAGTACTGTACTAAGCGCTTGAGGGAGTACAATACAACAGAACCAGCAAGACACGTTCCCTGCCCAAAACAGGTCGGGGCCGGCGGTTTTAGGGACCCTCACTCAAATCAACACTCCTCACCCAAATCAACGCCTGGTTCTATCACGGATCCAGTGCGGGGTTGAAGGACCCGTCTTCCCTAGTTGCTGACCAGGCCTGGATTCTGCGGCTAGGGGGTGGACAGCTCTTCTCCGGCTCCCAATTTATTTTTCTCTCTCTCTCTTTCCAAGGGACCCCTGACCCCCCCCCGCCAAAAAAAAAAAAAACCTCCCGCAGGCCGAAACGAGTCCTGGACTGTCCACCTCTCTGGGGTTATCTAGGCCTGTCCGAACATAGGGAACTTGCGGTTGGACGTGGAGGGGTTCTGGTGTGGGGTGGGGAGAGAATAATTCGGGGTGTTGAATTGGTCCGTGTTGGGTCACTGTAAGTGAGTCAGGGAAAGAGAGGGGACAGTCAGGGGGCCGTGCTGGGTCACTGGGGGGAGAGTCAAGGAAGGAAAGGGGAGGGTCAGGGGTGTGGGGTGGTTTCCGTTCTGGGTCACCGGGGAAGAGTCAGGGGTGTGGGATGGTCCGTTTTAAAGTCACGTGGGGAGAGTTGGGGATGGAGAGGGGAGAGTCAGGGGGCGCGGGTCGGGCCATCCCTAACCAACACCCACTTCCTCCAAGCTGTCAGGCTGGACAGGGCAAGGAGTTTCCCCCAGAAGGGTGGGCGACACTTAGGTGGCTCATGAAGAGAAGCAGTGTGGCTCAGTGGAAAGAGCCCGGGCTTGGGAGTCAGAGGTCAGGGGTTCGAATCCCAACTCCGCCACTTGTCAGCTGTGTGACCTTGGGCAAGTCACTTAACTTCTCTGGACCTCAGTTCCCTCATCTGTGAAATGGGGACTAAGACTGTGAGCCCCACGTGGGACAACCTTGGTCACCTTGTATTACCCCCCCACCCCCAAAGCTTAGAACAGTGCTTGGCACATAGTAAGCGCTTAACAAATGCCACCATTAGTATTATTATTACTATTTGGAAATGCCTACCCCGCCCACCCCCCAGGAGTCCTGGGAGGAAGGGGAGAGGGGAGAGAGAGTGTGTGTGCCCAATCGCCCCTGCGCAGCCTCCATGGGGGCGAAGTCCAGCCACCGGGCGGTGGGGGCAAAGTCCCTGGAGTCAGGGGCCGAGCGGTGGCCGCAGTGGCCCCGACAGTTCTGCGACCTCCAGGGTTCATTGTGCCCATGCAGGAGCCGACTTGCCAGCCTGTCCATAGAGGTGGCAGGCCCCGGTGGGCAGCAGGGCGTCCTTTGCCCAACAAAGCATGGCCGGGCCCAGCCAGATCAGGACTCTGACTCTGACACCAGGAACCTGTGAGGAGCCAAGTGCTGGCCACTCCCCTGGACGCTTGCCCTCATGATTAGAGATGGACCATCCCACACCACTGACTCATTCATTCACTCATTCATTCAATCATATTTCTTGAGCGCTTACTGTGTGCAGAGCACTGTACTATATGCTTGAAAAGTACAATTTGGCAACATACATAGTCCCTACCCAACAACCCGCTCACAGTCTAGAAGGGGGAGACAGACAGCAAAACAGAACAAGCAATAATGATGGCATTTGTTAGCAGTTACTGTGTGCCAAGCACTGTTGTAAGCTCTGGGGCAGATACAAGGTAATGAGGTTGTCCCACGCGGGGCTCACAGTCTTAATCCCCATTTTACAGATGAGGTAACTGAGGCCCAGAGAAGTTAAGTGGCTTGTCCAAAGTCACACAGCTGCACACAGTAAGCGCTCAATAAATACGATCGAATGAATGATAAGTGGCGGAGCCAGGATTAGAACCCATGCCCTCTGACTCCGAAGCCCATGCTCTTTCCACTAAGAAGCGCTGCTTAATTACTCTCCCCAGTGACGCAGCACGGACCATCCAACACCTCTGACACTGTTCCCTCTCCATCCCTGACTCTTCCCAGCGACCCAGCATGGACCATCCCACAACCTTGACTCTCCCCTCTCCATCCCCGACACTTTCCCCCAGTGCCCCAGCACGGACGATCATCCATGAATCTGTCCAAACCTCTCTGGACCTGCTGGGGTTCCTAGCTGCCCAGTTTTCTATGGAAAGGGATTCCCTGCACTCACCCCCACTGGGGGAAGAAGTTTCTTGCTGTTTATTTCTGATCCCCCTTCCTTCAATCCCTAGTTGGAACCCCCTGGCTCCTGGGAGTTTGATATGGAGAATGGCATTTATATATTCACCCCCTTCCTGGTTCTAAAAACTTCAGCCCTGGCCCTTTAATCTATATCTGTCCATCCTGTAGAGCCCCGGCCCTTCTGGTCTCTCCATCTGAGGAACCTCTAAGCACTCAATAAATACGATTGAATGAATGAATGAATTCATTCAATCGTATTTATTAAGCACTTACTGTGTGCAGAGCATTGTACTAAGCACTTGGGAAGTACAAGTCAGCAACATATAGAGACGGTCCCTCCCCAACAGTGGGCTCACAGTCTAGAAGACACTTCACCCTCTCATGTTCTTGTTCCCCTTCCCCCTTAGACTGGGACCCCCCAGGCCGGGCAGGGCCTGTGTCTGATTTGCTGGTTGGATCTACCCCAGTGCTCAGCACAACGCTTGGAACATAGTAAGCCCTTAACAAGCACGTAGTAAGCCCACAGCACTTATGTATCCTTAAATGGTGCATTATAAATTATTTATATTAATGTCTCTCCCTCTAGACTGTAAGCTCATTGTGGGGAGGAAATGTCTGTCGACTTGATTATATTGTACTCTACCAAGTGCTTAATTCAGCATCCTGCACATAGTAAGTGCTCAGTAAATGCCCAAGATGATGATGAATATACTATCATTATTATTATAAGTCATTCATACTATGAGATTTATTGAGGGCCTCCTGCAGGTACAGCACTGTATTATACACTTGGGAGGGTCCAATATAAAACACAGGGACTGCCTTCAAGCATACTATTTTAATGAGGGAGTCGAGCAGATAGGAATGATTTCTGAGTAGTGGAAGAAGTAGACAGTATGTAGCTATAACTAGTGTCAGCTAGAGGATGGAAAATGAGCAAATGAATAAATAAGTAGAGAATGTGATTTGATGTAGACAGAAATGCTGAGGGCAGCTGTTGGGATGAGATGAATGGGGTGGGAATTAACATTGCTTCTGGGATACTCCCCTAAACACAGTGTTCTGCACATAGAAGGCACCCAGCTATTCTGCACCCAGTAGGTGCCCAGGAGAGCACTCTAAACCCAGTCATTGTAATAGTTATGGTACTTAAGTGCTTACTGTGTGCCAAGCACTGTGCTATGTTCAAATCAGTTTGGGGACAGTCCCTGTCCCACATGAAGCTCACAGTTTAAGTGTGGCGAGGGTTGGGGGCGGAGAAATAGGTTTTAATCTTCATTTTACAGATAAGAAAATAGGGGCACAAAAAAGTTAAGTATCTTGTCCAAGGTCACACAACAAACAGGTGGCAGATAAAACCTCATTGTGGGCAGGGAATATGTCTTTCTGTTGTTGTATTATACTCTCCTGAGTGCTTGGTGCAGTGCTCTGCACTCATGTACAATTGAATGAATGATGAATGAAAACCCTGGTCCCCTGACTCTTTCCATTAGGCCATGCTGCTTCCCGTATATACCCAGTAGTACTCCAGGCACAGGTGTTCAGTACAGCAGTCTGAACACAGTAGGCACCCAGTACAGCACTCTGCAGCAGGTAGTAGATACCCAATATAGACATTCCTTTGGGATGCAGTGCAATGCTCTACACACAGTAGTCACTGTGTGCACTGCACACTCTAAGCACTTACTAAATGCCACTGATTGATTAACTGATTGATTAATCTTTTCAGGATGCTGGAAAGTCTTAGGGTAGAGGTTTAGGTTTTGGCCTGGGGATTAAGTAGGGGTAAGTACTAACAATGGTTGTGTTGACAAGTTGCCAAATATTTGGATGGCCCTTCTTGGGAAGACTGAGAGAAGGGGAGTTTTTAGGTTAGTCAGTCAGTCACATTTATTGAGAGCTTACTATGTGCAGAACATTGTACTAAGTTCACTCATTCATTCAATCATATGTATTGAGCACTTACTGTGTGCAGAACACTGTACTAAGTGCTTGGGAGAGTACAATGTAACAGACACATTCCCTGCCCATAACAGTCTCACAGTCTAGAGGAAGGAAGATAGACATTAATATCAATAAATGACAGATGTGGACATAAGTGCCCTGGGGCTGGGAGGGGGAGATGAATAAAGGAAGCAAGTCAGGTGAGGCAGAAAGGAGTGGGAGAAGAGGAAGGAGGGCTTAGTCAGGGAAGGCCTCTTGGAGGAGATGTGCCTTCAGTAGGGCTTTGAAATTAGGGAGAGTCGTTGTTTGTTGGGTATGAGGAAGGAGTGTGAGTGAGGTGGCTCGTCCTGAGTTTCTGTGCTTGGGGTTCCGAGCTGGCCCTTGGGGAGGGGATTATATGTAGGGCAGGGGGGTGGGGGGAAGGGTTTGAGTTGACTGCTCAGGACGAGGTGGAACTGACAGCCCCTTTCACCACATCCACACTGACAACCCAGCCAGTCTAAGAACTTCTCCGTGTCATATCCAATGCTAACACTCTCAGTTTTACAGATGAGGTAGCTGAGACACAGAGAAATGAAGTGACTTGCCCAAGATCACACAGCAGACAGGTGGCGGAGGCGGGATTAGAACCCACGACCTCTGATTCCCAAGCCCGTGCTGTTGCCACTAGAATACAGCACAGTGGGCTCTGCACAAAAGTGGAATCTGGTCCTGAACTCTGTACCCAGGAGGGGCAAAGTTCAGTGCTCTGAAAGCAGTGGAAAGCATGGCCTTGGGAGTCAGAGAACGTGGGTTCTAATCCCGGCTCTGCATTAGTCTGCTGTGTTACCTTAAGCAAGTCACTTAACTTCTCTGTGCCTCAGTTACCTCATCTGTAAAATGGGGATTAAAACTGTGAGCCCCACGTGGGACAACCTGATTACCCTGTATCTACCCCAGCGCTTAGAACAGTGCTTGGCACATAGTAAGCGCTTAACAAATACCATAATTAGTATTACAGTGCTCTGCACACAGCAATCAGCAGGATCAGTGCTCTGCACTGTGCTGGGGTCTTCTTCCTTTGCCCATCTCCTCAGCTTGTTACCTGGGGCCTGCGCTCTGGTGATAAGTCAAACCCTGAGCCCAGACAATTAATTATTGCTAATGAGAGCAGCCCCGGGAATCAGGGGAGGGGAGGCGGGGGCTGTCTTGAGAATAAAGGATCGATTCTCTGAGGATGCGACCTCACCGTTGCCCTGACAGGACCCCGGCTTGAGCTGGGAGGACACTGGTTCGGTCTGGCCTGGGCCAAGCCTGCATTCCTCAGGGAGGGAGGCTTGGGGACAAATTCTTGGTTAGGAAATGCCCCCCCACGCCTGTGAGGCTCTGTTCCCCAACTCCTCACTGTTTCTTGCCGGTAATAGGAGCTGATGACTGACTTTAAGGCTTTCTGTGTTCAGAGTACTGTGCTGGGAGCCTGCTGTGTGCAGAGCTCTGTTCTAGGCTGTTGAGAATAATAATAATAATAATGATGGTATTTGTTAAATGCTTACTATGTGCCGGGTGATGTACTAAGCGCCGGAGTGGATACAAGCAAAATGGATTGGACACAGTCCTTTGGCCCCCGTGGGGCTCACGGTCTCAATCACCATTTTACAGATGAGGTAACTGAGACGCGGAGAAGTGAAATGACTTGCTCAAGGTCACAAAGCAGATGTGGCAGAGCTGAGATTAGAACCCACGTCCTCTGACTCCAAAGACCAGGCTCTCGCCATTAAGCCACGCTGCTCTTCTGGTAGACGAGGTTCCTGCTCACGAGTAGTTTATAGTCTAGAGGGGGAGAAAGACATTAACGTAAATAAATGTACATCAATCAAATATAGATAGTATGGCAGCCCCGCCCCCGTCCCTCCGAGATTGCAGGCAGATGCGGCCAGAGTTTGTCAATTCTGTTCAACGCGGCCGGTCACCATAGCAACCACTAAACAGAGGGACCGCTGCTTCTTCCTGTTTGTCTGGGTTGTCCCTGGGTGCAGGATGGGGTGGCAGAGACAATATCCTCTCCAGGCCTCTGCCGGAGCCTTTTGCAGACAGGACTGCTGGACTGTCTTGCACACGTGTGTACACCGAGCTCCCATGTGTGCTCGAAGGAGACACTTTTGATGGTGAAAAGTCCCGTGGGAGCTTGTGGGGCTGGGCTGAACATTGTGGGATCCACCCAGCAGGCAGCCAATATAGTGCTCTGCACACAACAGGTGCCCAGTAGACCATTCTCCCTCCTCCATTCTTGACTGTCCTTCAGAGACCCAGCACTGACCATCCAACACCCCTGACTCTCCCCTCTCCATCCCTGACTATCCCCCAGTGACCCAGCATGGAAGTTTGTCTGTGGATCTGTCAAATCCCGCTGGATCTGCTGGTGTTCCCAGCTGCACAGCCCTCTGGGGGAACCAATTCCCATGTTCACCCCAGACTGGGGGAAGAAGTCTTTCCTGCTGTTGGTTCTGAACCTGCCCCGTCCAGCCCCAGTGGGGGCTCCTCGCCCTGAAGTTGGGGGAGGATTTCTGATTCCACTCCCTTGGCACATTAGTCAGAACATATAATAATAATTAATAATTATGGTACTTGTTAAGCACTTATGTGGCAAGCCCTGTTCTAAGTGCTGGGGTAGATACAAGGTAATCAGGTTGGACACAGTCCTCTGTCCATCATGAGGCTCACACTCTTATCTCCATTTTAGAGATGAAGTAACTGAGGCCCAGAAATGTGAAGTGCCTTGCCCAATGTCACCCAGAAGACATATGCCAGAGTCGGAATTAGAATCCAAGTCTTTCTGGTTCCCAGGCCTGTGCTGTATCCACTTAACTGAGTCAAGCTGCTTCTCAAGAGTTAGAGGGGGCATTGAGGTGGGGGAGGTTGGGGTGTGTGTGATGGGATTGAAGGGCTGTTTTGACTCTAGAATTAACAATAACGTCTCTCAAGCGCCTACTGTGTGCGCAGAGCTGTACTAAGCACTGGGAAAAATACAAGTTTGCACACTAAATTGGGCCCCCAGGGGTACGTGACGGGAAGGGGAGGAGGTGGGGGAGGATCCAGAAGTCCCAGCAGGGCCAACCACCTCAGCGGTATCGAGCCCGATCCGGGTCTCCCTGGGCCAGGACTTCCTGTTGGAAATCCGGGAAAGGGCTGTGAGGAAGCCACACAGCCCGGCTGCCCTGCCCGAACCCACAGAGATGCCCAGAAGTGACCTTTCACACTCTCTCCAGCCTGGCTGGGACCAGAAGCCTGGAATGGAGGTTGGAGGGAACTGGGACCGGATTCTGACAGTGTTGGGGTTGGGGCTGGACCCACGAGGCCTGTGGGGTGAGGACCCCGTGGGATCCCCCCTACCTCAGTCTTGGGTGTTCCAGTCCCAGAACTTCAGCAGGCCCTGGGGCGATGGCTCAGGGCCTGCTTCAGTGGTCCATGGACTTGTGGAGGTATTTGAGGTCCAGCAGGAGGGATCAAAGCCTCCAAAACCTATTGATTTCTCCTTTTTTGGGAGGAAGAGCCCTGGGACTAAAATGTGTGTGCATGACTCGTGCATATGTGTGTGGTGTGCATGATAGGAATGGATGTGCGCACTTATGTGCGCTTGTGCATGTATATGGTGTGTGCACAGTGGGAATGGATGTGTGTACTTATGTGGTGTGTACACATGCAAGTGTGTGGTATGTGCACTGAATACATATGCATATGTGTGTAGTGTACGTGAGAATGAATGTGTGCATTTGTATGTACATGCATACCTGTCCATGGGCATGGCATAAGCACAATGGAAATGAATTTGTGCTCCTAGGCACACCTGCATCCAGGTCTGCAGATGTGTGCTGTTCACTGTGTGCCAGTGCCAAAGTTCCCAGCAATATCCTTTCCTCCCTTCTTCTGTGCCAGCCGTTTTCTGAAGCTCACACCACTTCATCCATCTCTCTCCTTCTCTCTCTTTCTCTCTCTCTCTCTCCCCCCCACCCTTCTCCTCCTTGCATCCCTGCAGCCCCCTACCAACAGAACCTGTACAACCCCGGCAGCGGGTCCCCGGCCATCCAGTGCTATCGCTGTGGAGACACCTGTAAGGGAGAGGTCGTGCGAGTTCAGAACAATCACTTCCACATACGCTGCTTCACCTGCCAAGGTAGCGGATCCTTGCGCCCCTGGGGCTCCCAACCTCACTCCCCTCAGGGCCCCGCGAACATCCGACCCAAGACTCTCCACCTTCACACCCCGCAGATGAGTGTCCAGCCCCAGACAAGCCCGTCCTGTTCCTGCCTTTGCCCTGGAATCAATCAATCAATCAATTATATTTATTGAGCACTTACTATGTGCAGAGCACTATACTAAGTGCTTGGGAGAGGACCATACAACAGAAGTAGCAGACACGTTCCCTGCCTATAAGGAGCCCCAAACCCCTCCGGAACCACAGGGCCCCAGCCTGGATGCCCCTTTCCCTCCCGGGAAGTGAGAACCTGGCCTTGAATGTCTTTGCTATCCACTGACAGTTGGGGAAGGGATTAGGGATGCGAGAGGGGTAGGGGACATGCTAGGATTTGGGATCACTCTTTGGTCTGGGCAAATCCCCAGGAGAAGCAAGACCAGAGTCCAGCCCAGGCAGCTCTGGGGGAGACAATAGCATCACCCCACAGGTGGACACTTCACCCCACACCCCTCCTCCTACTAACCCCACAGAGTGAATGCCTGTGGTCATCAGGACCGGTTTAATGGAGCTGACCCTTGGTCATCCACCCCCTCACTGCCTGCCATTGTGGACTGGTGCCAGGCCTGGCATGGGGCGGAGGGGACCATTGCAGGTCTCCACGGGCTGGGGGAGGGGGAGGGGGAGCAGGGCCTGGGCAGTGAGTTAACATCCAATCCCCTGCCCCCCACTTCATCCCACGGAGGCTCTCAGTGGACGCCTGCAGTGTTGGTCAGCGGTGGTGGCCAACGCCTTTCCCTGATAAGAAGAGTACAGGCCGTTCCCAGAGTCAGCGGCCGGTGGCTGGGCTTGGGGGGGGGGGGGGGGGGGAACAGGAGGCCAGAGGGGAATGGGAGCGAGGGGCAGAAACAATTCTGTCCTCCCCAACCCCTGTTCGGCAGAGCCAGTGATTGCAGGTAGTTGTGAGGGGCAGGAGGAGCTGTGGTGAGGGGTTACCCGTGGGACTTCCCCATGTAGCTCTGCCAGCTACAGTGGGTGGTCAGGGAAGGACAACAGTGTGGGTGGGTGACAGGAGGTGCTGAGAATTGGAGCATCCTGGATGCCCCCAGGGGGGAGGAAGAATCCCTAGAAAATGGGGAAAAGACCCCAACACAAAACTTCCCTGATATGCAAGGAAAGCAGCCACCACCATTGTTCTCTCTCTCTTTATATATACACATAGTATTTGCTAAACACTTATGTGCCAGGCACTGAACTAAACACTGGGTAGGTACAAACTAATTCATTCTTTCTTTCAGTCTTTTCTAAGGGCTTACTCTGTGCAGAGCACTGTACTGAGAGCTTGGGAGACGACAATATAATAATAAACATACACATTCCCTGCCCACAATAAGATTACAGTATAGAGATAATTATGGTACTTGTTAAGCACTTCCTATGTGCCAAGCACTGTTCTAAGCACTAGGGTGGATACAAGTTAATCAGGTTGGACACAGTCCGTGTCCCACATAGGGCTCACACTCTTAATCCCCATTTTCCAGATGAGATAACTGAGTCCCAGAGAAGTTAAGTGACTTGTCTAAGGTCACACAGTCGACTTGTCATGGAGCGGGGGTTAGACCCAGGTCCTGCTGACTCCTAGGGCCGTGCTCTTTCCATTAGACCACGCTGCTTCTTAAGCTGCTCTTTTCTTCCTCTTCCCCTCCTCCTCCTCCTTTGTCCCTCAGTAGGCACCTAGAGTTCCACACACAGTGTCCAACTGTTGGACTGTGTCCAAACTGATAAACTCGTGTGTACTCCAATGCTTAGAACAGTGCTTGTCACATATTAAGTGCTTAACAAATAGTATTTTTAAAAAAAGCCTCCCAGTATAGGAAGGTGGAAAGATGAGAGCTGCTATTTTTTCTAGTGGTATTTATTAAATGCTTACTATGGGCCAAGCACTGAGTGCTGTGGTAGATACAGGTTAGGCTGGACACAGTCCCTGTCTCACTTGGGGCTCACAGTCTAAGTAGGAGGGAAAACAGGTTTTGAATCCCCATTTGACAAATGAGGGAACTGAGGTGCAGAGAAGTTAAGTGCCTTGACCAAGGTCACACAGCAGAGCAGGGATTAGAGCCCAGGTTCTCTGACTGTCCATGCTCCTTCCTCTAGCCCACGCTGCTCCTCATGGTGATAAAAACTCAGAACACTCAGGGAGATTTCCCCGCCCTGTCCTCAGACCTCCAGTGCTGACCCTGTCCCCTACTCCCACCCACAGTGTGCGGCTGTGACCTGGCCCAGTCGGGTTTCTTCTTCAAGAACCGGGAATATATCTGCACCCAAGACTACCAGCAGCTCTATGGCACTCGATGCGACAGCTGCCGTGACTTCATCACCGGCGAGGTCATCTCCGCCCTCGGCCGCACCTATCATCCCAAGTGCTTCGTGTGCACCGTTTGCCGGTCAGCGGGGACTGGGGGAGGGCGAGAAGAAAAAGGATGGGGCGGTGGGAGGAATCGGAGGAGCAGTCAAAGGTGTCAGATGCTTCATGCTGGACCTCTGCGGGGAATGTCAAAGATGGAGGGGGGAGAGTCAGGGGTGTTGGGTGGTCCAAGGGAAGGGTCTGGAATGGACATCGCTGCCTCTCTCTGGGAAGAACAGGCCTGGCTCTCCAGCCTGGGAAGAGGGCAGAACGTGGGAGAACTAAGAGATTTTTAAACCTCACGATCAAATTCACCATCCAGCCATGGTTTAAGTTCATCTTGGGGTAGCTAGGCCGAGACCTGGCGTTCCTTCAACCTCCCCCTCCACCACCTCCTCTGTCTCCGGCTCCAGGCAACCCTTCCCCATCGGGGACAAGGTGACGTTCCGGGGAAAGGAGTGCGTCTGCCAGACCTGCAGCCTCTCACTGGTCAGCGCCAAACCCGTCAAGGTCCTCGGGCCCAGCCGTACGTCCACCCTCCCCCCTCCCCATCCTCTGCCCCTCATTCCGTGGGCTGTCTTCCCCCACCCCTAACACCCTGTGGCTGCCCCCATTGGCTCCTATGATAGTAATTGTATGTGTTAAGCGCTTACTATGTGCCAAGCACTGTACTAAGCACTGGGGTGGATACTGCTGGGGAAGCAGCTTTGCTCAGTGGAAAGAGCGTGGGCTTGGGAGTCAGAGGTCATGGGTTCGAATCCCGGCTCCGCCACCTGTCAGCTGTGTGAACTTGGGCAAGCCACTTAACTTCTCTGTGCCTCAGTTACCTCATCTGTAAAATGGGGATTGACTGTGAGCCCCAAGTGGAACAACCTGATCACCTCGTATCCCCCCCAGCACTTAGAACAGTGCTTTGCACATAGTAAGCGCTTAACAAACACCACATTATTATTATTATTATTATTATTATTATTATTACAAGCATAGTCTCTGTCTCATGTGAGGCTCACAGTCTCAATCCCCATTTTACAGATGAGATAACTGAGGCACAGAGAAGTGAAAAGACTTGACCAAGGTCACACACAGCAGACAAGTAGTACAGTCAGGATTAGAACCCATGACCTTCCAACTCCCAGGCCCCTGCTCTATCCACCATGCTGCTTCCCATGGGGTCTCCGACCCCGCCCTAGTAATGGCAATGGGGTGTCCTGAGCGCCCCCTAGCGGAGGCGCCCCTGTAGTGGACTCTTGGGAAACTACAACAGAAAGTCCAGACCGGTTCCCTCCCCACTGGAGCGATTGACATAAGATTATTTACCAGGCGAGGAATCAGAAAAAGCATCATTGAATGTACTCATGAGTATAAAGATGGGCACAAATGCAAATAGTATATAAAGTGCTACTTAGCCAATCCTACTTTTCCACGTTCATATGTCATTAGCCCCCATCTTACACTCTTCAAGCCAATCTACTCACTGTGCCTCATTCTCCTGTCTCCTGTCTCTGTTTCACCTCCTCCCCGCTGCTTGGAATTCCTTCCCCCTTCACATCTGGCAGACCACTACTCTCCACGTCTTCAAAGCCCTACTCAAATCGCATCTCCTCCAGGAGACCTACCCTGATTAATCTCTCACTCCCCACCCTATTTTCCCCCAAAATGTCTTTTAGCAATTTTGCGTTACCCTTCTCCCACAACCCTAGCACCTCAGTAGTACTGACGTACACATTTTTATATCCTATTGCTTCCTCTGAACTGTAACTTATTTTAGTGTCCATCTCCCCTGCTGTATGGTAAATTCCTTGAGAGCAGGAATCGTGTCTACTAACTCTCTTGTATTTTCCCAAGCATTCAGCACAACGTTCTGCATTGGTAGGGATTCAATAAATTCTATTTATAGTTGTGCTAATGGATTCAGCTTACTATGTGCCAAGCACATAGCTCAGCACTATGTGCTGAGTGTTTGGTGGAGACAAGATAATCAGGTTGGACACAGTGCCTATCCCACACAGGGCTCCCAGTCTAAGAGGGAGGGAGAACAGGAATCTTATCCCCATTATACATATGTGGAAGTTGAGGCTCAGTGAGATTTAAGTGTCCTGCCTGAGGTGGACTGGGAAAGAGCGATGAGTAGAACTTCCATTTCCTGGCTCCCAGCCACATGCTTGCTCCTCCCCAAATGCCCTGGGAAAGATATGTTTTCCCTCCATCCATCCGGGCCAGGGACCACTGCCCTGGCTTGGTGGGCTTCTGCATCTGACCTGGCCTGAGGAGATTCATTCATTCAATTGTATTTATTGAGTGCTTACTGTGTGTAGAGTACTGTACTGAGCTGTTGGGAGAGTACAGTATAACAGTAAACAGACACATCCCCTGCCCACAACAAGCTTACAGGCTAAAGGTTGGAGGAGACAGTGGGGAGGGGGCAGTGGGGATGGGAAAGGCTTGGTATGGGAAAGGCTTGGTAAGGGGTTCCCTTGCCTCCCAAGACTGCACAGCTATTGGGGAAGGGGTCTGGCTCAGTAGTGGGCATGGCGGGGGGGTCTCCCCAGAATGCACCAGCTAGGAGGGAGCTGGCTTAGCAGTGGGGGCATTTTCTTGGCTCTTCAGTTCGTGCTAGTTGTGGAGGGAGGCTGACTCAGCGGTATATGTTTTTTGGGGGGGTCTTCTTGGATCTCTAGACTGCACCAGTTGTGGCGAGGAGCTGGCTCAGTGGTGGAGGAGGGTCTCCTTGGCTGTCTGGACTGTCCAGCTTGCTGGGGGAGGTGCAGGGGGGCATTGGCTCAGCAATGGGGGTCTTCTCCTTGGCTCTCCAGACTGTGCCGGTTGCTCAGAGGAAATCAAACACGGACAGTCCCTGCTGGCGTTGGACAAACAATGGCATGTCAGCTGCTTCAAGTGCCAGACCTGTGGGGTCATCCTGACCGGAGAATACATCAGCAAGTGAGGGTCCTCGTGCAACCCTGGGAGCCCCCATTGTGCCGGGGTTGGGGGTAGGGGGCATCCTCCGGGCAGGCCTTCCCCCAGGACCCCTCCCAGCCCAAGCTCTTCTCCCCTTCCTGGGGGAGGGGGCGGTGCACCTGTACACGTTGAGCACTGCGTTCGCCCTACCCCGGGATGCTCGGCTGCTACCTTACTGACCGTGGAGCCGACCGACGGACGGAAGGACTGATGGTCGACCCCGGCAGGGACGGTGTCCCCTACTGCGAGGCCGATTATCATGCCCAGTTCGGCATCAAGTGTGAAACCTGCAGCCGTTACATCAGTGGCCGCGTCCTGGAGGTGTGTGGGGGTCACACTCCGCCCCGGGGTTGGCGGGGGGGCCGGGAGCTGGAGACCCGGGTGTTGGCAGAGTGGGGGAGATAGAGAAGCAGCATGTCTTAGTGGCAAGAGCATTCATTCATTCATTCAGTCGTATTTATTGAGTGCTTACTGTGTGCAGAGCACTGTACTAAGCACTTGGGAAATCCAAGTCGGCAACATATAGAGACGGTCCCTACCCAACAACGGGCTCACAGTCTAGAAGGGGGAAACAGACAACAAAACAAAACATGTGGAAAGGTGTCAAATCATCAATAATAGTGATGGCATTTATTAAGCACTATGTGCCAAGCACCGTTCTAAATGCTGGGGAGGTTACAAGGTGATCAGGTTGTCCCAAGGGGGGCTCACAGCCTTAATCCCCATTTTACAGATGAGCAAACTGAGGCACAGAGAAGTGAAGTGACTTGCCCAAAGTCACACAGCTGACAATTGGCAGAGCTGGAATTTGAACCCATGACCTCTGGCTCCCAACCCGGGCTTTTCCCACTGAGCCACACTACTTCTGGGCTTGGGAGTCAGGGGATGTGGGTTCTAATCCCAGCTCCATCACTTATCTGCTGTGGGACCTCGGGCAGAGCGGCTTAACTTCTCTGTGCCTCAATTACCTCATCTTAAAATGAGGAATAAGACTGAGGGACAACCTAGTTACCTTGTATCTATCTCAGCGCTTAGAACAGTGCTTGGCATATAGTAAGCGCTTAACAAATACCATATTAATAATAATAATAATAATAATTACTAGTGCCAGCCCTTCCCCGCTGCCCAGCCTCAGCCCCTGGCACGTGAGTGGCGTCACCCTGGCCCCCCGGCTAAGATGCTTCCAGCCTTGGTGACCCCTGGCCACCCTCCCATCATGCTCCCCCTACTCCGTGTGGTCTGTTACCATGGAAACACTTCCATCAGCACTACTGGTCCTGCGGTTGTTGCGGAAGGAGGGATCTTGGCTTTACCACCCTGGACTTGCCCAGATTCCATCCTTGTGCCAGGCGGGCTTTGTCTAGGCTGCCCTCCGCTGAGCCCGAGGAGCTCCTGCCCTCCTTCCCGGGCCCCGGCAGGGAAAATTGCAGGAAGGACCTCCCCCGCCACATCTCGTAAGAATAATAATAATAATAATAATAATAATAATGGTACTTGTTAAGCACTTACTATGTGCAAAGCACTGTTCTAAGCATTGGGGAGGTTACAAAGTGATCAGGTTGTCCCATGTGGGGCTCACATTCTTACAGATGAGGTAACTGAGGCACAGAGAAGTTAAATGACTTGCCCAAAGTCACACAGCTGACAAGTGGCAGCGTCAGGATTTGAACCCATGACTTCTGACTCCAAAGACTGTGCTCTTTCCACTGAGATACGCTTGCGCCCACTTATTGCACGCCCTACCCCTGGATTCATCTAGGTGGGAGGGAGTGGGGTGCCGGGAAGCCCCCGGAGAGACACTGGCTTGCGGCAGGGAGCCAGGACTCAGTTTTGCCTGGCCTCACTGGCCCGGGTTGCGGAACGTGGTCTGTAATCGAGAAGTTCCCAGACGTCAGAGAGGAAACAAGGCCTCAATTAAGCCTGTTCCCCTAGTCGGCGCGTGCGGCTCCCAACCCCCGCGCGCCAAGGAAAATAGTACGTTGCTATTTTCAAAGTTTGGCCGTCCGTGACTCTGACAGCGCTGAAGAGAATTTCTTCATGGGGGAGCTGGAGGTGGGGGGCAGGGAGAAGAGCCACGCAAGGAGCAAACTCCAAACTGCCTAGAAGCGTAGGGTTTCATCTCCTGGGGTGACACTGAGGACGCTTTGCGAATTCCTAGAAAGAAAAGTGCCTCTGGGTGCTGGGTGCTGTACTGAGTATCATCTGGGTGCAGAGCACCTTACTTGTCCGAGATTAGAACCCATGTTTCTGACTCCCAGGCAGGTGCTCTTTCTGCTAGGCCTTGATGCTTCCCAAATTTCCTGAGAGCAGAGATTTTGTCTACCAACTCCATTGTAACGTCCTCTCCCAAGTGGTCAGTACAGTGCTCTGTACACAATAAGCGTTCCGTCAATACCCTTGTTTGATTGATTGAGTTCTGGGCCAGATGGGCCATGGGGTTGACCCCCAGGGGTGACCCTGCCCATCCTCTACTTTCTCTGCTCACCCTTTCCCCTCCCACCCACATCTCTCTGCCACTTTCAACGTTGAGTCCTGTGATGATGCTCTGTGTCTGGACCACTGAGTGCCCTGTGGCACTGTTCCTCCTACCACCCAGCCAGTTGGCAATGCCCCCGTGTCTGGACAGTACAGGGTGGCAGGTGGTAGTTGGGCCTATAGCCAGGCTGGTGATGACCCCATAAACCTCTTCTCTCCCCTTCCAGGCTGGAGGGAAGCATTATCATCCAGGCTGTGCCAGATGTGTCCGCTGCCACCAAATGTTCACCGAAGGCGAGGAAATGTACCTGACAGGTAGGTGCGGAGGGGACGACCAAGTCACTCATCCAGAAGTCGTGGTGATGCAGGCTCATGGGGTAGCTATCCTGGCAGAAGTGGAACAATCATCATTTTAAAATTTACTAGTTGCTTATTATGTGCTCATTGCTTGGAGAGACATAGGCCAGTCAGGTCAGACACAGTTCCTGCGCCACACGGGGCCCACTGTCCAAGAGAGAGGAAGAACAGGGATAATAATGATGGTGGTATTTGTTAATAATTAGAATAATAACAATAATAATAATAGTATCGGTTAAGGCCTTGCTATGTCCCAAGCACTTTGTGAAGCGCTGGAGTAGATACAAGATAATCAGGTTGAACACACTCCCTGTCTCACATGGGGCTCACAGACTAAAGGGAGAGAACAGGTATTTCGCCCCACTTTTAGAGAGTAAGAAATAGGCCCAGACAGTAAGTGTCTTGCTTGAAGTTACACAGCAGGCCCATGGCAGAGCTGGGACTAGAAACCCAAGGTTCCCCGGTCTCAGTCTGAGATGTTACTGCTTGACCCTGGTGCCCCAAAACCCCATCCCAGTGTCAGCTCCAGGGGGGCCTTTCTCGGGGGTCCAGGAGATGCTAATAAGCAGAACTCCTACTCCAAGGTCAGGGACAAAGAAGACTTGTGGAGAATTCAGCCAGCCCCTCCCCCTCTCCTCTTGTTCCATCTCCTCCCCGACAGCTTGGCCCATAACTGCCAGCCCCGTCCACTCCCCCTGACGGCCCCAATCCTCTGCCCTGCTACATCTAAAGCAGTTTGAAGGTTGCCAAGTTGGTACAGCACTACAAGTTTTAGAAGCTGTGGCCCCGGCCGCCCCCTCCTACTTAACCAGGGAGAGCAGCATGGAAGTGGTGTGTTCCCATCAGAGGCACAGGGGGGAATGCAACTTCCAACGCACCCCCTTGTGTAATTAGGGAGGGCTCTACCCTGCGGCCTCTATAATTACTCGGGGAAGGGGGATGTAATTGCAGGCTGAGTGCCCCCCCGAACCGCCCGCGCCCGCCAGATGGCAGGGTGAGCTCCTCCCACGGGGGCATGGCTCTAACGGGGAGGAGCCAGGCCACCCCCAGCCCTGGCACCATTCCCGGGCTCCAGCAGGAACCCCCCTGGCTCCAGAGACGCGAGAAAGGGCGTGAGGGGGCATTTCACCTTTCATTCATCGTGGAACTGCTATTCCCCCAATTCCCCTCTGCCCCCGGGACCCATCCTCCAGAGCGAGGGGGTCCCCCACTGAGGCTGGATGATGGGGCAGACTCAGAACAAACAGCAGGAAACACTTCCTCCCTCAGCGGGGTCGAGCACAAGGAATCTGCTTGCCAAGGAGCCTTGCCCCTGGGAACACCAGAGGGTCCAGAGGGGTTTGGCACGAAAGAATGTCCCTGCTGGGTCCCTAGGGGAGAGTCAGGCATTTGGGATGGTCCAGGCTGGGTCACTGGGGGAGAGTCAGGGTTGTTGCATGGTCTGTGCTGGTTCACTGGGTGAGAGTCAGGGATGGAGAGGGAAGAGTCAGCGGTGTGGGATGCTCCATCCCCAGCCATGAGGGTGGAGGTGTAGGAGGGCAGAGGCCAGCAGTCCCTGTTAGCATCCTAATGCCGCCATCGGAGGTTGGTCGTTGACAGGGCCCGGAGCCAACCTTGGGGCCTTTGCTTAGGATCGGATGGACAGTGTGGAAGTCTGGAAAGTCCTTGCTGTACTTTCCTTCTGCCAGGCTGGACATTCAGCTGCCCTCTACATGGGCGGGGCAGGACCACATCCACATAGGACCACAACCCTCCAGATTTGAACTTGAGCTCTCTAACCCTTTGCTCTTCTTTCTTGCTCCCAGGCTCCGAGGTCTGGCACCCTACCTGTAAGCAGGCTGCCCGGGCAGAGAAGAAGCTGAAGGTGAGCAGGGCTTTTGGGGGCTCCCCAAGCCAGGGGCCCTGGGGGTTCAGAGGGCTAGAGTTGGCTGGAGTAAGCAGTTCCAGGCTTTGATCTATTAATCAATCAATTCTATTGATCCAGTCCTTTCTCTGTGCAGAGCATGATAACAAGCACTTGGGAGAATACAGTGCCGTGGTGTATATGATCCCACTCCTCAAGAAACTGACAGTCTACTGTGTTTAGAGCACAGTACTATGTGTTTTTAGAAAAAATCCCTGTCCTCAAGGAGCTGGTAGTCTACTCCTGTGCAGAGCACTGTCCTGAGTGCTTTGGGAGAGTTAATAGACACTACCCCTTCCCTCAAGGAGCTTACAGTTTATTGAGTGCAGAGCACTGTAATATTCATTCATTCAATCATATTTATTGAGTGCTTACTGTGTGCAGAGCACTGTACTTAGCACTTGGGAAGTACAGTTCAGCAACAGAGAGAGACAAACCTTGCCCACGACAAGCTCACAGTCTAGAATATGCACTTGGAGGAATACAGTAGAGACAGTAGACATGATCCCTGCCCTCAAGGAGCTTACAGTGCAGCCAGGAGAGACAGATACTACATAAAATTACATATAGGGCAGACAGTAGGAAATAATTGTGTAAAGATCTGTACACAAGCATTATTGTGGTGTGCGTTGGGGCTGAGATCAATCATTTATTGAGCACTTAATATGTGCAGAGAACTCTACTAACACATGGGAGAGCATAGTATAAGAGAGTTGTTAGATACGTTCCCTGCCCACAATGAGCTCACAGTCTAGAGAGGGTTACAGACATTAAAATAAATAAATGCATTATGGGTATAATAATAATGATAATAATAATGGCATTTATTAAGTGCTTACTATGTGCAAAGCACTGTTCTAAACCCTGGGGAGGTTACAAGATCAGGATGTCCCCCGGGGGGCTCACAGTCTTAATCCCCATTTTACAGATGATGTAACTGAGGCACAGAGAAGTTAAATGACTTGCCCAAGGTCACACAGCTGACACTTGGCGGAGCTGGGATTTGAACCCATGACCTCTGACTCCAAAACCCATGCTCTTTCCACTGAGCCACGCTACTTCTCCAACAGTACAAAAGTGCTGTGGGGCTAGGGAGGGGTGAATAAAGGATGCAAATTCAAGTGCAAAGGGGCTGCAGAATGGGCTAGGAGAAGAGGAAATGAGGACTTAGTCTGGGAAGGCCTCTTGGAGATGTGCTTTTCTTTGAAGGTAGGGAGAGTGATCATCTGTTGCATATGTCGAAGACTTCCAAAGTGCTGAAGTGTCTGTTGAGGGGGTTGGGGGAGAGGGAAAGAGATGAGATATCAATCAGGGAAGACTTTCCAGAGGAGATCTGATTTTAGGAGGACTTTAACATGATCTGTTGGATGTGAAAGGGGAGGGAGTTCCAGTCAGGAGTGACAACATGAGCAAGAGGTGGGTGGTGGGAGGCAGGGAATGAGTCACTTAGCTTGATCCATCTCGGTCCCTGATTTGGAAGGTAAAAAGCCCAACTACTATGAAAACAATAATAATAGTAGATATTAAGTCCTCACTAACTTCCCTGCCCTATACTTTGTGGTGGAGTAGTTACGGGATATTCTTATCAGACACAGCCCCCGTTCCATATGGTGCTCACAGTCTTAGAGGGTGGGAAATGAGGGCATCTTCTCCCCATTTTACAGAGGAGGCAGCTGAGGCCCAGAGAGGTTCAAGGACTTGCCTGTGGTCACAGAGCAGGCCAGGGGCCCAGCTGGGACTTAGACCCAGCTCTTCTGACTCCCAGCCCTGTGCTCTTTCCATTGACATACTTTATGTCCCACTCAAATGTTTTGAAATTGAAATGCAGTTTGCACCCAGGTAAAAGGAAGATGAACCAAATAATTATCCCCTGATCAGCCCCAATAAGAGCCTTCTTAATAGGGTTCTTGTACATTCTGCTTTAGCTTCCAGCTGTCCTCCAACCCCATGGTCAGATACCTCAGACAATGTGGCCATCTGGGTCCAGATTGGGGGGGGGGGGGGGGGTGTCCAGTGACCAACCATGCAGAAGTGGCAGCAACAGGATTTGAGGGTTACTTTGCTGCCAGGGGCCTGACCATGGGGTGTCAGACAAGTTCTTTGGATGCCCACTTTTGTTTTTTAAATGGTATTTGTTAAGTGCTCACTGTGTGCCAGGCATTAACTATGTGCCAAGCACTGTACTACTCAGGTTGAACCAAGTCCATGTCCCATATGGGGCTCACCATCTTCCTGAGGCACAGATAGGTGAAGTGTCTTGCCCAAGGTTACACAGCCAACAATTTTAGAACCCAGGTCCTTATGACTCCCGAGCCTATGCTCTATCCATTAGACCATGCTGCTTCTCAGGCCACTCTGCTTTCCCCCCACCTTCTTTCCTCACAGCTGAGGAGAATGTCCGAGACGTCCATCTCCCCGCCAGGGTCCAGCATTGGCTCTCCCAACCGTGTCATCTGTGTACGTATCCCTGGTCAGGGCCAGGGGTGGGGGCGGCTCAGGGAGGGGCTGGGCTCTGGGATGTTTGACACAGACTGTCAGTTTGGATGAGGGTAAGGTCAGCGTATCCCCATCTCATCGGCCCTGTCCCCCTCCTCTTCCATTCTGCCAGTCAGCCCAGGGCTGGAGGGGAGAGCTGTTCCTTCTCTGTGCAGTCAATCAAAAAGTGTTATTTATTGAACTCTTCCTATGTGCAGGGTGCTGTACTAGGTGCCTCCTGAGTGTTTAGCCCTATGCAAGGCTCCTAATGTGTCAGTGTTCTGTGTTGCATGCCTATCATGCACACAGCTCTGTGCTGGGCCCTTACAGTGTTCAGAGTGCTGTGCTGTGAGTCTACAGTGTGCTAAGCACTGTGTTAAGCGTACGTATTCCCTGCTCCCTAAGGGCTTACAATTTAATGGGGGAGACACAGACAAAAGTGATTTACCAATATGGGAGCAGGGGGGTAAGACACACACTCCCTGCCTTCAAGGAGCACACAAAATGCAGGGCGTGCAGCAACTCACCAAATCAGCTACTGTGTGGACACCCAATGTTCTATTTAAAGGCAACCCAAGTTCAGTGATTCTGACCAATTCAGTCTCTCCACCTCCCGAACTTGTGCTATTTCCTTCCTTTCTGGGCTGATACTTTTCTTCCGGGTGGGGCGGGGCTATCTCTGCCTCACCTTCCCTCTACCCTTTCCCTCTTTCCCACTCTGCCTCTCCGCCTCCGCCCCACTCCCCTCAGGCTAAGGTGGACCACGAGATCCTTAATTACAGAGACCTGGCAGCCCTGCCCAAGGTCAAGGGCCTCTACGAGGTCCAGCACCCTGACCTCTCCTCCTACGAGCCCTATCCTCGCTACACCTCGGACGAGATGCTGGCCCGCTGGAGCTGTGGGGAGGTACCAGGCGGAGCGGGAGCCCAGGTCTGCCCAGGGCAGGCTAGGCTGCAGCCCAGTCACTGGTTCTGCTCGGTGGGCACTGGAGGCTGGGGAGCCTACTGGGGGTGTGATCAGTATTTTGTTGTTAGCCTGGAATTGATAGGCTTGGAACTCGGAACCTTGGTGCCTGTGAGGTGCCAGACTATGTCTTTGACACCTCTAGGTAAATCAGACCATTGCCCAGGCACCTTTTGGTTAACCAGACCATAGCCCTAGCTCCTCTGGGCCTGCCAGGCCATAACCCTGGCACCTCTGTGATAGTCAGTTTACCTGCAAACAGTCCTTGCTCATCTACGATTGGCATCTCATAGCCCATATATAACTCAGTTTATGGCATTAGCACTTTGGGCCTTGCAGGCGAATAACCCTGGCCCCTCTGATGGGCAGCCTATAGCTCAGATGGGCTGGGGTGGGAGGGACTGAGGGCTGAGGTGGGCACGGGTCGGGTGCCAGAGATTCAGCAGTGTGATGTAGGGCAGGGCTTGGCCACGCACATCTCCCTGTTGATTTTATAATCTCGCTCTCTCACTCCTCTCTGCCGCTGATTCTGCCTCTGCCTTGGTTTCTGTCTGTCTGTCTGCTCTGTTCCATGGCTCTTCAGTCGCTGGGAACGCTGTCTCCGTATTCCCAGGTAATGGGAATATTCCGTCGTGTATGTGTGTATGGGGAGGGGTGTCTCTGTTCTACCTTTTATCACCCATCAGTCAATCACTGAATCATTTACTGAGTGCCTGCTGTGTGCAGGGCGCTGTGCTGGACACCTACTCTGTGCAGACCATTGTACTGGGCACCTACCGGGTGCAGTGTGCTGTACTGGAGGGCCTTCTGTGTACAGAACACTGTACTGGACAACTACGGTGTGCAGAGCGCAGTATTGAACACCAACTGTATGCAGACCACTAGACTTGGCATCTACTGGGCTCAGAGCACTGAATTGGACACTCACAGTGTGCAAAGCACTGTACTCTTGAATGAGAAGAGTTTGCAGGAATAGATTTCCCAGATTCTGATAGCAATGCCCCCGCCGTGGGCCCTGCCATCAACTGATGCAGCTTCCCTCCCCCTTTAATCCCACCCCCTATCATTCCCATTCCGCTTCTCCCCCATCCTCCCCCATCCTGCCTCTCCCCTCTTCTCCCCAATCCACCCTTCCTCTCCCCATCTCATCCTGCCTCTCTCTCTCCCCCCCCCCCGCATCCCACCCCTCCTCTTTCTCCATCCCGCCCCTCTTCAACCCACAACCCGCCCCCTTCTCTTTCCATCCCGTCCCTCTTCTCTCTCCACCCCGCCCCCCTTCTCCCCCCCGATTCCGCCCCGATGCAGGACATTCACGAGGGCTTGGACCTGCGGCAGAGACGCGCTTCCAGCCCAGGTTACATCGACTCCCCCACTTACAGTCGGCACGGAATGTCCCCCACCACCCCCCGCTCACCTCACCACTACTACCGCTCGGGTGAGGACAGAGGGAGCCCCATGGGCCCCCCGAGGAGGAGAGGGACACCCCGGTGAGGCCTTGCCCATCCCCACCCCGAGGGCCCAAGAGCAAAGCTCAGAGTCTCCCCGCTCCTCCCTCACCCTTCTGCCCCGTTGCTGGGCTGAGGTCCAATCTAGGGAACTAGCAATGTGGGGAACCGCTAGGGGCCCTCTGGCAGGTGGCTCTTCCAGGAAGGATGCATAGGGAGGGGTGGAAGAGGGGCTTCTACCCCCATAGACACCCCGGGGTTGTTGGGCAGGGGTCGATGCCCTGACTCAGCCCCAGCTTCCAGGACTCCTGTCCTTCCCCTCCCAACTCATCCTCGGCTCAGTCCGCTGCTTGGATGTCTCACTAACCCCAGCTGGCTTCTGACACCCCCTGCCTCTGTCCCTGGCCCCTCCTGGCCCTGCCCCCTCTGCCCCTGGTCCCTCCTGGCCCTGCCCGCTCTGCCCCTGGTCCCTCCTTGCCCTTCACTCTCTGCCCATTGTCCCTCCTGGCCCTGCCCCCTCTGCCCCTTGTCCCTCCTGGCAATGCCCCCTCTGCCCCTGGTCCCTCCTGGCCCTGCCCCCTCTGCCCCTGGCCCTGTCCCCTCTGCCCTTGGTCCCTCCTGGCCCTGCCCCTCTGCCCCTTGTCCCTCCTGGCCCTGCCCCCTCTGCCCCTGGTCCCTCCTGGCCCTTCACTCTCTGCCCCTTGACCCTCTTGGCTCTGCCCCTGTTCCCTCCTGGCCCTGCCCCCTCTGCCCTGGTCCCTCCTGGCCCTTCCCTCTCTGCCCCTGTCCCCTCCTGGCCCTGCCCTCTCTGCCCCTTCCCCTGATTATCTCCTGGAGCTGCCCCCTCTGCCCCAGTCCCTCTCCTCCCATGCCCTGCCTCCTTCATGCCTGGTCTCTCTTGTGTCACGCCTGGCCTGGCCCCCCCACCCCCCAACGTTGGTCCGTGCTGCAGGCTCGGAGAGTGGGAGGAGCTCCCCATTCCATAGCCAGTTGGACGTGCGCTCCCCCACACCCACCGCCTACCAGGCACCCAAGCACTTCCACATCCCAGGTAGGCTCCGCGCCCCCTCGGGCCCGGGCCACTCGGCCGCTGCATGCGTGTGTCTGTGGCATGAACCATCCCCTCCCCTCTCCCCCATTCAGTGTCCACCCTTGCACAGGTCTGTGGGCGTGGACCGCCCTGCGTGGCCCAGGCATCTCGCTGTTGCGTTCATCCCTGCTCCTATCTGCTTTTTGCCGGGAGGGTGGGAAGCCCCAGCTTCTCTAGGACGGCTCTTCCCCACAGCCCAGGCTGAAAGTCAGGCAAGCATTTCAATCACCAACCACCATTCAGTCATTCAATTGTATTTATCGAGCGCTTACTGTGTGCAGAGCACTGTACCATCATCATCATCACCCCCATCCTCACTATTGATTGAGGTCCTAAAACTGTTCTGAGCCTCTCACTTTTGCAGGGCACTAAACTAAGCGCTATGGTGGGGGCCTGTGGTGTGCAGGGCACTGTATTGGGTGACTCCTAGTAGTAACAGTATTGTTGAGCACCTGCTATTTGGAGAGTACTTTCCAAGGCTGTTTGGAGAGTAAAGTAGGGGTAGGAGACATGCTCCCTGCTTTTTGGGATCTACTGGGGATAATCAGGCCTTGTAAGCAACAGAGACAGGATGGGAACCAGAGGGATTCCTTGATCTGGCAAGGGACCACAGTGCCTTCTCTTCTTCCCTGTTCCCGTCCCCTTTTCCTTCCTGCCCCCTCCCCTGTCCCATTTCCTTTCTGCCTTCTCTGTGTGAGCGAGTGCTAACACAGCACTGGGCTGAAGGCTTGAGGAGTTTGTCACTGAAATGCACTCTTCATTTTTCCCCAAGTGTTTTCTCATCTATTTCATCTTCATAATATCCCTGAGGAGTAAAGGAAGGCAAGGATTAGCCTCTCCATTTTACAGATGAGGAAACCAAGGCTCAGAAACTGAGGCTCAGAGAGGTTAAATCACCTGCCCGAGGTCACACAGGAGGACGGAGACAGAGTTGGGATGTAGACCCAGGTTTCCTGGGGCCTATTTTCTTTCCATGGCCTTGGGAGAGTCTGGAGGCTGGGCTCAAAGCGATGCAGAGAGGTTAAGCGTCTCCTCCAAGGTCACACAGCAAGGCAGTGGCAGAACTGGGGCAAGAACCCGGTTCTTCATACAACCAGCCCCTTGTCTGCCCACTAGCCAAGCTGGAGGCAGATCGATACCATCCACGGCACTTATGTCCATATCTTTAAATTATATATAATAAATTACTTATTCACATTAATGTCTGTCTCCCCCTCTAGACAGTAAGCTCATTAATGGGCAGGGAATGTGCCTGCCAATTCTGTTGCACCGTACTCTCCCAAGCACTTAGTACACCTCCAAGTTCAGTCAATCTATCAGTGGAATTTACTGAGTACTTACCGTGTGCAGAGCACTTGGGAGAGTCCAACACCACAGAGTAGGTAGACATGCTCCCTGCCCACAGAAAGCTTACAGTTTAGGGAAGTTCAGGGATGCTTCTGGTGGTTCCCCGCTCCCACCCCTCTTCAGGGACCCAGGGATCTGAGATGAATGAGGGACGGGAGAGCTGGCAACCCCTGAACCTGGGTCCCCAGGTTTGGGGGTCACACCCTGGCCTTAATGGGGTTTCGGCATTCTCTGGGAGTCTGGACCAGGTGAGGCTGTGGACACTTCAGAGAGCTTGTGGCGGCACATGCCTCACTGTTAACCCTATCTTTGCTTGGGGAATGTTCTGAGCATGCTCACTTCACACCCCGGCCCCCAGACAGCCCAGCCCCCAGCAGCCTCGAGGGATCGAGTTTGGAAGTTTCATTAGGAGACAGCTCAGTGTCTGAGATGGGGGACAGGGCAGCCCAAGTGATGGGTGAGTCCAAGAAACTGACCACCCTCTCGCTTTGTCCACTCTCCACCTCTTCCCTCTGGCCACTCACGTCCTCCCGCCCGGCCCACGGGTAGCCGCAGGAGAGAGTAGCATTTATCGGAGGCCTCCCATCTACAAACGGCATGGTATGGGCGGTCCGCGGCTGGCGGGGGTGGGGGTGGTAAGGCGGGGGTCTTGTTGAAGTCTAAGGGGATCGGGGGGAGGGGGAGGGAAAGGCTGCAGGACCCCCAGATTGTCCCCTTTCTTGGGGGGCCCACAAAGTCTCCAAGTCTCATTTCAGTGTAGGGGCGAGCCAGTGCAGCCTCTCAGCTAATCAGTATTGATCGGGTGCCTACTCTGTGCAGAGCATTGGACTGAGAACTTGGGACTAGAGCACTGGACTAGAGAACTAACTCTACTAGAGTTAGTAGACATGAACCCTGCCCTTAAGGAGTTTATAAACTACTGTGTGCAGAGCACTGAACTCAGTACTTGGGAGGGTTCAACAGAATTAGCAGACGTGATCCCTGCCCTCAAAGAGTTGACAGTTTACTGTGCGCAGAGCACTGTATTATGCACTTGGGAGAGTATAGTAGAGTTATAAGAGGCGGTTCCTGCCCCCGAGGATTTTAGAGTCTAGCTAAGATGCCGGGATTAGGGAGCTGATGAGGGGTCCCACTCCTCCCCCCACAGACAAGGTGATCGAGGGGAGGGAGCAGAAATGCACTGATGTCCTGGGGACGAGCTAACTTCGTGTCTCCTTTCTCTTTCTGGTGGTGTCCCCGCTGCACCGCCCTACCACCCGGGCCCGGCCGGCCCTCCCCGGCGCGTCCGCGTAAGTAATAGTAATTATGGCTTTTGTTAAGTGCATACCATGTGCCAGACACTGTACTAAGTGCCAGAAAGTAATTGTGGTATTTGTTAAGTGCTTACTATGTGCCAGGCACTGTTCTAAGCGCTGGTTTAGATACAAGGTAATCACATTGGACACAGTTCATGTTCCCCATGGGGCTCACAATCTTGATCCCCATTTTACAGATGAGGCTGGTGGTCCTAGTGCTCAGCTGTGAGGGACGATGGGGTCGGGAGATGGGGGTCCCCAAGTCCTTGTGGCCCCCGGGCTCTGGAGTTGCTATGGCATTCCCCCACCGGGGGTCACCGGGTGGAGAGCCCAAAGGGTATAATAATAATAATAATGGCATTTGTTAAGCGCTTAGTATGTGCAAAGCACTTTTCTAAGTGCTGGGGGGGATACAAGGTGATCAGGTTGTCCAACGTGGGGCTCACAGCCTTAATCCCCATTTTACAGATGAGGTAACTGAGGCTCAGAGAAGTTAAGTGACTTGCCCAAGACAGCAGACATGTGGCAGAGTCAGGATTAGAACCCATGACCTCTGACTCCCAGGCCTGTGCTCTTTCCACTGAGCCATGCTGCTTCTCATCCCCTATCATCCCCTCCCACCCCCCAAATCTCTGGGCCCCTTTCCGGTGTCCCACCGGCCCATCCAGTCAGAGCAGTCATCGAGGGGGGCGAGGGGGTGGCTCTGTTCCCAATGCCACCTGGGGCCTCTTGCAGGCACCTGCTCGCCTGCAGCCACGAAGAGCAAAACCAGCGAGGACATCCGGCAGGCCTCCGAGTTCCTCCCCGCTGGCTCCCCCGACCCCTACTGCCACTTCGAGTCTGACTTCTGGACCCACCAGGGGTCCCCCAAAGGTGAGGAGGGGCCCAAGGAGGGGAGGAGGTGGGATCATCCCAGCTCCAGCTCCCCGCACCCGCGGGCACACAAACATACACACACACATATACAGAGGTATGCACAAACACACATACCACCATGCTGTGCACACAAACGCAATCACGATCCCTCCAAATGACCCCTCAGCATCTCACATGCACATACACACACACATTGCACACACAACACAATCATAATCCTTCCAAATCACCTCTGCATTCTTACACACGCACACACATTACCAGCATCACCTGTGCCCTAGCCCTGTTCGCATGTATAGTCTACATTCTGCCCACCCCGAAACTGAGCGGACTTGTCTCCTGGCAGTACCCCGAGCACGGCGATTCTCTGCAGGGGGAGAAGAGGATGACTATGACCGGAGCATGCACAAAGTGAGCAACCCCACACCTGCCAAGACCCCGTCCCGGGCCCTGCCTCCTCAGAGCCCCCAGCAGGGTCGGGAGGCAGCCTCTGCTATTGTTATTATTAATATCATTATTAATCGCATTTATTGAGCACTTACTGTGCACAAAGCACTGTACTAAGCGCTTGGGAGAGAACAATATAACATCAAACACATTCTCTGCCCACGAGCTCACAGTCCAGAGGACAAGGTCACAGTCTAGAGACGCAGAGAAGCAGTATGACCCAGTGGCAGGAGCACACTTGTCTGCTGTGACCTTGGGCAAATCACTCCACTTCTCTGTGCCTGTTACCTCATCTGTAAAATGGGGATTAAGACTGTGAGCCCCACGTGGGACAACCTGATTAACTTGTATCTACCCCAGCGCTTAGAGCAGTGCTTGGTGCATAGTAAGCGATCGTTATTATTATTATTATTATTAGGTGGGGCGACTCTCCATCCAGGCGAGGGTCCAGCCCCTCCCTGCACTAGTCCCCTCTGTCTGGACCCCACAGCTCCTCCCCTTCCCCATCATCTATCATCGTCACCGCAGCATGCTTGGGGTGCCTGCTGCAAGCAGAGCACTGTACTGGACAACCCCTGTGTGCAAAGCGAGGTTGTAGAAACATGCGGACGAAGAAGGAGGCCCCTGGCCTCGAGGAGCTTGCACTTGAACGGGGATATTGCCCGTGACCCAGATTGAGAGCGGAATTGGCCGGTTGATCCTGAAGGAGGAGATGAAGGCGCGATCCCATTCGTACGCCGACCCCTGGACCCCGCCACGCAGCTCCACCGGCAGCCGAGAGGCCTTGTACACGACTAGCTACGAGGCGTCTCTCAACGGCTGTAAGGACGCCCCGGAGGCCGGTGGGGTCCCCGATGACCACGGCCAGTTTTGGGGGGAGGAGGGGCAGGATGGTTACAGAGCCTGGTGTGACACCACGGACCCTTGCTGGGGAGAACCGGCCGGAGGATTCCGGTTTTGACAAGGAAAGGATGGGGGAGACGGGGAGAGGGAGAGAATCTCTGCCCCTTTGGGTGGGCTCTGAGCAGCTGCCGCTGCCCCTGCTGAGCCCCCACCTTCATCTCTTCACAGCACCTCGATCCCACTACCTGGCAGACAGCGGTTCGTGAGTCTACCCTGCCCTTCCCTCCACCCAGCCCCCTCCCCAAGCCACGCAACAGCATCCGTGGCATCAGAGGCCGAGAGCCGGCGGTCGGCACGTCCGCAGGGCCAGGAGAGTCCCTCCCATCCTCGCCCACCCCCGGGACCCCCTCTTCGTGGGGGCCCCACTCGCCACTCTGGGTCACTGGGGGAGAGTCGTGGATGGAGAAAGAAGAGTTAGGGGTGTTGGATGGTCCATGCTGGGTCACTGGGGGAGAGTCAGGGATGGAGAGGGGAGAGTCGGGGGAGTTAGATGGTCAGTGCTGGGTCACTGGGGGAGAGTTAGGGATGGAGAGAGGAGAGTCAGGGGTGTTGGCTGGTCCACACTGGATCCTTGGGGAGAGTCTGGGGTGCTGGGTGGTCTGTGCTGGGTTCCTGGGGGAGAGTCCGGGGTTTGGGATGGTCTCTGCTGAGTCGCTGGAGGGAGAGACTTGGTCTCTTCCTCCCCTCGGCGCTCACGGCCCAGGGCTTGGCCGCTGTCTCAGCCGAGTGGGGCCCGCGGTGACGCCGTCGGCTTCTCCCCTTCGCCAGATCCCTTCATTTCCAAATCCGCCTCCCTGCCTGCTTACCGGAGGAACGGGCTGCACCGAGTAAGTTGCACCACCAGGGGGCGACTTTTCTCCGCGGAACTGGGCCCCGGGTGCCGGCTGTCTGGGCTGGACTCTAAGCCTCAGCCACCCCGGGGCTCCGACCAAACCCCGGAGCTTTCGACCCCAAATCCCTTAGCTCCCCTCCTACTCCCAAATGCTCGGGCCCTCCCCCAATAAAACATTGCCCCGTGGTGAAGGTTGTTGAGGATGAGGAAAACTGTTGGGCTAATAATAACAACACATAATTATGGTATTTGTTAAGGGCTTACTATGTGCCAAGCACGGTTCTAAACACTGGGGTAGATACAAGGTAATCAGGTTGTCCCGCGTGGGGCTCACAGCCTCAATCCCCATTTTACAGACGAGGGAACTGAGGCACAGAGAAGTGAAGTGACTTGTCCGAGGTCACACAGCAGACGTGTGGCAGAGCTACGATTAGAACCCATGTCCTCTGATTCCCAAGTCCATGCTCTTGCCACTAGGCCATGCTGCTTCTCTAAGGGGTAGGAGAGCAAATCCAGAATAGAGAGAAATTAATTAATCAACCATATTTATTGAGCACTTAATGTGCATAGGGTACTGTACTAAGCGCTTGGGAGAATACAACACAACAATATGACAGACACATTCCCTCCCCACAGTGAGCTTACAGTCTAGGGGGGAGACAGATATTGATATAATTACAGATATGCACATAAGTGTTGTGGGTTTTGGGGGTGGCTGGTAAATAAAGGGAAGCACTCAATAAGTACGATTATTAGTACTCAGCACTCAATAAGTAAGCTCAGTAAGTACTCAACAAGTACGATTGAATGAATGAATAAATGATTAAACTGGTAGCAGTTTGGATGGAGACGAAAGGATGGATTTTGGTAATGTAGTGATCGTTGATCGACAGGATTTAATAATAGACTGAGTATGAATGAGAGAAAAGAGTCAAGGATAACGCCAACATTAAGGACTTGTGAGATGGGAAGAATGGTGGTGCGGTCTACAGTGATGGGAAAGTCAGGGAGAGGACAGGGTTTGGGTGGGGAGATAAGGAGTTCTGCTTTGGACGTTAAGTTTGAGGAGACAGTAGGACATCCAAGTAGACGTGTCTTGATGGCAGGAGGGAAATGTGAGGCTACAGATAGGAAGAGAGATCAGGGCTGGAGATGTAGATTTGGGAAGGGTCTCCGGGCTAGGGGAGGAGTCTCTCTGTTCCTGGGAACTAAAGGCAGGCAGAATCCCACCTGTGCACGAGCGTTTATGTGTGTCTGTGAAATGGTACATAATCTTGTCCCCAGAATTGTGGCAGCCAAGGCTCCCGAGAGCTAGGACACAGAGGTGCTCTGTGAGACCTCCAAGGGAACTCAGTTCAGGTGAAAAGCAGCATGGCCTAGTGGTAAGAGCTCGGGCTTGGAAGTCAGAAGACATGGGTTCTAATCCCCGCTCCACCACTTATCTGCTGTGTGACCTTGGGCGAGTCGCTTAACTTCTCTGTGCCTGTTACCACATCTGTAAAATGGGGATTAAGACTGTGAGCCCCATGAGGAACAACGTGATTACCTTGTATCTACCCTAGCGCTTAGAAGAATGTTTGGCACATAAGCGCTTAACAAATGCCATAATTATGATGATGATGGAGAGTCGCCTCCCCCATTCCTCCCACTGATAGGTTGAAATCCTGTTTCAGCCCGGAGTGGGGATGAGGGGGAGGGTCGTAGGTTTAGTAGGGGTGGGAGGAGGGGGGGGCTCTCAAACCCCAATCGATCTCCTTTCCAGGCGCCGAGCTCAGAGCTCTTCCACTACGACAGCATGAACGCAGTCAACTGGGGCATGCGTGGTAAGTGGGGGTCCCGTACCGACCCCTCCCCTGCCCCCCGGAGAGCTCTGGACCTTCTTGCATGTGTGTGGGGTGGAGTCGGTGGGAATGGGCTGTGACCGGTCATCGAGGGGCGACCTTGTCCACACTCCCTACCCTGTGAGCGTCCACATTTCTCCCACCCTCGCAGCACCCTGGGACCCCTCTACCGAGTTTCTGTGAACGTCAGAGGGTGGGAGTCGCTTTCCCCCCACCCGGTTTGCCCCCACCCCTCTCTCGGCCTTAAGGAGGCCCCGCGTGGGCAGGGTCTCTGAAAGGGAAAATGAATATTCTAGCCGACAGCCCCTCGCGGGGACAGAAGCCCCTGGAACAGCTTCCCATGGGTAGGGGGTCGGGGCTTGGGAAGGTGAAGGGAGGAAAAAGGACACAACTGATTGGTCTTCACGTGTTTGTGTGTGTGTGTGTGTGTGTCTGTCTCTCTGCCGTCTCCTAGAGTACAAGGTAAGATCCCGCCCCACCTTTTCCTCCCTTCCCCTTCTCTCCCCTTCCCTCTGCCCTTTCCTCCCCTTCCTCTGTTCTTCCCTCCCCTTCCTTTTCCAACCCATCCCCTTCCCACGCTCTCCCTCCACCCTCCTTCAGCCCTGTCCCGTGGCCCCCAGCATCTGATGATCCACAGTCACCCTGTCAGGGACCACCCAATCCCCTTCCCCCAACCTCTTGGACGCCACCTCATGGGATCAGATGGGGGGTGGGGGGGGGGGGGGTCTCAACCGCTCCTGTCCAGGTTCCTCCACCCTCTGATTCTTCCTTCAGATTGAGACCCCCATTGGGGACAGGGGCCGTGTTTGACCTAATTATCTTGTACCTACCCCAGCGCTTAGCATAGTACTTGGCACATAGTAAGCGCTTAACATAATAATAATAATTTTGGTATTTGTTAAGCGCAAATGTGCCAAGAACTGTTCTAAGCGCTGGGGAGGATACAAGGTGATCAGGTTGTCCCATGTGGGGCTCACAATCTTAATCCCCATTTTACAGATGAGGTAACTGAGGCCCAGAGAAGTGACTTGCCCAAAGCCACCCAGCTGACAAGCGGCGGAGCCGGGATTTGAACCCCTGACCTCTGACATGCCACAATGATGATGAAGCAGCATGACGTAGTGGATAGAGCATGGGCCTGGGAGTCCGAAGGCCATGGGTTCTAATCCCGGCTCGGTCACTTGTCTGCTTTGTGTCCTTGGGCAAGTCACTTCACTTCTCTGTGCCTCGGTTACTTCATCTGTAAAACGGGGATCGAGACTGTGAGCCCCACGTGGGACGAGGACTTGTGTCCAACCCAGTTTGCTTGCCCAGCGCGTAGTACAGGGCCTGGAACGTAGTAAGCGCTTAACAAGTACTATTATTCTTGTTATTATTAGCAGGGACTTCTGGTGAGTACCCCAGGGTGAGAGGCTCGGGGGCGGGGAGGGCTGGGCACCTCGATGTTGCTGCTCAGCCTCTTTTTTCCCCCTTCGCCTCCCGCATGCACAGCCCCTAACCCTGCTCCCAATCACTCGCCCCCCGGCTTGCCTCCTCCTCCTCCTCCGCCAGCTTTGCTGGCCCTCTCTGTGATCCCGTTGCCCCTTAGATCTACCCCTACGAACTGCTGCTGGTGACCACCAGGGGGCGCAATCAGCTGCCCAAGGATGTGGACAGGACCCGGTTGGAGGTAAGAGGACCAGGGGCATTTCACCCACTTCTGATGGGGCCCGGAGAGGAGGTGGAGCATTTCTGACCCTGCTAAAGTCAAAGAAGGAGGAGGAGGGCGACCACTTCGAGCCCAAAGGGCCCCCCTCCCCCAGCCTCTCAGCCCACCCCAAGGGCCACAGTTAATAATAATAATACTAATAATGATGATGGCATTTATTAAGCGCTTACTATGTGCAAAGCACTGTTCTAAGCGCTGGGGAATTTACAAGGTGATCAGGTTGTCCCATGTGGGGCTCACAGTCTTAATCCCCATTTTACAGAGGAGGTAGCTGAGGCCCAGAGAAGTGAAGTGACTTGCCCAAAGTCACACAGCTGACTAGTGGCAGAGCCGGGATTTGAACCGATGACCTCTGACTTCAAAGCCCGAGCTCTTTCCCCTGAGCCACGCTGCTTCCCTACTTCCCAAGCGCTTAGGACAGTGCTCTGCACCCAGTAAGCGCTCGGTAAATACGACAGAATGAATGAAGCACTGTTCTAAGCGCTGGGGGGTTACAAGGTGATCAGGTTGCCCCTCACGGGGCTCACAGTCTTCATCCCCGTTTTACAGAGGAGGTAACTGAGGCCCAGAGAAGTGAAGTGACTTACCCAAAGTCACACAGCTGACAAGTGAGTCCACCAGTGCCCACAACAGAGCAGAAGGGCCTGCTTTCTGGGGCCCCCTGAAGTGCCCAGAGATGGCTTTGCAGGCCAGCCACTCACTAATAATAATAATAATGGCATTTATTAAGCACTTACTATGTGCAAAGCACTGTTCTAAGCGCTGGGGAGGTTACAAGGTGATCAGGTTGTCCTAAGGGGGGCTCACAGTGTTAATCCCCATTTTACAGATGAGGTCACTGAGGCACAGAGAAGTGAAGTGACTTGCCCAAAAATCACACAGCTGACAAGTGGCAGAATCAAGATTTGAACCCATGACCTCTGACTCCAAAGCCTGGGCTCTTTCTGCTGAGCCACAAGCAAGGTCCAGGGGCAGTGAGGATTGAGGAAAGGGGGAATCTAGGGGCAGCACTTACTCTACCAAGTGATGAAGTATAGTGGTCTGTGCAAAGTAGAAATCAGGTACAATGCCCTGCCACAGCAGGCGTCCAGTACAGCGCCCTGCAAGCAGCAAGAGTCCAAGTCAGCATGCTGCACAAGGTAGGTGCCCAGCAGAAAATTCTATACATGGTAGGCACCCAGTACAGAACTCCTCCAAAGTAGGTGCCCAAAGTTGTCTGCACAAAGCAGGCCCCCAGCCCAATGGTCTTCACACAGTAAGTACCCACTATAGAAGTAGTGTGCCCCAGTGGAAAGGGCCTGGGTTTGGGAGCCAGAGGATTTGCATCCCAAACCCAGCTCCACTGCTTGCTGTTTGGCTCTGGGCAAATCGCTTAACTTTTCTGGGCCTCAATTTCCTCATCTGTGAAATGTAGAAAATAAAACACATGTAGTCCCTCTCCCGTAGACTGTGAACACCCCATGTGGGACGGGGACTGTGTCCGACCTAACTATATGAAATCTAGCGTGGCACATGGCATAGACTATGCCCTTAACAAATACCATAATTATTATCATCATTATTATTGTTAGTGGTATTTAACAAATAATAATAATAATAATAATGATAATTATGGTATTTGTTAAGCGCTTACTATATGCCAGGCACTGTTCTAAGCCCTGGGGTGGATAAAAGCAAATCGGGTTGGACACAGTCCCTGTCCCACGTGGGGCTCACAGTCTCGATATTATTATTATCGTCATTATTGTTACAGAGTTCTGTCCCAAATAGGTACCCAAATCAAGCTCTGGATCATAGATATGTATAGGTACGGAGCTCTGGATACTATATGTATGATCCAGAGCTCTAAGGTAGGTATATACATATATATAGTCCTTTATACTTGGAAACACCGGATTCTGTACCCAGTGGGCGATCAATAAATCCTGCTGACAAAGATGGGATGAAAATTATGATGATCCCCTGCCCTGGAGAACGGACCCCCGACCCAAGCTGGAGCCTCTCCTCCTCCATCTCTCCCTCCACATCCCCGGGCCCCACCTCATTCACCGGGCCTGAGTCCTCCTCCCTCCCCTCCCTCTTCCCCGGCTGGTCCTCGCCGTCCAGCTCTCCTCATCCCGCCCTCCCCCCTGCCTTCCAGCGCCACCTGTCCCCGGAGGAATTCCGCCACATCTTCGGCATGGCCATGTCCGAGTTTGACCGGCTGGCTCTCTGGAAGAGGAACGAACTGAAGAAACAAGCCCGGCTGTTCTAGAGCCTCGGCCTTCTGGCCCCCTGGAAGGTTATAGAAATAGAGTATGCTATCTATAGACAGAGAGCTAGATAAATATATGTATGAGAGAAAGAAGAGAGGTACGTACAAACCTATAGAGTTTGGAAGGACCTCTCTCCTGAAGCTCTGAGTGAACTCTCATGTGCAATAGGGGCCGCAGCCTGCAGTGGGTGGGGGTATCTGAACCCCTCCCCCGCCTCCCCAATTTGCCAGAGCAAGGGGAAGGTAGAGGGGTGGGAGGGGTGGGTTTGGAGTCGCCCTTCTCGCACGAGCGTCGTTTTTTATACCAAATCTTACTCCCGCCCCTTCCTGGGGTCTACTATGAGCAGAGTCTCTTCCTCTCCAGGGAACCTGTCCCCCAACCCCGACGTCTCCACTTTCTCCGCCCCCCTGCAGCCCTCCGGAACGGGGGAAGGATGGGGGGGCTCCCCTAACTGCTGCCCCCCCAGGCCGGATCTAGACGGGGGAGAGCCTGCCTGAGGTCCCAGCAGACCCAAGCTGCTGGGTTTTTCAGGCAGGTGTAGACCTCCCCCCACCACCACAAGTGCAATCAAACCAGCCCCACTGCCGGCCCCCGGGCCCGGGCACATCTCTTCCCCGCCCCAGGAGGGTCGCCCACCCCGCAATGTCCGACCTATGTGCCTAGAATACCGAGGGCCGAAGCCACTGTCCAGGCCGGCCGGCCACTAGCCCCCGTCCAGCTTCTGGGCGGGCCGACTCAGCCCTCCCCCTCTGCTCCCGCCCCCACCCCCGCCGTGCCCACAATGCCAGGGAAACTGAGGCCGGGATGGAACTGTTACCTTTGCTGGCTATGCCCCCGCCCTCGGAATCTCACGAGGAGAATGGTCCGGCAGAAACAGCCTCGGGTTCAGAACCCGGGTTCGAGGCCAGGCTCCTCTCTCCCATCCACCCCCCAGCCAGCCACCTCCCCTCTCCGGGCCTCAGTTTCCCCACCTGTAGAATTGGGGTGCTCGGACCCGCCTCTCTCTACCTCGCAGGGCTGTTGTGAGGAGAACAGAGGATGCGTGTCATGTGAAAAGCGCTTTGGAAAATAAAAAAAAAGCCACCCACGTCCTCCTGATTCCTGAGGTTTCACCTTATCGCGGGGCTGCATCTCGAGGGGTCTCCCCGGATGTGGGGGTCGGCAGGGAGACGCCTTGGGGCTCTGAGCGGAATCTAGATGCTTTTCTCCACTTGCACCATCCCCATAGCTTGCCTCTAGCCTGCTACCCAGGTGACAGGAAAGGAGGTGAAGTGATCTGGAGAAGCAGCGTGGCTCAGTGGAAAGAGCCCGGGCTTTAGAGTCACAGGTCATGGGTTCAAATCCCGGGTCTGCCAATTGTCAGCTGTGAGACTTTGGGCAAGTCACTTAACTTCCCTGTGCCTCAGTTCCCTCAACTGTAAAATGGGGGTTAATACCGTGAGCCCCCTGTGGGACAACCTGATCGCTTTGTAACCTCCCCGGTGCGTAGAACAGTGCTTTGCACATAGTAAGCGTTCAATAAATGTCATTTTTATTATTATTATCTGAGAACCCCAAGATGGGGTGGGCGGAGGAGGAAGAAGGGAGACCCCTCCCAGGTCCCGGGGACGATGAAACTTGGAGAGCCTGGCCCGGCTGAGTCGAGGCTGGGTCAGGTGGCAAATTCACTATTTATCTCGGGCTCTAAGGAGTCAGGGTGGCTGCGGGGCTGGAGCTGGGGGAGGAACACCCCCTGTTACAAGGCGCAGGGAAGGGGAGGAGGGTCCTGGGGGGCAGCGCAGGGTGGGGGCAGGACACAGACGAGTTATCTGTTGGCTGGATCCTTCTGCTTCCCATTTTTGGACGCTTTTCAGCCGGGAATTTCTGCACTGAGCCCCCTCAGGACGATCTCATCATCATCATCATCATCAATCGCATTTATTGAGCGCTTACTATGTGCAGAGCACTGTACTAAGCGCTTGGGAAGTATAAATTGGCAACATATAGAGACAGTCCCTACCCAACAGTGGGCTCACAGTCTAAAAGGGGGAGACAGAGAAGAAAACCAAACATACTAACAAAATAAAATAAATAGAATAGATATGCACAAGTAAAATAAATAGAGTAATAAATATGTACAAACATATATACATATATACAGGTGCTGTGGGGAAGGGAAGGAGGTAAAATGGGACACGAGCCTCGCCTCCTCCCTCCACCCACCACCCCGAAACACCCCTTATCCCCGCGTCTCTGGGACCTGCGAGAGATTCTGGCCTAGTGGCAAGAGCACAGGTTTGGGAGTCGGAGGACGTGCGTCCTAACCCCAGCTCTACCACTTGTCTGCTATGCGACCTTGGGTAAGTCACTTCACTCCTCTGTGCCTGTTACCTCATCCGTGAAATGGGGATGAAGACTGTGAGCCCCACGTGGGGCAACCTGATTACTTTGTATCTACCCTCGGTGCTTAGAACAGTGCTTGGCACATAGTAAGCACTTAACAAATACCAGTATTATTATTATTCCAGGTTCTTTGGTTTTTACAGATAGAAATCATACTGTTTCAACCAGAGAGAGAGGCTGGACCACTGGAAGATGTTTGAGGGGTTAGGGGAGCTGGGGCAGAGGGTTCTACCATCCACATGGGTCGACATAATAATAATAATAATAATGGTATTTGTTAAGCACTTACTACATACCAAGCACTGTTCTAAACCCTGGGGTAGATACAAGATAATCTCATGTTTGCCAACATGAGGCTCACAGTCTTAATCCCCATTTTACAGATGAGGTCACTGAGGCACAGAGAAGTTAAGTGACTTGTCCAAGGTCACACAGCAGACAAGTGGCAGAGCAGGGATTAGAACTCAGGTGCTCTGACTCCTAAACCCTTGCTCTTGCTACTAGGCTATGCTGCTTCCCTAATAATAACTACAGTGTGTGGCACACAGTAAGCGAATACCATCATTATCATTACAATTGTAGTAATCACTGTGGTGTTGATTAAGCACTTACTATATGCCAAGGACTGTGAGTCCCATGTGAGAAAGTACTGGGTCCAACCTGATAAACTTGTATCTACTCCAGCATTTAGCACAGTGCTTGATGCATAGAAAGCACTTAAATCCCATCAGAAAAATGCAGCTAAGTGCTTTGGGGGGCGGGGGGGAATTACAAAACAGACAGATCAGAAGACCCAATCGTCTATACCCCCAGGGATTCCCAGTCTAAAGGGGAGAACAGATACTGAATCCCTGTTTTATAGGTGAGGAAATCCATAGGACACACAGGAGATAACTGGAGCTGGGATTAGAGCCCAGATCCTCTGACCCCCAGGCCCGGGCTTTTTCCGTTAGGCCTCGCTGCTTCTCCACGGGAAGGGACTTGGGGGAAGGGGAGGAAAGGAAGAGTCCTAAAAAATTTCCAGATCTCTGAACCGGACCGAGGAATTGACCATCATCCCCGAACCCCGCCGACCTGGGGGTGGAATGTGGGGGGCCTGGGGTCTGAGGCGGAATTCTGGGGAGGGGGTTTCCACCCAGGCTCCCCACGCCCAGTGCCAGCCGGCCGCCGGGCCGTTCCCGGGGAGGGGGGCAGGGGGCTCTGGGCGTCACTTCCCCAGAGCGGGGAGATAACAGCCGCATTGTGCGGGCCCGAACAAGGAGCGTTTTACACGGCCCCGCAGCGAGGAGGGAAAATATGGGCGGGGATGGGGGAGCGGGAGGCGGGGAGGGGCAGAGAGCCCGGATACCTTCAGGGAGCCGGCTCGGGTCTAGGGTGAGATGTGACATTGGAAGCCCAAAGGGGACGAGCCCCTCGGGCCCCCGGGGTGCCTTTGTGGGGATAAAGAGAGGCGGTGTGGCCTCATGGTTTGCGCACCGGGCTGGGAGTCTGGAGACCCGGGTTCTGATCCCGGCTCTGCCCCTGGTCCGCTGTGTGACCTCAGGCAAATCACTTTTCCTCTCTGGGCCCCAATTCCTCAGCTGTAAACTGGAGATAAACTATACTGGGAGGTCCATGTTGGGTGAGGACTGTGTTCGATCTGATTATCCTGTCCTGACCAATCCATCAATAGCAGATATTGAGCCTATTATATGCCCTTATTTCTCTACATCCTCCCCTCTGTGAACTAGTAACTGTTCCCTTTAGGCATTTACTATTCACCCCACCCTCAGACCCACAGCACTTATGTCCATATCCTTACACTTCCCCATTTCCTCTGATTTATATTTCATTTTAATGTCAGCCTTTCTTTCTGGACTGTAAGCCCCTTGAGGGCAGGGATCTACTACTACTACTGACAATTATTCTCTCCCATTTTCAAAGCCTTATTCATTCATTCAGTCGTTGTTATTGAGCACTTACTGTGTGCAGAGCACTGTACTAAGCGCTTGGAAAGTATAAATCGGCAACCTATAGAGACGGTCCCTACAGTCTAGAAGGCACATCTCATCCAAGAGGCCTTCCCTGACAAAGTCCTCCTTTCTTCTTCTCCCACTCCCTTCTGCGTTGCCCTGACTTGCTCCCTTTATTCTCCCCTCCCCTCTCCCCCCCAGCTCCACAGCACTTAGGTATATATCTGTAATTTATTTATTCGTGTTAATGTCCGTCTCCCCCTTTAGACTGTAAGCTCGCTGTGGTCAGGGAATGCATCTGTTTATTGTTATATTGTACTCTCCCAAGGGTTTAGTGTTCTGCACACAGTAAGCGCTCAATAAATGTGATTGAATGAATGAATGGATACTACTACTACTACTATTTATTAAGAGGTTACTATTTGACAAGTACTTTACTAAGTGCTGCAGTAGAATACAAAATAAAGAGGTTGGACATAATCCCTGTCCCTCATGGGGAAGTAGGATTTCCCCCTCATTTTACGGATGAAGAAACTGAGGCACAGAGAAGTTAAGTGACTTGCCCAAAGTCACACAGCAGAAATAAGGCTGAACTGGGATTAGAACCCAGGTCTCTTGATTCCCAGGCCAGATTACACTGCCTTTATTGTATTGTGCTTTCCTAGGTTCTTAGTACTGTTTTCTGCACACAGTAAGTGATGAATAAATATCAATCAATTGACTGATTGTAGTCTCTTTGAGGTCAGCGATTGTGTCTACTAACCCTATTTTGCTCTCCTAATGGGGTTCTGACTAGAGTAAGTGCTCAATAAATATTACTGATTGATTGTCAACTTGGTACAGAGCACTGTGCTGGGTGCATACTGTGTGCTGAGTAATGTACTGGGTGCCTACTGGGCATACAGCACTGCTCTGAGAGCCTACTAAGTGTAGAGCACTGTCCTGGGTGTAAAGTACTGTGCTAGGTGTCTACTGAGAAGCAGCATGGCCTAGTGTCTAAAGTACTGGCTTGGGAGTCAGAGGACATGGGTTCAAATCCCGACTCCGCACTTGTCTGCTGTGTGATCTTGGGCAAGACACTTCACTTCTCTGCGCCTCAGTTCCCTCAACTGTAAAATGGGGATGAAGACTGTGAGCCCCACGTGGGACAACCTGATTACCTTGCATCTACCCCAGCGCTTTGATCAGTGCTTGGCACATAGTAAGCGCTTCACAAATACCGTCATTATTATTACCAAGTTCTATGAGGTGCTAGGCTGTTCTTGGCCTGGAAGAGTTGCAGGGCAAAAGGGGTGAATAGATGGGTGGAGAGAAGCAGTTGTGGGACCCACGGTCCAGCGGTAGGCCTCGCCCATTCAGGCCATGCAGTAGCTACCATTTAATAATAACGATGGTATTTGTTAACTGCTTACTATGTGCCAAGCACTGTTCCAAGCGCTGGGGTAGATCCAAGGGAATCAGGTTGTCCCTCGTGGGGCTTACCATCTTCATCCCCCTTTTATAGATGAGATAACTGAGTCACAGAGAAGTAAAGTGTCTTGCCCAAAGTCACACAGCTGCTAAGTGGTGGAGGCGGGATTAGAACCCAGATCTCTGACTCCCAAGCCCGGGCACTTTCCACTGAGCCACGCTGCTTCTCATTTGCCCTTTAGCTCCTAGTTCATGGGGGCATGGAGGAGTCCGGGGCGAGGGGGTCCGGAGAGGGGTGCGATGGACCCTTCAATTTCCCCCGCGATGTTTCCCTTCGGTCCCCTCTATCCAAGAAGGCCCTCTTAATAATAATAATAATAATAATAATAATAGCATTTGTTAAGCGCTTACTATGTGCAAAGCACTGTTCTAAGCGCTGTGGGGGGAATACAAGGTGATCAGGTTGTCCCGCGTGGGGCTCACAGTCATCATCCCCATTTCACAGATGAGGTCACTGAGGCTTCGAGAAGTGAAGTGACTTGCCCAAGGTCACACAGCAGACATGTGGCGGAGTCGGGATTCAAACCCACAACCTCTGACTCCAAAGCCCGGGCTCTTTCCGCCGAGCCACGCTGCTTCCTGTTTTACAGACGAAGCCTGGAGGGGTTCCGGGGCTGAGCCTAGGTCCCCCAGAGGGCCTTCGGCAGAGGTGGGGCTAGAGCCTGGGTCCCCCGGCTCCCAGCCCTCTGGGGGCTGGGGGGCGGAGGAGGGGGAGGGGGCGGGCGCTAAGACCCGGCTTCAGCCGGTCCGGAGGAAGCGGCGGGGAAGTTACGCCCGGCAGCCGCGCTGCAAGGTGGAAGGAGCCCAGCGGCCGGACGCCCTCGCCCCCCGCGACCCCCGACCATGGACAGGACGAGCGGTGAGTGCTGGACCCGGGGACGGGGAGGGGTACAGGGGGAGGGTCCCCGTCGGACGTGGGGGTCCCCCTTCGCCCCGGGGTTCACCTCCCTCCCCAAGCAAGACAGCGCCGTCTTGGGGGGAGGGTCTCACGAGGCCGGAGGGGTCTCCCCCGCAGCCCCCCAAAGTGTCAGCCCGCTCCGGGGGTCCGGGAGGGGGTGGAGCGGACCCCTGGGGAGGGCGGGATGAAGAGGGGGGGGCCTCTGAACGGCAAGAGGGTCTGGCTTCTCACGAGGTCCCCAGAGCTGGACTCCGGGGTCCGCGAAGTGTCCCGGAGTTCGGACACCCCCACTCCCCGCGGCCTGGGGGCAAGGACGCCAGAATCCCGGACCAGGTCCAGCTTTAATAATAATAATAATAATAGCATTTGTTAAGCGCTCAATAAATATGATTGATGATGATGTGTGCGAAGCACTGTTCTAAGCGCCGGGGTGGGTACAAGGTGATCAGGTTGTCCCACGTGGGGCTCACAGTCAATCCCCATTTTACAGATGAGGGAACTGAGGCACAGAGAAGTGAAGTGACTTCCCCAAAGTCACGCAGCTGACAAGCGGCGGAGCCGGGATTAGAACCCATGACCTCTGACTCCCAAGCTTGGGTTCTTTCCACTGAGCAACGCTGCATTTCTAGTCCTTTGGGTGTGGAGAGGTCACAGCCCTGTGACTTTCTCCGTGAAAGTTTCCCGCACGGAGCCGGGCTCCGCTAGCTCTCCGTGACCCCCACGGGCAAAATGGGACCCCCCACCCCCCGGACACGGTTTCTGCAGGGGCAGGGGGCTCTGAGGCGTTCGGGTTGGCAGGAGTGTCTCCGCCCGGATGGACGGGGGGCACGGGACCCAGAAAAGAAGGGCTGGCATGAGTGGAGTCATGGGGTCAGAGGTAGGAGCTGGGGCTCTTTGAGAAGAAATCTGGGCTGGGAGGAAGCTTGGGGTTCGTGTATTGAGGGGGGTGAGATGGGAGGGGCATGGAAGTTGCAGGGAAAGAGGGATTTGAATAAGTGAGGTGCCTGGATAGCAAAGTTCAGTATTCCCATCCCCACCTGCCCTATCTCCTTCCCCTCCCCACAGCACTTGTATATATTTGTACAGATTTATTACTCTATTTATTTTACTTGTGCATATTTACTATTCTATTTATTTTGTTAATGATGTGCTTATAGCTATACTTCTATTTGTCCTGACGCTTTTGACACCTGTCTACATGTTTTATTGTCTGTCTCCCCCCACTAGACTGTGAGCCCATTGTTGGGTAGGGGCCGTCTCTATATGTTGCCAACTTGTACTTTCCAAGCGCTTAGTGCTTCCAGAGAAGCAGCGTGGCTCAGTGGAAAGAGCCCAGGCTTTGGAGTCAGAGGTCATGGGTTCGAATCCTGACTCCACCACAAGTCTGCTGTGTGACCTTGGGCAAGTCACTTAACTTCTCTGAGCCTCAGTTACCTCATCTGTAAAAATGGGGATTAAGACTGTGAGCCCCACGTGGGACAACTTGATCACATTGTATCCACCCCAGCGCTTAGAACAGTGCTTTGCACATAGTAAGCGCTTAACAAATGCCATTATTATTAGTAGTAGTAGTAGTACAGTGCTCTGCACACAGTAAGCACTCAGTAAATACGATTGGATGAATGAATGAATGCAAGTATCTCTGCCCTCTCCATCAGGTCTCTTCCCAACCCCACCTGATCTCTCTTCCCCCACCCACCCTCAATCTCCCTTCTGCCTCCTCCAACTTCTGCGTGGAACTCCCTCCCCCTTCGTGTCCGATAGGCCAACACTCTCCCCAGTTTCAAAGCCCTTGGAAAGCCCATCTCCCCCAGGAAGCCTTCCATGACTCACCTCTCATCACCCCATCCTGTCTCCCCCCAACTGCCACTTCAGTACTTTCGCTTTAAACCCTTGGATATTTACTCCACCAACCCTGTAGCACTCCTATCCATATCTTTCCACGTGGCTTAGTGGAATTAGTAAGGGCTTGGGAGTCAGAGGTCGTGGGTTCTAATTCCGGCTCCGCCACTTGTCAGCTGTGTGACTTTGGGCAAGTCACTTAACTTCTCTGTGCCTCAGTTACCTCATCTATAAAATGGGGATTAAGATTGTGAGCCCCATGAGGGACAACCCAATTACCTTGTACCAACTCCAGTGCTTAGAACAGTGCTTGGCACATAGTAAGTGCTTAACAAATACCATTATTATTATTATTATTATTCATTTCCATGTCTGTCTGCCCCACTGGACTGGAAGCTCTTTGTGGGCAGGGCTTATGTCCAAATCTATAACAATGGTAGCAATAATAACAACCATTTATTAAGTGTTTACTAAGTGTCAAGCACAGCTCTAAGTGTTGGGAAGATACAAGTTATTATTCCATTTATTAAGTGCTTACTATGTGTCAAGCCCTGTTCTAAGGGCTGGGGTACATACAAATTAATCAGGTTGGTCATAATCCCTGTCCCACGTGGGGTTCACAGAGTATTATACTCTTCCAAGCTTTCAGTGGAGTGTTCTACACGCAGTAGGTACTCAGTACCATTAACTGATCTAATGTAAGTTCCTTGTGGTCAGGGATCATATGCACTAGCTCTAGTCAACTGACCCTCGGCTTCAAGGCTCTCCATCACCTCGCGCCCTCCTACCTCTCCTCCCTTCTCTCCTTCTCCAGCCCAGCCCACACCCTCCACTCCTCTGCCGCTAAACTCCTCACCGTGCCTCATTCTCGCCTGTCCCACCGTCGACCCCCGGCCCATGTCATCCCCCTGGCCTGGAATGCCCTCCCTCCCCACATCCGCCAAGCTAGCTCTCTTCCTCCCTTCAAGGCCCTACTGAGAGCTCACCTCCTCCAGGAGGCCTTTCCAGACTGAGCCCCCTCCTTCCTCTCCCCCTCCTCCCCCTCTCCATCCCCTCCTCCTTACCTCCTTCCCTTCCCCACAGCACCTGTATATATGTATATATGTTTGCACGTATTTATTACTCTATTTATTTTACTTGTACATATTTATTCTATTTATTTTATTTTGTTAATATGTTTTGTTTTGTTCTCTGTCTTCCCCTGCTAGACTGTGAGCCCACTGTTGGATAGGGACCGTCTCTATATGTTGCCAACTTGTACTTCCCAAGCGCTTAGTACAGTGCTCTGCAAACAGGTGGTGCTCAGTAGATGTGGTAGATTGATGGATCTGTCTGGTCTGTGGTGGGCCTGCCTGATCTGTGGCTGATCTCTCTGGCCAGGGCCGGCTCTCTCAAGCTGTCCTGGGGCCTCCCTGCCTCTCTTCTCATCCTGTCCTTCCCCATCTCCCCTCCACCAAAATTTCTAGCCAATCACCACCCTGGAGCTCTCTGTGAGCCAATCAGAGTGCAGAGATGGGGGGCAGTTCATTCATTCATTCAATAGTATTTATTGAGCACTTACTGTGTGGCAGTTGACCCAGTCGGAGGTGGCTGCTTTCGCATAGGGCATCTCTGGCCACAAGGGCAGGGCCTTGACCCAGCCACTTGGTCTGGGGCTGCCTGGACATCAGTCTGGCCGGAAGCTCGTGGTTGGGGGCCCCAGCGCCCCCTCCTCCCCCCTGCCTCGGTCCCGACTCTGGGAATTCCCGGAAGAGGAGGTGCTTCCTCTGTCCTCTGCAGCCCGGTTTGGGGCCAATAACTGCTCCTCCCGGGAGAGGCCTGGCTCCCAGCCACAGAAGGCCTTGTTCCCAGTGGGAGCCGGGAGGGGGGTTTCTCAGAAGACTCCCCCCCATCCAACAGAGAGACAGCAGCCCACTGAGAGTCTGAGCTGGGTCCTCAAGGGGATGTGGCTTAACTTAACTCACCTGTATATATGTTTGTACATATTTATTACTCTATTTATTTTACTTGTACATGTTTATTCTATTTATTGTATTTGATTTCTATGTTTTGTTTTGTTGTCTGTCTCCCCCTTCTAGACTGTGAGCCCACTGTTGGGTAGGGACCATCTCTATATGTTGCAAACTTGTACTTCCCAAGCACTTAGTACAGTGCTCTGCACACTGTAAGCGCTCAATGAATACGATTAATGAATGAATGAACTTGCAGAGTGACTAGGGCAGATACAACCGATTCCCATCTCTCTGGGCAAGCTCAGACATTCTCAGATCTGGATAGATTCCTGGGTGGGAATGAGGATGGGGTCATTCAGTCGTTAATCACAGCTGTGGGGGAGTCACTTGCCTCTTCGTCCCCAGAGTTGGGACCCGGGGACACCATCACCCCCACACCTGGAAGCAGGGACACCGGCCCCATCGCCCCCACAACCAGAACCTGGGGGCACTGGCCCCATCACCCCAACACCAGGCCCTCAGTGACACCATCCCTACTGCCCACTTGTTCTTCAGCAGGGAGACTGGGTGAAAGCCCAGTTCCCTTTTGCTGGCATCAGTGAAGGCTCCTTGAGTTGCATGATTAAGAAGTTAAAGTGCTGACCACTTCTAGATTGTAAACTCATTGTGGGCAGGGAATGTGTCTGCCAACTCAATTGTATTTGTACTCTCCCAAGTGATTAGTACAGTGCTAAACTCTTAGTGCAGTGCTGTGCACACAGAAAGCACTCAATACGATTGAATGCTCAGCACACAGTAAGTGCTCAATAATACCATTGATTGATTGAGAAGCAGTGTGGATTAGTGGATAGAGTACAGGCCTAGGAATCAGAAGGACCTGGTTTTTAATCCCAACTTTGCCACCTGCATGCTGTGTGACCTTGGGCAAGTCACTTCTCTGGGCCTCATTTACCTTATCTGAAAAATGGGGATTAAGACTGTGAGCCCCATGTGGGACAGGGACTGTGTCCAACCTGATTAATTTATATCTACACTAGTGCTTGGCACAGAGTAAGCACTTAACAAGTACCACAATTTTAAGCGCTTAGTACAGTGCTCTGCACACAGTAAGTGCTCAATAAATACGACTGAATGAATGATTGATTCCATTCATCATGGGACAGGCCTTCAAAATTCCCAGCGTTTTCTGCAGTCAAGCTGGCAGTGGTATTTACTGAGGATTGACTTTGTGCAGAGTACTGTAGAATTAGTAGACATGATCCCTGCCCTCAAGGAGTTAATAATAACAGTGGGATTTGGTAAGCGCTTACTATGTGCCAAGCACTGTTCTAAGTGCTGGGGTACATACAAGGTAATCAGGTTGTGCCACGTGGGGCTCACAGTCCTCATCCCCATTTTACAGATGAGGTAACTGAGTCACAGAGAAGTTAAGTGACTTGCCCAAAGTCACACAGTGACAGAGTCAGATCGACCTCAGATTCCCAAGCCCGTGCTCTTTCCACTAAGCCACGCTGCTTCTCTAGATGGGGTGAAAGAGATACTCAAATATCATCATGGATGGGGGGAAGAGGGGCTTTTCCTCTCTCTCTATCCACCCCTCTTTGACCACTCTGCCTTCTGTCCTGCAACTAGAAAAGAAGAGCTTTTGAGGCAGAGGAGAGGGAGGGGTCTACCGGAGATGGGAGTCTGGGTCACCTCCGCGTCACCTCCATCCCCACCCAAGCAGTCATGGTGCCTCCTCACCAGTGGGCTGAGGTGGGGGTCTGTGATTGAGTCAGTGGGTGAGCTTCCCCCCCATCCACCCGGGTCAAACAGAGGAGGCTTTGTATGGGAAGCAGCATGGCCTAGTGGGTAGAGCCCGGGCCTGGAAGTCAGAAAGTCGTGGGTTCTAATTCCGACTCCGCCCCCTTGTCTGCCGTGTGACTTTGGGCAAGTCACTTAACTTCTCTGTGCCTCAGTTCCCTCATCTGTAAAATGGGGATTAAGACTGTGAGCCCCCCATGGGACAACCTGATCACCTTGTAACCTCCCCAGCGCTTAGAACAGTGCTTTGCACCTAGTAAGTGCTTAATAAATGCCACCATTATTACTATTATTATTAAGTCACTCCACTTCTCTGGGCCTCAGTTACCTCGACTATAAAAAGGGGATTGAGACTGTGACGTGGGACAGGGACTGCCTCCATCTCGATTTGCTGGTGTGCCCTCACCGGCGCTTAGTACAGTACCTACACTTAGCGCTTAATACCAGAATTATTATCAAAGCCTCGGTGAGGTGAGGGAGCAATTGAGGGCCTGCCCGGGGCTAACACGGTTAACCCTTGCTGCGCCCAACAGGCCCTGCCTCGCCCCCGCCGCGCCCCGACTGTATCATGCTGGGACCTGCTGTCAGGCGTGCGGCTGCTTGGGAAAACGGCCTGGGCTGGACCCCAGCCATTTCCTGATCAGAGAGGCGTGCCCACGGCCCACCCCCCAGCCCCGCAGCGACGGCATACGAGGGCACTGAGGGGCTGATGATAATAACAATAATAATAATGGTATTAAACGCTTATTATGTGCCAGGCACTGTACTAACCGCCGGGGTGGATACAGGCAAATCGGGTTGGACGTAGTCCCTGTCCCACGTGGGGCTCACAATCTCCATCCCCATTTTACAGATGAGGGAACTGAGGCCCAGAGAAGCAAAGCGATGTGCAAAAGGTCAAGTAGCGGAGTCGGGATTAGAACCCACAACTTTCTGAGTCCCAGGCCCGGGCTCTGTGCTGCTTCTTCCCAATCTGCTGCCCCCGACCTTGGGGTTGGGGCGCACTCCTGTCCCATCCCTGCTCCGCCTCCCTAAAGGAATTTCATTCATTCAATAGTATTTATTGAGCGCTTACTGTGTGCAGAGCACTGTAGTAAGGCGTCGGGGGCGAGGTATCAAAGCAGGAGGGGTTGGAAAAGATGTTTGGGGATCCTGGCCTTAATCCCCGCCCAGAGCCTTGGGTCGCCTCTCCCTAGCCAGGGCCAGTGGGAAAACCCAGAGCCCCAGCGCTTGGCGCAGTGTCCGGCGCAGAGTGAGCGCTTCCTAAATCCCAGAAGGGATTGCTGTTTGAGAGGTTTTCTCGGCTCCCTTCGCCCCCGCAGGGGCTGAGGTCAATGCTGCCGCCGCCGCCCCACATTCCCGGCCCTTCCCCAGGGCGGGGGAGAGGAGGGGAGGGGGCTCAGCTGTCGGACCCCAGCCCGGGCCGTCCGGTTGGGCGGGTGGGAGAAAGCATGACAGGCATTCCTGCTGGACTGGATCGCCGCTCGGGGCTTTTTATAGCCCAGGCTGGGCTGGACAGGGAGCTGGTTTTGGAGGCCGGCTGGGGGGTGGGGCGGGGGGAGAGAAGGGAGGGGTGGAGGTGGGGTTGTCTGACCCCACCTCGATCTGCAGCCGAGGACAGCCCCTCCTACCCAGCAGGGTCGGGGGGTGAGGCTGTGGGGGCTCCAGCAGGGAGGGGCCAGTCCAGCTGCAGAGAGCCCAGTAAGGCCGGAGATCCTCAGGACGAAGCCCCTTCCCAAACTGAGCGCCTTCCTTCCTCTCCCCCTCGTCCCCCTCTCCATCCCCCATCTTACCTCCTTCCCTTCCCCACAGCACCTGTATATATGTATATATGTTTGTACACATTTATTACTCTATTTATTTTACTTGTACATATCTATTCTATTTATTTTATTTTGTTAGTGTGTTTGGTTTTGTTCTCTGTCTCCCCCTTTTAGACTGTGAGCCCAATGTTGGGTAGGGACTGTCTCTATATGTTGCCAATTTGTACTTCCCAAGCGCTTAGTACAGTGCTCTGCACATAGTAAGCGCTCAATAAATACGATTGATGATGATGATGATGATGGGCGACTTTGGCCCCCACCCTCCAGGTCCCCGCAAACAAAGTAACAGGGCTCAGTGCTTAGAACAGTGCTTGGCACACAGTAAGCGCTTAACAAATACCATCATTGTTATCATTATTAACAATAACAGTGATGGTATTTGGGGCAGTTGCACTATTCATTCATTCAATCGTATTTATTGAGCACTTACTGTGTGCCGAGCACTGTACTAAGCACTTGGAAAGTACAATTGGGCTATAGATAGAGACAATCCCTATCCAACAACGGTCTCACAGTCTAAAAGGGCGGAGGCAGACAACAAAAAACAGAACAAGTAAACAGGCATGTATTAGGGCTGTGGGACGGAGGATGGGGTGAATTATCAAGTGCTTAAAAGGTAATAATAATAATGATGGCATTTGTTAAGTGCTTACTGTGTGCAAAGCACTGTTCTAAGGTACAGATCTAAGTGCATAGGTGACGCAAAAAGGAGAGGGAGTAGGGGAGATGAGCATTTAGTTGGGGAAAGCCTCTTGGAGGAGATGTGATTTTTAATAAGGCTTTGAAGGTGGGGCTTAATCCGGGAAGGCCTCTTGGAGGAGATGTGACCCTCAGGATGCCTA